>NC_092596.1:595000-1795000 GCF_047663525.1 Anas platyrhynchos
CTGTGACACCTGGGTAACACGTGAGCTTACTGTGACCCCAGGGAGAGCCTTCCTGTAATTAAAGGCAACCTATAGGAAAGCTGGGGAGGGGGTCTTTATCAGGGCCTGGAGTGACAGGACATGGAGTAATAGCTTTCAACTGAAAAGTTAGATTTCTAATATATGTTAGGAAGAAGTTCTTTACTTATAGTACTTCACATCCTGTGCATCTGCCAACTTCTGCATCTTATGGTTGCCTCCCCTACTTAAGAGAGGATGCTGGAGTGCTGGGTGAAACACTCAGATCTTACAGAAACAAAGCAATAGCTTACCTTTTGCACTCAAATATGTGCCCAGTATGTTCAGCTAAAACAACTTCTACCCTACAGCGTTTTGTTGGAAGTTCCAATTTCCGTCTCAGTTTCAGGTACACCAAATTTTCCAGCAGGATTTCCGGGCCAGTGTTGTCTGTCTGTGATAGACTGCTTTGCTAGATCATCGTTCAGTGCTCCCTCTGCCAGGCACAGGCCTTTTTGTCTTAATCCCTTGTAAGAAAACTTGCAGAGGTATATTTGCCCATTTGCAGGTAGCTTGTGCTCCTCTTGCAGTGACGGTGTACTTAACCCAGGATTTGTCCACGAATGACAACCCCTGTGGTTAGGCAAGGAGTTAAAAGTTTAAACAGCAAAAATCCCATGGCTTGCTGTAGCTGAGCAAACCTCCTCCTTGGCCTCCTCCTCCACCGCCTCCTCCTCCGCCACCTTCTCCTCCTCCTCTTTTTTTGTTTTTATTCCTTTTTATTTTGGCTTCCACCTCCTCCTCCTCCTCCTCCTCCTCCTCCTCCTCCTCCTCCTCCTCCTCCTCCTCCTCCTCCTCCTCCCTCCTCCTCCTCCTCCTCCTCCTCCTCCTCCTCCTCCTCTCTCCCCTGTCCAACACTCTGGCTCCCACTGCCCCCCTTTGGCCCATTTATAGGGAGGAGCAGCCACATCCCCGATTGATGACAAGCCTTTTGCATAATAGCTAACAATCGCTACCCAGGCAACCAGGCCACAAGCAACGCATCACAGAGCATCATCAAGTTGCTAGGAGCAGCCAGCTGCTACCTTACAGGGCTACTGTGCCATGGTCCTGTGGGGTGACAAATGGAACTAGAATTAGGAGCAGCGGTCAACGCTCACCACCAGAGAGGGTCTTTTGTTTTGGAGTCCTCCGCCTCCTCCTCCTCCACCTCCTTCTCCTCCTCCACCTTCTACTCCTTCTCTTTGTTTTTTTGTTTTTTTTGGCAGCCTCCTCTCCACCACCTTCTCCTCCTCACCCTTTTTTTTTTTTTCTTTTTGCCACCACCTCTTCCTCTAGTATTCTACTATTCTCCACCACCTTCATTCTCCTCTCCACCTCCATCGTGTCCCTCTGCCTATCCCTTGCTCGCCTCCTCTTTTGTCACCACTCCTACTCATGCCGCCACCTCCTCAATCTTCTCCGCCACCTCCTCAATCTTCTCCGCCACCTCCTCCTCCGCCACCTCCTCCACTGCCCCCTTCCTCTCTTACTCCCCCTTTTCCACCTATGCCTCTTCCTCATCCTCCTCCTTTTCTGTTTCCACCTTCTCCCATCTCCCCTCTCCAACACTCTGGCTCCCACTGCCCCCCTTGGCCCATTTATAGGGAGGAGCAGCCACATCCCCGATTGATGACAAGCCATTTGCATAATTGCTAACAATCGCTACCCAGGCAACAAGCAACGCATCACAGAGCGTCATCAAGATGATAGGAGCCGCCAGCTGCTACCTTACAGGGTCACAGTGCCATGGTCCTGTGGGGTGACAAATGGAACTAGAATTAGAAGCGGTGGGCAGCGCTCACAGCCATAGCCTCCCAGAGAAGCCGCCTTGGCGCACCTGGTTCCTGGCAACTCCTCCTGCCATTTCTGGGCTCACGATCATTGCTACCAGCATGCCTTAGCAAGGAGCATGCAGAGGAAGTTGGCCAGGAAGCTTCTGCCGAGGTGGAGGAGGCTGTGGAGGAGGAATAGTCAGTGGGGCTGGAGAAGGAGAAGGAGGAAGAGGCAGTGGAGGTGGAGGAGGTGTTGGAGGTGCAAGAGGCAGGGAAGGAGGAGAAGGAGGAGGAAAATGAGAAATAGGATTAGCAGGCGGGGGGCGAGGAGGACGCGGTAGACAAGGAGGAGGCAGTGGACAAGAAAAAGGCCGTGGACGATGAGGAGGAAGTGGAGGAGGAGGACGTGGTGGAGGTATCATAGAATCATTATTGTTGGAGGAGACCTTCACATTTGTCCGGTCTAGTCATCACTGTACTACCAATGTCACCCAATAAACCATGTTCCTAAGCACCAGCTCCAACCTTTCCTTGAACACCCTGCTCCTCTGGGGCCTCCTCCACAGGTCGCAGCCTCCTCTAGGGCAGATCCACCTGTTCCAACGGGGGCTCCTCCACGGGGGGGCTGCAGCGTGGAGATCTGCTCCACGGGGGACCCATGGGCTGCAGGGGGACAGCCTGCTCCACCAGGGGCCTCTCCCTGCACAGCCCGCAGGGGAACTGCTGCTGTGAGCCTGGAGCACCTCCTGCTTCCTGCTGCACGGCCCCTGGGGGCTGCACAGAGCTTTCCCACTCCTCCCTGAGCCAGACGCTGCTGGGCAGCAGCTTTTGTTCCCTTTCTTAGATGGGCTCTCCCCCAGGCGCAAACATCATCCTTTTGCTCTGCGTTCTGGGCAGCAGCGGGTGGGTCCCTCCTGGAAGGAGCCTCCTGGAAGCGGCCCTGAGCTCCCATGGGGCAGCTGCTGCATTCTCCTCACAGAGGACACCCCTGCAGCCCCCCGCTCCCACAGCCTGGCCACGCAAACCCAAGCCAAGACACTGAGCGAGCCTCCCTGATTGCCAGCCAGCAGCTGGCTCAGCCTGGGACCCCAGGCCAGTGCCCACGAGACTCTCCTGGGCCTTCCAAAGCAAGCCTTGTGGGGACGGAGCACCCACAAAGAACGGACTCACACAACAGGACTCCTTGCCAACACCGCCTCACAGACACCTGGGCCTTGAGCAGGTAGCTCCCCTTGAGCGAGCTCATTTCCTTCCCAGGAGCTGAAATGTGCCGTTTCGGGGGCATTTGGGGGCTACAGCGTGCTGCTAAGAGGGATGTTGGAGCTCCTGCAGGGCAGTGCTTCCACTAAGGCAAGGCCTTTTCTGCATCTTCTACTGCCCTGCAAGCGAGGATGCTTGGGGCACACAAGAAGCTGGCAGGGGACACAGCTGCAGGGATTGCAGGGATTCCTAAAGTCATAGCCAAATCCAAGAAAGAGAGGAGGACGTGATGCTTTTGATAGAAAGGAGCTGGGTTTTGGGGCAAAATCCGTCCCTTTTTCTATCCCGGAGACACCCAAGGGCGTAGGACAGCAGCACTGCAGGGCAGCAAGAGATGCTGTGCATTTCTCTCGTCGCCCTGAGACAGCCACTGGGTGACGATGGTGCCAAGCGTCTTGAAAGAGACCTTGCTTTCTCAGGCCCAGGTGTCCAGCTGCACACCAAGGCCGTCCCTGGCTTCCAGGCGCAGTTGCCAGGCCCAAGGCCGAGCTCCTCTGCGAACCCCCAGCCCAGCAGACCTTGCTCCTGGCGTTGTGGAGCAGCCATTTCACGGGAGCCTTTTCTCCTGGCAGTCAGCTTAGCGCCATTAGCTCTGCCAGCGGGACGCCTGAGAGCCGTGGGAGCTCAGCAGAGAGTCACTGTCAGCCTTGGAGCTCAGAAAGGTGGGTGGCCACAAGTACCCTGAGCGTCCAGCTCGCATTGAGGACTGCTGCTGGCACTCGAGGCGTGGAGGTCGGCATGGTGCAATGGGAGACGCCACTGTCCTGCTGGTGGGACAAGAGACACTGATGTGCTGCTGCTGCAGGAGGAGACGTGAAGGTGCTGCTGCTTCGAGGTGCTGAGGAGCGGGCAGCCTCCATGCCGGTGGCTGAGCTGAGCATGCTCCTGTTCATTAGCGCTCTCCCCTTCCTCTCTTTTTCCGGAGGTGGAGAGAGAGAAACGCATAGATCTCTTTCTTTCCCGGTAGGAAATGGAAGAGCCTCGTATCTACATATTGGCCAGATTCTGCCTGGCGCCCTTGGGACTGGGGATCTGTGTTGATCTGTAAGAAAGAGCAATCGTCAGCACAGCAAATCCCCGTGACCTTGTGTCTATCAGCATCGTCCAAATCCCTCTCTAGAGCTGTGGGCTGGCTAAGCTGTGTGTTGGATGGTGAAAGTGGGAAATGGGAATGGGTTGGGAAAGGATGTGTGCGCCGAGAAATCCTTGCTGGGATGGGAAGACTTCCTTGGGGTGGAAAGGCATTGGGCTCGGAAATGAAAGAGATGGGAAATGTTCTCTGGGTTTGAAAGCATTGGGAAGCAAAAGCATTGGGATGGGCAGTCACTCCAGGGATGGGAAAGTACTGGGATGGGAAATCTTTAATGGGGTGGGTAACATTTATTGAAGTAGGAAAACCATGGGGAAGTCCTCCAAGAGAGGGGAATTCTTTGGGAAGAGATCTCTTTGGATGAAGGGAAAAATCTGTTTGTGTTGATGGGAAATCTTTTGTATGGGAATCTGTTCTCATGTGAACTTGTCAGGATGGGAAATGACCATGAGGATGAAAGCTGGTCCTGGGCTGGGAAATGCTCAGGACGGGCAAGAGGCGGTGTGGAAGCGTCGTGGGCATGGCAAGTGCTGCGTGGGAGGGAAAGCCTGCTGGGGATGGCCAAGTCTTGCGCTGGGCAGCCTGCTTGGCTCCAAAGCCTGCAGTCCTCCCCAAGATGTCGGCGAGGGGCTGGTCAGCCGTTGGGACGGAACCCCCGTTGCCCGCGTTCCCCAAGCAACCGCCCCACTCTCCAGCCACCATGGCAGGTCCAGCAGCCGGCTCCCGCTCCTCCCGGGGCTGCGGCCCTGCTGGCGAGCCCAGCGCCCCAGAGCTCAGCCCAGCGCCCTTTTTCCCACAGAGGGTTTCCCCAGACGGCTTCCGCGGCTTCCGCAGACGCAAAACTCCCCCTTCGTCGTCCCAGCCGTGCCGCCAACGGTGGCTGCCTGGCTGCTTCCCTCCCTCCCCGGAGCGATGGCGCTGCCCTTGCAGCCCCCCCAGGTACCCACCCTCCCCTCCGCACTGCCCCAGGCCACCATCTGGCACGTGGTGCCGGGGGTCCAGGGGCAGGTGCTGCAGCTCCCCGCCAGGGTGCAGCTGCCACCTGGGGGGCACCTCCCAGCCCAGGGGCACCACCTGCAGCTTGGGCAGCTCCCCGCCGCCGCCGTGGGGCAGCTCCCTGCTGTGGGGCAGCTCCCCCACAGCGCTCCTGTGGGTGCCCCCAGTGTCTCCCAGCCCCTGCTGATGTGGACGGGGACGCTGGTGCCCCAGGATGGTGCTCCCCTCTGCTTGAGGCCCAGGGCCGTGCTCCATGGGGAGCTCCTGCACCCCGCAGGCACCTGCCTGCTGCAGGCCCCTGCCTACCCCGGCCCCCCACCACTCCTCGTCCCGGGGCCTCCGCTGCGGGGGCAGGCGCTCCCCGCGCCCCGCACCCTCAGCAGCAGCCGGGGGCAGCTGCCGGAGCCCTGCTTGCACGCCGTGGGGCTCAGCGAGGACCAGGGGCCCCCGCTGCCCGGCCCCACTCCCCCCGAGCCTGCCCAGGCTCCAGCGACCGCCAGCACCCAGACGGCGACGCCCGACGGTGAGTTTGGGGCTGGCCCAGCCGGCCGCTGGGCGCCCCACACCCAGGAGCCATGGCAAAGCTGGCAGCGGGGGATGCTTGGGGGATTGCATTGGCTTGCTTTTTCCTCAGCGGCGACACTTGCAGAGGTGCCTGAGGAGCCCCTGGAGCTGCTGGAGCTGGGCCCCGATGCCTTCGCCGAGGCCTTTCCCCAGCTGGCAGGGGACAGCCAGCAGCTGCAGCACCTGCAGGACCAGCTCCCGGCCGACCTGGACAGCTCCGGCTTGGAGGAGCTGCTCAGCTGCCTGGATGCCGTGGAGCACCAGGACGCCTTCGCCGCTGTCCCCAGCAGTCCTGTCCTCAAGCGCTTCCTCTCGCAGCTGCCCGACCTCTGCGAGGACATCGAGGAGCCCAGCACACAGGGACTGGCAGCCACCAGAGCGCTGGGTGAGGTCCCCTCAAGCCCTGGGCTGCACCCCGACAAGGTGCAGGCTGGGCGGGCGCTGCAGCCCCCTGCAGCTGCTGTGCCGCCACTCAGCTCCCCCCTCAAGCCTGCAGCCCGGCCCCAGCTCAGGAGAGCCCTGCCCAAAAGGCCCCCCCAGCAGGAATTCATTCCTGCCTGCAGGAGAACCCTGCCCCAGCCTCCCTTGGCTCCCCTCAAGAGGCGCCCCGACCCTGACTGCCTCCCTGCCCACAAGAGACCCCTGCCCCAGCCTCCCCAGGCTCCCGTCCAGAGCCCCCCCGACCCTGATTTCCTCACTGCCCTCAGGAGAGCCCTGCCCAAGCCTCGCCTGAGTCCCCTCCAGAGCCCCTCTGACCCTGCCCGCAGGAGACCCATGCCCAAGCCTCTCCCCAAAAGGCCCCCCCAGCAGGAATTCATCCCTGCCCACAAGAGAACCCTGCCCCAGCCTCCCTTGGCTCCCCTCAAGAGGCCTCAACTTCTCCCAGCCCTCAGGAGAGCCCTGCCCAGTCCCCCTCGCAGTCCCCTCCAGAGCCCCCCGCTCTGGAGGGGACTGCCCACGGCTCTGCCCACGCAGCCGCGCACGCTGCAGCGTCCGGCGCAGCCCCGCGGGGACTACGTGCCCTGCGTGGGGCCCTGGGCGGGCGGCGACGCAGCGCCCACACCGCTGGAGGAGCAGGAGTCGTCGGTGCCCATCACGCCGCAGCAGCGTCCCGAGCGGGAGCGCCTCAAGAAGCTGGCCCAGGAGGAGCGGCAGCGGGCGGCCCACCACATGAGGATCGGCCCCGGGCAATTCTTCGAGCAGCGGCAGAAGGACCACGCCAGAGCCTACTCTTACGGCTACCCGTGACCGACCTCGGGCTTCTCCTCGACGGCCCCCGCAGCACCCAGGCCCGCTCAGCACGCAGGCAGGCACAGAGACCTCTGCAGGCACCTGCTCCAGCTTCAGCCACGCTCCTCAGCCCTTGCCCCTCTCGCTTGCCCTCTCCCCTCTCTCGTGCTGGACCTACGCACTGCTTGCCACTCTCAGGGATGGGCAACGGCAAATGCCAATGGCAAATGCGCGCGCGCCTCACCCAGGAAGGTGGCAATGGCAAGCTGGGGGGATGCTGGCAGCAGCTGGGCTGGGAAAGCTTGCCCATGGCAACTGCTGCTTGGGACACCAAAGGGCTGAGAGACAAGACTTAGCTCTTCTTTCGGGGCATTGCTCTTCTTTGCTGCCTTCTGGATTACATTCCTCTCCTTAGGTGCTCACTCAGCAAGGCCTCTGCCTGCAGCTCTTCTTGCACTGGGACACCGAGGGGATCAGAACTGGGACGTTGTTGGGATAGGAAATGATCAGTGGGATGGGAAGTGATGATGGGGATAGGAACTCATTGGCACGGGAAAAATGGGTTTTATTTGTATTAAATTTAAATTTTTATATTTTATTTAATTTCCTGGGTTTTATTTGTATTAAATTTAAATTTTTAAATTTTATTTAAATTTCTGAGTTTTATTTTTATTAAATTTAAATTTTCAAATTTTATTTAATTTACTGAGTTTTATTTTTATTAAATTTAAATTTTCAAATTTCATTTAATGTACTGGTTGTATTATTTATTTCATGAAATCCACTTTATTGACTGTGTTGTACAGTATGGCATTGTTTCATTATTAGAAAATGATAAGTATTTACTATTATTAATTAAACAATATTTACATATTTTATACATTATAAATTATCAATATTCTCATTTCTAATTTTGTTTGTTTTTATTCCTTTTCTACCCTATTAAACTCTCTTTATCCCAGTGCACTGGTTTGGACTTTAGTTTTTCTTCCGAGTCGTTGTGGATCCACTCCGGATGGGGGGACATTAGCGAACGCCTGTGTGCTTCAGATCCAAGGTCACCTTTGCCCTCAACTCAAGATCCATGTTTGCATCTGTTGTCATGAAGCAATGTTAACAACAGCAACAATTAAGTTACCTTATTTATTATTTCATGTTATTTCATGATTTCATGTTCAGTTATTTCATGCAGCCCGCTCCCGCTGCCCATGCTCAGGCCGGGCATGGATGTGGGCATGGCCAGCACGGACGGCAGAAAATGGGTGCATGGCTGGATGGCTGGCTGGGTGGGAGTTGGGAATTCAGCCTTGGGATCAGAACTGGGAGGTTATTGGGATAGGAAATGATCAGTGGGATGGGAAGTGATGATGGGGATAGGAACTCATTGGGATGGGAAAAATGGGTTTTATTTGTATTAAATTTACATTTTAAAATTTTATTTAATTTACTGGGTTTTATTATTTATTTAATTAAATCCACTTGATTGACTGTGTTGTACAGTATGGCATTGTTTCATTATTATAAAATGATAAGTATTTAATATTATTAATTAAACAATATTTCTATATTTTATACTCGTAAGGGGGTGTCGAGAGGCAGGAGACCTTTTCTCCATTAACACCAGCGACAGGACCCACGGGAACGGGGTTAAGCTGAGGCAGGGGAAATTTAGGTTTGACATAAGGAGGGGGTTCTTCACAGAGAGGGTGGTTGCACACTGGAACGGGCTCCCCAGGGAAGTGGTCACTGCACCGAGCCTGTCTGAATTTGAGAAGAGATTGGACCGTGCACTTAGTCACATGGGCTGAACTTTTGGGTAGACCTGTGCGGTGTCAAGAGTTGGACTTGATGATCCTTAAGGGTCCCTTCCAACTCAGGATATTCTATGATTCTATGATTCTATGATACATTATAAATTATCAATATTCTCATTTCTTATTTTGTTTGGTTTTATTCCTTTTGTACCCTATTAAACTCTCTTTATCACAGTGCACTGGTTTGTTCGGATACTTTTTCTTGTACTGTGGAGCCCAAAACTGCACTCAGTACTCAGTACATGGAATACCAAGAGAGACTGCCTGGCATTTTCTCTTCTCTGCAGAAGCTCTGTTGCTAACACTGTCCAGAAATCACCACTGTCACAGACAGTAGTAGCATTCCCTCCTCCCACAGTTGGTTCTTCCCCCCCAAGACTTAGACACCATCCAGAAAAATAAGAAGAATAATACTAATAAATAAAATAAAATAAAATAAAATAAAATAAAATAAAATAAAATAAAATAAAATAAAATAAAATAAAATAAAATAAATAAAATAAAATAAAATAAAATAAAATAAAATAATAAAATAATAAAATTAATTAAAATAGTCAAAAGCCGTCAGGAAGGCAGTGGTGCAGACTGTGGAGAGCCTGGGTTCAAATCCTTCTTCTGTGAGGCTCTGAACCTATATCCCACCACAATCTCTCTGCTAATGTATGGCAGGGAAAGGAGGAAGAAAGAACATATCTCCTGCACTTTCCATTTATTGTTGACTGACAATTCTGTAGAGTTATAAAGCCTCAATCAGTGAGATACAGGGTTCTTCTCACATTGTCTCACTGTGCCCTAAGCGGAACAGCTCTCATTTAATAGATGCTTCACCACAAAATCATGAGTCATCTGCAGTTTTGAACTTTTCTGGGATCAAGTCCCTTCAGATGGTTGAGGAATCTGCTCCAGCACCTATGTAAACTGGTGCTCTACTAAGCTAGTGAGTGAACAAGAGAGAAATCCTCTGCTAGATGACTTGACAAATTGGGTCTGAAAATAGTGTTGAGGCAGAATAGTCCACGATTTTTGCCTTGGGTGCACAGAGGGATTGGGTGTTGTAGACTTCTTTTATTCTTCATTAAGATAAACATTTTCAAAAATGTGCTTGTTCAACCTTGCTCCCACTGTGTGCATGGGAGGGAGATAACTGAAAGTGGGGAGCGTTGCTTGGATCCTGCAAGTGGCTGAGGTCCAGTGGGGTTGGAGGCTTTCTTCCTCCTTTTGGAAATGCAAAGCAACCCTGCACCTCCCCTGCACTTGCAGAAGGATCATGACAGCCCAAAGCACAGCGGCTTTGTAATTGCTGCATACACTTCGATCGGATTTACGTGGCAAGGGTTTGGTAGCAGGGGCCTGCAGGGATGGCGTCTGTGAGAACAATCCAGACAACAGCCAGCTCCAGATAGCTCCAAAAGGGCCCCGGCGCTTGCCAGAGCTGAGCCAATAAGCGATGTTGTTTGCACCTCTGGGAGAGCAGATGTAAGAAGGGGGAAATACTGCTGCACAACAGAAGCTGGAAGAGCAAGGAGTGAGAAGCAGCCCTGCAGCCCCCAAGGGCCGTGCAGCAGGAGGCAGGAGGTGCTCCAGGCTCACAGCAGCAGTTCCCCTGCGGGCTGTGCAGGGAGAGGCCCCTGGTGGAGCAGGCTGTCCCCCTGCACCCATGGGTCCCCCATGGAGCAGATCTCCACGCTGCTGCCCCCCTGTGGGTGGAGGAGCCCCCGGTGGAGCAGGTGGCTGTGGCCTGGAGGAGGCTGCGGCCTGTGGAGAGCCCCCGCAGGAGCAGGCCCCGGGCCGCAGCTGCAGCCATGGAGAGGAGCCCCCGCAGGAGCAGGGGGGCTGGGGGGAGCTGCTGCCCATCCGTGGGGGACCCGTGCTGGAGCAGTTTGCTCCTGGGGGATGGATGGATGGATGGAGCCCGTGGGACGGAGCCGTGTGGGAGCAGTGCTTGAGGAGCTGCTGCCTGTGGGCAGCCCGTGTGGGATCAGCTGGGGAAGGGCGGCATCCCATGGGAGGGACCCCACGGGGAGCAGGGGCAGGGAGGGACCCTGAGGGTCACTCTGCTGAGTCTGCTTTGCCCGTCACGATACTTGTTGAGCCATCGCCCTGTCCTTATCTCAGCCCTGGAGCCCTTTGCATCGTATTTTCTCCCCCTTTCCCTTTGAGGAGGGGGAGTGAGAGAGCGGCCGTGGTGGAACTCGGCTGCCCACCCGCTTCGAACCACCGCAGTTGCAAAGTCCTGGGAAAGATTTCTTTCAAGAAATTAAACAAGGTGTTTAACAAAGAAATGCAGAGTTTCCTTTTGAAGGCTTCCTGGAGAATTGGGCTTCTTTCCTATTCCCAGCTCAGAGGAAGGGAATTGTTGATTTCACCTTCTTTTTTCTGACATGGAAATCAAAGGTGAACTGCTCCACAAGGACGGGCAACGTCTCAGAATCAAGCTCTTTTGCTCTGTAGTCCTTTCTCAAGGAAAAGATTGATCACACACCTTCCACAGATGTAGGGGAGCAGAGAATAATTTGGGAACTACTCTAATTCAAGTCAGTTTGGGCATAGTGGTACTTCCCTAGCTGTTTCTGAGACAGACGCATTAGTAACAGAGAGTGTTGTGCCGTCACTGGGAGGCGCCTGCGGTGATGACTTCAGAAACAGAACTGAATTGTGTCACCACAGCACTTTGGCAACAGCTGCCTCTGTGCACGTTTAGCTGGGAGGCACAGAGAAGGGTGCTGGATGCGATGAAACCACGTGAGGATTTGTGGATCTCCCCTTGAGGTGCACAGAGAGGGACCATGCCCTTCTGTAAGTGTTCTGATGCTTGGCTGAGGAAAAAAATGTGGTTTTGTTGTGAATGCTTCATTGTAGTATTCTGTAGTTTGTGTCAAGTCCTTACAGAAGCCTCAAGGTTGGTACTTTGCTCAATGATGGAGCTGCACAGAGTGAGAACAGACCCAATGTACGGGTGAGGGCCTCTGCACGTTCTCTTCTTCCTACAGACGATCAACAAATAAGGGGAGACAGAGAAGAGTGTGCTGTGGTCCTCCCATAGACCGCAAGTACTAAAGCATAAACAAGAGGCTTAAGAGTCCCCCTGTCATGTTAAAATTCAGGCAGCAATGGACTTCCTCACACGGGCTGGCCTGTCGACTAGTGTCTCAGGCTGTGGCGTATGAAGATGCACTCCATCTGTTTTCAGGGTAGCAATGGCAGTGGGCAAGCTTCCTGACCTTAACATTTGTCATTTCATTTCTCACCTGAGTTTTGGTGGTTCTCCATGATTCATTCTTGGTCTAGAAAAAAAAAAAAGAAAAAAGAAAAAGTGAATTTGGATCAAAATAAAAGGATAAAAGGATTTCCTTTCCATTAATTACATGTTCTTAACTTAACTAAAAAAAGTGAACTGCGATGAAAATAAAAGGATTTCCTTTCCATTCATTACATGTTCTTACCTTTGGAACAGATTTGGTTATTGACTTAGAAGGCAAATATCTGGCCAGACTGCAAGACTTGTGCTCGCAGCGTGGGACAGCTCTCGTAAAGGTGATTCAGGGCAGTTTCTGGAAAACAAGACATCAGATCTCCAAAACACTTTCTTTGTGCTAATGTAGGAAGGGTGAGTAAGTGTAAAGGTAAGAGCCCAGATACCGTAAGAAGCAGAAAGTGTGAAGGAAACTTCCTTCTGGCTGATACAGCTCCATATCTAGTTGTCAAGTATGAAGAGAGCAGTGCTAAGTTTCTTGGGGAGAGGTAAAAAAGAAGAGACTGGGAGATTGTAAAAGGAAAAAGTGGGATTCCCTATTTCAGGAAATCCTAGGAACTGGAAATAGAGATTGGAAGAGTGCTTTAAGCCAAGACAGACATGTTTTAAAACTAAAACCTAGGAGTTGAATGAACCAAGAAATGAATCCCTTCTGATTATGCAGTTGTGTCCAGTGTTATCTTGGGAAATATGGTTTCCACATAAAACGTATCTGGGGCTTGAAGTTCTCCTAAGGCCCTTCTCTGTGTATTCCCTACTGTTTGGTAAGCGCTGAGGTCACACTGCAGACAGCAGCACGTCCTCTCCCCACTACTTAGCTGTCTGTTCTCACAACACGTCTAGGAACAGAATGGCTTGGACACAACTGCGCCTAGGACCGAGTTCATTCAAGCTGCTGGACGAGGTAAAAGCTCTGGACAAGCGAAGGGGAGGGAGGGATGGGTGGACATACAATATGATCACTTTAATCTCATTTCTCTAAGAATCCTGGCTGAGAAAACAAAACAAAACAGAATCAAAAAGAACAGAACAGAACAAATGAAGCAAGCAGCTAGCTTGCTGGAGACATTGTCTGGGAAGCAGTGAAAACACTTGCAAACAAAAACACGTCAAACGACTAACTCTTTGAGCTTAATTCTAATCCAACAGCATAACCTCAAAGTCCTGTTTCTGTTCGTAACAGGCTGCTACAGTAACATGTCCCATTGGATGACTTTGCAGCATAGATGTCAGGAATGCAGCTTGGGATCCCCTCCTTCTACTCAGAGTTCACTTTGAAGGGATGAGCAAGTAATTCTTCCTGGGTTGACGGAAATCTAAAGTCTATTTTCTAACACTCTTCCAGACGCTTCTCTGTCCATCGGCCTGTCCTGCCAACTCTGGTGTGAGTGTGAAGTTTGGCAAGAGGGATTTCCCATTCCTATTTGACCTGATGGACACCAGCTTTCCTCGGAAATGGCTGATGTTGCTGAGGAGGCAGCAGTATCAAAGCCCTTGCTGATGAAGGTACAACAAGCTGGGGAGGCTTTGGCATTTCTGCACAACGCTGCTCCCTGACTGTCACTCCAGACTCAGATTCGGAAAGAAGCAAAGCAAGCTAGAGGAAAACTGGATGTCCTGGTAATTTTCTTTTTCTTTTATTTCTTCATTCTTCACTTGTAAGAAAATCTAAATCTTAACCCTTTGTTTGAAAACACGGCTTTACGGAAATGCTTATGGGTGTGCTCCTTCACCTTGTGTGGAACCTGCTTCACCTCGCTTCAGCTATAGGACACCTATGCTCCAATTTATGCTTCCCATGATAAAGCGGTGTTCTTTCGGTGTTCTTTTCTGTGATGCTTGCAGGCGAGGTTGAAAAGAGTTGTCAGTAGGATTCTTCGTTTCCTTTGCAGTATCCAAAGCTCCGTATTACCGTGGATCTTCTCCTCTGATCTGGAAAGCTTCACAGGCCAAAAGAGAATTGAGATGAAGAAGGAAATAGAGAATGCTGACCAATATTGCCAAGTACCACCCGTAAGTTTTGTGAAAGAATCCGGTGCATTTCTGTAGTGGTAGAAAGTTCATAAAATCATCGTCGTGCACTTGAAGGCAAGCAATGCTGTAAAAATGAAGAATGCAAGGCCCTGCTTAAGGACAATCTTCAGGCTGCTTCTAGATCAACAGCTTATTTGCTTCTTCCACAACCTCATCTCCGCTTGCTTAGAAGTTGTGAAGGTCGGAAGCACACTCCGTCTTTTTCATCCCCTCTGTGTATCTTTTCCCTGACAGCAACTTCTGTCTTGGCTCTTCACATCCAGCCAGAGCAGTTGCTTTGCCTCCGCAACCTGCAGGCTGACCTCTCGTGTGTACCTGTGCTGGACTGAGGGTAATGCTTGTAACGCACACAGATGCTGCATTCACTGTGACTTTTAGAAAAGAGAGCAAGAAGCTAACCTGCACAGCAGACTCTTAGGTTTCTGTATCTCTCTCTCTCTCTCTCTCTCTCTGTCTCTCTCTCTATCTGCATATATATTTCAGTACTTATTTACTTCTTTAAAGATACCTTAAATAGAATAGATACTTTAAGAAAGCTTACTTGTTCTTCCCTTTTCCTTGTTTTTAACGTTTGCTTTTCTAACCAATCCTTAATGTTACAACATGGGATTGATGCAGTACTCAGTCCTTAGAAGTTCTCAAAGCACATCAGTGATTTCTCTATTTCTCAACCTTTCCATCTTCATTGAGATCTCTCATCTGAATTTAGGTAGGAGGTGAAGAAGAACACTGCAAGCAGCTGAAGCCGTATCAGACACATGCTTCTGCTAGGAAGTCATTCCGAGTGATTCCACGGTGTACTTTAGACAGGTTTGCTCTGGTCCTCTGGACTCAGCATCCCCAAGGGATATTTCAAAGCTCTCGGAAGGACCCGTCATTATCTCTGACACTGCAGCCTCCAGTAGGAAGGGGTAAATATTCCTTGCCCTTGTGCAAAGGAACTACTCAGTTAGCTGTTTCTAACCCAAATCTCGTTGTTGTCTTCTATTGACAGACACCACCCGGCTAGCCAAGCTAAACCACTGAAAATGGAAGGAGTGGGACATCTTCCAAAGCCTGCTGCTGCTTCTAAGCAGAACTGCGCTGTAGGTGGGGACACAGCAAGAGGAAACGTCCAGGCCACGGTGGAACTGCAAGGCACCTGTCTGAGCCACACAACGAAGTCAGCGATTCCCAGTTGGAGACTGTTGCTCGACCAGTGACACAGCAGCTGGAGCGCTTCTGGTTGCTGCTGATGGGTTCCCGTGAATCAGCCAGGGACAGGAGCTATGAGAACGACTGAAGCGATTTGAAGTTACCCGAAAGAAAGAAGAGAGGAGAGAAGAAGACAAGAGGGGAGGGAAGGGGAGGGAATAAAAGGAAGGGAGGGGAGGGGAGGGGAGGGCAGGGGGAGGGTAGGATAGGATAGGATAGGATAGGATAGGATAGGATAGGATAGGATAGGATAGGATAGGATAGGATAGGATAGGGTAGGGTAGGGTAGGGTAGGGTAGGGTAGGGTAGGGTAGGGTAGGGTAGGGTAGGGTAGGGTAGGGTAGGGTAGGGCAGGGTAGGGTAGGGTAGGGTAGGGTAGGGTAGCATAGCGTAGTGTAGCGTGTTAGAGGGGAGGGGAGCATAGGAGAGTATAGGGTAGTGTAGGGGATCAGAGTTTAGGGGAGTGTAGGGTAGGATACGGGAGGGGAGTGTAGGAGAGTGTAGGGGAGGGGGGCATAGGGTAATGTAGGGTAGTGTAGCAAACGGGAGTTTAGGGTAGGATAGGGGAGGGAAGTGTAGGAGTGTGTAGGGTAGTATAGGGGAGGGGAGTGTAGCAGAGTATAGGGACAGGGAGCATAGGGGAGGGGATGGTAGGGGAGATGGGACAGGAGGGAAGGGGAGGGGATGGGGGGGAGGGGAGGGGAGGCAAAAGAGGAGAGGGGAGGGGAGGGGAGGGGAGGGGAGGGGAGGGGAGGGGAGGGGAGGGGAGGGGAGGGGAGGGGAGGGGAGGGGAGGGGAGGGGAGGGGAGGGGAGGGGAGGGGAGGGGAGGGGAGGGGAGGGGAGTGCTACCATAAATAAAATTGCCAAATACATGACATTTTGGATCTGGAGCCAAATCTTTGTGTACATGTCCTCTCCCCGTAGCCCCACGTGCTGACCACCCACCCGAATCTATCATACTGTTGGTCAGAAAGAACAGGGAGCATAGGGGAGGGCAGGGGAGTGGAGGGAAGGGAAAAGAGGGGATGGGAGGGGTGGGGAGCGCTACCATCAATAAAATTGCCAAATACGATGAAGGAGCAGCAGAGCCTGCAACCTCCATTCCCCAACATCCTCCAACCACCCCCCACTGCTCCGTGGGAAATAGGTAGAAGAATCAAGACTGAGGTTTAGCCTGGGATGGAGGTAGTGTGGCGAGGTGGTTTTCTGTTTGGTTGGTTGGTTGGTTGGTTGGTTGGTTGGTTGGTTTTAAAGTTTTTAAATTCTCACTGTCCTACTTTGTGATCAGTTGGCAATAAATTCAATTACTCTTCCCCAAGCCAAGTCTGTTTTGTCCATGAAGCCATCTTCCAGTCCTGAAGTAAGAAAGGAAACAGACCTGCAAGCAACTGTTACACAAGTGCAGGAAGAGTGACAAAGGAGGGTTTTGAGGCATGAAGTTACTGCAAGGATGCTCTGCTCTTTCCTCACTTCAGTATGAAAAGCATGGCACTAGTGGGTGGTCCTTGGTGGTAGTTGTTTTTTTGTTGTTTGTTTGTTTGTTTGTTGTTTTGTCAGCTCCACCCCACAGTATTTTGCTTGTTCTACTTGTTTTGGTGTGCCCCCATTCCCTCCCTCAAGGTAAAACATCCCTAGGGGCCATAACTTGCTGTTAGCAAACAAGATCTTGCAAAAGAGTGAAGTTAACATGGCACCACCTGCACTGGTGTATAAATAGTTCAAATATTTTCCCTCACTTTCCTGTAACTTTCCTGTAAATTGCTGGTCAGGAGATAACAAGTGGAGAAAGGTTGTTGGGATAGGAAATGATCAGTGGGATGGGAAGTGATCATGGGGATAGGAACTCATTGGGATGGGATAAATGGGTTTTATTTTTATTGCATTAAATCCACTTTATTGACTGTGTTGTACAGTATGGCATTGTTTTATTATTATAAAATTACAATGATTATTATTTAATCTTATTAATTAAACAATTTTATAGGTTATTATATTATAAATTATAAATATTAATATTTATTATATTGGTTTTATTCCTTTTCTACCCTATTAAACTCTCTTTATCCCAGTGCACTGCTTTGGACTTTAGTTTTCCTTCCGAGTCGTTGTGGATTCACTCCGGATGGGGGGACATTAGCGAACGCCTGTGTGCTTCAGATCCAAGGTCACCTTTGCCCTCAACTCAAGACACATGTTTGCATCTGTTGTTGTGAAGCAATGTTAACAACAGCAACAAAAAAGTTCCCTACTTGCTAGCAGCATCCCTACGTTTGCTGGGGTCTGCTCTGTGCATTTTGAAGACCGTTCCATGCTATTCAGCCCCTTCAGGAGGAAATGGATGGTTCTAGGAAAATGCGTCTTGACCTGATGCAAAGCTGTGACTCAGCACCCTGCAGCCCCCGCAACCCCTGGCATTTTACCTGCAGCCCCTCCAAAAACTCTGATGTTCCCTGCATCGACTTCAACCACTGGGGTGGGACCTGAGGCCCCTCAAAGCCTTGTCACTCGCCCTGCAGCCCCTCCAGCCCCTGGCATGTTCCCTGCAGCACCTCGAGCCCCTGGCATGTTCCCTGCAGCCACTCCAAGCCTGGCACAGGCCCTACAGCTGGCTGCGGGGACTATCCAGAAATCTGCTCCAGAAATACAGTGATGGCAAGGAGCCCTCCACTTCATTCTTCCTTTTTTTTCTAGCTGGAAGCATTCAGAGTTGTCAACGGAATTGGTTTGGAGGAGTAGGAAAGACAGAATTGCTGGGTTTCTGCTTTCTCCTACATCCTATCAGACCACAACATGACAGTTGTCTTTCTTTTACGTTCTTTTACACCTGGATCGTTCTCAGTTTTATGAGTGTGGGGTATTCCTTCTTTCTCCCTTTACCTTCCTTCCTCCCTCCCTCCCTTCCTTCCTTCCCTCCTTCCCTCCTTCCCTTCTTTCGTTCTGTCTGTCTGTCTGTCTGTCAGTCTGTCTCTCTTTCTGTCCAGCACTGATTTTATGGCTACGTGTGCATATCCACACTGTACAGTTTTCTCCCTTCCGTTTCTTCCCTGAGTCTTGCCCCTCTTCCCTGCAACTGAACAGCATTGCCTTGATCAAGGAAGTGGCAACATGCGGCTTACACAGTAAACTGCTGAAATTACAGCTATAACCATGGAGCATAGCTGCCGATCCACACAAGACCACCAATCGCTCACATTTCTAAACTGCTCGTCACAATTTTTCCGTATGTAGGCTGTGATGCTGCTCATTTCTTAAGCACCCATCCATTTCTTCTCTTCCCAGACCCTCAAGGTGTCCTGGTCAAACCACCTCCCTTCCTCTTGCCCCATCTGGCTCTCCCACCTTCCTTTTCCCTCAAGGCTCAACTTTTTTTTTTTTTTTTTCAGCATAGGAGCTCCATAGAAGCTGCTGCTGCCCACCTCCGAGTTGACTAGGGCTGAACTACTGAAAAAGAAAAGAAAAGCTATAAATAAGAGTGAGAGATGGTGAATACCTAACCATCTCTTAAAAGCAGGATTTTAAGAGAATAAGTAATTGATAAATGGAGTTACGATCGAAAGGAAAAAAATCCACTGTTGCAATCAAGAGAGTTAAGAAGTTTTTCAAGTACATTAGGAACAAAAATTAGAGTAATGACACAGATCTGATACGGGATGGGTATTGCTTCAGTGAGAAATGATGAAAAAAAACACAACACAACACGTGTATGTGTTGTTGGGTATTTGTAAAAAAAAAAACAAAAACCAAACAGGTTAATGAAAACTGCATGCTCAATTAGATGATTTTTTTGTTGTCAATGGTAGGGAATTGTGTGCTTTACAACACAATATGTGTTATATATAATTTTATATATAAAATTTAACAATTTTTATATGTTATTATATTATAAATTATAAATATTGTTATTTATTATAATAATATTCAGGAATATTCAGCTGTCAGGAATATTCAGCTCTTCTGCCATGGATCCTGCACAGGTTTCAAAGAATATCTGCTCCACCATGGAGCAGCTACTTCTCCTCCTCCTATCACCTTGATGTTCCCTCTGTTGTTCCTCATTCTTTTTGTTCTCCCCAGCTCTCTCCATCCAATATTTTCTGTGCATTCTTAGAGGCAGCACACCTTGGCTTATTGTCTGACTTTGGCTTATGGTGCGTCTGTTGCTGTGTCCAGCACAGTGCAGCCCCTATATTGCTACCAAAACACGCCACAAACCTCAATCCCCCTGTTAAAAGAGACCCTCTTGTTTGTTGCCCTTCTTTCGACACTCTCTAACAGGTTTATGTCTTTTTCTTATACTGTGGAGCCCAAAACTGCACTCAGTACTCAGTACATGGAATACCAAGAGAGACTGCCTGGCATTTTCTCTTCTCTGCAGAAGCTCTGTTGCTAACACTGTCCAGAAATCACCACTGTCACAGACAGTAGTAGCATTCCCTCCTCCCACAGTTGGATCTTCCCCCCCAAGACTTAGACACCATCCAGAAAAATAAGAAGAATAATACTAATAAATAAAATAAAATAAAATAAAATAAAATAAAATAAAATAAAATAAAATAAAATAAAATAAAATAAAATAAAATAAAATAAATAAAATAGTCAAAAGCCGTCAGGAAGGCAGTGGTGCAGACTGTGGAGAGCCTGGGTTCAAATCCTTCTTCTGTGAGGCTCTGAACCTATATCCCACCACAATCTCTCTGCTAATGTATGGCAGGGAAAGGAGGAAGAAAGAACATATCTCCTGCACTTTCCATTTATTGTTGACTGACAATTCTGTAGAGTTATAAAGCCTCAATCAGTGAGATACAGGGTTCTTCTCACATTGTCTCACTGTGCCCTAAGCGGAACAGCTCTCATTTAATAGATGCTTCACCACAAAATCATGAGTCATCTGCAGTTTTGAACCTTTCTGGGATCAAGTCCCTTCAGATGGTTGAGGAATCTGCTCCAGCACCTATGTAAACTGGTGCTCTACTAAGCTAGTGAGTGAACAAGAGAGAAATCCTCTGCTAGATGACTTGACAAATTGGGTCTGAAAATAGTGTTGAGGCACAATAGTCCACGATTTTTGCCTTGGGTGCACAGAGGGATTGGGTGTTGTAGACTTCTTTTATTCTTCATTAAGATAAACATTTTCAAAAATGTGCTTGTTCAACCTTGCTCCCACTGTGTGCATGGGAGGGAGATAACTGAAAGTGGGGAGCGTTGCTTGGATCCTGCAAGTGGCTGAGGTCCAGTGGGGTTGGAGGCTTTCTTCCTCCTTTTGGAAATGCAAAGCAACCCTGCACCTCCCCTGCACTTGCAGAAGGATCGTGACAGCCCAAAGCACAGCGGCTTTGTAATTGCTGCATACACTTCGATCGGATTTACGTGGCAAGGGTTTGGTAGCAGGGGCCTGCAGGGATGGCGTCTGTGAGAACAATCCAGACAACAGCCAGCTCCAGATAGCTCCAAAAGGGCCCCGGCGCTTGCCAGAGCTGAGCCAATAAGCGATGTTGTTTGCACCTCTGGGAGAGCAGATGTAAGCAGGGGGAAATACTGCTGCACAACAGAAGCTGGAAGAGCAAGGAGTGAGAAGCAGCCCTGCAGCCCCCAAGGGCCGTGCAGCAGGAGGCAGGAGGTGCTCCAGGCTCACAGCAGCAGTTCCCCTGCGGGCTGTGCAGGGAGAGGCCCCTGGTGGAGCAGGCTGTCCCCCTGCACCCATGGGTCCCCCATGGAGCAGATCTCCACGCTGCTGCCCCCCTGTGGGTGGAGGAGCCCCCGGTGGAGCAGGTGGCTGTGGCCTGGAGGAGGCTGCGGCCTGTGGAGAGCCCCCGCAGGAGCAGGCCCCGGGCCGCAGCTGCAGCCATGGAGAGGAGCCCCCGCAGGAGCAGGGGGGCTGGGGGGAGCTGCCGCCCAGCCGTGGGGGACCCGTGCTGGAGCAGTTTGCTCCTGGGGGATGGATGGATGGATGGATGGAGCCCGTGGGACGGAGCCGTGTGGGAGCAGTGCTTGAGGAGCTGCTGCCTGTGGGCAGCCCGTGTGGGATCAGCTGGGGAAGGGCGGCATCCCATGGGAGGGACCCCACGGGGAGCAGGGGCAGGGAGGGACCCTGAGGGTCACTCTGCTGAGTCTGCTTTGCCCGTCACGATACTTGTTGAGCCATCGCCCTGTCCTTATCTCAGCCCTGGAGCCCTTTGCATCGTATTTTCTCCCCCTTTCCCTTTGAGGAGGGGGAGTGAGAGAGCACCTCGAGCCCCTGGCATGTTCCCTGCAGCCACTCCAAGCCTGGCACAGGCCCTACAGCTGGCTGCGGGGACTATCCAGAAATCCGCTCCGGAAATACAGTGATGGCAAGGAGCCCTCCACTTCATGCTTCCTTTTTTTTCTAGCTGGAAGCATTCAGAGTTGTCAACGGAATTGGTTTGGAGGAGTAGGAAAGACAGAATTGCAGGGTTTCTGCTTTCTCCTACATCCTATCAGACAACAACATGACAGTTGTCTTTCTTTTACGTTCTTTTACACCTGGATCTTTCTCAGTTTTATGAGTGTGGGGTTTTCCTTCTTTCTCCCTTTACCTTCCTTCCTTCCTTCCTTCCTTCCTTCCCTCCTTCCCTTCTTTCGTTCTGTCTTTCTGTCTGTCTGTCAGTCTCTCTTTCTGTCCAGCACTGATTTTATGGCTACGTGTGCATATCCACACTGTACAGTTTTCTCCCTTCCGTTTCTTCCCTGAGTCTTGCCCCTCTTCCCTGCAACTGAACAGCATTGCCTTGATCAAGGAAGTGGCAACATGCGGCTTACACAGTAAACTGCTGAAATTACAGCTATAACCATGGAGCACAGCTGCCGATCAACACAAGACCACCAATCGCTCACATTTCTAAACTGCTCGTCACAATTCTTCCGTATGTAGGCTGTGATGCTGCTCATTTCTTAAGCACCCATCCATTTCTTCTCTTCCCAGACCCTCAAGGTGTCCTGGTCAAACCACCTCCCTTCCTCTTGCCCCATCCGGCTCTCCCACCTTCCTTTTCCCTCAAGGCTCAACTTTTTTTTTTTTTTTTCCAGCATAGGAGCTCCATAGAAGCTGCTGCTGCCCACCTCCGAGTTGACTAGGGCTGAACTACTGAAAAAGAAAAGAAAAGCTATAAATAAGAGTGAGAGATGGTGAATACCTAACCATCTCTTAAAAGCAGGATTTTAAGAGAATAAGTAATTGATAAATGGAGTTAAGATCGGAGGGAAAAAAATCCACTGTTGCAATCAATAGAGTTAAGAAGTTTTTCAAGTATATTAGGAACAAAAATTAGAGTAATGACACAGATCTGATACGGGATGGGTATTGCTTCAGTGAGAAATGATGAAAAAAAACACAACACAACACGTGTATGTGTTGTTGGGTATTTGTAAAAAAACAAACAAACAAAAAAAAAACAAACAGGTTAATGAAAACTGCATGCTCAATTAGATGATTTTTTTGTTGTCATTGGTAGGGAATTGTGTGCTTTACAACACAATATGTGTTATATATATATATATTATATATGTTTTTTATATGTTTTATATATGTTTTAATAAAATAAGGAAATGATATTTTTTTTCTACGTTTGTGGTTTCCAAACTGTAGTTAATAAACATTAAACAAGATGCAATAGGATCTCGTTAACTCTTTTGTTTGAAAAAACAGTGGCCCTGATCGAGAGGTGCAAGTGAGAGGAGACAATATTCAGTATTTCTCTATGTTGTCATTTATTGGTGAAGATGAAAGTCTGCAGTTCATGTTCATTACACTAGCATGACAAAATGACCACAAGGGGGACTGTCTGGTAGTGAAAAGGAACTTCAGCATGGATTAAAAATCTTTGCCTTTCTTTATTCTGAACTGTTTTTCTTATGGCTGCTAGAGAGAGATTCTCTGCCTTAGAAATAAAACTGCCCAGGCTGTTCTGATAAACCTGTAGGGTTAAGGCACTTCTACCAAAACAGATTTCAAAAGGCAAGAAGTCAAAAAGCAACAATTCAGTAATCTGTGTACGCTTCTATATTAAGTTTTAAGATAACCTGGTTTATATTTAGTTCACACAAATTAACCAAACATAGCAGCATACAACCTAAGAAAAGCTTAAGAAATTTATTAGATGCACAGATAAAGTGCTGTAACAGAGAAACTTGTGTAAATCTATTCTAAAATAAATAAGGTACAGTTAAACCACCTTTGACTCGTTTTAACACGGAAAGAAAGAACCTAAGTTTTAATCATTTGAATTTTAAGGTCAAGGTGAAATATACCATAACTATAACAGTGGTTGTGATCTGTATCAACTATTTGAGGCTCCTGTTCCTCTTGAGGTCTCCCAGAAACAGGAAGGCTATTGCAAAATGTATACATTAGACATAGTTCCTTTTACAGAAACATTTTTGTAATAAAGTCTGGTTGCTCAAATACATGTTAAAATATTTAACAAGGAAACAATTTTCTCCTGATCCAGTCGATCTTTTAAACAAGACAATGTATTTTTGCTATGACGCAGCCCACAGGAGGGAACAGAAGTAAACATCCTCCTTAACTGAAGACTGTTTTGCTTGAAGAACTAAACTATTGCATTATTATATGAGAGCAAGAAATATCCATTTGGGTTATCCCTTTCTCCAAACATGGTGCCCAGTGATACATGTATTTTTGCCTTAATCTCAAAGGCCTGTTTGTCTCCAGGTAAGGTACGTTAAAAAGAGATTCCCTTTAAGCATCTTATCACAAGAGCTCTTACTGCCTTTCCATCCGGGGAAGCTTGTGTGTTAAACTGCCCTTGGAGTTTTGGATGCTACTAGATTTCTGTGCTCTGTTATCCATAATTTCAGGCACTTCGGGGCTAACATGGCTGTTTAAGTCAATGCAATAATATTACCGATATATTCAACACTCAGAAGAGTCACCACAGTTTCGTCACACACTCAGGATTTCAAATTCTTCTTCCAATTCAAATAGCTTGTCAGTAGATTCAATGAGTTCTGTAAAAAAAGATAAAGAAAAAAATGCTTCTAAAGACATGCCTGATTTTGTTCACTTAAAAAAAAAACTTTGAAAGACGCATTCCAGAAAAGTACTTTGTAAGAGTGAAAAAAAAAATCTGTGCTAGCAATTGTATGGCTTGTTTGGATACATGCCTGCTATATATTGCTTGACACTCACAAAGGATAGTTATTCTACCTGTGATTATTCTTTTATTTGCTAACGAGGAACATAACATTGCACAATTAGGCTTTTAATCGGTGCCTTACCTGCTCCTGTGGTTGTCACTTCTGGTTTTGTTGGAGGTATGAAAGGAGGCCAGTGTGGCGGGTGCTTCTGGACCAGCTCAAACATCCGTAGACTCTGCTGCTTTAGAATCTCCTGAGGACAGAATGCTTTCATTTTAAAAGCTGGCTCGGGAGACGCTTCAAACACAAAACGTGTCTGCTTAATTGAAAGTGTTTTTTAATTACGCATGTCCATCAGGAAAATAAAGTCTTTATACAGACATACTGTGAAATCCAAGCACCATGGTCTCTGTAATACATCCCTAGTTAAAACACATCTGGAAGACAGATCTCTTGAACTGTACTACAAATTATCAGTCTTATCATCTTTTGATATCAGCTTTGATATCTGCAAACCTGTAATTTTGTTTACATGTAGCAAGCACACTAGGAATGTACAATATTTTCTGCTTTTTAAAAGAAAGTTGCTTGCATAGAACTCTCCTCAAGTTTTCTGTTGATCAATAGCACAAAAGACAGATCTATCAGCTCCTCCAAAGGGAAAAAAAAAAAAAAAAAACGCATCAGATTTTGAAGGACAGGTTTTGGTCAGGAAAAAAGGTGTTCCTGAAGCCAAACGCTATTCCTCTTCAAAGAGAAGTTACCTTCTGTCCTGTATTTCAGTTATTTACAAACTGATTTTTTTTTTTTAAATAAATGCCTTTAGAGGTTGATGGTACTTTACATTCAGATGTCTGGTGCTTAGCTTAACAGCTGCATGCAGAAACATCCTCAAGTCTGTTTCCTGTGGCAGCCAGCACCTTCTGTTCTCCCTAGATCAGCAGGAGCTAGAGGCCTACAGCACTTACAGAATCAGATCTTTAAGATAGCAGGGACTAACAGTCATAATTAGAACACGCAATCTATTATGTCAAACAATAAAAAAGGATCAGGAAGCAAATCATTGATACATCACTACAATATGGCAGTTAAACCTTAGTCATTTAGTGAGAATTAGAAGTTAAAAGCAAGTGTCACCCAGTAACACCTTCAAGTGTGGATGTTTACACCCATTTTCCAACTGGCAGGGTTTGTGGCTGGTAAAGTGCTGAACAATTTCCAATTAGCAATTCAGTAGTATTGCCTTACCCTGATGCTTTAATGCATTCTTCTCCATGGCTCATACAATTTGTATACAAAGGAAAATGCAAAGGAAAATTTTACAAAAAACAGACAATAAAAACCAGACTTTATAAAGAACAAATCGAGATGCTAAGTTGCCACTCTTACCTTTTGTACAAGACTACACCAGTTATCAAAATCACATTCTTCTTTGCAAAAGAAGCCCTTAGGGGAAAAAACAAACACACAGAGTTTTACCTTTGCAGATGGTAGGTATGTGGTACCAGCAGGTAAGGCGGTTTGACCTCTGATACAGTAATGCCCTGTACGATCAGTAGATATAAGACTCCAAATATGTGGCAGCTCTAGGGAGAGAACCCACGGGGAGAACAAGGCCCTGCAAACCCCTAACGAAATAGTCAACCAAAAAATAGCAGCAGCTCCTGTGTGCTCCTCCATGGAGCGCCACCCAGTTCCTACAGTCCAGGTATCAGCAGAAGCTGAAAACTTGTAGATGATGGACCACCTAAGGAACATTTCCATTCTGGTATCTATACTGAAAATATTTGCTCTTCATTATGATTTTGTCTGTCTCGTTGCATCATGCCACATTTTGCACAGTTACGTAGTTAAGTATTAAAACAAAACAAAACAAAAAAACTTTCTAAAAAGCAGCAGTATTAAAAAACAGGTATGTGAATGAATGACAGATACCGGTATCTTTACAGATTGTTTAAAGCTTTAGAAACACATCCCACTGGTGACAACTGCCAATCACCCAATCACAGGATACTGGCATGGGATCAGATCCAATTTTTTCAAATACCACAGTACCCCCATGACATTTTGGCTGAATTACAAATAATACATTTGTATTTGTAATTTGGGGTGAAATACAATAATTCCACTTAAACATTTTTAACTTATGATATAAAGTAAGTTTAAGTAACTTGTCTAGAGGTGACCAAACCTAAAGTAGTGATAGAATAAAACCCGTAAACCTGTTTCAGTTCCTTGCTCTGACCATTATAATGCCTCTTGAAAGAAGTAAAAGCTGCTCAGTAAAGAAAACAAAGCGAGCTCCCTACAGTACAGACAGCTCCCCACTTGCCCTAAGATTCTCCATGTAGTTATGTACAAACTACTATGTGTTGATCACAGAAGACAGCTTTGTGATTTTGGTTCTGTTCAAGGAGATGCATTGCTGCCCTTACCAATGTAGAGAGACATTACTTTGAGATAAAGTACATGCATTCAAGATTTCCTGACACTTACTAAAGCTACTGAAGGGTCCAAATTCATGATCTTCATTCTATGTGGGGCTTCCTGGCAGTGGAAACTCTCATCGTCAACCGTGCCATTTTCTTCTGAATCTACAAAGCTTTGAGTGGTGTGAGGGTCCAGATAGATCAGCTCATTGCCTGGATGGGTAAAAGCCGTATGTTAAAAATAAGCAAGTGACATTAATAAGCACTTGGTCCAGAACTGTAAAATAGAAATTAGATTGCCATCGCAGTCAGTATAATCTAGACTTTCCAGCTAGGGATTCTTTAAGAGAATCGGAAGGCTTAGACACAACATTTCGCACAGGGTATTTAGTATAACTTCCTATTGTGACCTATTACTGTAATTTTTTGGTTGGTTATGTTCTATCTTTGTCACATACTTTTATTTTTCCATGTGAGATCCAGTATTTTTTTTATTTTTTTTTTTAAATCTCAAGTGTTGTAAACACTAACATTTGACAGATTAAAAGGTACAGGATGTTCACAGATGCAATCTGTAATCCCATTAGGCATTCATTCAGAAATTGGAACAAAAAAGCCTAACTAAAACAGGTTAGGTTTTACAAAAGGACAAAATAGGGTTGCAAAATTTTGGCCCAAAGTGGGGTGAAATCTGAAGGAATGCATTTTAAATTTATTAGAGCAATACTTAATAACAGAAGGTATGCAAAAGGTGAAAAAGATACTGCCATCAGAAACAGTTTTGAAATACAAGAAAATAAAAGTGACATTTGACCAATACACTTGTCAAATGCTATCAGCTATTCTTAGTATGTTGCTCTTGTTGATGTCATCACTTATTTTTACACCTAGCTTTGCTGTTAACTTTCTGCTCCTGTTAAGGATCATCTCATACTGTTTCTAAACTCTTTTAGATATGCTTCTTCATTTATTTTATTCTATTCTCATCTTTCTTTACTTCTAGAGGTTCATGCTTAGACTCTTTACTATTTCCCCTTCAAAAAATGTTCTCTTTTGATCATCTGCACATTTGGAATAAGTTTCTTTTTTCCTTACCTAAAAATCCTATGAAATAATAGGCATTATTTGGTTTCCCTCCTAATGCTCCCAAAGACTGTGGCATCTTAAAGCATTCCTAGGAGTTCAAAAGGAATAAAGGAAATTGTAATTCATTTCTTTACTGACATCACAGATACCCAAACTTATTTGACAGTAACGAGCAATGAATTGAAAGAAAACCTTACTTTAAATGCATCAATATATACGGGATTTATGTGATTTATCCCTAGTCGTAGAGGTATAATAAGCAAGAGGGGTTTCCAGCCTGTGCAGAGTCCTCCTGCGTTCTTGCTTCGGCCAAGAGCACTTCTGTGCAAATGTGCACTGCTGTGGGACGCGCTGCTGCTCTGAGGAGGGGACCAGCACATTTTTTCTGCGGGAATAAAACTAGAAATCAGTCAACGCACAGAGAAACACAAAGCAGATCTTCCTCTCAGTAGTGAATTAAGCTAGTTTGCCAGGGATCTTTATAGGGCACCCAAGACAAAACGAGCCGGGCATGGCAATTACAGCTATTTAGTAGAAGTAATTCTAGCAGACAGTATGTGCTGGCACGTCCAAGTGAGACGTTAGATCAATGATTGGGGGATGACAATTTAAGACTGCAGTGACATGTCCTATTAATGTTATTAATAGTGTCAAGCTTTGCCTATAAAACGCCAGAGAAATGAAATGGCAGCAATGATGACAGTAGAAATTCTTCAAGGAGCTCTTCACATCCAGTGATGTGAGCACGAAGTTGGCATCAGGGATCAAAAAAACACAACTGAGTTTGTATGTCCTTCTTCCCTCTTCTTACCCTTGCAAGACAAACCCATGGCCCCCCAAGTATTTGTTCATGTTTAGATACATGCTGGCAAATGGAGTCAAATCAGAACCTGTTAGCAGAAATCTGATGAGGTTTCACTTACTGATGTCTTCAATGACCACCGTATTGTCCATAGATACATAAACTGCTAATGAATTCCATTCATCAAATAAAGCAAGCTTCCTAGAAAACATTAAGGTACTAATTAATATAAACTAGTTGGATCAAAAGGGTAGCTTTACACTCAGAACCATTTATTTATTTTTTTTCTTAAGAAAAAACATCCTTTCTGCATTTTTTAAAGTCTCCATGTAAGAAAAAGAAAACTTTAAACATTAAATGTTTAATATCTTTAGAAAAATAGGTACTGAGTGGTACCAGGAAAAACATATGCGCTGCACCATGTGCAAACTGTTTTGTCTTACTGCTAAGTGCAGTGACAGTAACAGTCCAACTACATCAAGTTTATTACTTTTTATTGCACTCGACAGTCTCTGCAATGGGTTCTTGCCCAATTGTGTCTTTTCTCATCTGGAAAAGAAAAAAATTCCTACCTATGCCAGTTTTGCAGATTACTTTTTGCTTAAGAAATTCCACTGAATTCAGTGGAATTACTTCTGCCTGAGCCTGCGTGCACAGCAGAAATGGGGCATTAAAAGCTAAATCAGCTAAGGGTTTGGGGCACCAAAACTTCAGTGGGAGACAGCAGCACACAGTTTTATGTCCACTTCTGCAAAATCCAAACCTTTGGGGAAGGGAGCTACACTCTTAAGCTGCACTGGCAGAATTAGCTGTTTCAAATAAGCCAGAAAGAAATGGGGGTGAGCGTTTCACCATGAAAAACTTGGCCATGAAAGATCTGGAGTCCAGGGCATGCTTCAGCTCCCCTCCCTCTTCAGATCATGTGCCTGTTCCAGGGTGTCAAAGACTTGCTGCTGAGCTCGCAGGACCTGTAGCCTAGCCCCTGCCTGAGGTAAGACACCTCCACGTACCCCTGGAGAACTGAGCAGCCTCAGTTCCTTTCAGTGTGGCTCCCAGACTATGAGGAGCTGCCCATCTTTATCCAGTAGCCTTGCTGGCAGAACTGCTGCTCAGAAAGGGAGGAATTGCAGCTCAGTTCCCTCCTCAGCCGAGATGGCTTCTCTCTGATGTTTCACACCACCACTCCGACCTACACGGTGGCACTCTCGACCTGCCAGAGCTGTGCCACTGTGCAGAAAGGAATATACATCTGTGGTGTGACTGGTGAGGGCATGCAGACGGCATAGCAGGAGACCTTCCTGCAGTTTCTTCTCCTCAGGCTCTTCCTTTATTAAAATTTAGAGGTCACCCATTCCCAACTCAGTACCTGCACACCGAGCTGTGGCATGACATTCCATGCTGCACTTGTAAATAGATGGCAAGTACATTCCTGACTGTGGGACAGGGGGAGATGCAGCCTTCAAAACTCTGCCTGGGCCTTGTCTTGGCTGCCCCAGGGGAGTACGTTCTGAATGAGACTGGTATGATCTCACTTACTTCAGTACTTGAGCAACTGTATTTGGTCCAAACCATTCTCCAATTGACTTCCCCTCTCCAACACCCATCTGTGCTGTTTTCATAGTGAAAAAAAGACACACGTACACAAAATCAAAGAAAAATGAGACCATAAAGAATGTGGGAACAATATACAGTAAATACCGTGACTGTCAAACATTCTAGAGTAACTGCAATCTGTATTTAGCAATAACAATTATTTTCTCAATCTATGCTCTTTTCAAAACTTAGGGAGTGCCAGTTTCTTTAATAAACAAAAGGCTTCTAAACTACAATGAGAATTACAAGTTAACAAATGTTAGTGCCCTTTATTACAAATTACAGCAATAAGCTACAAGACTGTCTATTCTAACATTACTGACTCTGGTACCCAAGGCTTGCAGAGTTTATCAAGAGCTAGATTCTAGTACATGGCTTTATTTAGGTCTCAGGGAATGTTTCTGTACTACTAGTCTTTGCGCCCATCTGCATACCTTTTTATTTTTGTATAAGCATACACATTGTCTTCACATCCACTTTTTAAAATTATGAATTAACATACTGCAAATTAGTGATTCAACACAGTAGAAATTTCAGTGGAAAAAACCTGAAAGTTTATGTTTGTTCTTACCCATCTGGTGGATTGAATAACAGCAATCCTTCCTGTCGAGAAAGCATCGTAGGATTCTGTGATATTCTTCTGGTTGTTTTTTGTGTTTTTCCCATTGCCAATCTGAAAGGAAAAATTGATATAGAATAAAAAATGGTAACATTTTCATTACACTGATCAAATGTCTAGACAGCAGAAAGCTTTATAATGAGATGTTAAAAGACATTTCAATTCATCTCAAATATTTACATTTTGTGTAGAGCTCCTAGAATTCCAAGCTTGTTATTTATTATCAAGCTGCCCTTTATCATCATAGGCTAGATTGTAAAAACAGGGAAAATAAAACAAAACAAAAACATCAACTGCAAACATATTCTGACGGATCATGCTGCGTGTTGATAGCCATTCCAGTATCTCTGAGCTTCCAAGATTATTTAAAAGTACAGGCTGTGTTTAGACCTTGTTGGATTTCTAAGCACCCATTAAATAACAACATAAGATCCATACAGAAAGTCCAAACACTCCACTGGCAGCATCCTGGGATGTGACATGCACGCTTAAGAGCTTGCACCAGGGGGGTTTGGACCTCGTGCTGCTGACAAGTGAGGAGTGAAGAGAAGGGTAAGAGCGCTGTCCCACGGTGGCAGGTTTTCCCTTGGCCTCAACTTGGGTGTTACACTAAAAGGTTTATAAAATAATGGCGACAGGATTCCCCATTTGTTCTCCTTCTATGCCTATTTCTCTGCTTCAGGCTGGGATGATTTCACCCAGCTGAATATGAATTGATTCATTAGGAACTGTTACCAGGGCATCAAAGAAAGTCTCACTAATAAATTCAGGGTTTGTGCTTTTAATGGAGTACTTACGAAGAAGCGTCTGCAGACAATACCGAAGTTCCCTCAGGACCAGCACTCACCTCTCCCTAAGTGTCTGCAGATCAGTGCTTGGGCCAGCATCATCTGCCCGCATCGCAGCATACATCCCCAGCCAGCGTCCGACGAAGGACCCGTGCCTCCTGTTAGGAAAGTTCATCACAATCAGTGCAGGCTTTCAACTGGGTGCAGCACCACAGAGGACATTTCAGAGTGCTAGAAAACAGATAGGGCTGCTGAAGCCTCCATGAACTGTCCTACAGATAAAAGGCACAGAGCAAGACTTTGGTTCCATGCTGTTGGTCTAATTCTAATCTCTGCATTGCACAAATAAACAAAATTCATTTATTCCTTGTGGAGCTGACTTACTCTTTTCATTCTTCAAGCAGCATTCACAAACCATTTACTGCATGCTATACAACATGATCACCTGTTTACATACAGACATAAATAAACACTGATTTTAATAATCTTCATGTTTGCATAAACAGTTAAAATGATGCTCAAAATGCGCTAATACTCTAGAAATATTTTCCCAGCCTACGATGCCATCACTTATCTTGCTATTTAATTTAGAACAATGCAGCAAATCTGCAGTATACTCACCAATAGGCGAAAACTTTCTTCTATACGTAAACCACAGACGAGCACTTATATCCAACAATAACTTAGATTTGTCTGGAATATTTTTTAAAGGAAAGAAATCATTAAAACAAACTTTTAAAGCAGAAAAATTCTAGCTTTCCCTACATAGTCAGTATACAGAGTGCATGGAAGCCTCCTGTTAGCTTGTACGTAGAAAACTTTTAATATTTAAGATATCTTTTAGCCGTTAAAACCTGAGAGCTTTTGTGGAATTATAATTAAAGTTCATTAAAGAATGAAATAATTATTAGGCAATGAAGATTTAAAAGCTGTTTGGGATGACTATGTCCAGCTTGACTGGAACAACGATGGAGAACTATGTCCTCAGGAAAGAACTGGTAAAGTGAGTTAAGGTGAAGAATTTCTACGTGCAAAACAACACAGAATTAGGCATTACCTCCAAATCCAACACAATGCCATTTCTAGAAAAATTAATAATATTAAGTTTAATTTATTTATTTTAATAAATGTGCTTAAAGAATTATCCCAAAGGCTCTCAAAGGTTTCTTAAGGATCTGACCTGCTGCTCAGACCCACTGCCCTTTTCAAGGCACCGTTCAGGCAGCCAAAGCTGGACATGGCACCCTCGGACATCCTGATACCAAGGCTGCATCGACGGCCACTGCCTCTGACACGTTAACATGGGACCATGCCCTTGTCCCCTCCCCAAGAAACAAAACCCCTTTCTGAAATCTGATTTGTGTATGATGTATAAATACATCACTCTGCAGTGACTGTTAGGCAATATGTTTCTTTTCAGCAAAATACAGCACATGCCCCAGTTTTACTATAATTATTACTAATTATTTTGAAATCTCACTTTAACTGCAGCTAGCAGACTGCAGACAGCACCCCTCAAGGGAAAATACCGTTAGCAATACCAGACATTTCCCCAAAGTTTTGTTGTTTATTTAATTTATAAAACATTTGAAGATGAGAAGTGACCAGATAGTTTCTGCCCTCATGAGACATTTAAGGAATGGAAGGAAATCAGGAGCTGCTGCTGCATCTGTGAATGCTGTACAGATTTTACAGATGAATTTTGCAGATACCTGCATTTAGGTGGTGTTGCCTTCCTAGAATCCACACGGGCTCATCAGTTTCAGGAAATTCTTCTAAGTAGTCTGACAAAATAGTGATCTGGTTTTCATACCTAGATAAAACTGAACAGGAATATGGGAACATTCAACCCCCATTCCGTCCCCTCCTCCTTTCACACACCCCTTTGAGTTCTTAGACTGAGCTACTGCAGCTTCGCAGCCTTTGGATCTTCTGAACCCTGCTGCCAGCTGTGTTTACACTTTCCCTTAACAGCTGAGCTATCCAATGACTTGGCTGGTTTCTATGTTGCTCCTCAGCAACTTCTGAGAGAGTAACATGGCTGACACCTTGGTCACAAGCAGCCTGGCTGAAGCCGGCAGCAGAAGTTCAGGATTCCTGCAGCGAGGGGAAGATATAACCCAGGGAAATGAGGAAAGGGAGGACTGCAGGCGTCAAGGCTGCTGTGTCCATGATCAGATGCACACACGCTGCTGCTCAGAGCGATTACGTCCCCGTGCTTAATGGGAAGCACATGAAAAGTGTTAGCAGGGCTGGGTTTTGTTTTCCTAGCCAGAGACTGGAAACACTTCAGGGGAAAAAAAAAAGGCATTTAGCCTTAGATCTGTTGCTGGCTGTCGAATAACAGGGGATAACTGACAGTGCTGAAGGAAGACTTTTTTTTTAAGATGATTAAAGCAGCATTTGGTGGAAGAGCAAAAGAGGCCTTTGATGGTTATATTTTAAATAAAAACCTTAAAATTCTGCTAAAAAATTCTAAGTGGAAAGAGAAAACAAGGGCGATCATCACTTGCTCTGCAAGTGCAGGAACGGGTACGTGGGACGGGCAGCGGGTCCAGGCGAGCACGGGGGGGCCCCGTTTACACACAAACCAGCACCGGTGACCCCCAGTCCCTCCTAGTTCTCCCCAGTTCCTCCAGTTCCCCCAGTCCCTCCCAGTCCCCCCCAGTCTCCCCAGTTACCCCCAGCCTCCCCTCAGTTCCCCCAGTCCCTCCCAGTTCTCTTACCCCCCGCCCAGTCCCTCCCAGTCTTCCCAGTCCCCCCAGCCCCCTCGGTTCCCCCCAGCCCCCCCAATTCCCCCCAGTCCTCCGCATTCACCTCAGCGGCGCCCCGTTTCCCCCCCGCCGCCCCTCACCTGACTCCATCCTCCCGCTGCCACCATCTTCCTCCTCCCCCTCCTCCTTCCCCCCCCCTCCCCGCCCCGACGCGGAGGCCCGCGCCGCCGCCGCGCGGTGCACGCCGGGAGCTGTAGTCCCCCCGCCCGAGGAGCGCGGCGCCGCTCCCCGCCTCCCTCCCCGCTCCCCGCCTACAGCCCCCAGCACCCCCCGCGGGCTGAGGCGGGCGGGCGATGTCGGCGGGCGCCATGGCGGGCGCGGTGTCGGTGTCGGAGGTGGCGGTGTGCAACATGGCGTACGGCGGGCGCCTGGACGAGCTGCGCGCCCAGCTGCAGCGCGACAGGGGCCTGGCCACGGCGGCCGACCAGGTCAGCGCGGGCCGGGGGCTCTCTCCCCGCCCCCTGAGGCGGCGGCGGCTCCCGCTCGGCGCCGCGGGCTGACCGCCGCCCGCTCCCTCCCTCCCCACAGGCCGGCCGCACCGCGCTGCACTGGGCCTGCTCGGCCGGGCACGCCGCTGTCGCCGACCTGCTGCTGGGGCTCGGGGTGCCCGTCAGCGAGAAGGACGACGTGAGTTGGGCTGGGGGGAGAGAAGCGGGGGGGTGGGGGGGTCGGAGGGAGGAAAAGGGAGTCTGAGGAGGAATTAGGGGGGTTTGAGGGGGAAAAGGGGGATCTGAGGAGGACTTAGGAGGGTCTGAGGGGAAAAAAGGGGGTCTGAGGAGGAATTAGGGGGGTCTGAGGGGAAAAGGGGGGTCCGAGGAGGAATTAGGGGGGTCTGAGGGTGAAAAGGGGGGTCTGAGGAGGAATTGGGGGGGGGTTGAGGGGGAAAAGGGGGATCTGAGGAGGAATTAGGGGGGTCTGAGGGGGGAAAAGGGGGTCTGAGGAGGAATTAGGGGGGTATGAGGGGGAAAAGGGGGGTCTGAGGAGGAATTAGGGGGGAAAGGGGGGTCTGAGGTGAAGGGGAGGGTCTGAGGGGAAAATAGGGGTGCTGAGGGGAATGGATGATCTATGGGGAAGGGGGGGCAAGGAGGGTGTTATGCTGTGCCTCGTTGTGAGGGACTCACTGTGAAGGCTTCTCAGTGCTGGGGAAGGCGTTATAGAGTAGATCCCAATTTCAGTGATTGCTGGTTTCCAAAGAATGTGGTCTGGTACCGTCCCGGAGAAAATATTTATGCTGTGAAACATCCTAAAGGTCACCCTCAAAGAAGGGAGCGCTGTCCTGCTAGTTTAATGGGATATAGAAGACGTTGCAGAAACTTTCAGATGCCCTTTTCTGCCACTGCTGTTTGTTCTCAAAATATCTCCTTTGGAAAGCAACACAGTTGGGTCTGGAGGGGTGAGGTGCCCCACAAGGTGCCGTACCTAACGGGAACAGAAGCGATTTCTGCCACTTACCTGCTCAGGTAGTACTGACATACAAGCAGACATGAGGTGATACCAATCATATTTAGCCCTACAGTTATAACACCATGCACAATTTGATTAGCAAGTAATCTGCTTTGCATCGGGGTTATGTTTTCATTGTGATTTTTTTTCCCCTGAAATTCTTGGGTATAATTTTTTTTTTTTCTTCTTATCCCTGCAGGCTGGTTGGACTCCCTTGCATATTGCCGCTTCAGCAGGCCGTGATGAAATAGTGAAAGCCCTCCTTGACAAGGGTGCTCACGTAAATGCCGTCAATCAGAACGGCTGTACGCCCCTGCATTATGCAGCCTCCAAAAACAAGCAGGAGGTAGGGTTCCCTGTGCTACTGGGGGTGGTGTCACTCTTGGAAGAGGTATTTAATTTGATGGATGAACTTTTCTTCTTTCCAACCCGCTCCCCTGTTTCTTCCCGCATGTTCAGATTGCAATCATGCTTCTAGAGAATGGAGCTGATCCAGATGCAACAGACCACTTTGAATCCACCCCATTACACAGAGCAGCAGCCAAAGGAAACCTAAAAATGATACAGATCCTTCTGCGGCACAAGGCTTCTGTTAATATACAGGACTCAGAAGGGAATACACCTCTGTAAGTGATCGTTTTTTTCACGTTTGTTTTGCTGACAGCATAGTCTTTATGAAATGAAACTCCAGTTCAAATTTTTAAAAACTTCTAGCTGCCTCAGAACAGTCCTTTGCTTCACATCTCTGTGTAATTATGATATTCTCAAATCCTTTTTAATTAGTGTTTTGCATAAGTGTGTCTGTACCTACACACTTTAATTTGTGTTACTACATCTGCTTATGAAGTGTAGAACCTTTTTTAATTGCCTGGAATGCGTTCAGTTGCCACTAGGGGGTACAAAGCGTGCTAGTAACTTCAAAGTCAGAGGGAACTGGTCTTACAGGCTGGCTTACTCCGTCCTGCCAAGCAGGAGCTGGTTTTGGAAGCTTTTTTTTCACCTCTCTAAGGAAATAAGATGTAATTAATGTACAACCAGTCCAGTGTTTGGTATTACCTTAGAGAGTAATTGGAATCTGTACGGGTGAAACCTTAACTGCTTTGAAGTTGGTGACAAAACTGTGCCTTGTCTGCAGTGCAAGAAATGTTTTGCCCTGAATAAGATCAAGCAGTATATTTTTCCTATGCATAAAGCCCAGTTTTATAGTAGAATACATTCATTTATTCTCAAGATACGCTAAACTGAAAAAAAAACTTTTGCTGCATTTGTAGTAACTCTTTACAAATTCAGTTGATCACTTTAAGTTCAGCTAGAGATTACCATTTTCCAGTTTCACCATGGATTATGCGCTTCTTGGCTCTGCAGCCAGCAAAGGTAAACCCTGACATAAAGAAGTGCCTTAAATTAGTGAAGGCAGTAGCGGGAGGAACGCTCTTGAGTTGCTTAATGACAAGAGAGTGACCTGATGGCAGACTTTGAAGTCTGCTTAGGTAGTTGGTTGCATGTGGTTTTGTTGTTCTAGGGTTTCTCTCCCTTCTGACATTCATGCTGTCATTTTGAGAAAGGATAATTATTGCTCTTTGTAAGCTTGGACTACTTAAAAGTGGCTGTGGGTTTCTTGTTCTTATTGCAGTCATTTAGCCTGTGATGAAGAGAGAGTGGAGGAGGCAAAGCTGCTGGTGTCTCACGGTGCAAGTATTCACATTGAGAACAAAGAAGAGCTGACCCCTCTGAAAGTGGCAAAGGGTGGCCTGGGAGCCATACTTAAAAGAATGGTGGAAGGCTAGCGAGGACTTTGAGCTTGACTCTTTCCTGTTGCACTTGTATTTAAGACTGCAAACTTCATGTTTTCATAGTTCAACTAGGATGTCGTGTATGAGCATCAGCATGTGGTAATAAAATGTGTTTCTCTAGGTTTGCTTCAAGTATACTGCCAAAACAGTCATTTATACTTCTGTTGATTGTACAGATCACTGCTTTTAAAGTATTTTTGATAACTTGCAGTTTGCTTTCAGTTCACAGTATGATCTGTATAGGTTAGGTCATTCCTTCTATTTCAGCATCTAGTTTAGGATTATTTCTTTCAAAAAACAAGACCAAAAGTGCTTTACCTGTTTGAAGTCAATTTTGTCTTGGAAGCCTGTTCAGTGTTTGTTTTTCTCTTAGCATTTGTGCTTGGGCTTTTTGTTTGTCTTTTTTTTTTTTTGGTACTGATTTGCTTCCTTCAGATAATTATAAATCGCTCTTTTCCTTTTGTCAAATGCAGTTTGCTGAGTTACTTCAATAATTGTACTGGTTTTTACCCTTGTTAGTCTTTCTGAGTGAACTTGTAATATTTTAAGCTTCTCTGTTATGTATTTTTAGTTTTAAATCTAAGTCATATGATGAAGTGCACTGGGCTGCCTGCAGAATGGATGTGCAGTTTGAGTTACCTCTGCAAATTATAATTATATGCTCTGGATACTTTGCTGGGATGTGCTTTGAATCTTTTTTTTTTTTTTTTTTTTTGCTGTTGTTCCTTCTGTGTATCTCTCTGTTCTGTTTGACTTGCATTGTGTAGCACTGACAGTATTTTATAACAGAAGCCAGAGTTAATCTCTGTTTACTCATAGCAAATCCTGGTATTAAGTTATTAGAAGGTAGACCCAATGAATCTGAGTTGAGAAGTGTTCGTGACTGCAGCACAAATTGAGACACTTTATAATCCACTGTGCTTTGTGGTTTTTTTGTTTGTTTGTTTGTTTTTCCATGGGTTGATCTGGCAGACTGTTAGTTAAAATTTCATTTCAGTGTTAAAAGTAACATGATTTTGTAGAGTGAGAAGAGCTACAGCAGTTCCCCAGCAACTGCACCCTCAGTCACCATTGGTGACTGTAACACCTGCTCTTTAACCAGCTGCCTGTGATTTTTCCTGCTGTTATGAATGCTTGTGAAAACTGCAGTTAATGGAAACTCCTCCTCCTAAGTAGCCCTGTAAAGATCTAATCCCTGGAATCCTCTCCACTAGAAGTGTTCTTTTTACTGGGAGGTCAGGAACTGTGCTGCCAAGCTGTTGTGTTGAAATTTCTTGAAATAGTTAAGAAACTGAGCATGTTTAGGGGGTGTTTTATTTTGTTTGCTTGTTTTTTTCAGCAAAGAATAAGGTTATTGCTTTAGGAGTCTCAAGGATTTTCCTGTTCTCTCTGCTTCAGATAAAGATTTAAGGGATAAAGTGTGCTTGTAAGGTGACTTCCTGCAGAATTGTTCCAGAGCGTATGGGAATAAGGAGAGCGAGCTTCCTTATATGTAGGTTATTAGAAAAACTTAATTCTAGCAGCTTCTGTGATGACTGTATTCATGTAAGGTTTTCTTTGGGCAGGGGAGAAGTGGAGCTATCCTCTAAATTGCTTTTTCATGCAGATCACTGAAGGCTTCCATGCACTTGTCACTACTGCGTTTGTTTCTTACTTTCGTGCTGGTAATCTCTGGTTGAATTGACATGGGGGAGAATGGGGGAGGTTGGGATTCTGTGTTTTGTTTTGTTTGTTTGCTTTTTAGTATGATGGGAATTAAATTCAATGTTTTAGCATTCAGTGATAGAACTGAGAGTTCTTACTGTGTAATATAAGATAATAACTAACGTTTGTGACAGAAATGTTTGAGAGGGAAGGACGAAGTTCAACACATGACCTCCTGTTCTGATGTTGGTAAGATATCTTGTGGCACCGGTGGAGTAGAGTTCTCCATTCTGAACAAATTTTGATGATGAAATTCTGTGAAATAAAGACAATTTCCTAAACAGCAGGTTTTGGTGTTATAAAGCTTTATTAAACTTACGGGTAATAAAACCAGTATTTCCTAAATAGCTTTTGCACTTTGGATGAAGAGAGCAAGTCAGCTGAAAGCCTGCCATCCATTACACAGTATGGAAACAGAACATGTTTGTTCTTCAGCTGCAAGGAAATGTTGAAACAGAAGATGACAGTTTTTAGAGTTTAACTTGTAGGGATTAAGGTAATGCAATTTATTTTGATAAGCAAGACAGAAATTTAAAAACAAATATAATCTTTACCAAGTAGTTTTAAGTCTATCCTAGAAAGCAAAATGCAGGTTACATTGCACAGAGAGCAGTGGGGAAAACTTGCCTTGACAATAACCCCTGGCTGTGCAGACCTTGAAGCAGGAACTTGAATGAGTAAACGATGTTTTTTATACATTTTGGAGGTGCTGCTGAAAACTTGAATTGAGAAAAGCTGAAGTTAAATTCTGTGTTGGTTCTGGATCTTTGTATAGAGAAAAAGAAGGAAGAAGAAAAATACAAAACCCCTGCCACAGCTCTGTAGCTTTTTAAAATCCCCTTCCCTGGAAGATGGTGGCTCGAATGTTGGCTTAATATCTGCTTTCCATACTAATGATTCTTACTCCCTCAGGAGGACATAAGTGGGCCATGCAGCAAAGACTTAAAACATCTGAAGAAAATTGTGAAAAACACTGTGTCCTGCATAGCTCTGCAGGGTTTTTGAGCTACATGCTGTGGCTCAGTATCTGATTTGGCTTGTATGTTGCCAAGAGCAGCAGTGGAAAGCTATGAACTGTGTCCCATTCTTTACAGTAAACTGTTTTACATGCGAGAATCTTCATACTGAGGATGAACATCTGTCAGAAGGCTTACAAAAATATCTCAGAATGTTAGGAAATTCTGAATAAATGTTTTCGGTATTTTCCTTTACCTTCATCTTCACCTCCAGCAGTCTGTTCTGCTTTTTTTGGGGGGTGGGTCGGTGTTTTTTTTTTTGTTTTGTTTTTTTAATAGCAAACTGTTGGTTAGAAGTAAGAGAGATCTTATAAAATGAACAGAACAATTGAATGTATAAAAGCATCAACATGATCAATCTCTGTTGGTTTTTAGCACATGTAAGACCTGGGGTAGTCTAGGAACATTGTCTGTGTTAGCTGTATGATGCAATTACAACTTCACCAGAATAAGCCCCTATCGTAGAAGTTATATAAGAAATAGATGCAGAGAAGCTTCTGGAGTTGAGATTAAGGAAAGATTAAAACCCAATGACAGTGACCACTTAATGTAGTCCTTCCATATAACAATGAGAGTGCTGTTGCAGACACCTGAAATCTGGAAGAGCATTGCAGTAAATAAAATGCAGTTGGCATATATATGGGAGATTACTTTAGAACTAATGCAAATAAAGCAGTGCCATGAGGAGCTGTGTATATTCTTCTATGAAGGGTAAAAGAATGCCTAGGAGTGTTGCAGAAGAAATTATTTCAAGTTAATGCCACTCAGCCAAGTTATAGGCTCCCTTGGGCCAACAGTACATTTGAATTTTTTCATTAGGAAACACCTGTGGTGAGAAATGGCACCCAAACAGGAGAAGGCTGTACGTGCTCTCCTCTTGCTGTTACTGACCATGCTCATAAAACTATCGGTGAGAATATAAGAAATTTTCCTTTAGCTTCTACACCTAGACTGCATGGTCAGAGTTTGCAGATTTTGCTCAGTAAAATCGCCACCTGATTCAACAAAAGATGCTTGCCTAAGAAGAAGCTTGTCAAGCCTGTAAGTCACTTGTCATGACTTAATGTTTGCCTTGGATATTTTAGAGAGAGAACAGTGACCCGCTGACAGGATGCAGCAGCATTGGCACTAGTAAGAGTTTGATCCTTGTGGTCCAGCATGAGCAGCTTTTAGCTAAAACAATGTTGTATACCAGTAACTTTCACAGGCTAGAAACAGTCACTAAAGGAGAAATAGTAGATCTTATAGAAGACTTAAATGCCAAAACATTCCAGATCCCGAGGTCAGACAGTTTTCTCTGCAGTGCACAAGATTGGAAGTGGTGTCTCCTTAGGTCAGCGAGTATCTGCCTCATGTAGGTCTTAGGGAGCTGCTGAGGCTGTGTCTGGTTCCTGAACAGACCTGAGCCTGAACCCCGTTGTCCTTCAGCTCTTCTGAAAGCAGGTATCTTTGCCCTTTTGAGGAACTTTCTTCAAATATCTTTGCCTTTTTTAAGAAGGATTGCTTGTCTTTAGAAACTGGGCCCTGAGAGAAGAGTCTGTCTGCTTCACTAGACAGGTGTTTAGTGATCAGTGTATATGGATCAATTGCCTTTTCTCCTTCCTCTCTTGGGTCTCCTTGCTCAGCTGTTGTGGACCCACTGTTTACCTTTCCTCCTGAAGCTTTCACCTATAGAAAATGGTCAAAGTTACACTGGGCTAGAGCGACCAGCAGAAAAGTAGCAAGAGGTTGTCACTTTGAGGGTAGGGCAGCTGCCTGGAAATAGATTTACATCATCTCAGGAAAAGGAAGCAGTTCAGGCTGGTGTGTTACATAGTTGGCAGTGATCATTTCAAAGTCTTGAAAGCAGAAACATCTGCTTTTTGTGAGGAATCTGATATTCTGATTGCTTATTATTACAAGCCTTGTAAAGGATTTAGATTTCCAGCACCTGTTACCTAGAAACCAATCAGTCAAGGTTCAAACTGGGCACCCAACTGCTAATTCCATTAAACTGAGAACCCAAACTGCTGAAACACCCAGCTCCGGAATGCTGATGTCTTGGGAACTCTAAAGTGAGAAGGTTGTGGTTAACAAAGGGTGTACCATGTTAGGCAGCAACAGGGTAAATGTTTCCAGGACTGTTTTGGTTTTGTAACTTTAAGTGGAATTCAGACACAAGATTTCATTGGTTCAGGTCTTTAAATCTGTTTCTGTGCTCTGATGAAATTGATGAAACATGTTTTTAGTTCTGAAGTGCAAAATCAGATCCTTTAAACATTGCAGTGTACTGGCCATGATGGTAGTTCTTGGTCCACAGGAGACATGAGGTTGGCCAACACTTCACAGAGAAGGCTTCTGTGGTTCAGAACTGTATGGACACATACAGCATTACTGATAGCTGACAGGAATGGAGTATTTTCTTCAATGCTTGACACCATTTTCTAATTAATTTTGTAGAATAGATTGTATAACTGTGGATGGTACTTTTTTATATTTATTATCTAGCTATAAATACATGTGAAATTTGGTTAACTTAAAGGCCCAATCTGCTACTCACAAAGTGCAGGTGTAGCATCCTTTTCAATCTCCAGCCCGATGTTTCCCAATACAAATGCAGATTTAAGTCCCAATGCTATGTTAATTCAACGACAAATTTGCATTTTTGTTATTTTTTTTTATAACGGGCTCCAAAGCTGACAAGGAAAACTGTTGAAATAAACTCTAGGCTGTTTCTTCTTTTTCCACGTCTTGCTTCTCATCATTTTCAGGTGTTCCAGAGGCTGCTGTTTCATCAACACTGGGGTATTCGTTTGTCATGTTGCTTGATGGAACTGTGGTTGCAGGTATGTTTTCTTCGTTTGGTACCTGAACATACTCTGCATTGGATTGTTTCTGAGCCATTACTCTGCAGGGAGACAGGATGAGGATTGTAATTTCATGTATTGAAATCCCATCTACACTAGAGTCTTTCAAACGAACATATCTTCATAGTTTTGTCATCTGAACATTAACCCCCATATTATGAGGACTCTGTTACGAGAGCACCTGAGAAGGTACAAAATCTCTGTTAAGACAGAGATTGACAGTGGTGGATAATAAGACTGATCAGTATCACTGGTTTAAGTGATTTTATTAGAAAAAAAAAAAAGTGGGTTTTAGTATGTTTAAGTGCCAGCTCATTAAAGCAGAATGGGAAACTGAGTAGTGTTGGGCAGTGTCTGAAAAGGGATAGCAAAATAAACTGGTTGGTGTGAGCTTTCAGGGAAATTGCATGCAGATCTGGTGTCCCATTCAAATACAAAAACATAAGGTACAGTCAGAAAAGAGCTATGAAAAGGCTGATATCTAGAAAAATATTTTTAGTAATAGATATGAATTCTATTTCCCTTATCAAAACAATAATAAAACTCCCAATATTTAAGTACTTTAACATGTAAAAAAGTATCAAATACTAGTGGGTTAATTCAAGGTACTAAGATTTATTAGGGTCCAAGCACTTAATCAGAAGTTAAAGCTACATCAGTTCAAAGCAGAAATCGTGGATGAGGGGCCACTGGCCTGGATTAGCAGTAATGCCCATCAGGAAGTTTTAGACCTCTGCTATGGGGCAGTGTCCAGATGACATGACAATCTTTTCTGGCTCAGCTGCATGTATTAATTTAACGTTAAACATCATGGGGCTGACTGTGTAGCATATGAGATGATACCCTGAAGATTTTGCGATTTAGGAGAGAAATGAGCAACCAAAGCACAGAAAAAAAAAAAGACATTTCCAAAGCAGGATCAAAATGGACATTCTGGGCTCCATTCTTTGCTTAAGGCTAGTGGCTCCAGACATTTTAGATACGTTAGAGTATCCCAAGCATGTGTCCCATAGCCCTTTGTCATGTCTAGTAGTCAATTCTCTGAGAGAAACCCTTAGCTGCTATACTTTTTTGACTTCATCCACCTGTTATTAACAACCACCATAAACTTTTAAATACAAAGCACTGTTTTTCCAACGTATATTTTAGGTATTGTTTGGTAGTAGCTGCATGTAAACATAAGGAAGAGGGTAATGACCACCCATATTACAAGTGGAACAGCCTAAAAGTCACACAAAAGCAAATACTCCCACTTCAGAAGTTTTCTCAAGCCTTGTATTATTTACTCTTCTATAAATGTTTACAGTATTTATGTTTTACTTTAGCTCTGGTTTATCAGCAGTGCTTTACAGAAACAATTGTCTTAAAATCAAGCAAACGAACAAATTCTTACTGCATTTCATTACTTGATGACTTCTTTTTCTTTGCTTTCTTGGTTAAGACCCAGACGATAACACAAATGATAACAGCTGCCACAATTGCTCCAATTAATGCTCCAGCAACAATAGCACTGTCTGAATCTAGAAAGGAAAAAAAAAAAATTTTTTTAAGTATTAATCCAGCAAAATCCCATAGAAATTTAGTGGAGGATCCTTTACCAGAAAGAAGGCATTCAGTTCAAAGACCTAAAAAACTAAGTATGTTTTTCCAGGAGAGAGGCCAAAGATACTCTAGGAAAAAGAGAACTGGGCTTTTATGACCTTTTCTGCCTTCTTTCTTAACAGTTAGCACCCTACTCACAACAAGCCCCATGTTTATGACTGGCTAAGGGAAATATTGGGTTGTTAACATTGGCTGTAGTTGAAAGCCTTTGTTCTTCAATCCTTGCAAACAAAATCTGAAATTGAGGTTGCCTTTATCTCTGTTGCTCAGCTGCATGATCTGATTGTTTGTGAACCCTGAAAACCTATTTCCACTTCAGCACAGCTGCTAGCTCTGGCCTGCCATTTTCATTTTATAGACCACTGAGTAATTGAGTACTCATTTCAGGGACATATCTCATGATTGCTTATACAACATACACTTGGCTCTTGTTAAATGTTACTGTTTACATGAAAAATCTCCAAACAGATACGGTTGACTACTGCCTGCATTTCCAAAAAAAAAAAAAAAAATCTGTTTCAAAGATATTACAGCATTTTCCTTCAAAGAGTATGTCATAGATCATATAAGTGATTATTTTCACTTACGCATTGAAGTTAGGTCAAGCTCACAGGTACTGTTCCCCATGACATTGCTGGCTATACAGCGGTAATATCCTGTTTCAAAGGTAGTGAGGTTGCCAATGTAAAGAATGCCAGTGTTTGGATCTGTGGCAAACAGAGAACAGGTACAGATTAACATTCGTATACTTTAGAGGGAAATGATTTTCTTTAGTTGGTATTACTGAGGGCTATTAAGAAAAACAGTACAAGCTAAAGGGTTTTCCCTTTATTCTTTCATTCTTTATATATATGTATTCTTTAAATCCAAAACATTTACTTTCTTTGACAATTACTACAGAGGATTCTGTTTGAACATATTAGAAGATGAGTAGTATGCCCATACTCTATAAGTAAGTCTGTCTAATGTTTCACCAGCACTGATACTATTGTCATTGTAATTTCATAAATGAAAAGCTAACAGGTACTGAAGATGTTCAGGATGGATTTTATAGCAACTGAATGAAAAATTGCCTTAATTCAAATGTAAGTTCACTCAAAATTCCAAAGGAAGGAAGATGTAAAGATATTAATATTTCTCCCATTTTAACATTGTTTACATTTAAGGTAATGGTTGGTATAGACAAGACTTTAATGTGCCACAGTTTTTATTAAAACAAACAAACAAAAAGTTTTTTTGAACAATAAGAAAAAAATAGCTTTTTGTGACAGCCAATTTGAGTGTGTAAAAATATGAATTTGTGATACTGAACATCAGAAGAGGAGGGTAAGTTTTAACTGCCCTATGTGATGCAAAGTGTTTGAAATCCTAGCTGGTACTACGGCACTCTGGCTGTTGAGCATGGTATGGCAGTCCTGTAGTTACGTACTAAATTGCTCAGTCACAGGCGTGAGGGTACTGTCGTCTACTTTGTACCAGTGGTAGGTAGGGTGAGGCAATCCCTCTTCACATTTGCATAAGAGGTAGATTAGATGGCCTTTCTCTGGCGTTCCTTCTATTTTGCAGAAAGGCTTTGATGGTTTGACTGTAAAAGAACAAGAACAGAGACATGAGTTCACACCCAGGGCTGCAGGCTTCCACACTGGGGTCTGTTTCTGTACTGCTGTAGTAAAGAATAAAACCACAGTTACAGATTTCTGTCCAAGAGCATAGTCTTGTTTGTGCATCTGACCAAAGGCTCTCCTGTAAAGACTTCAGTAATACTAAATATATACACGTGGCCTAGGATACATTTTTATTATCTTTTCTTCCTTTGCATACTAAATAAATACTATTACAGGGATGGTGAGATGTTAGGCATTGATGGCAACTATCAGTTACTTATACTGGACCAGCCACTATACATTCTCTAGCATTTTCTGCCACATAGCAGCATCTTTCCCATCTTTCCTTCAGGGCATTGAAGCTTTTCCACATAAAAAGAGAGAGTCAAGGCCTGATTCTTCAGTATCTTGCAGTTGTGGAATAAATAAATCAACTATAGTTATGTGGAGAAAAGAAAAGAGAAAAGAAAGAAAGAAAAAAAAAAAACAGTTTTGACAGTTTCCCTACTTTGTACACTGAAGATTTTGCTTCTGCTTACAGCTATTATTTTTCATTTCCTATGTCTAGGCATCCTGTTGTGGTTCTTTGGAGTAACATCACTGGGACTATACTGGCAATGAACACAGCCAAAGTTTATGTGCATAAGTTAGTTTTCATGGGAAAAGTACAGACTTTCCCTTAACTACTCCAAGATTTACTCTTTGGGGAATTTTAGATGAGAATTAATAATTGTACTGTGAAAAATGTGACTTTCAGGAAATGAATTTACACGTGTCTTTGTCCTGTACACGGAAGACGGGCAAATGATACTGCAATCTCCTTCATAAGGGTTTGATTTGTACCTCTGACCAGGTATGCGTTCTCAGTACAAAAGCAATGGTTAGATGGAGTTAGTACAAACTTTTGACTTACTAGGAAATAAATGTCATTCCACTCTTTTTTCCTTCTTTCTGAAATTTTGGTCTTTGCTGGGCCTGGGGTTATGCTTAAAAGTAACGGCTTCACAGAGAAGTTGTCATTTACAATTAGAAGGGCTTTTTATTTTAATCACAGAATCACAGAATTTCTAGGTTGGAAGAGACCTCAAGATCATCGAGTCCAACCTCTGACCTAACACTAACAGTCCCCACTAAACCATATCCCTAAGCTCTACATCTAAACGTCTTTTAAAGACTTCCAGGGATGGTGACTCCACCACCTCCCTGGGCAGCCTGTTCCAGTGTCTAACAACCCTTTCAGTAAAGAAGCTCTTCCTAACATCTAACCTAAAACTCCCCTGGCGCAACTTTAGCCCATTCCCCCTCGTCCTGTCACCAGGCACGTGGGAGAACAGGCCAACCCCCACCTCACTACAGCCTGTTTTAAGTTACCTGCAGAGAGCGATAAGGTTGCCCCTGAGCCTCCCCTTCTCCAGGCTGAACAAGCCCAGCTCCCTCAGCCGCTCCTCGCAGGACTTGTTCTCCAGGCCCCTCACCAGCTTCGTCGCCCTTCTCTGGACCCGCTCAAGCACCTCGATGTCCTTCTTGTAGCGAGGGGCCCAAAACGGAACACAGTACTCGAGGTGCGGCCTCACCAGAGCCGAGTACAGGGGGACGATCACCTCCCTAGCCCTGCTGGTCACGCTGTTTCTGATGCAAGCCAGGATGCTGTTGGCCTTCTTGGCCGCCTGAGCACACTGCTGGCTCATATTCAGCCGACTGTCAACCAATACTCCCAGGTCCTTCTCTGCCTGGCAGCTCTCCAACCACTCATCTCCCAGCCTGTAGCTCTGCTTGGGATTATTGTGCCCCAGGTGCAGGACCCGGCACTTGGCCTTGTTGAACTTCATACAGTTGACCTCAGCCCATTGGTCCAGGCTATCCAGATCCTCCTGCAGAGCCTTCCTACCCTCGAGCAGATCGACACACGCACCTAGCTTGGTGTCATCTGCAAACTTACTGAGGGTGCACTCAATTCCCTCATCCAGATCATCGATGAAGATATTAAAGAGGACCGGCCCCAGCACCGAGCCCTGGGGGACGCCACTAGTGACTGGCCTCCAACTGGACTTGGCTCCATTTACCACGACTCTTTGGGCCCGGCTATCCAGCCAGTTTCTAACCCAACGAAGCGTATGCCAGTCCAAGCCACGAGCAGCCAGTTTCTTGAGGAGAATGTTGTGGGAAACAGTGTCAAAAGCCTTGCTGAAGTCAAGGTAGACCACATCCACAGCCTTTCCCTCAACCACCCAGCGCATCACTTTGTCATAGGAGATCAGGTTCGTCAAGCAGGACCTGCCTTCCATAAACCCATACTGACTGGGCCTGATCGCCTGGTGGCCCTGCAAGTGCCACGTGATGACACTCAAGATAATCTGCTCCATGAGCTTCCCTGGCACTGAGGTCAAACTGACAGGCCTATAGTTCCCCGGGTCTGCCTTCTGGCCCTTCTTGTAGGTGGGCATCACATTTGCTAGCTGCCAGTCAGCTGGGACCTCCCCTGATAGCCAGGACTGCTGATAAATGATGGATAGTGGCTTGGCCAGCTCCTCTGCCAGTTCTCTCAGTACCCTCGGGTGGATCCCATCCGGCCCCATCGACTTGTGCACATCTAAGTGCCGTACCAGGTCACCAACAAGTTCTTCATGGATAGTGAGGGCCACATCCTGGTCCCCATCCCCTTCCACCAGCTCAGGGTACTGGGTATCCAGAGAACAACAGGTATTGCCGCTAAAGACTGAGGCAAAGAATGCATTAAGCACCTCCACCTTTTCCTCATCTCTTTATAACTAAGTTTCACCCCACATCCAGTAAAGGATGGAGATTCTCCTTAGTCCTCCTTTTTGTGTTGATGTATTTATAAAAACATTTTTTGTTATCTTTAACAGCAGTAGCCAGATTGAGCTCCAGATGAGCTTTGGCCTTTCTAATTTTGTCCCTGCACAACCTCGCAACAGCCTTATAGTCCTCCCTAGTGGCCTGCCCTCTTTTCCAAAGGTTATAAACCCTCTTTTTTCTCCTAAACTCAAGCCACAATTCTCTGTTCAGCCAGGCTGGTCTTCTTCCCCGCCAGCTCGTCTTTGATGATACTAATCAAACAGTATCATTCTTTTTCCAAAACGAACAATCTAGTGAACTTGGATAATTCCAGATACCTGCTTAAATCAGGTAGCTTTTCGAGAGTACAAAGTAAATCTGAAGGCCTCTCCGGGGGGGACCATGAGATTTTGCTGTAGGTCAAGCAAGTGTGGCTGCTGAGTGGTATCAGGCCAGGTCTGCTTCGTCTGGAAGCTAGATGGCACCACAAGCTCTGCCTGCTTTCAAAGCCCTCGGAGAAAAGCTCTGCGTCAGTACACAAGTGAGCCCTTCTTTCTGCATCACAGGCCTTGTTCATCACAGCCCCGTCATTCCCTCTGCTGCTGCTTATTTTGAGGCGTGAATTCTTTTTGTAATAGGGCAGGAAAACTACAGTACAGCAGTACAGAGAAAAGGCACTTACCCAGCACATTGACAATCACTGATTTTTGGCTCTGGCCAGCATCATTCAGTGGGCTGAAAACTTCACAGGTGTAGGAACCAGTGTCAGAGGGCTGCATGTTGGAGATTGTTATCGATGCGTTCCCTGGACCTGTTGCAGCTGTGATCCTGTTCTTAAACTCTCCATAGGAGTAAGACTGTCCTCCTGAATAATAATAGATCTGTGGTAGAAAACCCATTGTTAGTTTCAGAACAAGAGATCTTACTGCCACTTTGTTTGCTACTTGTAACTGGATTATGGTTGATTTTTGATTAAGTGAAGCAAGGTCACCCCCTTTCTTGCACCTTTCCCCAAGAAAACAGAGATAAACATGTGGTACATTTGCATGTACATTTCTAATGGTTCTTAGATGACAAACTTTTCAGGACAGGGATTTTTTTCATTGTATAAATGGACAGTAGCTATTTTTTGTAGGTCCTTCAGTCACAGACTTAAGATCATTGACCATCGTATGACAAATCTGTGTACAAATGCTAAGTTATGCACAATTAATAGTGGCACTAATTGAAGCACCGATCATTTATGGTATTATTAATATGCAGCTTAGTAGAAGATTATGACAGGAATGGATTTGTCATTGCAAAAAGAGGGTGGCTGCAGAGCTTTCCAAATATAGAAGCTAGCAAACAGAGAACTGAAGTGAATCCACATGACATAGCAAACAAGGTGCCTGATCTGTCTGCCGTGAATTTGGAAGCAATAATAGTGCAGTACAAGAACACCAGCAGAATCATCACACATGCAGTTAGAGCAACTATTCTGTTCTTGTTTGTGTGATCAAGATCAGAGCCAGTGTCATGAACTATCTTGTTCTTTTTTTTTTTTTTTTTTTTTTCTTTTGAGTTTATAGCGTAGATGGCAGTCAAGAACAGCTGTTGGCTTCAGTGCTTGAAGTCATACCTGTTTGGGACCAAGAAGTTCCCCTTTTACTATACAGTAGTAAACTTTTGCAGAATTAAAGGCATGGTAAGCAAAAATGTCTCTAAGGAATGCAGCATTTAAATTAAAATTAGCTGTTTAACATTGATGGATTTCACTGATTTCAGTAGCATGAATTATACTTAAGAGCACTCTGGGAGCAGAGTTGGCCTCACAAGCTTATGAGCCCAAACTCGTTGGCTGAACAGAAGGATAAATTGTGTTCATTATGGAGACTGGTTGGTAGTTTGAGACTTGTGCCTTGAGCTGTGAATACTTCATCTGCTTTGGGGTGAATATAATTGTTCTCAAGGAGTACGTGCACGCTGTCCTGTCTAACTCTATTGGGAAATCTAGATCTGGAAGAACAAAGCTAATGTGAAAGACCATGGAACGTTAATTACTTCTGTCAGATGTTACTAATAGTATTATATATAAGTGGCAGTGCTTGGGATAAGCAGTATGCTCCCCAGTGCACAAACACCATTTCCTAGGCAAATGGAGTGGCTGCAGCACAATCCATAAACCATTTTCTCACACTGATGAGTGGTAACCGTACAGAATTACAGGTTGGCACCCAAATGGATCTAACATTTGTCCCACTGACAGTATTCTGGAATCAGCACTGTAAATGTATTTATTGAAGTTGGACCCGACAACATGTTTTTAATGGAAATAGTTGGAAAATGCTTGTAGGAAAAAGTTTCACAGACTGGTGTAAAATGCCATTCATGCCTGACTAATATCAAAAGTTCTTTTTTGTCAAAGCTTCCTGCCTGTAGGGACACTGCAAATCCCCAGGCAAGGAGTATAATTTGCTTTACTTTGCAGATCAACTGATTGCCTTTTGAATTAAGAATATTTATTCTTAATTCTATTTATCCACCCTGATACAGTGTTGACTGAAATCTTTTAGCAATGTTATCTCAATGCCTTTATTAGCTTAAGGCAAGCTACACCCCAAAACTGCCTGAACATAGCTGGTGTATGCAGTGATAAAGCTTTGAAACGAAGGTCAAAACACAAGGCTGTACAGCACCAGCAGCCCCGGTACTGCAGCTTGGCCCCATCTCAAGTGCAGTTTTGTCTGCTTTCCAGCCAGGCTTGATCTGTCCCTGCCCAAGGATTGCAAACACCAGGTACAATTGATGCAGGGCTCTGAGTACCAAAGCTACTACATGTGCTGCCAGCACGTGGGAAACTGGTGTTACAGCGAGGAAGGATAACAGCTTTAATGTTAGCACAGCGTGGGCTTTGTTAGCAGTCTGCAAGACTGCTGGAGAGACTCTCCAGCTTCCATTTTTTGCATGCAAGCCCATCAGGTTTAAAAGTGGCTTTCTGCTTTGCTAATATAAAACTGATATACCTGTAATTAAAAAAAGCTATTGGCTGCACTTCTTTCATTCTCTACTTACCGTAGTACAAGCAAAAACAGAACGTTATACACTGCTCAGTTCAAGAGTTTGAAGTTACAGAACCTGTGAATTCTGACCTCAGGCTTCTCTTAAACAGATATTCCTCTACAGATCACAGCAGTGATGGATTTGTGCCTCCTCTTACTTGGTAGTGTGATGGTCATTTGAGTAGGATAAGGGCAGGAGCTTCCATCAGCTTCATACTAACATGAAATTCAGTTGCACAATGTCTTATACGAAGTAGTGCCTGATTTGCAGCAGTGTGAGAGGAGAGACAGGTCCATTGTATTCTTTCCTAGGGCTTAACTATTGAAAAAAGGTCTAAATTCTCTTCAGTCTACCTCAGAGCCATTTGGGATTTATGCCTGCTGTGTGCCAGCTCAGCTACAGCATATGTTCCTGGGAAACAGGTCTGGCACTGCGAGTTGTAAATGCAGTCAGGGCATGCCAGTAAACAACACAGAGGAGCAAGTGCTCCCTGTGAGTGTGATGTAGTTCATCTGATGTCAGGGTGAATTACGCATCTAAGCCCTCATATGACACACTGCGAAATTAATCCCCAGTGCTCTTTCTTCCTTTCTGAATGGACACAGAGGAAATATTTTGTGTACACTGTTAAATCTGAGGCAGGTGTCAGCACAGCAGAGAATATTTCTTCTCTTTGTGGATTTAAACTGAATCTTTTAGTATTTTTGTTGTTGTTTGAACTATGAATATATAAACACAGTTGAGCAGCTTAAGGAAATCCACTCAGTTCCCCTGCAGGCTCCTGTCCTTTCTCTCTTTTGCTCCTGTATGATGCTTATCTCACTAGCTGTGGAGTTCATTGCCTGAAGGAAGGTGGTAAACACCAAAAAGGCTGAGTAATGTTGTGATTAATTACCGAGTGTGTATCTTGTCCCAGAGGTATGATTGGGTTGTGTACACAGGAAATTTCATTTAAGAGGGACATGTTTCAGTTAATTGGCTGCGACTTTGTAGCCCATTTTAAACAATACACTCAAAATTAATATTTTAAACCCTTATATAAAAAGTTTGTATATTGTCCTTAAAAACATCATGTTTATGCTTTCCAAAAAAAAAAATATAGGAAAATATTTGCAAAAATGTATCTATGCCATTTCAAAAGTCAAAAACTTGTTTTCTGTGGAAGATAGAGAAAGCTTTTTTTTTTTTTTTTTTTTTTTTTGGCAACTGACAGCTGATATCCCTTCCCACAAGTATGCATCTCATTGACATTTCTTTCCATTTCACCTGAAATATCCTTAAAATGTCTACATGGGAAAAGTATATATGTAGTCAATGGCAGTCCTTTGCCAGAGGCCTTTTTAAATCAGCGTGATAAATATGTTTAAAGTCCAGTATCTTGAATGTAAAAAGTACCCAAGAAATCTGCTGTGTTCTCTGTAAAAATAAGCACTTAATGTCCTCAAGCAAACCATGAGCAGCTATAGTGAAGTCGATGATTTACCAGTGGAAAAACAATACTGTGGATGTAGTAATGGTTGCTACTTCTAATTACCAGCTTGTTTGCTCATGCGAGTTTTTATATAATGATGCCTTTTCACATTTCAAGGGAGCAGCTGCCTCAGATGACTAATCAAATAACTGACAAAAAAAAAAAAAGTGAGATTATCACTCCTAAAAATGCTGTCCCTAATAACTCCACAGTCTGAAACAGCAGTTTCTGCAAAACAGTTAAAAGCTGTCCAGAAAGTCCATCCTTGACCTTGGAAAGGATTGCAGTTTGTTCTCTAACTTTTTGAGCGAGGGTTTGCTTAACGACCCGCGGTGTCAGCAGTCATCCCTCCTGGCTTTCTATGGCAATGGCATGGTTACTCTGTGTCTCCAGAGTCGCAGTGTCTGCTACAACCAAGAGGATTTGGTCTCATAGCGTTCCAAGGCAGTTGAACTATTTGTGTACCTGTTCAGGGAATATGGGTTACAAACAGAACAGGGAAGGAAGTGGGAATGGTCATGCTAGTTTGGAAGAAAATCTTGGTAACCTCAATGCTGGAGGCAAGGTCATTTGTGTTGTGAATTCAGAAGGATCTGGTACATGAAATCACACATCCTTTTCTACCTTCACCTGACTTGTGGGAAGGCTGTTCCCCTTCTTGTGTGATGGTAAGGAAAGTGCTCACCTGAAGAGGAAGCAGTTGGCAAAGCTGTGTTGAGGGTTTTCGAAGGCTGCCAGATATCTGGCAGAAAAGAAAAAACCCATCTACAGGTTTGTTTATGCAGCATCTCCCATAGAGCAATCTTGTTCCTTGGTGGGTAGAGGACACGTGTGAAAAAACAGGCAGAAAATTAGAAGAAACGTGCCTCCATCTGCTTCCTTTCCCTTCTTGGGGCTGGACAAATAGATGCTAGAATTAGTGTAAATGTGCGTCTTTCAAATGGCTTTGGGTGGACTCAGTCCAGGTCAGCGTTCCTGCCATCCCCTGGTGCCATCACACCACATTGCTGTTTTGCCTAGTGCATCTGGGTGTCAAACTTGTAAAAGCAGATGTACTTGAAGATGTGTTACAAAACATCCCACTTAATCTGCACAGTAGCCTTGATGTCCTGACGGTGAGGCAGAACCAGGACATGGCTTCCTGTCTAATACCTGCCTTCCCTCCCCCAGTCCATCTCGCTTTCTCCCACCAGCAGATGCAAAGCTGGAGCATCCTGTCTGATGACGTTTCTCTAGGCTGATGTATTCAGCATCTCATTCTGATTCACAGCCCTTGCCTGGAGAGCTGTAAAGCTCAGGCACTCGGAGGCATTCCAGCCCCAGCAGCGTGTTGTTCTATCATCTTCTCTTTGTCATTTTCTCAGGCTACCATAAAAAGAACTGTTGAAGTCTCTTTCTCACCAATAAGTGCAAAAGGAGATGTTATCAACTTCAGCAGATAGGTATCATCATCTCTTTCTGAATTCTGAGTACAGACAGAATTTATAAAATAACCAGGGAAAAATATGTATTCATCTTTCCCTTAAGCATCTTACCGTCTAATCAGAGAGCAAATGCTGCACTCTCCAAGTGTTAATTAAAGCCCAAGGCGCAGATTCTGAGCTTGCTAGATAAGCGGGCAAATGCTCACATGTGCGTTGGTTTCGTTGACGTGTGCCATGTGACTGAGCCTGGCCCCAAATGCATTTGCTCATCCACAGCTGCTTTCTACACATTTTTAGTGGAACTTTGATCTGCCAGACTGCAGCAGGGATATTCTGCCCTACATTACTGGGATTTTTGTCATGGGTAACCGAGGATGACTGGAAACCTCTTGTCACAATTGCACATTGGTAGAAGAAAGAGATGGAGTCAGAAGCCTTTAGAGAATTAATCACTCCGCAGCTTTAACTGGCGCAAAATGCTTTGGAGGATCATCTCTTTCATGTTCTCACAGTGTCATTCTTGTGGCTGAACTATTAGTGAGTAATTTCTACAGCGTATCAAGCACAAACATGCTTTCTCAGTGCCTTTGGCAGTTATCAGACCTCAACGTGCTTTGGGCTGCACCCTGTACTTCACGGTGAGACAGGAATCCCACTCAAAGTGGGTTTGGAAAGGATTCTGGCTGAGACAGCGGCCAGCTGATGGCTGAGAGGAGGCTGGTTCAGTAGGCAGCTTTGTGTTCCTCTGTACATCACAGCCCAAAACGTCACGTTCTAGAGGGGGGATCGATGAGGAATATTTTTTCTCTCTGTAAATATCTAGCCCCAAACCTGGGCTATTCAGACTTGTGCACATTCAGCCCAGAGGCTCCTGGTGTGTGGACATGCTATTCAGATACTCTTTGGGTAGAATATTCTCAAAGGATCAGGTACTAGTTCAGCCACTTGAATAGCTGTGGGAATAAAGCAACAGCTACTTCCAGAATAATTCTGATAGAGGAAAATGCAGTAAAAATTAGCGTGAGGTAAAAGCTCTGAGTGATGCATCTGATTGAGCTCATCTCAGCTATGTGCTGGTTTTAGGATTTTAACCCAGAACAAAATTACAAGTTTTATAGCAGTATAAATCTAGCAGAAGCTATTTAGCTCTTTTTATGTTGTTGTTAAGATTGTTTGTTTTTTGTTTGTTTGTTTGTTTTTTTCTTACCTTGTATCTCCAGCTACATCTTCCCCGTGCATCTGTCACATACACCATCTTTTGACAATGACTGACTGACTTTTCATCCATACTCAGAATACCGTGACACGGGGAGTGCTGTATTTGAGTAAAAATGGGCTGGTCTGAGAGTTAAATGAGACTGGAAATGTGCCCCCAAAGTCCAAGAGCCTGTTCTCTACACAACTCCCCTGAAGGCAGCGGTGCTGTTCACAAGGGCAGGGTGCCTCATGCTCAGCACGTTGTGCAGATGTCTTAAGCCCTGAGTAACAGAGTGGGATGCGATACCATCTTATTGCTGAGTTCTACCTAAAATTAGGCAAACTAAGTGTCCTACTGGCTCCAAACACATAAGTTACAACCTGATCTTTTTCTACTTGTCTCCACTCTCTTTTTTGCTCTGTTGTCTGCATAAGCATGCCAGTTTATTTTACCTTCTCTCTGCAGACTGTCACCCCAGCACCAGAGAGAACCACAAGCAGCCAACAGCAACCCTAGTGGCATCCAGGAATTGCTCTGACTGCACTGAGAGCAGGGTCTGTCTTCCCTTCACTGGAGGTATTGCCTTTGCTTTCTGCCATTAAATGAAGCTGTGTTTTTTGGTGCCTGCAGGGTCACTGAAGTGTTAGATAAGACTTGGTTTTAAAAACATCACCCTTAGGCAAAACAAAATGCTCATGTATCAGAGAGGCCCCTTACAGTAAGTTATCTGTAGTGCTCCAGGCAGTGCTTTGCAGAGGCTTGTCTTCACTCGGGGGCTGGATTGGGCTGCTGTGCTCCAAGACAGCGTCCCCTGCAGCACTGACAGCCCCTGCAGCACACTACCTCAGGCATCTGTGACTGGAAGCATGTGTGGTGGGCTCTCAGGACCTAGTCTTGCCCCTTGCTGCTAAATGACACTTCCTTGGTAGCACAGATAGGAGAAAAATGCAGAGCTCCCTCGGGATGAAAGCCAATATACAGAATAAATGGAAGATACCATTGCTACAGGCTGCTACACTCCTTCCCTCACTATCATCCATCAGCAGTTTTGCCAAAGCAGTGTTAATGTCATCATTTGCAAGTATTTCAAGTTAGGTTTTTTTAAGAGAACGATTCCATGAGAGGCGTATCAATAATTCACCCAGCATCTCTTGCAAACAACAGCCATTCCTTTCCTTTACTCCTCTAGTTAACTCAAAATTTCATCAATAATACTGCAGCGAGCATATCTTGGGTAGCCATGCAGAGTCTCTGATAATTTCACTTGCTTTAACTGTGGGTGGCCTGGGCTGGACGCTCAAGGTGTGATGCTGGTTGGGTTCAGGACTTGGATTTAGGTTTGCCAGGCTGCAGCCTCGCCTGTGCAGAGTCAACAGAAAGCTTCAGTCTTTCAAACATTTATTTAGGTGCTTTATACTGAGGTCAGCCGAGTGACTCAGAGCATAAAATGAAGCACAGATGTAGATCTTAGCAGGAGCTGTGACTCTACCTTAGGAAGCAGACCAGGCTGTGATATATTCTGTTACTCTGGGTGAGCTGAATAAGTAGTTTTTGCCTCAGTTTGTCTATTGGTAAAGTACAGAGAGTTGGGTAGTTGGAAATTTCTCAAGATCCTTGGCTGGGAGCAGCTATTTAAAAATAAAATTCATCATTAAAAAGACATATTGCTAGGGTGAAAAAGACCAAAAAAAAAAAAAAAAAAAGTAAAAATACACATAACTTCCCATTTTCCATTAGTTGACATTTACAGTATTTAGTTCAAATAAAGAGAATTACTTCCACTGGTGGAACTTCTCAGGATATGAGCAGAATTAGGCTCCAATTAGAGAAAAGTTTAATATTCCTCACTACATATATCTGCACTGTCTTCAAACCAGCCCAGCAAACACCTGCCTTTCCCCTGTTTGCTGCCTTCCTTCTCATCGCAGTGTCAGCGAGCAGCTGGCTGTTTGCGGCATCTCCTCCCCGCCCGTGTAACTGCCATGGCTTTTAGCTGCTGAACACCTGCACCAGCATTGTGGCAAAGGGGAACAGGATATGAAAACACCACAACAAACAGCAAAGCACGCCAGACAGCTTCACAAAGCAAGCGCTGGGAAGCATTGGGTCTGTGCACTGATGTACAGCGCTGCCTAAGCTTGCAGCAAGGTAAAATCTGTGGCTGAATACTCCGGGGTGTTAAATTAGCACTGGCACCAGTCCTCACACTGATCTTATTGATTTCCTTCGAAACAGAACTGCGACTGAGCTCACATATCTCAGAACACTGCAAAATTTGTAACATGACGGTATAAAACAATAACATTATTTTTAAAAGGACACCTATGGCCTCCATACTTAATATATATATAATGTCCTAAAATCTAATAATCTAAAGCTCAGACTCATTAATCTTAAAAGCCAAAAGAATCTTAATTTGAATCTAAAGAATCTAAATTTGCCTTAATTAATTCTAACATTCTACAGTGTTAGCTTTATTATTTGCTGCCACTGCAGAAAGAAATGGCCGTATTACCAGTTATGTAAAGACACATTATTTATTAGGATGAAGATTTCATTATGTTTGTTATGGAGAATATGCCCCTATTAATTCTTTTTATACTAGCCACATGAATAACGGGGTCCTCAAGACAGCGAGCACTTAGTGAGGTGCTGGGAATATTTAGGATTGTAACAGGTGAGATAACAAGTATTTTCTGTAGCTTTCTGAAAAATTGTAAGTCTCCTATCTTTAAAATATTTGGCAGACATTTTCTACTCTAAAAAAAAAAAAAAAAAAAAGGAGCTGAAAATTTATCCATTTAATTGTTGAAAAAATGGCAATTTTTTAATAACAGTATAATTTTTAATAAAATTTTCTGGAGAAAATAGATGCTAATTATAAGGAAGTATTCATGATTTATTTGAGATGTGTTAGACGAATCTAAGTATATAATAAAATTTAATAATTTTATCCAACTTAAAATGCAAGCTGCTGTTCTGGTATTCAGTAAACTATAGTGCCAACATGTTCAATTCCATTGTTTTTGTCAGCTCACCAGTATATTGAATATATTTTTGACTTGATTTTGGTATTCTTTAAACAACGTAAGCCAAAGCTGGCAGTCTCTTCCGTTGCCATGCATATACTTTCTACTAGGAAGAAAATATGAAATTTAACTTCAGCTGCATGCCAAGCAACCAGGGCAAAGCCAGGTTTGTAGAGACAAAGATTATTTTTGTTTAAACCTGTAGGTGAAAAGTATACATGCTGCCAGGCACTCTGTCCTTTCTGAAACCCAGAAAACTCACCAGTGCGAAATGGAAAGAGCAGCCTCAAATTGCTGTGGGTTTAGACAGGTTGAAAATCCGATTCCATGTTCATCTGTGTTGTGTGACTTCTTTAAATTGGTATTTTTCACAAGCAGTCACAGTCCTTTCTTACCACTGTTTGTATTAACACGATTACTTTTGTTGTGAATAGGTTCAAAACACTGAGGAATCACTGTGTTGCAGTAAAAAGCTTCGGGACCAAGTAATACAGAGTTGAATGGGTTGCTAAAAGCAATTTAATTAAAGCACCCCAGTCCTGCAGCTCTGCACATGCATGCACCCTCTGAATACATCAGCAGAGGGAAGGGTTTTCTCCATGCCTCGCTGAGTGTAGAGCTGAGGATAACAGGCACTGCAGTGAAGGGAAGTTTTGCCTCTGTCCTCAAGGAGGATGGGATTAGCACTACCCCATCACCTTGCTAGATTGTATCGACTTTATTTAATGACAGTGCAGATCATCCATTACCAATGGATATGTGCTGTGGTGTGAAAGCGAATTTACCATGAAATTAGTACCAAATGGGGAGAAAACCAGATGCATTTTTTCCAGTCCTTCTAGGCACAGCTTCCCCACTGAATTCAGGGGGAGCTGCAAAATCCGGGACTGAGTGCTAAAGAGATTGAACCGTGAGATTTCCCTGGCATTTTGGAGCCTCGCATCAGTTACTTTTCTTTTTTGGAGCATATTCCAAACCACCCACAGTATGTTCTGATTACATTCCTTAGGGGATATTTTCTCATCATCCATCACAGCTTACAAATGGTTTTTCCCCTCTTGGATCTCTTGATGCTGTCCCATGCTCCCTCTGAAATACTTTCAGCTATAATCTTCTTATTTTTCCTGGTTGTGGTCAGAAAATGTATTTCATTTTTTGTCTTGCAATGAGGAAAATCTAACGCAAGTAAAATGGAGAGACTGTAACTGAATCTGGAGAATATGGGCTCGATCCTGTCTTGGTGCTGTGCTTCCCACCTGAAGGAGTGATTGAAGTCTGTGCTACAACATACTGGATCAAAATTATAATGCATTACTCTATGTACAAATTAGGAAACGTGAAGCTGCCACCCTTTTGTGAGTAATTCTTTATTTAAGAACAGTTTTGACTTGAAAAAAGCAAATGATATGAGTAACAACTACTCATACAATTAGTCAGGAAGGTGTGCATATATCAGTCTGTCATTTAGCTGGAGTCAGAACTTGGGACGGGCCCACTGTTTGTGCTTGTCACTGCTAGAGGCTTTATCAATGGCTATGACATACAGCAGGAGGGTAAGCAGTTCCCCTGACCTGTGTTAAATTGCTCTTGCTTGCATACTGGCTATTGCTCAGTGCCAAATGTAGTAAGTACTGTACGTTCTGCAAATTGCACACAGTCTAATTCTGCTCTAATTGATAAACTGAATAGAAGGTATAACTCTATCAGCCGTGGCAAACCTCCGAGTGTAATGTTATTAGGAAGTTGTTAAACACGATAGGAATATCATCAGAGTGGGCTGTGCCAGTGATCTAAGTCAAACCTGTTTACATCAGTTCTCAGGTGTAACACCAAGCAGGAAAATTGAACTTGTAGGAAAAAAATGTTAGCAGTAATGTTAAAACTAGGGGGGAAGGAGGGGGAACGGACTGATTGTCTTAAAGGCCAAGCGTGACACTAGGGTGTCGAAAGAAGTCACAGTCTTCAAGGATGCAGTGACACTTCTAAGCAGCATTTCTTCTTATAAAGGAAAGCATTGCTGACTGCTCAGCACCTTGCTGGGTGAGCTAAGGGGAACTCAGAACCTGTGTGTTATGCTGGATTAATTTCACACCCAAACATTGGAATCATTGGTAGCTCTCGTAGTCTGACTGCTAGTGTGGGTATGTACAGAAGTTGCACATCCCATCCCTGACTCCCTGGAGACAGTCCAGGCTGCTCTGCAAGGCCTTCAGAGCCACGTGAAGGGCTGGGGCAATGCTTACAGCAGGCAGCTGCCTAGTACTTGGTGTCCTGCACAGTCCCGCGGCCCTCTCCATGCTGATACTCCATCCTACCACGCTGCACTGCTGCAGGGGGAGCTGCTGGTCTCAGGAAGGGCAGGGAGCACTTGCCTTTGATCTGTAATTGTTCTGCTACTGCAGTGACACCCACGGGATGCTGCGAAATGCTAACCCAAGTTAACTGGGGCAGATTTCCCACTACTGCTGCTGACTTGGGCTGGTGGTCTGTTACGCACTGCTCTTGTCCGAGCCACCCAATAGCAGCGCTAATGGAGCTCGCATTTGACCCTGAGGTGGGGAACGCATTGTCATAGGCAAGGGCGTCTCACCAGGAAAACCACGTTCACAATAGGAGGAAGTGTCTGCCAGACAAGAGAAAAGGGAGCTAGTCCAGGGGCCAGAGCACTTGTGTGATTTTTGGACACCTCAGCTTTACTCCACGTCACGCTTCCTGTGTGACTTAGAGCAAGTTGTTGAAGCATCTGAATGCCTCTCCTACCTTCTCATAAGTTTCCATGAGAGCCCAGGCATGCAGTAGGAATTGGGAGCCTCAGTAGCTTTGTACATCTGCCCTAAAATTCACTGCACCTCAGTCCTTTGTCTTTACTGTGGGAACACCAATGTTACCTGCCCCCAGGATTAGCAAGGATAACGCTATAAAACATAACAAGATTCTTTAAGGACATCAGGACATCTTAAACATATCTTCAAATTAATAACAAATAAATATCTTACGGTGTGCAGCTGGCTCTCTTTGGCACTGTAAAAGCTCCACTGGATAAAGAAATTTCCCAGCGGCTGAGAACTTGTGTACGTACAGAGGAGGGTTGCGTTGCCGCCCGTCGTGACATTCACTATCTTCTCAGGAACGGTCACCACAACGCTGCCGGCGTGACCTGTGGGCAGTAAGCATGGTGAGCAGAGACCTGCTGGGGCCAGCTCGGGGAGCAGGGCAGGAGAGCCTTGCTCCTGCTTTATCCAAACAACCTGAAGGAGATGTCTGTCCTTCTCCTTTCAGCAGTTTCCCTTGGGCTTGATGGGGAAGTTTTCATGATAACGAGCTGGGAGTGGGTAAAGCTAACAAGCACGTAAATCCCCAGAATAGCTGTCCCCTTAAAACCAAGAATATTCTGACAAAGCAGAGCTGAAAGCAGGCCTGTTCCCACCTGCAGAGGCTTGTCTTCTCACTGAGAGCCTGCGGCTCAACGGAACCTTTCTTCTGCACTCTCAGTGCTCTCCTGAACCTCACGCTCTCGCTCACAGCTGTCCTGAGGCCTCGCTTACACCTTTCTTGCCTTCTTTTCTGCAGTTACTCCTTTAGATGTCTGATCTTTATCCGTGGCTCACCATCTGCTACAGCGTTGTCTCTTCTTGTATTCTTACGTTCTGTTTCTGACTCAGTGGCACTGTTGGGTTCCCCCAGTTTGGAGCCTAGCAGCCCTTCTCCATTTTCCTTTTGCTAACTACTTTGCTTATGTTTAGGTTCCTTATGGCTTCCACGCAGAAGTTGTGTTTTTTTTCCAATGTATGAGTGACAGAGGTAAACATACAAAATATTCTTCTCTTAATGGAATATCTGTGCATCTTAGGCTAGGGTGCTGCTTTTTAGAATTTAAGCAGAACCTTCAGCAACATCAAAAGAATATTTTGCTCGAATTATCACTATCACCCACATGAGAGAAAACATAGTTTAAGAAAGAATTTATTTTGGCATTTTTAACCATGCAAATGTTGCAGATCCATCAGCTCCTACAGTAGGCAAGCCTATCTCAACCTAAAATCTTTGGAGTCTGACTTCCTTGTTTGATAGTTTGAATGTTAGAAATTCAGTGGAAGGAAGAAGGCAATAATCCACTTTCCATATCAGTGTTGGCTAGGATTAGAACTAGCGAGCTTTAACTGCAGCGAGATTTGCATTGTATGTGAGGACAGTCTCACAGGAATGGTTGCAGAATGACCTAAATTAGTGTGGATCCTGCCTTGGGGAAAGAGGGCATCCCAGTGCTATCTGTAGGTCCTGCTTGTCCTGTGAGTTCCCAATAGCTTAATCCTTACTGTAATCTAATATGAAAACCATGTAATGTTATTTTAGCTGTCTCAGTTCATTGTTCTCAGCTTTAACAATTAGAGTTGGCCAGAAGATTATAGTTTCTTGCCACAATAATACTTGCACGTATGTGCATTAATTTTCTCTTCTTCATTGGAATTAAGCTATGGTCCTTCAACACAATGGCAAACTACTGAAAACATAATTTTTCCAGTCATCTGCTCTGTGTGTTTCCTTCATCACTCTCTGTGTCTGGAGTCAGGAGTGCCACAGCTTGAATATTACAAGCTTTTCCACAAGAAGTTAGCTGAAATGACTCCATCTTCCATAAAGTCATATGTTTAGGATAAATACATTCAGCTGAAATACACTAGCATAGTTCTAGTAAACATATAAGGCCAAAACCTATAAAACTTTATTTGTCCAGCAAGGTTTTTAAAAGCCACTGCTAATTCTAAGATGGTGCTTTTGACGGGAAATGGAGTAAGCTGGAACCGCACAGCCTATTCCCACATCACGGAAGTTAGAGAGAGCTTTGCTTTGTGTTTAATTCACTGTTTATGGTTTCGAACTCATAATCCCATCTCATCCATACAGCCCTTTTGATTTCAGTGAAAAAAGCACATGAGTAAAAAGTGACCCCATAAAAAAGGCTAGTGTGAGCAGGACTATAACTTCTTGTTAAACCATTGCTCTGTCTTTTACTCAGCAATATAACTGTGTGAGCATTTCCTTGCTACAGAGAAAGTGACTGCAGTTAACTGGGAATCATCCACTTTCATTGCAGTCCCATGAAGTTTTTAATGCTAACAAATAAATACCAGTTTGCTGATATTTTGCTGGCCTCCCCAGAAACCTTCAGTCAGTGGTTCCCCTTGCTATGGCCACACTGCTAGCCTTAAGTCCACAACTGTGGAATTGGAGGACATTGTTTTGCAAAGTATTTGTACCAGCACTGAATTCCTTTTAATTTCTAAGACAAAAATCTGTGGAGTTTGTGTGCGTGAGAGAGGTGACATTGAAATACTAGGAGCAACTATTTAAATTATTTCTTTGGCATTCAAAATAGGTAATTCCATCTTGAAAAGAAAACGCGTAATCTAACTTTCATTTTCTTTAGTGGACACAGTTCATCTCCTCCTGGAGAATTAGACTTAAAATATTTACTACTGCATATATTAAAAGTAAAGCTTAGCACAATAAATTGTCTTTGAAATATGAATAATATATTATCTTTAATATACCATATATTTCCTAGATTCCAACAAGTATTATATCCTCACTTAACTTCATGGAAACCCGAATGATTATATGCATGCTTAAAGTTAAGCATACCCCCCAAAAAATGGTGGGGATGAGCCCAAGGCATCATTTCCCAGGAATATCTTGAAGAGATAAAAAAGCCAAATGTGATGAAACCAGCCTTGAAGGTTAGGTTTTCTCACATTCAGCTTTTGGCTCCTCTTGAAACAGTCTAGCGCTCTACATGTGAACTCGTTGCCTCCTCCTATCTGTAAAGCAAAGCATTGATTTACCAAAGCTAAAATTCTGTTCTTGAGCAAAAAATTATTACCAGTCAGAGGGCAGCTTGCTGATTTCCACAAAATAGCGTGGCATTGTAGCCACAATATTCATTCCATCTAGAAATAAATCCAGAGTGTTTTCCTAGTTTGCCAGTCAGGTTGACCTGCTCTCTTATTTCAACAAGTTCTTCTACTTCAGTGTCATTTCAATCAGTTTGTTATTCTTACCTGCAAGGGTGGCTAGGATTGGAAGTAACTTCAGCATCGTTGCAAACATCTTGATGTTTGGAGAGAAAAGAGACCAGATGCAGGGTCTGACTTCAACTAAAACTCAACCGTGGCTTTTTTTTTTTTTTTTCAAGTGGGTTTTTGTTTTCCTTATCAGCTATGTATCAACACGTCAATAAGCTTTTTATTCTCCTTTATCACATGTATGCCTTTCTCCGACTAGTGGCGTGATTGTTCAGTTGAAACCATTTTGTGGGGTGTGAGCAACTGAGTGTTTTGTTAATATTAAACTTTTGAGTCAGAGAAGCCCCAGTTCTCCCACCTTTACCAAGGCCCAGCAGTATTTGCCCTCATAAGTACTCCCGCTGAGCACAACCAAAGTATCTGTGGATCTATTAACAGTCAATACGATTACCAGTGTTGGAGTCAGGCCTAGTATGAATAAGGAATAATCTTTATTTCCTGTTAATTCAATCATTTTTTTTTAATGTGTATCTGGAGATAATACTTGGCTAGTACAGTTCTGTTCTAAAATTTATTTCTCACACCATTTTATACAGAATGGTTATGTTGGACTCATGATTGCCTTGAAATTTCTGTACTGAACTCATCAGGAAGATAACACACCAAAATAAAGATAAAATAAAAGAGTTTATCCTCTAAACTGATAATAAAACTAGTTTCATCCAGTCTGAATGCATGAAGTTGGATGCTACTAACACAAAATGTCAAGGTGAATATATTGATTTTTATTTAAATCTTAATACCTGATGTATTTAGCTAAAAACAGTGGATGAAGGTTAGGACTAATTGCAGTAACTTACAGTAGATTAGGTTGTCCTTGGTGAATTTAAAACACCTTCTCTAATTCTCTGAGGCTCGTGAGGAACACGAGGTGCTCAGCTTCTTGAGGAAGGCAGCTTTGCTGTCTTTATTCCATGGCATTCGCCTGACGCTAGTGCAAAGCCCCGGGCTGAGATGGCAGTAGCTGGCTGTGCACCTGCAGCCATGCGGCAGTAGCTGAAGACATAACAGAGGGCAGCATTGCCTTTTAGATGTGTGCCCGCAGCTCTGCCCAAGACAATGAAAACAAGCAGTGACTTTTTTTCTGTGCTTGGTGAAAACACAGGTCTAGTTCATGCCTGATAATCCAACCTCCGTAGTGATGGGCCACCCCACCCTTTCCACCGCCAGGGCCTTGGTGCAGCTGGGGAAGCCCTTTTGGGAAGTGGGGCTCAGCCTCTGGCCGTGTGTAGTGGGACAGCTGGGAATTTCCAGGCTCACCCTCGTCTCTGATGGCTTGTGACGATTCTTCACAGTAGAAGCAATGAGTTGCTTGTTGGGTCAATTATAGTCAGGATCAGGCTTATATAATTAAGTGAATTTTATCCTGCCTGCTATTGCTGTGGAGATTCCTGAATAATCTCTGGGTGGATGTCAGTGTTTGATTGTACTTTTATATGAACCATCTCAAAAACAATTTGTAAAAGAGGTCTTTTCCTTAGTTCTGACTTTCAGTGCTTCACGCAGTGTTCCCACGGGATGGGCAGTGTTTGCCTTTTTGTGACAAAGAGGACAAGACTTGGAACAGCCGTATGTCTCACCGTGGATGCACAGGAGACCTCGAGTCCAAAGAGAAATATCACAGAATCAAAGAATGTCTCGGGTGGGAAGGGACCTTAAAGATGGTTCCATGGGGAACCTTACCTGGTTCCATGCTCCCGCCATGGGCAGGGAAGCCACAGGGATGTACACACAAACTGACTAGGCAAAGCACTGATCCACTTGTGGAGTGGGTATGCCAGAGGTGGAGCAAAGACTCTTATCTCCTGATAAAATGGAAGGGGCCAGTACCAGGAACTGTATGTTAACAGGCTTTGTGACTCAGGTCTGTGTACACTGAAACATACTCAGAAATGTTGCCTTCCAAGGAACTCCCTTGTGCTCACTCTATAAATAGAAGTGTCAGTCATCACAAAAATGAAGCCCGGAGGCACGCCCGGAGCAAAGCAGCAGGCCTTTCTGCACTGCCTTGCCTAGACAAGCACTTGGATGACACTTGGGTTGCTTCTGTTGGCCCAAACCCCAATTTTAATCTTGCTGTAGAATTCCACATTTAGCTTGACTAAAAGCACTTCGAGTGCTTTGTGTTTCTGAAATAGTCTAAGTAGGCTATTGTTCAAAGGCACCAAACCCAGCATAACGTGATTCAGAGCTCTCTAGTTCCGCATCACACCTGATTGCTGGGGATGCAGAGAGGAATGTAATTAAAAATTCAAACAAATGCAGTAAAGGAGCTGCCTTAACCCTCTAAATCCACCATCAGATTGACTTCAATTACACTTTACAGTTTATTTACTTATTGTGCAACCGTATTTGTTGTCTTAAAATATTTATAAGCTTTCGTGGGAGTATTTGGAGCCTAAAAGTAAATTTCTGTACTCACTGTTAGTTTCAAGCTCTCAGATAGTGGAGGTCTGTAAAGATACCAATAAGATAAACTTTTCTGAGGAGAGCACCATGGTTTATTCCCTCAAAATAACCTGGTCAGAAATACGCATAACCATCTGTATCAATTTCCAAGGACTTTTTCTTATTTGATTAGTACTTAGGAACCCGTGTCAGGGGCCGTGCTCACAGAAAGGGGGTGCCAAATCCGGTGCAGAGGGTTGCTCTGGATCAGCTGTCCGCGTGTAGCCCCCCTGGGGCTGGCAGTGTCCTGGGATGTTATTCTAATATTCCCACAACTCTAGACTATTGCAGTTGGTGTAGCATAAACATTTAGAATTTTTCCAAAATGTGGCAGGCAGTTAATTCAGTGGGATTTTGCTAAAGGCATGCAAAATGCTAGACCTTTGCTGTCTGATCTGGCCTGTTTGACAGCCACAGAAGAAGTAGGAAGTTTTCTTAGCCTGTATCAGCTGTGGGAAGCTGATGCTGCCGCCGCTGAAGGCATTTATTTGTGTGCAGTGCATTCACAGAATCATAGAACAGCTCAGCTTGGAAGCAACCTTAAGATCATCTGGTTCCAGCCCCCTGCTACAGGCAGGGACACCACCCAGCAGATCAGGTTGCCCAGGGCCTCATCCAACCTGGCCTTGAGCACCTCCAGGGCTGGGGCATCCACAGCTTCTCTGGGCAGCCTGTTCAGTGCCTCACCACTCTCTGAGTGAAGAATTTCCTCCAAACGTCTCATCTAAATCTCCCCTCTTTTAGTTTAAAACCATTCCCCCTTGTCATTATCTGCCTGAGCAAAAAGTTGTTCCCCATCTTCTTTATAAGCCCCCTTTAAGTATTGAAAAGCCACAATGAGGTCACCCTGAATTGTTCTATTGCAACAGAGCCACAACACCTGCCTCCACACAAGTGTTTATTTACTCCGCAGAGTCTCATGTGAAATTGGTGAAGAGTTAAGCACCTGGATACAGCTGTAGATCTGGCTTAGGCCTTTGGGGTTGATGGTAGCTCTCTTTCTGTCTTTCCTGCCTCCTACTCTGAGAAAAGCCTACAAAAAAGCAAAACAGCTGTAGCTGCTGGTGCTTGTGCTGGTCTGGGCGTGCTGGAGAGAGGTTTGTTGCAGAAGCAGAGGGGTTCACAGCAGTCGTGGTGGTAGCATAAATGTTCAGTTTGCCCCCCTTGTTTGGCTGGTGAGCTGCGCGCCACAAGTGCTTCGGCTGCCTCAGGCTGAAGAATGACTTTCTAACAAAAATTACCACCATCAGAGAAACCCTTTCTGTGTCAGAACCAAAGCAAGCTCTCTGCTGCTTGGTAAATCACACTAAAGTGGTTCTGTCTCTGTGGAATTGCTGTTCCCTTGAATTTGCATTGGCTGCATAACCTTTTCAATGCCTATGATTAACTTTAGTTGTATGCCTTTTTTTTCCCCTCTCTTCTTTTTCATGTTGTTTTGAAACTGAAGCTAATAAAGCAGAACAAAATAGAAAATTCACAGTGAAAATCTGGGGGTTAAACTGTCTCCCTGATCAGAGGGAAAGGTCTTATTTCTAATCATCAATTGCATTTTCTTAAGCAAACAATTTTTGAAACTGTAAAGTGGGATCATTCCTTGAGTGGCAGTATTTGTCGTACACCTGTCTGAAGTGAAAAGTGCTTTCAGATTAACAGTGTGAATAACTGAACTGTTTGTATGGTGCCTACATCTCTTAACAGGTATGGCAATGTAATTTTAAGGCTAAGCTAAAACCTGAGATAAAATTCATGCAATTGTCTTGAACTTGATGGTTTCCACCTGCTTCTGTCGTCTCTGAAATGGAGGTTTTGGGTAGATATATGTTCAAATGATGTTAGAGTTTGGTGCTTTCTAAACAGACCCGTTCATGTTGTCAAATAGAAGGCAATCTCACTTGTTATTTAAAAAATAACTTTTAATTCTCAGTGTTTCAAGGAAACACTTGGACACAGATATGTTGGTGCACTTATTTACACGGCTGCAGCACTCTGCAGCATGTTTAATGTGTATCTCTGCATTCCCTGAAAACCTAGCATAGGACCACAGTACTGGGAAAAGGTTGCTGGTTTAATTAGCTTTAATTCTGGCTGAGAATGATATGATGCTTCCCATCCTGCTTTGGTAGTAATCCCATTATAGCTGTTTAATTATTTGAGTTACACTGAGTATGGCAGAGTCTAATGGCGTTATGTGACAAAGTTGTCTAGCAGAGGATCGGCCATCCTGAGTAACAAGACAGTGCAGAAGACCAGTGGAAAGAAACCTACACACGTTTTTGTCATGTTTTTGATTTGCCTGGGGCAGACAACCAAAGTTATTCATCAGCTGATCAGGGCTCAGATCCTGCAGCCCAGCAGCTTTATGGCACACCACACTAGCAGTTTGAATTCTTCGGGAGCACTTCTTATCCTTAGGTGCTCAGGTAGGCAGTGAGATTGCAAACTGGAGGGAAGCAATGGAAAACGAAACTGCCAGCAGCCTGTGTGCTATGGGAGCAGCTGGGAAAGCTGCAGGGTGTAACCTTTCAGTAACAACTCTTGTCCGGTGGCACACAGCGATGTGATTGGGATGAACTAATAAAAGTAGTGGGGCAGCCTGGCCTGGCTTGCTTCCACCCCTGTCCCACCCTCCCTCGCGGCAGCAGGATCCGGCAGCCAGGCAAACGTGCTGCTGGTGGAGAAAGCACTGACCTTGGCCTGTAGCTGGGGCACGCTGTACACCACCACTGGCTTTGTGGTCCAACCCCTACAGCTGCACCCCATGCTGTCTCCTGGCTCCCATGTGGCAGCTGCCTTCCTCTGAGCTGATGGGCACCAGTCCCGTGGGCAGCCTCCGTGCCCTGCAACTTCCCAGCCTCCATTTGGAAGCTGCCCCGTTGTTCCCCGGCTCTCACAAGCAAAAAAAAAACCAAAAGCCTCATGTTTTCACCAGCCTCCCCAAAGAATCATATTGCTTTTCAGGTTTATCAGAAGTGCAGTGAGACTCTTCTTGCTCTTTTCTGTCCCAACCACTGAATATTGCTTCTGTGCCAAGAATGATGTAAAACTCCTATTGGGTGGCCTCTTTAATGTTCGATGAGTAAAGTGAAATGTTCTTGGAGCCTGTATGAAACACTGAAAAGCTTCCAATTTGCTAAGCAGACAGCTCACAGAAAGAAATAATGGCTTAAAACGTGGTTCGTGGGCTTATATCCTCTGCACTACTGATGTGACTAGCATTGAACAAGCGTTAGTTCTTCATTGTGCCCTGAAATGCAGGTTAATGCCCTAGATCCAGCGGGGACTGTTTCCTTAGCACCCATAATGATCACTGGCTTTGCATCTCTAGAAAAAGCTCCTTTGCAGTTTGCTGTGACTCTGGGAGTCGGGTCACGCCCCAGTGGACAGCTGACCTGTAGCTGATGGATTGGAGCGGTTGTATGTTGCTGACTGTAATTACATGTAATTAAAGTGGCTTCCTGGGACAGCAAGACCTTGACCTTGCAAGCAATCACTTGCAGCCTTGATTTTAGTCCTGTGGCGTCAGTGAGACTGCTGTGGCATTGAAGTGAGCCGTGGGGATGGGGGCTGGAGGGGGCTATCTATCTAACCGGTGCGTTCCATCATGGGGATGGCAGTGACCTAAGATGCAGCAGGACTGTCAAATTTCTCATGAGCCATGTAATAATTAATGCTTTTCCCTAAATCCCTAGCTCCAGGCATGCTGGTAGTGAATAATGTTGTGAAAGTTCAGTTTGTATTCTCTGCTTCCTTAAAGTTAAGGATGTTTCTGTCATTTCGGTTGCATTAAAAAAAAAAAATCTTGAAATAATTCCAAATACATCCCAAAAGAGCATGAAACAGAAAACAAATCAACTAGGTACATTTATTTTTAATATTTTTATTATTTTTATAGTTCTGTTCATAGTTTTTGACTATTGGGAGTGGCCCTGTGTAAGCACAGAGCTACCACGAACGTGTTGTCATATGGATTTAAGAAGGATTAGAAAAGATTAGCAACTTCTTGCAATTTGGATTTTGAAGGCAAACAGGACAATGCCTATTCCCAATTTTTTCTACTTCAACATTGCATTAACAACAATAATAGTAGAATAGTTGATAACTACTTGATAATTTGTAGAAAGAAATTTATGTGAATAACATAATCTCTCTTGTAGTTCCTATACTGTTCATAGGCTATGCTCATTTTTGGAGGTGTTTCCTTTTTTAAAACATGATCTGAACAAAGGGATAAGGGTGGCAGTCTGTGAGTTCATCGCAAGGATGGACTCTTGACACCTACACCAGACTTGCTTAATTTTGATTGCACGCAACTCCACATGCCTTAAATATCCTATCCCTCTCTGTAGCAGCTTGATTTGCATTTGCAGAGAACGAGCAGCAAATATTTCCCGTTTCCTTAGAAAATGCTATTTTTGTGTTCTCATTCCTGTAAGTAAACTCATTTTGTGCACTAGTCCCTGAAGGCAAATACAGCAAAAGCATTGTTTCCTCTATGTAAATAAATGCATAATACATTTAGGCATTTTTAATATCTTAATTGTATAAATTTCAGGCACAGTTCTGTTTTATGCCATCAATGTTAAGCATACAGCCTATTTTGACACCTTCTCTTGTGATGCAGAAGCTTTGTGTAACTGGTAGGTTAAAAAACCTCATTGCACTCATCTGAGACTCTGAGACTGGAGAACACGCAGGTGAACACCAGCCTGGCTTGGTTTGGTGGAGGGAGCACAGGAGGAAGGGAGGAATGCTGCCCTGTAGCAAGGGGACAGGAAGAAAATGCTCCTGATTTCTAGTGATGAGAAATTCTAATAAATGTTTTTCCTTTTTTTTTTTTTTTTTTTTTTTTTTTTTTTTTTTTAAGATTTATTCTTTAGAATTTTCTGCTCTGACTGCTTGTAAAGACACTAACCAAAATGCAGTTGGTCCTTGAAAATTCTGGCTACAAGCAGTTGTAAAATCCATTTGTTTTTGAAAAAAAAAATCATAGAACAGGGGTTCTCACGCTGATGTTTGGCAGTTCAGTGGGACTCCACACAAAATAGACATTTACTGAGAGCACTTAAGATCTACTGGGCAAATGTGGACTTCTAGTTCAAATTGAGTATGTTACTAAGGGTCGGGTGTAAGGCCCAGTTCAATCCATATAAATTGGCCTAAGGGAGAGACTGGGTGATGCACAGATGTAGCTGAGATTTTGAAGTGTCGGCAGTATATTTATCCTGAAACAAGTTATGCTGTGTATGCCTGTTAGAGGGTGCAAAAAGAGGAAATGGCAAAGCTGAGCAGGCGTGCCAAGGAGTTTGGTGCAACTTAAATGTGTGTGCCAAGCCTTGTGCTGGAGCAGAGCACAATTTCATATTGCTTAGCAACACTGCTGCGTACGTTTCCCATTTCCTTCCATGTTGAAAGCCAGTGAGCAGCAAATGTGCGTTTCTGGTGGCTTCCTGCTGATGTAAAGGGAGTGGCAGTGCATCCAGGGGCAGGGATGGGACGGCACGTGGAAGGGGCGTCAGGCAGCATCACTTCACCACCCACAGCACTTTTCTGTCTGAAAATGGAAAGCCTTTACTAATTGTCTCTCTTTGAGAAGCTACCTTCTCCTCCTTGTTGTCTTCTGCTATAGGGGAGGTTACTGCTTGTGTTGGAAGGCAGGGAACAGATTTCTCAAGATGCTTTTGGCACAGGCACCCTATGCCTAGCTTGAAAATACAGCTCTTCAGTTCAGCACTGGAGCAACGGTGGTGTTAAGCAGAGCCACACGGTGTTTCCTTCTCTGTGGTGAGTTCATTCTGCTGTATGCTGCCCTCAACCTAAACACGTATGGCCACAAATATGTGTATTGCTTCCAGAGCAGTGTGTGTCTGTACAGAATCAATGCTATTTTATTGTGTGCACATCTATACTCTCACCTGTTTCCTGTGCTACCACTGATCAATACTGGTCTTGACATGTGGTTGGAGGTCTCAGGCTTCAAGATCTGTTTTCCAGAAGTATTTTCCTTCTGCCTGCCAGGCTTTGCATGGTTACTTTGCATGGCTTTTTAGCTGTTGGAATGAAATAAGCCTTAAAACCCACCTGAAGTCTCAAAGGAGTCACTGATCTGGGGTTAGAGCTCATCTCATTTAGGAGCAGAACTCACCTCATTTAGGAGCAGGCTGTGTTGTCTCAGCTCCTTACGCAATTGGTGAAGGAATATGAGGCACCTCAGGAAGGAGGTGTGTGCTCCTCCTCACATTCTGGAGGATGGGGCGGTTCATCCCTGCAGGTGCCTGTGTTCCTCTGTGTCCTACAGAGAATCCTCACCTGCAGGACCCAACTCCCCCCTCCAGGTGCAAATCAGGGCCTTGCCCAGTGGCTGGGTGCAGACTTGAGCCCCTCCTGTGGCTCCCACTCCGTCACTGTGGCCCTATGACAATTATTGGCTTTGTGATTAGCAGGCGATTAGTAACTTCTTTCCCATGACTTGGGCCACGTAATTTGTAAACCTCTCAGAAAGTTCCCTGAAGCATGAGCCAATTTCTCTTTTAAAACTGTTATTAAGTGAAAAAAAAAACAACCAACGAGCCTTACAATACTAACAGTGCTCAGCCAGATAGCATCAAAAATCATTCACAGTTCTCACTGCCAACCAATACAGATTTGCACATTACTGTGCAAAGGACACAGAGGCTCAGTTTTTGTTTAAAACAACTTGTTTTTTCATCAGTAAAAATTGAGGTCCCCAGTGCCAAGTAAAATAAAGCCAGGTTCTTAGCTGGTTTAAACTAGATGGGCTCCTTGGAGCTTCAGTGGACCTGCAGTGCATTATTCTTGCTGAGTTTTAGCTGCTACCTGACTTTCCTTTTCTACCCAAGACATACAACAGGCTTGCAAGGCATCAGTCCGAGGAGACACATAGCTCTTCTGTACCTGTTCAGCCCTACATGCACAGTTCCTGTAAATACAGGTAGGATCCTGCTTATACACTGTTACTGTCTTTTTTTTCTTTTTTGCTTTGGAATCCAAAGTTACATTTATGGCTTGCTGGTGAAGTGCCTGCAGTAATGGATGAGAAATTTTTGTCTCTTTCATTATTCCAGCACACTGTAAGCTAACATTTTAACACTCAGTAAACCAAACTGAGCACCAGTTTGTTCTCAATCCAATGTTTTTGTGACAAGACAGTGGGAAGAAAACAGCATCTACAAGCACCACGTTCTTCCCTTGGTGCTCCCAGCAATTTTAGCACCCCAGCTAGATAGCTGGGGAGGAAAATTACAGAGACCAACAGTATAGCAAAAATCTGAATGAAAAGCCCCAATGAAATGGTTGCTAGTGATTTCTGCTATGCTTCCACATTGAAGTTCCTCCAACACTGAGCCAAACATGAAGAAATGCTGAGAGCATTAATCACACTGCTCTGTACTTTTCAGCTATCTTTTGGCAGCCTTTGAAAGTCACAGCTAAAAATACTGAAAACACTCTAGGTTCAGTGGGAATCGAGTTAAGAAAAAGAATAGCATAGAAAGAAGATGACTGAGAAAGAAGAGTTGTGTCATGACTGTACTTACTGAGGCCTCAGTGTAGGTGGGAAAGCAAAAGGACTGCTCATCCATGTTAAAGGCACACCGAACCAAAAAGCAGCCAACCACTGTACTCTAGAACATTGTTTTGGGGAACATTTTTCTGTTACTGTAACATAGATGAACAAACCTTTGTCGCTTCAACCATGGCACAAGAAGAGGAAGCACCCCAGAGACAAATCTCTGGCAGAGGAGTAATGCCTAAAGGTCACTGCAGAAATACTGGTGTCTTGGAGCAAGCACAAAGCTTTTTTTTTTTCTTTTTTCTTTTTTTTTTTTTTTAAAAAAAAAAAAAACAACTTAGTGAAGGCTCAGGCAACTGTAAGTTCCCACTTCTCCCTGCTTGCCCATCTGGACTGGGTGCTCCTGGCAGTCCTTGGCAGAGGCACTGATCCAGCCCCAGGATACCCAGTCTCCTTTCCTGGGCATGGAGGTTGATGCACGTGGGCAGTATCATCATTCATACCAATCACCAGGGATGTACGTTGCTATCAAGGACCTGCCAGACGATTGCAACAAACTGTTCAGTGTTTTACGTGGCTGCTGCGAGCTGTTCACACAAAGACTTTAAAAGAATGAAAGTTGTGAAAAACATAAGCGTAGCTGGCTACAGCAATAAAATGGATTTTTTTCCCTGATTTTACAAGCCATTGTAGAGTCGTTCCCACTGTGTTTACTCACTTAAAAGTGCCATTTTTCACTGTCACTGATCAGGGCTGGCCAGAAAATGAACCTTTACTAAACTATCCTTCTTTTGCTTAATGTATGAGCACTGACTCTCCAGCACCCAGAAATTCACCTCTCAGTGATGCCTGGAGGCTCTGTAAGCCTGACTCTTGCGGAGTTTGTGGCATGCTCTAGGGCTGTTATTCTGTGCCTGTGTTAGACATCAGCTGTAGCAGCCTGGATATAAGGTACCTGGCTAAAAACATGAAAGCACAGGCTGCAAATCCAAGCTATGTTGTACCGAGCCATCCTGTCACAATTCTTTCTGCAGCTGCAGGATCCATCTTACACTGCTTTATCTGATGCCAAACCCTCCCAAACGGGCTCCGAGCATCCCAGCCAACTCCCGGTGTGAGCACAGTGCTCTCAGCGACCTCGCCTGCCTCAGTGCTGCTGCCGCTCGCTGCGGCCGGGACGTGAGAAACCACGCAAGTTCTGCAGGGCTCCAGGGAGAGAGCAGCAGGGCTGGGGCCACCACAGAAAGGAGCTCACGTGGGAAAAGCCCTGGCAGCCCCAGGTGGGAAGAGCAGTGAGAAGATGCCGGCTGAGGTACTGCTCCCCTCGCTGCCCTCCCCACTCCCTCCCTCCGTCCCCAACCCACCTCTTTGCCTTGGCTCTGCCGGCTGCCGAGCGTCATGGTAGTGGTGCCCAGGGGCCTTCCCGTAGCTCTCTGGGCCCCGTGGCCACCTGGGGCTCCTGTCTCGGCCCCCATGCGTGGAGGGGAATTGTGACCTGTGTTAGGAATGAGTCCGAGAGGCAGCTGCTGGCCCTCAGAGAGGAGAACGCGGGCTAAAGGCGCAGCTGCCTGCTGGAGGAGACCTGAGACAGTGTTTGGAAAAAGAGGGCAGCCCTACAAAATAAAGGACGTGTCTGGTGCCTGGACAGCCCTACAAAATAAGGGGTGTCCCTGGTTCCTGCTGCACAAACAGTGGCTCCCACGGGACGCTGCCTTGTGCACTCTGCTGCTGCCTTCCTGCTTTGTATTGCGAGTTACTGCTGAAAGCCCAGGGCATGAGGTATCGCTGCCCCGTCACTTCTCCTGCTCTTTTGTCTATATTTCCATAGCTCCCCCCTCCACCCTGCTTCTGTTTACTTCCTTCTTCAGGCTGCATTGTTGTACGTAGTTGGCACAGCTACAGGAGCAGCGTTCGTGTACTGCTGCTCCCTTTGCAGCCGGTTCTTTGTTCCCCGGTGTGATCGATGCAGTTACACAATCTCTGGTACCCTGTGGCTGCCTCTCCTCCATCTGTTACGTCTTGCGTAGCTTTCTTTGTGTGTGCTTCTTAAATGAAATAGCTGGCAGCAGAGCTTGTCCTGCCCAGGTACGTTACGGACCGCTCTGTGCCTCTGTCCTGGGGCAGACCACACACTGTGGGCAGAGCAGTGGAGACCTGGTGTCACACTGCTGTGGGGCTTCTCTGGGGATGCCAGCACCTGAGGATCAGCTGGTTTAGAGGGCTGACCTTATGCCGTTCCCCTTCTTCCTGCTGTCCTTCTCCCCATCCCACCTTTGGTAGAATATCTGAGAAGCTCTGCGTAGAGAACTAGGTCTCTGCTCTCCCGCAGGGTTCTGTAATTGAAGTGCAAACTTGTTGTTCCTCCTGAACCCATAGATCATGTCCCTTCAACAAGCCTACATCACCGGGAAGGAGGCAGTCCTTGCCACAGGATGGCACAACAAGGGTGAAGTGTCCGCTGTGTGGCAGGCTCACTTTGCATCCAAATCAATCTTGTTATCTGTGCTTCAGAGACGGGAGATCAGTGATACCCCCTGCTCAAAGGGAGCATGAGGCTGTGCTGGGGCTGCCAGCAGGCAGCAGCCCACACTGGGAAGCGAGCATCTGGCACTGGCCCTTGGATCAGGATGAAGTTACCTTTCTGTGAGGCAGCCCCAGCTTCACCTCGGAGGGCAGAGAGCAGCCAGCTCAGGGAGTTTTCCCTTTCAGGGGATATTTTCTGCTCGTGCCGTGGCTGCTGGACCAGGGGCAGCTATCCTCAGAGGGACAGCTGTCACTGCTCAGATGGAAGCTCCTAATACTTACTCAGCTGGAGCACCCAGAAATCAACCAGTGTCGTTCAATGCTGCAGGTGATTGCGTTATTCTTATCCAGAAAGTCTGGCCTCCCCACCTCCTTGCAAGATTTGTGGGTGTTCGTGGAGCTGCACAGATGGCAGAAACACCTTGTCTGCGCAAGAAAGTGGTGCCAGATCATCATCTGAAACTGATTTTATTTTTGGTCGATTTAATTAAATTGGTACAATCTGTTTGGATTTCTCACTTGAGTTTACCTAAACTTTCTCTTGAGCTAAACTAAATGGCGGTTCCTGTCCACGTGCAGGTTTGTGCTACTTTAAACACACCTGTCTAGAATCACACCTGCAGTTAGTTAGCTCGCTGAAACTTCTTCCTGTCCTCCTCATGTCTGTGGATGTTGCACATCACCCTTCACTGGGGACATTTAAATACGAGATCTCTCACATAACTGAGTGCTGTAGGGAACAGACAGTGGGATCTGGTGGTTTTTTTCTTGTTGTAGATAACAAGTGCTGCCCAAAATACCTTCTGTCCCACGCAAGTCATCCGGCTCATGGAGCACATAAATGGCTCTGCTAAATGAGTTCACGCTTGGGAAGCTGCATTATTCCTGGGAGAAAAGTGGCCAGTTTATTAAAAACTATTCCCATGTGTGAATTTGTTTGCTCATGGAGAAAGATCTGTGACAGAAGGTGAAGCCACTGCTTTGGTAACAGGATTACTGTTTTACAGCCACCTTCATTCCATTTTTGAGTTATTTCAGAATCACCCACTCGTGGCTGGAGCCTTAAAAGTCATCCTGGACACAGAAGGGAGGATGCTGCATTATCCAAAGTTTCCTCAGCAGACAGCACCGGTTTCCCGTGGGTTTTAGCACTGTGCTCTGTCTCATGTCATCGAGCTCAGCATGCAAAGAAATACAAAGGAATTGGACCCCCCATGTTTTTGACTTCTGAGCTCATACCATGTTAAAAAAAAAATATATATATATATACATTTTCTTGTTTGTTTTACAGCAGAAATAGCCTCAGATTCTGCCCTCAGCGCCAAGGCCCACTAGCTGGAGGAGCAGGGAGGGATAAATCACCAAGCCACCCCAGTGGAAATGCGTGCGGGGCTGGGGGCTCTGCTGTGCGTGGCTGAACTGAGCCGTGGGCCCTAACCTGCTCCAGAGCACCAGGCGAGAGGCACACACTGGGTTGGTGTTACTGGGGCAGAACAGGCAGGGTCAGGAAAGCAATTTGTGGTAGGTCACCACTGGAAGCAAACACAGGGAAATCGTTCTTGGAAGAAAGCAAAGTTGAGGTCAGCAAATATTTTTCAGGGTCAAAAAATAGCAGCCAGCAGTTGTCGTGAGTGGCTGCTTTTTTCCTTCATCTTCAGGCCGGGAAGTTTCTTTGTTTGAATTTGGCCAAAACTTATTTTCTGTCTTTTCTACCAAGTGAAAATAGGTTCTGAAGAGGAGTGAGTAAAAGAGTGATGGGTTGGTTAGTCTGGATAAGAAACCTTCACCTGCAGTGGTCCAGCTTTAAGCTGCTGCTAATTTCCTACTTGCAGCTACCAGGTATTTATTTGTTGTTGCACTTTCAAGTATGTTTCACAAATTAACAGCTAAGAAGATGCTCTTAGGAGTAACTTTAGAGGTGTGTGGCATCTATAGAGAATGTTAGCAGGAAAGCTGAGCTCTTTCAACATGCCTTTTCTCCCTTGGCTGAGGGGGAAGCCAGGACAGCAGGGTATTTCTCTGATGGAAAAGTCAGCACAGCAGCAATGCTGGACAAAAGGTGTGTGAGGAGCTCAACACTAGCTCACAGCAAAGGTGTGGGGATGACGGGTTGTTGCAAACCAAAAAATCTTTTAAATCTCTGTTATTTTGCCTTTCTTGCCTTACTCTTTCTGCCTGGAAGTGCAGTCTTAGTGCAAGCCTCTGCTCCCCACCCCACAGCCAAGCACATTTAGGGGCAGCACGGGAGCGCTCCCCTCTGCCCTGCACAGAAAGCCCCGTGTGGGGCTGGATGGAGGCAGAGCAGGGCTGGTCACAGCAAGGCCTCCGAAACGCTGCCATCCTCTTCTGCGGCTGAGACCTGGCTGTTCTTGTTCAGTGGGGTGTTGGAGGTTTGCTCGGAGTCCTGGGGCTGTGCTTGTTTATTTGTGTTCTGGCAGCACGCGGAATTACAGTGAACTACATCCTGCAAGATCTGCAAATAGTTCCCACCTATGAAATAAACACAAGCCTCAAATATTTAAACTAAAGCATCAGACTGCCAGTTTATTACCACTGAAGGGCTTTGTTGACCTTACAGAGGCTGAGTCACGCCTTTCCTCTGATGGGGCTTTTTTTTTTTTTTTTTTTTTGGTGACCCCAGCTCTGTGAAATAATGGCAAAAGACTGAAAAGCACAGACTTTGTTTACCCTAGGTAGGATGTTTCATTTAATTAAGAATGGATAAAAGGAAGTAAATTGCTTGTAATGCAAATTTCACTGTGTAATCCCTTGCTGGAGGGAGATGGGTAGAGCCCAGTGTAGGTAATTATTCAGGTGACAGTTACATCAGGCTGGGTAGAAATGCATAAAGGACAAAAATCCTCAAGCATCATTCTTTACAAAAGAACACTGAAGCCTTAACAAATCTTTCTCTAATGCTGTGGATCTGTGGATCCGTCCTTTCTTCAGAAGCAGAGGTGTTTCCGAGGGTAAATGCAGATAAGCAGATTTCACCCACTTCTGATATGGCCAGTGGCGTATTTCCTCAATTATACATTCCCCAGGTGTTCTGAAGAGGGGAGTGTACTCGTCTTTTTGCCCGGCGTGCTGGTGTTGTTCTAAAATGTCTGTGACCAATGGGCTGGGCTAGAGACCCTATTGCTCTGTTAGATTCCTGCAGTTCCTAAGGCCCAGAGCATCTCAGTGCCATTCCTGCTCAGTGGGGAGGAGAAGGAATGTGGTATTAACAAAGCAGCTGGACTTCTCCATCATTAGAGAAGTGTCATGTGAGACAATGGCTGAAACTGAGAGAAACCCACCCAAGGCTGTGCTCTCAATGAACTGAGAGGTATTTTTCCTTCGTTGGAGTGAAAAGCCATCACCAGGGGCAGAGCCACCATCTTGCAGCCTGCCTCTCGCATCCAGCCAAAACTGCCCTCCGTAGTGCTCTCTTCTGTCCTTTCAGTGGGACGAGTCAGACAAAAGATCTGCAGCCACAACATTTTTAATGGGATAACTCTTCAGAAAAAAATGATGTTACATACGTTGTACTATCTCACAACCACTCTTGTCTGTGAAGAATCAGGCAGTGCAAAGAGAAGAGGGTGCATCATGGAGGAGCCCTTGTGGTGCTGTGGAGCTGTGCCTTGCAGTGGCTAGCCAGAAGACAGTATTTCATTTCATGACTGAGAGAAGAGAGAGGTGAGCACAGAACGGAAGAAGGAGGGTTGGTGCTGTGACCGTGGCCACAGGACAAATGCATCTGCTGCTCGGCCATGTGCTGTTTCAGCAGGACAGCCCTCAGCTGCCATCAGAGCACCTGAAGCTGGCGGTGTGCAGGCTGCACTGCCTGCTCACTGGCACCCCTCAGGGCAAGGGGGCACAGTCCGGCCCCCACAGACAGGTTTTGTGCTGCTTTTCAGCCCATCCCTCCCAAAGAGAAAGACTGTCCTGTAGTTTGCGTTTTATTTCTTCTCTGCTGCTAGAGGTGGCCAACCAAATACCATCATATTATGCCCGTGAGCATAATGGCCATCACTGTTTTGGCTGTGTGATAGGGATGGCAACGCTGCTGCATATTTCATGGTGCTGACACCACAAGAAATAAGGTGAGAGAAGGAGTGGGGATGGACCCTCCAGCATGAAACAGGGAGAGGCACAAGGCCCAGCAGGAGGAGTCCCTGCTCATGGCAGGGGGTTGGAATGAGATGATCTTTAAGGTCCCTTCCCAAACCATTCCATGATTCCGTTCATTACAGCAGAGATTGGAAACTGCTGTGTGACTCTGGTGCCAGGACCGTGTCCATCGTCAGTGACACAATACTGCTTTTGGTTTTGACCTGCCCTACAAGAGCTGTCATGACTAATAAGGGCACTGGGAAATGTCCACGCATTGTAAAGCATAAGGAGGTTACTTCCTTACGTTGTGACAGGATATGTGATAAAGAGGTATGGACAGGGGCAAGCAGCCTTTCCCGCTTGCTGCTATTTTCATCTGGCTATGAATAGCCTGGTGAGATCAGTATTATCTGTTCCGGGTTTTGTTATGTTTTGGGGAGGGATGTTTTCATATCTTTATTACATGGACCTATGTGCAGCCCCCGCTCTTCGAGGCTGAGGTGAGTCTGGAGCATCCTGCACTGACCTTGGTGATGAAATGGGGGTGTTAAACACCCTGTTGTCACTAGTGGCTCCTGCCTAGCTAATTGGCAGGTTAAAGTTCCTAAAGCCGTCCTCTTCTTCTGCATGCAAAGCAGTGTCTCGTCCTTGCGATCTGGATCTGTTCGTGGGGTCTGTTGTTCGTCTGGTCACATCCCAATGTGCAGCGCTGGGAAGGAGGGAAAGTACACGGTGAGAAACCACATCTGAGCATGGAGTGCCCTGCAGATGGTCTGGAGACAATTTGTGTCTGTAGGCAGATGCCAGCAAGAGCACTGAGCTGGTAACGTGCATCCGAGCGGTTTGAGCTGGGGGTAGTTATGAAGAGCATTAACACAGTTCTGTTTGAGCTGGAGCTGAGTTAAATCTCCTAGAAATAAAATGAAAATGCAGCATAAAGAAGGAGGCAGCCCCTTCAGCATTCGTCTATCCAAAAGGAGCTATGTTTCGTGCCTGCCAAGCATTTAATTTCCACCCAACAAAACTATTTGGAGGTGTTTCCTAGAAAAACATAACCCTCTAGAATGACACCGTTCTTCTGCAATAAGAAGAAAGGTAACTTGAAGACAGAGGATGCATTACTCCAGGCGAGAGGTCTGTAACATTCCTTCCTTCATGAACAGCTCTTACAGCTGCAGAAACCCTACCCGGCGCTGGACAAACTATTTATTTTGGAAGGCTCTCCAGAGCTGCACCTTGCAGAGCTGCGTGCCCGTGACCCCGCGCGACCGGCAGGCTCCCCTGGGGGTGATTCACCTGCATTGGGTCACGTGTGGGCACACGCTGCCGAGCGCTGAGGAACAAGGAAATGAGCATTGTCCGGGCCAGGGGCTGTCCCAGCGAGCTTGCGCTTGGTGTGCCCCAACGCTGCTACGAGAGGGTGTCGCGCTCTGCTGAGGAAAGGTTGGTGATTGCTTGCCCCTCCAGTCTGGGGGTTGGATGTTGGTTTGGGGCCGGGGAATGCACGTAATGCTGCTGCTTGGTGCTTTGCTGGAGGGGGAAAGGGCAGTTCTGGACTGGTCCGAGATTGTCACGTCTGAAGGAAGGTCTGTTCCTTTTGTTATCCTCTCTCTGAGCTTTTCCACAGGTGCTTGGTGCTCTCCTCTATCCGAGGGGTCGGCAGAGCTGTTGGCTCTGGCGCTGCCCAGCTGCAGCAGGGCACGGTGTATGCTGCCTCTCGTGGCACTGCAAATCCAGCCCTGCAGGTGAAGACAGCAGGAGCTGCAGCTGTGGGGAAAAGGCTCTTGGCACCTAAATGCTGGTAGGCAGTTCTCTGGTTCGCTAGATGGGGGCAGAGAGGGGCATGAGGAATGATGGAAGCTCCCTGAGTAACACCTGGAACGAGCGAGCATCAAAGTCCCTTCCTCTGGAAGAGAAGCCGTAGCATGACACGGGTCTGCAGAGCGAGCAGCGTGGGGTGGGTGGAAGCAGAGCAGTTGTTACTGGGTTTTCTGATAAAAGGCTCGGGGATATCAGACGAAGCAAGCAAGCGGCAGGTCAAAACAAAACGCGGGCAGATACTTTTTCATTGACTGTGGGGCTTTGAGGATATTGCAAATGCCTCGATGTGGGTTCAGCAAATAACAAGGAGGGTCTGTGAGGTGCACAGGGGTTGCTCTTGCTGCAAGAAGGCCCTGCCCTGCCCCTGCAGGATGCTGAGCATGGGCTGGCTCGCTGTCCTCTCCCCAGCTTCATCCCCTCATCCCTTGCTGGGGATGAGCTTGTGTGTCACAGGGCAATCTAGCTGTCTGTGGCCATCCCTCTGTCGTTAAACTGGGCGCTGGAGAAGCTGCTGGGGGACAAGGTGTGCAGCTCCCACCGGGCTGGGTTGACAGAGCAGCCCTCGCTGCTTTGCCAGTGCCTGGGCTCTGGGCTTCCCGAGCCGCACAGCTGCTGAACGTGCTGTCACAAGTCTCTGCTGCTGGCTGGAGCATTTTTTTCTTCTTGCTGTGGCAGCCAAAAGAAATCAAATGCTAACAGAGGATGAGGCGCAGCCAGTTGTGCCACACGGTAGGTCATGCCTCGGCTTGTCTCTGCACTGCCCTCAGCACCCACGTTGTCAACACTGCTGGGTGTGCAAGTTGATCTCTGTGATAATCTCTTCCCCCAAAAAAGCAGTTGGAAGGAAGTACATTGGACATCCAGTGTCCTCAGATTTCTGGTTGTTACTGGAGCCACGTTAAGCTGCTTTGCCCACCCTTGTGTCATGACAAGTGGCAGGACCTGCGGGGCTGCTCCCATCACGGTGCTGCAGTGCCTGAGAGCAGCCCGAGTGTGCTCAGTGTGGATTTCAGTGGATGCCACTGATCCAGACCCAGGTAATTCCCTCAATACTCACCAGTTTGGCTCCTGCTGCCAGAGAGCTGGGAGGGGTCTCCCACCATCAGGGGTAAAGGAGGGAGCAACTTCTTTGTGCTCAGCACTTTGTGCCCAAAGACAATTTGTTTCAGTGTGCTAACAAAGACATTTGCACCAGGAAAGTCCCAGTCTAGGATCAAATCTGCCCCGGCACTGCCTGGTGGCTCCCATCATCGCCTTACAAATCTACAAGGATTTTGTGTTTCCCATGTTTTGCCTGAGGCCCGTGGGGTCCCAGCTTTCTTGCGGCTCTGCGGAGGTGGGTGCCCGCACTGTGCCCACCCCCGTGCTCCCTGAGCTGTTCATTAGCAGGGCTTTGAGGGGGGAGAGGGTTCTGGGTAATGTCACAAAGCAAATCAAAGCTGTGTGGTGCTGCTGAAGGAGTGAAAGTGTCAGCTCTGGGATTAGGCAACCTGGAGGAGTTTTAGCCTTAATCCACTGCAGTCACAGAGCCAAGCAAACAAGCAATGCACTCTCCCTGTCCCCTTGGGGGGGTAACTGGGGGTTCTCCCATTTCAAGCCTCTGAGATGGGACATCACGGTGTGCCCATCGGAGACTGCATGGCTCAAGGCACAGCAGTGATGGTGCCGTGTGCGGGGATCCTTTGTGAGCTGTGTTTGCTCCTGCAGGCCTGGGTCGGCAGCTTTGTGGCTCCTGAGCTGCCAGCAAAACCTCCAGCTGGAGCAGCCTGCTGGACCGGCCCTTTTTCCCACAGAAAGCACATGAAGTGGTTTGATTTTTAACTATTTTGAAACAAAAGAAGGATTTGGCTGTTTGGTTTCTGTTAACCTTTTCCTTCTAGCGTAACTGTTCCGAGAAGATAAAGCATTCCCAGAAAAGGGCCGTTTACAAAGAAGCATTTTTTGCAGTTTTTCTAATTGACTGCCCTCCTGATGAATAAATATGAGCTTCTGCTGAAAATGTTTTCTGCAGTAATTTCAGCCCACATGTCATGGGGTTGTTAAAAATAAATAAAAATTCTAGAGAAGCAAATACTGTGAGAAATGTGTCCCTAGATAGCTTTAAAAAAAAAAAAAAATCTGTCCCAGAAATTTCTGTAAACCTGTCTTTTTTAGAAGTAAGATTGTGCCTGAGAGCCAGAGAGAATAGGAGATGGGGACCAGAAGTGGAAGTGCCTTGCCAAATGGGGTGAAATGCAGGTTTAAATGGTAGAAATTAATCGGTTTCATTTTTTTTTTATTACTGTTTTTGTTCCAAATGAAGTGGTATTAATGGTTTCTCTGATTATAAAAGTTGTAAATGTAGTGTGACATGCACAACCATGGTTGCTTTAAAGAAATATATGAAATGGTAAATTTTCCTCTTTCCCTAAAATGCTTTGTAATAATTACAGTGTTTTTATGACAAGGTCCATTCATTTCAGTGCTCAGACTTTTATTATGTCCTGTGGTGTTTGTTGTAAGCATTACAGACTGATGCCAGTTCTTCTACATGTTGCTACACCCTTTTGAAACAAACATTTGGGAATGTATCATGTGGAAAACACCATTAATCTGTAAAATAATGTCAAAGGAGGAAATATCTGCACTTGACTTCGCATAGGCCAGCTCAAGAAGAGGTGCATCAGGTGGAGGCAGTTGCAGGCGGGGTGACAAAAACACTCGGAAGCGGAGCTCTGACGAGCACGCAAAGGAGTTGGAGTGGTGCTGGGTGGCTCAGGAAGGCTGGCTGCCACTGTGGGCAGGAGGACAATCTGGGGACAGGCAGCAGAGGAGGCTTCCTGCTGTGGTTAGCTTTTCCCCCATCAGGGGAGAATTTAGTGACCTGGCTCCCAAGGCTGTGGCTTTGGGAGAAAAAGCCACATGATGAAAGCCACAGTCACCTGATGGGCTTGGACACGGTGGGAAAATCCCACCTGGTGAGCTAGAAACTGCTTCCACGGACGGGAGCAGAGCTTCTCTTCCCTTGGAGGTGCACCTTCCTGCCCTCAGGTTGGCCGGGGAGAGGAAAAGGGATAAAGCAGCAGAGCAGCACATGATTGACTCTTCCTCCGCACCCTGCAGCCTCTGGCTGTTTTTGGTGCCTGCTGAAATACCGAGTGCTCTGTTTGAACAGCAAGTATCAGTGCAGCTGAAGGCACAGTGCGCTGGTGTTAGCAGGTGAGCAGTCTCTGGCATTGCACGGCCTGACATGCAGCAATAACACTTGCAGATTGCTGGCCGGTCGTTTTCCAGTTGCTTTGCAAAGGCCAGCTGCTTATCCTTGGTCTAATTTAGGGCAGGAAGAAGTGAGGAACAGAAGAATGGAGATAAAATGCAAGCAAGCAATTTGGTAATTCATATGCATATCTTGCTTATAGCCCGCTGAGTCAACTGTTTACCTGTTAGCAGGCAAGCAGCTAAAATAAAATCCTGCCTGGGTTAGGTTAGCACCGTGTGAGGAGCTGTAGGATGGGGAGGAAAGTAGGGCAGCTCGTTTTGGAACTTGTGCTGAAGAACAAACAAAAACCCCCAACGTACACATTCGGTTACCATATGGCGCACTTATCATGAACGGCATCTCGGTGCTGTTTCTTTGCAGGGATGCTTGAACTCCACGGAAGCAGACTTTGCCGCTGAGGAGAGCACACGCTGGAGGTGCCGGGGCTGCCGTTGGTGAGACGAGGCAGCTAAGGCGGGCGGCGAGCTCGCTCCTTGCCGTGCGTGCCTGCTTGATTGACATTGGCTTCCAAATCGCTGCGACTGTGCCTGAAGAAAAGCGAAGGAGCATCGTTTTGCTGGGAGAAATTTCCTGGCAAGGGAAGACATGCGGAGCAGAGAAACGTGCCAGGGAAGAGCTGCCTAGCGCCTGCAAGTGCAGGTCCAGGTGCTAGCACAACTTCCACCCAAGCTGGCCATGCTGCTGTGAAGTCCTTTTCTCCCCAGCACCAGGGCGGGCTGCACCGGGGGCTGCCCATGGCACTGCGGCGTGCTGGGCTGGATTAGTTGTCGGTGTGTCACTGCTTTGGCTGGCTGAAGAGCTGAAGAACAGCACAGGGAAGATGTTGGACCTGAGCTTCCTGACCGAGGAGGAGTATGAGAAGCTGATGAAGGTTCTGCAGAGGGATGCGGAGCTAAAGAAGAAGGACGGGGATCGCATCAGGTGAGAGAGCATGCAAAACCAGCCAGATGTGAGCTCCCACTGGGGGGATTTCTTTACTTCTTTTAGAGGAGGATGTGTGTGTGTGTGTGTGTGTGTGTGTGTGCACAGGGAGAGATACAGGCTGCAGTAGTGCTGTCCCTTCATGCCTGGATCCCCAAGGATCTTTTCATTGCACCTCCTGCTTTTGCAGCGAGCCTGCTGTGCTGCCACCCCTGCTCTGTGGGACTGAGGGGCTGGGCTCTCCTTTTGCTTAATCAGTATCCCTCAGAGATGCCAAGGGGAATGCCCCTTTCCTGCTTTGGGGGGAAGATGCCAATTTCTCAGTGTCAGGGGTCAGAGCAGGGCAGTAGGTGCCATGCCGCCTTGTTTTCCTCACTCAGCAGCAGGAATCCCTTGCGGTGTTTCTAAGTGAGAGTTTACATCCTGATCCCCTCTCTGCCTGTACACAGCAGGCAGAGAGGGGCGGTGAGAGGCTACGTGATCTGCCAAAGGTCTGCGGGGAGCCAAGAATCACTGTGAGTCCAGCATGCTCGCCTCCGGGCATCCGGGGGCTCAGCTCGGGCTGATCGGGATTTGCTTGTTGCTGCTGTCACTTTTTAAATGCCAGCCTTTCCGCCATCTGCTCTGACAGTATGCACCGGGCTCAGGAAGCTGCCACCAAATTCCCCATGGCTAGGAATGAGTAGCTCAGTGGGTGGGGATGGCACTGTGCCACATTACCCTGCCCCCGGTAAGGATGTGATTCTTTGATTTCCCGTTGAGTCAAAAAAAATAAAGGGTAAGCCCCTTGTAGGAGGGATGCTTGGGGATCGAAGGGGTGAGTGGCTTTGCAGCAGGCTTTGGGGAGCCTCTGATTCCTGCCCGCTTGGGGTCAAGAGCTGGTGGTGGCACACAAGCAGCTTGGGCACCTGTGGTAGGGGTTTCTTCTGGCCTCTGAGATCTCTCAGGGCTCCTGAACTGTGGCTAGCTGTAGGAGGCAGTGCCAGCTGAAAGGCAGCTAATCCACTGAGCAGTAGTATAAAAACAAAATAACTGGAGGAGAGTTAAAAGCACAGGGTAAGCAAACAGAGCACTGAAGGATTTAGGTGCCAAAACCCAGCCCTGGGTGTGCCCAAGCTAGTTACAGTAAGAGAAGCTGTGCTCAGGAAGGAGAGCTAACTGTTTGTGTGCCAAAATCAGCGTGGCAGGAGGAGCAGGCTCTGGGGAGAATGGTGAGGGCCAGGTTAGTGCCCTGGATAGCAGAATTTATTCCCCCAGTGTGCATCAGATTTGATCCATAAAGAGCAGCTCATAACGACATGAACAGACAAATAAAATAAAGAAGTGCAGGACTTGTAAACAACTCCACACCTCTCCAAACCCTCAGGGCTGCAAAGGAAATGTACAAATCTCCTTGCCAGGTGACTCAGTTATGAACATGCAGTTTGTAAGAGGTGAAGGCCTGTGCTTACAAGGCTCTGTTCCTTCTTCAAAAATAAAATAAGTCAGCTTTCACTTTTATGCTTGTTTGGCCCTTACGATTGCAGGGAATAACCTCTGGATCCTTTGTAGTAGCAGATAGGAGAATTGTACATATAGCTGTCATGAAAGAGCTCAGGGAAAGTTGAAACATTGGAGATCTTCTTAGTGTGTGATGTTCTCGTTGGCTTGCAGGAGGATACAAGGCTCCATCAAGGATGAAAAGAAGAAGAAGTTTGTGACAGGCGAGTGGTTTTCGGAAGTGAAGGCAAAACGGTTTCAAGAAGACTTGGAGGGGTCGGATCTGCTTCGGGCATCGATCAGAAGGAAAAAGGGCAAAGTAGAAAGTAAGCATGTTACTGTGTGCCGTAAGTAAACCAATTGATGGACCAGGAAACAGTGGCCAGGTGTGTGGGTCTCCCTGCACTGGGAGCCTCTTGGGGACCAGTCTTTATGTTTTAAGAAAGAGGTTCTCAGCCAAATTGTCAGTACTAGAAAAAAAAAAAAAGATTGTCAAAATTCAGGGCCCAAAATAAAAATTACAGTGTGGCAGAGGACCAAGATAAAAGCTGTTTACCAGCTCCATGCAGTAAATGTCTTTTCCCCATTTCAACTACTTTATTCCAAAATATGTATTTATCGGAGGTCACTGGTATCATTTCTTGTCATGGAAGCAGGAAGTGAAAGCAATGATATGGGGTGGTTTCTGGCACCAAGCTGATATGTGTGAGTCAAAGCCCCCTCCAATTCCTAGAGTGATCTGATGGAAAACAGCCAGCTGCTCTGGCAGGCCTCCAGGATGGAGGGGTCAGTCTTGCCTCTTGTCTCCTGGCAGAAAATTTGCCCTCTCTGAGAGGAGAGTGATGGCCCTAGCTTTTTACCTGGGAGTAATTCCAAGGCACAACGTGGCTTTCAAAGTAAAAAGGGCTTTGGGGCCAAGTCTGAGTGGTACCCAGGCTGCTGTGCTGTAGTGTGGCTTGTCTGGCACCACGTGCTGATTTGAAGCAGATGTACTGCATGATGTTCAACGTGCAGCTGCACTAGTGGTGGCATACACAACAGATCAGGTCAGATTTGCTGCCTCAGGGCAATGGAGAGAAGAGAGCAGCCCCACGTGAAATGAGCAGGGCTGTGCTTCGAGTCCAAGGTAACCAGCCTAGAGCTGGCACTCGGTGCTGAACATTTGTGCAAGGCAGAACTGACTCACACCCAGTCCTCAGCGTGAAGACAGGCCAGCCGACTCTGCAGCAGGCCTGTGGAACTGCAGCCCAGCCTCCCACAACCTCCTTGCTTATTTATCAGGGTGGGTAATCACAGATACGCAGGCTTGGTGGTGTGTTAGTGGCTGCTGCTGCTCGAAAGCAATAGCCATGATAGAGAGCTCCTCATAAAGTCCTAATACAAAGACCTTATAACTGGGCTCTGGGAGGTTAGGGTTGTCTTCCATCTGTCCAAAACTCAAATGTCTCCTCCACCAGTTTGGTTCAGCCAAACTGGGCCCATATTTCCATCTTGGGGTTGCAGTAACATAAATCACTCCTTTGTTTGCTGGGCCTCATTGGCCAGGATTTCTCTGTAACATTAATTTCCTCCCCTTTCCGAACCCATTCAGGTTACCCCTCTTAGCTCCACGTTACTCAGACACACTCAAAGCTAAGCAGTGGCCAGGGACTTCGCTAACCGAGAGCTTCATTTTCTTTTTGCATTTTGCTTATCCTTCACAGCTCTTAACAGTAACTCAGCATAGATTCATTGGAACCTCTGATGCAGAACTGGCCCGTCATATTTCACATAGAGTTGCTTTTATCCTTGGTATTAAGGATTCATTATGTCATTAAATTTACTATTTTGTCATCCCTCCAGAATGCTAAAACATGTAAAACCTTTTACAGCTTGGCAGAGTTGCCTGGCCATTTCTGCAGGGCATACTCTGTTTGCTGAGGATGTGCATTTGTGATTTAACTCTTACTGCCAACATGTACGTGTGAGATATGGCCTGTGTACGTATGAGATATGGCCTCAGGTTAATGTCTAAAATAATCTCTTTATTAATCCAGCAGTTGTATACAAGTTATGTTTTTGCATGTGCGTTTTCAGTACTTGGCTAATGCTGTTTTAAAGAAGGATGAAGCAAATATTACTGAACTACTTTACCAATTATGTTTAGACTTAGTCCTCTATTTCTTTTACCTTGTTATCTCCTCTCTCTTTATCTTTTTCTATTCATAACCTTATTATGGTAAAGCACAGGTATAATATGACTTTATTGCCTCCTCTTACTTTGCCCACTGCTACTTTACAGCAGGGGCTGAGGACCGAGACTCTGCAGCTAGTATTTTCACCTTGCTGTTACCTTTTGCACGCCCAGCTCCCACAGTCGTTATTGCATAGGGATTGCCTCCCCTTGCCCACGGGGGCAAGCACTTCTCTCGTTGACTTGCCAGCAACAGGATTGCTCTGGTGAGAGCAGCACTTGCCCCACTGGGGAAGGACAAGATTTCCAAGTGGTTTGGCCACTCAGCTCCTGTTTGATCTGCAGTAGGTGAGATAAGGGCCTTTGCTCGCCATCTTGACACCTTTTCGAGGTGATGAAGGGGTTTCTGTCCATTTGCTCAAATAAACATAACATATTTGTGGCTTCAGGGATATTAATGCTGATTTAAGTCTTTGATAATTGTGTTAGGGAGTGAAATGAGAAAACTCCTGCCCAGAAGAGCCCCACCGAGGTAATTGCTGGCATTCCCTTTGCATGGCAAATGGGCTGAGGAGAGTGGGCATCCATGCCTGCACAGAAAAAGGCCCAGTGACCTTTCCTCGAGGTGGGTGTTAACCTTCAGAAGAGACCGCTGTGTGGTTCCCTAAGGGGTTCACAATTGCTATTGATTGTAACAGATGGCAGTAATAATTGGCATCAATATAAATCTATAAAAGAGATACCCTGTATTCAATCTACAGTCTACAGAGTGGCACAGATGGATGAATTTGGTGCTAACTTCTCCTTGAGCTTGTGTGCAATGGATGAAAGCTAAAAACTGTCTAGCAGAGAGGCTGTTTTATCCCCCTACCCATGCAAGTCAGTCCTGACAGCACGCTTAGTGCTCAAGCGTTGGGTGTCTGTGTTTTAGAGTGGTAGGAAATGGGTGAAGCAGCTAAAATATTAGAGCAGGGGTGGCTCTGTCCATACACATACACGTACAGACAGGTTGAACTGGTCAAACAACCACTAGTTTCTGCTGGAATTTGCGTCTTAGTCTGTCTCCTGCTGAAGTTACCAGGCGTATTTTGCTCATCTTGATGGATTATAATGCACTGTTAACCTTTTTGTTTGTGGCTGTCGAAGCCAGGTGTAGCTGTGTCGGTGGCTGAGCTGTTTTGACGGACAGGGAAGCGAACACCTCCTGCTGCTGCTGCCAGCCGGAGGTGGGAGCTGTCTGAGGAAGTCTCTGAGGGGGAAGTATCAGTGAGAAGCAGATTTGGTGCAGTGCCTGTGGAAGTGAGGTGAGAAATGAATGCAGACTTTGGTTGTTGAGGTCTTTTCAGTCACAGCAGGCAGAGGGAAAATGTGGGAGCCCTGTGTTCGGTTTTCTGGTTCTCCGGCAGTTATGTGCTGGCATCTCCCTCCCTTGGACTGGGGCAGAAGAGGAGGATGTGGCTCACTGTGTAAACAAATGCTCCTCAGTGCGTTTTGCTGTGCCTGCAGGTGACATGGCCTGCATGTGCCACCAGCCATGTCACAGCTTTTCTGTCCCACAGTGATGTTCTGCAATGTTTTTTGCACAGAGATGTTTCCATGGACAAAACACAGAGTTCCCAGTACGGGAACACCCAGCTGCAATCTCATGCGCATGGTCCTTGCACAGGCAGCCCCGAGCATCACCTGCGGGGACACAGGAAGGCAGGTAGGAAGGGCTGGGACAGCAGCATTGTGTCAGTGAGGACACACAGACAGCAGGGAGTGATGCTCCATCTCCTGACATGCCCCTTAGCCCTGGGCTGACCGTGCTGGCAGCATACAAGATGCACTGGAGGAGCGCTGCTGTCACAGCCTGTCTGCAGGCCTGATCTGCCCATTGGTTTTCTGCACAAATAGCAAGCAAGGCTGTATTATTTCAGGTCACATCTGAATCCTTTGAGCCTCTGCTTCTATTATAGAATGAAATAGAACCGAAAGAGATTTGGCAGTTTTTGTAAAAGGTAAATTTATTCTTTAAAACAGACCAAGATGCAAGTGAAAAAATATGTGCAACCTTTTTTTTTTTTTTTTTTGACCAGACTAAGCTTAGTTTGTTGTCGTTTTGAGAGTTTAATCCTTCTGGTTTTGCAGTAGCATGAAAGCCTGTTTGCCAGCTGAATGCCTAATGCAACTTTACACCTTGGCAGGCTGCTCTAAAGGTTACCTTCTATTGTTTTTTTCTTTGGGGTCTTTGAGAGCTCAAAAGAAATAGCTGAGCCTTGTGCCAGTAAAAATAACAGGGATCTCCTCATTAACTGTATTGGCCTCCTCCTTTGTTTGCCAAGATCGGATGACTTGGAGTCAAAACAGGAAGCGGCTGAATTTAAATCCTGGAGCGGATTAACTTTATTGACAGCCAGGGCAGGGTCCTGCTAAGGTTTCCAGCAATGCGGCAGCTCCTGGCATGAGCCAGGCGTTGGGCAGCAATCTGTGGGCTCTCAGGCAGGTGGGGCCCGGAGGAGCCACGTGGGGAACGTGGGTGATGCTGCCATGGGGCATCCTCTTCAGAGGAGGCAGTGGGCAGCCCCCAGGCACCACTGCTGAATCCCCAGGGTTTGTGCTGGTGGGACTCATTTCCCAAGCCTTTGCTTGCCCCAGATAGCACACACTGGCCATTGCAAGGTCAATTAAATGTAATTTTTCAATTCTCTGTTACATTACAGATGAGGTTAACGAGCACATCCGGAGGGGGCTGGACAGCAGAGACGCCCCAGGTCCTCCCTTCCACGAGCACGCTGCTGGCACAGGAGAGGAGAGGTAACTGCCACTGCTCATGCAGTGCTCTGGCTGCTGCTCGCATTTCTAATGAAAATAGAATGCTACCCATTAAATCCTGGTCTTTAACTGAATTTCCAAGCCCATATTGGTAATAGGTTATATAGGATATTTTTAAAATCCTTTTTCCAGGAATTGTCAGAGTATCAATCCTCTACTACTAACTAAGTGCTAATGTGCTTATGCCAGAAAGGTCTTTTCCTGCGTGATTTGATAAGGGGTCAGAAAAATGGAAGCCGTCTCAAATGCCAGGATATTCTGGGTACTTTTTCAAAGTAATTATGGCTTTTTATTTTTATTTATTTATTTTTGCCATGGAGCAATGCTAACTAAATGAACTGTTTTAGAAACTGTTCGTTTCCTGCTGGTGCCAACCACTGTGTCCAGTGCTCAGTACTCACTGACGTGGCTTGGTAGATTTCGAGTTGTGCTTACTGTGCAGAAACATCCACTAAAAGAACCTCAGTGAGCAAATCAGTGACCTCACTCAATATCTGTGGACTATGGAGAAGCCAATTAAACACCCACATTTTCATTTATTGTTGCTCCCATCTCATTTGCATTCTTTTGTCAGCAGAATGAGGAATTATTCTTTACAGGCAGCAGTTGCTACAATTAATTGTTAAATATGGGCCTTGACAACAGTTCCAGACCTCCTGCAGCCAAACAATGGGTGTTGTGTGATGGAGGACCAGTCACATGCCCAAGACATTTGTGCTTGTTTTGGTCCTAATGTTTTTTGTAGGATTTACTAAATCCTGAGAAGCTTGCTTCATCTTCCTCATTCAGCCCTAAACATGAAGCATTTCCATCTGAACTCTCACCAGGGGTCCAACTTGACAGTTCTCCATCTGGAGAGCAGCCACCACTAGACACTAGCAAGGACAGGAGAAGCAGTGGGGAAACTGTGATACGTGTTTCTTCCATTTAGTTACCAGGCGGTTAGTAATTAACTTATATTCCAAGTGTGAAGATCTATATCCCGTACTATAGTTTTGCCCTGACTATTGATGGCATAAGCATTCCTGGAGTTCCTGTATGCTTGATTAATCCAGTTATACCTCTGGCACCAGATCCGGGTGGCCTTATATTGGGCTGGGTTCTTAGCTAAAAGTGGCAAAGCGGCCGAGCAGAACAGACACAATGCTGAAGACTGTCACATTGCCTGCTCAGAAGACGCCTGATCAAGTACATCCCTGCCACTGACATCCTTGCTCAGATGCTTCTCTTCTCCCACAGATCCAGCACACCCATTCTTGATGCTGCAGAAGAGCATAAAATATTGCCAAAACCGAAGCCGAGACTTTCTGTCCCGCTGTCTGCATCACACAAGGTAGTGTAGCCACAGCCTCTGTGTTTGGATTGGTTATTCCTTGGATTTTCACAGTCTGTATCTACTGACAAGGACTCCACAGACTGTCTGCCGTGGTATCTGTGCTCAAATAAACATTTTTCCAGACTTACCAATGTATATAGGGACTTATAAAAGATGTTGCTTTGGCAAATAATGATAGGACAAGGGGGAATGGTTTTAAACTAAAAGAGGGGAGATTTTGATGAGATGTTAGGAGGAAATTCTTCACTCAGAGGGTGGGGAGGCACTGAACAGGCTGCCCAGAGAAGCTGTGGATGCCCCAGCCCTGGAGGTGCCCAGGCTGGATGGGGCCCTGAACAACCCTAGTGGGTGGCATCCCTGCTGATGGCAGGGGGTTGGAACCAGGTGATCTTTGAGGTCCCTTCCAACCCGAGCCATTCTAGGATTCTGTAATTCTATGATAAACACTGACAGGGTTTGTCTTCCATGCAGAAATCCAGTATCCATGATGTCTCTTCCTCAGAGAGTGACACTGGAGCAAGTCCATTCACAGCTACAACAGGCAGCTTACATTTGTCTAGAAAAGGTAAGGTTTTGTTCAGTGAACCACTGGCTATTTCATTATTCAGAGTCAACACCAAGAAGCACGTTGCTTTTCTTTGTGTACAAATGGATAACAAGAAGAATTTCTTATCTTCATGTATAAGAACGGGCTGCCAACATTTGTGTGAAATATGCCCAAGGCAGCAGCAACCAAGAAAAAAATCTCCAATGACTAAAATTTCTCCTGGCTGTCAGTATATTTTACACTGAGTGCTTGGCTAACAACTCCTTAACACGCAGATCCAAGGTACCTTCTCTTTCTTCTCCTGCCTTGAATGTGTGGTGTATTTTTGGCTCATAGCAAATAGCCAGTAGGAAAGCTGTCAAGCTAAAAGCAAAGCTGTGAAAAAATTCCAACTCACAGCAACAATTTAGAGCTCAGTGGGTTTTTTCCCTGTCCTGTTGCAGAAAGAAGAGCTGGCTTTTTCAGGGTTTTCTTCAGAGGGAAGGGGGTTTGCTGGACTCTCAATATAGGGGAGAATTAGAAACATATTGGTGGTTTCTGGAAACCCCTCCTGGCTTCCCTTTGAGAAACCGAAGCCCAGACCTTCCAGGTGAATAAGCTGTGATGCGGTAGGTTGTGAGCCTCTGTTGTTGTTGCAGGTAACGGACGATCTCCACTGCCTGCCATGCTTCCAGAGGATGCTGTGCCTCAGCCCAGCTGTGCAGCGGGAGGAGAAGCTGTTGATGGTGCCACTGGCACCACAGCAGGACCAAAAACTCCACCTGAAGAAACATATGCTCCCAGCAAGATACCGGTTAAGAGGAAATCAAGCAGAACTTTCCCCAGGTCAGAGCAGTTCGTGAATCACCTGGGGCCAGCAGAGAACAGCGTGGCAAAGAGAGAGCTGATGGAAAGCCCCAAATCACTGACTGCAGAGGGGGAAAGCAGCCAGTCTGTGAAGCACGGCGTGAACTATACAATCTCGTCAATGAGTAATAAAGAGGAGGATATTGGCCTCGATCGGGAACACTTCAAGAACTTGAAGAACTTCTGGGAGAAGGGAGCAGACTCTGTGATGGTGGGAAGCATGCCGGAGGACTCGAGCTCGGGGGAGGCAGACGGAAAGCAGTTCAAGCTGTGCCGCTCGCTCTCCGTGCAGTCAGCTCAAGGCCAGAATGGTGAAGAAAAACCCGGAGTCTTCACCAAAACAAGAGCCCCTCACAAAAGGACAATAACTTTGTCTTCCAGCGAGGAAGAGCCAAGCTACGTAGCCCCTTCAAGGAAAGGCTCAGTTGCCTTCATTCCCAGATCCACGTACGCCAAGAGCAAAGGAGGCCCGGTTACAAGAAACAGCTCACTGGGCGAAAGCAACGGGAAGCCGCCGGTGCCAGAGGAAGAGAAGATGGCACAACACAGCTCCAAGAAATCCAGATTGCCTGTGCGAGCGCCTTCCATCAAAATTGAGTCGCCTACCAAAGAAGTGCCTGGCAGCACATCTGAGCCAGAGATGTCTGCAGACAAGTTCATCGTGGCAGAAAAACGCAAGTATGCGAACTGCCTGGCGAGCAGGGTGCAGATACTCATTGACCCTGTGCTTACAGATGATGAGAAAGAGCAAAGAGCTGACATGGGTACTCATGACAGCATGGAAATAAATGGAGAGCCAGCTGAGGAAAAAGCACGTGAGTCTTCAGACAAGCCAACAGGCAGAGCACCAGGCGGAGGGACAGAAGTTGTTCAGGGAACGGACTCAGCTGTTTACTCAGGTACCAAGGGTGTAACTGCACTCTGGGAAATCCTGACAGGGAGTCATCCCTACACCTGTTTTCTTCTGTGTTTTGCACATTTTATTCTCTTCTACATTTATCCTATATTAAAATCTGTGAGTTAGCATGTGAAGAATGTGGTTAGCAAACAGCTCTGAAAACCACCATTCTGTGTACTGCAGTGAAGTGTAAAAGTGGGCAGTGTGATACTCCCTTTCCTTCTCCCTACTGCCAGCCCTCATACCTTCCCTGCAAGCACCTCAACTCAGGACAGCTCTTCATTTCTTAAGCCCTACCTACAGCAGGTCACAGGAAGTTATTTTACTAATTGGGAAGATTGTAAACATGGTTACTTGCCACGTAAATCCGCTACCACTTTCTTCAAGAGTGAGTCTGGAGGAATTCCCTGTGATGGTAAAGATAAGTCTGACACAAACAGCAGAAATAAAACATGAAACAAAGTTTAATAAATACCTTGGCCATTATCCTACTTTGATATAGCTGCTGGCCATTAGTTTTTAAAGGACAGTTTGGGCCTTTTGGGAATCCACAGCTGAGTTTGCATCTTAAACTGCAGAGTGGACTGAACAAGGAGCCTGATCTTTTGGGGTTCTCCATCACAGTGGTGTCAATAATACCAGCACTTTATCAGCCTCTTCCTCCGGGTTTGATAGGCTCTTGTAGTGACTGCTATTATGGGCAAAAGTTCATGTTAATTGCAGTTCATTTTAAACCTGGGCTCTGCTTGCCTACATCTCTGCTCCCTGCCAAGCAAAAACTTACCTATGAAGAGAGATCTCCCTGTCTCCTTTTTCCAGCTTTTCAGTCCTCGTGTACCAGGGTAACATCTATTTGAGAGGATTTTTCATGGACTCATCTAATTTTGATCTGTAACTGTGGCATTTCCCTCCTTTTTTTTAACATGTCCATGAAAATCCTCAGTTGCACTTCATCTAAACACAAACGTTTCATTTCTATACCAGGTCATTGTTGTATTTCTCTTTTTTTTTTTTTTTTGTTATTATTTCATTAATTTCAGGTTGATATTAGCAGATGGCTGTATTCCACTGGAAGCTCTTCACAAGTGCTGGTCTCTTTTGGGGACTGGGTGAAGAGTTTTTTTCAAGGAGAGATGTGATGATGTGAGGGTAGCCCTGTGTAATGTAACTGCAGCGTGCTATAAGCAGAGCTAACAAGCCAGGAGAGAAACACACATGCATGCTTGTTGACACACTGCCCATTTGTGTTTATTTATTTACTGTGTTGATTTGGCTTTTCATATATTCCAGAGGAAGATGGAGATCGTTCTCCTGCTGCTCAGGCATTGGCCCGAGCAAATAACATCAATCTTGCAAAAAGCATGGTGAACATTTACACAACCACAGAGAGTGAGTAACATCTTTCTGCTTTTTGGTTTATGTTCCCTGAAGGCAATATATTATGCCTGAGTTCTGCATCCCTGGTGCTTCTGTGCTTGTACTAGGCAAGAAAGATGACATATGGTTTCATCATCAAATTAGAGAGCTTATAGTGCCTAAAATTAAATTCAGAGCCAGGAAATTGCAGTTAGATTGATGGTATGTTACTCAGTGTGTTCAGCAAAAAATTGTGAGGGCTTTAACGAGTTGGCAAGAGGATTGTACCCATCTCTCCTCTTCTCCCACTAAATACTCTGGGACCTGTGTGGCAGCCTGCTCAGCGGATTGATCAGCCTCTCCCCTTGCCCAGAGCAGACCTAATTTGCTGGCCTGATCTCCTCGGCTGCTGGCTGGGACACACTTAATGGTGCCAGTTAGCCCATGGCCAAGAAACCTGGCTGTGCCACCAAGTGGCCCAAGAAAGCAGCAGCCAAGGGAGAGGGCTTGAAGGAAGGCAGCAGCAGCCTCGGTGGCCAAGAAAAGTAGTAGAAATCTACGGAAGATGAAAACTGGCAGGCCCAAGAGGGAAGCTAAGGGCTTGCTTAAAAGCAAAGTGGTAAGGCCAAGGCTTCCAGGACTAAGGTGGAAAGGTTGGGAAAGCAATGCCCAGGGAAAAGGAAAACAGCTTAGAGGAAACAATAGAGCCTGTTTAAGGGAACGTGACCCCTGGTTATGGGATGGAGAGTCCCCTGCAGGCTGCCAAAAGCAGCCTGTGGATGGGGCGTGCTGCACTGCCCTGCCTGTGTGTGGCTGAACCACACCATCCTGGAGCCTGGTGCCGAGTGTGTGCCCCGTCAGATGGTGCAGCAACGTCTGGCACACAGCACGGTGGCTCAGAGCTTCCAGTCCTGCTGTGCTGCTGTTTGGTGACGTGATCTTCATGCAGGGAACCAAGATTTTAGACTTCTCCCATCACAGCTTGTGTAGAGTCACAAACCTCATCCTAGGAAACCCTCTTCTATGGAGTTGCTCCTACTTGTTCCCAGTATAACCAGTAGCCTGTAGAGAGGGCAAAATGTAACACTTTACTCTTGGTTGGAAATAACAGTAAATGCCTTTGCTATCAGAGCAGCTTTTGGGCATTTTAAGCATTGAGTGATGTCTCATCCTGGCTAATATAGCAAGTGTCACCTTGTACTGTCACCTAAAAACAAGCCAGTTGTTTTGGGATGAAATTAGTCATCAAGGAAGTTATTGAGAAAAGATAAAGATAGAACAAAAAGGTTTATATTGTTTACAAGATGCTATGAGATGGAAATATGAGTGTCTTTACATTATTTATTTATTTATTTATTTATTTTTGACAGGGATGCTTGCATTTACTCTAACCGAAATCTATGCAGCTAGATAATCTGGTAGTTGCACATCTCTAAACTAATGAATGAATTGAATTATCCACTAGGGGGAGTTTGCATACTCCCACATCAAATGAAAACGCTGAAAATAGCTTTAGAGCGTTAGCTAGCAGCAGTCTGTGCCTTGTGGAGGGCTCACCTTCAATGGCCAGCAACAGAGATGGGGCAAGTGCCTCCCACTAGCTTTTCCTTCCTCCTTGTGTCCTCTAACAAAAAGGTGACTTTCTTGTATTTTGCTGACTCTGACAACTCATCCTGATGTCGTTTTTCTGTTTGTACTTACAGCATACAATAAACCTCATCTGATACCTCATCAGTTTCTTGAACCTGAAAGAGTCAAAGAGCTGAGCAGATCTTCTCCTCTCCTGTTGTCTGAGGTAGGATAGATACCAGAAATGGCTGGAATGATGTTCACAGCATCCCTCAAATGGCAGTCAGGTTCATGAGAATCTTTTTCCAGGACACTGACAGTACTTGTTTTTGACCCTTCAATCCTGTAGGAGTTTTAATGTTTCCCTCTGCCTCAAACCATGCTATTACCTGCTCTTCGTAAGAGCCAGGGTGGTTGCATGCAGCTCTGCTTGGAGGCAGTTAATGATGACGTTTGCTGCCGGTCGGAGGCAATGCCTCTGGGGAGATTCCCTGCATTCTCCTCTGCTCTCCTAACCTGCTTGCTGCTTAATGGGACTCTGCTGAGCTATTGGTTTTTCTCTCTAGTGTTGCAAAGTGCTCATACGGCACAGCTTAAAGATGCTTATTATTTTCTGAGCAGACAGAATCAGACACGGCTTCAGAAATCAGCTTCCAATTTAGCAAGCACAAAAAGACGCCTAGCATTGGCAGCCACTCCTCTGACATGGCATCTGTCTCCTCGGTAGGTATTTAACGCGTACGTCTCTCTAGAAAGGGTTTCTCCGTTGGATAGTGATGCTGCATTTAGGCTGATACCGATGATGTGGCCTCCGGAGTATCGTGCTGCTTTCTGCATGGTACTTTATTAAAATAACAGTGATGTTTAATTACTTACTTGCATTAAAGAAGTGTCTTCAGGTACCATCTCAAATTAAGGAGCCACTGAGTCATTCTTAGACAAATTCAGAGGAAACAATAGCCCCTGCTCCAAAGCGTAGATGCTCTGAAGCCTGGCAGCATGTGGGAGAGAGGGGTGGTCTGTCTCTAGGTGGGGAAACGAGGCACACAGCTCGTGAGTGACTTGTTTGTGGTCCACCTCTCAGAAAGCTGAGACTGCAGACTGGTGACCTCTGCAAGCTCCTCCTTCACTTTATTAGCAAATTAAAGGGAACTCAGAACTGAACAGCATCAGTATGATTTAGAGGTTTGCTTTCTAAGGAGAGTTGACAAGAGCTGAGCGTGTTTAGTTAGGCATTTTAAAAGGATTCCTTAGACACAGTATTTTTGGGGAGCTGCTTAAAAGTGCTTTAATTCGCTGTACTACTGTTATAGGCATCTCCAAATTGTATATGTGAGATTTAAAGAATATATGTGAAACAAAGCATGTAGGAAGAGGTCGTGACTGTAGACAAATATGTTAAAAAAACAAAGCAAAACTGAACTTTGGGGTGCTTGAGTCTTTCTCATAGCCTGTGAAGTCTGGGAGCTATAAATGAGCCTTTTGTGTCCAAGTCATGTAGGTGTTCTTGAAGATCTCATTTAGGATTCTCTTGGATTTGATATCCTGATGGGATGATAAATGTAGCTCCAAGGACTGAGGGGAGACGTTTAGCAGATTCTTGTAGGTTACCATAGAAAGAAATTGAGAAACAAAAGAAGTATGAGTGACAGAGAAGAATTGGGTTAATTACTAGGAAAGTTTTTTGATACATGCTCAGCATTGTACCACAGAGGAGTGCCAAGAGGGTTAATTATTTGCTGGGTAAAATGCATTAGCTTTTATGTTATACCATCAGTAATCATGAGTGATTGGCCCAATAGAAAATTCTCATCTTTCTGGGGCTGTATTTTATTTCTGTTTCATCACTTTCTACCAGTGAAGGACTTAAAGCCTGGGAAAACAGAAAGTGAAGGCCAGTTGGCAAATGCAGTTTGTTTTGGGAAAGCAAGAGACTCTTTGGTGCCTCGTTCCTGTTATACCTGCAGAAACTTCATTTTCCTGTGCATTTGTGGCAAGTAGATTCCCACAAACTGCCTCTGCTGGGACAGTGGCTTTTCAGGACAGGGGTTATTTCTGTTTCTGTTTTGCACAGCTCTCTGCACTTTGTGAGCAAGCAACAAGATAGTATTATTTTGTCCTATATTTCTAGTCTGATATGGTTCTTAGTAGCCTATTTTTAAAATTGAATGACAATTAGGTGACTGTATCTATCAGAAATAATAAGTTTATATAAAAAGATAGTTCAAGTTCTCTCGGTATATTTGTTTCTTAGTGATGAGACCGGGTCAGGAAAGCAGCTGTTTGTGGGGTTAGTGTAGGGAAAGGGAAGTTACATGTGTTCTCTCACAAGTTATACATGTATTTGGCTCTGTTTCCCAAGGCTTTGGGATTTAGAGGTGGAAATCTTCTGTGTTCAGTGGGCATTTGGGAGAACAGTGCTTCTTAGTGCTGGTCAAGGATAGCACATCCTTGTGAGACCTTTATTCAGATCCCCAAACCCTTGGGCGAGCACAGCTGCAGACATGTCAAGGACTCAGTCCTACTGAAGGGCAGAGATAACAGATTATTTCTCTGGCAGTGCATATCTTTGTGCAGAACTAAGTCTGAACAGTGCCTATTTCAGCGGCACTGACCTTGTTCTCCACCTGGCAGGTGAGTGGCAGTGTGCTCAGTGTGTACAGTGGCGATTTTGGGAGTGTGGATGCCCAAGGTACTGTGGAGTTTGCACTAGATTATGACGAGAAGAACCGGGAGTTCCAGGTTCATGTGTCCCAGTGCAAGGACCTGGCTGTCGTGGATGAGAAGAAAGGCAGATCCGACCCGTGAGTGATGCTTCCCGCTGGTGTTTCATGGCTTTTCTGATGCTGAATTTTGTGTTCTAGAGAATTTTCTTTTTTTCTTATGAATTTTATTTTTAAATGCCATAATTTCTTCCTTCCTCTAGAATTCTGTTGTGTGTTTACTGCTGGGTCTTTCCTAGCTGATGGTTCTGGAGCCATTGGCATCAGTAAATATGTTGTCATTGACTTAGTTTTGAATAGGATTGAGAAGGCTTTGGTCACTACAGGGACAATTCCTGTTATTACTGAAATATGTTCTACATGTTTCCATGTGAACCTTGGTCTCTCCATGGTGAATACACATTGGTAATAACCAGTGATGTAGACACGTGTTTATATGGGAAGAAAGTCTGAAAAGAAGTGACATTAGAGGACACACTGGTAATTGAACAAAGGCTAGTGAACTCTGTTTAATAGATGACAAAAAAAAACAAAAAACAAAACAAAAAAAAAACCTTGTATTTGAACCTTGAAATAGAGAGATTTGTAATCAGGCTTCTTGAGACATTCTACCTCTTCTCTCTAATTTCACCCTGATGCTGAGCACACAGAAATGCTGTAGTTGTGGGCATTTCAGAAAATGGATATACAGCCTTGCTGGCTTCCCATGCTGCCTAGAGAGCTGCTTGTTCTGAATGTTGGTGGCATCCACCCATCCCCAGTGCAATTTATAACTTCAAGTGCAAGCCAAGTTAATATCCTAGCAGGTCTCTTAATTAGTTTTGCCTCCAAAGAGTCAACTCCAGGTCATTTTTTTTCCCATAAATCCCATGTCACCACCCAGAAGTCTTGACTGCTTATTAGAGCATAGCAATACTGAACAGTATCCAGATGATTTTTTATTTTTTTTTCCTTTTCCAGGTATGTTAAAACTTACCTGCTTCCAGACAAAGCTAGAATGGGTAAGAGGAAAACCTCAGTGAAGAAAAGGACAGTGAATCCCATTTACAATGAGGTGTTACGGGTAAGAACACCTATCTGCTCTGAAAACCCGTGCGGTACCAGGGCAGGTCTGGAATGAGCCTGCCTTCTTTGCTGGGCTCCTTCATCTGCCTCTTGCTGCACTGCTCTCCCCTTGGGTTGTGAGAGAAACTGGAGAAAGAAGTTGAGCGACCTGACTTCTCTTTCTTCCTCTAGTACAAAATAGAGAAAATGGTATTGCTTATCCAAAAATTAAACCTCTCTGTTTGGCACAATGACCCACTGGGACGTAACAGTTTCCTGGGAGAGATTGAAATAGACTTGGCCAGCTGGGACTGGAGCAACAGGAAACTCAACTGGTACCCGCTGAAGCCCCGGGTAAGTGCAGCTCAGCTCCAATCCTGCTTCCCAACCCAACCCTGAAGCCTGAAGTGGCAGAAGTCCTTCCTGGCAACCTTGCTCTGAATCCTCAGGCTTTTGGTTCTGAAGGACTGAGTATGAGAGCAAAACCACAAAGTAAGGAGCTGTCCCAGCCATACAAAAGCAGAGTTTGTCCATTTGTGCCCCTGCATTAAACTCAAAAGCTGTTTGCCCTGCTGTTAACAGAAGCCCTTTCTTAGTCAGTCATAACTCTTTCTGTTTCAGAGCCTTTCTGCTGTTAATGGTGTGGATCATCGAGGAGTGATGAATTTGTCTATTAAGTACGTCCCTCCAGGAAGTCTAGGTAAAATTCATTTCATACATTAAGAAGCATTGCCTGCATGTTGGCGTGCAGCTCGCAATGCCTCATCTGTATACGGGCTTGTTAAAGAGTAATGTCATTTGAGCAAGATCTTAGAGATGAGGGGCAACCACCAGTGCTTAGTAGTGCCACCTGCAGACTACATCTGCTTTTCACACCTGGATTTAGGAGGAAACAGGGCAAATGGAGGGAGGGTTCAACAAACTTAAACTCACCAGCTGTTATGGACACTGCAAGCACTGTCGGGTGCTGTGATGCTGTAGCAGCAACACACAGCCCCTCTTACTGTGGGGCAGGTAGGAGGTCGGGTTTGCCCAGCAGAGCCTTTTCCTTTCCTGCTTCAAAGCAGCACGGGCAGGTTATGTCAGTGACTGGCAGTCCTCTGCAGCTGCACAGCTGCAAGTAATGCTGCGGCACCCAAGCAGAGGAATGCAGAGCTCCTGGGGACTGAGTCTGCAGAGAAGTCACATCACTGCTCCCTCAGGTTGAGGGAGCAGGATGCCTGTTTTCTTGCTAGCTATTGCAGGAACTGACCCCAGAGTTTTTCTGTTGTTCTAAATGGCAGGTCCCAAGAATCCTCCATCTGGTGAAGTTCACATTTGGGTCAAAGATGTCAAGGACCTGCTGCAGTTGCGTCCTTCTGGAGTTGACTCTTTTGTGAAATGGTAAGTGCCTGAGCACGGTCTTGACTTAGATGATGGGTCTGTGCCTCCATGGAGCAGTATGTTTTCTTCTCTTTTCTCAGGCTCACTCACCTGTGTTTCCATACTGTAAAGCTGTGTAGGAGAGAATTGCTCTTGTTACTCTCCTGTGGCTATATTAGAAAAAAATTTGCTGTGGTAAAGCTCTGTCTGTGACTCCCTCAGCCTCAATAATGCCTGAGTGAAAGGAAGATGGTGGACCCTGTACCTTGCTTTGGTGTTTTCATATGAAGTTGTGAATTTTGAAGTGATAAGGACTTGCACACAAAGTTTGCCAATGTGTTAGGGACTTGCCAGAACTGACATACGTGCAGTTGGATCCTGCTTTGATCTTGTCCAGAATTCAGTGTGTGCATGTGTTCTGCAGCCTGCGACATCAGTACTGCCTGTTATATGGCAGGAGGTGCTACAAATACTTCAAAAAGTTAAAAATAACTCAGATTTTAAGATTTTCTGGCTCTTTGAAGTCCTCACTATATTTTTGTATGTTTTAAGAAAGTATTCCTGCAAAAATGTTTGTTGCTCAGGAAGCTTAACAGTCTGTTTTGAAATGATCTTTTGGGCATTTGTTTGATGAATAATTATGAAAACAGAAATATGTGAAAATAGTGTCCATTTTTAAAAAGTAAAGTGTTACTTTGAAAAAAAATGCCTAAAGCAGGAAATTTTAAATAAGTACCCTTCCTTCCTAAAAATGTTTGCTTTAAAATTGATTTTCTTGGGGGAAAAAATAGCCCAGGGATTATCAGAGAATCATAGAATGGTTTGGGTTGGAAGGGACCTTAAAGCTCATCTGATTCCAACCCCTCTGCAATGGGCAGGGACACTTTCCTCTAGACCAGGTTGCTCAAAGCTCCATGCAACCTGGCCTTAAACACCTCCAGGGATGGGACATCCACAACTTCTCTGGACAACCTGTTCCAGCGCCTCACCACCCTCAAAGCACATTATAAACATTTCTCATTAAATCTATAGAGATTTCTTACTTTGAAATCCAGTTCCTCCTTTCTCCAGGCATGAGCCTTGTTTAGACCTGGAAGTCTGTAGGAACAACTCAAACCTCATGTGATACTCCATACTACATGCTGTCCTTTTTCTTCTCTCAAAGCTATGTGCTTCCAGACACGAGTAAGAAGAGTTACCAGAAGACCCGAGTCATAAAAAGAGACACAAACCCTATTTTCAATCACACTATTGTGTATGATGGCTTTCATACAGAGGATCTAAAGGATGCGTGTGTTGAGCTGACTGTGTGGGATCATGAAAAACTAACCAACCATTTCCTTGGAGGAATCAGGCTGGGCCTTGGGACAGGTAAGTGATTTCAGTTACATTAAATGAATACTTTTACTCTATTGCTGAGCCACGAGGTATAATGGGAAGTTGCAGGAAAATTCCTGTTGGTGAGAAACCAGGTATAGGGAATCTCAGTAATTGTTTTGGGTCTTGGTACTTGCACTGTGTCGGGGTTGTAGGGGGCCCTGGTACTGTGATAGCAACCCTCTTTGCTCGCATTTTCTCCCAACATCAGCTCTGAGGTTCAGCAAAACTCAAGAATCGGCTTGAGTCCAGCAGAATCCAGACTGCATTACAAATCAACATTACATTGCTGTTCCTTCCAGTGAAGAGCGCTCAGAGCTGAAGACAAGGAAATTAAATGCCATGTGAGACAGCACCACCTGGTGACTCCATCATCACCTCCTCCCTTGAAATGCTTTAATAAGAGCAGCAACTAATATTTGAAAAACAGGGCTAGATGCACTAGTTGTTCTGGTCTCAGTCATTACTGAGAGAACACCAGCATTGATTAAACCACAAATTGAAAGAAATTGAGTTGTCCGGGAGTAGACTGAGGTGTTGTTTATTTTTTTGTTTGTTTGTTTGTTTGGTTGGTTGGTTGGTTGGTTGGTTGGTTGGTTTGTTTTCTTCTTTTGATTTTACTAATTTAGATGATGAAGTGCTGAAAGAAAACAGTGGAGGTGCCATTTGCTATACTGGAAGACAGTTGCTGTCTCTGGGAGTTTATGGCATGAGTTTCCAGTTGAAAGAAGGACTTAAACCTGTGGTTAGCTGGAAGTGTTTTACTTCATTGGGGTTACTCACCCTTGAAGATAGGAAAATTCCAATATTTTTAAGCCTAAGCTGGAAAAAATGGATGGGACTATCTCCCATAATCAAGTCAATCATGGAGGTTTTGTCCCTCTCTAACCATCCTCTTCCAGCTTTCAGTGTACCCCCATACCTAGGCTTTGATGGATAGCAAGTTCATCTTTGTATTTTGGCAAGTGGGAGATCTAAGGGTTTTTAAACAATGTATACTTACTGCGAAGCAAGAGGAGTCTCTGAGAGATGAAAGACAAACAGAAGCTGTCAGAGCTTTGTAATAAAGAGTCACTGTCCCTTGAGGGTATCAGGAAGAGGCTTATTGTAGCTGGAAGGTCTGCCTTGCAGGTACACTTGTTTATTGGATTTGCTTATGTGTTCTCTGTTTTCACTCTCTAGCATGTCACCAGAAGGGTTGTGAATTATCTGGTGGGAAGTGGCAACAAAAATAAGTTCATAAACAAGATGTAAAAACACCAATCCTAAGATTAGCTGTGATCCAAATTTAGACCTTTATCTAATTGGCAAGCAGTTGGCATGTGAAATTTGGTTGAATAAATTAACTTGGAATTAATGTACACACTTTTACAGTATCGTATGTTTTATTCCAATAAAAACAAAGTGTAGAGCAAGAGAATTTTGAAAAGTATCTCCCCCCCCCCCCCCCCCCCATCCATAGCAAGATCGAGGGGAAGACCAAACCTTGTAGAACTTCTTTACCATTCTGAAAGGCGCAATAAAGGGCTTGAGCCCAATATTATTTTCCTTGGAAGGTTATATTTAGGGTTCTTGTGTTTTGGGGCTTTTACAGTGACTGTATTCTGAACTCTGGTGTAAAATGGAGATCATTAGCAGAACAGAAGGTGCTTTCAGTGGAACTTGGTGAGAGGAAGTCAGCATCTTTTAGGTTAAGACTCTACCTGCAGCAGTTACATCCCATTGAGTATTTTTTGCATGGAGTAGAACTTCCTCAGGCAGCTCCCGACGCTGTTGTCTCCTCATTTTTCTTCAGGTTTGAGCTATGGCATCTCCGTGGACTGGATGGACTCCACGCAAGAGGAGGTGGCCTTTTGGCAGGAGATGATGTCTGCTACCAATGAATGGATTGAGGGGTTGCTGCCACTGCGTTCACTGGCAGGGAGGAAAAAACTTAAATAACCTACTGTATGTTCTAGAGAAAGGCTGAACATGTTTGTTAGAATTAGGAAACCTCCTGTCCTGAGGTGGATCGAGACTGTGGGGCCGGCAGGTGTCACTTCAATGAGGCAATTGATGGACAGCACTTTGGAAACGTTAAACATAAAGTACTAATTCCCTGACAGAGGAGCTGGAAGGTGCCTAACTGACACTATAGTTGATTTTGACCAAGAAGAAACTTTGTTTGCCTTTTTGCTTAATCATTTATATTCAGTGTATTTGAATTCCATTAAGCTCTGGGAACATTGTCAGGGAAGAGGAGGTATAGATATTTTATTTTTTTACTGTTCCTTGTGCTGTTGGTGTTTTTTTTTTTTTTTTGTTTTGTTTTGTTTTGTTTTTTTGTTTTGTTTGTTTTTTTTTTTTTTTGTTTTTTTTTGTTTGTTTTTTTTTCCTGTGCAGAGATGTAGTTTTACTAAAGCAGCAGCGTGGAATTACTCATATTTCCCTGCAAGTGGTACACTTTGTACTTGATGTAGAATTGCTCCAAGTCACCAGCCAGCAGTCCGAGAATGAGAGCTTTGCGTTTGTTGCTGGTGATAACATGTCTGTAACGTGAGGGAAATTGAGATCCAAGGTGAATCCAAAGAAAGAGAGGACTATTTGAAGCAGAAAATGAAGCAGCCTGAGGAGGATAACGATGAGGAATTCAATGCATAAAATCTTTTCTGCTTTAAAATGAAAGAGAGAAGAGATGATCCTGCGGCTAGTGGGATTTTGCAACCAGGAGCTGCTTTCCTACCTGTCCCACAGGCTTCCTCAGTGACCTCAGGCAAGTTACTCAAGACAATTCCAGTGCAATATAAACTGAAGTGCTCACCCAAATGTAAAATATTGTTACATTGCTAATGGACCTAATAGCATCTTTGAAATGCCTTGTGTGCAACACATTTCAGTATGAAATAATGATGTAGAAAACAGTCTTGTGTTAGCCTGGCGCAGTGGGTCAGGAAGGAAAGGTCAGAACCACTGTGAAATTCAGGAGGTCTTGGCAACTGCTGGGAGAGAGGCAAACAGGCAGTGAATGAAGACAAAGGGTAGCTGCAGAGCTGAGGCCTGGGGTGAACTCCTGCCTCTGCATATCTTGCTGCCCTTCTCATCTACCTTTCACCTGATGCCTCAGCCTCTTGTTCAGAGCTGGAGTCACCTCCCTGCCAATAGCTTGCAAGAACTTTGCGTCTGGCGCACTAGCAGCAGCCAAGGGGCATTACGAATGCATTTTGAAATGCAGCTGTGTAATTTTTACTTTGGATGTACATATTGCAATTAAATTGAATGGTTTTCTTTAGTCATCAGCTGGTCTCCTTGTACCTATCTTTAGCGTGGTCTGAGTAATGAAGTCGCAAGCAAAAGAGGTGTTATATTTTGTCATGTCAAAAAGAACCCAAGGACAAGTGAAATGTTGTGCAGAAATATTTTTTTGTAGCTATCTCGTCTTAGATTCTGGTTCTGTGAATATTTTGATATTCATCTTTAATGTATTGCTTTTATTTTTAAACTCAAACAGGATTCATTTTCAGCTTCACAAAGATGGTTCTAAATAAATGGAAGAGAATATGTATGGTTGAAGTGACAAGATTTTTTCATGAAATGAAGACATTTGGGAGATAACCAGCAGCTTTAGTGGAAAAAAAATATGGTTATGCAATTGGAAAAATATAAAACTTGAAAATGTACTGGTTATAGTAATGAAAGCACTAACAGGAAGTCTGTACAGCAACAGAATTAATTAATGACTAGCCTAATGAAGGACCTCATACGCATACATAGCATGTCAACCCAAAGATACTTCGTATGGCGCTCCAGCCTGGCATAATTTGTTTACCAAGATTTGGTCATTTATTACCTTTGTGGGATAAAATAGCAATTTGGGGCCATGGGTAAGAGTTTTTAAATGATTAGCTTTACCTGTTTAGGTGCTGAACATGTGAATACTGATGCATAAATATGACTTAATTTCGACGAGGAGGCCTGCTTGTTGGAGTGGTTGGCTTGGTGCAATGGAGTTACCTGCGTGACTGCTGCTCTCACCCCAAACTCTTCCTTGTCCTGCAGCCTGCCTCCCAGGGAGATTTCTGCTGTGGCTGCAGATGTGGTTGGTAATACCAGGGGCTTTGGCTCAGGCAGGTCCAGATCTCTCTCCAGAGGCTCCTCCGACTGCTCATCGTTGCAAAAATGGAGTCATCGTGCCTGCTCCTCCTCCTCCTCACGTGCACTATTAGCACAGGCGGTTGTGACGATGTTGCCAATGCTGCTGTTTACAGAAATGGAGCTGGAAGTGTTTGTTTTGTGTTTCAGAACATTAGCATCTCTTTCACTAGTGTTGCCAATAAAGGGAGAAAAAGGATGTCAGTGGGCCACTTTCATCCCAGAGTAGTTGCTTTTATGAAGTTGGCTCAGAACTCTGTGAACAAACTACTTCTGTATTCAGATTTCATTGAGGGTTTTTGTTAATCTTTCGCTAGCTTGTTTATTTAAATAAAGCCCTGATTAACTTAAGGAGCTTTCTTTGGCATTTAGTGGTTTATCAGAGTAAAAGATTACACTGCCAAACCACATACACATTTGTAACACAGCTGAAGCTGAGGGAGTAAAATTTCCCATGTCATATCTGTTTCACTTACTATGCAGAAAGCACTTTATCAGGAAAAAAAAAAAATAATAAAATTAGGCACTTTTATTGTCAGTGACGTGCAGGAGTGGAGGAGCTTGTGAATATAAGGGTAACAGCCTGTTTGTACGTGGCTTTCTGGCTGTATTTACTAGTTCATTGCAGAATAGGTTCAGCAAAGTTTCGTAAGAAGGCAAGACTCGATGCTTATAGTAAATGTGTTTTAAGACTCATTTCCCTGAACGTGAGCGTGCAGGTACCAGCAGGAAGCTGTGCTGATGCCAACATCTAAGTCGTGGTGCCATGTCCTGCAGTCACCGATCTCTTGCTGGATGCAGAAGTAACCCCAAGGAGTGAGTAGGTTGAAGGGTTGCAGTCTGGTACCCTTAGGCACTATCTGCTGAAAATAAAACAAAAATCTGTGACTACAGTAGAGGTGGGCAACTGCTTTCCATACATGTTCTGCATCTGAGAGTACATGTGCTGCTTTTGAGCTTATGCCTTATCTATACAACTTTTTCTTGGAGATCTTTACAAGCAAGAAAATAAGAGAAGGCAAGATTCTGGGAGTATTTCTGTCTACTCAGGCAAATATAATACGTGGCGTACGTCCATTTGAAACTGTTCATATTACAGGTGTCAGAAACTACCCCAAAACACATGTAGTTCAGAAACTAAAGAAGAGAAAGAAAGAATTGCTGAATCTTGAACAATATTCAGTAAATGAGTGTCTCAGAGGAGATGGAAAATAAGTGGTTGAATTAATTATCCATTACTAAATATTTGCTCAGCTTTATCCTTCACCAAGGCAGGAAAAAATAAATTGTGGTGATTCGAGGAGAAAATGATGCTGGCTAAATGAACCCATGTGATAATATCTATTGAAATATGAAATGCTGTATTTTTGAAAGCTTGTTAACTTAGAAATGTATCAAATAGACCAGTTTATGAAAAAAATGAATAAATAAATACACTGGTTCCTGATAAGAGCGTGCATATTCAGCACCAGGTTGGTTGGTTGGTTTTGTTTGGCTGTTTTGTACTTGCTGTAGCTTTCATAGCTGGATCCTTTTTTTTTTTTTTCACCTGCCTATTTTCCACCCCTCAGGTGTCCTAGTTGTCTGCTGTTATTGTTAAAACAGATGCCCAGGAGGAGATGTCCCTCGGTGTATCCATGAAGATTTTCTCAAGACATTGTGAAACTCACTGTAAAGCACCCTGCAAAAGCGCGTTAGCAGAGATGCCATAAGGTATTTGTTGCTGGAACCGTGCTGCTGTCTCAGCAGTGCTGCTGCTGCACAGGATCTTACTGACGTGTGGGAAGTTCCCAAGATAGAAATCCCTTCCCGTGGGATCTGCCAGGAGGATCACCCACTTCTTTCCAGGGGGTGCACTTTTATGGGAGGCTCTGCCACAAGGAGCAGCTGTCCCAGTGAGGGTCTGGGTGAAGTCTGTGGGGCCACAGGGGGGCTTTGAGTGTGTTTGGTATTGCAGTGCCAGCTCCTGCTCTGCTGTGAGCAGAAGAGGGACGATTTGCGATGAGGTTTTGAGCAAGAGCAGGTGACATGAGGGTGCCCATTCCTACCTTTGGGGTTTTTGCCAGCTTCTCCCACCCTTCTGAATGGGTTGGTCTGGAGGGTGCTGGGCCATCTCAGAATAGTGCAAAACTGAGCATCAGCCTCCAGGAGGGCCATGGAGAACTCACTGTCAATGGCTTTCTTCTGGGGAGCGACAGGCGTGGAGAGCTGGAAATGTCTCCACCAGGAGGCCCGCAGGAGTTCCGCAGCCCTAGACCAACCTCCCTTTTATTTTGCATTAATTTCCCTGTCAATCCACAGAAACTCCTCCTGTCAGATAGTAAAATCTGAATGAAGTCAGGTGAAGACGTTAGCAGGCGCAGCATCATCCTAGCAGGGGTGGAAAAACGCTAGTGGGAGCAGGGGCTGAGCTTGCAAGGTTTGCTGGTCATACCGGGTTTGTGCCCAGAGGACTCCAGCTGGCGGTCCTGCTGGAGATGGGCTGGCAGTTGTGGCGTGCTTAAGCAGGCAGCTACTTGCTTTTTAAAATGCTGTAAAATCATATTAGGCTGGACTTGTCCCTGGGCTGTGGCAATCCAGGCTCCAGTGTGGACCAAAGTTAGCTAAACCAGCCCTGCTTTGATAGATTGCCCTAGGAGGAAAGGAAGGAGGCCTGAAGATGAAGGTAGTTCCCTGCTGCTCAGTTGTCAGATTTTTTGCCAGGGCTGCAGTCAGGATTTAGTGAATTACTTGGTGGCCTTTATTGTACACAATGCAAAATGTGTAACTCCACAAAGCCACAGTCCTACCCCCTGCAGTACCTGAAAGACCCCTACAATTAGTCTTCAGCAAGCGTTGCAGTTTCTGATTAAAAAAAAAAAAAAAAAAAGGCCTGGGTTTAGAGGCATGGAGCAGCTCAAATACCAGTATGCTTTGCCTTTTCTTACTGTACAGAGCTGCCTGTGCTGTCATTAAACTTGAGGTGCTACCGGTAGGAACCGAAATCAGATCTCATGCATCTGACAACCCATAATGCCATCCCGCTAGTTGCAAACAATCCCAAGTAGCTCTTGAGCTGTAAGCAAGCACCCTGAGCACTGGGCTCAGAGGGGCAGCTAGGGAGCTGTGTTCTGGTAATGTCAGTAGCTCAGACACCCACTCTGTAGGAAGAAAAATCACAATAACCTCTTCTCCTCTCCTCCTCTCTCTCCTACTCACCATTACTAATTTATCGTGATTGTAATGGTTTCTATTTGCTCTAAGCAGATCCTGTTCCCTTCCTAGGAAGACCTGAACAGCTACAGAGACATAATATTCCCAGTGGAGGATCTGTTTTTGGATTCAGCCAGACTCAGGCAGACTTAATGATCTTTAGATGGGAGCCCCCCCTTTTTCGACTAGCCCACCCATGCCCATTTTAATGTGATTGTAATCTGAAATCGGACACTGGGAAGTGCATCTGGATTAACCCATCCCACGGTAATGAGCCGACTTTTAATTTATTCTACCAGGGAAACCTTCTGAAAATGTTTTACGTCTCTTCAGAAACCCAGCCAACGCTTGCTCCTCGCACCAGCTGCTGGTGCTGGAGGCTGAGTCCTGCATGCACCTCTGGTTATTTCACAGCACTCAGCCTGCGTCTGCTCGACTGTTTCTGGTGTGATCCCACCAGCTGCTCTGCCACAGAAGTCGACCAGTGCAACAGGCCCCTCAGCCCAGCCAAAAGCCAAGGGACAGAGGCATCATCCTGTGTCTCTTGGTGATCAGCCCTGCCTGTGTTTTCCCCAGGCTGCTCTTGTTGGATTTAGGGCTGTCACCTTGTCACAAAGTCCTAAATTATGCTCCCTGTGCCTGCTGTCAGCATGGCTGTCAGTTCCTAAGCACCGTGTAGTGCCCTTGGCTTTACACTTGTCTGCACCACCTGGACTAACTGTGAGCATCCTATAAATAAGAAACATTAATTTGCTTACGACTTTCCCTCTGCCCCAGGTTTTACAGGGGCACACAGGAGCTAGCAGGTCAGGGGTGCCATCATGTCCCTGTCAGTGGTGCAATCTGTCTCGATGTCACATCTCCTGGGCATGCCTAATTTTCCAGGGCTGTTTGTTTGGAACTAGCTAATAAATTGCTGTTGTGAGCCAGCCCCGTTGTGACCTGTAACTCTCGTAAGTGCCTGGTCTGGCCTGTTTGGTGTCATGTGCTCCCGGGGCTCCCCTTGGGTGCAATTTATCCCATTGGTGCTGAGCGGGGCTGGGAGATAAAAACCCCCGAGGGCCAGGGGACGTCTGCCTGTGCTTTTGGGCGCCTCGCTCGCACACTGCCCCGTGCAGGGTGGGCACAGGCTGGGGCTGTCCTGCACGGCTCCTGTGCAGGCAGCCCCGCAGCGAGGGACAGCTGATTGATTGTGTGTTTTGTAGCCTTGGAAACTGAAAGGGCATTAAAATTGCATACTGTGTGCGGTGCTGATGCACTCTCCTCCTCGTAGTGCTGCCACCGGCTTGGAGACAGCTTCAATCTCCAGCTGAAAACCAAGAGGTACAAAGGGCACCAGCAGGTCTTGGGGAGAGACTAAACTACAACCAAACAGCAAAATATTCAGAGGGAAGGATCTGTGGGTGGCAGTGCTGGAGTCCTGGGGCAGGGTCTGACTTTCAGCCCCACCAGCGTGGGGCCAGACGTGCCCTCCCTGTGCTGCGGTTGTTTCGGGCAGCTTTCCCCCAGCACTAGCGGCACTCACCGTCCTGTCCCTGCCAATAAAACCGCTTTAGCATCAAATCTAGGTTACTCTCCCTTCCAGACACCAGATTTTCCATTTTCTAAAATAGTACCAGAACGAGGGCTCTCCCAGGATCCCGTTTGCTCCTACCTGCCCTGTTGCTGCCCATCAATCTCGTGGCTGCCTGCCCACACAGCGGGTGTTCATCTATACGCGTGTGGTAGAGGAGGTGAAAGTACCGTCTGCGTCACGGGATCCTGGGGGTTTATTTGCTGGGAAAACGGGTCCCTGATGCTCTGGGAGTGCCAAGGTTTTTCCTCTAGATCCTACTGGGATCTAGATCTGCCGGGCACCATCCCACCCATCTGTGCCCTCCCTGGCTCCTCGCAGCCTGGGGAAACTCAGGGCCCTTCAGCTGCTCCCCGTCAGGGCTCATGCTGCAGCAGCACAGCTGAGCCCACAGTCCCCCAGGACCCCCTGTCTGGACGGGTGTCCCCTCCTGGGGTCCCCTCCTGCCACCAGAAACTGCCAAAAAACAGCCGCCAGATCTGAAGAGAAACCACACTGAAACCTGTCAGAGAAACGGACCGGGGAGGTGGTGAGTGTGTGGGGAGGAGGAGCGAAAGGAAAAGGGTGCAGAGAAACCACAATTTGTTGTGGGCTTGAAGTAATGGGCATCCAACGCTCAGAAATCATACAGCTAAATGCAACAGATCCCCACAAAGCCGTGCTGGCAGTGAGTCACTGGTTAATGTACTGGTAACTTGGATTTATAGGTTTAATACTTTTTCTGTTGCTGTGCAGATTGCTTCATCAGTTTTCTTTCCTGTCCTGAGGTACTGTAAAATAGGATCTTTTGGGTTGGTTGTTTTTTAATAAATGTACCATATTTCAAGGAAAACGTTCCTTGCCATTTTTCCCCAAGCCTTGAAGTGGTCTCTCTGATGTCCTCGTCCAATTTGCAGGCTAACTAACTACCTCATACCTATATAAATGCCTTTTTTGAGGATTAAAGAAGTACAACAGTCACTGCGAATGCGTTTATTTCAATAGCGGTCATGCAGGCAGGGCTCTTGAATGAAATAAACTTATTAAAAGACCTGTTTCCTAAATAATAATAAAGTTTGATGCTTATTTAAGTTAATACACACAACATAGTCAAGATTTTTAATAATTACGTGTGAGCGTTTTCCCTTCCAGGCTGCTCGGGACCTGCCGAGCGCTGCCTGCGGCCGAGATCTCGGAGTCTGAGGCACATTTGGGGCGTTAGAGCTGGGGGGTGCCTGGGGATGTGTGGAAACGCTGCGTGATGGCAGACAGCGCTACGGGTGCTGCTGGCGGGTTCCTGGGCAGCCTGCAGGCCTGAGCACGGCTGCACAGAGCGAGGCGACACGGATTGCAGCTCTGTGGCGTTGTGGTGCTGAAGGTGCAGGTGTTCTCAGGGCTGAGGCTCTGTGCACCACGCATCAACACCCGCCTGCAGCTCTGTGCGCGCTGCGTTTCGTCAGCCCGTTACTCACACACCGCCCCCCGCCCGGCCGCTCAGGGCCCTACGGAGAGGCGGGGTGGGGGCAGAGGCGCCGCGCCCCGCGCTCCGCTCCCTCAGGCAGCGGCAGCCTCGGCCCTGCGCCCCCCGCCCCCGTCCATTCGGGGTCCGCCCGCACCCCGCTCCCCTCAGCCCGGGCTCCCCTCAGCGCTGCCCCCCCCCCGGCCTCCCCTCACGGTCCCGCCCCGCTCCGCCCCGCCCGGCTCCCGCGGCGGCGGCGGCGGCGGCGGTCGGGGCCCGGCGGCTCCTCCCGGCGCTGCGCTGCGGCTTGGCCGCCATTACAGCGCAGCCCGGCGGCAGCAGCGGGCAGGGCCGGGCCGGGCCGCGCCACGGGGCCCGCCTGAGCGGCGAGGCGGCGGCGGCCGCCCCCGGGCCGGGCATGGGCGGCTCGGAGGAGGCGGCGCGGCGGCGGCGGCGGCGGCGGTGCGGGCGCTGAGGCGGGCGGCGGCAGCATGGAGGCCATCTGGCTCTACCAGTTCCGCCTGATCGTCATCGGCGACTCCACCGTGGGCAAGTCCTGCCTCATCCGCCGCTTCACCGAGGGGCGCTTCGCCCAGATCTCCGACCCCACGGTGGGCGTGGATTTCTTCTCCAGGCTGGTGGAGATCGAGCCGGGCAAGCGGATCAAGCTGCAGATCTGGGACACGGCCGGCCAGGAGCGGTTCCGGTGAGCAGCGGGGCGGGCCGGGGCCGGCGGGCGAGACAAAGGAGCGGCCTCGGCCCTCGCCGTGTGTTTCCTCGCCTGGCCCCCCGGCGCTGCCGTTCCCCGGCTCGTTTGGCCGTGTGCGGCCGCGGGTGGGTGCCCTGGGGCAGGGCAGTGCCGGGGGCCGGCGGTGCCCCCGCTCCGCTCCTGCAGATTTGCCCCCGGACGAGCGCTGCTGGGGCTGTGCCGGCTCAGCGGGGCTGCGAGCCCGCCCTGAGCGGTGTGTGTCGGGCAGCTCTGACCCTCAGCAGCTCTTTTGGTGCTGCTCCCTCCGGAAGCACTCGCCGTGCCCCCAGGCCCTGCGCTTGGCCCAGCCCCAGCCCGAGGAGCGCTGTGCGTTCATTGAAGAAACGCAGCCTGCCCTGCCCTGCCCTGCCCTGCCCTGCCCTGCCCTGCCCTGCCCTGCCCACAGCCTCCCCTTCAGCTGTGGTGCTGGCGCCTGGCCCGGGATGTGCCGTACTCGGTCCCTACGCAGGGACAGGTTTTTTTGTCTGGCCCCTCGGGCTCGGGGCTGGCGCTTTATTCTGCTGTGGCGCTCAGTTGCGTCAGATTCCAGCTTCGGGTCTTCAGAAAACACGGCCCTGTGCCGACCATGCACTGCGCTGCGAGGAGCAGAAGCCGTCAGATGGCTTCAGTTCACTTTCTCTAAAATGCCAGGAGGTTCGGGGCCCTGGAGGCTGCTTACCCTTCGTGCTGGTGCTTGACCCAGCCTGGCTGCAGGTCGTAAGCACGATGAGCAGGCGACCTTCAGCACAAGGGCAGGCTGCGCCGCTGCGCTGGGCAGCAGCATTCAGCAGAAAGAGCGTCAGGGGCAGGAGCAGTGACAGACACAAAAGCAGGCACTCGGCCGCTTTGGAAGGCCCTCACCAAAGTGCAGACTTAAATTCCCAGTGTGAAAGGCCAGAGTGAAGTGAGCAAACGCAGCTGCCTTCCTGGTAGACTGTGAACTATGACAAAGTTGGGCAAAAAAAATCTGTTCTGTGTTTATCTCTTTCAAGTCATCGTTAACCCTGTGAGAAATCGTGCCCCTTAAAGCTCCTGCGCTTCTTCTGCAGGCTGTTTTTCTTGTCAAAAGGCAAAATACAGCTTTTGGGGGTATAAGCAGAAGACTCTCAGACTTCTGGGCATAGGCAAAAAGCATGGTGGTGCACGTGCTCTCCAGAACCCTTAAAACTTTTTTGTCATAGTGCAGGAAAGCTCTTGGGAAGGAAATTCTTCAGAATAACCTCCCCCTTTTCACAGAGCTCTCAATTTTTAGCATTTCAAGCCTGTTCTGCACTACCTTAAAGGCTGTCCCACAAGAAAGTAACCACTGTAGTTATCTTGAAGACATTATCTTGAAGACACCTTGTTGGCATTTGCTGGTCTGCATCTGTGCTATGTTTTTGCTCTTCCTGACCCCTGTTGCGAGTTGTCTCACTGTCAATAAGGCTTAAATTACGGTTAAGCATGTGCCTCGCTGTTTGGCCAGATCAGCCCCAACACCTTGCTCTTTGGGGCAGCGCCGAGGCTGTTCTGGAGCTGTCGAAGAGCAGGGTCTGTTTCTTCCTGGATCCAGCAGGTTTTGCCCACCTCGGGTTGCTCAAACACTCCAGTTTCTTGTCTGAAACGTGATGTTGTGTAATGCTAACAGAAGCAGAAGCATGTGCAGCCCTCACCCGCTGGGAATGTGTACCACCACCTACAGAAGAGCTGCTTCCCTCCAGCTGGCAGCTCTCCCTTGGCTGAGAGGGAAAGACTCAAACAGACAGCAGAGGACCCCAGGTACAGGAGCCCCACCACGAGTACACAGCAGAGCAGAGGAGGCTTCCCACACAGAGGCAATACTTTTCTGTTAAAATTTGGTTAAAATAGGTGCGAGTAGCCCCACTGCTCGGCTGCGGTGCGAGCGTGGTGGGGTGAGGGGTGGCAGGAGCTGGGTAGGGGTCTGGGAGGGGGCTGCGCAGTGACGGGCAGTGTGAAGGCAGTGTAGCTCGCCTCCTGCGGCTCAGTAAGGGAAAGCCTGTGGAAAAGGCTTTAAGAAAAGGCACTAAGACCTTCACCTAGTTTTACCTCAACGCAACGTTCAGCTTGGATCCCGTCATGTCTTTCAGGAGTACCTGAGGCATCGGTGATGCTGGCAGGAGCAGCCAGGGCTGATGCGCTGAACGCAAGGGAGAAGCAGAAATGCCTGTGACAGTGGTGGGGGGCGGGATTCAGAGCACCAGTATCTGCTTGCAGCTGGCTGGATAGCAAAAGGCAGATCTAATCCCCTTGGTTCCAAATGTGCAGAGCTGCTGTTGGCCCTGGGCCAGATAACGGAGAGGAAGAAGTTGTCCAAGCGCAGCCAACTCTCATTTTTTTTCCCCATTTCTGGCTTTCTTCAATTTTGGCTGTGGATTTTCATTCATTGTATGTCTGTTGATAAACCAAACCTTGAAAAAGCCAACCAGTCCTTTTTGGGGCAGTTTCACTAGCTATGCACGTTGTGGGACAGAACAACCTCTAACAAGAGTCTTGAATGATTGAAGAAGACTTGTCCCAAGGTAAAACTGCAGCAGTGCTTACACTTTCCCAGCAAGAAAAGTTCATGTCCCAGTGCAAATTCCTCCAGGGACTGAAATCGATCAGTGCTTCTGGATTTAGAACTAATCCATGACTTTGCAGAAACACCAGGTTTACAGCATCTTGCTTTTCCCACGTGTAGCAGTTGTTGAACTGCATTCTCTGTAGCCCTGTTAGCTGCTGGCGCGTTGCTTCTGGCTGCATTGAAGAATCATGGAAGATGCTCTCCAGCTCTCAGCCTGGGGTTTGGGGGGCTTCTGTTACTGTTCAACGTTTTCAGGATTTGGGAGGAACAAGACCAACACTAATGCAGATTCCCCTTGGAAGCTGTTGTATCAGGGGACCAACCTGGCTGCTCCTGTTGGCGTTAGCTGAAGTTGTGCGTCCCGGCAGCTTGACAAGGGGCAGGAGGCACCAGGTGGATGTCTGTGTGCGTGTGCCAAGGCCCTGGGTGGATGCGGGGTGTGCAGCTCCATGGGGTGCCTTCAGACTCTGTGGCTTCCCTCCTTGCCTTTTATATTCCTATCCGTGGGTGTTTGGTCCAGATAAACCTTTTGAGTTGTTACAGTGCTGCTGAACCAATGGGTCAGCCAGACCGATCCAGGGACGGAGATCAGCTGGGGGGGAGCTCATTCGACTAATGGCAAAGAGCAGATGGAAAGCCTCGATAGACAGGAGAGGCCAAAAATGCTGTACGGGGATGTTCTGAACAGAGCAGTAATTTATCAGTGGAGCGGTTGCCCGAGGATGAAGTTTTTAAGCCAAAACTGGTTAGCGTTTTGAATGACAAGATCTCCAGAGCACAAGCCGAAGCAGTAAGACATGACCTGAATGGCATTCTCTGTCCTCTAGCCTGCAGGGCAAACAAGGTGGCAGTAATGCTGCTTTCTAAAGCGCAGACAAACGTTCAGAAGTGCCACGTTTAGGTTAAGAAAACAAAAATAACCAGAGAAATGAGAAAAAAAAAAAAAAAAAAACTTGCTGTGCCTTTTCTCCTGGCCAGCTGTGACTCACGTGTTTCTTGTGGCTCATGCTTTTCCAGGTCCATCACCAGAGCCTACTACAGGAACTCGGTTGGTGGACTCCTCCTCTTTGACATTACAAACCGCAGGTCGTTCCAGAACGTCCACGAGTGGCTAGAAGAGACCAAGGTGCACGTCCAGCCCTACCAGATCGTCTTTGTTTTGGTAGGTCACAAGTGTGACCTTGACACGCAGCGGCAGGTCACCAGGCACGAGGCTGAGAAACTGGCTGCTGCTTATGGTATGAAGTACATTGAGACCTCCGCTCGGGATGCCATTAACGTGGAGAAAGCCTTCACTGATCTGACTCGAGATATATACGAGCTTGTTAAAAGGGGGGAAATTTCGATCCAGGAGGGATGGGAAGGGGTAAAGAGCGGGTTTGTCCCAAATGTAGTGCACTCTTCAGAAGAAGTGGTGAAATCAGATAGGCGGTGCTTGTGCTGAGCTCTTCTAGCGAGAAAAGTGGTGATGAACTCTACTAACCAAATGTACTTTACTAAGTGAACTCGGTGTGACAGAAGGGAGAGCGACACTCCCGTTGTGAACAGCCTCCCACCTTGTTTTGGACACGAGGACAGCCCCAGGAGAGCGATGTTCTGTTCCATCTAACCTTCCAGAACCAGGGGTTACAAACCAAACGGCGAGTGAGCGAGGGTGCATGCAGATGTTGTAAGGAGACAGGCAGCAGAAATGAGGGGCGGCAGCAGGACACAGAGTACGTAAGCAGCTCTGAATGGGCTGGCACATGCCAGGGTACTGTCCATGGCCTGTTTTAAGTAACTCTATAGCTCTGCGCTGGGTGTTGAAGCCACAGTACAGCTAGTGTAGGAGTCTGACAAACTGGCAGACAGAGAGAAAGAAAGAAAGAGGACAGCTTAGTTTGTCTCAGCTGCTTATTACCAGAAAGGTGTAAAGGCAGCATGGGTACCATTTCCTCATAAGGCCAACATCACAAGAGAAGTTTACTGACATGGTATGCACATTTTTTTTTTATATTTTTTTTCCTCTCCTTACGTTCTTGAACATAGTTCAATAGTAAAGACTATTCTGTGGAATTTCAAGAGGAAAATAGTTATTTTATTGGTAATGAAAATTCAAAGGACCTCTTCTCCAATAGTGCTTTTCTTGCTGTGCTGAAATGGGATTGCAAGTGGCAATGCCTGCTCCAGTAGTAAATTATTCAGTGCATTTTAAAAATATTTATTGCCTAGGTATGTACCCTGAACGTACCCCGAGTTCAGGGCTTTCCAGTAGAGTTACGTGGTCAGGAGCATAAAGAGAGACCCATGTGCTCAGATGCTGGGTTTTAAGGCCGGAATGTGGTGTCCAGGTGGGGCACGCCAACATTTCTGTCTTGCCAACAGCACTGTGCTGACATTTTGGGTGTCTTGCCAGCCAAGGCCAATAGGAGGAATGGAAAGGAGGGGGTGAAACAAACAAACTTGAAAAGCTTAACTCAGGTGTATCAGACATCCTCAAAGGTGAGATTTGCTTTTATAGAAGTTAAATAGCGTGGAAAGCAACAGCTTCCATCACTACTTTCTGCTGTTAAAGTGTCATTTTCTTTCTCGGCATCTGTGGACGAAGAGAACTAGAACGGGGAAGGAGGAGCACAGAACAGAAGTGTGCGAGCAGGTGAAAAGGAAAGCCACACGACAAGCTCAAGAGTAAAATCTGTTTTCCTCCATGTTTTAATTTGACAAAAGAGGATCCATCTGAGGTTGGTCATGGTGGGTGGTAGCTGTTGTTACAAAAGCTCTGTGTAGGTGGCTGTTTTCTGGGAATGCTGTTCCCCACTTGAGCTTTGCTTCCTCTAAGTTTTAACCAGCTTTTGAACTGCAGCAGGGTAACTGGGCCCCTGTAGCAAAGTTCAATCTATTAAAAACAAACAAAATGATAGTGACTTTTTTACTTCAGTGTGCAAGCTTTATACACCAGACTACTAATGGGTGGGAGGGATTAGGTGAAACCACAGGAAGCATCTAGTCTTTGATTTTAGGCCTCTAAGTAGAAAATAAAATAATTGCCACAGATTTTTAAGCTACCCTCATCAATGAAAGTGTGGGTCTTCGTTGCTGTTGAGTTCAGATTATGTCTCCCTTGAACCTGTTCTAGTTTGCAGCACTTGGGTTGGTCTGTATGAATAATAATTTTAAAAAGGTTTCTGCATTTAAGCTGAAAAACAAACAAACCAACCAACCACCCTGAAAATTAATTAATTTTATTTTTTTTTTAAAATGTTCTCATAGAATTCCTGTTCCTGGGCCCTGCTGGGAGGGCACCAGTTGCAAATGAGACTGAGGGAGGGGTGGCGATGGTCTAGCACCTTTCAGTAAGTTTGTCACTGCTGAGGCCCCCTGCTTAGTCTTGAATAGGCTACGAATATATTGAAAACCTCATACTGAGACCCACTGAATTCCAGGCAGGTTCAGTGCTGGTCAAGTTGAGTGCCCTGAAGATAGAAAAAAAAAAATCTCTTTACAAAATCTCTTTCTAGGTAAGCAAAGCTGGAGAAGATTGATGCAGAGCACCACAGGAGCGTGGTTACCATGGGCTCTCTACCTTCAGCTTCTGCTGACGCCAGTGGAGAGCGCAAGGTTTGCTCAGACCGGGACTGTTAGTCCTGTTTTCACAAAGGCAAGGACAAACAAGTACAAAAGGGTCGTTTTTTTAAATCTCTTCTTTCAAGGTCTGGTTATTCACAAGGTACGTCCTGGGTTGCCTACCTGAGGGTAGCAGCTGTCCTGAAGGGCAGAGCTCTACATTAAAGGCAGTTAAAACTTGGATCAAGCAGAGTTTTAGCAATAGTAAAATCCTGTAAGCCTCTGTGCAGGAACCTGGCCAGCAGGGAAAAGATCACTTTTCTCAAGGCAACCAGTATTTTATTTAATGTGTTTGGACATTCCCATTCTCCCTCTCTGGGCCTTTCTGCTCCCAGAGAGAAATTCCAGAAAACCTAAGTGAGTACCTTCAGGTCTTCAGAGTAAATATTCAATTAAAAAATACAAGTATCATAATTCTGACAAGGAACAGTACAGAAGGAAATGTATGCAGTCTTAACTACTTAGAGGTAATAAATGGTTATATTAAATGATAGAAATCATTATATACATCTTTTTCTAATTCCTTGCATTTTCTAGACAGCTTATTAAAATATAGATGTAGATTCATCTGTACAAAATTTGGAATGTTTTTTCTAAGATGAACTTACAGGCTATCCTCAGAATTCTTTTCTAACAACTGGTTTTAATGCTTTGACTTCTAGTACAAGAGGGATTTAGAGAAACCAGAAGGTCATACCCTTCACAGGATAAAGGTCAGGAGCTCTTTTACTCTAGGACAAAAATTTCAAAAAAAGGAAAAAAAAAAAAAAAAAGCTAACTTTGTGGTCTCTACCACATGTTAAAAACAATCTGCATGTTAGGTTGAAATTGCTCTGAACCTCCAGAATAAAAGCATACTATACACTTTCCTTGCTTTCTGTTATGCACTGTAACGAAATGTGAAAATAATGCTGTATTTAGCTGTCTGTATGTGACTGGAAATATGCTTGTATTTAGCAAAATGGTTACTGTGATAATGTGAATTCTAAACTTGTGAAAAAACTCGGGTGTTTTTTTTTTTTCCTCCTTTCCCCCTTTCCATTCTTACCAGTAAGCTATCTAGTACCTGTCCCACTTCTCTACAACAACCCTAACTGAAAATCTGGTATTTGACTGGCTCAACAATAAACACGATCTTTGCAATGCTATCTGCTATACATTATTGATCAGATCTTCAAAACCAGCCAGCTGCAGTGCTGAGAGAACCAATGCAACCCTAGAAACACTGGCCATTCTGAAACCAACAACAACCCTGTTCCCTACAGCAGTACCCAAAAAAGCCGTAGTCTCTCCTGGAGGCGTCTCTCAGCAGGCAGGACATAGCAGCTAAGTAGCAGCCTAAGTAAAACCCTTGTTTGTACTCCAACAAAAACGTAACAGCAAAGGACAAGGCAGCACTGGACAGATCAGCTGTATGGAAGCCAGAGTTGTTTGTGAAATTTTTAACTTGGTATCAAGCAAACAAAAAACCTACACCACAACCAGAGTTTTGAGCCATCTCACCTCTTCCTCCCGCAGCCAGATACATTTTGACCCTGCTGAGCAACTCCAGCTCTGATGCTGCCCACCTCCCCCACACCAGTACCAGCATTAGGTCATTGGGAGCTGCACACAGGCGGGTTTTTTTAGCTAGTGCATAAATGCTTAACTCATCATTTCATTGTGCACAACAAAGAAAAGCAATTGCTGCCATAGGACCAGCGAGGGAAGCAGCAGTGGGGGAGGAGGGGAAGTGCTTCAGCCTGTTGGGATCTCATTAGTCCAAATAGAAGAGAAAACTGCAAAAGAAATGAGGACATGTTTGCAGCTGCCTCTCCTGTCATTGCTGATGCTCTTAAAAAGAAAGGGAGAGAAGAAGCCCACAGTGTGATCAGCCCCAGCTCCAGCCTAGCATAGCAAAGGGCAGAGATCCCTGCTAGTCAGATAACACTCAAGATTTCAACTCCTCTCTTCTAGTCAAAGACACCAGAACAAAAAGCATCTCCCTGAAAAAAAAAAATGTGGATGAGCCAAGCCCAGGTACATACATGTACTTGTGAGCAGCAGTGAGGACTTACCTCTTCTATTCCCATCCCTGCAGCTCTGACTCTTCCACAGCCACAGTGCTGTCAAATCAGTTGCTTCTGTTCACAACTCAGATGTGCTGACTCACAGCCCCCATTTCACTCCAGTATTCAGCAGCTACATTTCCTGATGCTGCTTCAACCAAATTTTTCACTCCCCTGCCCGCAATTAAGAGAGGAAACATTACAAAAGATTGTGCATCAAATTCGTGACTTTCTCCCACAAAGAAAGATGCGCAAAAACCAGTGTTTGCCACAATTGCTTAGTTTTACTATTTTAATATCATGAAATAAAAGTACAAAAACTTTACAGGTATATTGTTTCTTACATGAAGTTTGAACAGTTAACATTTGCATTTATTTTGCAGCAAAACCTGTATTCCTAGTCACAGAATGTGAATATTAGCCACTGACATCACCAACGAGCATTTCATTTTAGAGATACTGCAGAGGTAAAAGGCAACAATCTCGCAAGGCTTCATAAGAACCAAAAAAACATTCCAACTCTTTTAACACCAGAAGTCAGACTGCAGTCAACCACCCTTCTCTAATACAGGTTTCACCACCGAGGAGGCTGAGAGTGTTAAGACATTTCAACTGGACATCTTGTCTAAAGGATCGCAAATGGGGATTCTCGTGCTTACAGGCTGCCAGCATTTTTGTGTCCTGGTTCAAGACATTTGCAAAAAGTAAGCAGCGTGTGCATGTGTATGAAAAAACAGGGCGAGAGCACCTGCAGCCTTGACATAGCTTGTGCTCTTTGCTCCATTTACCATTTTTCTCTGAAGACAAGTCGCAAACGGTTGTATGTAAAGTGCTGAGAGTTAACAGGCAGTTAACTAACAAATAATTATTAAAACCAAGTTTATCCAAAGTGTATATTCAGGAATGCTTGTAGGTTGATGCTGCCAAAAAAGTACCTGACAGAAATAAAATCCAAGACGTGACAGTATTTTTCCTGCTTCCTAGAACAACATAGCTGCATGTCTTCCCAGCCCATGCTGACTTTATCAGCTGCACACAGAGATGAAAAAGTAAACCCTTGCGTTACCTTAACCTACTAAAATGTCAGAGTCAGTTCCATACACGCACCTCACCTTTTCAGACAAACTTCCAGGTAGAAATTTAGTTGGAACAGACTGGTCTGATCAAAATACTACGTCCTTTGCTGGACCACGTGGTGTCTTTTCGAATAATTGGTAATTTCATGAAGCATGCATGAAACCAAATTTTGAGTTTACAAATAAATAAAATGGTGCTCATAGTTTTTATATATTTTACCATTTACTGAAATGCTTAAAGTAACTCAGTCCCTTAAGAATGAACTTTGGGGGTGTTTAAATAAAAAATATTTGCAAATTGAAACCACATTTAAAATTGGCAAAACTATGCTTTGTTTTTGGAAGGATCTTCCTTGTTTCTTCTCTTTACGTCCCAATTATAAACTCTAGCCATATCTGAGGGTGTGGAATTAAGGAAACTGCACATGCATTCAGATGAAAGAAAAGAGAAAGAGGAAAAAGCAGGTTATACAGTTGGCTAGACTGCATACTCATAGCAGTCTACACAAACCTCTCAGTGAAAGAACTGATTTGGTGCACAGCTTTAACACATGGGAATACCAGTAACTGCAGGAAGGAAGGAAGGAAGGACAGACGGACGGGTCACTTTGCTTTGCAATGGTGGCTGCCTGGCCATCAGCGCTGACCCATCATTGCAGCCCACTCCTAGCCCAGGCTTGCAACCATCACAGCAGGTTTCGCAGGGACCCAACTACAAAGTCGAGCTTTGTACACCCAGCCACCAGCCCTCAGCAGTGCTAAAACAGTGTCCTTGTTCGCTGCTAAAACAAAGTTCTTGGAGTGCTACAGGATTTTAATGGCAGCCAGTCCCAGATAAAAGCACGTCTGGAAACGAGTAACTACCTGTCTGGTACCTTTCATGTACACCTCCACCCCTGCAAATTAGAAGGATACTGACTTCTGTAGTGGTGAACTGATCCCTAAGAAAATCCAGGTCTTCCTCTAGAGAATCAAGGTTTCTTGTGGCTGTTGACAAATTCTTCTCTAACAAAGCCTGAGCTTCATCAATATCGTATTCAAGCATCACATTGGCCTAGAGAAAGAAAAAAAAAAAAAAAGATTTGTATAAGCTTTTACTCTTGCGTGGTAAGGAGTAAGCCATAGCACAGATACTTCATACTGTTGTGAATATTTCACACCATCGTTTGTAATTAATCACATTAACAGAGCCTGTCCTGATAGACCACAACAGGACTGAGGACCAGCAAAGCCAGAAGCCACTTGAGGCTTCCACCACTTCAGCAAACCAGTGACAACCCCCCTGGGGAATTGAACTTTTCTTCCTATTGCTAAGCAAGAGGGGAATCCTCTCTCTGTGGACTGCAGTCAACTTTTAGGTATCAGTATCTCATCCCCACCATCTTTGAGAAGCAAGAGACTCCTCAGGTTTCTTAGCCGCATCTTTCAAGGGTCACACAACTCTACAAACAATTTTCGCTGCATTCAAGATTAACCTTAGGATCTATGTGCAATATGGAAAAACATATGGTTGGTAACAACAATTATTACAGGTAAAGATGTAAAATGCATTAAAGTCCAATATAGCATGGTGATTTTTAATATACAAATCTTCATTTCAGTAAGGAACTACCACGTAGAGTGGGAAAAAAAGTGGTACCAAGTAAAGATGCGCCCGTGAAGCTTTGTCCCATTTAAGAACTCTACATTAAACAGAGCCACGTACTATTAACTAGATGCGAGTCCAGGAAATACCATGGATGCAGGTATGATAGAGGCCATTCTTTTTTAAATAACTGGAAGACAATTTCTGCAGTAATAGTAAAACGAATAGGCCAACACACAGACTGTAAGCAACGTGGAGGATAAAAGGCAGAAAGCCCAAGAACACCTAAAGATGATGAATAAATCATTTGTGGTATTTCATGAGAGCTTTTCTGTATGAACCAGCATGAACTTTCTTTGATATTCTCTATCAAAATAAACCTGCAGCACTGTGAAGGTCTCTGTGACTTTTGAAGGCAGCCTCTTGAAAGCAACAGGTATCAGACAGAAATATTCTCTTTTTGTGATAGAAAAGGAGGTTGGGAATAACTGCCAAATCAGCCAGGACGCTGTACGTGTCAACAACGTTTCTGTCCTAACCAGGCTGTTTGGTTTGGCAGCCAACACTTGGGAACACCAGGGATTTAGAAGTCTCAGAATAAACATTAGCAGGTTATCGCTACAGATAAGGAAGCCTCTGCTACGAAACATCCCAGCCTGATTGTTTCAGTGCTTAGAAATCCGCGTTTCGAGCTCTGATCCCACCAGTCTTTAGCACAGACCCAACTCTCAATGCTGGCAGGTTATCTGTGAGGAACAAAATCCCATCTTTCCCCCAGAACCTGCATGAAGAGGGAAAGCAGCACGCTAAATACAAATAATGTAAAGACAAGAAGCTAGTTAACAAACTTAGTTGTTTTGTCTGGCACATTGCAATCCTAGGCAATTACCGGGGTAATGTGAACCACAACGTGATTAAGGAAAATAGTCACAAATACGATTTTGGGGAAAAAACGGTTCAGCAAGACTACAAATCTCTGTGGTCTTGCTATGTTCAGCCATCAAAACAGAAACACAAGCTCCACTAACGTGCTGAAATTGTCTTCCTAGGCTTGCTTCACTGACAAGACGCAGCACTACCACGTACACACCAGCACAGTTATGCCCCCATCTCCTAGGAGGACAGATGAGACAGTAACAAATGCTGTCTCTTGTAAGACTACGTTATTTAAACAGTTTCAGGAGTTCTATTTTACTTACCCCCAACCACAAACAAACTTTATCTGTAGGAGGAACTGAAGCTTTGCAGTAGAGATTATCTGCCAATAAAAATCTGGTTTCCATTGGATTTGTGGATTCCTTGGGACAAATGACAACTTAAAATTACTATTTTCACTAGAAACGTATGTCAGAGACAAAACGTACAGTAAGGAGTGCACTTTTCTGCTTTTTTGCCGTTGGTACAGTATTAACTTTGGTGGAACTAAACATTACTTTACTTCAACATTCAAGTCAAGAGTTCCAAGACTAAAGCATTTTTAAAAATATTTAAAAGCAACATAGAAATCTCTATAAGGACTGGAGAGAAAGTCAAAGCATAGCTGCAATCTATGCACTATGAGAAGTGAAGTTTGCATTCCAAACATTACTTGTTTTGAACTAGCTTTCAAAAAGTACTACATACCTTTAAAACAATTCTGTTATTTATAAAGGCATATTAAGTGTGCTCTCCAAAACATTTCTTGCAATGTGTTCTGTTAGGGTGGAAAGGTAGTTAGCTTTTCTCATACTTGTTAGATATTCAAAATAGTTTACCTTTTTCTTCTGCATGTGTTTTAAAATTTCTAATGTCTGTTTAATTTCAGGAATCTGACTTTTTAGCCTGTGAATTAACAACAGTCATAATTTATTATTTTACAGAGACACAAAGTTTCCTAAACAAGTGATCAGCTTTACTATACAATCCAACCTCCATTTTAACACTTCAATCTCTGAACAGCTTTCCAGGCCTAAAAATTCAGATTTTAAAGATTATAGCAGGTAAAGACATCTCATCTACTGCTTCACCTGCCTCTCAGCATACTGAGGCTCACCAGCATTCTGAAGTGAGCAACACAAAGGAATTTCAAAGTGTAACAAACACAGAGTATCACAGACCTATTTGCTGAACTGCTGTGTTTCTGCATGTTTCTGACCTCCACAGAGGAGAGGGAAACCTCAGCAGAAACACAGACAAAACCCACTGCAGGTAAAACAAAACAAGCGTGTTTCTGCTGAGGTCTACAAGCCACAAGGCTTAGGGCCACAAGACTTGGCACTGTTAAACTGAAAGCTCCCTCCAGAGCTGAGGGGTCTGCCGCCTCCTCAGGGATCTCCCCGGCCCTCCCGTCCTCCCACACCGGCCAGGCTCCAACTGCAGCGAGCACCAAATCAGGCTGCCAGCTGTGAATTACCAGGGGAACACCACCAGTGAAGAAACTTAACTCAAATGAAGTTTGCCTCAATGCTTTGATTCTGGGTTTAAAAATTTGCTTCTTACCTAGCTTCAGATCAAGACTGAAGCTACTGCAGAGCTAAGAGGTTACTGACCCAAAAAGTTAAGAGGCTTGATGCAGTAGATGCTGACAAAATGTATTCTTATCTGAATTAGGCTGAAGAAATTACAACAGTAAAACAAGCCTTTTTAGCCTTAGAGGCTAAGGACCAATTCAACAATACTTTTTGTTTGTTTGGTTGGTTGGTTTTGCATATAATTCTCATGAATAAGAAAAAGGAAGCTGTTATTTTTCCCAAGGTACTGCCAATATTAGTTCTAACAACTATTTTTTACTTATTGGGATACTTAAATAAACTAGGCTATATAAAAAAAAAAATAGAACTGCGCTAAACATTTCCCAGTTCTGCAAGAATTATGACTTACCTCCTTTTCTTTTGAGCAAGATTAAGTTCCAAAAATTTATACTTCTGATACTGCTCATCCAACTTCTTAAGAACTACGTCTGCTGTCTCGTTTCCAGGCTGCTTCATAAAAGAATCTACATCTTCCTTTAAGGGGAGAGAAAACCCCTCAGCGTTAGAAGGGCTTTGCAGAAATCCCAGATATAACTCTGCTGTCATTTTACTCGCAGCTAAGTCTGCATTTTTTTCTAGGTAAGCAAACTTCTTTTTTTCTGGAGTAAAGTACAAACCCACTTTGATTTCTTTCACACCTCTACACAGCCCCCACCCTTCTCCTTCTGCGGGGAGCCTCGCAGCGGGCGCAGGGCGCGTTTCCCGCCGGGGTTTGCAGCGGGGGGCTCGGTGCCGCCGGCGTTAGCTGAGGAGGAGCCCCCGGCTCCCGGCTGAATTCCCCCGCCTGCCCACAGCGCGGGCACAGCCCCTGCCGGCTGTCAGGCCGGGCGCTGTGCAGCTTAACACTGACGAAGCAGAAGCGGGCAGGGCGCACAGGAGGAGGCGGAGGGGAGCGAGGCGGGCTCCAGGCCCCCGCCCGGCGGGCTCCGGGCCCCGCAGCCGGGCAGCGCCTCAGGGCCCGGCCCTGCCCCCGGCCAGCCCTGCCCCAGCAGCCGGGCCCCCCGGCCCCAACGCGGGGCTCCCCCCGAAGCGCCACCCCCCCCCCCCCGCCCGTCGCCCCCTCGGTCGGCGACTCGGCCCCTGTCGCGACAGCGCCGCGGCCTCACCACGAACACGGCCTCGGGGATGCCGAGGGGCCCGCGCCGCGCGCCCCCCGCCGCCGCCTCGCCGCCGGCCGCCGCCATCTTGGAACCCGCCGCTGCGCGCGCGCCGCCGCGGGAGGAGAGGGGAGGGCCGGGGCAGTGACGTCATCACGGCCGCGCCGGAGGGAGGACGGGAAGGGGGCGGGGCGGGGCGGGGTCACGCGGCGCTCATTGGCGGGGCCGCGGGGGGGGGCGGGGCCACGCGCGCCATTCAGAAATCGGGGCCCGCGGGGGCGGCGCAGCTGTGGCCGGGAGGCAGCCGCCAGGAGCCGGAGCAGCGGGGGCCGGGTCCCGCGGGAGTTCCTGCCGCCCCCTGCCCCGCACCACTGCTGCGGCAGCTGAAAGGGGTTGGTTCGGGGCAGGCAGCACCGGGAAGGAGGCTGCAGCTTGCACACACCCAGCGCGGCCCCGTGCCCAGGAACAGCTGGGCCGCAAGGGGAAGCCTGGGGCTGGCAGTGACACAGCCAGGAGCTGCTGCGCAGAAAAGCTCCGAACAAAGCGCATCTCTACAGCTACACGAATCCCAAACGCAGCTACCACCAGTCCTGGGCTTCAAGGCCTCTAATTTGGAAGCAGAAACCCCTGCAGAAGCCGTGCAAATCAGCCCTGTCTCTTCCAGGCCCCCAGTGCTCGCTGAATTGCTGACTGCTAGGCAGTACGGCTAACTTCGGGCAAGCTCAAGCAGAACTAAAACCCCTCTCAAAAAAACAAACACCAAAAAACCACACAGAACATCCACCCACAACACTCCATCCAGAAAGGCTTAAAAATCAACAGAAGGCTCACAGGCAACTGCACACAAACACTGCACAATTAAGAGTTGTCACGCTCTTTTTTATCTTGAGACTGTTCACAGCACTCATGCATGATTTGAGGGTAACACACAAAACTAAGGAAACAACCCTTACTACTCTCTGCAGTATGGTGACCAAGGGTACACAATCTGAGACTACCAAATACTTAACTCTGCACTGCCCAAAGCTGATTTGACACATGGATGTGGAGAACAGGTTCTCTCCTGGGTTCACCATTTGATACAAGCAGCCCCGTGTCTTCCCCCGCACTCCCTCCTCCCCCCAAATCATGTCCCATTACCCTGCACCAAGTCGGTCACAGCTTCTCAAAGGAAAACTGCTGTGAATTTGCAAACTGCCGTAGTTAAGATTTGAGTGAGACATATCACATTAAAGCTAAGTGCAAAAAGTTAACAGGATAATTGTCTGCCATTGGTTCTACAGAAAGCCGTAAATCCGAGCCCACAAACACTTCAAAGAACAGTCTCATACATACAGGCCTTGCATGTGCCAAAGTTTATTTTTCAAAACATTTCAAATGATTGGATATGAGCAACAATCTTAAAAAAACAATGGTTTGTGTATTAACAAAGTGTGAAGTTCCACGATTAAAATACCAACACAGCCAGACAGCTGGTCTTGTGCTTAGGCTTCTTTTTACAAAATGAATATTTATCAATAGAACATAAACCCTCATTTTTTTCCCTTCCAGTTTGTGGATAGTATTTTTCCCACACATTGTGTATTCTGATAAAATGAAGGAACTGATGGACAGGAACAGCCAATACAAGAATACATCTGAAAAAAAAAAAAAGCCTGAAAAGCCTAAATTAAAGTAGCTTTTTAAAATAAATATCCAATAAAGGCACAAACCTGTTATGGGGAAAAACATAACATAGAAAACAACACCTATTAAATAAATAATGTAAGGGGTGAGGGTGGGGAATCTATTCCAGCACCTACTTTGTCATTGCTCCAAGATGAAATTCCAGCCAAACATTTGGTACAGGATTAAATTCAATCACAAAGATACAAGTTGGAGATATACTGAAAGATTTGATGTTATACTTCTTGTAACTGCACAAGTTACTACAATCTCTTTAAACAAACCACCTGCATAAAGTAGTGATGCAGTAAATACCAATGACAAATCAAATACATCTTCAGAGTAATACCAAGTTTTTCTATATTCCTAGCTACCAGTAAATGTATAAATGATAACATGTACAGCTTCCATTGCTCAAAAATATAATCTTTAAAATGGAAATAAATGACTGATACAGTGCCTTTAGATGTTGTCCTTACAATACAAACTACCCAAAACAAAAGTTTTCCTTTTTATATACAAATTAAGCACCGATCCACAGTGCTTACTATTCTAATTGTATCCCCACCCTCCCTGCCACAGAAAAAAAAAAAAGCACAGATGTAGATACACCCTGTATTCAATCTTGTAGTCTGAAGGTTTTTTTTTGTTTTGTTTTTTAATTAAAAAAGTTCATTTGTCATTTTTACCTACAAGTATTCCACCACTATGTGCACAGAACTGAGATTTCTCTAGTATGTAATTTCTCCAAAATTAAAAAAGTTGAATTCAGTAACTTCTTGGAGGCAAAGTCAAACTATATCTAAAGAACATTATAAAACCCCAGTTATTTAAAAAGAGGTACACTTTTCAAGCCCAGTAGGCCTAACACAATCACCCTTTCCAAACACCCCCCAAAGTTATCTATCTTACTGTATACCCCACAAAGACAGCCTTCCTGCAGCAGCACCAAGTCCCAACAGGCAGGCTCGCATAACCCACTAAAGCACAATAATGCAAAGCACACAGCATACTTCAAAAGTCTTCCTCCTTGTTCAGACAAACACGGAGTGACAGCTGAGTTAACTGCTTTCTGAAGCATTCAGAACAGGATTCTGATCAAAGGAGTTGGAAGAAAACAAAAAGGAAAGTCACATTTATATACATCTCTCTTCAGAGTTCTCGCATCACAACCACTAGTCGCACTCTTGCAGGCCATTACAGTTACCCTCAAGAGCAACTTTTGTCTTCAAAGTGTTTTTGGAGAACAAGTTCTGAGCCAAAAAAGCCTTGACAGCACCCTAAGTCTTTCTTTTTTACTTCTAATGTACAAACTATGTTGTTACTTACAACACAGTGAAAAGAAGAGGTTGATAAAAAAGCAGCACAGTGCACTTTTGTGCAGAGAAGTGTGTAAAGCAACCTATTCTTCCTAAGAATAAATCCAAAGTAACTGTTTTATTGTACCAATAATTCTGAACAAGACTGAAAAGGTAGCTTAGCAGAGTTTTTAGGATGTACTTTATGGCTGTTTCCCCTTTTCCAATACTAAACAAACTGCTAGCAGACAGCTTTGCTACAAGAAAGCACACTGAGAACCATTAAAAAAATCCAGAGCAAACCAGAAGTTAAGGTAGTGCAAACTATAGCTAGTAATAAATCAATTTCTGAGTGAAGTCCTTTCCAGAGATTCAGAGTGCTCTACAATAAAATTTCTGACAAATATATAAATAAATACCTGGCAAACAGTGTATATTTTATTAAGGTAACTGAATGTTACTTATACAACTCAATATGAGAGATCTAGCAGGCTGCAGTGCTAGAAACTGCCTGGCTGTAGCACTCTGTCATTAATGCCCAGATATTTATTACTAGAACTACTGGTTTAATTGGAATTCACGACTTTCCAGTGCTGAATACATCAATGGAATTAACAATTTCTTAAATAAACGGCCTCCTCAACACAATGACCCATTCTAAATGGCATCTGTTCCCTCAGCATGTAGAGGGTAACTACAGGCACTGAAGAACATGGGCTTAAAATTATACAATTGTTCAACCCAAGGAAGGCGGATTAAGGCTTGAAGCCCTTTTGTAATTCCAACTTGAACATTGTATCATGCTATACCAGTCCAAACTCTTTTAAATCAATACGCATCCAGAGTCTGTTGTGAACTCCTGCAATGTCACATTTCCCAGGAAGCTGGTGGCTACAAATTTCAAGTTTATTTTTATCATTTTTAATTTTTACACTGTTTCACTTGACAAAAATACTTCTGTAGCATTAAAAAACATTACTTTTGCACTCTATCTAAATGCTTAATCTGTCCAAAGAGAATGCTTGTTCCCACTATGTAGAAAACGTTGCATTTCATACATTCTCTAAAAGACAGTTTGACAAGATGTTCAGGACTCTCTGCATTTATAGTCAGAGGGAGATGTCTGCAGTTACACAGCCTACTATCTGCAGATAAAAGACGTGCTACTCTGGAGGTCCACTTATGGTAAAAATAGAATACTATTCATTTTTTGAAAACCCAGCTTTAATATTTACCATTCACAGAATTCACCTTACAGGAGAGATTTTCACTGTATTCTGCCACAGAACTCTGGAAGAAAGGTTGCTCCTCATTCTGTTTAATCCTTATTATTAGCCACTTTTTTCATTTATACTATCACTTTTCACTGGACATTGAAAACTACAAGATTTGGTGTTCTCATAGCCCACCTAAACTTTGGGGAAAGACTATTAACACTCAGGACATGCCAGAAGTGTGTACATCTGACCCATCAACAACAGCGTACTTCAGAAATTAGTTCATTTACAAGATTTTCCTCTCAGAAGCCCACGTTTCTTAATATAGCATTTTTATCTTGAAAATAATACAGAAGAAAAAGATTACTGCAGCATTAAAGAAAAAGGTATTTAAAAGTTTACATATATTTACACGTTTAAAAATACTTTTATATGATTTGCAAATAGGTTTTTGTTTCAAAAAAGCAGCACAAGCAATTCTCTAGAGTGGGACAGTTTCAATGGAGTTGCCAGTTCTGAAGTGTCAGCATTATGGCAAGGTCTGCCTTTTTTTCCTTTTTTTTTTTTTTTGGAGCTAACAGACTTCTTTTTAAAAAGTTGTTGTTTTGTTTTTAATAAATTGGATCTCTTACCTCATTAGCAGTTGGCAAACACGTCTTTGAATTGCTCCCCTTTGCTGCTATTGGGAGCACCTACGTTCATTGTAACAAAACCTGGTCTTCCTTGAGCTACAGAAGATGCCATCTGCAGAGAAGACGCTCAATGGAAGTGCACCTACTGTCACCTGTTGGAGGCTACACGTGCTATTCTGTAACACGCTTGGTTCCCCTACCCCACAACAGCCCACACCAGAGCCTGGCCCCTTCAACTAGCAATGTAACACTGACAACCCAATGGAGCAATTTATTAATTTACTCTCTTTATATATATTTAATATGTATATATCTTGTTGATTCACAGCATTTAAAACTCACATTATAAAGTTTTCAAATTACTTTAAACTATTCTAATTGGAAAGAGCTGTCTGATTTTGCACAACATTGGCCTTATAACGCAAGCATTACTCTATCAGAGTATTTATTAGAGCATATCAAAGTTTTATTGCTCAACCTCATTTGAGTTGTGTCTTGGTTACAACAGCCACAGAATTCATGGAGAAAATAAATAGATTTGACATTCTCAGTTAGCTTCCTAATGCAATCCACTGATGAACATGGTTGCAGAGCAATCATGTAAACCTATTCTCAGCTCTGAAGATAAGAATCCAGCTTGTGCCTTCCAAGTCAACCTCAATGAATACAGTTTTCTGCTGAGCAATCTAGAAATCAGTGAACAAACAATTTCACACAGCAGTGACTGTTATAAACAAGAATTTCTAAAGCACTGCAATTCAAAATAATATTACATTATACAGGGGATAAATGGTTGCCCTGTTCAGGAATACATCATGAAAAGAATGAAATTCAGTCTTTATTTTTTACCAGGATTTGGTTGTTCTCACATCGTGCGGCTTTGGCAGCTCTACATGAACTGTATCTGTGAAACAGGGATTACATGTTAATGCCACTTCCTTAGCACATTGTTTCATTATGAATCTATTTGTATGCTTTGTTACTTGCAAGCTGGGTTTTGGCACCTCAAAAGGTCCCAAAGAACATAAAAACCAACATATTTGGATGACAATTTCTTCAGCTTCAGTGATCCCTTCTCCATTCCTTTTTTTTTCCCACCACCACCCATCCTTCAGAAAGTTTTCATCGTTGTTCTAATCATCATGACTAAAGGAAGTATCTAGCTAATACCATAGGAATTCTACATGCCTTCATCATTCTCATTTTCTTAATTCTGACACAGTGAAAAGCTAGCCACTAAATTTCAGATTTTCAGTTTTTTCCTTACTTTCTGCACTTGCATGCCCTTACTAACTGAATTTGCTTCCTCACCAGGAAAAGCTGTTGCCCCTGACTGAGAACCTCCCACTTTCAGATGCAGAAATATATTAGTAGCCCTTCATGAGGTATTTAGTTGCTTTTGGTAAGATTAAAGTGTCTGTGATCTTTCATTAAAAAGAACAGTTCACCTGAGTTCCAGAGACAGGTGCAAAAGGGTTCGTTGGCCTTAGACCAGGCTGCGTATATATCATTGACTGGGGTGCCATCAAAGGAGCAGCTCCAATCTGAGGAGGTACCTGAGAGAAAAACAAAACAAAAACATACAACAAACAATCCATAAAACAGGTCTATAAAACTCAAATTCTAGAAGATCTCTTATTGCATTGTAAGTATAACAGAAAATAAGCAGGTAAATGCAAACATACATAGCACAGATTTTTTTTTTAAATCTTTCTGTATGAAGTTTAAACTATTTTCTTCCAACACAGTGAAAAATCCACCTGATTTCACACGCTGTTGATGTTACAAAACAGAACACAAGTTGCAGGACAATTCAAACAATAATGCCTCCCATGAGCAGGCAGGAGTATACAACTAGGTTTTCAAGAAGGTCAGGCTGTCACAATTCTTACCATTCCATATACAGGCACTTGAGGTGTGGTCACTGGGTAGGTGATAGGAGCAGGTACCTTCGATCAAGAAAATCATTATATATTTTACATAAGCTTGTGCATACTAGTAATATACACAAAACATTTTTCAAATAGTTAATATAACCAACATTTACAAGAAATGGACTTACATATCCAGGATAATGTACTCCATTCTGGCACAGCAAAAGGAGTAAGGACAGAAAATTACTTAAGGAGGTATTCAAACTGGAAATTCTAACCGAGGGATGGATTCAAGTCTCGTAACATGACTGACTAACTATGCTCACCTCACTAAAATCATTAGAGGGGAGGAGGGAGGGAAGTGCAAGGACAGTAACGTGAGTGATAGTGACTGTTAAATTGGATAGGCTCTCAGCTTAGGAGGCTATCACTTAAAAGACTTACAGCAAAAATAGAACTTTTACTAAATTTAGCCAGATCTGAGTATATTGCAGCCAGACACTACTCACATACTAGTTTCAGATGTCTGCAACATATCACAATATGGAAAAAAAAAAAAAAAGAGTAGTGAACATCTTAAGCTGATAATACATATTTTTAATCAGGTTATGTTCGTAGACAGTGTTACATGCATTTCATAGTGCCATGTTATTAACTAGCACTGATCATATCAGAAATGAAGTGCTAGTTAAAGAACTTCACTATGAAAGGTTATACAGACCATACATGAACTTGAGGGTCATTACTCTGAATGCCACAGACCAAACTAGCATACTTGGACCTTTCCAATGTCTGGGCACTGATTTTTAAAGGCGTTGATAGCTGAGCTAGTTCTTTGCATCCTACATTGCTGGAATTCCAAGCAAATGTGTGAACAAGTACCTGGCACAGAGCATTCAAATGCCTAAGACCAAACAGCATTAGGCATGAAAATAAGAACTAAAAATTACACAACCCAAACCCAGTGTTCCATATTTACTAAGGTGTCACATTTTCATTTCTAAAAGATAAATATCAGCACTCTAACCTAACGTTCTGGAGCATCAATAGAGAACAAAAAGTCTTTGGTCTTAGAAGTCTCACATGTAAGCACTATACAACTGACATTCTTTCACTTGAACTGTCGGGTTTCATTCGAGTTCAATAATGGATTTCAGTCTATTCAACTGTGAGTTTTGAGTGAGCAGACTCTCATAAGCTGAGGAAAAAAGGCACTACAGACAAATCTATTCTCATGGGGAAAAACAAGTCAGCAGTCTAAAATTTATAGTAAATGTGTCAGTTACATATAACACATGGCAGTAGTACATATAGTTACATATGTTATATGTAACTATATGAACAACTGCTATATAACAGTCATATATACAACTGTTATATGTTATATGTAACTGAGATGAACAATCTACTTCCCTCCAACACAGCTATAATATTTCAGAAGTACTCATACAAATACAAACTACATTTGTGTGGAAGACACCAGGAAAGTGTCTTAAAAGCATAGGAAAATTCATCTGCCTAAAAACAGCCCTCCAAGAAGTTAAAGTCCTTCACTGAAATTACTCTGTTATAAGCTTCCACTCAGTGTTTTGTATTGCATTAAAAATGAGATGAAATTGCTGTTAAGCATATTTAGAAATCCAAAGTGCTGCTTGAACTAATAACAGAGGTGCCTTGACAGGATGCAATACTGTTTCATATAATATAACTGAAACAGTATTGCAAAAAACAGAATGAGCATTGTTTTTTTCCCCCCTTATAATACGTTCTTAGCAATCTTGCATGCACATGGGAAATGTCTAAGACAAACACATCTCTTATTTTGTTTGTCTTGGGGTCATTCTGGTACAGCAAAAACTCAAGCAGTTCTAAAGGTCTGAAGTAAAAAGTTTCCCTCTGAAGTGTGTTTTTTTTTTAATTTGTTTTTTAAAAAACAGACAATATTGACAATGCAAGGAAATAAAATACACTAAAATCTCTGCCTTGCTCAGTTTGAGAAGTGATCCCACAAACATTCTCCCCACCCAAGTCTTGTCCTAAACAGCCTTTGTTATTCTTTTTTGATTAAATCATACAGGGAAGAGACATTTGATAGAATAAAGTGCAATTTCAGCAGTACAGAAATTACCATATGTGGCATAGTGGGTAGGGGAGTAGGGTTCCACGTGGTTGATGTGCTTGTTTTTGCTTGCCAGTTTGTTCCACCAGTAAGTTTTTTCTCAGTAGGCTGGGTCCACTGCATATCTGATCTAAAAGGAAACTATGGTATTAATTTTCACGCAAAGCCAAAAGATACAGTAACAACAACTTAATGAACACATAGAATCATAGAATATCCTGAGTTGGAAGGGACCCTTAAGGATCATCAAGTCCAACTCTTGACACCGCACAGGTCTACCCAAAAGTTCAGACCATGTGACTAAGTGCACAGTCCAATCTCTTCTTAAATTCAGACATGCCTTAAAGCATGTGGGCATCTGAAAGCTATGGGCAGTAGAACCACTCAGGGTTTCAGTAACTACTTGTAACGTTAAACAGAATCCCCAGACTTTATACTATACTCATTGCAACAGAGATATGCTATCTAATGATAGAGATTACTATCATTACTGGAATGTACAGCGCAATGCTCACTAGAGTTTTATATAATTGCAAGATCTTCTATGGTGCCTCAAAGACTTAAATACAGAGCAATCACAAGACTAAATTATTTATATAAAGGCTGACTGTTACGGTGACTGACCACAGACTCATTGTTTCAATGCTGGCCTTGGTAGCAGATTACTTTGCGGAGTGGAGACTGTTGCCATGTCAGTGCTGGTAAACTGTGCTACTGACTAGCAGCAGTCATGTCAGAATGTTATAAATATACATATGCACTTACTTTTTGGATGGAGTTCCTCCAAAGCCAAGATCTGTGAGGGTGGGAAAAACAGATATATAAACCCCAAGGCTTTTTGTTTGTTTGTTTGTTTTTTTATAGTAGAGGGGAGCTTTTGGTTGGATGGTTTCAGTAAAAAGTGGGAAAATAAATCTCAAAGCTTCACACTTACTTCCCACTAGATTAGCAAGAGAAGAGTCGAGGTCATTTGCCAAAATTTTTCCACTTTGCTGGTTGGTTGAAGGGGCTCTTTGACTTTGTAGTGGTACTGTGGGTTGCAATACATCATCTAGAATGTTAAAAGCTAAACAAAGAACATAAAACCAACTCTTAAGAGAAGTTGCATCAAATTTAATAAAAAGACATCCACAGACTAGAGAGGTAAACACTAAGCAGCTTGAATATTCGTACATGGAGGTTCAACATGCTGGAACTGTCTAAGACATAGGCAGAAGCAGAGCTTAACCACTTATTTTTTATAGAATACTGATCTGCCACTCTACTAGAGTCTTGGGTTTTAATTCCGCAGTGACTGCTGTTACTTTTAAATTAAGCAGGAACTCCCCTAAAATTCCAGAGCAAAAGTTGTTAAAGATAATTTCAAAGTGTTCTAGTAGCTACTAGCAGTAATTTCACAATACTGCAAGCATCTTGAATGTACACAAGTGTTCCTTTGCTATATGTTTATAAGGACTTTGGGACAAAGTAGAGCCAACCAAGAGAAAGATCATAACTCAAGTTACTCTTAAAGCAAAGCACGCACACAAGTAGTTTTGCATTTCTGTAAGTACAATGCCTCTCAGTGAAGTTATAAGGAACTCATTATCATGTATTAATAGAAAACACTGAAGTCATAAGCACTGAAAACAGATTACTGTAAGCTTACCCGTTAAGAGATATCCAGTGGGTCACATTCAAAGATTATCCCACCAAAAGAGAGAGGAAACAGTTAGTACACAGCAGGAGATAAGTCAGAGCTAATTTTAAATAACTACAATTCAACTGATTGCCTGTTATCTCATCAGCCCTACAGTCAGCTTACAACTGGATTAAGCTATTAAGTTCTGCGTTGCAAGAGCAATTATACAAAACTGTTAAACAACTGTTGCCTGTAGGGTATGAATTAGTCATAAACTAGTTTTTACCACTTGCAGTCCTATACTCTGGTGCTGTAGATTTTCCTCCAAAAACAGCATCAAAGTCCACATTAATTGTTGAAGGGGTTGTACTTGGAGGAGCTGAATGAAGAGGAAAACCTGAAAAAGAAATTTCGGGTAAGTCAAATACACCCAAGAAATAATAGCACTCGCTACAGTAAAAGCAAAGTTTTTTTTTAAAAAGCAAGTTACCATCAACAGGCAGAGGATGATACACAGAAGCATATGCAGATTTATGACCACTGAAGTCATCTTTGTGAAAGAGAGAAGAAAATAAAGTCAGCTTCAGAGAGAAAAAGGAAGAAAGGACCCCCAAATTAGGTCTGCAGTTAAAATTTAACAATATTTAGGAATAAAAGGATTTTTAACCAGAAAATTTGATGTTAAAGTCTCTTATGTTTCCCACTACAAAAGAAAAAGGAAGTTGCACTTTGAAAGAAATCAGCAGAAATTCCAGAAAATATGCAAGTTTGAATTTAGGTTGGGCAAGTTGAACAACATAATGAGTTTTTTCAACTCTAGAAATAAAACTTTAAGAAGCCACATGTTGTTTACTACACCTGGAATTAGTGCATCATTTTCACCTGTTAACAAAAATTAAAGATTGGTCCAAACCACAAGAACGCTGCACAACCCAGTTTATTAGTATTATTATCTTCAGTTGCAAAGAAATAATATGGTTGGTTTTTTGTTCGTTTTTTACCACTAAACAGTTCCACTGTGTGTTTGGAGGAAAAGGTAGAATTGATGAAAGGGGTGGTAGATTTTACAGCTTCTTCAACTGGCTTCATGTCAAAGATGTCCAGATGAGGTGGAGAACCAACACAACCATTTGAAGACGAGAAAGGACCTTTCAGATGCAGAAGTAAAGGAAAGAATACAGAGTACAGAGAAGACAGACTGAAATGACTGCACGTGAGAATCTCTAGATAAAAAAACAAACCGTAAATTTCCCACAAACTAATCAGACCACTTCAGATAAGAACTGTTTCAGATAAAAGCATTAACAGCTCTCTTAACTTAGAGAAAGTAATTTCATTAGTGCCACTGTGTGGAAGGGGGAGAAGGACAATACAGCTATCTACCAAAAAAAAAAAAAAAACAACAACAAAAAAAAACAACAGTCATTCCACCTTTGGCTTTGGGAACATAACACTTCAGGTATCAATTCCACCTATTGAAATACTAAGATTTCCATTGCCTTATTTCAGCGTTCAAGACATCTGACATGTCTCCTGATAATTCTTTGGAAGAAGTGAGGGTATAAAGAAAGCTGTGCCCAAGAAACTGGGAATGACAGCTTTGTTAAAAGGACCCTGAAGTCATCAACATCTTTTTAATGAGTGTATTAAGTAACAGCTTAATAGAAAGAAAATAGTAGATCAGCACCTTTTCAAGTAAACCTACTCAATTTACATTCCAAAGTTTTTGAACTTTAATTTAGTTACACTTCTTCCACCCATCCCCTTTACTGAATAACTCCTTTATTCCATATACTACACACTATTGCTATTGCTAAGTATTAGAAAGTAACTTTTCTCTTGACAGCTCTGTCAGACTGTCAAATGTCTTTATATTCTCCCAAGATTAGAAATGTTTGGGCACAAAATAATCAAGGTTTAAGAGGTAGATTCAATTAACTATGAACTTGTATTTCATTTCTGCATTGGAAGAATTCACCCATCATTTAGCCAATTCATCCTCCTCAGCTTACCTCCCCACGCACTGCTTGCTGAAGTTGATATAGCTGGAGTACTCTGTACAGTTGGAACAAAGGCAGGCTGAAGATCAAAAAGATCACTAGAGAGGTTGGGCATGCTGAAAATGAACACAGAGAAAAATGAAGATCTATAATATGCATCGTATCCTTGTGTCATACACAAATTCACACCAATCACATCTTTTTTTCCCCCAATTACTTTTGTTTTGTTATCGCTTGATAAGAAATGCAACAAGAATCCAGTGAATCCACCAGGAAAGCAAGAAGTTATTCTTCAGAATTACTTCAGAAATAACTCGGATCAACACTTTGCTGATTGCAAACTGTCAAGACAATACAAGAAGTTACCTCTCACCTATTTGTTGTGGGTGCTGGTACTGCAAAGAGGTCAACAGCTACAGTGGTATTCACACTTTTTCCTGATAAGGTGCTTGGGGATGCTGATGTGGAAGTGGAATTTGATACTACAGAAATCTCTCTTAATCGCTGCTCCTGAAAGATGAGGTATACAGTTTGAAGTTTAGTGTTATTTATTAACCCTTCAGACCTTTTCCAAAAGGCTATTTTAAGCACAGTCTTAAAAAAAATATTCTTTAAAGTCCTGAAAATTGAAAGCCAACCTGAGTTAAAGGTAAGAGTACTTGTTTTAACATAGCCTTAATAGGCTACAGAAAGAGAGTCTGGAAAGCCTCAAGTCCCACCTTGGTACCTATAATTGTCTAGAAGCAGAACACACAAGTTACACATTTTAGGCTACCCTCATAGTCAGAAAGACAGGTCAATGGACCTCTGTTCTAAAAGACCCCTTATAATCTGACCCAGATGCTCAGAAGTTAAAGTGACAGTGTGCATCCTAATATCACCTATGTGATATTGCTTTTAAACTAGATTTTTCTTTTACTAGTTTATACTGTTAGTTTCAGGTCACATCCCTTGTTGCTTTTAGATGTGCTCACTGCATTTACACAGCATGTGTCAAAGCAGAGGTGTCTGTTATATACAACTTACATCAGGCAAGTAGAAGATGAGTTAGCTTGCAAGTTTGCCCCCAACCCAACTGAAGTTCCCCAATTTAATTTGACAATTACAGCAGTTACAACACCTGTTACAGGAGAAGCAGGAAAGATAGGATACACCTGATAGAAATCCACAAAAAGAAAAAAAAGAAACAGCAGCACCACAACACTTGCAGAAGTTTTCTAGTAAAGCAGTTCAGCAGCAATCTTATAGCTTCCATCACATGGAGTTGGAAAGTATGCCTTGCATACAGTGAGAAAAGTGGAGACACTTTGCTAGACTCCTGTAACTCCAGGGGTAAAGCTCAACTCTGAACTTCTACCAGAGCTTACTTTCACACTCCAAACAGATTGAAGGGTCTCACAGCATGGCCTTCTGATGGTAAGAGCAGAGATGCTTCATTGCTTAGTGGCTCTAACGATACTAAACACACAGAGAATTGTCAACTGCCCCATTTGTGCGCGGCTTGGAACACAACAGAACTACAGACTCAGATTTCAAGAGAGAATCATCATGCCTTGTTGAAGATTGCGTTATGCATCTTCTCAGTTAACAGTGATAAACAGCTTAGAAGTACCTGAAGGACCGGGATTCAGATCTTTAGGAAAGGATTTTACTAAGTGGGCAATTCAATAGGTATTGGTGAGCAAAATAAAGTGCATTAAGGAACCAAAAGAGAACACACCAGTTCTCTTTCATGCATTATTGTTCAAAGTCCATTAATTATACCTAAATACTCATAAATACTTTCAGATGGTGCAAGTTAAATGATAGAATTTTAAGTAAAAGCAGCTAAATTTGGACAGCACTATAGCAAATATTCTCATTATGAGTAACAGTACTGAAGAATCACACTACAGCAATGTTTCATACATCATAGGGAAAAATAATTCCCTCCTACCAATAATCAGTCTTACAACAGCAATGTTGGACGTTCAGCTGTTGAGACAACCCAGAGCTGTTCTACACACGTCATGAATCCTTGAGATATACTCTTCCTTACAGGAGATTGTTCTTTAATTGATCTACTTCAGCTATCTACTATTCAGATCACAATCCTTAGAGGGGTCACCATATACTGGCAGCCATCACACCTGCATCCTACAGAAGCTTTGCCACTGAGATGAGTCCTCCCACCACGGGACATTTTAAGCAAATCCCATTTTTCACTCTTATCCAGTGAAAAACATCTTGGAATATAAATTAAAAAACACACATATATATACACACACACAGTACCTTAAGTGCCTGCAGTCTAGCTTGTTCCTCCTCTAATGCCTGCTGCTTTTCTTTTTCATCCATCCTGCTAAATGACATTCCTGTGTTGGAAAGTGTGGAAACAGCACTGGATAGGGCACTAGCTCTAAAAAGAAAAGTAATAACATTTCATTAAGAAAACCAGTCAGATATACATCACATAGTTTAAGTACCAAATTGTACATTATTTCCTCCCACCCTGGTCTTCTCTTACCTTACTCTTGGGTACAGAAAAGCAGACACCCTAATACTGAGGGGGTGTGGTGAAGAATCAGAATCATTTAAGTTGGAAAAGACCTTCAAGATCGTCAAGTTCAAGCATTAACCTGACCTCCTGAGTCCCATCACTAAGCTATGCCCTTTGGTGCCACAGATGTGCCATGGATACACCGGATTTCACCCTCTTCAATTAGAAGTATTGTTCACATACATTGTTAACCTTTCTGTCAGGAAAGGTATCAACCCCTGTCAGCATAGAGCATCTAAACTAATTCAGTAGTTATGAGAAGGGACTGAAGAACTTTCATAAGCAGGTTAAGACAGATTCACAGTCTCAGAGGTAAACAGCTGACAATGAAGACAAATACCAGCCTATCTTGGGTAAAAGAAGAAAAAAAAAAAAAAAACTTAAACAGCCAATACTGTACAAGTCTTTTAAGCCACAGGACTTGAAACAAGAGGAACAAAGAATAATATACAAGGTCACAGCTCAATGGATTATTCCAGAACAGTAAATACCTGTCAGACACAGACAAATATATATCTAAATATCAAATGTGACAATGCAATCAGAGTATTACTAGATGTATCATTTACACTTTAAGAAAACACATTTGGAAGTGAATTAAATTTGAGAGGACAATCTCAAGTGACTGAATCCGAAAACTTCTCAATAAGGTTATTGATTAATCATCTTATATATTAATAATACTTCTCAATAAGATTATTAAGACTAATCCTAAGTAGAGGCATTGTTGCCATTCATTTGGCGCTCACCTGCTGGCAGCAGAGACTTCTTTTGTTTTCTTTCCCTCCAGAGAAGCCAAATGCTGCTCCAGTGCTTCAAGCAAGCTGCTGGGTGCCTAAAATTAGAGCATTCATAAACCACTGCTTCTAGACAAGACCTCATTGCTCAGTACACAGGTCATTCTCCTCATCAAATAAAAAACAAAAACCCCACATCACTAACTGTGCCTTTGGGTATTGCTGTGACCCTGCATGCCTGAATTCTATCTAGCCAGTTGTGGTTCTTTAAAAGGAGGGGAGCCAGAGACACGAAGCAAGGATCCTTTCAGCGCAGGTCTGCTTCTGTGTGCACACGCTGGACTCTTGCTTTTAGCAACACTATCTGCTATGTTAAGATTAATCCAATATGTTAAAATTTATCCAACAGTCATAGCTCATTCAGCAGTAATTCTATAAACTTGCAAAAACAAAGCCTTGTGCATCACTGATCCCCTCCCTCATCACAACAAAAAGCCAATCACTTCTATTGAATCATATATTCACAAAGGCTTGCATTAGAAACACTTAACACGATGTTAAGTTGGATTAAAAAAAAACAAATCAACAAGCAAGCTCAACCTTATCCCACCAATATAATCACAGACGATAACTATCCAACACACCATTATACAATAAACCAACCCCGTATCTCCAAAGCCTTTGGCAGCCTAATTAGAAGGTAACAACATTACGTTGGTTACATATTCCATGCCCCCAACAGCGTTACCTATGAGAAGTTTTTAAGCAAAGTTTTTCAAGAAATGAAGATTCCTAAAACCAGACTACCCTCCATTTAAACCCAGCAGCAAGCCAGGTATTAAAGTGCCACACTAAACACAAGGTGAAACTTCGGACATCTGAATGAGTTAAGTGAACACTGCTCATGAGCTTATGAAGACTTGAGAAGAGTGGTGACATCTTTCAACAGCCAGGACAAATATGTAACTGATAGGCAACAAAAGAAGAGCAAGCTTAAAATATAAAGATTGAACCCCAGCAGAAGTGCTTTCATTCCTACAGAAAGTAAGGAAAAAAAGTGCCAATCACAACGTTTCCTTTCCACTATATACTTAAATTTACTACAGAAACGTTTCTTACATGCTAAAGGAAACCTCTTCAAAGCTCACACAGAATTTGAGCTGATCTTAATTAGTCTTAGCAGGAAGTAAAATATCTCAGAAATCACGCTATGAAAAATCTGCCAGAAAGCAAAACACTTAGGCTGGAACTGCTGGAAGAGTTCAGTGCCTTGCTGTTCCAGCCACGTTACTCTCATGGCTTTTTAACTACATAGCCCATGCTTCACAGACCGAGTGCCTTAAATCCTACAGCAGGTTCAGATGAAGGGAACAGACCTCCAAAGTTTTAAGCTAGTTGCCAACTCTGCTGGCAGGGTTTTCAGAGGCTTTAAGCCTCTCCTGCCACTTACAAACTTGCAGTGGGTAAAATAAATATGATGGCATTATCTGGAAGACAGGAAAACATTCCAACAAACAAGCTTGCTCGCACTAGCCCTTCCATTCCAAAAGCTGGACTGATGTTTTCCACTCTCCAGGAAATATAATCAGACAAGCCTTTGGCAAGTTCCCCTTTGGAATACTGAACACAATCTGACTTCCCACATTCCATAAAAACTGAGTCAAGCCACGGGAGATGCAAAGAAGAACAATTAAAATAATCCTATAAAAAATCCTGCTTTAAAAGTTAAGGCCCAAGTTGATATGTAGCTCTGTTTACAGAAAGAGCACGTTAAAACAGTGTAGGTACCGCAGTAACTGGTCATGAATAAATTCAGCATCCCAACTAAGACAATGAACCCCAAGAGGTAACAAATTTGCTGAAACACCTTTCTAGAAAGATATTAGGGACCAAAAAAAGAACTACACCCTTTTCCTCCCAAGAACACCGGTTTTGTAAAAGGTATTACATGACATGTTTAGGTATACAGAACACAGTCTCCTGCTACTAACACTAACTCCAGAAAGATTTTCCTGGTCTGCATTTTTCTTCAAGGTAATGCTAAAACCTACCAGTGTGGAAAAAGCATATTCCATACTTTTCTGCTTTGTTTTAGACCCTCTAACCAACCCCCTCCTTGACCATAAAACCCAACAAAACAAAGCAGGAGCTTTCTCTGAACTTTCTCTTTGCTGCAGACATCCAGCAGAGCATTACAGATTTTTATTTATTTTTAAGTGAACAGAACTTCATAGCTTTGTGTCAGAAGAAACGTCTGGGCTAATACAGATATTATGACTTGAAAAAGTCTGCACTTTATGACTCAGACTACTTCCCTCCACCCAAAGACATCTGCCAGACTCACATCCATGCAGATGAAAGTGACTGGGTTGCATTTATGAAATACAGTAACAGCTACAAACAGAAAATAAGCAACAACATTGTGAAACAGGGCAACTACAAGGGAAGATATTTTCTCTATAGAAACTGGCAAAAGCAGCAACAGTGTGAACATGAGAAATTTATTATTACTGCTGCTATACATTTTTTTTTCCTTCCTCAATTCTGCCTGATGAGAAATCAATTGTTCCCAGGAACAGCTTAGGGAAACACTGAAATATGCACATCCCAGAACAGAATATACACCAGAACTCTGCTCTTCTAAGTACTTTGAAAAAAAAAAATTAAGTATGGAAGACCTGAAAAGAAACAGAAGACTACTGTTACAGCTTACTGCCCATGATCCTGTCAGAACTCAGTGCCACAGGCACACTAAGAACTGGTGTTTTTGTGAAAGCCCGCCATTAAGACATTTCAGCAAGTCGTTTTAACGTGGCACTAAACTGATATACAGTTATAACTATGAAATGTCCTGTGATTTACTATGGAATGGAATTAGAATGTGTAACTGACAATGGCGCTGTAATTGACAATATACAAGATGCTGACATCCAGCACCACATTTCAGACAGTTGCCTTGCGTATTTGAGTGAACTTATAACAGAGTAGCTCAGCTATTAGAAAAAGAGATGTTTCAGCAGTAACTATAAAGGGTTTTGCTCACTAGAAATTTTAGAAACAAGAAGCAGCAAAACGCAGTAAAGTATCCTATTCTTGGTAAATCATTTCCCCCCAATGCTTTGAAGAACCTTATACTCAATTAACTGCGCAAAGGAGAGTACAAAAACCCAGTGTATGAGCCAATGTCCTGAAGCACCACCTGAGACTCAGGTGTGATTTCATAACATACCACAGACCAGCTGAACGTGCAGTACTGATCAGAGGAGAGTAAGATGCTAAAATCAAACAGCAATGGGCAACATCATGCCTGTCTTCATTCACTACTTGCCCTTATCTTGCTGGTTACAATCATATTTCTTTCCTACTCAAAGGCCTAAAAGTTCTTAAAAAGGTTAATATTACTGCTGGGAGCAAGTATTACAGATTTATACATGTACAACTTGAGGGGGATGTCTGACCTTCATCAGTGGTAAAAAAAAAAACAACAAAAAACAAACAACACAAGTTTGTGATTTAGATCTGATTTTCATATTATAAAGACACTGAACGAAGTTCAAGAAAATCTTCACAAGAGATTGATTAACCCACTAAATTAAATTTCATGAAGTTAGTGTAGGATTAGGTATGACAATTCACCAAAATTTACTTTAGCTTTAACTGTTTCACACTGACTCCAATCCAATACGTTGAGTACTGTAGGCCTCAATGGCACTCCGGGGCATTGCCTGAGTCTCCTGACTGTCAGGTTATGCTACACCACAGAAAGAACACCACAAACCCTAGTCCTACTGGGCTGCTCCCAGGTTAGAAGTACCATATTCCTATGAACTGAAGGAACTTGTAAAGAATAACTTTGTGTACTTCTGCAGATGCTCAGCAGTTCCCATTCGCCGTATCAAACCACCTTTCTCATCTCTTCTCTGCCCCTCATTTTATCCTCAGTAAAATGTGTTGGCCTGCATTCCACTTCTTAGACTAAGTTTTCCAGCGTGCTCACACATTCCTCATACTACTGGGTAATACTCAAGACAACATTAAGAGCTAGTATAGAAACACTGAATCTATTTAGACTTCAGAGCAGTAAAAACAAAACAAAAACAAAACAAAAAACAACTAATGACTGCATGGGCTAGCTGTAATCTTTAGGACTTGGAATACCTGAAGTTACAGTGAAATGGAGGTTTTCCTCAAGACATGCCAAGGTGTCTGTAGCTTGTAAGCCAATTAGTCCTTTGTTGTAACACAAAAAATAAAAGTTCCTAAAAGAGCTCTTCCCTGAGTTTTGTTTTAATCAAAAAAAAACCTTAACAGCTGCAAAAGTAAAAAATGCTGAGTGCATTTGATCCATGGGAAAACACACATATATACTTCCTTCAGATAAACAGAGACTAATAGAATACATTGAAGATAATTATTATGATACACACCAATCTCAAAAGACGCAGAGGACAAAATAATTGGATTATATCAGTATGATACGTACACTGACCTGAGTAAGATCTGGAATATCACCCTGATCAATTCCAACTTGCTGGGTTTACAAAAAAGGAGAAGAAGTAAGTTACTACATGCTGTGACAACAAACAAAATCTGTGAGGTCTGAGTGTTACACAGAAGCTAACACATTGAAATGGCTATTAATTACTTCCTGAACTGGCATGAGCTTAGCTAAGATCACACCTTAGAAATCTCAAGCACATTACTCTGCATCTCAAAACAGAAAAGCTTATTGGAAGCATCAGAAACATTGACACTGCTTACTGGAACTACTCCATTTTAAGCAGTTACTGTAAAGGAGCGTACTGTAAATACACTAACACTTAGTTCACTCTAGACCGTTAATCAAATTTATAGTAATCTTTTTGAAGTGTTAATATGTTGTCTGGCTATTAAAAGAGACGCCTGAGAATCTCATTTCACGTTAATGAGAGTGAACAGAATTTAAAATACCTAATCTGCAGAGTAATTCCCTGCATAGTGAAGGTTATGTTACATGATTATGAATACAAACTACTGTACCAGTACATATAGCTAACAGTTAGCCTTCCCATACATGTTGAATTGTTTACCTCTGCTACTTTGAGGAATTCTGACAATTTGGTCATTCTGGCTAGAAATTTCTTGTAAATATCCAAGCCTTCTTTACACTGGTTCTTCTTCATATCAAAGTATTTTTCTGAGGATGCAAATAAAAACACTCTTGTAAGATAACACCTGTCCTGGCAAAAAGCTGACACAGCATTCTAAGTGTAAGTTTAAGACAAGCTTTGGGGAGAGAAGATAGTAGTAACTCAAAGCTATCCATGTTCTAAAGTTGACATAAATTCCTGTAATACAAAAATCCTCAGCTAATAGAAAAATGTGATTATTAAAATTCAGTACCTTAGAATAAAATTTAAAGCTTTACAAGCACAGAAGTAAATCACTGCAATTGTTTAATTAGGCATCTGCACTAGTATTCTAAGGTATTCATCTTATTAGCTGGAAGTGATGTACATACCGTATTCCTGGTATATGGTTACATTTCTGGCCCCTGTATTAATATGTTTTACTATTTGTAAGTGAACCTGATAGCCAAAAGCCATCAGAATGACTACTGAAGTGGTATGTGTATCACACTGAACTGCCAATAGCAACCACATCCTTCACTTTTTGTGGTTTTGCCTGAAATGCCTGCAGATATCTGAGTAAAACTTACTGAATTAACAGAATAAGCCAATCAGATGATGTTTTCATTCAGAAATTTGCTTGCATAGTCATTATAAGAATTTCCTAATAGCTTGTCACTCTTGAGCAAAGCGCTGTAGATGCCATGTACCAGGCTCACGTAGATTCAAGTACCAGCTACAAGTAACCAGGCAAAATACAAAGTAGAGGAAAACAGAAGTCATCTATGTCGCGAGTGCAGTAAGCATTCATGAGCGTTCAACACTCAAGGCTTGCTAACTGTCACGGACCAAACGTAAGAGTTTAAGGAAACCAAACCAGGTATCTCACTAACCTGTAGCAATTGGACTGTAAAAGTACTACACACTGCATATTTATAGTATCTTTGTTTTAGTCGCACCAGTCACACTCTCACTTCCATTTATGTTTCAGGCTGCATTCAAGGTAAAAGCATGTTTAAGCCTAAACCAGTTGCCAGTGACACTAAGACATGCTTAATTTCATCAGAACAGAGACAGACAGTTTATTAATTACAGTCAGAAATGATCTACGTTATTTCTCTCAACAACTTGCACACAATTTCAAAAGCTAAAACAAAAACCCAACAACAATAATAGTTCCACATACCTAAAAGATTAATTATCCCCTCATTGTATGCCGCAAAAAGTCTAATGGAATCTTTAAAGAGGAGCATAAAGGCAGCATTTATAACACCATTTGTTAGTTCATTTGGATTTGCCTGTGTAGAAAGCAATGAGAAAATAAATTAGTGTTTAATGAAATAAACTTGCACTTCAAAATGAGTGACTGTTACCTAACAATGAGCTTAAAGTACTTACATCAAAATCAAGGAGTGCATCGAGCTGGTTCTGTATGATTGGAAGGGTTTTCAGAAGCTTTTCAGCATTCATGGTTCTCATCACTCCATCTATCCTGCAGGGCAGAAGACGTTTACAGGTTACCAAGAAACCTCAGCAGGTTATGCTGTTTCAACACTACTATACTGCCTCAAGGGGTCACAAGGAGCACCAACCCATGGTAAGCTCGACAACAGCCGGTATTTCCCAGGCACAAGAAGCAGTAAATGTCTTACCCTCTTTTCATTTTGGTGAAGTCAACTGCTACAAGTCTATATGAAAGTGCTTTTTCATTCAAGTATCTGCTATATCGCCTAATGAAGGTAGACATATCGTAGCCTATAAGTTAAGAATATATAGGTTAGATATTTTGAAGAGGAACAGTTTCCTTCAAGTCCTTTTCAAGAACTATTCTACTAATCCATTTTGCATCAACTTGCATAAGAGCAGCACTTCACCAGCACAATCCAGGGTCTTAAGATTCACTATTTTCTCTTTGCAATGTAGTGTTACAGCTTCTTCCCAACTTGCTAAGATAAGAAAAGCCTTCATTGAAATTATCAGAATAAATGCCTACAACAAAAAATGTAAGGCAAGAACCAAGCAGCTCTTATTGTGATGTTCTAGAAATCAGACTGAAAATACATTCCTAGTGAAATGCCAATGTCTTTTGTAGCTCATCTGCAATGCCTCACACCACACAAAGACTAAATACTTTCTAACACTGGCAAATAACCAAAACATCTCTCAGAGACTTGAGGGAGTCCTTGCTATCTATACAGTGCATTCCATGCACCTTAGCAGTTCATATTTACTCCTGAGACACTAAAATGTAATTCAGAAATAGATCAGCATGCTAATAATCATCAGATTTCTCTAGGCAGTGCAAGTGTTCACTATTTCAACTCAACAGCTCTGTAAGCACTACACATACATTGCAGGTAAATTTCTACTCAGCTAGGTAACCCAATCTCACCTTCCTGTTTCTAAATTCTTGGTCGGACATTCTTTGGTGCCTGATGCAATACAAATCATAATACTCTTTCATTTAAATGTCACTTGTCTCCCAGAACGCACTGACCCAGGCACTAATCACAGAGCAAAAAAGCAGTAGAGTTTTTTCCTTCAGTGAAAAATCCTTACCCTGCATGGCACTTTTGTCCAGGTAGTTATTTAGATTGAACAATGTGTTTCGCGATGCAAGATACTGGATAAAGCGCTGTTGGGGAAGAAAAAGTTGAGAATCTAGCTTTTGTTGTGAGAGTCAACACACTTCAGCATATTACAAGAAAACTACATTTTGTTTGTAACTGTTTCTAATCACCTATGCCAACAATAGAAATTACTTTAAAAAGTTCACAAAAAAGCCCTTGAAACTACTGATGACCAAAGCATCAAAATACAAAGTTGTGTATCTGGCAAAAGTGAGACTTTAAATAAAAAGTCACTGCTGCCCATGAATAAGACTAGCAATCCTAGAGGGAGCTATTTAGGTTAACTTTGTCATTTAGAACAGATAAGCTAGAAGTTGCAAACTCCACTTGAATTATCTGAGCTTCCACGCATCCACTGCTGCAGTAAAAGTCAGAAACCAGCTTAGTTGCAAAGTTTAATTAGCAACAACAGTACTTCTAGAACCCTGGTGAACAGCAGCACTGGGGAATGGTATAATTCAGACTTACAGTTGTGCTGATCTGAGTAAATAACATTTAAGTTTTGAGGAATAATAGCTGGCTCAACAAATAATACTAGAGTAAGAAACAACACATTCAGATAGTAAGGTAGTTTTAAAAGTTTCTTTCCACTTTTCCCATACATATGTTCTATGAGTTCTGTACTTTTTAACTTCTTTAAATATGCTTGAATCCATAAACAAGAATTACAATCAGAATGGCCTATGAGGCTTGTCACACCTTTGACACACCTTTGATCTGAATCCCTTGATGCATCCATTCAAAGCTAAGGAGCAGTTTTGGTACAAACAAATTCATGTCTTTCCTACCACTAACTGCTGCACGGGCAAACAGATGCTGACTGGTGCATCCAGGACTCGATGCTCAGAATTTTTTCTATAGTCCCACGTCAGCTTTTGTTTCTTTCAAGTTTCAGTATGAACAGTACTGGAAGTAGAGACTAAAACATACATACTGATTTACAGCATTCAGTTTAGCTTTGTATTTGGATTACCTAGTGAACTCCAAGCAGTGAATTTTACTTCATATTATCCCCTAATGTCAGCCTGTCATCTGTTGAAACAGGTTAACAAACACTGTTAAGGAGGCCTTTACAGAACTAATCACGTCTTACCTCGTTTCCATACATCATGAGGTGGTGTGTTGTAATTAGAGCTTTGAACACTACGACCCAGCTACTGTTTGCAGTTCTCTCAAAGAGTGTGTCTGCCAACTGTGGAATATTCACATTCATTTCGTTTGTGCACTGTATTAGATCTAAATTAAAAAAGAAAAAAAAATAAAGCTTTAGTTGCATGCTCAAAGAAGATTATCCATGTGAAAAAACACAAAGCAACATGATAATTCATATTGGAAGATTTAACTTCAGTTCTTTACGAAATAATTGAGCTATTTTACACTCCCTGCTCAAACTCATTAAATTTTACTGAAAAGCACTGACTATAAAGTCAAAGGCATTTCAACAGTTTTATGGAGTTCCAACAGCTCATAAATAACCTGCCCCAGCAGAAGCTCTAGGCCCAAGGTACCATCCAAAAGCCAGTGCAGACACACTGAATACCCAGCGCCTGGAGTCATTCAATCTAACCAGAATGAAAGAGAGACAAGAGCAGAAAAACCGAGACAGCTGCAGCCCACAAGATCAGCAAGGAGCAAGTACCCAGAGCTCAGGTCCAAGCCTGAGCACTAACACCTGAGAGCAAACGAGATGCTGCAAACCTGCACTAAGCCTCTTCCCCAGCAGATTTATGGGCAAGAGCCTGCACCTACACACCTCTCCACTCAGCTCGAGTGACCTAATCGCCAACCTGCTGAGTGCACTGTGCTGGATCATGGCAGATTTCAAGCTTTTGCATCAAAAAAAGCTCTTTGTGTCAGAGACTGCTGATAAACTCAGCAGTAAAACATTAACTTGGAAGGTCAGAGAGCTTCAAGCCACTGCCTGAGCGCTGGTACAAAACCAGAGCAGGCTCCAGCAGACACCCAGGGAAGAAGCAAGGGCACTCGCTGCGTGGAGAACTGCGAGCAGGACTATTCTAAACCCCTGAGACACGCACACTTGATTTATTCTCTTTGAGCTAACTTTGGCTCAGGTGTGATCAAAGCACGCCTCAAGGACTGGGCAAGGCCGGTACAACAAACACCTACTTTGAAAAGCTTCCTTTGTGGCTTCTTCTTCAAGCCAAGTCTGGGAGCAGCCCGCTGGCTGGAGCTCAGCAGTGCTGCCTCTGTGGTTTTTCTCTGCAAGTACCTGAAGAGGTGCAGGTGCTTGGGAAGCCGGGCAGCAACAGAGCACCCAGGTGCCAGCACCACCAGCTTCGCTATCACGCTATTAGCACCGTGCAGAGGACCGATGACATTACCAACAGCAACTTGACTGAACTTGGAGGTCACGTGTTGAGATAGTTTAGGACACATTATGCGATGGAAATATTGCATTTCATCTTTTTATCTGCTCTAGCGCACTGAATATATTACAGATGTAACTTCATTAGGAACCTGTTTAATAAGAGGGTTTTTTTTTGTTTTAAAGTCCTATAATTAAGGATCACTAATGGATACTTTGAGTAATTTTACTTTCAGTTTCTCTGTCTATTAAGAGTTTTAGGTAGCTTTCTGCTTCAATAAGATACTTGAAGACACTAATAACTTTACTAATGTCACTCCAACATCAGAAGTTTCCAAATACGTACAGAACACTCAAGTTGGGATGAAAACTTTCATCCCTAATAATAACAGGCAAAAGCACTGAAATAACTGTACAGCTAGAAGAGCCCTGAGAAGGAGCCTGAGGCAAGCTATACAGCAAAATCCAACTGTTTAGTAAAATATGTCACTGCACAAATACAAAGAACCTCAAAGAGTCATTTTACAGATGCCCCTCACCACTTATGGCTGTGCCAAAGGAAGTCATATTTTAAGATCTCCTGAAGCCCCAGCTGTCCACAGACAGTTATTGTTCCATATAATGAAGCAAGATCCGATTCAAAAATCTATATGTAGACGAGAACCTGAATTTTAATTCAGTAGTCTCATCTACTGAATGAGAACTTCTAAGTAATTCTGTAAGAGCACATTAGGACAAATAAGTCTTCCTGAATCCACTCATTTTATAAGCATTATCAAGACTGCTGCTAGCTTTAGCTCAGTACGTTCATACAACTGGATTGTAACCAGCAAAAAACGTTGCAGAACTCTTATAAATAGCAATTCCTCTTCTCAGCTTACAAAATAAATAAATAAAAAACCCACCCCAAAGAACGCTGAGCAGTATCTGTACCACCACTAATAGGTAACAGTTAAAGGAATTCCATTAAACTGCTGAGGGCAAAGACCACACAGATAGCCTGCTGAAAGCAGCATTTCCGCACAAAGTTCTTCTCCTTCCCATGACCACGAAGCAAGTCAATTTTTTTCTCTGATGATCTAGTGAACATTAAGAGTGCTTATTATTTAATAAGCAGAACCAGGAAAGAAGATCCAAGCTAAAAACAACTTTCTGCTCTCTGAGAGAAACAGCGGCCAGGCTCATCTCCTGGGTATTTTACTAGAGAGATTTTTGTTTCATGCAGTCTTGTCACCTGCCCTCAGCTAAGGCTAAGATGATGCTGAACATCTGGGAGATTTCTTGACTATATATTTTTTTAAACACACAATTAGTAACAATACTATTAAGGGCTAGTCCCACGTCTGAATTCCATCACTCGAAATCTTTAACAAAAAAAGCAAAAATTTCTCTAAAGTCTTTTTTTTTTTTTTTTTTAAAGGCTGCAGTAGGATCCCTAGATAAAAAAAAAAATAAAAGCATGGATTTGTTACAGCTGGCAGCAAAGGAAGAAAAGACTATTAACACCCTACATCTGGGAACACAAAGGAACACATGCACCTGAGAGACTGACAGCTGGGCAACGGTAATAGGGATGTTGGCTGCAAAACCTGCCTTGAACGGGATGAAACGTGTTGTAGGGCAAGCAACGCTCGCTCTCTTATCACACCACTTCCATAAACACTTTCTAACTCAAAACATTTTGCCAGTCACACAGAGGAACTGCTTCCACTGCAAGTGAAACCCTAGTGCAATTTCTAGGATAGACTTTAGAAACTTGTTAACATCACACAGGAAAAATAAAATAAAATCAATCAGCTTTAAACCAGAAGAGCACTGCAGGGGATTTCAAGCAGCCTAGATCTGTGGAAACCCTACTGCCTAGAAGAGCACTAAGGACTTTTCTTCGACAGCTCATCTGAAATACTGGCACATCATCTGTGAAACCACACAGCTCTTCAGAGAGCAGCATGTGTAAATCCAGATATAAAAATCAGTTCGCTGGAAATTCTTCAGCCAGGCGCTGACAAAAACCAACATACTTTTCAACGTTAAAGCAACAGGAAAGTAATCATTTTCTTCATTCGGAAATAATTCTTTCAAGACACCTGTAATACAGGAGTTAAGGCAACTACAGTTGCTGAATATTCCCATATTTCTTCCCTTCCACCATGGGAGAGAAAGAGCTCTAAGGCAGGCAGATATAAGAATTGAGACCAATTGTCTTAAGCCAGCAGTCTTTAAAAAAATGACTTTTTTGGAAGTTACACTGTGAAGTAAAACCCGAAGGAACATTTGAGCAGATTTTCTCCGTGCAGCCTAGGAAATGCCACAGTTCCAGCTGGCGGATTAAGGAGTATCACCTGATTAACAGAAGTGTTTATGTCCACGTGTGCTTATAGTGAAGATCTGATAGCAACCTAGGTTTCTTTTACATGGTAGCTAAATCTGAACTTGCTTAGAATTACAGTTGCTAGAAGCAATATTAATTCAGGTATTCTGTCCCACTCCCCCACTAAACAAGGTTACAAGATAAAAAGTTTTCATAAAGCCTTTTAAAAAGTTTTAAGCAATTGCTACATTAAAAAAGTAAAGCATTTACAGATTCCAACATTAACTCAGGTATTTCTGTCGGTGTTTCCATATTGTTGCTTCAGTCAAATTGAACAGCTTTGCAGAGGACTAGAGAGTTTCACATTAAAGACTGGCACCTTCCTGCCTGGGCGTGTCTCCGCGCAGTATCACAAGTGACATATCTCTAAGAGCCAAACTGCATCAGCACTTGCCAGCCAGTCATGAGCTCCAGCTGCCAAAAGAAAGGGCAGATACAAAACATCCCTGACCTGTGACAGTCATAATGTGACATTACTGGCAACATTTGAATCCCCAATGGCTTGGTGGAGCCCTCAACTTGCACCAAAAGTGGAAGGCTTAATAGCCCAATTTTGTTACATAATACAATTTTGAAGTACCTAAATTATCACTTCTTACAAGACTTCTAAAGCCTGTACACCTAGAGCAGCTTTAAGTCTTGATGAGCAACATTAACCACTTTCCCGTCCCATCTGCTTCTTAAGAGGGCTGTGTACAAGGTATAAAGAGAGAAAAAAACTGCAGTTTTACTGCATTCATTTACAAGTTTAATATACAATTCACTTTAGGGTTTGCGCTTTCTAAATTTTGGTCCAGCTTGGCTACAGCTTTAAGTTATGTATTTTTTTTGATGTTTTTTCCACAGTTAGCCAGGAAGAGAGAGAGATGTCACCAAAAGAAGCACTGAGCCCCACTCCACTGCAACCCAAATTCAGGAGGCTGAGGCAAAGCAACACAGCCAAAAACATGGGGAAGAAAACACAAGGCTTCGAGAGCTTCACTGAGGAAAAAGAACAATCACTGTGTAACATTTTATTTTATCCTGAAATATTACAAAATACTACAGAAATAGATCTGCTGACTTATTTAGAACACTGCGACCTACTTTAAAAGAAAAAAATACATCAAGTATCCCCATTGACATTGCTTAGTTTTTTTTTTTATTGCTCTTTAAGTAAAGTCACTATACCACCCAGCAGCTCAGCAAGACCAGAGGCTCCACATACTAGCTCACACATTGTATGTATAACATCTTCCTGCTTATACCCAGACCGTAATATTAAAGTCTCCCTTGCTAAGGAAGTTTGGCAATAAGGGGACTTTAAGAAATTATCTGAATCGAGTCCAGAGACTGATACTTCTCCGTGATCCTCAATACAACTGTCAACTCTCAAAACATGTTCTTGGGGAACCTTTTTTTTTTGAGCAGCAATTACAAGTAATACCAGGTGGCGTACATTTGTAATGACACGCACATGCAGGGACCAAGGTGCAACTAGCACTGTTTTGCATTAAGTCCAAGCTATGTTTTATTTCATGCCTTGGAAACTACTTGCGCTGTGTCTTTGAAACTACGCTGTGTGATTGTTCCAGAGATAACAGTATTTAAACTTGTATCTCATCTGTTTACATTCAGTACAACTAAGTTTTGCTTACAGATGTACAAGTAAAAATAAATAAATAAATAAATAAGAAGTACAATACATAGGCTTGCAGATGTTTGAAAAGTAGCACATGCATATGCTCAATGAAGACTGAAGAATATTTACTGGAATTTTTTTTTTTTTTTAAAGCTCTTTGCAAAGGTATTCGCAGTCCCACATTTCACATCTTTTTCTTCCACCCCACCACGGTCCTCCTGTACTCCAGAGCTACAGACAGCACAACAAGCTTTTTATTTTTTTTTTTTAGACACAAGAATAATAGACAACAACTGACACCAGAACACAGAACTCATTTGGGAGGTAAGAACCTTCACAGAGACTGACAACTCTGAGCAGATTTCTATCAGTAAACATCTAAAGGAACATGACAGTCACAATACCACTTTATCCTATTCTCAAGATATGGTTTTTCCAGATGTCCATTTTCTTACTTTGCGCAGTGAATGGCATCAGTTTTGAACAACACACCCCCTCTTCTCAGCTTCTGAAACTTTTGAACTATTGAGCAAACTGTCACAGATTTCTGGCTTCCTGTCATGTTGCCATTTCTGGACATAAGGGTTACCTCAGAGTTGTTCTACCTCAGGCAGAAAATAAAACAAGGTAACAACAGTACAAGGAAAAGAATCATCAATTACCCAGCTTTAAGACTTTCAACTTCAACCCAGTAGCTGCAACATTTACTACTGCACCTGGCTTCTACGCATCCAGATCAGTAAGAAATATACTCGGTTTCTCTACCTGACCCGTGTCAAAGGCTTTCATGCAAGATGCCTGTTTCACCAGATGAGTGCCACAGCACCAAGAGCCAAACTGTCCTCACCAATTATCAGAACACGCTTGTTCTGAGCGCCCGAACAGCAGGCTCCCCGTGGCACCATCCGCTGGAAGGAGTCCCACACATCCACCAGCCTGGTCCCCAGCCTCTGACGGGAGCAGCACCCAGCTTTGCCTCGCCTTTGCTCTCCCTGGCGTAAAGGCACACACTTGGTTTGCTTTTCATCGCAGGCGTGTGGAGGTACTGCCCGGCGCGCAAGGTTTGCAGCACTCATTGCACAACTGAGCAAAGAGCAACTTCAAGTGCTATGCAGTTATTAAAAACTGAAACAAAGCAACACCACCGATAATTCTGCAGATAGCAGGGGCAGCTTCCGGCATCTTTTGGTACATAAAAAGGGAGTTTCAACATGCTGAGTTGACAGATACCAGCAATGAGGCGCTGCCCTTTAGGGAAGATGCACTCCACCTTCCCCCATCTCCTCACCTCACCCCAGCCTTCCGGCACGGCCCCAAGACAGCCGCATTTCGGGACGGGCTGGAGGCAGCCGCATCCCCCCGGGGGGGCACAGAAGTGCCCGGCAGCACCCCGAGAAGCCCGAGCAGTGCCGGACAGCCCCTGCCACCGCACCGCCCGCCCCGGGGGCAGGGCTCGGCAGCCGGGAGGCTCTCGGGGGGCTGCCGTCCCCACACACCGCCCCGCGGCTCGGCCGGGGCTCGCAGCTCCCACGTGGAGGCGAGCCGGGGGAAGCCGCGGCTCCCGACACGGCCCCTACTCACAGTCCAGGTGCTTCTTCTTGGGGCCCATCACCTCGTGGGTCGTCGCCTTGCAGACGGCTTTGGCGACGGCCGAGCCGGTGACGCTGTGCTGCGCCGCCGCGATGCGGTCGGTGAGCGACTGCCCCGACATGGCGGGGCTCCCGCTGCCTCCCCCGGGGAAGGACGACGGCGAGGAAGGCGGCCGGGGACGGTGACGAGGAGGAAGATGAGGAGGAGGAGGAGGAGGAAAGCAGCCGGCCCGGGCTGCGCCGCGCCTTCCCCTTTCACATTTCCACTCCCCGACAAAATGGCGGCGGCGGCGCCGTCAGGTGACCGAGCGGCCGCCCCGCTCCGCCCCGGGAGGCGGCCGGAGCCCCGACACGGCCCCGACACAGCCCCGACACAGCTCCCCGGCTCTCCCCGCCGGCCCCCCGGGGTTGTGTGGAGGCTGAGGGGCCGGCTCGGTGTCCCCGCACCACGTATGCACACATCACAGCCGTTGCCCGAAGTATCCCCTGCGGCAGGGGCTGCCCAGGGGCTGAGCGCGGAGCGAGGCGACCCCTCCTGTGCTCGCCTGAGGAGAAGCACCGTCGAGGCGGTGGAAGAAATGATTTAATGGCACTTTTTCACCGTAGTTTTTTTTGGGCCGGGTGGTCTCAGTTTGCCTTGGGCAGTGACATTGGCTCCTTCGGGATCATGGGAGTGTACAAGTATCATACAGTATCACCTCATCCTGTCGGAATAAGTACTCCTCAGAAAACTTGTCCCTTGCTGGATTTATCTACACGAGCAGATCCATAACAGGACAAAACACAGCCCATCTCGTAGAGCCGATGGCATGCCCCGTATCTGGCACCGAGTCCCCATCCTTCGGCCACACACCCACCCCAGGGCCGCTGAGGAGCCTGACAGGAGGTGACCCTGGGGCCAGATCGCCTGTGGCGGGCATTGACCCACTATTGAGGACATTGTTTACTTAAAGTACAGCAGAGAACAGGGCAGGACAAGAACTGCATGAGGGGTGCAGCCAAAACTGGGATGAGGAGTGGTAGTTCACTGTGTGGGAGCTCATTTGTTTGCTATTTTCCTGAAAACAAGTGAGAGTGTGCTTAGCTTTTGCCAAGCGTGGCGGTGGTTTCTGTCATGCGGCCACCAGCCTGTTGCAGCTGGACTGTTACCAGCAAAATACTTCGAACAATCATCAATCAAATGTTAATGACACCTCGCCAGCAGACTTAAATAAACTGCCTAACACTGGTAGGCTCAGTTGTTCACAAGTGATTCCCTTGATCCTGCTCTCCGGCTGTCTCCATACCCACTCATTAGGTGGCTACAAATGTGACAGAGATTTACACAGTGTGAGAGAAATGAGCAAGGTCTTCTCCTGAGGAGAGCTGCTCTACACCAGGAAATCAATAGTCCTGTTTGGGATCTGGCTTGCTCAAATGGGTCAGCTCAGCTTGATTTTCAAAATATTCTTTAAGAAGCCATCATCTCTTCTCATCCACATAAATGGCAGCTCTTCCTGGAGTAAGAAGAGAGAGCAAAAAGCGTTTCTGCAGAAAACATCCAACTTGGGATTTGCTCCTTTGCCTGTTTGGTGACCACACACACTTTGCCTTCTGTGAAAGTATGTTTGAGTTTCCAGACCAAGATGAGGAATTTCCCTTTTGAACATTTAGTGGAGTGAGGAGAGGTGTTTTCTGCAGTAGAGTCCAAGAGTATCAGTGAAGTGATAGCACATTACTTCAAACTGGACATCACAGGGAAACTGAGGTAAAAATAATTCTGATTTATGATTTCAGCCTGAAAAGGACATCCATCCCCACCACAAAAAGTAAATGCTTCTTATATTCTGTGCTGCTCCACAAAGCCCTCCAAATGGCTGTTGTGACGTGACTGTTATTATAGCGTTATGGTTTCCAAAGACAGTATTTCCCTGAATGACAATGAGGAAGTTTTGCTGCTGCTGCAAATCATTAATTATTTTTCCATCATGCCTCGAGGCCCTGGTGAGGACTCATTCAGTACTCAACTGCACAGGAAAACTTTGGAAGAGACCGCTGCCTCAGGTGCTGCATTTTCGGTGAGTGTCTTCAGACCTGATTTTATCTTAACAAACGTGTAGCCATTTGTCCTTCAAAACATGCATACAATAAAGATCCTGTTGAAAGGCATGATGCCACTGTAGAAATATTAGCAGTCCTATGATCCAGGGTGGATAAAGTTGTGAATGAAGCATTTCTATAACCCTAAGGGCATAAATACATTAAAACATGGTCACTGCTAATGAAGATCATGAACATTTCCTGTGGTGAAAAAACTTATAAACTTTTTATTCCTACTGGCAGCAGTCAGTTTCTAGCTGCCTGATTTTTGCCTTAAGACTTGTAGTTTCTGGAAAAATAATTTTGAATCTTCAAAGCCTGAGGAAACATCAAAACAGTAAGAAAAGAGATGGAAAGATTAAATACTCATTATAAATGTCTCAATCTCTTAGGGCTTGTCTAAACAGGGAAGCTATTTCGAAATAAGTGAGGGTGTGAGCTGAAGCACAACTATTCAGCACTACCTTCATCCTCAGCGGGGAATTTCCTATATTGTTCTATTTCAAAAAGCCAAAATTTCACAAAAGTGCCAGAGTTCAGTGTGTCCCATTGGCTAGGCAGCCATATTTCTGTCTGTACTCAGTTTACTGGTCAAATATGAATTTACTCGGTTTACAGGCCCAAATATGAGTTCAAATTTCTGCCTTTATTCAGGCCATTAAGCTCACCCCAATTCAGTGCACCCTGCGAACAACTTGGGTGACTGAAGATCATGCCCTTCAGCATGAACTTCTGCCCAGGCTGTCGCAACAAACAATCTGTGAAACCTAGAAGCCCACCGATAGGAAACACTAGTCAGGTTTTTTTTGGTGTTGAGGCCAAGGAAGGACCGCTGGGGATCATGTAGTTCAGCTTGACCTAAAAGCAGGTCTGGCCTCAGTGGGGGATCAGGTTGCTCAGGTCCCATTCAGAACAGCACTGGAGATCTCCAAGGAAGGAGACTCCCCAGCCAGTGGGGGCAACCTCTGTTATTCATATCCATTGTCAATATGGTGTTACATTTTCCAGAAGGAGCAAAACTAGGGTAGGCAAGATGGCTATTGAGACACCCGATATCTTAGGGATCTGTTGGTGAATTTCAGCAACCTTCAACAAAAGGATAAAAATCATATACGTTGTTGTTCTTGTAAGGTTCTTGGAAATAGTGTGGTCAAGAAGGCCAAGCTGTCTGTCCAGAAGGAAAATCAGAGGTATTAGCACACATTGTGTATATGTCAGTGTACTTGGGAAAGAATCGCTATAAATATCTGTAAATCAGGTAAAACATTTCTCAGGAGCTGCTTCTTCTTCGATACTGAAATTATTCTGCTGTGCCACACAATTTATATGTGTAAGGAAATGAGGTACGTGCTACTTATACATTTATAAGGAAACCAGAACCATTTGCTTTTTTTCCAAGTGCATCTATTCCTAGATATGTGTTAAAATACTTAATATTTTACAGAAGTGCATGATAAAGAAGAAATAATAGAAATAATTTGTAGGGACTTGGTTCAAGTTCACCCCTGAAGTTCTCTGGGATGTTGCACCCTGCCATCAAACACCTCTTATGTCCTGCAGCTCAAAGGGCCTACAGGCAAAAAGGGGATTTGTGTTGGTCTGAAGGAGAAGAAATCAGTGACAAGCTAATCCAGGCTGTCAGCCATGCACCTTGAGATACACATCTATGTTTTTGATGCAATGCAGAACTTTGTTTTGTTAGTAACAGGTGCGTCTGGGTGAAATTCTACACCCTTCACATCAGATAAGGAAGAAGAAGTCTCAGCTACCACCCCCTAGGGTGGATGACAAGGTGCATTCATCATCCTGAATTGCAGGCATATTTACAGAGGGCTCTGCCATGGCACTATGAATGATGCACAATTAGCTATGCAAATTGTTTCATAGAAATTTGATTGGGAGGTATGTAAATAAGGAGCAATACCTTACCCACCTCTCCTCAGCTTGCTGGTGTCGAACGCATCATTAGTCCCAAGGAGACAAGGAAGCATCAATGTTTTTAGGGCAGATATTATCCCTCTTAGCAGCTCTGCAGAGCGTGTTTCTGCAGGAGCCCTTGGAGCTGGCCTGCTTGTCTCCGCACCTGTGCTTCTGGCAGGCTGCAGCCAGAAGGACAGCACACTTTACGTGCAGTTGCTGGCAGCTCTCGTGTTTACACCAAATCGGTACCTCTGTAATGCTCCTTTCCTTTCTCTCTCACCTTACCCCCTTTAATGTGAAAGCAGCACATGACATAATTCAGTTCAGGTTGCTCCATTAGCAAATCTTCTTTCTTAGCCACACTTGCACCTTTAGACTCTCAGATTCATATTTGTGAGGATGAAAAACTGGAAATGGTATAGTTCATTCAGTTTGCTGCCCTGTGCTTACTGCAGCCCAAGTGACAAGGGCTTCTGGAGAAAGGAGACGGGAAACATAGTCCAGCAGATAAACAGTCTGGGGGAGCTGGTGGTGGTGGAGAGAATGGAACATTTCGGGACTTCTGCCATGACTGAATGACACAGATGGCTTTCTGGGAAAATGAGTATTTCAGTAATGAGTAGTGAACGTGCTTCAGGCTGGCTGCACCTACAGCCTGGAGAATGCAAACAGTTTAGCAGTAGTTTTGTCAATAAATACCATCTGCTCAGCAGCATGGAATCCAAGCTATGACAGAACCCACCTCACCGGTGCCTGCTGTTTTGCTACATACAGGTGAGATAAAAATGCCTACCACGTATTTTTTGTAAATAGTGTGATTCTGATCCCAAAGGTGTGACACGCTACATTTAATGAGAGTTGTTCAATCCCAATTCAAGTCTGAGAGAATTGAAGAGTTGCAGTTAGCTTCTTTCCTGGAGGACAGCAAGGCATCCTAGCAGAAGCGTAAGCTGTAAGTAAAGTTGCTTCTCACACGGATTCAGACACTTAAGTCTGATACTTAAGCGTCTGAAAAATGTGTTGCTGTCACTCCTGCCCACAAGGGAAGGAAATGCAACTCTGTGAGCCTCAGAAGTAGCAGGGCCTGGTTTCCTTGTTGCTGTCTTGGGGGCTCCATGCTGGTTTCCTGCCTGAGCACTCCGATAGCCGATAAGGGGAGAATTCCTGCCACAGCCGGTCCCTCTGCAGAGGGACTACTAGGCCTTGCTGCTTGGCTGCCTGTTTTCCACAAACTTTGCAAAAGCAGAGCATCTGTGGGACCTTTACTGCTGCTAGGTTTAGTTACGATTGGCTGCTGGATTCAAAGGTCTCCAGGAGAGAAATGAGCCATAAGCATTGTGTGAAAAAGTCTAAAGCCAAAATGAGAACCTTAACCTGCTCGTAGATTAATTCTTCCCTTAGCGGAGACATGAAAGAAAAAAAAAATCACACTTTTGTCCAGCTTGGATTTGTGGGTGCGGTACTGTGTCAGTTTGTTTTTAAAGGTCTTCATTTCCCTCCATCTGTATTGTAAAATGTGGGTAAGAAGTTTAGCTACATAACTGGGACTCTTTATGGCTAAATTCATCCGAATCTTGCGTGACTGCAAAATACCAAGAGATCAGATCAAGAGGCTGTCATTGGAAGTTTTCATTGCCTGGCTGAAACTCAGACTCATTTTTATGTCTGAGTTGTTTTTTTTTAGTGAAGGATCAGAGAGAATTCCAGGGAGAGACAGGCCTGAATAAGCAGCTCTTACAGAGAATAATTTAAAAGAAAAATGTAGTGTAAGAGTAATGAAACAAGGAGAAAGGTGAAGACGCAAAGGAAGATCAGTGCCAAGGAGGGCAATTCCCAGCTCACTTTCTGCGTGGAAGGACAAAAGTGATGTACAAAGAGGAATCATAAAAGAGATGGATGAAAGAGAAAATAAAAGTTTGCTGGGCAAGTAAATCATAAAAGCTCCTTTTTAAATGGAGTTTGCTTACTTTTATGTAAACCTGGAACAGATCCACTTACCTCTGTTCACTGACATCAGTGAAGTTACTGAAATGTACAGAGTGGCAAACAAATGCGGCCTGAAAATGGCAAGAGAGAAATTGGTTGGAGGAAATTTGCTCTTAGGAAAAATACGATGGGGCTGGGAGGGCCGTGAGGAAAGTTCGATGAAGTGTGCTTCTTGGGAATGCAACAGAAAGCAGTTTCAACCCCTCAGATACGTGTGTTCCTCTGAAGTCCTAAAGAAAGCTGCTTCCAAAATCAGGTGCACACTCAGAAAGCTAAAGCTTGTCTTCATTGAAAAGCTTGCCATCGAGAGACGCCACCTGCGTGGCTGTGAGCAATCCCAGGGGCAGTTTGGAGCTCCTCTAAGGGGATAGCTCTGCTACCCCAGCCAGCTGCAGCACCCAGAATGGCCCTAGCACCTGCGGGGAAATCCAAGCTGCTGTTGAAGTTTCAGCTTTTAAATCACTGACTTTGTCCACAGAAAGGAGAAAAGCAAGAAGGGAAAGGAAAGAACAATCTGGAGTTATGCCCCTTTCTTGGACTTTTTGACATTGCAGTTCAGTGTTTTTTAAAAGATGAAATGAATGCCACAGCACGAAGTAAACACTGTAATCGAATTACTGCAACTTCCAGTTCAGACTATCACATGATGAATTTAGTGATAGCTTGTCAGCTCAGAAAAGCAGGAGGAATCTCACGGAAATTCAGGATCTGAAGTTTAGGCTGAAAGATGGGTCCTGGTGTAACAGTAGGGCTCCAGGTCCAGGTTTGGCTTTGGGACTCCCCCCGGATTAGCTGTTGGCTGGCCAGAAGCCCGTCCCTGTGTGCGTACACATGAGCAGTTCTGATCATGACAGTGGCTGCCCACATTACCTGAACACCTAATAAAATGTCTTTACTTGGTATCTGAGCACATGGCTTGCTCACCCTCCTCTAGGCACTGCAGCAGCCTCGGGCTGACAGCTGACCGAGGAATGGCTTCACCTGTTCTCTCCCCATCACCTTGGCACTCGTTTCAAGGTGCTTCTCTGCAAGAGGCTTTTTGGGGAGCTTACCCAACAGCATCATGTAAGGTGAAACAGGTGCTTCAGCTGTATGTCTGGGGCTGATTTGGCCATAATTAGTGAACTTTTGGGAACCTTTCCAAGTGGGAGAGCAGGAGCCTTGCGATCCCCTCAGCCTGCTGCCAGCCTGACACCATGGTTTGGCAAGGTCGGAGCAGAATGACTGAGGTTGTGTCTCAGAGCACGAGACAAAGGGGCAGAAGTGCCATTTAAAGCCATCTGTAGATTTTTGGTGGGTTCCCGATTTGGCCATGTATTTTGGGGGTGTGTTTGCTTCCTGGCCTTGCTTGGAGGAACCTCGGTCAGGACAAGCACAGCCATTCTTCTGCTCTAACACCAATCATTTTAACTTAATAACCCTGGAGAACAAGGACAGCTAAACTCATCAGCTAATACAATTACACAAATCTTTGTACTGGACCGAGAAGGATCGGAGATGTTCCCATCCCCACCGAGGAAGAGGAGAGGACCTGCTTTACAAAAGAAGGATTTCGGGCTGGGGCACTGATTGGATTGTGGGGCTGCCACCATGACAACAGAGGAAGGAACCAGCAGCGTAGCTTTCAGACACACATAAACCTGACAATAACAAACAATCTTGCATTAAAATCAGCTTAAAGCAGTCCTGGAAATTACAGTCCAGCGGGCATTATTTGTGTACCAAATAAATGAATGGCAGTGAAAAATAACGGCTAAATATGAGGTATTTGGCTAAGCCTGAATTCAGAGGGACAAAGATGCAGAAGTGTATAAAGGAAAATCTTCCATCTTGTAATGTATAAAATTCCTTTGGTGTGCAGGAACACAGGAGATAAGGGCAAACCAGCACGTATCTTTTATCTCAACTGTCAAAAAAATAAAAAGGTCACGGATAAACAAGCTCAGGCACTTGTGCATGCCCTCCAGGCAGCTCCCTGTGTTACTAGGTGCTCACAAACCTTTGAAAAGCTGATCCTGAAAGGAAGAAATGGAAGTACAAGTAAATAGGAGTGAGTTACAAGTGTTTGAAACCCAGATGCTTATTTTAATTCCCTGTCCTTGCAAGTGAAACAAGAACTAATTCAATGCCATTGAAACACAGTGGGTTCAAAACCACGCAGGAGATGGATTTTTTTATATAACATAAAATTAACGCTGCTGGGAGCACCTGGGGAAGGCAGGGGGTGCTCGTGGTGGGGAGGGGGCCCAAGCCAGCTCTTCCTTCCATCTGTGTTATGGGAAAATGCTGGATGCGTGGCCGCAGGACAGTTAGATAAACCAGTAACTAACTTGCTTGGGGTTTGTCTGGGGACTGACAGACTCGTGAACGTCCTGACCACAGGAACAGCCTAACGGGAGCTCACACCGTATGAAGCACCACGTGAGAGAGAAATCTTGACTAAGAGCGGTGTGTTCATGTCCCGTAAGGCATGACCTCCCACTGAGGCTTTTCCCAGGGTTTAACTCATTCCGTGGCCTGCCTCTTGGCCGCAGATTGATGCTTCTCCCATCACAGCTTCTTTTTTCTGCCATTTGGGCTCAGGCGTGCCGGGGGTGCTGAGCAGGACCATGACACTGCAGGCCACTTTGACCTGGCTGCTGAAAGCCCCGTGACTGCTTTTCATGCACGTTTCCAAACTCTGGAACCCCTACGTGTTAACAGCCCTGGCCCACACATGTCTCACTCTCAGCAAGTATGTTTTTATGTTGCCTGTCATTGTGGTAAGTTGAAATGAAGGCTTTCATTAGCTGCTTATGGTGTTATTACTTTACCTCTTAGATAGGGCCAGTTAGGGATGGAGGGATGGGATTTCACATTGCAGTTGCTTTGACTCCTGTTTCCTTCTGCAGTACTAGACTTGTCTGGGTTGGTGGCACATGCAAGCAGCAGAGAGCTTTGTGTGCTGAGAGCTGCTCTCTGTTTTCTCCAGCCCCACTGTGCCTGTCGAACACCACCTCTCACCCTAGCACCCGTTGCAGTGCCGTGGGTCGGGCTGCCCCACACGGCTGCGCCACCCAGCACTGTGCCAGGGCAGGTCAAGGGAGCAGCTGCAGCCCCGGATTACAGAATCACAGAGTCACAGAACTGTCTAGGTTGGAAGAGACCTCAAGATCATCGAGTCCAACCTCTGACCTAACACTAACAAGTCCTCCACTAAACTGTATCACTAAGTTCAACATCTAAACGTCTTTTAAAGACCCATTAGCTGTGCTGGGCGCCGTGTCCTGCTCTGGGTGTTTCGCAAACAGCTCAAAAACCGCAGAAGCCCATATGCCACGGTGAGAACAGTATCAGTAACATGGATGTTAGTCTGCCTGCTTAGCAGTGAGAGTGGAAGAGTGGTAAAGATAACAAGAACAGGGACTACGAAGCCTCCTGCATCCCAGACTGGTGGTGTTCCCTGCATGGGAGCCTGCACAGCTGCTGCATCTCCAGCGGGAGGAGAGGCAAAGTCCTGGGAATGAATCCCCTACAGAAACACACAGCAGGGAGGGCAGCCCAGCAGGCAGAACGGGGACACCAGTGGCTTGGAGCAGGTGGCCACGGCATATCACAGAGCACATCGGTGCTGTTGGGACCACACATGCAAGCGCAGCAGCACGGCACAGTGAGATGCTGCTGTCTCCTGGGACAAGGGAGCCTGGGCACTGCAGGAGAGGAGTTTGGACCGAGGCTGACCCGTGCTCCCAGCTCACCAGGTGCACACACTGATGAAAAATGCTGTTTTGCAAAAAAGAAATCCAAAGGAATTGCTTTTACTTGAGGTCTAAGGATTTGCCCATTGCCGGGCTGCAGGCACCGCTGCTGGTCACACGTGCCCCTGCTGCTTGTGAGCGCGAGCAGCCCAAAAAACGCCAGCCTCCTCCAGCACCCTCCCTGCCTCAGCACCACCTCTGGCAACAGCACCCTGCTCACTTAGCTTAACACCAGCACCCAGCTCTCAGCAGAGCCGTGAGATCTATTTGGAGACTTCCATGAAAGTTAACTCCAAACGACAGTTAAAAATCTAAGACTTCCCCCAAAGGCTTTGGGGGCTGAAGAGGAGGCTCAGCCCCAGGCAGGCCCCGCTGCCAGCTCCCCACGCGTCCCCTGGCACTTCCCGAGGCTGTGTTCACAGTCCCACCAGGGGACCCCAACCCTACGGCTCACAGTCCCACCAGGGCACGGCCTCGCCCCAGGACCGGGAGCTTCTCTGGCTGCCTTCCTCCCCGCCTGCCCCGGCCTTGGCCCTTTGTCCCAGGCCGGGTTGCAGGAGGGGAAGCGGCTGGGCCGGGGTTTGCCAAGCGGGTTGCTCAACGCCGGGCTGACGCTGTGCCCGCATCGTGCTGCCGCCCCGCTCACTGAGCTCTCCGTGCCAGCGCCTTCCACCCCGACACTCCCCTCGGCAGAGGTGTGAGCGGCAGAGTTACCGGGGAAATCGAGCTTTTAATCCTTTTCTGGCCGTTCCGGGAGGATATTGCTTTTCTGACAGCAAATTTGTATTGCAGTGGGGGCCTGCAGGCACGGGTTGGGGTCCGCATGCCAAAGGGCCCCTGAAGGCGAGCTCTGAAGGCTGGGTCTGCACAAGCCATGGAGCTGCAGGGAACGCAAAACAGAGCTTAAAGCAAACAACCAACAAAACCCCACCATGTTTTAATCACCGCTACAGAATAATGCAACACAGGTCTTTTTCTCCATAAGGAAATTAGGAAAGATCTAGACTTTGTCCTAGCCTGTAGAAGTGACTGTGGGGTTGTTCACCTACACAGCCCTTTCTGTGCGGCATCTCATTCACAGCAATCAAACTCCATGCCCATAGCTGCTCTTCTCTTGGCTCCAAGCCCTCGCCCATCTCTGCTGCTCACCTCCCTGTCCATCTTCCCTTTGTTTCCCTGTCCTTTTTGCTTTGTGTGCCAGTCAGCAGCTTGCTCTCGAGCCGTCCCTGCGGGGTCACGCAGCTCTTCGCCTGGGAACACAGAAACCTCCCTCGCCTTCCCCTCCGCATGCACGCGCTCCTTCTGCTGAGCACGCAGATGGGGAAGGATTTCCTTAGGTGGCATTTCCTGATGATTTCTGACTAACTGCAGAGGAAGTCAAGCCAAAGAAATGATGAATCTTCCATTTTTTTATTTTTAAAATAACTTAAAAACCCTGACGTCTCTTATTTTTGTGCTGCAAACAGCCTGCCCGCTGTCCTGCTCATGGCCTCATCCTCACAGATAAAACATGCACCAGTGCCAAGCACACCTTCTGCTGGAAAGCCCCTGTGCTTTTCTGGGAGCTTTATTTGCCAGCTTCCGTGGGATTGCCCAGCAGTTATTTAGAAGTAGCTCGCAGGCTGAAAGAGTGCTCCCTACGGTGCAAATGCTTCTTTAAGAAATTATATCAAGAGGCACAGGAGCCTGGAATAAGTGGTTTTATGCAGGGTAGCAGCTCAGACCTCCTCCCTAGGGAGCTTCCTTTCTTGGTCTGGCTTGGGCTGTTGAGAAGGTCACACATCAAGCTCTGAAACCCTCAGCAGGAGCCCAGCAGCAGAGCCAGGACTCCCGAGGGAAGCCCAGCATTACAAGGGGGTGGAAGGGGCCGAGCCCCTGCCCCACTGCTCCTTGCCAGGCGCTGGAGGTGCTGCTGCTGCCACCCAAGGCTATCAGCGTGTAACCAGTACAGCCAAGTCCCTGGCTGCCCAAAACAACCAGGAGAGGAGCTCTGGATGGCATCTGGGGGAAATGCAGATCTTAAAACCCATCAAAACGCAGCAGGCAGCCCACGTTAACTGGGGGCAGAAGGACAGGGCTATGACCCAACACACCCAGAAGATTTTTGCTGCAGGCACTGGGCCTGGGCAAGACCCTGCCCCTCCAAGCACACCTGAAAAATCCCTGAAGTGCTTTGTACAGAGGCACAAGAAGCCCGAGAGCTTCCTGAGCCTTCCGTAACCTCATTGCAGTCCCATTATCTGCAGCCCCCGAGTGTGATTTCGGGCTCAGCAGGCACACTCCCAAGGCTGGGCTGCCCCTGTCCAAGCTGCTCAGGGTGCCCCTGAGCTAGGAGGTGCCCACAGAGGGGCGGGGGTCCCACCAGGACCATGAAGCCCCCAGAAGGTAAATGTGCCCAAAGCTATATGTAAACGGCATCCCAAATACCTCGCTTGTTAGCAGCTCTGCTCCCATGGCCTTGCTCTGTTCATGAAATCCCAAGACCCATGTGCTGGGAGGATCCCACCTCACCTGCTCAGTGGGGAAATTGCACTGACAGCATCCAAGCTCCTCAGCACAGGACAGTTAAAGGATCAGATGAAACAGTGACCAGTCTTTGTATCCAAACCCAGAGCATTTCCTGAGCAAAGCGGCGTTTGGAGGCTCCTTCTTTGGGCAGCAAAAGCACAGCCCCTTCCTCCCGGGCTGCAGCAGGAGCCACTCACCCACATCCCAGGGAGGATGTAGCCACAGCTTCATCGTTGCTTGTTCCTCAAGGCGCCTGCAGATGATCTCCTGAGACACGGGTGTGTGACATCGGGTGCAGATTGGTTTGAATTTACATTCAGATAATTTCTATCAACAAGTCACAGCCTAGAAATGGCTGGAAAATGGAGGAAGCACGAAATGAAAGATGTGGGAGTTTCCCTTTGCTAATAAAAATAAATAAAGAGCACTGCTACGTTTTATATTAATTTATTAGAAAAAAAAAAGATACACAGTTTAATGTGCAAATATATACAACCAACATTACAATGAAACGACGGGAAGGGAGAGCCCCTCCGCTCTATCAGTGACTTACTCCTTCATAACAGAGATGACTGTTTAATGCTTCCCCACAGATTTACAAATACAAAAACAAGTATAATGCTTCATTTGCACAACACAAAAAGTTTATTCTTATTTGAACAAAAAATATTCTGGCTTTGAAATGGCAAAGTCTGCTATTTTGGTGGCTTTTTTTTTTTTTTTTTTTCAAACCTGAGCAATTCTCGCGGAACAGGGGAACAAAGGAAAGGCATTGCCCTGTGCTTCATTCTCATCACAGCATCTGATGGTCTTTGAATTCCTCAACCACTGACTCACTGAAAGTCAATGCAACTCCCAAATGTACATCCAGGACGTAATCAGCGGCGCGGAGAGCGGGCACTACCCTGGGCAAAAGCGAGCAGGTAGCAACCACCTGGCTCGAGTTAAATGGCTGTTGGCATTTCTCAGGTAAATTGTTCCTATCTGACGGTAAGGTATTTAATGCTGTCTCCTGTAATAAAGGAGTTATAAATGGAAAATACAGTTTAGTCCAAAAAGCAAGAGTCCTGGATCCTGCTACACTTTGCATGATCACCAGAGGACTGCAGGAGGCGGCTGTGGTAACCTCAAATCGAGTGAAGACCTCGGGACCGAGCGCAACCCCCAGCAAGCACTTAAATCCTGCTCTCCTTGGGCACGAAGTCCAGAGCAGTTTAATCCCTTTCTATTCCATCAGATTTACTTCCAGCAGGTGTTCTTGCACCCGCTGGCCGCAGATGATTTGGCAGCAGAGGCCCGTACCGGCCCCGACCTCCTCCCGCCTGTGCCGTGCCGGGCCAGCACCCCACGCTGCCAGCGCTGCAGGAGCCAGCTGGGCCCCACGGCCTCCTTGCGGGGCTCGCACAGCAGCCACAGCACCAGCGCCGTCCATTTGCCCTCCGCCTCGTCACGCAGTCCAGCTGCACCTGCAATCCCCGCGCGGCGCCGCTGCTAATTACACAAAGCCCACTCTGCGTGGTTAACGCTTCTGCGCTTTGACCAAGAACCCCCAGCGGAGCTGGAGAAGGCACTACAGGTCCCAGCAGGGCAAAGCCAGCTCCCCAGGAGACAGGAGCTTCACAAGGGGCTGCTGGCCATGCCACGCTCATAAAGGCGCAGAGCCTCCCTCTGCACCGACTCCCCTGATATTTTTACGAAATACAAACAAATAACGAAACAACAGCCCTGCAGCAAACAGAGGAGGCCTCCAGAGGTGTGCCTGGCATTCTGCCTCAACTACATTTTCAGACACGGCGCTGTCAAAAGCTCTTTCAGTTTTCAGGTGCTCTCACAGTTTTTCTTTCCTCTTTGGCCAGCGAGCAGAATTTACTGAGCACTGCAGCATCTCTCCTCCTGCCCGCAGGTTGCAGGGATGCTGACAGCAGCATGCGGGTACGTCACTGGTGGCCCATGGCGAGGTGGTGGCTCCATTTCAGACTGAAATCCCTAGCGATGGGGGTGACCTCTGCAGTCAGCCTTTGCCATCCTCACACCACCCTCCTTTTCTATACCCTCTTCGGAGTATTGCACAATTTGGCTATGTGGAGGGGACAAAAAGCATCTTGGGAGGCCTGCTCTGCTTTTAAACTTCTGCATTTTATTCGCTCCTGTTCTGTGCATTGTACTTGCACAGGAATACATGTCACAGACCCTGGAGTGGGACCTTAAATGAGAAATCTGAACAAAACCCCATACTTGGGTCTTAGTTTAGAAGTGAAAGTTAGAAGCCAGTAAGCTGTGTTCGATGGAGATAAGATAGCTCCGGGGCAGGAAGGAGACATGCGGAAGTTTAAGGGGGAGACTGAGCTAAGGACAGCCACCTCCAAGCTGAACATTTATATATTTTTAGGAAAATAAAACCAAAAGAGTTGCTCTTTCCTAAACTTCTGAATGACCCAGCAGCCGCGTCTGTCCAAGTTTAAATAGTTTTACAACAAACTAGAATAACGAGCGTGACAGTTGTTCTTGATAGCTTGGTATTTTTCCACTTCAGAAGGTTTTCTGACAGCATGCAAAGAAACACTCCGGTAAAACATGAGCTGATTTGCACGCTCCTGCAGCCTGACTGGGAGGCTGGGGCTCTGCAGCAGCTCAGCATCATTGTGCTCGCCCTTTGCGGATGCTTTCTGTGCTTTGCAAGGCTCCTGAGCGTGATGGTCCCCTGATGCAATACACATCTCATCCAGACATGCAACTCCACAATGCAGCTTTCTGCATACTGAAAGCTTTCAGGGACATTTGTTATTTGCACACCTTGCAGTGGCACTTCTTCTGAGCAGAGGCAGATGTGTTTCTAACTGCAGCCCTCTCTGGCACAGCCCTGCAGAGGTGTGGATCCCCACAGCCCCACCCTGAGCCCACTTCCTCTCTCCCACGGCTACACCCGCAGCGCTCGCCTACATCAGTTTTAGGACCAAAAAAAAAAGGGGTTCAAAAACTAAACTTCACACCAGATTTACACTGAAAAGCTTGGATTATTTTCACAGCTTTTCCAAGCATCAGCTTTCATTGCAGCATAACCAGCACAACCCCCTGCTTTCAACCAGCTTGTTTTCTAACCCAGGACAATTTATGGGATGGGGCCAAGCGCCCAGTCAGCCAAGCTGCTGGCGAACCTCGCTCTTACAGGGTGCTCACCACGGAGCTCCCAGCTCCGCATCTGCTCTAAAGAGATGGCGAGGCCTGTGAGCACTTCAGCTCTCTTGAGGTAGGAGGAAAACAGTGTTTCTGCTCTCAAGGCTGCCCCTGCCAGCAGGCCGTGCAACTTGGCCACGTCTCCCACCCTGCGAGAGCCAAGGGGATGCAGGCAGAAGGGAGAAGAGCAAGGAGGGACCTCCAGCGCCAGCGACGTCTGCAGCAATGTTCCTACAGCCTCTGCTCAGTCTGCAAGCATTTCGGGGAGGTCAGATGATCGCGGTACAACAGGCACACGAGGGAGGCCAGTGATTTGGCCCTGTCAAAGGGGAAATCTTCCGTAAGGGCCCTGGCTGGCTGTCCTCGCCGGCTGGATCACACCTCGCCGGCCAGCGGGACCTACCTGCAGCAGCAGAGCCTGCCAGGGCCGATCCAGCATGGGCCACGCTGCCCGTGCTCGAGTGGCTGTGCGCCACCTTAAACACAGGTCGCAGCCAAGCTTTGCAAAGTTAAATATGTCATAAACTACACACATATGTGATCCTGAGATAGCGCCCCTAACAAGTCCCAAGGTAGATAAGCTTCCTGAAGGCAGAGGTCCTCGCGCCGCCCGAGCGCATTGTTGTTTGCGTTTGGCAGGCTCGCCAGCCTCTCGCGGACCGTGCTGCGCTTCCTAATTCTCCTTTTTTTTTTTTTGGGGTGGGTCTGATGAAACAATCAGTTTGATGACTGCTACCAGCAATTCCAATTGCATTTCTTCGCAGCTCGGATGAAAGCATTCTTGATCCTTTGCCAGGTCTCCCAAGACTTGCAGAAACAGGCTCACAGCTTCCCTTTCTATTTTTTGGCCGGCCAAGAGCTGTGTGTCAGCAGCCTCCTGCTAGAGGAGCAGCTGTGCTGTGCTGAGGACACTCCTCGAGATAGGAAGAAAACATCAGTAGTAATCAGACAGAGAGGCGACAAGCACGAGCCACAACAGAGAGCAGAAGCTTCACACGATGACCATCAGCCGGAGGGTCAGCAACCGCGCGTCCCGGTCCCGGGTCCATACTCCTGTTTGGAGCTTCTGACAGCAGCAGCTCGGAGTCAGGCTTTTTAATCCCAGGGGAAAAAAGCTATTTCCCCAAGTTCTCTTTGCTTGAGCGCTATATAAAAAGTTCTTTTTATTGTTTCAGTATTTAGCCCTTAGTTGATTAGTCACCGCTACCTGCCAGGTGCCTGCTGCCAGAAGCAGCCCGAGCACCCGCAGTGTCCGTAGGAACATCAAAAAATAGCTTTAGCAACTAGGAATTACACAACAGAGGGAGAAGACAGGGCTACCTAGATTAATGCGATGTGTAGTGGGTTTGTTAAGGTTAGGTGGACAACTTGTCCCAGAATCATGACAGAAAATGGTACCATGTAGCTTACCAGTAAGGGCAGTAAAAAGGGTAATGCATTCCTTCAATCACCAGCGAACCACTCATTCGACATACTATTTCCAGCCAAAATCAAAGGTTTCCGGTAAAAATGCCACTCCTCGGGAGATCGTAAGCATCTTACAGCTCCGCCTTTGAGCTCTGTGATAGCTGCTTCATTAACGTTGTGGTTCCAGTGCAAAAAAAAATAAAAAAAACTCCTCCAGATCCCAACCTTCTTCCTTTATACTTTTGATTGCCTCTCGTCTGTCCATTCCTGCTTAGTGTTCTGTAAAGCTTGAGTCTTCTGTTCATCCACCTGCACGTAGTCCACTCTCTGCTCCTCAGAAAGAAATGGTTTCTGTGAGAGACAAAAAACAACACATTTAGTTAGGCTGTGAAAAGGGAGGCGAGCGAAACCTGCCTTGATTTTCTGTTACCCCTCATTCCCTGCTTGCCTCGCTTCACCTCGAAGCTCCCAGTGACTCCAGCTGCCAGCAGCATTGCTCTGCAGCCTGCCAGAGCTGCAGCCACCCACCCGGCGCCCCGGCGCTCAGCCCCGCTTGCTTTGCCGAGCGAGGACACTGCCCTGGCTCTTCTGCCCCTGCAGAGCATCACTGCCTTGTCACATCCTGCTGGGGATAACCTGCCTGCATTTAACCAGAGAATGGTTTGCTTTTAAGAAAGCTTTGGTGTCCCAAGGCTTTTGCCGTCAGGAGGACTGGATAAAAAGCTGTATAGGACACAAAACTTCCCCAGCAGACAATAGTCTTGGCTTTGCTGCAGTACCTGCTCAGCGCCTGGGCAGGCTGGAAGCTCTTTGGAACAGGGTTTGCCGTTTCTCAGCATTGCTAAAGAAATTAAAATGCTTTTGGAGATGCCAGAACAAAAGTGCACATCTTGCTGTGTTATGAGAGATGGTACAGTTTTACCTGATGAATTTATCGTGGGTTGTAAACTTGTTACTGCAGAGAGACTGGGGGGAAAACCAGTAGGAAAGGGAGACTATGAAAATGGAAGAGCATGCCGAGATCCTTCAAGCACCAACAAGCTCGCCCACGGGCCCCTCTGCTGCATGTCCCAGTGGAGCCTCCTGCCCTCTGCTGAGCTCAAGTTAATGGCAGCCCTACAAGGCAAGCTAAGGACACCCTGCCATCACCCTAATTCTGCTTTTATGGGGTTAATCTTGCCACTGGAAACAGGACTGGTACCTAACAGAGCATGGTTCTGGGTCTTTTCCTCCCAGCAGACACAAAGAGAGGAGGTTTGTTTTTTTTGCACAGGGGACTCATACCTTCTGTACAGGGGATGGGGAAGCAGAATTAAAATCCAATGCTAAGTAATCAAGGTTAGATTTCCTTGTCCATGGAAAAGCACCACTGTATGGAGATGTTGCCTGTCTGTGTTCCTGTCAGGAAAGAAGAGAAACTTTTAATGCTCTTAAAACACCATCCCAGGAAGAAGCAGGACGGCGCCGGGAGCAGGAGACTCTCCCGGCAGCACGAGTGAGGCCGGCCAGCACCCACGGGACAGCCTTTGGTGACGACCAGTGGGGTAAAGCTGACCAGCTGCGTACCACGAGGAAATGGAGAGTGCCTTTTTCTCCTGGTCGTTATGGCAAAACCAGCACACCCTGCTGAATCTCATTCTGATCTGGACAAGATCCCGAGGCAGGAGCCCAGCTCCTCGCCCCAGCCCCTGGAAGGCTCAGGTTCACAGGGGTGCCCGCGGAGCCGTCGTGGTAGTGTCTGTCCACATCTAGTGCCAGGGAAATCAAGGCGACCACAAGCACATGGGAGGTTTTAATTGACCGGAAAGTCAAACAGGGAGCAGTTACAACTGGAACTGCCCTACCAAGCATATTTTGGTCTGGGAACGGTGTGGGTTGAAATTTGGGACGATTGTTTAAGGAGGCTGTGGTCAGTTTCGCAATGCATTTGTATGGCCACTGCTGCGGGGCCAGATCGGCAGACACGGGTCTCAAATCTCTTGGTCTGAGCCAATTTCCACCTAAAACTCAAAGGAAACCGAGGCTCTGGTCTTTTGCAAGATATGGCTAGAGAGTGAATGAAGAAAAGGAAGCCACAAAGCCAGATGTTCTTCTCTCGTGGGATGGGAAGTGGGGTTAGTGCCACCAGCCAAAGCAGAAGCAATAGGAGCCGGCAATGGGCGTTCTGTTTCTGCACAATATTTGGTGTGTTTCTTTAGGAAGTGCGCTAACGGCTTTCTGTCATTTCCTAGGAGATTTCTGCAGGGCACACTTCTGAAAGGTGAAAAGATTTCAGTTGCCTTCGCCTTAATGAGTTCTCATGTAAATATGGCTGATCCCTGTGCTCTCTTGGAACTGCTCAGCAACATTCGTGGGTGAACAGCTGAGTTCTGCGGAGCAGAAGAAGGGCTCCCCTTATCTCTCTGTAAATCGGTCCCACTGTCTTGGGTTTAAAACCATTTCATCATTTTTTGTTCAAACAGAAGGCAAAGGACAAACCTCCTCAACATTTTTTCTTAGAAAACAAACTTCTGCATTCTCCATCAATGTGACAGAGCAGAATAAAGCAAAGGATGGCTGTGTGAAAATGAAGATTACCATATGAATGTAACTTTCTTCCTCTTCTCCGGAAACTGAATTGGCAAATATTCTTGCTGAATTAATACCGTCTCTTTCTGGTGAGATAAAGCTCATTCGATTGCTATGAAGAAAAACACAGGAGAGGTTAAGGAAGCATCTTACAGATGCTCTGAAATGAAGCCAAAGCCTGACACAGTCCATATGGCGAATAAACTCGCACTAACGCTGCAGCCTTTATGGAGAGGATGTCCAAAAACATTCCTTAGTTCCAGAAAGTGTTACGTTCCTCCAAGTGTCTTTTTATTTTAGGGGAGGATTTATGAAAGTTTGCCATCTCTGGCATGACAGAAAGCATAAAGCGTTGGAGCCATTCTCCAGCGAGGGGCACAGACAGCACTCATTAGGGTAACGAGTGCCGCTGGGGCAGCTAGCTACATGGGCACCCCTTTATGGGGACTGACACGAATTAAACAGCTACTGGAGGGGCACACGGAGGAGCTGGCTGGCTCCAAACCCTGTGTAAACACAGGCTGTCTGTGCCGTGGAGATGGCTGCAGCTCGGCCCTTGTTCGAGGAAATCTGCATCACGAGTGAATGACTGCAGGCTGGCACAGGGGGGTTAGTTATTAGGAAACTGGGCGGCTACTTGGTGCAGCATGAACGGCGTAATTCCTTCTGCTTTATTAGTTCCGGGCAGCCTGCTTTTTAGTTTTGTTAATGTGAAATGTGCAAACGCCCCCCTGAGCTCGTTATCCTTCAGGACTCTGCACTGTGTCAGCACTAATTAACCACGGCGCTCTGGCAGGGCGCTGGGGAGGCAGGCTGCTGGGTCGCCCTCCCAGGCAGCCCATGGGGTTAACTGCTTCGGAAAGGATGGGCTGGGACAGGGCTCCGCAGCCACCGAGCTCTCCCCCAAGCATCTCACTGTGTCCTCCCCTCCTCTCGAGCTCCCTCAGGTTGAATCTCTGTGCAGCTGGAGCCCGATAGCACCACCCGTTCGCACTGCCTGTGTGAACAAAGGCGTTTGTTTTTCCCCACAGCTCGCTTCCAGGGCCACAAGGTCACACCAGCAGAGCAAACCTTAGTTTCCACGTGGCAGCACAGAAGCCTGCACCCAGGCTACAAGTCAGGCAGATCTTGATCTTAACTAGTTCTCTTCTATCTCAGTTTTCAGAAACAAAAATGATGCCATCACTCCAGAAAAAAAATAAAATTGAGGCATGTGAAGCTTTTGGCCATCACGGCAGCCACACCAGAGCAGACTAGCTCTGGCCTTTCCCAAAGGAACCTTCACAAGAGATGGAGTTTCCTGCAAACCCCAATTTGCAAGATACCCAGAACACATCCCTCCTGACAGCACCGGGTGATGCTCAGCTCACTGGAGCTGCCAGTCTCGAAAGGGAGCCTTGCTTTTTAGAGACAGCAAAAGCCTGGTGGGTGCTGGAAGGAGCCCTGGGGAATTCTGGTATGTGGCCTTCACCAGGAAGCTGCATCGTGTGGAATGTGAGAAGTTACTTTTAACTCCATCCCACAACGTTAACATTTGAAAGATTGCAAGGGTGGGTTTCGTGGCGACTTACTAAGGCACGGTCCACATCCTGGTCACGGCAGCATGCTCACGGATTGTGGAGAGGTTCCTCAGGTCCAGAGGAGGTGGCCGTGCTGCAGGGAGACACAAAGGGAACAACATTTGAAAAAGCAGGGCTCAAGAAAATCAGGAACTGATTAGAAAAATGCAAGAAATAGAGTATTTCACAGAACGTAACTGATACAGCCGAGATAGGAGTCAGTAACAGATGACCACTTCAGGCAGTGCCGGAAAGCAAAGTCCCTCGTTTACTCAGAACCAGCAGGATAAATACATCGGGCACCAGGAGAGCAAACGCTCTGCAAGATCTACGCCTGATCCTTACCTCAGCGCAGCCCAGCCCGTGCTGCCTGCAATGGACAGGTCAGCTTCAGGTCATGGCAGGCTTTGGGCTCTCTCCTCAACCCAAAGGTCCTACACATGGCAGTCTCTCCTCGCACCTCCGCACGTTTTCCTTTCAGTTCTCAAAACCTTCCAAGCAAGGACCTGAGCTTGCTTTGCTTCCTAGCAGTGCTCTGCATTTCTCCCCCTGCTTCACGTAGCATTTCCTCAACCCATTCCTGAGTAACCCTGTGGCTCTGTAGCCCAAACAGCTTTACCACAGGCTAGGCTTTGGCAATTTTTTTTCTGCATAGCCATATTTCGTGACCAGTATATCATCAACCCAAATTTTGGAAGTGCTATGAGAAGCTGGAATGGAAAGTAACAGTATCTGCAGGAAATTCCTGGTGAACCCAAGGCAGCTGCACCCACCCAGCAGAGATTTAGCCAACAGCCCACATGCCAAGTGGAGGATTTGAGTGCTTGGATGCCCCGTTCCTGGGAGGCAGCAGCATGCAGGGTTAGCCTCCTGTCTTGCTACAGAGTGGATCCACACCCCTGCCCCACGCTGATGTGGCTGCAGAAGTGGCCACAGACACACAGACACTTTTCCTCTGCTTGCAAGCAGCCCCCTGGATGCACCCCACTACGCCACAGTCCTCAAGGCTCCTACACAGGGATTCAGCCCCTTCTAGAGAAGGAAAAAAGCCTCGAAACGCGCCAAGGCCACCCGCAGCCTAGATGCTCTTTAGGTCTGGCCTTACATTTCCTGCGAGGCTTGAGGTCTCGGTTCACCGGAGGCGGCTCCAGGTCGGAGGGCAGCTCGGGCAAGGGGCTGGTGAGTTTTTCAGTACTGACGACTGGGAAGGTGAAGGTGGCCGAGCTGGGGCTCATGGGGATGTAGCCGTCGGGTGAGCAGTCGGAGCCGGGCGCCGAGGGAGAGGTGCTGGGGCGCATGGGCACGTAACTGTCCTCCGCACCATCCGCGGCTGTCGAGTAGAGCGGGGAGAACCGGCAGGGCTTCGGCAGCAAGGGAGGAAAGGAGAAAGAAACCGTGGTGAACAAACAGCTTGCCCCGAGCGGCTCGGGAGGTCCTGCTGGGACCTTGCCACGACACGCAAGGACGGGAGACACACTCGGTTCGGGTGCTCGTGCCAGCTTGGGAGGAGCGCAGCGCCTTGCTGCTGGACACTAGGACCAAACCTAGGCGTGACTGAAGTAGGTCTGCCTCACCCAGCAGCAATTCTGACCTACAGGATGAAGGAAGTCCTTTCACACAAACAACTTCTGAAAGGAGAACAACTGGATTTTTGCACATGTAGAAGCCGAGAGAGCAGAGATACAGGCAGACAAGTTACTTCTGATAGCTGAACATAACCACTAAAGGTTGATCACCAACCCTGCAAGCTTCCAGAGGAGAGGAACACAAGCTGCACACCACCAAGGCTTGCATACAAGCAGCAAAGGAGCTCCCCCACAGAAAGCAGCGCTCAGTGCCAGACAGCAGGCTGGTTGCGTGGTGCCTGGTGGTGCCACACGTAACCCACATCTGTGCAAGCTGGGCCAGGAGCTTTGGGCTGACACAGTGCTGAATCACAGGGGCTTTGCTCACAGCCTTTCCTATATCCTGAGGAGGAGATAGCTCTCAGGATCAGGAAGAAATAGGCTTCTTTAAACCTCTTTTTTCCCCAAGAGGGAAGCGGCTTTCTCAGGTGCCTGTGGTCAACAGCTTCATTCTTGAGGTTACTGGAGTCCTTCACAGCAGGCCTGCCTTTGTCTGCTTTAAAACCAGGGGCTCCATGTTGTGGCCTCCCTCTACCCATGGCCACAGAGAAGCAGCACAGAAGTTGTCTGAAGCCAAGGGCTGCTTCTTCCTACTTTTTAATTATTTTTTTTTTGCTGAGTCCAGCAGATGACTGACTACCAGAATGTGAAATGAGTCACTTGCTGAAGCCCACATGCATCAGTGTTTAAGTTTATGCAAGCCGAGTACTCACCAAATTCAAGCTAAGCCTCTTGTCCCGGCTTCTTAAAGAACTGCCTTCCATGTCTGCTGCACAGAAAAAAGCGATTAAAAATGTGCAAGGTAGTCCAACCTGGTGGAACAATGCTGGAGTAAAGCACATGGCCCTAAACAAACTGGAGTGTTACAGCAATTCCCAAACTCCTGGTATGTACCCTAAATGAGGAAACCCAATGACACACAAGACCAGAACCAACTTGGTAGTGTTTCAAGAGCAATTTCGGCTATTTTAAGTGTGATGAAGCCAAGGAACAGGATCGTGCAACCCTGCTGTAACTGAGACTTCCCATACTCACAGGCAGGTGGGGGGAAAGACTGGTGTGGTGCAGAGAGCAAGCAAGCAAGCAGACTAACATCTGAACCCAGTGTCTGCTCTAGTCCCTCTGTTTCCCATCTCTCAGATACGGAATTACACCACAGGGACGTAGGGAAGGTTATTTTGCGGTTTGGAAAGCATTTGGGTGCCTAGGATGTAGGGTGCCTGGGAAACACATGGTGTTCTAGCAAGGGTGCATGAGCAAGCCTAACGAAGGGGGGAAATTCTTCTCTTTGCCACCCAGAAATGCTGACACAAGGCACGTGGCTTGAGCTGCTGGGGGACAAACCGCCAGCGGGAAGGTTCCCTTGTGCAGGTTGGCCTCCTCTTGGTGTAGGTCAACTTGTTTGTTGAAGGAAAAGGCTACAAAAATTGAAAAATGGCATTCAATCCCTAGATCAGCAGTGGTAGCTGCTGGAATGTTTCTGTCTGATTTTACTGTGGATAATGGAAGGCTGTTACAGTTTGTTTTCAAGGAGGGCAGAAGAAGGAACTGGGGGAATTGGAGAAAACAGAAGTGCTGTCACTCCTACCATATGGGTGCGTATACGGGCACACACACAGACGTGTGTGGTTACAGACATTTCTACCCCTGCTTACAACCACCACCCTTTTCTGGAAAATGACTTTCTGATCCGAAAAGTGCTTTTCCGTGCTCTCAGGGCCCCCAGGTAGGAGCACGGTGAGCCCTGCACCCTGCTGTGGCCGGGGAGATGCCTCTGCTGCACCGCAGCTCGGGGCTGAGCGCAGCAGCGCGGAGGAGAAGGAAGCAGCGCTGCTGGTGCGGGTGCACATGCGTCGGGGTGGGCAGGCGTCCTGCGATGGATACAGTTCCTTCGTTTGGCACAAAAGCAGTCAGGCACACCGGTAGGTGCCAGGGTACAGGTGCTTTACCAGCCCATACTACCTTTGCAGCAGGTCGATTCACAGCCATGCAGCTTTTACACATTGCTAAGGGCAAAAAAAAAAGAACTAAACTCAAGTGGGCTCACTGCAGGAGCCCATGAGCTGCAGCTGCTTCCTCCCTGTTTCTTTTTCAGACCGTCCTTTGTGAAGCACATTTTAATTCAGAGTTTAACCTTTCAAATAGTTTCAGCTGCACTTGGGGGAAGAGAAAAAAAAAAAAAAGCAGCAGCACTTATTAATTCATTGCTGCCCCCTGTCAGGCAGAGATAACCTTGCAGCACAGCAGCAGAACATGACATTTGGACACTTAATCCTCTTAAGAACCCTTTGGTGTAAATTGGGATGGAGAAACATTAACCACCTCACGCGTGCCAGCAGGGCTGGAGCAGCATATACGTGGAAGCAAAAGCAGTGTTTTTCAGGGAGCAAGCAGGCGTAACTGATAATGAAGAAGAGCATTTCCACCGATGGGTGTTTCTGCAGAAACCTTCCAAGAATTGTTTGTAGACTGATAAACAGCCCGGGCAGAGCTCTCCTTGCTCTGCTGCCTGAGCTCGGAGGGCAAGATCTAACGGCCCCAGACACTGAGAGCCCATTCAGACTACAGGGGCCTGAAGGATGCTCACCCATACAACCCTGCCTTGTCTCCTCATCAAAACTGACACATCACCGCAAAATATTTGATGCTTTCCAGCCAGCTGCTTCCCTCTGTTCTGTGGCTTCACAACATAAAACTCGCATCTGCTGTGTACACTGGATTTTGTCACCTGGATGTTCCTGGTTTTCAACCATTATTTGGTCTGAGATGGTTTTCAAGAACCAAAAAGGCACCCCCACTGGGAGCAGGGCTTGCTTTGCAGCCGTCTCCCTCTGCAGCAGGTTTTCAGGCTAGCCAGGAGGAAATGCCAGGACAGAGGGGGATTTGCTGAAGGACACCAAGTCCCCAGCTCACCCAGGATTACATCCCATCCCCAGCACCTCCCTGGCGTCCTGTCCTTTAAGCATGAGAAAAGAAACACTGCTGTTACTGAGAGGACTCTGTGCGGAGCCACAAAGGCACTTCCCCTGGGCAAGCCCACGCTTTGACCTTCAGAAACAGAGGGGCAGGAGCTGAATGCAAGTGATGGACAGCTCCAAACCCTGCTCAGACAGGTCTAAACTCTGCTTGGACAGGTCCAAACCCTGCTCGCACCATTTTGGGGCTGCCATGAAGCATCACAGCAGGAGAGCAGGCAGTGGGCACCCTCCCACCCCTCCCAGTGCCAGCAGCTCCGAGACACGCTCACCTTTCCAGTTCCTGACATTGTCCAGGCTGGACAGGGAGATCCTCCTGGGCACCAGCGCCACTGGAGCCCGGCAGGTCCCCGCGTGGCCGTTCTGCAGCACCCTGCCGCCCGCCTCGTCCCCTCGCCTGTCCAAGAAGTGGGTGGGCTTGGGGGGCCGCGGGGGGGGCGTGTTGGAGAGCACATCCAGCTGGCTCACGCCGTAGGGCAGCGCGCTTTGGCTCTGCTCAGTCTGAAAGGTTGGCGTCAGCGGCGTCCCCAGCAGTGGAGAGGAGGAGGAAAAGTCACTGGGTGTCCCGCTCACGTCGGCGCTCCTGGGCACGGTGCCGGGGTTTGCCAGCGGGGCCGCGTCCTGGTGCACGGCACCGCAGGGCTGCACGAGGTACAGCGAGGGCTGGGACTGCAGTGAGTCGACAAACACGTCATCCGATGAGGTCTGCTCCAGGGATCTGTCCGAGTTGGACCAGCTGTCACACCTGCACGGGGCAGAGAGCAGGGCTGCTGCTTGCCTCTTCTCCTGCCTGCAGCCGGGTAAGTGTGCAGGGCTGGGGGGGTAAAACCTGCTGGGAGCGGCTCCATGGGCCGCTTTGCACTCCCAGCTTGGAAAATGCCCACTGACCGCTTTGTGGTTTCCTTTCTGCTGGCACTTGGCCCTGCACACCCTCAGGGCACTGTCCAGGCCCTGTCCTCACCCCCAGGGCAGCGTGGCCAGCAGCGATGCTCCTTCACCAGCCCAGGGCTTCCAGCCCTGTAAGGCTGAGCCCTCCGCGTGAGGAGTCCTCGCACCACCACGCCTCAAATTTCAACCTCCATGCTGCAGCGTTTGCTACAACCCCTACTTCCCTGTCTGGTTACCAGGCAAGTGGAGAAGTGGCTCCCAAAGCTGCGTGCTCGCCAAGCAAGGCATCTGTTGTGCTGCAGGAACCCAAGTTAAAAACCAGGGGGACTTTCAGAGAAGGAAGGGGAGGAGCACAAGCACTGTCCTGCTGAGGCTTCACCCATTCTTTCCTCCCGAGTGACAGCGTGTGACAAAAAGCACAGTCTGAGCCCAGATCTGTCCCCTCCCTGTGGCCATGGAGGGGCCCCCGAGCTGAGCATGAGGCACTTTGAGCACCTGGGGCAGCAGCAGGCGGAAAGAGCACCTGGAGGGAGACTGCACGGGCCAGGACTGACAGCTGATGCTTGACCGCTCACCTCCTCTACAGAAAGCCCCCTGAGAAATGGCTTTCTGAGGGTCCCATCGGGCTCAGGAGCTGCAAGACTCCAGGACCAGTTTGCCCCAGCTTCCCAGGGGCACGCCGGGGTGGCTGCAGCCCGAGGTGTGCGGTGGAGCCCGGAGTTACCTGGTGTGGCTGAGCTTGCCCGACTCGCAGTTGGAGAGGAAGAGGTAGTCGGGGAGGAAGACCGACTCCGACTCGCTGGGGGTCTCCTCTGTGGCAGAAGCGTCGGCAGCGGCCTGCTCGACCGAGAAGGAGGGGTCGGCGATGCGGGAGGCGTGGGTGGAGGCGGCTGGCGAGGGCTGCGGGGACGAGGTGGTGTGGGACAGGCTCTCCACCGAACCTGCAGGGAGAAGCGACGGCCCCAGCTGAGCCACAGCGGGGCGAGGCGAGGACGCGTCGCGGGAGCAGGGCTGTGCAGGCTGGGCCCTGTCCCACAGGGTGAGATGCGAGGGCCCCAGCAGGCCGAGCCAGCCCTCAGTGCCTGCCCTGTGCTGGCTGCCGTGGTCACCCCTCAGCCCCGGGGCGTATGGGGAGGGCCCCACCAGCGAGGAACCCACCCCTCTGGTGACACTACACCTCCACATCAGCCCCGGCAGGCTTCCCCCCGGCTCCTTCCCCCTCTGAGCCAAAAGAAGCAGGAAAAAAGCCGAATTCTTCCTCGCCCTACCCCGTGGCTTGCCCCTTTCAAGCAGGGGGAGCCATCTCCTTCCTTCTCTACCAGCTGTTTCCTCCTGATAGCTCGGATTTGCAGTACTGCAGCAAACCCCAGGTTGCAGAGCACTCGCACGCGTGCTTCAACTCGAGCTTATTCAGCAAAGCGTTTGCTTAATTTTCAGCAGGTGCCTGGAGCAGCAGGACTGCAGCGGCCCTCTTTGCCCCGGTGATCATCTGAAGGGAACAGCTTTTCCAGGCTTTCATGCTCGTGAAGCAGGGCTGACGGCTGAAGCCTTCCCAGCTGAAAAATAACTTCTCTTTTCCATCCTGCTGGCTCAGGCACTGGCTCAGCCTGCAGAGCCTGGACTCAGAGCTGGCTTGCAAGCTGAGGGGGATCAAATATGCACCAGGCTAACTCCACAGAGACCTCAGCGAGCATGTGAACATCGCCATCTGACCACGTATTTAAAGAAATAACAAAACCAACACAGTGCACAAGAAAAATAAATGACATTGTGGATTACTAGCACAGAGACTGAACAGGCCTGAGCTCCATCTGCTACTCGCAGGGTTTAGCCTCAGATTATCCCATCAGGAAGGGCTGCGGGCTGCACAACACATGGCAGGTCTGCACCATCCCTGTCCCTGCCGCTCGCCGTGGCTGCCCTTCTTTAGCCTTTGTGGACGTGGCTACCCAGAGCCAGCTCCTGGCCCCCCATCCCCGTCCCTGCCAGCTCTGCTGGGAACCGCATCAGCGTGCATTAAAGTCGTGCTGCGGCGGCAGCTGGGGAGAATGAATTATGCATGGCCATTTTCAAGGGAGAGCAGGCAGAGAATAGGTTCGGTGCCTCTCCCGCTCTGTCCTCCCGTTTGCCAGCAAGGCTGAGCACAGCTCTTCGGCTGGCAAAATAGCTGTTTTGGTGGGTACTAACCCCAAAATCTCTGCCCTGCACTGACGGGAAGACTCACCATGGAGGATGCCCCATCAACTTTCCCTGTCAATGTAGGTCTTGGAAAACCAGACGGCTTCTCCCTCCTGCTACAGACCCCAGCTCCAAAACTGTCCTTGTGCAATGGCACAATGGGTGAAAGCGGGGGTCCCTGCCTGCAGCTCCCCCCTACCACACCGGGCTGCAGGGAGGTGGAGATGCTGCCAGAGGCTGACATGAAAGAGCAGCCTTGAGGAGCGCAGGGAGGGATTTCCTCCCGAGGAGGGCTGGGAGGAGCCCTCACACTTCCCCTGACTCCCACACATGGGCCGGGCGCTGCCACCAGCAGGCCTGCTGCTCTGTGGGAGCTCAGCGGGGACACAAAGGGGATGCCCCGAGGGGAAGCATCCCTGTGGGGACAGCGGGGTTCCTGCAGGAACGGGGCTCCTGGCTCCCCGCGTCCCAGTGCGCTGCCCTGGCTGCCAGAGGTGTCCTCAGGGGGGCTGCAGCGAGCTCCCAGGGCGTCAAACCACTTCTCAGCAAGGTTTAAAAAGAAAAAAACATGCATTAAAAGCAGCAAAGAAACCATCAGAAAGGAGCAGGAAGGGAGAAAGTCCCAGCATGGGTGCGAGCAGGAGTGACTGGAGCTGTGGGGAAGTGAGGGAGAGGTGGATGGAGTGCAGGAGCAGAAGGCTCCTGTCCAGCCTCCCGCAGCCAGGAGGGACCACGGGTGACTGGTTGCTTCAGGTGACGGCGGTGACATCCTGGGTGTCAGGCTCCATCGTGCTGGGGGAGAAGGTGGAGGTACAGGGGGGTGATGGAGACTGGCGGGGATCAGTAGGGGCTGCATGGGGAGGAAGCAAGGCATTTACACGGGGTGCAGAGCGATACCTGGAAGAGCCCAAGAGGGAGCCCAAGAGGGAACCTCTTCCTCCCCCAGCAGCTCCCGTGCCTTCAGCACGGCCACGGGCACGGTTCCTTGTGGCAGCCGAGTGCCATGGGGCGAGGGTGGCCGGTGGCTGGTGGCCAGCCCGCCCCGCCTGCCGCCTGCCCAGGTGCTTCCTGACATCTGCTGGAGCTCGCGCTTCCCCTCCACCGGCCGGCTGGCCCCTCCTGTTGACTAAAACGTTGGCCTGACGGGGCCAGCTCTGAGCTGCCTAAACGTCGAACCCGAGGCCTCTGGTGAGGAGGAGCCAGCTGGGAGCTCAGCTTCGTCGTGGCTGTCAGGGGCTGAGCCACGGCGCAGAGCTGCGACCGCGCCGTCTGTGCCCACAGAGCATTAGATCGGGGGTTCACTGGTTCGGGGTTTGGCCTCAAAGCTACCGTGAATTCTCGGAGAGATGCCAGGACTGTAAGTGACTGATTTCCCACTGTAGTATTGGCTGTGAGAGTCACCTCAATGCGGAGCAGCTCGGTAAGGTTTCCTGCTCTGCATGTGCCCTCCTTGCAGTGATTCATTGCAGGGACCGTGCCTTGTAGCGGTAGCGTTCACGTTAAAAAAGCGTGCTGCATTTAATAGGGCTTTTCTTAAGCTAATTTTTAGGAGTAATTTGTTTAAACCTCCAACCTCTTGGGGGATTTCTGTGCTCCCAGAAAGCTGAAGCAATTTATCAGTATTTGAAACGTGCCGTGCAAGCTGTGCAACTGTGCAGGCTGAAATCAGAGGGCAGGAACAGAAGCTGAACATGCCCTGCAGCCTGAGCCAAATCCACACCAGACCCGACCACACTGGCAGGAGCTGCGGGCTAAATAGGAGGTGTTATTTGCCAGGAGAGATGTAGCAAGTGCATGGCTGGAAGCTCAGCTTACACTGCCCGCGATGCAGACTGCCGGCTCAGCTGCCGGACTTTACACTGAACCAAGACAAATGCTCTGCACTGCAGGGGATATTTGCCTTGAGGAACAGAGCAGAAAGCTGGGATGTCAGCTCTTCAGCCCGCCACAGCAAGAGCTGTCACTTCTCATCCATCAGCATCTACACTGGTGGTCTTGGCTGGGAAACACCCGTGGGATTCTGCCAGTGCTGCCCACATACAAGCCACGCTACACTCGAGCAGTACAACAGAGGTTTCTAGTAATAATGCATCTTTCCTGGGGACTGCCTTGGCTCCTCTGCCTCAGATCACACCTCCTTGGGCACGTCCTCAATGCAGTGCCAGAAGCCTACATGTAGATTGGAAAGACAAAGAAATACATTTGGTTCTTTGTCTTGCGAGGGAAGACTTAGCTGACAGGCTGATTGGTAAAGCTGCATCCAATGCAGCACCGCAGCGAGAGCAGCAGCACAAGGGCGACAGCTCCATTTCAGCAAGGGCCAACCAGCAGGGAGCGGGTCACTGGACAGTCCCTAATTACCCCCAAACTCCGATGGACTTGGGGGATGACTGCCATCCCCCAAAGCTACCAGCTCAACTCTTCAAGCTGTACCCATGGGCAGTGTGTACTGGCACAAGAACATGTGCCAGCCAGTTTTCCTGGTGCTCTCTAGAGCCAACATGAAAACGGAAGACATCAGATTCATAACAGGAATGCTGCAGAGCTCTTCCACTCCCATTTCCCCTCAGAATAAACTACTGAAAAGATGATTAAAGAAGGCGGGGAACTGGGATAGGTTAAAACCAAAGATCTCATGGCCTTTTGCTTCCTCTCTACCAGGTAAGGGTATGCCCACGCAGCAGTGGGAGCACAGCAGCACACTGACCATGGCAGGATAGACCGCCCCTAAACATCTTGCTGCCCTTTGAGTCCCCTGGTGGGGCCGAGTCCCTCCATCACCACCCTTTTCTGCCCTCAGGCTGGCTTTTATCACCACGAAGGGCTCAGCCCTGACTCACTTCCTACAAAGCACTGAAACTGCTGCTGTATCTGCCTGTTGGAAATGTCAAGGGAAAGACAGATTGCTGTAATCTGAGCCTGATTTTCTCATTTGAAAGGTAAGTTGATGATGACATGGGTCCTGGCTTTAATTCCTGGCTAGATCCCTCTTGGAGTGGTTAGCTCCTGGAAGCTCTCCAGGAAACTCACCCCGCTGACTGCCCGCAGGTGTGGGGCTGGCAGAACAGGCCGGCTTCGTGCTGCACTGGAGGACCATCGCTTTAGCCTAGACAGACACCCCTAGCGCTCTCCTGTCCTCTGCCTTTGCTTTATTTTTCTTCTCACTAATAGGCTAGGATAGTTCAGCATTTTTGTCATTGATTTATGTGTGCACATACACCCAGATCTGCGCACATTCCACGTTCAACAAAGCTTGAGAAAACGCGAGTTTTGCAGAACACTTTCCTGGAACAGGTGTCTTACGTTAAGCCAAACTAAATAAACATGGGCCGTGTAATGAAATAAACAACCCCAGAAGATAACACTCAATCAGCTTTTCACATAAACAGTACCTTTTCTTATTAAGGACCTGCTGTTTATTCTAGCAGCGATTGCTTCATCGATGTGAGACCAAGCAGCCAGCTCTTATTTCCACCCAGCAGAAGCCAGCCCCCCAGTAACCTTCAGAGCAGGGTCTGCACCGCCTCAGGACCACGTGGAGCTGTAGGAGATGTTAAGTCCCACATCCCTTGCCACCCCAACGAGCCCCACGCTTCCTTTTGCCCCGAGCAATGCTATGGAAAACCCCAACCCCAAGCCAGCCCCAAGCCCCAAGATAGCACAATCCTACCTGTGCCATCTTCCAGGTGCCCGAAGTTGCAGATCTGGCTGATGTTGTGCACCCAGATCTGCATCTCCTCCTCGGTTTTGGCCACCAGGTAGAAGGTGCGGTAGGTGGTTCTCACGATGAAGACAAAGTTGTTCTGAAACTCTTTCCTGATGAAGTTGGGCCCCGAGTGCTTCAGCACTTCGCACTCGTTGAGGTCGATGATGCGGATGGGCTTTTTGGAGTGGTTGTTCCTGTAGTACTCCAGCACATCGGGGTTCCCGCTCATGCGGCCTCGGCGCAGCACGAACCAGCGCTTCCTCCATGCCTGCGGGTGGCACAGACAGGGCCCGTCAGCCTCACAACACAGCCAGCAGCACTTTTTGGCGTTAGGGCTTGTTAATAAACCTGTGGGAATGGGACTTGGACCCGAAGTGTTTGCTCTCAGCTTGCGTTTGGGGCAGAATGAGGAGAAGGGCTGTCACCTGGGGGAGCACAGGGAACACGGCTTCTCTCTCCTCTCGCCCTCAGCCTGCCAGCATGATGCAATGGCTCTGATGCTTCACCTGCCTTTAGCTACAGCAGGTGAACCAAGAAGAGATTGTAACACGTTTTCCTTTCAGCTGGGACCACACCGTGTGCTGCAGCACGTGAGCTAACACCTGGCAGCACGCACCTCCTGCCCAAAGCGAGGCCTCCAGATGACCCGCATGGCTTCCCGGGCCAGGAAAAAGCTGTTAATGAGCTGCCAGCTACTTCTGGAAGCCCAGAGCAAACCCTGAGGGAGCTGTAGTGCTAAGATGTTAAGTGGGAACCTCCCCAGTGCTGCAGAACATCTGTTTACCCAGACACTGCTTCCAGGGACGCCGCAACCTGCACCAACCCCTGTCAGCACCAGCATCTCCTGGGCCCACATGGCTGAAGGCACGGGACCCACACTGGCTAAAACGAAGACTGAGATGCCGTATCACTTCGTTAAGCTGCACGCAAGTTTCTAGGAACAAAATAACATTTTCCGCTCCTCCAGCAGCTGCTGCAGTTCAGCAGCAGCACGAGAGCCCCTGAGCAGATTACAGCTGTCACCAGCACGCTTACTTCAAGGGCCAAGAGGAATCCACCCTGAGCTCTGCTCCGCAGAGGAAAGCTGAAGCAAGGTGTTGGGAGCTTCCCTTCAGCAAACTCCTTGCAAATAGCGTTTGGATAAAACCAGCTCTGACGGCAGCCCTGTGGGGGCAAAGGGGCTTGCACAATGCCCAGGTACACAGTCACCATAGAACCCCAGATGCTTTAATTGCCTTCATCAGTTAAAAGTTTAGCAATGAAACATCTAACAACCACCCCCTGCCTAAGCATTACGCAAGTGCTCGCCGCAAAGCGACTCATCACAACACGAACCTGGGCAATCGCTTGCACTTGGGTTCACCACAGTGCTCCTTTCGCAGGGCGGCTGTCCGACTGACACCCAACCTGCTGGCCTAGGTGCAAAGTAACTGATGGCAGGATGCTGTCACTACATCGTACAAATCCTTACCGGGACACTTGGGGCTCAGTACAGGCACTACAGATTTCACCGACAGTTCCTGTGAGTACAGCAACAGTGAAAGCAACCAACAAAAAAATAGCAATCCTTTGTTAGGAGGTGTTTGATTTATTTTTCCCCGGCACTTAACAGAGGTTTCCTCACAGTGCAAAGCTTTTGCCTTTCCATACTCATCTGATATTTTATCTAGAGATGAATCTACTCAGCCTGGCAGTACCTTAATCTATTTTGAAAGCAATAGACTAGTCATAAATAACAAAGAGGGACCAGAGACGGCAGTTCTTTAGAGGGAGCTCTTGCAAGGCTGACTAACACGCAGCAGCTGATGTACAGGAGTGGCTCTCAAAGCAGGGCTGCATCAGGAACGGATGCAAAGCAGAGGTGAGGTGCCAAGTATTGCACAAAGAAAATTCAGGCTCACCTATATGACCTGTCAAGGTTTGAAAATGATTTGGTCTGTGTTAGAAGCAGCTAGAGGCAACATCAGATCACTGAGATCTTGCAGAGAAGTTGGATTGTGTAGGAACCAAGGAAGAAAGTGACACACACACCCTCTCCAAATCAAATTAAAGCAAAAATGAAGCTTTTAAAGGAGAAAACAGCTCCCTGAGTAGCAAATTTCAGTAGTAGAGCAGAGTCATCTTGCAATGCATAGCCCTGGACAGGGCCATGACACCACCTGCAGCCCAAGCACCACACGTGCCTGATGCACAGCCTGCTGGTGCACCAGGATTGGCAGCTCAGCTCCCCTAACGCACACGCAGCCCGGGCAGCAAGAAGAGAAATGCCTCGGGAGGAATAAGCCAAAAAACATCTCCTTTGCCCTCCAGGGAAGCTGGCTGCTAAAGCAGCCAGCAGGAACCACCTGAGCTCCCCCAGGGCATTGCCACTGCCCTCAGGCTGCTGGGCCTGCAGCTAAAATTTGTCTCCTGATGGAGAGCGGGTGGAAATCACCTGCACGGGAGCACGGTGAGGGAGGAGGAGATGGGTGTCTCTGGGTCAGGCTGGACAGTACAGCATCTGTCCCCATTTCTTCAGCATTTTGACTTTAACGAGCGTAACGGGATCTGTGGGCTTCAGGAGAACCTGGGCAGCTGGTGAGAGGAGAGCAGAAACCCTCAGCTGTGCCTTGCAAGCTGGCACAAGCACAGGAGCAGCCCCATGACCCTCCCTGCGGGCAGGCAGCCCCACCAGGCTTCTTGCAAGGAGAGCGGGAGGTGCCTGGTGCTCATGGCCCACGACGGGAGAGGAGGAGGCACCGAGGCTGTGAGAAGCCCTGGTTATCATGCCCAGGCAGCCAGAGCACAGAGCTGGGTGGAAATAACGAAATCAGTGCGGGTGCAAGGGGGAGGTGATGGGGACTTTGGGGCGATGGGAGGCTGAACCAGGGCTGCTATTGCACATGGGCGACTGCTGCACGGGGGGTGTCGGTGGCAACACCAGATAAAAAAGGCCACAAACAAACCAGTCAGGTGCTGAAAATGTAGCTGACTAGTAAACATGTTGGGAGCCTGCATGGGAAGGTTTTAGCCAGGGACTGTAACCGCTTACCTTCTGCCTGGGAGCATGTGTTGGGTTTTGTCTGTGAGAAACAAACCCAGCATGTGAGATCTAAATAATTAACTGCAGCACACACAAGCTCCATGAGGTGAATTGGCCTGGAATAGGATTTATCCTGTGAGGTTTGATTTTTTTCTGGTTTTAATAACAAACCAGGGGATGGCCAAAAGACTTGACATTCTTTACCAGCTGAATTAATGCTCATGACTCCCCCGCGAGGATAATCTTCACCAGGCACAGTGAAGCCAAGGGGAAGCAGGACAAGGCGTGCCAGCTCCTCGCTCGCCTGGAGGCCTGGCAGCGTGCTGGCTGCTGTGGGGAGGCCCGGCAGGGAAAGGAGAGGCCGCGAGCTCAGTGCTGGGAGGAAGGGGAGCAGCGGGTGCCATAGCAGAGGGTCTGACCTGGGGCTGGGTGTTCCAGTGTGCGCCGTGCTCCTCCTTCGGCTGCCCGAGCCGTGGGGTGGTTTTGGGTACCGGCAGAGCCACAGGGCAATCGTCCTGCAGCTGTGCTGGCGTTTGAGACCAAAGTTTTCAAAGAACCACTTTAAAATGTCTTATTTTATGGGAAAAAAAAAAAAAAAAACATAACGAGGCAGAACTTTATAGTGTTTCCTATAAATGATTTCTAAGAGGAAGTTTGAATTCATACTGGACAGCCCTGTGAGCAGCTGGTGTCTGGGCCTGTTGACAGCGCGGCGGTTCAGAGGTGCCGCCCGCAGGGTGCCAGGAGGGGGTCAGCTCCCACCTGCATCCTCGTGCTCACAGAGCCCAAGGGTGTTGTAGGGAGCAGCTCATGCTTTGCAGGAGCAACGGGCCAGCCCCTCGCAGGAGGGCTCCTGCCTCCTGCTCTCTGCCCACCTGGCTGTGCAATCAGGCTCGATTAACTCACTTGTGGAAATCAGAGAAGAAAAAGACCTCTTAAACCTTCCCCCAGCTGCAGTGATGGCTTTGCTGTACTGGCTGTAGGGCTGCAGCTCCCATCAGCTCTGCGTAATAAATCTCCTTAACGAGGCTGCCTGCGTGTCCCTTTTCTGGGGGACAGCGGAGCTTTAGCACTCTGCCCGCCTTGTTTTGCCTCCCTTGCGCCCAGCTTCTCGTATTTTCTGCTCAGATCTCACAAACTTCAGCAGCGAGAGGCTGAAGAGGCTTATGGCTGGGAAAGAAAAGTCAGTGAATCTTCTCCTGCCCTCGCAGCTCTGTTTTCTCAAGGGGAAAGGCTCTGAAGGACACCAGCATGCCCACAGCAAGCAGCGTTCAGCACAGCCTCGTACAGCTGCTCTGCGCATCCCGCGCAGAGGACCACAGTACAATGATTTCGGGACAGGCTACTGTCTAACACCCTATTTCCATCTGCTAAGTCGTGAGTCACTGACTGAGTCACTTGTCTATCTGCCTGTGGTGGTTTCAGTATGAGTCTAAATGAATCTTATTTCAGGAAAGTCAGCATGAGCCTTCCTCGGAGGAGATGCAGGGGAAGGGGAAATACCTTCTTCTTTGCAAGGTGATATAGATACAAAGATTGACTAAAAATGTTACCCTAAAAATTTCCTGCACTGTATGTGCAGCAAAAGCTTTGTAATAAAGCATCTAAGGTGACGTCCTTTAGAACCAGGGAGCTTTCCTTTGTTTCTGCTTCTCACAAAAAGCAACCTGTGGTTTGTGTAGAAATAAATTACACACACTATGAAAAAAAAAAAAAAGAAAGAAAAAGACCTGGACTCAACTGTTGTCTGCTAACCTACACACATTCCCACTGCCTGCTCCACATCCCAATCCATAATATTTATGATGCTTTACATGTACAAACATCTGCAACCGACTGAGTCACTGCTATTTAATAAACATGCAGATTCTTTGTAAAGCTAATGGGTCCATTTGGGCACAGCGGGTCAAAGTCATAGCGACCTAGAAACTTGGGAGGTTTAAGTTCTTAGAAACCTTGCAGGAGATAAGCAAATGAGTTCTGAAAGCAGAATTAAAAATGACACCACCAATAAACGCATAAAGTAATTCCCCCAGTGTGTCTGGCCGCACATCCCTGGGATGAACACGGCAGTGAAGACGGACTCCGGTGCTTTCAGGGCGTGACAGAAATTTCTGTGCCTCCAGGTGGGATTAAACCTGAGCTGCCACCACTTCCAGCAGCCTGCCAGCCGTCCTGGTGGACCACTCATCATGAGAGGCTTGCAAAAGCCCCGTGCGGAGGGATGCTGGCGCTGGCCAGCCTGCTTTGCCCCATGGCAGGCTGTTGGACCCTGTCCCACCAGCACCTCAAGGGGATGTGGCCTCATGCCTTCAGCATCCTTGTACTCTCCTTTCTCTTTCATTTTGTCTGTTTAAGGACAGTTCAGGGGAGACATACCAGCAACAGAAGACAGCCCCAAAACCATCAGGCAAAGGGCTTGGTTTGGAGCCACCGAAAGATCTCCTCCCAGCAAACCCCTCCTCACTGCTGGGGCACACGTTTTCCTTCCCAAGGGCAGGCACTGCGAAGCACGAATCCCTTCCCACTGCCCCCCAGCTGACACCTTCTGGCTGCTGCTACGTTTCTGCAGGCAGCTACGCTCCTTGACAGTGAAGACTTACAGGCAGGGCTCTTCACATGAGGATGTTTACAGCCTCGCCAGCTAGCCAAGAGTTTTAGTTCCATATTCCCTCGCAGCATGCTTATGTGCAGTATCTCAAGTGACATTATTATTACCTTCCTGAACGCAGCTTGGATTTCTCCAGTGCTTTCTTTCCCCCCGAAGTCCTGCAGCACTTGGCAGCTGGTACACGCCTGTTACACGCCACATATGCGGTGAGTGGTTCACCTGCCCCGGGGTACACCTGCTGCCGACACCGTGCCACGCTCCCCATGGCCAGAGTGCTCATGCCTTTGGCTTTGGCTGGTCTCTTCCATCCCAAATCCTCATTTCCCTGTGTGATGTGGCAGAGGACAACGGGTAGAAAGCCCCCGGTCTGGCTTGGTGCCACCCCTTTGTCAGCTACAAAATGAAAGCCCCACTTCTCAGGACTGTGCTTTTTGCAGAAATGAGTTAAAACCAGGGTGAAACCAACACACTGCTCAGGCTCTCCTGGATTTGACAACATAATTTCATTTTCTATCAGTGGGAAAGGGGCCACTGAAACCTCATGCAGCACGGCAGGGATCCCAACAGTTGCATGAAAACTACTTGTGTAAGACAGCCTGGAAACCTTTAGGGCTTTTCTGACTTGTCCACAATAAATTCTTTAACACCAACACAGTAATAAGATAAAATCTTGACTAGAGGTAAATTCCAAGTTCTTGGAAGCTTTCATCCAAAACTCTTGCATAATCCTAAAGGATTTTTAAAAGGCTCCGTGCAGATCCTTGAGATCCCCCTAAAGCGAGGCTGCCTCCAGGTTGTTTAAGGAGCAGCAGCTCTCACCCACGAAAGCTGGGTATCAGCATCTGCTGGATGGCCGAAGCTATTCAAGTCAAAGGAGTTTGCAGTTATTTTTGGAAGCAAACACAGGAAAATGTATACACTAAAGGGACCGAAGTTTGGACAAATTTTGAGCAAATTCTCTAAACTAATAGCTTTTATGGAAGGTCTCCAAACCTCCCCTGCTAAGGGAAGAAATCGAGTTGGGGCTAATCCCCTTCCTTGCAGCTCCCCAGCAAGATGTAAATACAGATGTGCGAAGTAGTTAAAGACCAGAAGGAACTGCAGGTTTCTCAAGCCTGGAGATTGCGCCCTGCCTCAGGCTATCTGGAGTCCCTCTCCTCTGTGTTACTGGGAACTGGCAGTTTTCTCAGTATTTTTACACCAACAGAACAAATTTTGCTGTTTCACCTTGTTAACTGAACATGTGGTGTGAGGTCAGCAACAGTCACGCAGCCTATCTATAACTGTCTGAGCTCACATGATGCTACGGCTCCGAAGAGAAGGAACATAAACAGGAAATTGGGCAAAGTGACTCTTTTAGTAGGGGACCACAACACCATTTTTTTTTTCTTTTTCAGTAGCTAAACTCTTTAACAACACACTGCTGGATCTGATGAAGAAAAGCAGAGTAACCAGCACGATCAGAAAAAAAAAAAAAAAAAAAAAAAGCCACAGATGTTTACGCTGTGACACTTCAGCCTGACGATAAATAACAATGTGCTCGATGCAGCGAAATGACCCCACTTTCCGGGTTGTGCTCAGAAGCTGGGCTCATCTCCCCGTGTGCAGGGAACGAGCTGGTATCGGATGCATCCCCCACAGCCACCGTGGGCCAAACCTCGGCCGTCTTTCTGTCCACCCGTGTCCAATTCCCTGCCGTAGGCTGCAAGTGCTTCGACCTTTGCACTTCATTTTCTCTCCTAAAATTGCCTGGAGAAAGGAAGTGTGCGGGAGGCAGGCAGCGGAGCGGGGAGGAGGTGCACATGCGTGGGAGGGCTTGTCTTGCAGAGCAGGCCAAGTATGTTGAAAACAAGAACCAACCTTTCTGGACACATGTACGGAGATAGGAAGGAAAAAAGAGAGAGGTCCAACATCACAACAGCAACCGCCACATGTCCAGAAGAGCTTGGGATCCAGGTGTGTGGAGGGGGCACTGGTTTCGGAGGGCTCGGCGTGCTCCCAGCTGTGCAGATGCTGAAGATCTCTGCTGGGATCAATGTGCTGGCTCGCAAGCCGTCCCACGGGAGCCACCCGGCCTTCACGGTGACATTTAGACTCTATTGAAGTAAATGGCAAAGCTCCCACTTGCTTGGAGAAGGCCAGGTCCTCCTCTCGACAGGAAGCTCTGAGAAATGCAGAGATTCCCAAAAATGGAAACACACGCCGAAGGAATCATCTGAATCAAGAAAATCTGCCTTAGACAGATGAGCAGCCTTTCTATCTACCACATCAGACGATGAACTCACCCTTCACGGGTCTAGCCTGGGGTTTGTGGGTTACTCCCAGGCTGTGCTCAGCCCTGACTTTTCTCCAGCCAGACAGCGAGTGTCTTCTGGTGATCTCAGGCATGAGACCCCATTTTGGGGGGACACAGGCCCTCCCTGCCACTGGGTGCTACCTGCCAGGCCATTTCAGTAAATATCAGAATTGCAATTAAGAGTACACTAGGAGTGTGGGAAAGACAAACTGAAATATATGGTGAAATACTTTGAGTGAGCTCCCTTGAACTGGTCGGGATGGCAGCAGGTACACGGGTGGGGTGAGTGTGGCCACACCGAGCCCCACAGCACCGAAGGAGGCTGGAAGTGCTAAGTGGCTGTGTTCACACCCACCTGCTCATTTTGAAGTACAATATTAGAAAAGCAGCTGTGCTAAGGAGTTTACGCATCTATTTTGATTGTAGTTCTGCTGCTTTGGACTGCCTTTTCACCAATGCATTGGGTTGCTTTGCCTGTAAGTATCCTGCTAGGCAGTGGTACATTTTAAGAACCAGTTCTCCTTCTTCTTTAAAAGCTCTCCTAAATTAATCTTCTCTGCTTTACACTGCACAGGAGACTGAGCTGGTTTTTAGACGTTTTTAGAATTATACTTTCATTCTCCTTAGTTTGTGGAAAAGTGGTCATCACTCATACGGCTCCTAATATACAGCATCTCCTGCCCGTCATTTTTTATTTTAAAGTACATAAATGTTAGGAAAAATATAAACAACGCTCCCCATGCCAGGTTTTCTTTTGTTTGTTTAAGAATCTCTGAGTTGCCAGAATTTTTCTGGAGTTTTTTTTCAGAGTTTTTGCTGCTGCGTCCTGCATCTCATCCAAGGAAGCAGGGCTCTCAGGGCGAGGCTTGAAGGGCTAACACCCCGCGAGCTCCGTTTCCCTCCGCACTGGAGGCACGTTTCACAAGCTCAGCTGGCTAAAGTCAGCTCGAGTATCCAAACACCCATCAAGTAAACTTCCCATGCTTCGGGGGCAGCCGCACATTTCTTCACCCTGCCTGTGAAATTCTGCAGATCCGTGCAGTTTTTCTCACTGTGCTACTTCATGCCCTGCTGACTTCACACCAGCACAAGGGGCAAGGTGCTCCAGCAGAGATGGAGTGAGGAGCAGAGCTGGCGCCGCTCCCCAGCTGCATTGTTCATCCTCACACCTTTCTCTTCTGCCCTCCTGAAATGGGACCTTCAAGCTGTGACCCACAGATTCATTAAGTTTTTCCAGTTCCTTGTTAATGCTGCAGCTTCTGCCATTGTCATGAAGACATCTCTGTGCCCTCGGCTGGCGTGCCTGGTGCAGCACTGCTATTTGTTTCCACCTCCTGAGCCTCACAGCCAGAAAACAGCATGGCAAAGCTAGCACCAACAGCGTGCTTAATGTTTATCTTAATTTGCATGACTTCTCAAACTTCCCTTGCTGGACCCACCGATGAAATCACAACATGTTCAGAAATATTAAATCATTTCCTCAACATCTGAATATAACGGGCTGCGAGAGGAAAACAATCGCATTTGGCACGTTGCGCGCTTTTGCCTCAACGTTCCGAATTCTGGAGCCCCTTCGTGTTGTGGATTCGCACTCGATCACAGCAGCACTGAAAACAACTGCATGCCATAATTCATTTCCTAGGAAATCCCCGGACTTGCCAAGTACTAGCCTTGCCTGGAAGCCTGCATTTTGGGTGCCCGCAGCAGTGCCCAGCCCAGGCAATGAGTTCAGGATGCCCCAAACCAGCCGCTTACCCCTGGCCTGAGGACAGCGGGTTGGTGCCCTTCAGCTGTGTGCCTGCCCTAGCAGTGGCTGCTGTCCCGCTCTCTTTGCAGTGTGGAAAGGCAAAATTCAACGTGGCACTAAACCAACAGGGCCCAAACCTCTCTGCTCCAGCCTCCAGAGGATGGGCCAGCTTTCCTGAGCAGGTGCCTTCCCTTTGGGGTTACATTCGGCCAGTTGTCAGTATTTTGTAACGCAGACTCTTTGCGAGTGCAGCAGGAGTAAAAATCTCTGCCAAACTCCGCAAAGAGTGGAAACGGTTTGGGAGTAAAAACAGATTTCAGAAACAAAAGTTCAGCTTGATCTATTGGGAACAACGTGCAATTAATGTACTCAGCAATATCTCAAACATGAGCAATGTGGGAGAAGGGTAATAGCTCCCTTTCCATCATTTTTCAGCCTGTCAGAGCACTGATCTATTAAAACACCAAAAGCCAGAGCCTTACCAAATGGAAACAGGTAAACTCGGTGGCAGGCAGTGGTGGTGTGCAGCTTACCCAGATCATCTCCTTTAAACCATAAAACTGTCGCCGAGAATGTGCTCGTGGGATGGTGAAATAGGATCAATGTTACTGTTACAAAAGTGAGGACAATGAGCCAGCTGGGTTTTTCCACAGTCATTTTCAAAACGGCAGCATTTATTTCTGCTTTTCTGAAACTTCTCTCTCTCTTCTCCTCCCTTCCCTATCCCTTTCTCGTGGGTTTTGCATGCCGAGCTACACCCAGAAGATGAGGTCACCGGGCAGCACTCGGGATGAGGATGCTTTCTGCTTGGGTGCAGCTAGCACTGTCCCGCTGGGTGCCCTGGAGGCACGGGGGACAAGGAAGCATTGAGCCTGGAGGATGCCCCTGCCACTGCAGCAGGGAGAGGTGCCTTGGCATGCCCTGTGAGCCAGTCACAGATGGTCTCAGATGGTCACAGAGGGTGAGGTTGCCACCAGCACTGTCAGGAATGTGCCTTCTTTCCCCCTGCCCCCAAAATGGGGCACCTGAAGCACACCTGAGCGTGGCCTCACCATCTTCGCTTTCCTCTGATGGGAAAGCTTTGTCACTGGTCTTACTACTGATCTTAAAGCCGTTCCCTTCTATTGAACCCAGCCAAAATTCATAAATCCTCAAAACCAAAGGAGCACAGTCCACTGTACAGTCTGCAGCGCTTGCATGTGCTTCAGAAGGAAGTGAATGTAAGCGTGGCTGCTGCTGCTGCTGCTAATGTGACACTGTCAACCTGAACTGCAAAACAGGAGCTGAAGTGAAATTCAGCCTAGCTTGGAGTTCCTCTGCTGATTTTTTAAATCGCAGAACCTAATTTTCATTTTTAAAGTGCTTTTTGTTGCTTCTAACCCCATGGGAGAGATCCATGAAGAAAGGGAAACCAATGGCAGCAATGCTGAGGCAGCCCCATACACTGAGATCTGCTTAAAGGACGCAGCAGCTGCACAAACCTCCCAGTGCAGTGCTCTGAGGACATCACCAGTTCCTGCTCAGCCAAGCGGAGAGCAGAGCCCATCTGCCCTGCACAGCCTGACCTCTCCCACTCCTCCAAACAGCAGTGCTCCTGCTGCAAAACGGTTAAATTACCGATGGTCCGTGCCCAACCCTTTGCTGTGAGCTTGCTTCCAAGAGCGCAGACCCTTGACAGTCTGTGCCGTGGCAGTGACAAAGAAACCACCGCTCAGAGCATTCGTCTGAGGGAGGGTGTGGAGGCAGACTCACCACAAAGAGACCGTATGAAAAGGCCTTTGCTTGGGGCTGATCCCACTGTGTGCAGGCTATTCGAGAAAAACAAACAAGACTTTCCCTGCTGCTGCCCTCACTTGAATTGGGTGCTGCGGAGCCATGTGGAGTCTTTCAGCCCTTTTTGTAAGGGCTCAGCACCCCGGGGAGAGGACATGAGCCAGTGTGGGCAGGAGTGGAGCTATGGGAGCTTTCAGCCAGTGACCAAAGTGTGCCTCGGCCCGTCGCTCTGCATGTGGACACTGCAAGTCTCAAAGCACCTCTGTTGTAGCAGGCCGTGTTTGTATCAGATAACTGATAACAGTGACAGCAGGTAGCAGCGTGAGGAGGGATGAGGGCTGTGTTTAAATGGGTGGCTCGGGGGTTCGTGTCCTAGCAGCACAGCAGAAGGTGATGGCGAGAGGTTTCACAAGAGGAGCTAAAGCAAGAGCTTGGGGGATAGCAGGGAAGCCCCAACTGGCAAGAAACTTGGACGGGCAGGAATGGGAGGAGCAGGAAAGCTGAAGGACAAACATAAAATGAATGGACTCGTCGGCAGGGATGGAAAACCTGAGCGAGGAACTGCTGGGTCCCCAGCCAGGAGCCGCAGGGCTGGTGGCAGTGCCCTGCCTGGCCGGTGTTGGGGGTTCCTTCTCACTAGGGCCAAGCAGAAAGGAAAGCAACGTGACAGGAGGGAAGGGGACATTCCTGAAGTCCTGGGAGGACAGCAGGGAATGACGAGAGACGTCCCCACGTCCCTGCTGTGTGCCTGTGGCCACAGCACAGCCTGCCCGGGCCTGGGCGCCTCAGGACACCACAGTCACTGCTGAAGAATGGCCCCGAGCCCCAGACACCTCCTGTTTTGCTAGCACGCTGCAAGGGGAGGGCAGGAGCTAATCAGGACTTGTGCTAATTACGCTGCCGATCGCCGGCAGAGGACAGGGAGGTGGCTGGGAGCCAGCAGCAGGGCGGGTGGGCCCGGAGCTGTGTGGGCTCCCCAGGATGCCACCTCCCTGTCTCCAGCCAGGCCTCCCCTCCTGTGGGCCCAGGCCGGCCATGACCGAGCCCCCCAGCGCCCCTCACGCCTCAGCCCTGCCCCACGGGGACGCGGCTTGCTCCGGTTGCTGGCACCGCTACAGCCTGGTGTTTTTTGACCTTTTACTCTTCCAGAGATAGAAATGGGATTTGTCTGAGGCTTGGAATAACTTCCTGCGATTGTGCTGCGGAGGGCTAGTCTGACTTGCTAGATAGCTGTGTCTGTCGGGCTGGCGTAGGAACGGAGAAAGCCTCGGCCCTGCGGCTGGGCTGAAGACAGATTTAAAAGATCCCAAAGACACTGTATGTGCCCCAGAGAAAAATAAGCTGGCAGCACTGTGTGTTGTCTGTGGTAGGGCAGCGGGGCCTGGGCAGCCACTGGCAACCCCTTGAGCAAATGTTATCCTACAGGGATGGTTGTTCCTCGGGTGGTAACTCACAGATCCTCCCTGGATCACTAAGGCACGTGTGTTTGCACGTGTGGGAATGCAGATAATGGCCTGAGAATCGATCCTTTGGGATGCTGAGAGCAGAATGTTGCTGTGCAAGCCTCCCCTCCTCCTCCAGCTTTCCCCCAGCTGTCCGTGCGGCTGGGCTGGGGCCGAGGCTGAGGCCGAGGGCTACTCTGCTCTGCTCTGCTCTCAGTGCACCTTTAGCAGCTGCGTGCATCTTTTCCTTACACCCCTGCCTGACTTTAACAGTAGCATTGCCAGGTCTGATGTTTTCAGCAGAGCAGTTTGGCTGAGGAGGCGAAGTCTCATCACCTGTGCTGGGCTGGTGGCTCTGGCACCAGTGGGGGGTATCCGGAGGGAGGCTGGACCATGAAGGAAGCTAATGCCTTCAGTCTGGTAAACCCGTGCATCCTCAGGAATCTAAAAGACTAAGTGGAAGCCTTGTACCGTACACCTTAATGGTCTTCATCCATCTTCTATTGTACTAGATAAAAATACTAAACCCAAAACAGTTGGTTTCTGACCCAAGGAGTTTACAATCACAGTACTGCAGCTTGTAATGGCACTTGCAAGAGCTCTGCTGCTCCCAGGTAAACAAGGGCTAGCCAGCTCCAGCTTGAGCCCTAGGAAAAGCCTGTAGGTAAGAGTTCAGTGCCTGAGCTGCCATCACTGTCCTATTCCCACGCTGTGCCATTGCTGCGAAAGGCAGGGCCAAACCTTGATGGCCTCTTGTTGTTTGGCTGAGCTGCCGAGAACTCCCAGGGAATTAAGGAAATGTGTACTTTAAACGAAGTCTTTTCAAAGCCAGCTTTTCGTTGTTTCTTGTATTTTGCTCATCAGTAGGCAAAATCACCGTGAACAAGTCATGTGTGGTAGTATTTTCCTGCGTGACTCACCCGGCAGGCTGGCTGCTTCTGCCTCCCTGAAATTTGGAGTAGGAACGATCTTTGCCTTTTACTGATATTCCTTTGAACAAGTGAGCATACTGTCACCAGGTGGGCTGAATCCTGGGCTGAAAAAGGCAGGTTAGCACTCCCCTGGCCATAAGTCTCCAAGCAGAGCTAGCTGGGGATGCCACATGCAGGCTACCCAAGCTGCCAGTCCTGTCTGCTCCCCTGTGGGCTCTGCAGGTATTTGCTGCCAGGGTCTCCTTGCCTGGGTCAAGGGCTCTCCCTGTGCCTGCAGCTGGAGGTTGTGTTTGTGCCTTCCCCCCTGCAAGCATGTCTTGGAGAGGATAAATTGGCTTACTGAGAAAAAGCAAAGCTATCCCAAAGCCACGTCATGTTTGTTTTCAAAGTAAGCACTAAAACGTCCAGCATACTTAGCACTTCCATGCATGGACGCCCGTCACAGGTTTTCAGCTTCAAGGGAATTCAGGAGCGTTACTGATATGTGTCAGCATAGATTTACGGCATGATTTTGTAATATGGCTCTGAGCTGCAGCGCACAGCAGTTCTCTTAAACAGCCAAAGGAAGCGGTTCTTGTGTCCTCTGTTTCACAGCCTGCACTCCAGTTCTGACTCCGATGTCTCTTCCACTTACTGCTTTCTAAACAGGCAGTGTCAAAGAAACTGAAATTTTGTATGCAAATTGGTTTGAAGACAAAGAAAAGAAGTGCAACCAAAGAGGAGGGGGTGATTTAATGCATAAAAACAACCCAGATCATCTGCTTATTAACTTCCCATAAATAAGTAATTTTTAATGCTTTAAGAAGTTTTTTAAAATGCTTTTGTGCATTTTTACTGAATTCCAATTTCATTCAAATGCAGCTTGTTTCAAATCACATAAAATAATCCCTGCTGAGGGAGTAAAGCTTTCCACAATGCTACCTCTTTAATATCAAAATGATAACACAAAAAGTGTGAGTAATTGTATACTAAGCTACACAAATGCTGAGATGGTCATGGACAGGTACAGAGTATCCTTGTTAGTGAGAGTAAGTGCCACATTCATTCTAAAAACAACATTTAGTGGTAAATCATTAGAGAGCAACTAATGAAAGCATATCTCAATGAAAAAAAAAATAAATAAAAGTACCTATGGAGAAAATGGCATTAACAAATGTTAATTTAATTCAAAGATTTCGACCCTCTCATTTAAATCTGGATTGAAATCTGCAATACCACTGGTCAACATCAACTAAGGCTCTATATAGGGAAACGTCCTCAAGGGGATTAGAGTAGTTTAGGGAAGTATTGTGAGGCGAGCAGTTGAAAATAAAAATAAAACTACTACTGCTAACAGTCTGAAAATCAGAGGCTAAAGCCCGTGATGCATGGTGGTGCATACTGTCCTCTTTTTCTACCCTCCGTCACTAATGCGAAAAACACAGCGAGGGATTGTCACAGCGTGGAGCATCTAGTCACCTGCAGCTTGAAAGGTATCTGAGGGTTGAGTAATTAGTCCTCATCACACCTTAACTCTCAAAATGACCACTGCTTTTGCTTCTCAGGGGTCAGAAACCACCGTATATCTCTATATACATACATACTTGTAGGTACCATATATCCACATATACATGAGAACAATGCACTTTGACAGATTCTTTTGACTTTCTCATATGCGTGGGTTTTTTCCTCCTGCCCTGTTAGCAGACACTGAGCTGGTGACTGCAGACACACCTCGCACTGTATTTAAGGGCCAATATGCAATAAAGCCTGGTACTGCTTTTATCCTAAAAAGACCAGCCCATCGCATGCATGTAATAGTTCACACTTCGGTAAGCACGTGTGAAGTAGTCCGGCAATGCGGCGTCTGTCTAGGTATAATGTCACTCGGTGTGTAGGTGTGAGAGCTCTCACCAGACCTACACCAACCACAGATCCCCCAAATAGAAAACACTAATAAAAGATTCAAAACACTGCAGCTCACTCTCTATAGACTCAGGCTGATTCTCTACTAAACTGGCAAAACAAAGCCCCAGAACAGAGAGTCTGTTCCTCATGCTTCCTTCCGACATCAGCTCCCTTTCTGTACAGTTTTGCTGCTCATCACAAAGCATCCTAGGATTTGTTATTTTTTTCTATCCAAAGCTCTCAGTCCTTGGACACAAACCCAGACAGGCATCCCACAGCATGGCACTTGTGTGATCCTTCGGCATCAAGAGAACTTTCAGGGTAACAGGCAAATGTGGTGTCAGCAAAAATGTTAGGTTGTCCTGAATTCCAGCACGTGTTCCAATGAAGTTCCTCGAAGTCTCTGCAGAAACTGGCCTGCAGTTTGGCAACAGAGCTGAGTGCTCCCCTTCCCATTCCTGAAGACACACATCTCACACTTCGCAATTTGCTTTTGCCACTTGACCTAGTTCCAGGCTTGGCCACAGAGCAGGAAGCTGTGCCCCTGCTACTGTATCTTCACAACACGATCTGCTCCATCTGCAGAGTGCACAAAGCAGCGATCGTGTCAGGAGGTCTAAGCAGAAGTGTGAAGCTCACAGTCGCTGTTTTTGCTAACTGGATCCCACAAAGCGTGATGTGAGATAAGGGCGCTTTGAATACAGAGCAAACAAACAAACGCCCTACAGCATTTTGGTCCTGCAGCTTCAGGATGGTTAGTACCAGTAGAAAGGTCGTACCTCTCTCCTAAGTCCAATAGGATAAATGCACTATTTAACCTCCCAAATTCAACTTGACAGAAACTCTTTCATTGCAGCCTGGTTCCCGAATGAACCAAAAAAGCCAAACCATTTATAACCAAATCACTTGCTTTTGCAGTTTAGATCCAGAAGCTCCTAGGGCATGCACTTTGCAGCAAGCTCAGAACAGTCTTTTGACCTCAGTTAAACTAAAATACTTTGAGGAATCATTTGGGCTGTAGTCCAAGTTCTCCCTGCCATTTTCTACCTGGAGCCTGAACAGTGCTTGGCAAGATGAAGTGAGAACCCTGACACCAACCAACTGCCAAGCTCCCATTTAACCACCTCCTCACTTTGAAGACAGTAAAGATTTTCTTCCCAAAAAATGCAATCTTACAGGATTCATTTAAAACATAGATGTTGTGCATGGGGTCGTGAAACTGAGAGGACACTTCCACTTCTCGTGCAAAAGCCAGCAGAATGCACCATGGAGATGCAAGTAAGCACCATACATGAATGTGTGTGAGCCATGTGGGAATCCTCCTGAGTGCTGAACATTGGATGCTCCATAATTTTGAGTTGCCAGTGGGCTGTGCAAAACCTCTCCCTACCCGGCAGCTGCCTGGGAAGACATCTCCCCAGTGCTCTGCAGTGAGCACCAGGCGGGATTTGCCTCTGCAGGCCTTGCAATGGTCTCCTCGTTTGCTGAATGGGATCCTGGGGTACGGGAGCTTGGGCTGGATAAATAGAAGAGCTGTTTGTGCTCTGAGTAAGGAAGTTTAAATTTGACCTGCAATAAGGCTGCATAGAGGAAGGGCTTTCTCCACTGCTGTGCTCAGAGCAATCTCTTTTGTCTCAAAGGCCACTGTGACTATGACTCACACAGCCATCAGGCTATTAACACTTTTATTCCAACTAGTTATTTCTGGCTTTCAGCAGTCAGAATACCTAGAGCCCAGAGTGCTTCCAGTGTAACTATAGAAATTACAGCAACAAACAACAACAGTTGGGCCCATGGGTCAGCTGAAGCCAAACTGTGAATCACACTCTTGTTTGTTACCTATAGTTATGAAGAGGAATTTAAGCCCCGATAACAAGGCAGTAGTACACCTTGTAGCCACTATCTCCTAGCAGCCATCTTCTAGCTCAACACCTTCAGCAGGTCGATCTGTGCGCAGGTGCCGTCAGATGCTCGCTCCATCCATGGGAGATGCTGCCCACAGAGCCCCTGCACAGCTGCCTTGAAGCAACGGGCAACCCCTACCAGAATATTATTGGACATGCTTTGTAAATCCATTCGAGGTTAATGAAGGTTGTAAATTCATCCTTCTTCATCTGTATACCCACAATCCCTATGTTTCAGAGAGCTCCTTATACAGCTTTGCTCTGCTCTTATGGGAAAAATCCCATTCAAGCTCTAGACCACCTCTCCCCTCCCTGCCTTCCCGTGCCCACAGCAGCAGTCAGTTTGCTGTCAGCTGGGTCAGCAGTTCGACGGGGCAGGCTCTTCTAGAAGAAGCAGAAAGCTGTCAATTTACTTTGGGCCTCAAAACCACTACCTTTTGTTTTTAACCAAAATGCATTTCCATATGCAAGCCCCTGCCTTGCACTGCTGCTTTGGCACAATGGATTTCTTCAACTCCTCCCTCTCTAAGAGTCAAAATTTACCATAGATTTTGATTTTTTAGAGGTTTTACAAAGAAAGAGAGCTCAGTAACCAAATACTTCCCGAGAATGCAAAGCAAAGGCTGAAGTGCAATGTGAGAAACCAGATCAATCACAAATGAAGAACAAAGTGGTTTGAACTTCAGCATGTTTAACGCCTATTTCCATAAAGGGCTGATCTAATCTGTGGAGACCTCTCAAAGTGCCAAGAATGCCTAATGACTCTGAATATAAAGAATAATATATATTGTAAGCAAAGAGAATGGCCATCAGGCCTTTATTTGTGTTTCTGGCTTATTTGTTCTCTATAAAAACCCTCCATCAAACCTTCCAGCAGAGCAATGATCGAGAAAGTACAGGAGCAAAGCTAACACACTGAGAGTTCCCAATTCACTACAGCCACGTGGCTCATCCTAACTGACAAAAGTCTAAACTAAACTCAATCCAAAAGCTCAAAATTGACAAAAATAAACTGATATATTAAAGAGGAAAAGGAAAAAGTTATTTTTTTTCTTCTGGATTTCATTAAAATGTGCCAATGCAAAATGCTGTCTACAGACTGGGAGCCAAGTTGCAAGGAGGAGAGAAATTCTGTCCTGCAAAGGCTGAGATAATTCCTGCACGTGGTGTCCCAGAAGGGTGGCCCTGCTGAGAATACAGGGTTTTTTATGGCATTGCCCGCGTTGTCTGGGTGTTGCACACAGCAACAGTGCCGAGAGCAGCGTGTCAGAAGGACGGTTGTAAAACAACGGACGTTGGCAGGGGAATTCAGGGATGGGCACCACGTCTGAGACCTTTGCAGCTTTTTGCTGGGGATTAGCTGACATTTTGAATAACAAATCTTCTTGTTCTGCAGGGCAAGGCAAGGTTCATCCTCGGTCCTTGCTGATTGCTGTCCTTGCCAGGGCAGGGATACCGCAGGAGCCCTCTTTCAAGGAGAAAACCAGAGCAGTGAAACCCCTTCCTTGGATCCCTCCTCCCACAGCAACTCAGAAGACGGCATGTTTTTGAGTAAAAATGGAGCCATAGTCACAAGCACTAGCAGCTACAAAAGACATCTGAAAGCAGTGGTTGTACACAGAAAGCAGTAACTGCTTTCCATTTTTAGACTTCATGGCTTATTTGTTTAAACCACGAGGAGACATTTGCATGCTACCCATTTCTGGTCAGATATGAACAAATAAAATAGAAATAAACGCAGTTCAAAGAACAGAGTGTGCAAACTTCTGAGGTTAATTTTAACTCATGAAACACTTCAGCAAAGGTCCATCACTTGTATTTACTTTTTTCTAAGAGGTAAGGAGTATTATCAAAGTTGACTTTTGAAAGAGGTGGAAAGAAACAACAGAACCCCGACTATTATCTTTTCTTATTTTAAACTGCATCCTACACTTCACTCAATTTTAGATCTGAACGCGGGATTACTCCTACTCTTCTCCTCGCTTCTGACTCTTTCTTACCGTGTTTTTCAGAGAAGCAGTTTGTAAATGTGACTTGTTAGGATGCAGCGTACAAGTAATGCGAGTTAAATGAACCAGGTTGAGTGTTGCAAATGCAGTTCCTAAAATCTCCAGACTAAACTACTCGATTCAAATAAAACCAGCTGGGAGGTAGAGAACCCCCTGGTGAGAACGAAGACCTGTGTTACCAAAGTGTGCAATGCTAAATCAGCCCAAAGTAAGCGGATTCTGAAATAGAAATTCATGCAAGTTTTTCAGCCAAGCAGTAAACGTAGCTGCAACATGGATGCTGGCCATTTGGAGGATAACGATGTGGTGCTGAGGGATTTAGGAGGCTTTTAAAGGACAGGCGAAGAGATACGGTAAGAGTCGAGGATATATGTGAACTTGTGAGAAAATTTAATGATTGATCTGATCCTGCTGTGGATAGAAAAGCCTTCCCTAAGCAGAAAATATTTTTAAATTGTTTACAAGGCTCAGGAAGAATCATATGGTGATGCTGTCTTCTCTGGTTCCTTAAAATCCATTGCAAAATCCTAGGAAGCTGCTTCCCAGGAGTTCCCCAAGGGAATTGTCTCTTCTACTCTCAGCAAGGTCTGGTTCAGAGGGAAAACCAGAGAGGGAGAAAACAGCATCGCACTGGAAGGCTATGAACAGCACCCTGGCCTTGGGGAAAATGGGAGAACTCCTTATCTGATCTCAACAAGTTATGAGAGCAATTAGACACATAAAAAAAAAAAAAAAGAAACACATACTGTGCAAGATAAAGGTAAACAATACATCGTAGTATCTCAAGCTATGGAATTATTCTGATAACTACTCTTTCCAGAGAGCTGATGGATTCACCTTGAGTCACAGAGGAAAACTGAAAAAGCTTCCAAAGAAGCCAAGGAAGATTTTAAAAACACGAATCCTTGCACAGCAAGGATTTGACTGGGGGCATTTCAAAGACTGCAACAGGCAGAAAAGCCCCGGCCACTTTCTGGTTTTGTGCCCACCACTGGCTGCCAGTTGTGGTTTCTGATGGTCTTGGTCTAGGCCAGGTACAATACAAAGAATTTTGCTGTGCCTTTGATCCTTCCCGAGCTGCAATGTTTGCTCAGCTGGCTTCCAAGAGGTCTTAAAGAAAAAACAACCTTACTAATTTTTATGGTGTTCCTATCTGCTCCTTGGGTTAGATGAAACGGTCCTCTCCTCATACCCCCAGTTAATGTTCATATCAACAAAAGGCTGGGTGCTGCCAATTTTCGTTCACCCTATCTTTGATGTACTGTTTTACTTTTTGTTGTGGGAACAAACCACCATTAAAGAGCTGACATGGGAAACAAAATGGACTGAGAAACTTAAACAACTCATACAATCTTACAGCTCTTACAATGTAGCCTGGAAGCACGAGGATATTTTTACCTGTGTTACTAAAAGGGCATCTCTAAACAAGTAGTGCAGCAAAGTAATGACGCCGTGTTCTTCTGCAATTTCTGGTCTGCTTTGCAAAAATTAAGATCTGAATTTATTTTCTCACTTCTGAAAGCTGGAAATGTGCCCTTCAATAATGTATTCATACGGTGTAATCAGGCACAGAATCTGACCCAGCTTAGCTGAGGCCTGATTTCCAGCTCTGTGGTTTCTACCTCTCAGACTATTTACTATTTGCTTACCAGTAATTACCACAACCAGCTCCTGCATTGAAATCTACTACAGAAAAAAGTTCCTAGCTGTTTTTTTAAACTTGAAGAAGAATTCATTTTAAGGCTGACATGAACGGTGAATTTCCATGAATCAGGTGATAAAACCATTTGCAAATTTCTTTCTTGTCTGCTAGGTTAGCCATTGTTGGCTTCTGTCTGAAATGCCCTGGCCAACAATTCTTTTCTGTCCATGAAGAATTTTTTTTTCTTTTTTTCTTTCTATTTTTTGCTTAACACACCCTATGCCCAAAGGGATGAATGCTTGGAAGTGTTTACATTTTTTCCTGTTTCTTGGAAATTATGAGCCACAGATAAAAGAGAATACTTCTGCAACAATAATGAGGCACTTACAGAGCTTCTGGTATTGCTGATTGTTTGAATTCGTTTTTTAAACCCATCACATTATGTTCATATTCTATCCTATGACAGTGTTAATACTTAAAGGAAGTTGAGCCTTACAGCACATACAGTGTGCTATTGTTATATTATTGCACTACTGCTGTCAGGAAGTTAGCTCCACGCTCCTTTATTTTATTTTCCCTGTAAATCATTATGTATGTATCAATATACATATTGACATGTATTTTATATATGGAGTTTTAAGGAATTTGGGGTACTGAGTACTCACTGCACTTGCAGCCAGGGGAGCACACAGCAGCGAGGCGCATCCCCATCGGCAGCCAACCACCAGATCCACCAACGGTTGCTGTCAGTGATTTGGGATAGCTGAGGATCTTCACCAAGCTTCTGGCTTGGTCCTTGGCTAATTAATGGTTTGATACCGTGAAACTAAGAGTTTTCCCAAAGATGCTGTATTCAGTAAAAAGCAGTTACGAACTGAACTACCAAATGCAATATGCATACACCAATCGGGCCTTTCTCATTCCAAATTAGTAATTAATGACAATCTCACCAAAAAGCTGAGCAAATCCAGGATAAACAGGATCTGTGACATCGCCAGACAGGTTGCAAAAGCAAAGGGGGTGAAGCTGCCTGGGCCTCCTGTCGGCGGATGCCGCTTGGCTAGCGGTGCCCACAGCCCTTCCCAGAAGAGGTGCCGGCAGCGTGCGGGTACTGGGAAGAGGGGAGGCACCACCCTGCGCCAGCAGGGCGATAACTGCCCGCCCCGGCCAGCGCTCCTCCAGGGAGCTGTCGAGCTGCAATTAGAAGCACAAGCAGAAGGGGTATCTGCGATGGCAGAGCCCTTGTCAGCAGCCATCAGCCTCTCCTCGCACCCTCCAGACCCCCTCCGAAAGCAGAAGGGAGGAAGACGGGCTGATAATGTCCACACTGGAGTGAAGAGGAGAAAATAGCTCCGCAGATCTTCTCGCAGTCACAGGATGGCTCACACTGGGACTAAGGGCAGCAAGCCTGGCTTTGGGGATTCAAACCAATGGGGTTTCTTCAGGCTGCTGTCTTCCTGAAGAAGGTTGCTGTTTTTCCAGCACTTGGGTGTTTCCATTTGCTGCCCTGGAGGCTTCTCCGGTGCCTTTACAGCAGCCCCCAGCCCCATGAAGGCAGCCCCACGACAAGCCAGGCAGCTGGGTCTGAGCACAGCAAGAGCTCCCAGTACCATCTACAACTAGGACCGGTAGCAAACTGATTTTTTTTTACCTCGTTATGTTCCTTCTCAGCACAAGCCACCTTACCCAAGCAAATAAAACAAGTTTAAGTTTCTTTGGAAGGGGCTTTCTTGCTCAGACAATTCACTAAACACACGTTGCACGTACTTCATGTAGTTTTCCAGTCACCAATGATCAAGCATGGAAAAGCCATGGTCAGATTACTGCACTGACTCTTCTGTTGCCCAAGTATGTTATGAAAGACAGAGTTATGTAAAATTCATGCTGGATTTCACTATTTCCTATTTAACTGTTTTGCAGCAAGCATGTACGGTGTCCCGAAAATTCACTTTATGCAGAACAAATGTGAGCCAGAATAACGTATTTTTTTCACATCCTTCTGCTTCTTTACAGAAAGACAGGGGATGATGTTTAATTTTTCCTTTACTTACACAAAACCTTCCACTTTGACTCACAGTCCTTATGCTGACAGATACTCTGGAGAGTATTATTATACCAACAGCGAATACAGACCTGGATTTTTTTTTGTTGCTGTTTAGCTGCTGTGCGTATGGAACATAATTATGGAAGATCATTATTTTGCCATGATTTTCTGGAAAACAACAACAACAACAACAAAACATTTTCCTGAGAATACCCAGAACATAGCAGGCTCCCTGCTAAGCACCCTTTAAAGGTCCAGTACTGAAATATCGAAATATCCTCGGCTGACAATGCTGGTGCACCACCACATCCAAGCACCCTGGCTGGGGGCTCCCAGGAGGGATTCGAGGATTTTTTTATTCACAGTCCAATACAGCAAAGGCAAAAGAGCCACCAAAACTGAACTGTGGTCTTAAGACACAAGATAATAAAAGGAATTTTGTCGAGATGGTGTGTGGAGAAGCAGGGATTACGACTGCTTGTGTCTTGTTGTTTGAATCCAAGGACTTGTCTGTAGTTTTACTAGCACAGCACAGCTGCCATGTATCTGTTGGCATAACTACACCACTGATAGTGGGAAAAAAAGAGCATTTTTCCTGTTTTAGTTTATATTGCCTTGGAAGTGGCTTAAGATAAAGGAAAAACATGTCACTCAGACCAAGAACATATGAGTAAGACATTTATGAGACTAATTAGACTGATTTAAATCCATGCATCAGCATGCATGTATATAACCTTCCACTAGATTATATGCCTACATTGGAAATGGAGCTTCTTGAAACAACATAGCGGTGGTTGTTTCATCAGCAGTAGACATAAACTGGTTAGCAAGACAGAATTTTGCTCTATTACCAAGCTTGTATTATTGGAATTTCCCAAAGGAATATATTGCTCTGGATTAACAGGGGTTTGTTAGACAGGCACCGGAAAAAATAAGCAGCTCCTAACAGCCTCGATGGTGCATGGCAGTGCAATGTGACTGCGAGGTGGCAACGGCTGCTCTGGGCTATTAGTGCTGAAGATGCTTTTTCCTGAATCTAGCTCTAATGGCATAGCTGCAAATGGAGCCCGATAACCACAGACACAACAAGCAGATATCCTGGAGGAAGAGAGATGCGGTCTGGTCGGTTTTTAAACAAAGAATGGATTTTTAGAGATTTTCTGAAGTGGACGAGTATTTCCCCAGAGTTCCCAAAGGGCTGCAGTCATTAGGGAAGGTGCAAGTCGCACGGGGGCACATGAATTCTCTCAGGCCACTGGACTTCACTGCTGGAGGAGCTGGAACTGCAGGAAATAAACCCAAACCACGCAGAGAGCTGCTCTATAGCCCAAAGCGAAGGCATTCCTATTGCCCAGCAGCTGAGGTCGAGGGCAGAGCGAGGCTGAAGATGTCGTCCCAAAGCTACAGACTGGTGCTGCCCCACCAAACAGCATCACCATTTCACAGAACCAACGGGAATCCCCCAGCCAGCAGCCAGCACCTGCTTCTGTGTTATGCATTGCTTCTGGGTCCTTGGCATGCTGCTGGCTGTGAGTCATGCAAATCTTACGCCATGCAAAGCAAAAATGGCTGTGCCGTGCATAGATTGTATCTCTCAAATAGAAAGTGAGATTTTTTCAGTGACAGTTTACTCTTTTGAAGAAGTTACCCATTTCTGTGTAACTCTGCTTTTATTTTTCACCATAATTCTGTCTGGCTCTAGTCTCTTTGAGTGGAAATGTTCTGCGTGAAGGATGTAACACAAAATCAACCGAAACTCTGAACTTTAACTTATCCATTCATTATCTTCCGTTTCCAATTACCATCTAATAAATGCCACAGTTCCTATATCTCGTACCATTTCTTCCAGCTACACTGGAGCTACCAGGAGCTCTGATAATGGCAGAGGTGAGGGTTCCTACCTGGAGGCAGGGCCCTCCTTTTCCCATCCCCTTGCTGCTGAGGACCATGGCTGTGTCCTTGATCTCTGCCCAGCCAATTGGTACAAAAGCTGATAACCCACTGCAGAGAGAAGCCTGGCTCTCAACTCTCATCTTCAGCTTCAGTGTTTAATGAAGACAAGATATCAGCAGTCATAAGGTACTGCTCTTAGTTGTGAGGAATATGTGGGGGAAACAGCTCAGCTTATTTAAATGTTGCCCAGAAATGTGGTCATAATGGGTTAGAATTTGAGACTGTTTCATTTTTTGGCTTCTGGTTTCTTCTGAAGCACTGGTATTTCTATAGAATGTGAGGTGCCATTTCTATTTCAGGACTTTTTTTCTGATGAGCCCAGTACTTTGTACCTGAACTCCTTCCAGAGAGGACAAAAAGGTATTTCAGACAGCTTTGTGCAAGCCGATAAATGCAAATGAAAGCTTCAGACCTAATGTTCCAGCATGACCACAGACCTGCCCAATTCCAGCAGTTTATTAAAGACAATGCTTACTTGGCCTTTCTGTCCATTATAGGTGCACTTTTTTCAGCAAAGCAAAGGTTTCTTGCTTGACAGTCTAGACTCAGTTGTGCTACATCACTGTACCTATTTGCTGCTGTTGCTCTGCAGCATCGTTTGCCTTTTCTTGCCAGTCCCAGCAAGGACTCATGACGATCCTGCCCTACACTGAGACTGTGAACCAGACCTTGAGTGACTCTCCAACCCAAGCAAGTGCCTTGACCACAGCAATGCTAGATTCATGCCAGCAGTGACCAGCCATCCTGCAACACAATGGTCCTGGGTACCATGGCTATTAATTGGACAGGGTCTTATATCTGAGTTTGCGTTCCTCTGCTCCTTATCTTTTATTCCTAAGCATGGATGGTGTGTAAAACACTTCCTTTCTTCAAAACAAACAAACAAACAAACAAACAAACAACAACAAAAACACAACAATCCCTGAATGAAAATCTACATTGTTTTGCTCATACAGAGATCCCAGTTCAATTTCCAAATCCAGTAAGCCCTTGAGGAACGAGTCAAACAGAAACTTGCCTGTGGGTGCACAGTAAGTTCTGAACATTGAGAATTAGGGCCAACACTGCTGAAATCTTCACCTAGCTCAGGCTGCTAAACTGCACGCAAATCATTTGCCTGGAAATGTTCTTGAGACGTAGCACCCAAGTGCACATCTCTGTGACTCTCCCTCTCCATCCCTGTTCCGGAAAGGTCAGTACAACGACAGCTTCAAGAAAGCTTTGCCTGGCTCTTCACCTCCCAGCTTGCATCCCCTGCTCTTGGGTGGCAGGTTTCACCAAAGCCTCTCTGAAGCCAACATGAGGTAAGCACCACGGTAAGGGGAGCCCTTAGGGACTTAAAGCAGCAGTGTAAACAAATTTACACTTCACCCGGCTATCTATAGCACATCCGAAACCTGGCCATGTCAGACATCTTCTGGTTGACATGAGTTTTCATTAAAGCTCCTAGCCCCAGCAAAGAGAACTGGAAAACATCATTGCAGCCCACGAGGAATGTTCTAATGGGCAGACAGCTTTAACTCACCAAGCTGGTATACCAAATTTACTTAGAGTTTAGAAGACCATGTCAAGCACAGAGGAGCTGGAAATACAATGAGAGACAAATAGGTCCTTTAGGAGGATAACATAACAGCTGCAGAGGGTGTAATTCATCCTCCTTTCCATTTAGCAATGCTGCTGGTGGTGGTGAAGGCTGGGCAATTTGCTGAGCGTGGGCAACAGAGCTCTGGAAAGGACGGGCTGTAGGTTGCAATTCTCCCGACTGGAGATTTCTGTGTAGGAAATGCCTGGTAAAATCTTTTTCACTCCAAAGACAGATAAATCATAGTAATTGCTCCTTAGAGTCTGAGATAAATGCAAACTCTGGCAAGGGTAACGGATTTGAGAGAGTCCAAACCAGAGCTTGAACTCCACGGGGGACAAGAAAGTCTCTGACACCCCACTCCTTCAGCCCAAGGTTGAATACTGGCTGTGCTAGAAAAAGCAAATATCTCCTATCACAGCAACAACAAATTCTTCATGTAAATAAATAAAAAAAAAAAAAACTGATGGTCCTGAACAACTCATTCATGTGCTGACACAGAAACTCATCAAAGTTCTGTGGCTCTGGGTCTAAAGGCACCCAGGAGTTGGATTGTAGCCAAAAATCAGGAAAAGTTTCTTATTAAATCAGCTATTCAAATCCATCATGTAAGGAAATATTCCTAGCCATTGAAATTCCAGCCCTCCATTCAATATATGGTAACAAATAAAAAGAGAATTACAAAAGCCCTGCAATTTTGGAGCACGGAAACCTGTACTTAGCATCATTGGTTCTTGTTTTACCCTCTAATTTAGTTATCCTCTTTAAGTTTTATGGTCAATGTGGCATTTTCTGGAATGCCTCAGATTCCCCCTTTGGATCCAAAGCTCTCTTGGATCGGAGGTACGTTTACATTTTTGGTTGGTAGGAAAGCAGCAGATCTGTGGAACGACAAAAACACCGCAAAGAAACCTTTAAGGGGTTGCCTGCACCAAACAGCTTTAGGTTACGGCTGTGGGCTTCTCCCCTAATTCCCAAAGAAACCAGACGCCTCTTGTTGTGCCACATCAATAATTTGTTTACAGTTGAAGATATGTATTTGTAAATTATGTATGTATGCATATATAATCTTCCAGATTAATCACAAAACCGCTCCACTGACCAACAGAGGAGCAGAGTGCTCTGCCCTGCGCCCCCTGGCAGGGCAAGGCCTGGTGGCTCACTGCCAAAGCAGGCCCAGGGAGGGGTCCTGCCCCCAGAGACCCCCTTGGTGGCTGGGTTATGACCACAGGCTGGGGGTGCCACCAGAGGTGGCTCTGGGTGAGTGAAACCCAGAGCTGGTGTGTGATTTGGAGCCTACAGCGGAGCTGAGAGGGCCAAGGGTTCCAGCAGGCACCCAGGGGCGCTTGCATAAGGGCCTACGCATGTTTTTGTGTGCCTGGGCCTTGGTCACCCGCCAGGCTGTCCCAAAAAGGACAATGGATTCAGATTTCCTGTTTCTGGCTTCACGGCAGCGTGTTTTCTCAACGCTTGCTCTCTTTGTTGCATTTTCCCTCCCGAGCACACCTTTTCAGAGGGACTTCTCGGCAGTGCCCTCGGGTACCCCGGAGCAGCCATGCAGTACAGAAGTGCATGAGGTGCCATGGTTCCACCAGTTTCCCTTCCAAATTTGATCGCGCAAGAAACAAAACCAAAAGCCCCAGTGAAACTCCAGAGGTGTCATTTTTTAGTACTCTCACATGCCCCAAAATTCTGTTGTAATTTCCTTCTAAGTAAGTCCGGGGTTAATGAGACTGAAGAGAATGATAGGAAGGAAAGAAATAATTATATATTCTTTTTTTCTCAACATGTCCCAAATGTCACCTCTGACCTGGCTTTCTATTTCTGGCATGGACTAAACTGCCTCTATTTATTTAGCAGCCTACACACCATTGCAGTAACATAGCAACAGTACTTTCAGTTGTGAATTTGAAAAAAGAAAAGGAAAAAAAAAAAAGAACATGTTTTTCATAACCAAACTGCTAAAGCCTTGCAGTCTAGTAACACTTCAGTAAATGCTTTTTCCCTTTCACAAGCCAGTATTATGAGGTTTCCACTCTGCAAACCCAGTGCAGAGATGCCCAAGGGAAGCAGGCAGTGTCACCACCATGAGGCTCCTTGTTATGCAAGTCCAACTCGCCTCTGACCTTCTTGTTTGCTTGTCCTAATGATGTTTCAGCCTGAACATTTCTCAGGCTCAGCAGAGACGAAAGCGGGAGTTTGGGGAGGATACTGAAATAATGCTGGAATGTATTTGGTGTTTTCCTCTCACTTTTCAGAAACAGTTTCCCATTATCATATGATCCACAGCTCAGGGCGATACGATGCTCAGGGTTATCTGTCCAGAAGGGACATTACAGAAAGCATCCAAGTGAAATAGGAGTCAGAGTCCCATTTACAGCCAACATTTAGCAGTCCAAATCCCACTACAGGGACAGTAAGCGAGTGGAGAACTTTAAAACACCCCTCACATCAGAGGGGTACCGCCCGAGAACATTCTGCAAACCCTACCTCAGTGGGAGCATGACACCTAAGTATCTCAGAAAAGGAGTTCCCTCAGCTGCTTAAGTGCTTCTTATTTTTAATCTAAGTCCTCAGTGCGAACTCAATCATTTTATTAGGACGGGTTCAAAATGTTGAACTTATTAAAAATAAAACTTCTTAAGATCGCAAAGCTTCCACTATAAATATTAGTAAACAACATAGATGTGGTAGCTGGAGCAGCAGCGAGCACTTCACGCAGCAGCGTGGGACCTCTTGTGCAACCACAGCTTTGCTGCCTCTGTAAGCCCCGCTGGCACCTCGTCAGATGCTTCTTCTCGTCTCCAGAGGTCTGGCCAGCACATGGCCACCCCGCCTGCTGGCGGCTCCACACTGGGGTCAGCGGCAGAGCCGGGAGCTTTTGGCTGGCAGATGAGTGTCTGCACATCCACAGGCGTGTGCGCCCAGCCTCCCCAGCCTTTACAGAAAGTGATTTCACAAGGCATCAGCTCAATGCTTCTGTGAGTTTAGTGGCTTTACCACCCAGAGTGTGAGGTCTGCAAGTAACAAATGGCCGATGATTGCTCCGTACTACTGGCCTCTTCTCCTTGGCACCACCAGCTCCTGTCAGCCTGAACAAATGGATTCACAACTGCACGATCCTTGACCTTCCACAAACAGTTTGCAAGTCTGGTATGTGAAAACAGACTGTTCACAAACTGTGCTCTCTGCTGAGATTACAACAGTTGCACATTCAGAAAGGGCCCCGTTATGACCATTATTCTGCCCAACAGAAATATGAACACATAACCCATGATCCCTGAGACTCGGGATTCAAAGGCAAATAATATTTGCCGCTAATGGGGCTCACAGAAACTATTGTCTTTTGAAATGCATTGTCAAAAATGAGTCAAAAGCTTTCAGGTGTCAATCCAAGTTCCATTTAAATTAACACCTTCATTTAAGTAATTTTAAATTCATACTAATAATGACATTTTACTGTCTTTTTGTAAAATGCTCTATGGGAACAGATACCGAGCAGCTGAAATGCACCTCCCCAGGCTCTGGCAGAAAGCTGCAAGGTAGTGCTGACTGCAGGGCTCAGGTGGGGTTTTTGGCATCAGCTGCTTCAGAGGAAGGGAATAACAACATCTCTAAGAACAGTTGTTTCATTCTAGCAATTAGAAAGGTATTAATGAGTTAACCTCAGAAAGGAAAGAGAGTGCTTTGCTGCCCGGAGGCTAGACATCAGTTTTGTTTTACTTTTAAGAAATATCGAGTACTAAATTATGCAGCAGTTTTTTAAAAATGAACTTTGCATGGCTATATGTTTAGGGCTTCTTTTTTTTTTTTTCTGATGCAACGCAAACTAAAACAAGTCAGGAATATTGTAAAGTTCAAAATAATAAAAGGTTGAAATCTTGAATTTTATTCAACAAGAAATGAGAAAGAGGAAAATCTATTTTATCTGGCTGCACATAATGTTTTGACATGCAAATTTTATTTCAAACAAGGCATTTTTTTCTTGTCTTATCTCATTGCTATTTCATTTCCAACTCAAATGAAAAGGACGAGCAAGCAAATGGAGTGACTGTTTCTTCTACTGAGTAACATTATAAGGGTAAACTTCTCCCCTTCCCTAAAAAAAGAAAAAAAAAAGGCATAATGCACGTTCACAGCATTTTGATGCATTTCTGATAAAAGCAATGTGTTTACTCATATTACAGGTTTCATGCTGCAACAAATGGCTCACCAAAGTGCTACTTTTAATGCTTTTTTCCTCTAATATATGTTTGATTGCATCACAAGTTTAATTACCACTCAAGCTAACATTTCCTTCTCTATTTTAAACAAGCATGTTTTTTTAAAGTCTCTATTTTGAATGCAAAGACCTGATAAGTTGTGGGTTTCTGTTTTGAATAGAAACCAATAGCTGGACATTCCTGTGCACTGAAAACATGTAGGCAAAGATTAAACTGGGGCTTCAGAGCTATTACTGCCCCACCCAAATAAATAGTCCAAGGGAAATTATTCTGCTTAACATTCTGATACTCAGGTTGCCAAGAACAGCAGTGTTTTTTAGAAATTATTTTTTTCTTAGAAGTCAGCCTATCTCATTAAACATTGCATTTAAGCTACCAAAACATGTTTGAAATGGAAGAAAATAGTCTAGAATAAACATCCCACTTAACCTACCAAAACATGGTTTAATGCTGGAGCACTGTCTGATTTGCACTGAGCTAATTAAAAATGTTTAATGATGGAAACTCCTCCCTAAAATAAATTTTCTGCTGGTATTTTACCAGTGAGATCAATTTGTTCAGGGTTTCACAAAGAAGGGGATGTAGAGTCTGCAACACAGGAGCTTCTATATTAAGGAAGTCTTCATCTGGTATATAGTTTTCTCAAAATTGAGTTTTTCCTCTATATCCAAGCCAGAGATAATTTATGTTGGCCTTTAAAATGAAGTAAGAACAGGAAAAACATAGGTACAAAGCTTAAAACTGCAGGCAGATAAATAACTCTGTGATCTTTCTCCATCACAGGGTACTCTTATTCCCATCCGCCTTATAAACTAGAGTTACAAACTAGCATAAATTGGTTAAATAACCTCAGTAATTTCAGCGTGAGCTGGAGATGTTGATTCCACCAGGGTATGAAAGGTGTCCATAACTCTGCTCGGAGGGGCAGAGCACGAGAGGTGAGGCTTTGCAGGACACATTTGGATAAAAAGGCTGATGGATAGAAGTTAAATTCAGATTTTTCTTTTATAGCTATTTTCTGGAGAATTCCCCCAAATCCCAAAGCAGCAGCAGAAGTATTTGACTTCATACAGCACCCGGGGATTTCTCTGAGATGAGGGTGGCAGTGTCCTCTGCTGACACCAGCCCTTGCTAGACCAGAGAGCCGCTCCGCGTCTCACCCACCCCTCGCCATGCTGGGGGAGTCTTGTTCCTATTACTTGAGCAAACTCTTCCACAGTTCTACTTTACTTTTTCTTCTTAGTGGCCAGTAACTTCCCGTTTGTTCTCCTGATAAATACCAGAACTTCAGCTAAAAATGGAGAAGTCGTCTACATTCTCTTACCTCGTACAACCCTGGCAGTGGGTGCATGGTCGTGGCCTGGCTGATCCCCCAGGCAGGAGTGACCATCTCCTGCTACCTGCTGTGCCCTTCCCATGGCCCTTCCAGCAGAGACAGCAGCAGGGACACCATTTTCCTACCTTTTTGCAGCCAAAAACATTAATTTACGCCGTTGCTGATTTGGGTTCTGTGAACCTTGCCATAGAAGCAGTACCTCTGTGAGGTACGGGGTCTCTAATTTCTTAAACTTGGCCTGAGTTGCCAAACCTTCCCTGCAGACATCCTGTATGGCCTTGCATAGATGCCATACTCATAAATTATTCTCAGCCTGGTCAGTTAGCTCATTTAGGGCTAGCTAAGCCCTCTGTTTGCCCTTCTAGCCCAGGCACCTCGACGAGTAGAGAGTTAAGAAGTGCAATATTGAGTTTTCTGCCCAAGTCCATTTTGGACTCTTGTTCTAGAGATGCTGAGAAGGAATTCTGATTTTCAATAAAGTCTGAAGAATGCAGTCCCTGAAGTAAAGCGGGAAACTTGTCTTTTTCAAGCAAGTGGTCTTCCCTCATCAATTCATACAGTACTGCAGATTAAAAATAGCTCTTCAGCTGGGGTACAGCTGTGCCATGCTGCCTTCAGCGGAGCTGCACTGAGTCACATCGAGCAAGCATCTGTCCATCACCCTTTGCTCCTGCAAACCACCAAACTCCGGGGTGTTCGGGCAGGCTGCTGACTACTCCTGCTGCTGCTCCCATGCACAAGGAACAACAGGACAGTGAGTTGAGGACAGGTTCAAGCTGGCCACCTGCTAAAAATTCAGTCTCCTTCTCCTTATCAGCACACGAACAATGTGTCTTCTGCATGTCATCAAGCTCCTGCTTCATTAAGCATCATCCTCTGCACCCTCTCTGTGCCTTTATTTCCCTGGTAGTGACATTTTGCACTGGCTGCAGCAATTCCCCTGTCTTCTAGGCCATGAAACTATTCTCCCTGACTCCACTAAGCAGAAAACAGATATTATCAGTCAGTGATCAGCTGTATCTCAACATGAAAAGCACCAAAAAACCTGCCGTTCAAGGCTAACAGTACAGAACTGGGACATGTGAACAACACCATCCTGAGCCTTCTGATTTTTCTTCTTAACAAATGCCTTTTCCCCTCGAGGCTCTTTGTGCCTAACCTACCCCCCTGGCTGGATGTATTTAGCTCTAGTACAGGGCACTCAGAAACCCATCAAACCTGGAGCAGGTTCTCCCACGACATCCAATTTCCTAATTTCCAATAACAGAAATCTCCAGCAGGGCCAGGTTTTCCTTCCACAGGGCCGAGTGTGCCTGAAACTTCGCATTTTCAGTCAGAGCAGGACAGACTTCACCTCCACTGCCGCCACTTCCCAGTTTTGGGGAGCAGCTTCTTCCCCTCCTGCCCGCCTCACACCCAGCTCCCCCAAGCCTGGGGAGCCCCCAGTACCCCTAGCCCCAAGGGAGAAGGAACCCGGGAGCCGAGAGGAGAGCAGCACAGCTTTCAGGTCACATGCGGGGGACAAAGAACTGCAGCAAACACCAAAAGCTCTCCCAGGAGAGTCCTCTGCCTCTCCAAGATAGGCTAGCGTGGCAGATTTCATGTCTCCAGTGTCAGAATTTTGCATGCTACGAAAACACTCTTGGCATATTTGCCTGCTGGAGCGAGGCTCCCTGTGCTTTGTAATGAATTCTCGGCATTTAGCATCAGGCGCTGTGTTTTTACAGAAAGTTACACGCGGGTAATTAATCTCATGTTCGTTTCCTGCACATGTAAGAGAGCAGCCTTTGTTAGGGAATGATAAGACACTTCTAAGAATAGCACTACTGAGAGCATCAGCTTTGTAAGACATTACAGGAAAAATACAGGCTCCTAACACCTGCTTTTCGTTTCTCAAAGTTTGGAAAACAACGTCCTGCTCACCTAGAGCCAAATCCCAACCTTGTTTATGTGTAGAAAACCTAATTGGTTTCATCAGAGAACAAACATAAAGCAGGGCATGCTCCAGTCTTTGGGGTCCCATTTTGCAAAGGCACTTTGGTTTGATTTTATAAGCACTGTAAATATTCCCACTGGCTTCAGGGGGCTGTCTGCAGCTCCCGGTCTCCCAGCCTGAATTCAGCATTTGATCCCAGTCTCCTCACCACAAATCCCAGTGAATTTAACTGGGCTTTATGGCAAGAGCCCGAGGACTGCAAACAGATCTGTTCATCAGGCAGCAAGCCCCAGGCCTGATGCTCAGCTCAGGGAAAAGTAAAATGACCCAGTGTGAGCAACTGGGGGAGCACGGTGGGAGCAGGGCACCCATGGGCAGGGGCAAGCTCCCCTCTGAAGCTCCCTCCCAGACCCTGGGCTGTGCCAGCTGAGCCCCAGGGCTGGAGTAAAGCTGGGGATTTACACCTGCTGGCTGCTCAGGAGCAGAGCCAACGCCAGGCTGCTGTGAGCAGCTGATGCTCAACACCTCCCGAAGTCGTTTTACACAGGCTTTGTTTCCAAGCTCGTGTCGGTTTTAAGCTGCCAGGGTGGCTCAGCATGGGCTGCCCACCACCCTGCGCATGATGCCCGAGCTGCAACGCTGGTGAAACTACACAAAAAGTGAAAAACAGAGCTCCCTGCAGGTCCAAGGCGATTTGCACTTGGTTTGTAGCATCGCCTGTGTCACCAGGCAGATGAGAAAGGGCACTAACCTCTACTGCACTTACAGCAGCTTTCTTTCTGCTTTATTACAGAGCAGTTTATCCCCCTAACCAGAAAACAAAGCCTAATCCACAGAGATTGGGCTAATCCAGTGATTCTTGTTTGCAGAGTAACACAGACCCAAATGCCCCAGGTTTTGTAGTGCAAAATCGGAGCAGAGCGGGCTGCAGAGCCCTGCAGGCTGAGCAGAGCCCCTGTTGTGGCCGTCCTCTCGAGACCGTATAATGGGGGCTTTCAAATCCCAGCCTTTTTTTTTTATCACATTCTGTTTTCTCTGCTTCTCCCTTTTATGAATATTGAGTCATCAGAAATAGCTTCACTGACAGAGTTACTAATGACACCAGCTGGGTGAATCAGTGGCTCTTGCATTGTCTGGTGTCTGCTCTGAAGGGCCATTAGCACACTCGTTATAAAATACAACAAAAATTAGATATCCATATTTTATCTGCAGCTCCCTCGAGACACATCAGCGTAGTTATTTTCGAACTGGAAAATGTTAGTGGAACAAAGCAATATTCAGCCGTTTCAATGCCACGCTATGATCTAAGAGAAGAAACTCTGCCTTCCACCAAGTTAAAAGTCAATGCTGACAGCAGAAGCCGAGCCCTTCTCCTCGCTCTTAGGCAGAAAGGAAAAGCACCCGGCCCGGCGCTGTCTGTAGCGCATTCTTCGCCGGGCAGCTATTCCTCATGCCACGACAAAAAGCCAACATCAGCAGCCCGGGGAAAAACGCTGATAAACCAGAAGCGAGCGCGACGAACGCTGCGGGCAGCGGTGGGGACACGCGTGGCCACAGCCCCACAGGGCGCGCAGCCCGGCCGGGGCAGGTGCCCGGGGACAGCGCGACCCACGCGGGACCACCGGGGTCCCCAAGCCCCCCCGCAGCGCTCTGCACCAGTGGCCGCCCCCCCGTGCACCGAGCTGGTGCATGACAGCAGCGCGGAAAGCGCCGAGCATCGGAACAAAGCCGGGACTTAGGATGTCAAGTATCAGGGTGGTTTTTTTTTCCTTTCTTCTTTTTCCTTTTTTTTTTTTCTTTTTGTCCCTTTTTCTTCCTTTTTTTTTTTTTTCTTTTCTTTTCCCTTTTTTTTTCTTTTTCTTTTTTAATGTCCCTTTTTTCATTTCTTTCCTTTTTTTCTCCCCCCTTTTTCCCTTTTTGCTTTTTTTTCCCTCTTTCCCTTTTCTTTTTCCTTTTTTCTTTTTTATTTTCTTTTTCCTTTTTTACCCCTTTTTCATTTTCCCTATTTTTCCTTTTTTTTTTTCTTTTTCCCCTTTTCTTTTTATTTCTTTTTTATTTCCCCCCTTTCCCCCCTTTTTTTCCTTCCCCCCCTATTTTTCCCTTTTTTCTTTTTCCTCCTTTTCTTCCTTTTTATTCCTCTTTTCCCCCCAAGAGGGGGGGGGGGGGGGATGTCCTTGCCCTTCCCCGCAGCAGCCGCGCCCGCAGTCCCGTTACGGAGCCGCCCAGCCGAAGCCGAGCTGCGGTTTCCAAGCCCGGCGCCTCGCATCCCGCGAGCAGCGCTCGGGGGGCACGGGGGGACCGGGAGGGCTCCGTCCCCGAGCCGCCCCCCTCCCCCCCGCGACCCGTCCCCGCGTGGGGCCGCCGTCCCCCACTTACATAGCGCTTCAGCTTCCTCTCGGGGGGCGACTTAATGAGCCAGCCGGTGCACACCACGTCCCCGGCGCTCATCTTCCCCCCGGCGCGGGGCCGCGCCTCCCGGCCTCCCCGGCGCTGTGCGAGCGGCTTCCCCCGGCCGGGGCGCGCTGGAGGAAGTCATGACATTGATCCCCGGCCCGGCCGGCCCTCCCTCCGCCGCCGCCACCCCGCGGCTCGCCCGGCACGTGACGGAGGCCGGGGGGAGCCGCCGCGACACCCCCGGCTCCGGGCGGCTCCGCGGGGTGGCCCCGCCCGGCCGCCGCCCCCGCTGCGGAGCCCGGCGCCGAGGCGGCCCCGCGGGGCCGGGGCCGGGGCCGGGGGCTCGGGGTCAAGCCCCGGGGCCGCGGCCAGCCCGGGCAGCGCCTCGCCGCCCCCCGAATGAGGAGTCCCCTCCTCGCACCGCGGCGGAACCCCGCGTCCTGCCGTCAGCAGCCCGCGCCCCTTTCACGAGCCCCCTTCAAGTGCTGAAAGGCTGCAGCGAGGCCCCCCCGAGCTCCTCCCGGCTGAACGGCCCCAGCCCTCTGCGCCTTCCCCCGCGGCCGCGCTGCTGCAGCCCCTGCAGCATCCTCGTGGCCTCCCCTGGAGCCGCTCGTCCTTGCCGTGCCCAGGACGCAGCGCTCCCGGTGGGGCCTGAGCAGGGCAGACAGGGGGGCATGCCTCATGTGCTGTCCCCGCAGGGCCCCAACAACACCTGTTTTTCCCCAGATCGCTTTCAGACCGGTCGGGGCCCCGCCAGCTCCCCCGTGCTGCTTGCCGTGCGGTGCCGCAAGAGACGGGGAGGGATAGGACAGGTCGGTGATGGACAGAGCCAGGAAAGTGACTTTGGGGAACGCAGCAAGTCCACAATCACAATGAAGGTTATTTTTTCAGCAGGATCAAGACTCGTTTCCTGATACGATAACCACCGTGGCCTACCATGCATTCGTGCATGACCAACCAAAGGGGTGATGCAGGGAGTCAAAAGACATCAACACTTGCTTAAATTGTCACTTCTGTCCCCAAAACACATGCTGGGCAGTAGTTGTGGTGCCAAGGAGGAGCACAGCGGCTCAGCTCCCTGCTGGCCGTGTGGCTGCTCCCTCGGTGGCTCCTGCCCACACTTCCCCAGCATGTTCAGGGTAAATGAAAAGCCACGGCAGGTTGCTCACCATGCCCGTAACCTGGGGGGAAATGCAGGAAGCCAGAAAGCAAAACTAAACAGAGCATGTGGGGGTAACGTGTTTGTTGTGCCTTCTTGGTATTTGTGCTCCAAACGAAGTTATTTTCTTAGCCTGGCAGGTTTTGCTGTGTCGATAACGTGTCACCCGGGCACGTGCCTGACAAGAGCAGGCTTCAAAATGAGCACTATCTAGCCCTGCTGGAAGAGGAGGGATTTCACTCTTGCCCTGCTTTGTGCACAAATTTCTCAACCACTTGCAAGTTACAACATCCTTCACTTAAGCATACTCTTCACCAGGATGGTGAATGCCAGGGTCTTTGTTTTAAAAGTCTTACCAAATGAAGGCATTTGTAGAGAGCGAGCTGAGGCTGGAAACCAAGTGGAAAGCGAAGGGAAAGAATACCAGAGGAAAGTCAATTTTGGCTGAACAATCCTGCAGAACCCTTGGGGTGCTCTGTGTTAGCTCCTGCTTTTGCACTTGTCCATTAGCATTCAGTTTGAGATTTCAAGGATGTCTCAAGTATACAAGCAGAAATCATTAGCAAACCCCAATTAAAAAGAAAAAAAAAAAAAAGTTGTTAATTTTATTGCAATGCTGAAAGGCTTGAAATTGTAGGATTTTTGGCTGTTTGCTTAGGTTCGTTTGTTTCATTTCTGAAGCTTTTATTTTACACATCAACTGGTGCTTCCTGGGAAGAGAACAGCTTCTGCTGGCTGACCGTGCCTCCAGGCAGTGGTGCCTGCCTCTCCAAATCGGCTGTAGGCAGAGCTACAGAAATAGCCTCAAAAAAATTACTGACCACTGGAAAAATGAAAAATAATTTGCAATAAGGATGAAATTACCTTTTTCCCTGTACAAGAGCAGAACCTGCCTCACCAAATCTTCAAAGTCTGCTGAGAGATTTTATTTCTTCCAGTGAAACTTCCTAGAATAAAATCATAAGTTGAGAAGCCATCGTAGATATTAACAGTAGCCATTGTGACAGAGAAAACAAAGTGCTGAAGTCCTCACCAGGCTAACCTGACACGTGGCTCTAGCAAAGACCAGCATGGGCTCAATCAGTTTGACCACACGTGGTGCAGCTCGCCTCAGCCTGGTACCCAAGAGCTCTCTGCTTGTTGTGAAAGTGATGTTCTGCTCCTCTCCTGATGTTTTGGAGAGAAATAGCACTTGGCTACTAGTAAAAGAGAAGACAATAAATTGGCTAATTGCATTTTGATGGGAAATTCCTTCATGACCCTACAGACAACTGACTGAAGCAAGCGTGCTATTTAAACTTGCCCGTTTCCATATTATTGCAGTGCAGATAAGGTTATGATGAATGCTGAGAGCAGTGAAAATCCTTCCTCCCTGTGGAAAGAAGAGTAATCAAGAGGGAGGGAGGGGAAAGGAAGGACCAGGAGGACTTATTTGGTTCACAAAGTTGTGGGTATCAAAGCAGGAAGAGACACCAGAGTAACCTAGGCTGGTATTCCCACAAGCAAATATGTTTTCCCACAGCCTGGACTAAAGAATATCTTTTAAAAAGCTACCTCGTCTGATCTTCAAGAAGCCAAACAATGAGAGAAAACCCTTTCCTCATAGCTTGTTCCAGTGGTCTATTGAGTAAATTACATATTATTTTATCTAAATTTAACCTTGCAGTTATTTTCCCTTCTCTGTGACTTTTAGTATATTAAACACATCCACCATAATAAATATCAAGCACATACAGGGATCACATCACCTCTTACCTTCTCCTCTGTAACCTGTGGGTTGACCTCCCTTGCAGCTGTTTATGAGGATTGTTGCCTGGTGTCTGAATAATATTACGTTTTCCCCTTCAAATTCTCTCCAGCTATTTCCATCTCACTCTTGGAATACAGAGCCCGGAGCTGGTATCCACTACTCCGTTGGTCACAGTTTCACTAAAACCGACTTGCACTTTCTTACTCTACCCTTCTATGTAACCAACAATATTGTTGTTTTCTGCTTCTCACTGTGTTTCTCTAAGAATTCATCTTCAGGCAACTGAAATAACAACACTAAGACATTCCTGGGACACTGATTAGGAAGATGTGCTCCCAGTCACATAACCTGTGTTTTCTGTTTGGTACTTGCCGGTGTTAAATTACAAAAGAAGAAACGCATCGTTGTGAGCATTTTTGCCCATGTACCTTTTTTCTGGCCTCTTGTTTGTCCTTCCTTATCTTTTTCAGCTAGCATGCCCTCAGCACTGAGCACCTCTGTTATTTTGGCCACTGAAGCTGCAGAGCTGGCTGTGACAGAATAGCTGGGTGCTGAAGGTGACTGCATTGCCATTGAGCTCCTATTCTCTTGCCTACGTACATAATATAGTGTCTTCTTCGTAAAACAACAACAACAAAAATAATCATAAAAAAACTCACAGGGGCATCTAGGAATTGTATGCAGAGTTAGGAACGGTGTTTTACCACGCTGTACTCTCTCTGATAGCCATCAAATGTACAATTTCAGCTGGCTCCTAACTCCAAAGTGTCCAGTTAACAGCCCAGCCCCACACTGATTTACAAAACCCCACAGAGGCCACAAAGGTCGGATGTCTGCGAGAGACAGCCCCAGCCCGGGGCGAGCAGCCCTGTTCTCTCCCCCAGTGCCCTGTTTACAGACGGAGCTCGCACCGCACTTACTCAGCAAAACGCTTGCACGCCTCTGCGGCATTCCCACAGCAGGCAGAGAGCCCCGTGCCCCCGAAAAGCCGGGACACAGTCTGCATGTTCCAGCTGCTCCTGACAGCTCCCAGCCCGCGCCTGCTGCCAACAGCACATTTCACCCTCTGTCCCTTCACGAGGACAAATTCAGCCACGTCGCAGGGGACGGTTCAGCCCCTTCTCTCCTCTTGTAGCCTGTTCTCACCACACAAATATATTATTCTATCAGTGGCCCCATTAGTACTCATGGCTGAGGGAGGACATACAGGAGGAAGGATGATTTCTTTTCAGGAATCTAAACCTTTTATTTTTTTCCTAAATGAATTATGTGCAGAGGCTAAGAAAAGCCGACTGCCTTTCTGATATATCATAATAAATAACGCTCAGCCCATGTGTGAGAAGCTCTCCTGGCACGTCCCTCCTGAGCCCAGAGAACCCCAGGGCGAGGGGAAAACAGAGATAGGAGAATTGAAGTGGGACACAGCCTGCCTCTGTCGTTGGTGTTGTTCTGTAAAAGCCTTACTGACGGTTACAGGAACCCTACCTAACTTACACTGTGGTTTGTGAGAGACTTTCATGAAGATGGTAAAACACCGGGGAAAAAAAACGCTCCTGTGTGTAGTTATGAGAGGGTACTGCAGCAAGGAGACCACATTTCAGGCAGCTCAGACTTCTGAACACCGTGTGTAAGAGGATGCCCCATGTAATGAGTGTAAGTGCAGGGAAGGAAGAACAACTTGGTGGCAGCTGTGTGCTTGAGACTGCTGCAGAAAAGGAAGGCTGATGGCAGGATGAGGAAGAAAGATGGCCAGGCAGGCAGGGAAGCACCACAGCAAAGCACGGGGGTCAGAAGCAGATCCTCTGTGGGCTGCAATCAGTGAAGCACAGCTACTCCAGCTTCTTAAGCAGAACTGGTCTTCCACAGTGAGTGGGTGCTGGCAAATAAAAGTAGGTGAAAAGGTTGGCAGCAAAAGGACTTCCACAGGAGAAAAGGGCAATGAAGTGGTAGTTTTTGGCTTACGCAATGCATCTGCCACGCTTGCAAGGCTGATGGAGGCAATACACATGCAGCATCCTTCCACGTTTCCTGTACTTAAAGGAAATCCTGGTGCATACTAAAACCTCTGAGCAAGAACTGTTACATTTACAAATACCCTGCCGTCAGCTTAGGGATGACAGAGTGAAAGCAAACCCCAGGAACAAGCTTTCACTGAAGATAATTAAGATAATTTATTTGGGGCATTGAGTCTGCGAAGAAACAATTTCAAGTAGCTTTAAAGAGAGTTCAAGCCTATATTGCACTGAACTGCTTTCTGGATACTCACAAATATTCAAAATGTTGTAAGATACCATCTGTCTCTGCTCTGGGCAGGTTATTTATAGGTTTTCAATACTGTAAAACCACTGCATAGGTTAGGAGAGAAAGGGATGCAATTGCACTGAACTGCAAAGTACTACTCAGATTTATTTCAGCTGGAAATTTTTATTATTTTTTTTTGACAGCTTTTGCTTTGATCTAAAAACCACTTTTAAAGTGTCTTTCACAGGGCAGAAGACATAGTGGTACTGTTGCTTACTACAGCCTGGTTTATGGCAGCTTAAGTGGACACATTCTACCTCGTGACAGTGGGCAGCTGGAGAGATTTGCTAAGCTGAGCTGACAGAAAACCAGTATTTCTCCCTGTTGGGCTGGATTTTTAAACCTTGTACAGCCCCACTGCTTGGCGGCAGGAACACCAGCAGCAGTGCCAGGGCTGGGGAGCGCAGAGGGGGGCACAGCACAGGGGAAGGAGCCACCATACTGCATTTCTGAGTGCAAAGGGCTAAAGGAATGCTTATAGTCAATTAAGGTATCTGCAAGAAGTTGCTGATGAGGCTTGGTAAATTTTTTATACATTCTAATGTGACCGCACAAACATTGCTTGTCATGGCCAGGAGGAGATAACAGTCTTCTCCCTTTACAAATGGATAAAAATCCCCCCAAAAGTGGATATCAAGTGATAAAAGGGTTTAGCAAAAATCTGTGTGGTTGGGAAGTTCAGGCATGTTTGAAGCCTTTGTGATATCACAGCAAAGCTTTGCTTGCTAAAACCTGGAACTAAAAATTCAATATTGCGTACAAGGTGGGAAAAAGCAATGGGTATTTGTACAGCTGCCATCAGTCCTTTGAACCAGATACAGAGGATGTGTCAGCTATTTTATCCTAGTTTTCAGTGCTGAATGATGTATTTGCAAATCAGCTGTTGCAGACAGGCCTCGCACAGCATTTGTGGTCTGAACTCATAGCTCGTGCATTCGAGCTAGAAATGATTAGTGTTGTTGATGAGGATTTTAGGCTACGGTGCTCCATGGAGCATCTCTTTATGGTGCACATGGGAGCCAAGAGACCCTAAATCTGAGGAGAGGGCCCCCAGCCCTTTCTAACAACAACCTGCGGTGCTGGGTTTGCCCAGTACTGCTGCATTGGCGCAACGCAGTGCTGGGAATGACTAAACAGCAGCAGGTGCAGGATGCATTGCAAATCGGACTTGCATAATCCTGTTCCTTTTCTTGATCAGGCCAGCTTTAAGACTGGGCAGCTTCCCACGAAATGCTGCACAGGCCGCCCTGTCACCTGGCGCCAGTGCTCTGCAGCCACCACTCGAGCCCACGCAGCATCATTGCCACCTAGTGACATTGAGCAGGGTGCTGCCGCTTGCTCTAAGTGCAATTGTCCCTTACAGAGCTTCACATCAGAGAAGACAGGAATCACAACCAATATTTCCAGCAGTTTTTATTATTTAAGCTGCTATTATTAAGAGAAACAAGATTTCACTACTGGTAGCAGATAACTGCTTATGCTGTGCACACACATATTTCCTTGCATGGTTTGATTTTTAAAAGTTACCCCAAACCAATGTATCTGTGTTAGAAAAACAAAGACCATCACGGTTAGTCTCTTATTCAGCACAGTAAGACAAATAGTCCCTGTTTGAGAGAGGCTGAGTTGCCACAGTACAAGATCTCAGAAGTCTTGCAGTCTTATCTGGATAGGACTTAAAATGCCTCCGGATCTGCACGTCATCAACTCTTTCTATATTTCAGCAGGGTCCAAAATGTAAAAATGGACAATAGTGAGCCTAAGGATACGCAATCGCTCTTCCTGTTTCTGACAAGAAAACATAGTTCTTGTCATACAATATGTTGAGTGCTATCTTTCTGGGTTGGACAGAGGAGGCCTTCTTCATTGCTGAGAAACCTCTGTGTGGAGGGGACTGTGCATTCAGCCTTTCTATTTGTGTTTGCAGACTGTAAAATAAGGGGGGATAAAGCTGGAAAAGCAAAGAACTAATAGCCACATCTACAGCTTTACACAACTACTAACTCCCAGCCTCCCAACCACAGAAAGAAAGAAAAAAAAAAAAAACAAACAAAAAAAGGAGAAATTCTGTGAAATTTTGCAAATTATGTTAGAAAAGATATCATGTAAGTCTAAGAAGAAAGAATATATAAATACAAAAAGCACTTGTGTACATTTTAAATAATTAATGAGATTATCACTTGAAAATACTGTTGTATGACTAAGTGATTTTTCAAACAATGGCCTCTGGACCCTCAGGAGTACACAACATAACCTATGAGAAGTAACCAGGCACATCTACGCGAAGTGCCAAATGCAAATGTCAAGCATGCAAGCAAAAAAACATCCAAAGGGGATCTTTCATGAAAGCAGCAGCTTGACTGTTTTGTACAGCATGTAATATTCCTGTGAATTGCAAGTAAAAAGCAAGCTGTGAGAAACACTTAAGAGTGTTTTGTATAAACAGAAGCTACAAGCATTTGAAACTGCAGTAGGAAAGCCAGATATTAAAAAACAGTTAGTAGGCTATTTTCTGCAAAGTCTAAGAACAAATGCATCAGCGACTGGAATTTTCCCACCTTAAAGACCTTTTGCATAGCTGATGTTAAGCTTCATTTTCTAGAGAGCCCTGCTTGGAAAAGCTATTTGGGTTACTCTCTAAAAACCAGTCATGTCACTCGTCTCAATTGTGCTAAGAAAAATGCACTTCCCCAAGCCTTTATAAACTAATCAGATGGAAGGGCAACTGCAGGTGCTGTGGGCCTTGTCCTGTTGCAAACTATGCAACAGGGGCAGATGGCTATAGGGTGCTAAGTAATTTGGAAGAGCATTGTTTTGTGGCATACAACTAAACAAAAACATCATATGATGGGAGAGAAATTGGCTGATGGGCAGGGCTCAAAGGGTTGTGGCAAATGAGGACACATCTGGCTGGTGGATGGTCACTAGTGGGGTCCCTCAAGGCTCCATTTTAGGGCCAGTCCTCTTCAATGTCTCTATAAATGATTTGGATGTAGGACTAGAAGGTGTTCTGAGCAAATTTGCCAACGACACTAAACTTGGAGGAACTGTGGACTCGGATGAGGGTGGAAAGGCCTTGCAGAGAGATCTAGACAGATTGGAGAGCTGGGCGATCACCAACCGCATGAAGTTTAACAAAGGCAAGTGCCGGGTCCTGCACCTGGGATGGGGCAATCCTGGCTATATGTACAGACTGGGCAATGAGACGCTGGAGAGCAGCCCTACAGAGAGGGATCTGGGGATTGTGGTTGACAGCAAGTTGAATATGAGCCAGCAGTGTGCCCTGGCAGCCAGGAGGGCCAACCGTGTCCTGGGGTGCACCAAGCACGGCATTGCTAGTCGGTCGAGGGAGGTGATTGTCCTGCTCTGCTCTGCGCTGGTCCGGCCTCGCCTACAGTGCTGTGTGCAGTTCAAGAAGGACATGAAACTGTTGGAGAGTGTCCAGAGGAGGGCGACAAACATGGTGAAGGGTCTAGAGGGGAAGATGTACGAGGAGCGGCTGAGGGCACTGGGCCTGTTCAGCCTGGAGAAGAGGAGGCTGAGGGGGGACCTCATCGCAGTCTACAACTTCCTCACGAGGGGTAGTGGAGAGGCAGGTGACCTATTCTCTGTAAACACCAGTGATAGGACCCGCGGGAATGGTGTTAAGCTGAGGCAGGGGAAGTTTTGGCTGGACATCAGGAAGAGGTTCTTCACTGAGAGGGTGGTCGCACAGTGGAACAGGCTGCCCAGGGAAGCAGTCACTGCACCAAGCCTGTCTGAATTTAAAAAGCGATTGGACTGTGCATTTCATCACATGGCCTAAACTTTTGGGTAGACCTGTGCAGTGCCTGGAGTTGGGCTTGATGATCCTTATGGGTCCCTTCCAACTCGGGATATTCTATGATTCTATGTCTCACAACAGGGAGAATGAGAGTTTGGGGCTTAAATTTTGTATGCAGGACCATCTCTTAGGTGAGATGCTCCATTTCAGAATAATCAGGCAGTCGTGGGATCAGTTCAGAACTTCAGAGCAATGCTTCACAAATTGTACCTTTGATTGGAATCAAGGTATATATAGAAGAGACACTGCTGAGGTCTGTCTAAACACAGGGCATGAGCCACACAGCCCGTTTGTTCAGCTCAGTTGTTGATTTATGCAGGAAGATCTTGATGAGCTGCTGGGTTTGTTACTAGAAGGAGAAAACAATTACGCCTCACTCTGCCTACAGGGCTGGGGTTTGATCTTTCTGTGGACAAAAAGCTTGCAGTATTGCCTTTGTGAGTAGTCATTGGGTAAAACACCCCATTTGAAGCTTTTTTTTTTTTTTTTCTTCTTTTTTCTTTTTTTTTTTTTTTTTTTTCTGCGTGACATCCCAAGGGCTGTTTTGGGTTTCCTTGGGGTTCAGCAGCCGGCAATCTAGACAGACACACTGCGTGAGGAGCCGCCCGGAGCTGCTCTGTTAGTGCCACTTCCAGCAGCAGACGCACACAGTGCTGAGCGAGGCAGGCCCCCAGGAAACACACATCTTTATTCTCCCAACCCACACCGGCCACAGGGCCCGCACTTTGGGACGTGCATTAGCCCTGAAGACACGAAGAGGCGGCTGTCCTCCTGGGGCACGGCCTGGGCCACCCCTTATCGCACCCCTGCCGCCCCCACAGGGCCCCAGCACTGAGGCAGAGCCTCGGGCAGGAGCCCCGAGCCCCGCAGCCAGGACCCGCCGTGCCCAGCCCGGGGCCCCCCACCGAGCCCCGGGGACCCCCCGGCGGCCCCGGCCCCTCTCACGGAAGCCTCGCGAGGCCTGCGCGGGGCGGAGCCGCCGCGTTTTGGGGGCGGAGGGGCCGCGACAAAATGGACCCCGGCCCCGGCAGCCCTGGAGCTCCTGCGGCCGCCCGCTCGGACGGCGAGGTGCCCTCCACCTCCGGCGCGCAGGAGCCCGGCTCCGAGGAGGTACCGCTGCGGGGTCGGGGGCAGCCCCGGGCGGCGGTAGGGCCGCTCCCCTCGGCGCCGCTCCGCGGGCTGAGCCCCTCGGCAGGGCGAGGGCGGCCGCCGGCCTCCTCCCGGTCCCGTTTCGTGTTTATTTTTTTGGCGAAGGGTCGCGGCGGGGCCCCCGGTGAGGTGCCGGGGGTCGCGGTCGGGTGTCCTTGGAAGCGCGGCTGGGGCCGGGGGCTGGGGGCTGCGGAGCCGCCGGCGGGGCGGGCTCGGGGCCCGGATTGCAGCTGGGGGGAGGCACCGCCTGCCCCAGGGGTGCCAAATGCTGTACTCCCTTATATTCCCTTACCCTGGTGCAAGAAGGGCCGTGAAATATGCTGTAGCAATGTTAATGGGAGGGAAAAGTTTAAGGGTTTCTATGCCAGCTTATTCTGCAAGATCTTATCTTAACTGATACAGAATGAGTGTTAAATGTTTAGAGGCTCTCCATAAATCACTTGGAAGCAGTTAATGGTTCAGAATATTACCAATGCTGTGCTACTGTGCCATGCTGATCATCGTGTTTCTTAAGGGAAAGTATTGGTGAGTGCTCGGGGTCCTTACTGAGGCCGTGGAATTCTGCCACAGCCGCTGGGTGCTACAGGGTTAGGAACCGGCACGGTGACGGTGCTGATGTGCAGCCTCTGGAGCTCCTCGCCCCTTTCACTGTGTTACATCCCTGCTGGGAGCCGGGAGCTCCGCTTGGGCTGGTTGGCAGAGGTTTCCAGGTGAAGTATTTTGGACCCTTGAAGCAGCCGAGGCCTGATACTTTGGAAGCTGTTGCACGGTCCTGTCTGTTGTGAGGATTTAAATTGCACCACTTCTCAGGGGGCCTCTTATTTCTACTTCTCTGCAGTCAAAGCAGGCTGTTACTAGCCAGCTCCATGAACAAAATAAGTTAAAAGCAAAAGTCCCCTTTTACTGCTTTAATTGTTTGCAGCGAGGATTCTGCTGGTCTTCCTATTTCCTGTTAAATCAGCCCTTTAAGCAACGAAGATGCGTTCTGTAGTTTTTAGGGTAAAACTCCCATGAACTTGATAAAATATTCTGTGATTCTGGGTTATGTTAGGTACATGATATTGTTGGTAGTAAAAGAGGTGGTGTTGTTCATACCAGAATTTAAGAATTGGCAAGGTCTAGGTTTTAATAACTCAGAATATTACCCAGAAGCAAGTTCACAGATAATGCTTGTTCCTACTATGTGTTCAGCTCCACCAGCATGGAGTAACTTATGAGTAAAAAATAGTGTTTTAATTAAAGTACAACATGCTTTTCCCTTGTAAACTTTCAGGAAGAGAAAGGATGCATGTGTCTTACATTCTTTTCATCAGTTTTTGGTAGTCTCCTATTCGTGTTTTTTTTTTTTTTTTTTTTTTTTTTCTCCTGATGTTTTGGGGCCATCAGTGTTCCACAGCTCAGTGCAGTGAGGGGAGCAGGGACACAGATACAGATGTGTTTTATACTGAGAGTCAAGGTGTAGGACCTGAAACACTGTAGCTGCAGTAACTTTTAATGTCAGTTTGTTTACTTGTTTAACTCAGGAAATGTGTTGTTCACAAATATACAAATCAAATTTGTTTGGTGTGCTACCATGAAGTTTCCTTCTGGGGAAATGTAACAGCAGAACCCCTGTTGGAGCCATCTGCCCTAGGACTTAGTGAGATAAGTTACATCTTACTTGAGCAACTTGTTGCAGCCAGAAGGGATTTGTAGCCACCGAACTGTTTGGCTTTGTCCCAGAGGCATGGCTGTTAGCATTTAGTTACCTGTATGCTTGAAAAAGTTGTGAGTGACTTACTGTAGGAAATCTTAGTTGCTGCCTGCTTTTGACACAATCATTTGACCTTGTAAAATTGAACTGGGGCTTTTAGAAAATCATTAAACCATCAAACAGCTTTGTTATGCACTTACTGCTGTTCATCTTTGCTGAGACTTAGGTCTTCAGGCCAAAACTTAAAAGGTATTTTAGAGCTTTAGAAAACATCCCTCCTATTTGTATCCTTCTGCCTTGTCTTAAAGAGTAAGTTGGCATATATATTTATCAGTAACGGTTCTGGAGTTGAAGTAGAATGCTGCTTTACAAGCTGTTATGTATTTAGTACTGTTTTGGTCTGTTCTTGCTACCTGACCCTGTATAGTTTATTTCATTTTGTTGTGTTTATAGTGGGCTGATGCTTAAGGTGCCTGCCGACCTCTGATTCTGCTTTTATGCAGGCGTGCACTTGGCCTGTTCCTTTCAGATTGTTAAGTATGTTTCAAAAACACTTTGCTTGCATCTTTTAGTACCTCTCAACAATGGAAGTATTTAATAATTTTTACTTGAAGATGTGTAGAAAGGCATACTTCAAGGCTGAATTGGGTGGTGGTAGGGAAAGCAACTGCACAAAACATTTTTTCCTATGATACTTTTTTTAGAAATGATACTGTGCCAGCATTATGACTTCTGCTAGGTGTCTTTTTTTTTTTGTAAAGCAAGTAGTAATTGAATTTGTAGAAACATGCTTTGAGTTTTTCGGCTGAGAATAACCTCTCCATGAAAAACTAAGCTTGGCTCTTTTTTAGTGCTTTCCTTCAGTTCTTCCACCTTGGATCCTATTTCCAGAAATAAACATGAGAATGAGACTCACCTCCTATTTACATTTTATCTGGTCATTCTTCAGTTACATCATAGATAACTGGTTCTCTTTTGGGTGAAGTAATGTGACTAGTGCAGTCACTCCCTGTTGAAATCATCACCTTTTTAAAAATCTGATATTTATGCGTTCTTAAAATAAATAAATAAAAATAACACTGATATTTAATAGTGTTTACAATTTGAATTTCAGAAAAATGATCCTCCATTTCAACTCAAGCCTCCTCCAAAGGCGGCTAGGCCTGAAAAAGAAATTGATCCAGAATATGAAGAGAAGATGGTAAGTGTTCTCACAACAAAGCATACTGCAGCTTTTTTGACACTTGTTTGCTTGAATTAGGTCAATAAAATTGGAAGTAACAAAAAATTACTGCAGGCAGGGTGTGTCAGAAAAGGAAAACAAATGGATGTGTTGGGTGTATGGGGTAAGGCTTTGGTAGCAGGGGTGTTGCAGTGATGGCCTTTGGAAGGAGTCCAGAAGCTGCCCTCTCTCAGAGAAGAGCTGGCTTCGAAAAGCACCTGCTGCTGACCAGAGCTGAGACCATGGGTGGTGCTGGTGGTGCCTCTGAGAACAGGTTGAAGGGGGAGGAAACAGCTGTACAACAGCACCTGGGAAAGAGAGGTGAGAAAGTGTGAGAGAACCAGCCCTGCAGATGCCAAAGGAGAGGGCAGGAGGTGCTCCAGGTGTTGGAGCAGAGGTTCACCTGCAGCCCCTGGTGGAGCAGGCTGTCCCTTTGCAGCCCATGGGTCCTATGGCAGAGCAGGTCTCTATGCTGCAGCGGGGGGCCCCGTGGTACAGCCCCGTATGGAGCTGTTCCTGAAGAGCTGCTGCTGGTGGGCAGCCCACATGGGATCAGTTTCTGAAGGATGGCATCCTTTGGGAAGGACCCCACTTGGAGAAGTGGAGAGAAATGTCGGGGTCTGACTACAACCCTCCTTTCTCTGCACTGCCTGGGAGTGGAATTAGAAGAGTGTGTGTGGTGGGAAGATGTTTTTAGGCTGCTTTTTGTTTTCACTGCTCTAGTCTGTTATCAAATGTCAAACTGTATTATTCGTCCTTATGCTGAGTTTATTTTCAATGTGATGGTAATTGGCAAGTGATCTCCCTGTCTTTATCTCTGTGATAGTTCTCACAAGTATTTCTGTCTGTGTTGATTTCTGGAGTTGGAGGCTGTGTTTTTTGTACTCAGTAGGTGCCAGTGTGTTGTGTGTGTTTTTTTTCTTTTTTTCCCACCATGGATTTGATCACTTCGTTTTTTTTTTTTCTTCGGTAGATTTAATATTGAGACCCTCCTGTGGTAAGGAGTTTCTAGTCAACTGCATTTTACACTTGACACCACTGTTTCAGTTTTGAATATCTGGTAGTTCTTTGACCTCGCAAGTCATGTCAGAGGCTTCCTTAAGGTTCTCTTTAAATGAAAGAAGTACTGAAGCTGCCAGTTTCTTGTCATATAAAAATAAAAAGGGTTTAAATATTGAGATTCCTTGTGATATATGATTCATAACAATGCAAAAGAGGATCTATCCATGACCAAAATTTAGGGAGCTTACAGTGCTGGAGAAGAGAGAAGACCTCTTCTGTATTGCATAGAGGAAGAAACCAGGTGGACACTGCAAGTTTTGTTCTTGAGTGACACATATGAAGTTCTCGAATAAAGCTGGGAATTGGTGTCCTGCTGCATCTATTTTAAAAGATCTAGCATTAAATGGATGCCTAGTAATTCCAGCAGAATTTCTGGGGCCCAGGGAAGAGTGATTATCACAGATTACTACCTACCTGATCTAATACTTCTTTTGTCTAGACAGAAGACACAAGTAAACTCGTTTGAGAATGAACTGGATAACATTTATTTGGTCACAAGTCACCTGCTTTTTAAAATAAATGCATCGGAAATAGAGTGCCCTCATGTGGCAAGATGTTGCGTTGCATGTTCATTTTTAATGCCTTTATCTCTGGTGTTACAAGTGTAAGTGCTCTAACAGCTGTAAGCTACACACAGAAAAGCTTTGCTCACACTTCTCCAAAAAGGTTATGGTACAAAACTAGTTTCACTTCCATAGTTTATGGCAAGATAGATAAATGAGATCACATGAAAATTGCTTTAAATGGTAGAGTGTTACATGATGCTTAGAAATGGCACAAAGACTGATAGCAATTATGTTCATCTGGTAGCAGTTGCCTTTTACCCTATTTTTCTTTGAAAATCAAGGTTTTTGTATAGAGAGGATGATGTGTTTTGGTATGGTGATATAGATGTGTGCATATGCCTTGTCACAAATGTAATAAGTAATAAAGAATCATTAAGGCTGGAAGAAGCCTTCAAAATCACCTGGTCCAGCTGTCCCCATACTACTAACGTTACCCACTAAACCACATCCCTAACCTTTGCTTGAACACCCTCAGGGATAGCGATGCCACCAACTCCCTGTGCAACCTGTTCCAACACCTGGTCGCTCTTTCTGAGGAGAAATGTCTCCTAATTTTCACCCTGAACCTCCCCTTGTGGAACTTGAGGCCATTCCCTCTAGTCCTATCACAGTTACCTGTGAGAAGAGGCTGACCCCCAGCTTCCCACACCTTCCTTTCAGGGAGTTGTAGAGAGCAATGAGGTGTCCCCTGATCCTTCTCTTCTCCAGACTAAACACCCCTAGTCCCCTCAGCTGTTCCTCACAGGACTTGTGCTCCATGCCCTTCACCAGCTTCATTGCCCTTCTCTGGACACACTCCAGGGCCTCCATGTCCTTCTTGTAGTGAGGAGCCCAAAGCTGAGCCTAGCACTCGAGGTGTGGCCTCATCAGAGCAAAGTACAGAGGGACGATCACCTCCCTGCTCCTGCTGGCTGCACTACTGATACAAGGCAGGATGCCGTTGGCCTTCTTGGCCACCTGGGCACGCTGCTGGTTCACATTCAGGCAAGCATCAACCAGATCCTTTTGAAATCTGACAGCAAAAGTCATGAACTTCAGTGCAAGCAGTGTTGAGCTTGTCCATCCCTGTTACTTTAGTCATACTTCCAAATCCAGAGGTACCACAATGTTGTCTCAGATGTAGTCCTGATAACCTTGAAGCCGATGGAACCACTGACATGAGCAAAGCTTGGATTTCTTCTTTTACCGCAAGTCAGAACTGTACTTTTAAAATACCTTCTGTGCAGAATCCTTTAAACATGCCCTCAGGGTTACTCATGTGCCCTGCAGGCTTAAGGAATACATGAGTAAACTCTTTATGAGTTGTTTTTACTAATTTTTGGATTTTGAATGGGGATGAGTTGCTAGGAGGAGGGTATCAGCTCTTGACTGTCTTCCAGATTGCTCTGGTTTTCATGAAGGGTCTTTTGAACTACCAGAAGTCACCTCGGGATGCTCTAAAGCAATTCATGCTAAGCTGAAATCTGAAGCAGTTCAAGAGCTATTTCACGATGCCTGTAGCCTTCTTGAGTTGGCTAAAAGTAAGCAGGTGGTCTTGCCGGTCTTTGCTCATATACGTTGCCTTCATGAGTGTCTCAATTCTGTTTCTTAATAAAAATACATTTTTAAATGAAATCATTGATTTTATATTTTTTTTTTATATTTCTTCCCACTTTGGAAACCAGAAAGCAGATAGAGCAAAAAGATTTGAGTTCCTCCTGAAGCAGACAGAACTCTTTGCACATTTTATCCAGCCTGCGGCACAAAAATCACCAACGTCTCCTTTGAAAGTCAAGCTGGGACGGCCACGGATAAAGAAAGATGAAAAGCAGTGTTTGATTTCAGCTGGGGAGTATGTCTTGTTCTTACTTCTGACTTGCTATGCTTTCAAACTAATTATGCAGTTTAATACACAAATTTATTTAATAGCATAGAGATTGTGCTTTGAGTCCAGAACTTTTCCTGTTAACGGTGTATCACAATTTCATTAAAAATGGGTTGATATACGTATACTGGCTCATATAGGTTAGTATGAGCTCGGATCAAGAGGGCACTTGTAAATTAAAATCCTTGTTTATTGCTGTTTACCATATTCTGGTCTATATTGTGGAGTGGTTTTGAATGGCATAAATTGAATTTATTTTGCATGACACTAAACCAGAAGATGTGCTCCAGGAATGCACCTGATATGCTCCAGCTGCTAGTGGACATGGCAGTTGAACCAGAGTGGAATCAAGTTAAAATAACAAAACATGCAAGTAATGTGGATGTTGGATCCTCAGCATGAATTGCCTCACTGCACAAGTCCTTCTACGTTAGTCGCTAATCCAGACACACCCTGCAAGTAGTGTTAATGAGGAGTCTTGTCATAGCTAACACCAAATTTCTGGAATGTTAACCAAATGATGTTTTCTGTCTTATCAATTGTTAAAAAATAATGTGGGGATCAAATGTGTGAATCTTCTGAATAGTATACTTACCAGGTAATTGGTTCTAAGGCCAGTTCTGATGTGGGTGTTATATTTCCGTTGCGTATTAAATAGTGCCTCAGAGAACTCGTGTTACTTGTTAGAGTATGGCTATGACTCTGGAGGAGAGAGATTCACATCAGCCTTTCCAATTAAAGCTGGAATGAGCCAGGAGGAACAGTGAATTAATAGGATGTGATTTTAGTCAAAAGTCAGGGTGCTAGAACGTACAGGCACATTGTAGGTAAATTACTTGGTTTTCTTATAAGTTCTTATTTAGTTTTAAAAGTTTGAAATTTTCATGTGCACACAATTTGTGTTCTTCAGCTATCGCCACAGGCGCACGGAACAAGAAGAAGATGAAGAGCTGTTGTCAGAAAGTCGGAAAACATCTAATGTGTGCATTCGATTCGAGGAGTCTCCTTCGTGTAAGTATTCTACTGATGGCTTGCTGATTGCTTTGATGTAGTTACAAGCTGATGAGCAGAACACAATGAAAATTTTATACTCAGAATTTGTATTTTTCTACTTAGAGGAATCTTACATTTACAGATGTGAAAGGAGGAACGCTAAGGGATTATCAGGTTAGAGGTTTGAACTGGATGATCTCACTGTATGAAAATGGTGTTAATGGCATTCTGGCAGATGAAATGGTAAGCAACAATCTTTTTTTTTTTTTTTTTTTTTGTGGAACTTAACCATCCTTTTCTGACACTCATTTTACTCATTTTAGTGACGTGGTTTAATATTGGACTTCGCAATGCTAGGTTAAAGGTTGGACTAGATCTGAGATGTCTTCTTCAACCTAAATTATTTTGATTTGTATATCCTTCAGTTGCCCAATTACTTAACAGTGAATGTAAATTATGGCATTTGTGCATTAAGTCAATCTCTTAATAGTAAAAAGTAGATGAAAAGGTAGAGTTATTCAAGTAATTACTGCCCCAGTTGTGTCAATGGTAACTTAGAGTCTGTGTATATTTCAAATACGTGGAAACGTATAATTGCCATATGTGGTTAATGCTCAAATGTAACACAGGTGTGCAAATGTCTTTCTCCAGCACTGCTGAGAAGGATGAATGTGTGCAAGATTGATGTCCAGGGTTTTGATGCTTTTGATAAATATCATAATGTCTTCTCTTTGCGTCTGGAGTTCAGCTTAATACATCTTTAAAGTATTTTTTTAAATTATTTGGTAAAAAATAAAGTAATTTTGAATAGTTAAACAAGATATGTATATAACATGGATATTAATATTCAGTAGTAGTAGATACTCTGAGCAAAATTCAAACATTAAACTACCTACAGTAGTGACTGTATATGCAGTAGTATGGATCATTTTATAACAGGTAGATTTTCACACCTGGAACTGTAATATAATGAAAGATACTGCAAAGATATTGCAAACTCTTGCTGCATGTATTTTGCTATAAACTGCTCTAGTGGCAGAATGATATACTAAGAAAATTGTTTGAAACTATTTCCGTATGGCATTTTGTTTTAGAAAGTTTCTTTTCCTGCTCTTTGTCCGTGTAGGGTCTTGGTAAGACTCTGCAAACAATAGCATTATTAGGCTATCTGAAGCATTACCGAAACATTCCTGGGCCACACATGGTCCTGGTTCCAAAATCAACTTTGCACAATTGGATGAATGAATTTAAACGCTGGGTACCATCGTTACGTGCTGTTTGCCTTATTGGAGACAAAGATGCCAGAGTAAGTGTTGTACATTGAAATGAAGTGTATGTTATTTGTCAGAAAGTAGCATTTGGGGACGTGGAACTCTCAGTAAGCCAGTTCCTTAATTACAGGTTTTCTTTCCAGTGATCTTTAACTATATTAGCATTGAAAATGCAAAATGTTAGACTTGTGAGGACAAAATGCCAATCAGTAAGTGAAATTGAAATAATAGATTGGAATCAAGGTGCAGCTGTCTGTTACTCACCTCTTCTGTTGTCTTCCTCTTTGATTTTTGCACCTATTTTTTATTTCTTCTCTATTTACATTGTTACTGCATTTATTAGTTTTCCTTTATTGTCCTTACCTAGTAGCCTCTTTCCTCACTTTTTTTTTTAGTTGACTGTACTTACATGTAATGTCCATACTTTGCCTTTTAACTAGGATTCTATTACAGAGTTTTCATCTTTCTTAACTGAAGGCTTTGAGTTAGATATAGGGTGGTTTGTTACTTAAAGGGGGGAATGACCTGGAGGTTCCTGTGAATTCTGTGGTACCCTCATACAGATTGCATGGATGCCTGTTTCTGAGAGGAACTGCTGGGCATGCTAATGACTTAGACAGTTACTTCCAGTGCTGCAGTGTCAGATTTTAAAAGAACACTCTCTTCCAGGTTGCTTTAATTTGGAATCCGATAATACTTGTACCACAGTAGTGTTTGTTGCTAGTTCCATGGGATGAAATTAAGATAGTGGTGAAGGGAAGCATGTACCTTCACTGTATACTTCCTATGCTTTCAGAATCTTATGTTGGTATTGTCAAAACTTTTTTTTTTTTTTTTTTTTTTTTACTTTAGCCACATTAGAGACAGTCTCTCTCTGAGCTTATAGTTGCATTACCAAGTCAGTGCAGAGTGCTGTAGAGAACTCCCTTATTAGGTGGTTCTTCAAGGCAACACACTTTGCATCATCAGTCCTTTTAGTTAGGGTCATATATGCATCCTGCTAAAAAAGTTATTGGAGAGCAGTGTGTTGTAACTTTTTCATATGAAGGATATCGTATACCTATCAATAAATGGGACAGAGGAGAGAGATTTTTAGGAAAGAGAGGAGGAGGGAGTGGGCTAGGTGGGCTGTTTCATGCTGTGGATTGTGTTTCTTTGGGCTGGATAGTCTAGACGTTTTTTTCATTATTGGTAGTTTTTCCTATGTTTAAATTACAGAAAAAAATACTGGAGAGTAAATACTGAACTTCAAATAGAAGAATTTGTTGGGTTTTTTTTTGGTGTCTGTGCCTAAAGTGCAAAGGATTGAAAGCTTTTGTTACAGTAACATTTGGTTATGCAAAAGATTTTTCAGACTTCGTGTGCTAACTTAGTACTTTGTTAATGTTGGCAGAGGTAGATTTTACTGAATTTCAAATACATTGTATATATTTATAAATGTTATTAATTCAATTGCTCTGCTGTAGGCTGCTTTTATCCGTGATGTTATGATGCCTGGTGAATGGGATGTTTGTGTTACATCATATGAAATGGTAATTAAAGAGAAGTCAGTCTTCAAAAAATTTAACTGGAGGTACCTGGTAATTGATGAAGCCCACAGAATAAAGAATGAGAAGTCTAAGGTAAAATTAAAGTTACTTGATCCTTAAGATATTTTGACACAAGATTCCATCTGATTTTAGTAAACTTCAAATTTTAAGTGTGATGTATTAAATATAAGCAGTACGCTGTTAGGCTGTGGATATGACTTTCTTGTAGCTCACTGTCTATAAATTCAGTTCATATGGTTTCAGAAACAGATGAAAATTGGTTATACTCAAATATGTGATGATAACTATTTGTTGTATTCCTAGCTGTCAGAGATTGTCCGTGAGTTCAAGACAACGAACCGATTGCTGCTTACTGGAACACCTTTACAGAATAACCTCCATGAGCTGTGGGCATTGCTCAACTTCCTTTTACCTGATGTCTTTAATTCTGCAGATGTAAGTAGAGGCTTGGAAGTAAAATTTTGCTATTTTCATTCTTAGGCTGGTTTCTGCAGGAGAAAATGACCGGCCTAATAAGAGAAGTAAGATGTGAAAGACCTGGCTTCAATTGAAGCTCTGTGGCTTGCCAAAATATAGACTGTTTTTTTGCACTATATAGTTAAAACAATACGTTGTGTTAGTGCAGTGCTAGTGATAACAAATCTAATACTTTGCATAGTTTTAGAGTTATGTAAAGTGAAGGAAAATTTGGGAAGGCAGCGCAGAGGGAAGAATATGGAGCATCCAAATAGGCATAAGCCCTTTTTCATTTAGAATTTGAGTCATCTTTCTCTTCTTTTACTGTTAATGCTCCCTTGTATGCATGCATTACTTCTGTGTTTTTTCGCTGTCATGTTTTCTATCACATTTACCTGTTAAGGTTTTGTTTTCTCATTTACTCTTGCCCCATCATTAAACAAGCAATAAGGATAAGAGCTTGAATATCCCTCTGGTGAACGTAGATAACATGGGAAATGGAGAATAGTAATAATATTTTGTCAGTGGAGTTATTTGGTTGACTTAAATGTTACAATGTGCTGGGTAGCTGTCACAGAATTGTGGCCTGATTTTCCTTCACTCACAGAAGTCATTTTTCTCAAGATCTATGTTGCTCTTGGAGGAAAAAAGTCAGTATGTCTGTTAAAAAGGCAAACGATAAACTGGTCATACTTGTGCTGTTTCTTCCCACAGGATTTTGACTCCTGGTTTGATACTAAAAATTGTCTTGGTGATCAGAAGCTTGTAGAAAGACTTCATGCTGTAAGTAATTAAAGCCTTAATCAAGTGTTGTCATTAGCATACACAGCAACAAAGAAGAACTGAGTATTTACATATTTATCTAAGTCCAAGTTGAAGTGATGAACATGGAGGACTGACTTACTTATAGAAATGCCCAGCTGAATTTTTGTGAATGAAATAACCAGAACTTATTTTTTTCAGTCACTACTTTCTGTAATGTTACTGTTTGAAGCAGATAGTCTGCACATAAAATACTAAGAGAATTTTGAGACCTTTTGAAAACTATTTATTATCCTGAATATTATCTTGATACATCTTTCAGGCTAGCCTGAAAAGGCACGTCTTTATCTTTGTTTTGCTGTGCACAAGATAATAGGGTAATAAAATAAATCATAAGGAAGTCCAGTGTATATTGCTTATCTTTGAAGTGGTGTATTTGGTATACACTTCTAGTGGTAATAAATCAGACTGTAGAGGGAAATAGATTTTATGAGCTCATGGGTTTGGTCCTTGCTCAGTACAGCAAGTAGGATGAGTATGAAAATTTTAATGTAACGTTACACACTTCAAGTATGAACTTGGCAGCTTAGTAGTGGACAACTTAATTTTTCAAACTGCAGCACAATTGTTCTGAGGGAGTCACCATGAGAGCAATAGATATTGGTTAGTTTTGGATAAGTGTCACAAAAGTTAATCTATTCTTTTATTTGAGGCAATCAGTTTTAAATAAATGTATGTTTGAAAAAACTCAATTTTTGTAGGTTTTGAAGCCATTCTTATTACGTCGCATAAAAGCAGAAGTGGAAAAGAGTTTGCCTCCAAAGAAGGAAGTAAAAATTTATCTTGGACTCAGCAAAATGCAGAGGGAATGGTGAGTTATTCTCATTAAAGCAAGATTCTTTTCTGATGAAAAACAGTACAGCTCTTCATACTGATTTTTTTTTGCAGTTGCATATTAAGACTGTCAAATGGAGAAGCCTATTTATAGGTGTCTTTGGGGCATTTTAAGGGTGCATGAGTTGCAAAGAGCTCAAAAACTGTAATAAAAAGGGATGGGAGGAATAAAGCAGAATCTTCTTTTCCTCTCAAGTTTATTTGAAAGAATGTATGCCTAATAAGTTTCATTTTTTGATCCAAATATATATGTGCCAGTAAAAGTCTCAAAGTTGAAATTAATGTGGCCTCAGGAGCCACATACCGAGAATAAAAGTGAGGAAAGAAGTGTGCATGGTTTTTTTTTAAATTCAGTCTATTTCTTTATGCAGATCTCAGGTCAATGTGGCGGTTTCAGTAGAGTCAGCGATATCTTATTTGACTTCATAATCCTAAAAAAAAATAAAAGAAAATGGTAAGAAAACATAGTACATGATAGATCACTATCACTCAATGACAATTGCCTTTTATGTTAAGTATGGATTTATAAATCCTTATCAGTCAGAAGTTTTCTCCAAGTTTTATAAATAATGAACCATTTTATTGTATGAACAAAACCAATTCCCACTTTCAGTAATGAGCAATCAGGATTTGCAGGGTTTCATTTATGTTTTAAATATGAAAAGAAAATGGTTATTCAAAACTGCCTGTTAAACTTCAGGTATACAAGGATCTTGATGAAAGATATTGATATCCTAAATTCAGCTGGGAAAATGGATAAGATGCGTCTGCTGAATATTCTGATGCAGTTGCGGAAGTGCTGTAATCATCCTTACCTATTTGATGGTGCCGAGCCTGGCCCTCCTTACACCACTGACACGCATCTCATCACTAACAGTGGTAAAATGTTAGTTCTGGATAAACTGCTAGCAAAACTCAGAGAGCAAGGTGAGTAGTGCTTATAAACAATGCTCTGAATAGTCATCATAAGTAAAATTGCATTGTAAAACTTGCATGATTCGTTCTTGTCTCTCCTCCAGTGAGAGCATTCATTACTTTCAATGAGGTTTTTGTTGAAATTTTATTTTCAGTAGATACTAACACACAGAGGAAAGGAGGTCTTATGGGAATGGTGAGGAAGCGATACGATGCAGTAGAAAGGAAGGGAAAGGTCTACCTGCTGTATTGAAGAGCATTTCTGATGAGAGCATTAGTTTGTTTGTGTACGCCAGTCGTCAGCTACTTATCTTACCATGTTTTCACATGTTCTGTTTCTTCAGCTGCATATTTCTTATGTATAAATTATCAGACAATGGGCCTTGAGAAGAAGTTAAATCAATACCAGAAAAGTAACTTCAAAAGAAAGACTTAAGTTAGCATAGTACAGAATATTGCACGTGAGTTCTTACTGATGTTCAATAGTAAGCTCTATATTGAGAGTAATGTAAAAACATAAAATCAACAACAAAATCTTCTGTGTTGTTCTGTCAGGTTCCAGAGTTCTACTTTTTAGCCAGATGACTCGTTTATTGGATATTTTGGAAGACTATTGTATGTGGCGTGGATATGAGTACTGCCGACTTGATGGACAGACACCACATGAAGAAAGAGAGGTAGGACAGATGTATAAATAAAAAATGTCTGTTTTACGTATTAAATTAAGAAGCTGTTATTTACAGATGATTATAATTCCTAAAAATATGTTATCATTCCTTAAAAGAAATCATATGTTAAAAACAAAAAATGTTATGATTTGAAAAGGCAGCTGAGTTTGTATACTTTTTCTAACCATAAGTTCATAGTAAAGTAGATTTCATGTGTTCCTCAACTAAGTGAACAATTGCATATTTTGTTAACTCGGAGTAGGTTTGCACAAGTGAAAATATCCACATTCTCTGTTAAAGATTTTTTGCTCTGAAAATTAAATTTCCAAGAAGTTTGACTGAGATGTAATTAACATATTGGAAACAGCTCTGATGTATTAATGATGCTTTTCTTTTAGGAAGCAATAGACACATTTAATGCTCCCAACAGCAGTAAATTCATTTTCATGCTGAGTACCAGAGCTGGAGGTCTAGGAATTAATTTGGCAACTGCTGATGTGGTGATTCTCTATGACTCAGATTGGAACCCTCAAGTAGATCTGCAAGCCATGGTGAGTTAATTTTCTAATACATGGTGGTAATTAGTTATGACTGTTCAATTTTGTGTAAGTATTTCCAGAACCTGCATTTTTGTTGTTTTTTGTCTTCATTACCAACAAAGTAAGGAGTGAAATAATAATACTTCGGCTATTGCCAAAATAGTAGAGAATTAAAAGCATGCAGCATTACATTCAGCCCTCTTGGAAGGCTTATGCTTTTGCAAACCACCTTGTTTCTGCATAAATGTACCAGCAAATAAAGTCAAAACTATGAAAAGAAACCCTTATATTCTCTTTCTGACTGCTAGTTAATTTCTAAAATCAAGGTTTATAATTCTGGAATTAAAAAATCTCATGAGCCTTCTTGCATGTTTGGGGGTTATTGGTCCTGTCTTCTAATGTTCTGAAACAAATCAAGAATTTACTGTGAATATCTTTGCCTTCGTTTGAGATGCAGACTGATTACCAATATTAATAGTATTAAATTCCTGGAAACTGACCAGGAACTGATTTGTGAGCTTTAAGTTTTTCAGGAAGCTACTGAATATGATGCAGAAGAGTAAAAGATTTAACAGCTCTTCTTTAGAGGACACTCAATTTTGGTGCCAGCAGTCTGAAGGACGATTATTCTTTTTCTTTTCTGAGGACAAATTTTCATATAAGCTCGCTGGAGAAGAGAGCCACAAGTTTTGATAGAAACAAATAAAGTGTGTTTGTTCTAACTTCATTTGCTGTGCACTAGACCTGTAAAATGTGAGCTGCATACTGATGCTTTAACATAGCTCATGTGGGACAGCTCTGTTACTGAAGCTGTAGCTACATGACTTTGCACATGGAATTAGTACTATCAAGCTAGGGGTGTCAAGGGACGCTACTTTTGTCACATGAACTGAATGCAATGCAGGTCTGTCTGCATATGTAGTTGTATCTCCACATACCAGCAGCAGTTCAGACAGGCATTCCATTTTCTGCATTTATGATGAGGTAGATGTGTTTATTGCAATTGAATGACCCAGACTTAAAAGGTGTAATAGCCACATATAAGTAGATTACTCTTGTATACTGTTGAATAAGGAAGGAGCCAAGGAATTTATGCTAGCTTCAGTCTGATGTTTCTGCTTATATAGCAAACTGCATATTGCTTGTGAGTATTTGCTGCTGAACACTCATTGATTTATGTTTGTTAGGATCGTGCGCATCGTATTGGTCAAAAGAAACCAGTACGGGTGTTCCGACTAATCACTGATAATACTGTTGAAGAGAGGATTGTAGAAAGAGCTGAAATAAAACTGAGACTGGACTCTATAGTTATACAACAAGGTATCAACTGCTCTAAATGTTTTTCTGCAACAGAATTGTTCAGTCCCTTTAAATTATGGGTTAAATAACTGTACAAGCATACAGTATGAGAGAAAACAGGCCTTGTGTATAATAATAGTATGCTAAAGCATCTTAAATTATAATGTATAAGTTATTCAGTTGTTCAGCTTAATTTTTGAAAGAATTATTATCCTGAGTGATGTGGGCTTAGATTCAAAGTAAGACTCTAAATGAAGAAAGTACTGCTGAAGTAGGTATTACTTTTTCTTGTGACAGTTAAAAAGAGGAGAAAAAAGCTATCTTCCATGAAAGATAATTATATAGGAGTGCTTTTTACTACATCTGAATTTTCTGAACATTAAAACTGCTTTGTGTGGCTGTGTTTAGAAGCTCTGGGAAGAATAGTTTGTCAAAACCTGAAGCTATCTATCTAAGTTTTTGTAGGTTCTGAGACATATGACTTTTTTTTTTTTTTTTTTTCTCTGAGAGTGGTCTACTTAATGGATAATTGTCAAAATTGTGATGGTCTATGAAGATGAGACAGGATTGGTGGAATTTTTGGACAGGAATTAGAGTTCTGGGGAAAATGAAAGTATTCAGAAATGCATTGAGATCAGTAAAGTGAGCGTTAAAAAATCTTCAATACTTCTAATGATTATGATATCTTGTCACTTTTCATCTTGAAATAGGATTTTAATCTTAAGTCCAGCTGACTTTGCAAAAAAAAAATCTTAAATATAAAATTGGATTATCTTCATGTGAAACAAATTCTTTGTTATGTCTTGTACCGCAGTCATTTTTTGTATTTACCTTGAAGTTCCAGTTTGTTTATTTTCAGTTCGAGTGAAGAGTAGTTTGTTCCTATAGTTGGTTTTTGCTTGCTTGTTCTGCTGGTGGACTCAAAAAATCCACTGTTTGCATGTTCATACTGGAAGTTTTGTATTACAACTTTCAACATACTTCTTCTAATTCCAGGAAGACTCATAGACCAGCAGTCTAACAAACTGGCAAAAGATGAAATGCTGCAGATGATCCGGCATGGAGCTACACATGTTTTTGCATCTAAGGACAGTGAGCTAACAGAAGAAGACATAACCACTATCTTAGAAAGAGGTGAAAAGAAGGTTAGAGAGCAGTTTTGTATAGAATTTGTGCTTTGTCAAACATTAAACATAGATATGCAAAATACATTTTATAGAAGAAGACAAGAACACTTTAATTATTATGTAAATCTGTTTTATATGCCCACATATTACTTTACTCTTCATAAATATTTCAAACCTTATGAAAGCCTAGAAGGAGTAGGAGTAGTGAGTTGTAATTACTTTCACTAGTTCAAACTAAGTGCGTTGTATCTTAAGCATTGTTTATTTCTTGAACTCTTAGAAACATGTAAATTTTATGCCAACAATTCTAATAGGCACGAAATCTTTATAGAATTTTATTAGGGAATTGGTAGCTGTGGAAAAAATGAAGTGCTGGGCACAAATTTCATTTAATCTAAAAGTTATATAGTTGTAGGGCTACATCACACCATTAATAAACAGTATAATGGGAAGCCTTAGTTTGTTCAAAATTGGAAAGCACAGTGGGCAAATCCTGCTTAATAAGAAAAACGTAAGTAAAGTTTTAAAGCAGAAAACGACATGAAATACATTTAATGATGAAAGCTGTTTTTTTTTGCAGAAAACATAGAACAGCTTGAGTAAGCCTAAAAATGTCTCTTATTTCAGACAGCTGAAATGAATGAACGATTGCAGAAAATGGGGGAAAGCTCTTTAAGAAACTTCACTATGGACACAGAGATGAGCTTATACAACTTTGAAGGTGAAGATTATAGAGAAAAACAGAAGGTAATTTTTTTAAAGAGAAGTATTGGAGATGTTAGAGGTGTAAGTATACAGGCTATGCTAGCAATGTTATAGCTGCAAAGGTTATGGTAGTGAAGAGGGACCTGAAGAATTCACTTAGGTCTGTACTACCATTGGGATTGTTAATTTGTGTTAAACGAGCTTTCAGGCCCGTCCTGTTTTTCTTAATGGGAAAATCTGATAAAATCGCTCAAATTTTATCCTTTCTGCAGCAAAAAGACTACTCTGCATCCTGCTATACTGCTGCAGCTGGTATTGTTTTACTGCCATGTAACAAAAGAAAAAATCCTGTTTAGAATTTTGTGTGTGGATTTTTTTCTGCAGTGAAGGTTTTAGTTGTAAACATCCATGCGAAGTTTTTTTGCAGTTATTTAGCTAAATGTAGAAAGAACATCCAAATGAAGAAAATGAAGAAGTATTAATCATGGTCCCACGATGTTACTTCTGTCTCTTTGCATTAGATATGGGACATAAGATTTCCTTAAGGTTTTATCTAGAATTAATTATATGAACTCTTTACATGTTAACTACACGATGCGCTTCTGATGCAGGTTTCTTAGCAATTTTGAAGAAACACTTAGAAAAATAAAGTATTTTGTGAGAATAGAATGGGTGTGTATATATATGTAAATAAGAACTGTTCATCTTGATAAGCTGCCTTTTTGTAAGGATTTTAATATAGCATTGCCTTGAAATATGCTTTAAGTTTAACTGAAGTCCTTTTGTAAGAGAACTCACTCCTGTCTAATGTTTTTTTACCAATGTTGTAGCTTCTGCAGAGCTTATAAATATCACAGTAAATTTGTATCATTTTATCATCATAGATTATAGAATTTAAAGCCCAAGTCCATAGACCTTCAATGGTATTTGAGCAGATGGAAACAATCTCACTCAGGTGACCGAAGTCAGTAGATTACTGTAAAGATCACTGTAAAGGTGTCTAGTCATGCCACTGCAAGACTACAGCCTTCCTTTACTGGTGTATTATTTTTTATGTGCTTAAATACATGTTATAATTAACTATAACTTCTGGCTTATTTTTGAGCTCCGATTTATTATCTGTACTGTTGAGCACAAGCACCAGACTTAGTGTGAAAAAATACTTGTTTGCCAGTGCCACGCTAGACATGATTTTGTGACTTGAGAAAAGAATACAGTTAGTTTAATACATTGTTCTTCAATTCTGTGTGTAGCTGAGCATGATGGAATGGATAGAGCCTCCAAAACGAGAGCGCAAAGCTAATTATGCAGTTGATGCTTATTTCAGAGAAGCCCTACGTGTTAGTGAACCAAAAGTCCCAAAGGTAAGATGTTGGCAACAATGGTCTTCATGTTGTGTTTTTGCTCTTCTGCTCTCCCATGTTGCATCCCCTGCTCTCACCCTATTCTGGTAATAGAATTAATGTACTTGTAAAGTGATATGCTGTCAATACTGCTGATTTATGGCAGTTTAAATGCATGGAAGTCAAACTTACATTATGTTAATATACCCATGTATTTCTGAAGGCTCCACGACCTCCAAAACAGCCAAATATTCAGGATTTCCAATTTTTTCCACCACGATTGTTTGAACTTCTGGAAAAAGAAATTCTATATTACCGTAAAACTATAGGATATAAGGTAATGTTTTTTTTTTCCCCTTCAGAGAAGTGAAGTGTGTGTGAAGTGAAGTGAACCATTTTTGACCTTATATTAGTGACTTAATGACAATCTTTAATCCATCACCTTATCTTGAAGGATAATGTTTTTAAATTTTGCAATAGTTTTGTATAAAAATATTTGTGTAACTCTTTTTTTTGTTTTGTTTTTGTTATGGTTTCATTTCTTTAGAGTAGCCCAGGGTTGGGATGCTTTTTGTTTTGTTTTGTTCTGTGACAACAAATGTTTAGTAGGTGTGGGCTATGTCATTTGTGTGAAATTTAACATGTACTTCTAGATTGTAAAGCAAGGTCCATGGAAAAGTGTCTTTAACATTGCAGCACTTTTGCTTACTGATACCTCTGATCTTAGGTACCCAGGAACCCTGACCTCCCGAATGCAGCCCAGGTACAAAAAGAAGAACAAAAGAAGATAGATGATTCTATGCCTCTGACTCCTGAAGAAACTGAAGAGAAAGAAAAGCTACTAACACAGGTAAAATAATAGGTCAAGTATTTCACTGTGTATTTTTACTAGTATGGAATGTAAATGTGTAGCACTAATGTTTGCATGTATGCACAGGAAAGCTATATCAATGTTATAGAGATGTAAGCATGCAAGATGTAATGATTTGTGCTTGTTTTTTGGTTGAGACCCCTTTCCTGGCCTTGACTAAGTTTGTCTTAGTCAGCTAAAACATGTTCTTTGGATGTCTGCAATGTTTTCGAGGCCTAGACTTGTACAGTGAATCCACTACCCAGCAATGCATGTAGAAATCTAGTCAGTGACTTGTATGTGCATTTGTCTACTGAGTTTATCAGACAAGACTGAAATCAGAGAAGGCAAGCTTCCATTACCATATGTTTTTTACACAGCTGTATAAGGTGGCATGTCACATCCATTAATTCTGTCCCAGTTTGGTTCAGCATGTTCCTTTTCTACTGGGACTGTCTCCATGTCACTAGCTAGTTTATTGACTACTTGGGACTATTATCCTGCTCCCTAGGGTCATTAAAAGTTAATTGTTCAAGAGAAAGGCGTGTCTTGATGTACTGAGATTTTCTAGATTCAGAAAATTTTCTTAAGGAAGCAGGTTAGTATTCCTAGCCCTGCAAGGTCCCAATTTGACTATTAACCTCACCTGTTTATAGAAGAGGACATACTTCAGCTTTTGATGGTATGCATGTCTGTTGATGTCTAGAAATAAATATTTGTGTATGTTGAACTTGTAAAGATGCAATCTAATTGAGAAGTCATCTTACTCATCTGGAGAACTGGCAAAGTTCCTTGTAGATGTGACTTTTGTTGTTTTTTCTTGATGCTTTCTCCTTTCACTAACTTTAAAATGTAGTGCCATGTTCTTGGGTCATGTTTCCATGCATTGTATCTCACTTAACTGTTGTTCAGTTCTGGATTAATTTCTTCAGCACACACTAAACTTCTTGTTTGACAGTGCTATGGAGTTTCCATTTGTTTGCATCTTTTTGGACTAGAGATTGTTTCTTGATATATTTAAGCTTTCATCCACCTGTTTGGTTGGTTCAAGGTTTGTATGTGTACTAAGTAGCAGCTATTGCTTTAGATACTTGAAATATTTGAAGAACTTGTAACAACACTCCTCCTGGAGCTTCCTGTATTCCAAAGACGTTTTGTTGCTTAAATAAAATTACAGTAACCTGTCAGTGAGACTTTCTTTGGAGAAATAATTCATAAAAGATTTAAAAAGGAGGCAAAGTAAAAAGCTCTTACTAATGCATGTGGAGTCATGCAAGAAAATAACTCTTTAGACTTCTAATGACTCAGTAATAAGCCCTGAATAATAGAAGTTACGGAAATGCTGAAAGACCATTATCCACTCTAATTATGTGACATTGCAGAGGCATTGGCAGTTGTAGCAAATGATACATAAGACAAAATTTTGCAAAATGTTTCCTTTCTACTTAGTAATAGCTTCCTGATCTCTTGGTGCTTACAGGGTTTTACAAACTGGAATAAAAGGGATTTTAATCAGTTTATTAAAGCTAATGAGAAATACGGTCGTGATGATATAGATAATATTGCCCGTGAGGTGGAAGGAAAGTCACCCGAGGAGGTCATTGAGTATTCAGGTCTGTATCTATTTCAAAATACGTTTCTTAGTCGTGTCGAATAACCATTGTTTTTTGCTACGTGTTCTTCTACAAAATGTAGAATTTGGATGTGTATAGGAAGAATATTGTAGTTCTCCCCTGCGGATTTAATTGTGTTAAAGGTTAGGTTTGCAGCACAAACATGTCTTGAGCTATCCTTTTTCCTCAGCTGAAATTTAGAACACGTTGTAGTTGATTTACATTGACACGGTGGTCTTGTAGAGTCATGAAGTTGCATTATAGTGCCAACATAATTCTTTATAGGTTTATATACTGTTCTAGCTAGTGCGCTGTGTCTTTGTCTTTGGTATTTGCACAACACTTTTTAATTTGTTCAGAATTCTTCCTGTTTCATCCTTATGTTTAATTTTCCTAAAATCCTTCATAAAATGTAACCTTGTGATGTTTTGTGTGTTAGCTTAAAAAAAGAACAGCTCATCAAGAGCTCTGTATAAAGTGCTGAATTTACATCTTTTAACCAACCCAAAGAATCAGGAGAAGCCACACATTACTATCTTTTTTATAAGTCATGAACTAAGTTCCTGTTGACTTTAGAAATAGCGAGTAAAAATTGACATGAATAAGAATGTTGAAACAAGTTAGCAGCATTAAACCATAGTTATAACTAACTACCTTTAAAAGTAATTTTTCCCAGTTTTACTTAACTCCAGCAATTTATATTGGATATAAACAGTCCTATACTTGTTACTTAGCTGTTGCTTATAGTTAACTTAAAGACAGTGAATGAAGGTCTGTGCAAGCTTCCTTTGCTAGCACAGTAAAAGAGAAAGTATTACTGAATCTTTAAGGTTTTGTGGATCTACAAACTGTATTACATTTTCTTGCTTGAGTGCTTTAGTTGACTAAAGGTGAAACAGTAAAGGAAAAGATCTTATTTTACAAATTTTGTTTTTAGCTGTTTTCTGGGAACGTTGCAATGAACTACAGGACATTGAGAGGATTATGGCTCAAATTGAACGAGGAGAGGCAAGAATTCAGCGGAGGATCAGTATCAAGAAAGCCCTTGATGCCAAAGTAATCACTGCAGGATTTTTAAATTTTTTTTTAGGGTGACTGCTTCTTGCTAACTCTGTGGTTACAGGTGGATGTAATCTCTTACATCCCTTCAGAAAGGGAACAGTTGGGGATGGAAATTCTATTTTTATGTATCAGTATTCCACATGAATACGTAATAAATCCATGATGTAGCACTGTGTGTTTAATATCAATATTTTTGCTTTGCATTCAGATTGCACGGTATAAAGCACCTTTCCATCAGTTGCGTATTCAGTATGGAACAAACAAAGGGAAAAATTACACAGAAGAAGAAGACAGATTTCTGATATGCATGTTACACAAGATGGGCTTTGACAAAGAAAACGTGTATGAAGAACTACGGCAGTGTGTGCGCAATGCTCCTCAGTTCAGATTTGACTGGTTTATCAAATCTAGAACTGCAATGGTAGGTATCAGCTACATGGACCAAGTAGGTATCTGAAGAATTTTGTTACTTTTAAGCCCTATTACATAATCTGGATTTGTGCCAAAATACTGGAAAGTAAGAAATAAGTGCCGGAAAAATAATTTTGGCTTTCATTCTCAAAAATAATTTCAGCTTTCATTCTCATTCTTTATTTTTAATAAAACTACCTATTCCCTTAGTACAACAAACAACACAGTACAGCTGAAACAAACAGAGTAGAAAACTTGCCAAGTTGAAGTTGTGTGTTACCCAAAGGGATTAATGCAGAAATAAACTAGCCTTACAAATGTTACTTTTATTGCAAACTGAAAGTTTTAACAGTATTTCCTAGAATGTGACTGCTCTTCAGAATTTTTGGACTAAATGACTCGAAACATTTTAATTATATACTTGGAGGAAAGAACAGATTTTCTAATATTCCTGCTTAATTTCTAAAAGCATGAGAAAATTTTCAGAGATTCATGTGAGTTAATCATCGAAGCTATTGGTTTAAAATGAACTTTGTAGTTTTGAATAAAGACTATTGTATTTAAGTGCATTTTTTTACTTAGTTTTCTGCTGATTTTGTTTATACTCAGAAAAATAACTTGGCTAGGTAGTAAGTTGACTAATACTCTGATTTTTAGCTGTATTTTTTCCTTTTTCTGGAGAGCAGAGGCATTCTTTTTTAGTTTAGGTATTAAGTAACAGAACATAATACTATTGGGAGTGTTGGTGGCTGCAAATAATAAGCTATGTAGGCACTAGCCTCTGAGTATGGGATGCTTCTAAGGAAACTTAGTTCAGACTTGGAATCTTTGGTCAAATTTTAAGTTCTGATTAAATTCCTTCTTACACATAAAATGTATAAGTTTGTATCTTATTTAAAGGCCACATGTATGTGCAATTTGAATGTGAATGTATTTATAAGGGGAACGTGTACTTCCCAGTTTTTCTTATAATACCTGGAATGATCTAATCTTACTCACTTTCAAGAGTAAGAGAAGAAACACCTATTTTTTGGTTTGACTGAACACAAAACCATATGTGCATGGCTGACAAAATACTGGAGCACCCTGTCCCGTCCACAACAAGTATCTCATAGATACTTCCCATTGCCTTGTAAGCAAACTTCTTAATAAATGATATGTTGTGGTCACGTAACTTTCATGCCATTTTGTATATAAATCTGCATTTTTGGATAGTTCAGTAGCTGCAGAGCCACTGTGCATTACTTTTCACTCATTGTTTTCCAACATTAGGGTATGTTCATAAAATGTTCTTTGTTAAAAATAATTGAAGACTTTTCTTGCTGAAATGTCTGTTTGAATAGATGCTGGATTTAAAATTGTGACCATAAAAACCTCTCCAATATTAACTTTAGTTACTTTTAAGTTGTCTTTGGAGGGATCTGCTTAAGGAAATACATGTAATATAAATTAGTACTGGAAATTAAAAATACAGCTCAACATTTAAGATTAATTGATGTTTTTAAGTCAGAGGTAGACTTAAATCTTCTAAGTCTTCTCTCAAATTATTATGTTCCTTTAAAAAAATATTTTTAAAGGAGAAAGGAATAATTTTCTAAAGTGTGGAACCATGTTCTGTGGTATCTAATGCTGAATTGGAGAGACTGGGTGGAAATACAGTGAATTTTGGCTTATTTTCTCAAAAGTCTACCTGTTAATACTATTTTTCTACTGTTATGTTGCTGAAATAACGGTATGAAAATGCAAAGGTAAAGTGATCTTTCATTTCATGCGTGCATTCATTTTCGTAATTGTTACAAATGGTCATGATATGTATGGTTTAAACTGCCCGTAACTGATATACTTTATGCATACAAATACCATGGTATTTCTGGGGAGTATTCATTTCTGTGAGTCTATTTTGCACTGGCTTGATGCTTTGTATGATGAAAAGTGTTGGAAAGTCATTTGATTATGAGAATAATGCACTAAGTATAAACAGAAATCTTTATAAAGATTTATATATTAAGTTCAGTGAAAGTGGATAAAACACCTTCTTAGAACAGCGAAGTTCATGTGACCTCAAAATTACCTTTCATTACATTCAAACTCATGAAAGGATAGGAAGGGCAGTGTAATTCTGGCAAGTACTTGTTACTGGGCTCTCAGACTTTGTGTTCAACTAACCACTAGATGTCTCTTGAATTCCGTATAAGAAGCTTATTTACCTTCCATCTTCTTATTTCAGTTTCTTTTCCTCCTGAAGGTTTCTCTTTGGAAAACAAAGATTCTGCTTCAGTGATTTATTATAACATTAACAGTTTTTTAACCCAAAATGTAAATTTTCAGAACTTGAGTGCCTAAAACTATGATTTTTTTAAACTATGCACCAAAGCTTAATTTTATGGTTTAGTAATTATTCTTTTATTTCTGTCCATGCAGAAAGAATGCAGAATATCATGGCAGTAGTGAATCACATATCTGTTTTCTGGGCATAATTTATGTACGTTCTTTTACCTTTCTGTAACCCTAGCCAGTGTAAGAAACGATTATGTAAATACAGGAATGTACAGGCCTGTTGACAGAGCTTCAGACTTCTACTTTCTCTATCAAGCCACCATCTATGCCTTCGGTCATGCAGAAGGTGATGGTTCAGTGCTCCCATCTTATTTATTGCAATACTAGTCTTTATAACTATGAAGTGGAGAGCAAAGTACATCTCATCTCTTTCAATCCTAAGGAGAAAAGTATCAGCCATACTGAATGAAATTGCAACTCTAAAGGTGCAGGGCATTTTAAACTTGAAGTGTATTTTTATAGTACTGAAATGAGATGGATCAGTCCATACAGAAATTTCAGGAGTTCAGGGCAGAATTTATAATGCAGATTCTCTTTGTAACAGTAGGTGAAGCAGAAACCTGTGTGCATACTACATGCTACTGTCAACTGCTTCTGTGATTCTCCTGAGAAAGTTGTTTTTGAGTCCATCCTCTGCATGTTCTGGAGTAGCAGTCTGGAAAGACTAAATGTCAACCTGAACACTTGATTATAGTAAACATATGCATCTATGCAAGTGGTTTTTTTCCTTTTAAATACGAGAACTTTTCTCAGTGCTGTAGGCAAATGTCAGAGGTTATTTCTTGGCACATTTCTGATAACTGTTTGTCTTGAATTTAACACCAAGTAATTTCTCTTACACTCAGGAAGGTTGAACTGCTTGCTTTTGTGGACCAGATTGTCATCAGTCTCTGCCTACAGCTCCTTTGTCTTTGAGTGTAACATGCACAAATTCAAATGATGGAAAATGCTTCTGACATACTGGCAATCATTCTTCTGCTTCTGCCTCTTTTCAATCATCTCTATTGATTTGTGAAGTGTTTTGGGACAGATCTCTGTTCTGTGTTTGGGGATGCAATACATTTTGGGATGGCTTGCACCCAAGTTTTTTCAAACTTGTTGCCTTTTTATCTGAATGCTGTTGTTTGCATGAAATTTGAGGGGTTTTATTGGTTGACATGAGAATATATTTATGGTTGTGGTTGGGGGGTTTGGGGTTACTTTTACATGGATGTGGCAGAAATGACTGTAAAACTACGTGCATGGGACTGGAACCGTTCCAGCAGGGAGTTGTAAAGAAAAATTTCCTGAATATTTCTCTTTGCTTATAAGAAAGGTTGAAGGATTCTGTGTTCATTCTGGATTGTGCAGCTTTCATCCAAGGCCTTGCAGCCCCATTTGTAGAGGAATCTGTGGCACCTTGAGAACTTAAGGAAAATAGTTAGTCTTAGGACATGAACTTCTCCAAAATGAGTCATATGCTTGTCTGTTTAAGAACGATCAGGATCAAGAAAGCATGCATGATGGCTGAGGCAGTGTACAGGTTACAGATACTAAGAAAATGGAGACTGACTCCTGGGCAAAAAGGTCACCTGTTCACTTCATGGTGAATAGACCAGTTGTAGGTTGAGCTTTATGCTACTAGGCAATTTTTGGGTAGCTTATAGATCACATTTTTTTTCACTTAGTTTAATAGATAAGATGTTCTTTTCCAACTTTTTTCATCAGAAGAAACCTTCCTGCCTTGTGCTAGAAAGAGAAGCCCATGGAATTGCTGTTTTAAACATACTTAAAACAATAATAATAATAGAAATAAGTACATATTCGGTATTTGGTAAGAGATGGGATACAGGAATCAAATGATTTCTGCTACCAAGCCAACTCTTATTAAGTACAATGGAAGTATTGTGACAATTGTACTGGAAATATTTTTTAATGTATAAATGACATTTTTGTTATTTAATCTTGAACATTTTCAGATGACTTGGAAGTTTTAATGCTTAAAAGTATTTAAGGCCTCCTATCTTTTTGGTGCTTTTTGACTGAAGGTACATACAACAGTGTGTTCAAGGCTTAAAACTGGATAGATTTTTGCCAGTTGAGAACTTAAAGTGTCTTACTTCGTCACAAAATGTCTGTGTGCCACCGCAAAATATTGCTGAAGATAGCTTTGATTTCTTCCTGCTTTAAATATGTACCTGAAGACCCCTCTTCCTAAAATCTGGCATAGTATGCTGGCAGCAGGATATTATTTGCTTCACATAAACATGACAAAAGATTGCATCAGTCTTTAGGAACATCAGCTTGGAAGATATAGGCAGTCCTGAAAACTGTCAGGAAGCTGACTATTTCAGTAAATATCGTAGCTTTCTCTCCTTATAGAAAAGGTTGCACTAAGATAAAGATGGATGTGCAATAACAAAGTTCATCTTACTAGTCTGGGTATTGAACACTTCTGGAAAAACTGAGTATTTTGGAATTCAAGTTTGTTTTTTTTTTTTTGTAAATGACAGAGTTTGTATGATGCATATAATATTTGTTGTTCTCTGTTTCCTCAGGAGTTTCAGAGACGCTGTAATACTCTCATATCATTAATAGAAAAAGAGAATATGGAAATTGAGGAAAAAGAACGAGCTGAAAAGAAGAAAAGAGGATCAAAAGTCACATCGGTATGTTGAGCAGCACTTTATTTCCGGGGGGTAGAATTCAATTATATTTTTGTTAGGAAACGAAAAAGAAGGTAATAGTAACTGTTTAAATATAAACCATTAGTTGAGAGATTAAACAAATATCTGTCTATTCGCAGCTCTCCTAGATTCTATGCAGTTGTTCCCAATTCACAATATTTTGGGTCCTTACTTATTTTTTTTGAGAAGAGGCTTTAGTGCAAGTATCTAAGGCACTTTTAAAGAAAACATAGCTATTCTTCTTTCTGCCTACATGTTTACGTGATGTGTTGACTTCAATCTAAAATTGTTGTTACTCCACTACGTGCTAGTTTCTGGAGGAAGAAGTAAGGAGTGCTCCTTTTATCTTAATTATTTGTCACTTTTACAACAGCAAAACTCTAAATAAATCAAAGTCCTGATCTTCTCATCCCATTCATGATGTGCATAGTACTTGTACCATTGAGACCATGTAATGCAGAACATCAAGAAAGCAAAAAGGGTAGCAGACTTAAGTGTCTAAATCTGGGATTTTTGTTTACCCTTCTGTTAACTCCTACAAAACTGAATTGAAAAATAGAATGTATTAATGTTTCTTATCTTTTGAAATAGTTAATGTACTTAAAAACATTGTGGTATGATGCCACCATTTGCTGGAATTAATTATTTTTTTCTTTTCCTTTTTAGTCACAGAAGAGAAAAGCAGATTTGGCTACTGAGAATTCCGGAAAAAAAGATGCTAAGAAAGTGAAGTCGTGAACTCGCAAAATGAATGCTAAATATAAAACTGCCTCTTTCTTGTCTTCATCTACAAGTATTAATTGCCAACTTCTTTGTATTCATGGTACTTGCTCACAAATCCCTTGGTTTAACTTAGCAAATTTTGTATATTTACAATGTCTTTCATTACCTAGAATGTGTAGCTTTATATTTTATGCATTCCAGTATTTTTGTGTACTGTATTTTGTGAATTTCATGTCTTCTGCAAAATTCACTCAGTCCTTGTTTTTTTAAGCTTATGCTGAAGTTTTAGCTTTTATATGTTTTATATGCTGCTGCTTTGAAAGGAAACCTAGATTCTATAGCTGTATTATTGTTGTTTCATATTTTAAATTTATATGGCTGTGGGAAAATAAACTGAATTAAAATTATTTGAAGAGAAATGTACTTCACCTTTGTTCCCCCTCTCCCCCTCCCTCCCCCAACCCTGTTCTGCATAGCTACACCTAGAGTGAATGTTAAGGTTTGTATAATTGTGCCTTCATCATCAATCAGATTTTCTTCAGAGTATATAGATAGGATCAGGAGCATGCCAAAACAAAAAATCTAATTAGACTGACATCCTTGTTTGCTGTCAGCATTAAATTGACATTTTTCTCAGAAATACCCAGAAGGAAAGCCAACAGATACTTAGATTTTTTTTTCCTTATTATCACCGGTTGCTGTTGGGCTGAATATATGCTTAAACACAAGGCGAGGTGTTTTTTGGAATGACCTCTAGATGAAACTTTTTATACGCCTAATGAACTGAAGTAGTCGACTAATAGCTTCTTTTTTAAGTAGCAAACAAAGTTCATCATCTCCTGGTTGGTAGGCTGCTCAGATATGCTGCCTTGTGCTAAAAGATCTCTGTTGCTCTAATTATCTCTGCTAACTTTCTGCTTTTACCTTTGATTCCAAATGTCAGTCAGAAGCAATGGGGATATGTTATGGAGTGCTCCTTTTTAGTATTTCTATTTTAATGAAGGGATGAAAGTGTTAGATGTACTGTGTTTTTTTTTTTGACTTTGCGAGAATGGCAGGTTCATAGTTTCTGTTCACCTTGGAGTCTCTGCCTTTCCCAGATCAGTAGAACAGTGACTGTGACATCTAATGTTTTACTTTAATCTTCTGTCTCTGATCTGGTGTTTAGTATGGACCTTGCCACAGCGAGGCTTGCCCTTATAATGTCAAGTCTAGATTAATGCAGTGTGCTTTACATGGTACTTTCCTTGAAGACGACTTGTAGATTTCTACTAGTACCGTTTGCTTCCTTCTTGAGTGGTTTGAGGTGATAAAATTGCTTTGTATTTCATGCTTGTGTTGGCTACCTTTCTCTGAATTTTGTAAAACTATTGGCTTTCATAAAATATTCTTGAGTTTCATAAAACTTCTCATGAATTCTAGGACACACTTCTGTCCTCATTGTTTCATGTCAATTAAAATCTATTGGAATGGCTCTGAGGTGTTCTAGGATTAATCTCTATAAGGTTGATGAGTAATTTCTAGATTTCCTTGATAGTCTGCATTTAAGGTTTTGTGCAAAATGAGTGTGATGGCTTGGCCTGGCATCTTGAAAGATTACTAATTGGATTTTTTATTTTGGTGTATAGCTTTTGTTTGGGGACCAAGTCATTAATTATTTGTACTGGGCTTTTATTTTTAAGGCTTGTAGATTAAAAAAAGGTTGTTTATTTGTTGAAATTCATCTGAGTTGAGAGGTATGCCTAATAACAATGATGGGGCACATCTTTCAGACAGAGGGCTAGTGATGGGTGTCAATATGCTTTTAAACGAGTATGCACCCCAGGTGGGAAAGGGTGAACTTGGAAAAGGACGTCTTTTCAAATATCTTTGGTATCAGAGTAGTCGACATCCTCTTTTATCCTTGGCAGAAGGACATCTAGTCTAATCATGGTCTGAAAAATGGCTATGCAGCTACATCTATATAATCACAAATTTCTGGAGCATTGCTACTAATAGAGGAAGATGCCTTATTTACAATTACTTCTCATCTCCTATGTCACTTGGTAACTTTATGATCTGAAGTTACAAAAACATGTAAAAAGGAGGAGGGAAATAAAGGCTGGAAGAGCCAAATGAATTTTTATTTAATTACATTGGCTAGGTCTAGACCTTATTCCATTGCTACTCTTTAGCATAATCAAGTGAACTTTTTAATGCCTTAAGTATTAGAATGTGTATTCTGTTTTCCTGTTTATTGCAGAATAGCTTCGTTTCACTTGCATGTTCTTGTGTATCTGTTTTTTGTATTCTTTGCAAAGTGTATGTAAACTTAAAATGGTAATATCTCAACTTGTTCTTTTATGCAGATTTCTTGGTTTTCATTACCACTTGAGTTAATATTCACTTTTCTTCCTCAGTGACATGGTATGCTAGCCATGTAGCAAAAGATCATGCAGTCATTCTTCCAGATATTATCCTCTTGATCAGACACCTTCTCTGAAGAATGATAGATACTCCCAGGAACTATCTGTTATCTCTTACAGTCTGTAGTTCCTAGTTAAACTAAATGTGCTGTTGAACACAGTCCTTGAGAGCACTTGTATACTATATACTAGTTCCTCAGCATATTGAGTCTTCCCATCCATCATGTCCCACAGTGATAACTAAAGAAAATTGCTAACAGCTGCTGGTCAGGATTAAAGTAAAATGGATCTTTCATTTCCGTTTTCGTTCTTCATGTTGCACATATCCACACAGTATGTGCCTAGCAGAATCCAAATGATACGCTGCTGTGACTCAAAATTAGATGGACTGAAATAAAGGAATCTTCTTACTTTTAACTACATTTTTCTTAGATGAGGAGTACTGCTTCTAAGAAACTTGTAAGCACTGAATGTAATGTCGTAGGAGGAACTTCTGAAAAGTCCAAACCTTCAGGCAATTTGATAGTAGCTAAAGAAATATGATATAAAAGGACTGAAAATAACTTGTCTCCTTTGGAGTACACAACTACAATTTGATTATGATAGCATTGGGGTTGAAGAAAGAAAGTAGTGCAGCAATCTAGCACTTCTCATGGTGCACGTAACATCCTGGGAGAGGTCACAACGGTTCTAGTGTTAATAAGTAAAGTTTCCTTTACTTATTTTCAAGTTATCAACACTTTATTTTTGAGTGGTGATAAAAGTTACACAGCTGGCCATCTTCATTGTACTTAATTTCAAGTTATTATAATGACCTAAAGAAAAAATGAAGTTTCCTACCTGCTGGTAACATAAGCCATCTTTAGATACCATTTGAACAAGTAGCATCGCTATACTAAAATATTAACTAAGATTCTATTTCTTGTTAATTGGCCTTGCTTTATGGATTTAGTGCTAATGCTGGTAATGGTTTAAAAACATTTTTCTCTTTGAGATCATAAGCAAGGGGTACAGTGTATGGGAGCTAAGGAGAATCTGTCTGAATGCCTGATGTAACTAACTTGTTATGTGCTTCCAGCTGTGTACTGTCTACAGTCATACCACAGGCTCTTTCTGTGCACACCTCTTCCCCATGTTCATTGGAGGTGTTAAGTATATTCAGTGATCACAAATTAATGCCAGAGCTATTAAAAAACAACCAACAACAAGCTAGGCAGGCCTTACAGCTTGAAAAAGCACGTTGAATTTTGCAGCCAGCAGCAGCCTCTGAATGACAAATGTTTGCTGCAGGCATTGGCATTTCTGGTGATGCTGGAAGGAACTGATCACTGTACTTCTGGTCTGGTTGAGATACTCAAGTTTGGTATTCGTTACCCTCTCTGACAGTTTAGTCCATGTACTTAGCTTCAAGCATGTATGTAAAATGCTTTGGTGGATCACAGTTATAATGTTTGATATATTTTTTTCTGAAAGTTAAAATTGAACTTTTGCATATTTTGAAATGTAACGTATTGTTTTAATTGCATTTGCATGATATCCATCCTTTCAAAATAGCCTTAATAGGAGTAAGATTTACTGCCTTCAAGTCTACATAGTGTTGTTGAAAGTTAACTTCTGAACTCTTTAAAAATTACATTTGTTTCTTAAGTTGTACATATAAAAACTGATATGAACCTTATGTCTTCTGGTAACTATACTTCTGGTACAAATTGGCCCACGGACTTGGATACTGTTCAGAGTAGTTGGATTTGTTTGTATTGCTCTTGTACCTCTCTTAGCTTTCAGGCTATGGTAGCTGAATATAAGGGGTGTGTGTGGCTGTTCCTCATCTGCTTTCAAACTTTCTCATCTCCTGTGATCTTAAATAAAATACTAGTAGTGCCTGTATTTTTGTGACAGCCTTACCTGTGTTGTCTCTTGATATGATACAATGTATGTTAATGCTTTATTAAAGTATATTACTGTTTTTTTTCCCATACCTGTGGTGTGTTACTAAAATACAATAGTTTGGAGCTGAAGTCTACCAGACGCAGAATAACCTCCCCTGGTGCAACTTTAGCCCATTCCCCCTCATCCTGTCACCAGGCACATGGGAGAACAGACCAACCCCCACCTCGCTACAGCCTCCTTTAATTTATCTGTAGAGAGCGATAAGGTCGCCCCTGAGCCTCCCCTTCTCCAGACTGAACAAGCCCAGCTCCCTCAGCCGTTCCTCGTAAGCCTTGTTCTCCAGGCCCCTCACCAGCTTCGTCGCCCTTCTCTGGACTTGCTCGAGCACCTCCATGTCCTTCTTGTAGCGAGGGGCCCAAAACGGAACACAGTACTCGAGGTGCGGCCTCACCAGAGCCGAGTACAGGGGGACGATCACTTCCCTAGCCCTGCTGGTCACACTGCTTCTTATGCAAGCCAGGATGCTGTTGGCCTTCTTGGCCACCTGAGCACATTGCTGGCTCATATTCAGCTGACTGTCAACCACATGTCACACTTCACTAATACAGTTGTTTTGTGACCTGTGCTTGTACAGGAATTATGCAACACTTGGGTTTGGGCACAGGGAATGCCTACAGGAGAAGCCCCACTTAAGCAGGGGAGCCAGAGAAACTCGATGTCTTGCTTGGAGTGCATTCGTTCACTTAGCCAGCTAACTGCAGAGCATTGCTCTCGGGTTATATCTTTCTTGGGGGACTTTACATCCACTACTGCAAATAAATTACCTGGAAAACAGCATGGTGGAACTGAGGCTTGTGGCAAGGGGCAACTCTTGCTGCTAGCTTGGAAAGTGCCAGAAGTGCAGAGGCATCTGGTGGTGGTGGCATAAGTCATTCATGCTGTAGGCATTGAGGGGCTGGGGAGGTCAGACTACAGACACTCCTACAGAGAACAGACCTTCTGGCTTCTACAGGGCAATTTCTTGCATATAGGAAGCAGCATGAAAAGTCACCTTCATTTATCTTCTCCGTTAATTAGTGGGATGCTGCTGAAGGCCACAAAGTCTTAAAATCTGCTCAGAATGTTGGTAACTAGCATTAATTACATGTTGTCTTTCTCCAGCTTAAAGGTGGGCCTTCCTTGTGAGACTGCTTTGTGGTAAAGGTTGGAAGTCTAGTAAATCTCTTACCTCTTTCCTTAGAAGTTTTGCTTTCATGTTTTTTCAACATGGCCTGAAATTCCAGTTACGTAGGTTCTTATCTCTTTGGTGGTTTGGGGTGGGATGGGGTTGGTGGGTTTGGTTTTGCCTTTTATTTTGTGATTTCTACTTAGGAAAATAAAAAAGGCTTGACTGCTGAGTATTTGAAATTATGGCAGTAATCCTAGGCACCATAGTCCTTCAACTAATAAAACTGCAACTGAGATTTTACACAATCATGCAAACTGTTGCGCTCTTGTGGCTTCTGAATTTCATGGAGCTTTTACAAAATTCCAAGGGTATACCCATGGTGTAAGTGGTCAATGCCTGTTTCCAAATAAATATATTGGTTTGTTCAGGTACCAGCTTGATTACAGTTCAAGGTTCTTGAAAAAATTTCCTGTCACAAAAATTTAATCCTCATTTGGCTTGAGGAATGGGTTATAAAACTCTATCATCTTATAGTAAAGTCAGCAATATAGTAAGCAACTGTATTGGTAAACCATAAACGTCCTTTTCATATTTATTATGTGTCACTAGCTGTATCCTTTATAAACATACGGATAGAACTTGAACTTGCTAATTGCTCTTTTTTTTCTTTTTTTTTTTTTTTTTTTTTTTTTTTTCCTGAAATACCTGTTCATTGACTACTGCTTTTTAAAATGAACTTCTTATGTGGCAGTAGGCACAATAAGATCAGAGAAAAATAGCTGTTTTTCAGCTCTTTGCTGATACGGAGTCTTTTAGTTAGTCAAAATATCTGAATAGAAATTGTGAGTGAAGTGCTCTTGTCTTCTTCTGGGAAAAAAACAAAACAAAACCAACACCACACACACACACAAAACCAAAACCAAAAACCAAACAGCTGCTCATTAGAGGTCGATACACCTTTTGTAGACCAATGTTTTCCTAGTTGAGTATTTAAATGAGTATTTAAATACTGCTCAACAACTTGGGGGTCTAACTCAATGTGTTGGTAAATGTACTAATCAGGGGTCAACCTGGAGCCCTGATTCGGTACATAATTTGAGTTGTGCTACTGAACAGTTAATTTTTTCCTATATATTTATCTATTATATATATCTATATATTTTATTATATATATTTATATATATATACCTCGAGTACTGTGTTCACCTCGAGTACTGTGTTCAGTTTTGGGCCCCTCGCTACAAGAAGGACATCGAGGTGCTTGAGCGGGTCCAATGAAGGGCGACGAAGCTGGTGAGGGGCCTGGAGAGCAAGTCCTATGAGGAGCGGCTGAAGGAGCTGGGCTTGTTCAGCCTAGAGAAGAGGAGGCTCAGGGGTGACCTTATCGCTTTGTATAAGTACATTAAAGGAGGCTGTAGAGAGGTGGGGGTTGGCCTGTTCTCCCATGTGCCTGGTGACAGGACGAGGGGGAATGGGCTAAAGTTATGCCAGGGGAGTTTTAGGTTAGATGTTAGGAAGAATTTCTTTACTGAAAGGGTTGTGAGGCACTGGAACGGGCTGCCCAGGGAGGTGGTGGAGTCACCATCCCTGGAAGTCTTCAAAAGACGTTTAGATGTAGAGCTTAGGGATATGGTTTAGTGGGGACTGTTAGTGTTAGGTTAGAGGTTGGACTCGATGATCTTGAGGTCTCTTCCAACCTAGAAATTCTGTGATTCTGTGATTTATATATATTTAAATATACGTGTTTTATGGGTGTTTTGGACTTAAAAGGCTGCTTTAGCTGCATGTGTTTCACCCATGTACTGTGCACCATCAACCCACAGCTTCAGTCATCGCCTTTCTATAAAACTTAACCTGATGTGTTTTGTGCTTGCCTGGTTTCTGCTCTGGGTGACAGGAGAAGACCTCTGAGCTGGTGACTGTCCCCTCCATCTTGGGGTGACAGTTGTACCTGCTCCTGGAGTTTGGAAATCCCCAGTGCATCCATAGGATTTTAACTCTATGCATTAGTGTTTTCACTGGATACCTTGTGCCCCATCACAAGGGAGGTCATTGCCTCTCTGATCTTCTCCTGTGCCCTGTAGCTGCCTGGTTTGAGTATCTCTGGGTGCTACAGACCCATCTCAGAGCTGCTTTGGAGTCTGTTCTCTCTCCAGACCCTGGTTTTGGGCAGCCAAACTGTGACTTGTTTTAAACATTGGAACTTTGTTTTTGGGCAGTGGGGTGGGCTGTAACCCTGTAACCAACAGTCACACAAGTGTGTGAGATGCCCTTAAGATAAATGCAGCTCTTGGTTGAGAGGAAGCTTCTGCATCCAGGCCTTATTTCAAATCCCGCTGGGCCAGTTAACATCATGGATATTTTCATGAGGAGGCTCCTTGGAAACCTGTCCAAATGAACAGATTGGGTGTCTTGGCACGACTCCGGGTTATCATGCAAAGGCTGCTCCCGCAGCAGGCTCCTCTGCTAGCGTTTGAAACACTGAGGGTGGAGCTTCAAAACAAATGCCTGCGCCAAGCTAGGGCAAGAGCTGTGTTGGGGAAACTGTGTGCAATCATCTGGAGATTGATGGCTGAATCTATCTATTTTTATTGGTAATGAACTGGAATTTAAAGGAAAGCCACTGTAATTTGCTGCTGAGTGAATGGAGTTGCCTCTGAAGGCGCTGGAGCAGTGTGTTTGGTTTCAGGACAGTGTAGTTTGCACAAACAGTGTTATACTTCTCTGTTCTGCTTTTCTTGTTCAGACCCCAGGTGTTGTTGGTGGAGCTGAACGGAGGAACCGTGAGGATGGAGCTGCTCTGTTCCCTCATGGGTGAGGCTGGTGCCATGGCTGTGCTGAGATGCTCCTGCCTGGATTTCTGTCTCAGTAAGGCTGTAGTCCAGCCGTCTCCTCCCATTTTGCCACTCCTTGCCAAAAGTACCTGCAAAGTGCTTGGATGAATGGATAGGGGTCACATGAGGGAGAGCTTGGATAGCCCTTCCTGCCCAAGACTGTAGAAGTTTAGCTTAAAAAGGTCTCTGCCAAAGTTTCAGTTGTCAGTTCCATGGATGCAGTGCTCAGAACAATACCATGAGCAGCTCGGAGTCAGCCTGCAAGGACTGAGCTCTTGTGTTCGATTGATGCTTGAAGGTAGGAGCCTCTGTGCCAAAAAACAGTATAAACATCATGGCATCGCTTTGGATTGTGCTTCAGTGACTTACTGTTAAAACTGTTGCTGGAATTAAAAATAAAATAAAATAAATAATCAAAACAAAACAAAACCAAAACAAACAAACAGACAAAAATGCTGCCCTTCTGAAATAATGTTTCAGCATTACTTTACAGCTTCTGTGGGTCTGTACCTCTGAAATCATTTCACTTGTTTATGTTACAAAGTGATTTTAGCAGGCTCTGAAATTCACCTTTCTGTGATTCACATTTCTTGAATGCGCATGTAGAAGAGGTACAAGAAATTTCTTTTGTTTAAACATCTGCCCTGGAGACTCAACATTTCCTTTCCGTACTTAAAAAGAAATTTAATTTTTGCTTTTTGTGGTATTCAGTGCTAATTAACTCCTCTGTGTGCTGTATCTGATTATTGTACGGGCCCGAAGATTTTCTGCTAGTAACAAAAGGAAAATCAATTTCACAAATACAGTTGTTGCATTCTTATCAGGTTACGGTACTCGGTGTAAATTAATGTTTTGAATTTATGTTGTTGATCAATAGGTGCAATTATTGATTTGGGACTTATGAGGTAAAAAGTGAATAAATAAGTTTTTGACTTTGTTTTTATAACATGAGAACATGTCAAAGTTTATCGAGCTGCAAGTTGCTTTGTAGTGAACCTGAGGCAGATTCAGAAACACTAAAACGATGTTAGGCCACTTATTTCTTGGATGCTAATAGGATTTTGTTGAAACACTGACAAGCGTCCTGCTTTAGGAGTGTATTTAGGTTTTAGCAGTGTATTTAGAGTACTGTCGTGTAAGGGTTTGCTGTCTGAACACAGGTCCTAGTCCCTATCCTGTCCTTGGTGGGACGGGCTGAAAAGTGGGAAGTCATCCCGAGTGCAATGCTTTTATGCATGGTTTTATGCTTTTTGTGTTCATGTGCTCAACTGCAGGTGCTGGTAGAGCCATGGCCATGCTGTGCTGATTCAGCAGCATGGGGCCAAGCTCAGGCTCTTGCCTTACAAACCGGCATGCCTTGGCCTGATTGATAATGGTCGAAGATGACTATGCCTGCAATTCCATAAAATGCTGCAGCTGTGACTGGAAGAAGTTAGAATTAGAATAGTTCATGTGGAAGGGACCTAGCAAGATCAAGTCCAGCTGCCTGACCACCTCAGGGCTAACCAGAAGTTAAAGCCTTTCATTAAGAGCATTATCCAACTACCTCCTGAACACTGCCAGGCCTGGGGCATCAACCACCTTGCCAGGAAGCCTGGCCCAGTGTTTGAGCACAAAGTAGTGGTGGAGGCTGTTTAAGGTATGCCACCCACCTCACCCTGAAGTGCAGATAACTTCATGCCAATGGTGCTGGAGAACAGCCTATCAGATATTTGGGGGTATCCTTACCATCACCTGGAGCCCCTACCAGGCAGAGGGAATGAGACTCATTGTGCCATCAGATGAGCATCACAATTTCTTGCCAGGGATCCTTACAAGCAGCAGCTCTGGATGAGTGAGAAATCAGCCAAAAACAACTGAAAAACAGAACATAGTTCCATAATCATTTTTATTTTTTTCTGCTATTAAAAGCATCAGGTTCTGTATGCTGTGGCAAATCTTGTTCCTTTCTGATGCTCAGTGTTTCTTTTCAGCAATAAAGGTGATTTGAATTGGCAAGGCAGGCACAATGATTTTATAAAGAGACCGAATCCCTGGCAGGAGGTAGAACACAGGCAGCAGTTGTTGGACTGCTGTAAGATATATAGCGTTCTCTGCATTGTTAACTTACTATTTTTATTTTCCTAATGGTCTCTCTGTATTGACAGATTGCCGCAGTCACTGTGTTTAACAATCCTGATTCTACTTTGGTCATCTGTCTAATGACCAAAATATGTCTGTTATGGACTAAATATGTCTAACAAGGACTCCCCAGAGCAATCTTGGGTACAGAGGCAGAAAGCAAGGATTATGGGCAGTAATTCACTAAAAACAGGAGAACAATGATGTTATTCACACACAGAATCACAGAGTTTCTAGGTTGGAAGAGACCTCATGATCATCGAGTCCAACCTCTGACCTAACACTAACAGTCCCCACTAAACCATATCCCTAAGCTCTACTGAATCATAGCAGGTGGAAAAAGTGTCTCAGTGAATTGTATGTTTGGTATTGCTATTTTGAGATACAGAACTCCTTTTGAAAAGGATGTTTGGTTGGCTGGAGCCCACTTGGTTTCCTTCATATTTATCTCTATCTTACTCATTGTATTTGCTTTTTGAATCCTGTACATGGGCTGAGGGCATCACTCGTCAGAAACCTGCACCTTTCCTGCACAAAGGGCTTGATGCAGTGTTGAATGTAGGCTGTCTGCATGTGGTCAGGAAGGCTTCATTGGCAGAGGAAATTAAAGTAACACAGAGTTAATAACATCTGCTGCTAAAACAGCAATTGGGAAAATAATATTTTTTCCTTTGGATTGGAATTAAATGACTGCACTCTAAGTTATTCCAAGACTTTTCATCATTGATCACACTTCTTCCTTGCTCCTAGATGTTTCTGGACTAGACCAGATGAAGCAACCCCAAACACCTGGCATTCAGAGCCTGCCTGATGTGCTGGGGTGCAGCAGAGTGAAGGAGAGTCTTCCTTGCACTTACTCCAGCAGGATGAGTTGGAGGAAATACAGCTTTGCTAAGGCTGCTGGTGGATTACGTACCTGCTTTTTTATGTTGTTTCTCAGAAAAGGAAGGTGCTTAGAACACAAGATCAGCAGCATTGCTAGCTTGCCTATGTACACAATTTATTTCTGATTTAAAGAGCTTTGAGACCACCTTTTGAGGGTTGTTATAGCAATTACTGTTCTCTCTGGGAATTAGCTTCAGTAATAAGTCGTGAAATAACAATATTGTTTTTACTGCCTTTTATGGATTTAGGTCAATGCTCTCAAAAATAGAGCAAAAAAAACCAAGAAGAGTTGATTGAAGACTTAGTACCCTTGATCAAATGGAGGCAAAATCCAGCTGGCAGGAAACCTATTAAAATAAAAGACAAAATAAGACAGTCAGTTTTGTCAGATGGGGACCACATTCCTGCTGGAGATCTGCTGTGATTGATGTGAATCCTCTGAAGTCACTGCAGGTTATAAATAGTAGGTCCTGTGCAAAGGCTGTAGTTTATGTCTGTATCTTATCTAGCTAGAAATGGATACGGATATCTTGTCAAAGAGTCAGTGGCATCAGAAGGAAAAGTATATGTGAACAGATCTATCAAAATATTGAACTTAGTAGATGTTTCACCTGCTGAAGTGAAGTCGAGGAGGGTATCTCTGAGAGTTGCTATATTTTTCCAGATAGAAAAATGAAGACAACATCCTGTTTCAGTTTACTAGTCATCTAATAATCATCAAAAAGACCAAACAACTTTGTTTTTGTGATTTTTTTTTGACAGCTGATATTTACTTGTTCACTGAGATCCGTTTCATGTTCTGTCCCAATGATCTTACAAGTGCTGTTGGCTTCTTCTAGATGTCTTTTGTTCCTGCTTGACCTCTTTCATCTCCTTGGCTCTATTATTTTGTGACTGGGACTGTCTTTTGCTCCTTCTGTGCTGTGTCTCCTGCCATAGTTCAGGATCTGGTCTGGTGTTCCTTGACTGTTTTTTCAGAGAGAGATTCAAAAGCTAATCAATTCCTCTCTATTTCAGGCACTGCTCCTCTAAATGCACACATCCTGTCCATCATTTCTACTTGTTGAACACAAGTTTGTGCTCTTGGTACCATTGTACCTCCATTTTTATTTTTTTTTTCTGTCTAAAGCAGATTTTTTTTGTTTGTTTAAAGCAGAAATGTTGATGAAATTAAGCAAAAGTTGTCAAGGGGCTTCACAAGCACCATCCTTGGTCCTGTGGCAGGTCCTCGTTGCCCTGTGGCTGCTGGCCATGTTTGTGTGCAGCCTTGTGCTGCTGGAGCTGCTTTTAGCTGATGCTGGGCTCTTGAGCAGAACTCGCAGAGAAACTGAGATTTAATTTTACTTTAACATTTGATGACACGCCCCAGCTTACTTTGTCTGTTCTCACAGCTGATGGGTTTGTATTTAGGTTCCCTGAAAGCATGGCTACAGACATATACCAACAAGTGGATGAGATTTTCTTTGCTTTCCAATATCTCCTTTGATCAAAATCAGCAGGATTTCCCTGGTAGCAACTGCAGAGCCAGTTGTGTCTTGGCATCATCTCAAGTCTGACGTAAAACAGGTGGTTCCTCTTCCATATGTAAGGTGTGTAAAAACACAGAGAAGCATGCAAGAACACCCATGTGCACATGGTAGACTCGTGAAGCCAGGGCAAAGGCAAGCAGCTCAGTGGGGCTGGATGGGTGTAGTTCAGCTGGCTGGAGAGCTTGTCAGTCCCTGGCTGTGCCTGCAGTATGCGTGCCGCTGCGTATAAAAACAAGTAATTGATTAGTTTCCTATTGAATAAATGTCATGACAGTGGAATGATTAATGAATAAGAAATCACGAGCATCGCTGGCACACAAATGGGAATCATCGTTCCCTTAACATTTTTTTTTTTCTGGTTGGGTTTAACTTTCCAGTGGGGATTAGTTTCACTAATTCGACAAAAACACCCCATAAATAACTCATCATTTCTTATAAATGTCGGTTAAAGAAATCTGTATGGAAGCACTGGGAAATGACACTTGTAGAAGAAACATTGCCGCAAATAATGGGAAAATTGCAGATGTACTTTATACCTCTTCTGAAAATCAAAAGGTCTCATAAATACAGTCTGTAAAAGTGTCTGTGGAAGAGTTAACATAACTGTACAAGCAATAAGCCTGACCTTTCACTGTAATTTATTTTAGATTTGCTCAATCCTTTTTTATTAAAACTAGCACATCTGAAGCAGAATTAAATCCTATTATCCCGGCTCTGTGATTGTATCAATTTTTCTCTGCCATGGCACACTTTATTAAAAATTACTTTTGTTTCATAGTGGCTAATGCAATCAGGGGAGTAAATGAGGTTTTGTGGTCTTTGGTAGAGAAAAGTGTCTGGGTTCTGGGGCTGACAACAGCACGAGGTACCATGAGGCACGGCCAGGATTCATCCTGCAGTAGGCAGGTCAGGTAGCATGTCTGGACCATTCGGTGCTGGGAAGACACTTGTGCCTGTCCTGTCCCCATGTCTGTGCTGGTCCAGAGGCCGGGTTACCCAGAGGAAGCTGCATTATGTGTTTGGGCCTTCCTCTTAGCTAACATCTGCCTATGAACTTCATACCAGATCCTTAGAGAAGGTATTTGTATCATATGGGGAGCCCTGAAATGAAAAGCTTACTTCAGTTCCACGTGGCAGGCTTGATATACATCTCAGCCTGACAAAGAAAACCCCCATGTGCTTAAGTCAGGCCAGAATAGTGCAGAGAAACAAATAGAAAAAATAAAAAAAGTCTGTCTATTTGCTCAGGATCATCTGATACTTCTGTATGAGCTGGGCTATCTCCCTCCTTTCCCATTATCTTGTTGGATGGTTTCCTTTCTGCCTCTTGCACAGTCCTGTGTTCCAGCACAAAACCACCACCTATCATCAGTAGAGAATTCTGCTTAGTGTTTCTGCTCCCTGGCCTGCACAGGATGTGTCTGTGCTCTGGACAAGGAGGCCTGGCAGAGTAACCCCTGTCTGTGTTGCACCTCTCTTACCTTTTAGTGGAGCTTGTTTCTTATGGCAATAGGTGTTTGCTCTCGAAGCCAGCAGTTACTGAAGTGCTAATGTATTTGCAGCCCTTGTGTGGATTTTACCTGGCTGGTGTTCCCCTCAATTTCTTGCAGTGCAGAGTTAGGTTGGATGGCAAGGAGAGGATTTAGATGGAGCCAAGTGTTTTCCAGGTTTAATGCCTGTCTGGTGCTATATAACTGAACAAGATCTACTGCATTTTGGAGTATTTACTGCTTCTATTTAATGGGCTGTTTTCTATTTCAGTACCTGCACCAGTAGCCTTGCTGGGCATATTTCCATGCTTATGACATGTTTACAGTGAATAATAAGAATGGACACATTTTGCATGCACAGGTTAATGCCCCCAAATCAGGTGCTATAAATTGTTACAGATGGGTACCTGGGGCAAGAACCTTTTTACCCATCTGCTGTTTTTTTCTATTAGGGCAAGATCTGGCAAACATGCAAGTTCAGATTTTGTTTCTTCTACTTACTGCAAGTGAGGTACAGCACAACTTCTCTTCTTCTCTCCCATGTAGTGTGCATAGAGGAGGGGAAGAAGTATGGCTGGAGCTCCCCTGAAAACATTCCCTTTGCAGGAGAAGAAAATCAGAAAAGCCTCAAAGCATCTCTTGGTTCCCCTGAGGAACAGGGGTGTCTGCAGCCCAGGTGTGGGAAGTTCTGAAGGTGGGATCATGCAGCTTCTCTGCAGAGCACTGCATTCAGCACAGCTGTTCTCCTTGCCTGGCTGTGAAGCTTTTATCGGTGCAGTGATTTTTGCCAAGGTCCTCAGAGCAGCCTTTGTGGGAACAGGTGTTCTCTCAGTAAGGCAAAGCGTCTCAAGCTCTGGCCTTAAAATGAGTTTTCCAATTTCAAAAATCTCCAGTAGCCTTCTGCCTTTAAAAAACAGTAAGTGTGTTATCTCACTGGGATAAAAGTGACTCAGTATTCATAGATCAGGTACAGAATGAGGCCTCTGGGCAGTATTACTGGTGGTGTGGGACTACATAAAGGAAAACGGGCTTATTGCTCATTTCCATCTGCTGACCTTTCCAGGTGCATTGTGCTTTGTCTGGTGCCTCTGGAAGTGCTCCAAAACTGCCAACAGTCTCTCAGGCTTCAGGCCTACTAATTACTTCTAAGAAACTCAACTATCTGCAAGAGGGGGTGGGAGTGGGAATAAGAAACTTTCAGAGGGGAATAGCTGATTCACCACCAAATTAGATCTTGTTTCTAACAGGAGCTGTTTGGTTATTAATTCCGTCTTGGATGTTCACTTAAATTGAATTCTGCTGATAAGCCCTGATGCTGTGAACCCCTATTTTGATCCTGAACAACTGTATCACAGCCAGCTCAAGGGTGGACTTGCCTTTACAGTAAAGATCCTCTTGGGAAGCATGAGGGTTCACTGCTAGGATGCTCCCAAGTGTTACTTGGAGTAAAGGTACAACCACAAAACTAATTTCTCATGGACCATTGAGCAACCATTAGATGTTAAACATTTTTCAGTCCCTACCCCCAGACTGAGTTTGAACCATTGACCTGGAGGTGAAATGTGCTGCTGCAATCCTTTGGAGCCTGCGGAGCATTTGTGTTCATTCTGCGGAGTACTTTGTCCATATCAAAAAGTAAATTAATCTGTCAGTGAAACTAATCCTGCTGGTTTTACAAGCCAACACAAATTTCAAATGTAGAAGGACTATGAGAATTTTTACATTGAGTTTCAAATGTCAGAATTTGTTTTATCTATTTGGTTATGCTTTTCTGTAGGTAAAGTCAATCAATACTTTTGATCTGAGTAATTCTTACTCAGTAATTCTGAGTGATATCAGTAAGAAGGCAGCCAATGGTACTTCTCTCTGACAATGCAGGAACCTTTCCATTCATACAGGCAGGCTTCTCTCTCTCTCTCTCTTTTTTTTTTTTTAATTTAAAGGTGGAGCAGACAGAAAAGTTATGCCCATAAGTGCCATGCACCTTTCATATTGTTTAGTTTCTGGTAGACTGGACCTGCAGATGGACCCACTGTCATCCTGATCACTGGGGGCTTTGCTTCTCTTTCAGAATCTGCTGTTCCTTTTTGAGCAAGGGAAGACATGAGTAGACAGGTAATTAGAGAGGCAACTGCAATACAGAAGTCTTTATATCACCAGAAATGCTGACAGTTTTCAGCTGTTTTGAATTGTTGGCACTGCAGTCAACGTAGACACAGTTTATTGCATCAGTAGATTTGGTCCCATACTGCTAAGACTCCACCATGTTCTGCGTGGACACCTTGCCTGGCACAGTCTGTGGCTGAGGAACCTTGTCTTGTGAACACGGCCACATTTCTGAGTAGAGCATTGGACAGAAGCTCACTGCTAAGGGAATTCATCTCGTGATGTCTCTGGGCAATATAGGATAGAGAAGGTGTTTGAATTCCTGCAGTTTATATCAAATGCCCGTGATGACATCTGCATAAAAATAATTAGTTAAATAAATACTCAGGTGTCAATGCTCTGGCAGGAGATTTCAAGGGAATTATCCCTATGCAAAAACATAATTTAAGCTGAGAGCATCTACAGGGATGATCAATGCCAAATCTACTATTGCCATTGATTTAGGCATAATTAGTTTGGATGAAGACAAAATACAGTCATCAAAAGTAATAAATTGAAGCACAGCAGCTAATTCAACAGGCAGAAGCCTCCATCAGAGATGTTTGAAGAAGGTATTTTGATCTACTGTACTGATTATGGGCCTCGATGTGCTGGCTCTGGCTGGATTTGCTAGTTGGCTTGCTCTGCATTTGGGCACGGGTGTTGTGTTGCAACAAATCTATTGTCTCTTCCAGGACGCCATTAACCTGCTGTCTTGTTTGTGGTGTTATATTTGAAGAGATCTGTAAACAACCTTTCTGTTCAGTTACTGTGTTAGGATTTCATGTTTCCTTTACAACTTGGTTCTTTGATATTTGGATCTGCAACTAGTTTTTAAAGTCTCCTGTAGTCACAGTCACTCCTGGACTGTTCCTGAGCTTTTGCAGCTGGCTGAGAGCTAACCTCAATTTCTTGCTGTTGCCCTTTCATCGGTATGTAGTTTGAAGCTCTTTCCCCTTTCCAAACGGACCAGCCTTTCCTTGAACTCTGTTCTCCACTTGCCCTGCTGCTTTTTTGTCATCTGTAAAGTGTAGCCCGATGTAGTCCTATGGTCCCCTAATCCTCTGGAGAATGCGTGTGCCATGTCTGGGTTCACAGATGATGTATGTGTTATAGACTCAGCTACAATGAAGTGTCAGGCTTGATTCTTTCTTGTGCTATAGCAGTTTATGTATTTAGTAACAGATCTCCAGTTCCTAATTCTCCTGGTTATCCCACTAACACTTGTCTATTAAGCATCCAGTGTATGTACCCTGCTGTAGCTGGCTCTGTAGGGTGCCAAGCAACCCTACAGCTGGTAAAGCAGTAACTACTCTTACTAGAGGAAAAAAAAACAACCCACACAGTAGAAAAAGTGGAAGAGTGGCTGTGTGAACTAATAACCTCTTTGTCAGCAGGAAGAGCACAGCCTGCCCAGACACCTCTGTGAAAAGATGGCTGCAGAGAGTTGATCCTGCATGCCCAGCAGCACATTGTTGTGATCCACCTCCTGATGGATGCTGCTGCAAACTGTGGGCAGTCCAGAGAAACAACATGTGTGTAACTTGTATCTGTGATGTGTTTGTTCAGAGGGGAGAGACAACTAACAACATGCTGGAAAACCAAGTGGGGTAAAAAAGTGTTTGGGAAATAAAGGTAAGAAAGTTAAAATCAAAACTGTTCCAAGTGTGACCTTCCACTCTAACCATCTTCATTCTGATTGAGTCTCTGGTTTACCTGAATTCATCAGCATTTTCCATGTTTTTCCATGAGTTGCTGGCCCTGCACTCAATAGAAAGCATACCAAAGAAGCAGCAGCCCACTGACTTCAGCAGATCTGTATTGGTTTCTTATAGTGGCAGACCTGCCCCTGTGCTGGTTAGATCTATTCAGAGGACAGGTCAACTACCCTGATGCTGGCTGACCTGGGAGGTTCAGGAGCCCCACTTCAGGAGCAGGTCTGGTACTGGAACAACAGCAGGGGAGTGGGATGCACCGAGTGAACGATCCGCTCTTTCACTGTCAGCTCTTTAAATGTGTCAGATGAGCAGCAGCGTGTTGAAAAAATGTCCTTCAGTACATTGGCAGGGTGACTTTCTGTCATAGTCCCTGGGGAACAGCATAGTGGACTGCCAAAAAGCAGCACAGACTATGTGGAAAATGGTAAACAGGGATGGAAACGGCCAGAGACGACTGTTTAGTTGGGCAGCCTCAGCTTTCCAGCCAATACAACTCTCCACGTGAGTGGAAATAAGTAGTTTCCACCCTTTCTATGGATATTTTCTTCACATAATAGAAAGCCACCAGTTAGTTTCTGGCAGAACTGCTTCTAGGCTCGATAAATGTAATGTAGCTTTTTATTCCTTCGCATGGCTACCTCTTCCAAGGAGCACCTCTTTGCTGAAGAATGCAAAGGGGAAGATGAATGTGAGCACAGATGATCTGCTTGGGATTTAGTAAGCAAAAGGCCAGAGAAGGTTGTTCAGAGTCTGGCATGGTAAATGAATTTAATCTCTAAACTCTTGATTGGGAACTGGTACTTCAAATGCAATGTATCTGTGTAACTCACTGGTACAAGGATGGATTTATGCTGATTGAGGAGTTGGCTTATGTATATTTTTGATTTTAATTTTCATCTTGCCTCACTGTCTTTGAATTACGAATTAAACCGATATGAGACCTTTTAGGAGAGAGTCTGCATGAGACTGAAGAAAAATCTATCTGGATAAATCTGCTAGTTCATTTTCATAGATGTACTGAGTTGCAATCAGATCTTTTAAACGTCTATGTTTATCCAAGCTGTCCCATTCCTCCAGCTTACCTCACAGAAATTGGTTTTGTCCTCTTCTGGCATCCTCATTTGTGCAGTGTGTATGGGCACAACCAGGTGCTCCTCTACACTGAGCAAAAAGGATATGGGGGGTTCATGCTGTCCTCACTCCCACATGGCTCAAGGTTTTCTAGATAAGCATTAAAAAATGATCAATTATGGCTGTGAGGGGAATAGAAAATGTGAGTGAATTGGCTTACCAACTCCAGGACAGCATCTCGTCTCTTGCTGAGACTGAAGCAGTCTGAGGAATCAGAGAATTACATGATATAATATAGGTCTGAGGATGGCTGTATGCAGTGATGCTGCTCTGCCTTCTCCCTTGTCTTGCAGCTGTATGTCTTGCATGCCTCCTACAAAGCCAATCCTTCTGAGGGACAAAGAGTTAAAGATTTAAAAAGCAAAGATTCTACGAAATGCAAACAATGTGGTTTTATAATAAGAAAGTATAAATTAACTATGGAGAAGGAAATAGCATGTTGAAAACAGATTAATAAGGAGCACGCCTGTGGATGCCTGGATAGCTTTACCAACTAGTCAATTAGAGCCAATTATCATCTTTAAACTCCTAGCACTGTGTTTAGTATGCTTGTAGTGTGTCCAATTTAGCTTGCACTGTTTCATAGGTTTACAATTTTCTCTCTGTGTCTGAAATGATCTAGCTGGAGACACCATGAAAGTGCCAATCATTAAGTATATAACAATTGTAATTCTTTTGACTGAAACCTGATTTGATTCAGTTGAAAATGACTTTAGTGTATTGGATTTACGGTTCATTTAACAAGCGCTGTAGATGTCAATACATTAGTGTAAACCTGATGCAGGTAGTAATTTGGTTTCTAATGAGGTTCCCCAGCAGTATCCAACTATGAAAAATGGGACATTCTTCAGTGGAGCACAAAGTGCACCTGCTTGGTCGCAGATGTTGTCTGAGGCCCTGCCACTTAACTTCCCAGGAACGGTGCAGCGTTATGCCTTGCAATGGGCTTTAAAAATGCCTCGAACTGATAGAAAGTTAGAAGCACAGATTGGGAAGTATAAAAGATAGCTCTTGAGAAGTTTTGTTTTAATTATTGACTTAAATTACAACTTTATATCCTATAGTCTTAATTCTGCAGTTGTTGCAGATGCAAAATTCCAGCCAGATTTAATGGAACCTGCAGCAGCTGAGATGAAGAGAAACCTTTTACCTTTATGGGGCTGTGTGATACCTTCTCTTTACCTCCCCACTGTCTTCTGAATGATTCACATAACAATCCTTCCTAGTGAAGGATCTGTTTTGTTGTAAAAGTATGGGCTATGGTAGTTGGGGAAGCACTGGAGAAAAGCCAGGACAGAGAAGTCCATGATGTTCCCCCTCTCCCTTGACCCACCTCTTGCCTTTCTGGACATGAGACACCTTCCAGAAAAGCAGCTGTGGAGGACATAAGTGAGAGGAATGAGATACTGGGTTGAGGACAACAAAGCCTGGAGGATAAAGTACTGGTGTTGGTACCAGCTTTACCTCAGAAGTAAGATGTGGTTTTGGAGAGGCACTTACTGTAATATGCTTTTGTTGCCTTAGGATTTAGCTTTTGGCCCTGGGGCTGTGACCCTTGGGTCCCTCCTTGTGCAGCGGCCCCTAGCCTTGCTGTTGTGCCTGGGGGCCTCCAGGGGTTTGGGGCTCCACACACATGTTCCTACAGCTTGTCATCCCCTTTCTGGGTGATGCAAGTGACTGAAAGCATTGCTGGTCCTGCTCTCAGTGGCTTTTTTTTTTCCTGTGGGAAAGGCCCTTCCAGGCTTCTGTCACTCTTCAGTGAGTTTTTTGTCCTCACAAAATATTTCTAAACTTTTATATGCTGTGACCCAGCAGCTGGATTCTGCTTTAGTGTTAAGCTGATTTTCCCAGGTTGAGACATTACTGACTAACAGGGGTATGGAATGGGGTATGCAAGAGCCTGACCCCAGCAGACTGCGTTGGTGTGATTAAGTGTATGGAGAATATGTTCAATCCGACATGAAGCAGCCTTTCACTGTCTCAATTCGCTTCACGTCTCAGCTGAAATACAGCACCTTTCTGTCCTCTATGCTTCTTAATTTCCTTCCTTTGCTGTTGTTTAGCTGTTAAGTACTACGTGCTGCAGTAGATAGTGGAAGAAGCTGTTCAGAATGAAAATGACGTGGCATTTTATGCCCTTTTGTAAACTATATGAAATAAGGACGAACTTCCCTGCTTGTTCCAGACAAGGTACACCTTGCATTTGTGTGTTGGCTCCTGTGAGTCTTTAAGAAAATTATTCCAAAATATCATTTAAACAAAATGATCCAATTCTTTGTAGACCTGTTTCTTCAGAACCTAAGTGGCTAACATTTCTGTAAGCTCACTTTTCTCTTGAAGATTAATTAACCTTAATTGAATTCAGGTTATTTTAATTTTGAATGAATGTCCACACAAGGACTTAATGCAGTTTAACTGAACCTTTCAAATTGCGTTTTCAGATCTGATTAGCTTCCTTAAGAGCGTACTGGTCTAGGCAAGTCCAGGTTTTGTGTTCCTCCATTTCAGAGGTAGTTTTTCTCCTCAGCCCTGGCACTAACTCAGAGGATGGCTGTGCCATACTTCTTCGTGGTATCTACTGCTCGACCTTAGCTTCAGCTCGGCCTTTAGGTTTGCTGGAGAGGGTAAGATGCTGGACAGCATGCTTTAAATGTTTAATATTAAATTTAGAACACAAAACTGCAAAACTGCTTTGACTTCGAGAGTGTATTAAATATTAAGCTTAACATATCCAAACTACTTAACACGTTTTTCTGCTACTACGAAATAGCACATGTATTTATAGGTCTCCCAGGTCAGCTGAAGCCAGCAGCCTGTTTTTACTCTGGCATCTTAGTTGAACAGTTGTTATCTAGAGCTATTTCCAAACAAATCAATTTGAAGCACCTGCGAAAGTCACTAGGAGACCAATATCATTCTAGGGAGAAGATTTGCCATGTAATAATTTCAATGCAAATTTTTATTTCTGTGCCTAATGCCATTAACAGCTACTAATGATGTGTAATGCCACAGTGAGATTCATTTCAGTTAAGGAACTCAGTCTATGTCAGCAGTCATTTGGGATTGATTGTTTTAGCTGGTGGAAACTGCTGCAAGCTTCTAGAAGTGACATCTCACAGTTGTCTTGGCCTTGAGCTGGGAGAAGGCATGGGCCATGTCTTCACTTGGACTCTGCAAACGTGGGACATCTGTTTTTTATGCTACTGCAGATGACTAAAATTCAGCTGCTGGTGGGCAGGACTAGTGAATTTTACAAATTATCCAGTTTTCATTTTAGAATAGCTTCTGTTCCTAATGAATGTTTCAATGCCTTGCCTTCAAAAGGTAGCATAGGCATCTCTTTTTTTTTCTTTTTTTTTTTTTTTTTTCCCCCAATCTGTGTGGAATGTAGTATCACAGGCAAATTTCAGTGGCCTTCTCTGTGGCAGCCTGGTGTAATTGCACAAGAGTACTTGTGCAGGTCAGTGTGTCTTTTCTCAAGGAACAAATATTTCCTAGAATTTGCAGGTTGTTCCTGTATGTTTGTTTTATTATCTTATTTCATTAAACATGAGTATATTCATCATGTAGCAGATGTACAGATGTAGCAAATAGTATGGACATATTCATCTGCTAAATTAAAATAAGAAAAACTTACCTGTTGGAAGTTTGAAAGTTAGAGTTGGTATTTTAACAGCTTTTGCAGCTCATCACTCCTGCCTGGGATAGAGAGAGACACAATCCTGCAGCAGAAGGCTGCTCTTCCTGTCCATATAATAGTTCCCTTCAGGATTTGCAGCAAACTGCTTCTTCCTATCATCACTGCATGGTATCTGTATGGCCACCAGATAACAGTAACACCTGTACGCTGTTTTGTAGCAGCTCTGTCTTTGAGTTTTTTGGATCCTCATTCCTTTTATCTAGGTCCAAGCTTGCAGAACTGTGAAGATAGGACAAAGCAGAAGGTTATCTCCTAATGCTCCAAAACCAAGACTGGAGTTAAGAACAATTACAAGATTACAATAAATACATTCAGATGAAGTTATTTTTCTTGTCTTTGCATTTCTACTTTCATGATTTCTGATTGCTAGGTTTTTGGGATGCTACAAGAAAGTTGAATAGTTTTGGTCTGTTGAATATTTTGGTCTTTAATGATGCTGTGGGTCTGACCCAGTGCAGGTGTTTTTTCAGCACTGGAAATTTGGAATAAAGAGCCTTTTTCATATCTGAGAGCTGGCAATCATGCTTCTGTCCACCTGGTCCCTTTAATCATGCAACTTGATGGAAATGTTTTGTTTGTTATTTAAAAAAAAGTGTGTTTGTTAAAAGTTTATATATATTTTTTTGTAAAGGCTCATCCTTCTTGGTATTACATTAGCAATTATACTTTGTGTTTCTGTGAAGCAAGTTTCAGTTTACAGGTACATCTGCTTTCTGTTCCATGGCTTAAAGTCATCAGGAAAATCTTAAAACCTACTTAATGAAGCCTTTTAAATGCTCATCCTGCACTTTCCAGTGAAGTGCAATTTATATTTCATAGAAGTAGAAGCTGAGCTGCAAGCTGTAAGTAATTATCATATAATTAAATGTCTTCTATGAAAGAAATGAAAACTTGGGCTTCTTGGGAGGCTTCCATGACTGGTTTACGCAATCACAAGTTAAATTATTTCTTCACCTTGTGAATGTTTTGGAGGTACATTAACCCAGTTTGGAGAGGCACCTCTGAGGCTGCTCAGCTGGTTGGAGAGGGGAAGGAAGTTGATCAAACCAGCAAGCTCTATGGACTGGGAAGAAAAATATGTAAATATCTGTGACAGGTTTTGCAAATGTGACTGTTTGCCTTCTTGTCTGGGAACACTTAGAGCTAATAATGAAGAAAGCAATTCTACGTGAGCAGTAGCTTAAGTGAACTGCCCTGGTATTTATTAGGTTACTGATGCACTGCTGTGTGCCATTGGATGCAGTCATTCTCCACAGGATAGAAAAATCCTGTCAGTTTGCTGGGCTGGGTTGGATATCAGGAAGTCTGGATAAAGGAGTAACTCTTCATGTATTCAGACTTCCTGTGTGTTTAGCTGGGAAACCTGTCCACTACATGAGCAGGGCAGCCAGTTCATGCAACACATCTGGCGGAGTTCGTGAGGAGGAACCCCAGCTCTGGGTGTGAACCCTTCCTTTCCTTTCACAGAAGAGTAACTTTCATGCTGTTATTCCTGCTTCCTGAAAGCAGGAAAAGCTGAATTATTTAAATACAGGAAGCCCTGACTTGAAGCTGTCCTAACTTAAGGAGTTGCTGCAATAATAGTCTGCAATGGCCTTATGTAAATGATGAATGAAATGTGTTTGTGTGCTGATGGAATTAAAGAGCGGTTTCTGTATTACTTAGCTTAAAGAACAGGAAGAATAAATGTTTCATTATATTTTTGTAGCATATTGATCTTGCATGAAACTTTACTTGCATGTTCCTTTACTGCAAAAAGAGCAGATACAGCTGAGACTATGAGAAGTTGTGGTACTGTGCTGCTAAAGGGGCTCTTTTAAGGTCAAATGTTTCTAGACCACAAGAGCATCATTTTTATCTCCTCAAAAGAAAGTAAAAATCCTGTTGCCCCCAGTGCACAGCACAGTGATAGTTAAATCTCTGTTTGCAACTGTATACAAGGGGGCGATGACAATGTAATGGAATCCTTCATGGCATGCCAAGGGAACATATAATTGGTGTTGGCTTTTCTTTCCCTCTCACTTTTTTTCCTAAGGTTAACAACTTAACCTTGACTTCAGGCTGTATTTTTTTCTCATTACACTTCTCCATTATACATTATTTGGTTTGGTTACAGTCACTAGACTTTAACTGCTCTGACATATTAATTTTTAAGGGCATAAATGACTTCATTAAAATAATGTCCTTCAGATAAGTGCACTTGGCACTGTGATTGGAAGTGGACAAAGAAATATGAAACATCAGCTCCTCTATATTAATAATATATCGCGGAAACCAAAAACAGTACAATATATGTATGTAAAAAGCTTTGTACTTAACTTTTAGAACTTCAGTATATAGCCTATATCCTTGCATTGGTTGTGATTGATCATTTGTACAATTGTCAGGATTTTCTTTTGTAATGTGCTTTTAATCAGTGTTGTTTTATGTTTGGAGTCTTCCTTCATTTAAATGCAACATTGATTTCTTAGTATCTCTGCTTATTCTGCATTATTTCTTTGCAATAAATACCTGTTTGTTATGAATCTGAAACAAAGAGGAACGCTGTCTGTTGCATCCTGATATAAGAAGATTATTGGAAGTAGATTGGAGTTAAATTAGGCATTTGGGAGCCACATCTGCTCTACTGTTGCCACTTTCTTCTGTCTCTAACACAGAAGTAGCGTTAAATTCTGTTAAAAGGGGAGATATAGGCTCTGCCAGTGGGTGAGGTCAAGAGAGGTGGGGAGAGCAGGTAGCCTCTCCAAACTGAGCACTGTGAGAAATGCTCCGTAGCCAATAACTTAGGCTCAGGCGAAGATCTCAGTGAAGTAGTAATTTATTTGCGATTGCAATGGCGGGCGCCCCACAAGCAGGAGAGAGCGCATCTACTAGTTCCAAAACACAGTTTATATACCTTTTGATGGCAGGACCCTCCTCTGTTTCCCCACTGAGTGGGTAATCCAGGTTCACAATCTATCTGATGCTTCACAAACAATGCATGGCCTTCAGTTGCCGGCCTGTTAAATTTCAAATTTCTTTTGACATTTTTACTGCTTGAAGTGGTAATGTTTCTTCACTTATCTGACTTGATTTGACACCGTGATTTTCACCTAATTGTCCTAAGGAGTCTGGTTGTCTGCATTTTACAAGGTCGCCTGCTTAATTTTCTTATCACTGTAAGCATATCTCATACCACATTCCCCCCTTCTAAACAATGTAACTCTGCAAAAACAACATTTCTATTCCTACAAGCACTGTTCTTTCTTTTACAGAAGACTATTACACGCCCAGCCCAGAAGCATGTTGGGAACACTAACACACCTCACAACCACCCTTTGAAGCAAGGTAAGGGGGCTGATGCACAGCAGTTAGGGTGACTGGGCCTGAGTCCTTTCTGCCAGGCGCTGCTCCTCCGCTGTGCTTTCTGAGTGCTCCTGGAGGTGTCACCCCAGCTGGGCCAGATCTCTGAAGCTGCCTGCAGCCTCTTAGCTGGCTTTGAGGTGACCTGAATCAAATGAGTCTGTGCTTGAAGTTGTATCAGATGTCCTAGCGCAGCTGAACACTTTTATAGCTGAGCGATGATTGCTGCTTGCCCTTCTCCAAGCCTGTCTTTAGCTCGTGGAAGGGCTCTTAGCTTCCTTCATCAATCACCAGGCTTGCACGTGTGAAATGCCCTGAGACAGTAACTAGTCCAGTGGGCTTATGGATGAGCATGTTCTAAAATTCTGCATTATAAAGCAGTATTTGCGCTTCACAGCAGGGCTGAGGAGTACCTAGGCTGAACTGGGCACCCCCCATTCCTGTCCCCATTCCTGTCCCCATTCCTCGGGGCCTCACAGTTGGCTGCTGCAGGGCCCTGAGGCCTGGGCCGCTTCCTTCGCTTCCGCAGGAGCTGCCCTTCAAAACGAGACTGCGAATGCTGGGCGGCTGCAGATTAAAAACCTTGCCAAAGAAATAAAGTCAAAACTGAAGCTGACCTGAGGTAAAAAGCAATTTTCTGAGGATGTGGAGACATGAAGGGAAGTGCTTGAATGTGGTGTTAAATGAAAGATGGGTGGTGGGGTGCTGCGGGAGCCCCCATGCAAGGAGTGAATCTTGGTTAGACCAGTAAGCTTCATGTAGCCATTGAATTCCCCCTGTATAAATGGATTTTAGAAGAATATATATATATATATATATATATGTATTCATTTTTTTTTCCTAAACCATGAAGTCACTTGATAAGGTAGTAATAAATCTGTCAGACTTTCTACTGTGACCCAAGCTCAGCTGTGATTCAGGATTCATTTCAACACCTAAAGCCATTTTTGGGTGGGAAGAGACATTCCCAGCTTTGGAATCAATTTCTCTGCAACGAGTATTATGTTCTTGACCCTGTATCATTGCCTTTGAGGAGCAGCAGTATTTAAAATCCACTGTAATGCAATAAGCCTGCACTCCAGCTATGTGTGTGCTGTGCTGTTATAATGCCACGCTGGTGGTGGCTGCTGTTATGGTGTTGAAAATACATGAGGTAAACACAGGGCTTTCTTCAGGAGTAATTAATAATTTAATCTCTGTGAAGTAGAGGTGGCACTTCATTTATCCCAACCATTCTTTGATTTTTCTCTCCAGCCCATTTCAGCTGGCATCTATCCCTTCCTCCCCTTTTCACCCACGCAGGTTGCCTTTATAATAAGCTTTTTCAGTAAAGTCCAGCTTTATTTCTTTCAGATTGCACTAAGCTTTTATTGCTGGCAAAAATAATTGTAACCTACTGTAAAAGACACCCTGTGGCTGTACAGACCACTGGTGCAATGGAGAACTTCAGTCCCGGCTGTGGCTGGTGTGCAGTGGTACCCATGCTGCTCCTGGGTGAGACCACGGAGGCTTGAGTGAACATGCTGATACATCTGCATTTGTGTGTCAAGCTGAAGAGAATTACAGAAAAATAATTTGCTATTTGCTCTGCTGCCTGCTTTCAGGTCTGCCATGAAGCCTTGGACCTGGCTGGTACTAGAAAAAACTTACAGAATCATACATGTATAATCATAAAACGGTTTGGGTAGGAAGGGACCTTAAAGCTCATCTAGTTCCACTCCCTGCTATGGGCAGGGACACCTCCTACTAGATTAGGTTGCTCAAAGCCCCATCCAGCCTGGCCTTGTGTCTGTTGTGTACAAATGCTTCACAGAATCATCTAGGTTGGAAGAGACCTCCAAGATCATGGAGTCCAACCTCTTACCTAACACTAACAAGTCTTCCACTAAACCATATCCCTAAGCTCTACATCTAAATGTCTTTTAAAAACCTCCAGGGATGGTGACTCAATCACTTTTCTGGGCAGCCCATTCCAATGCCAAACAACCCTTTCAGTAAAGAAGTTCTTCCTAACATCTCACCTAAACCTCACCTGGCACAACAGCCCATTCCCCCTCATCCTGTCACCAGGCATGTGGGAGAACAGACCAACCCTCACTTGCTACAGCCTCCTTTAAGTTACCTGCAGAGAGCGATAAGGTCACCCCAAGCCTCCTCTTCTCCAGACTGAACAAGCCCAGCTCCCTCAGCCGCTCCTCGTAAGCCTTGTTCTCCAGACCCCTCACCAGCTTTGTTGCCCTTCTCTGGACTTGCTCGAGCACCTCCATGTCCTTCTTGTAGCGAGGGGCCCAAAACTGAACACAGTACTCGAGGTGCGGCCTCACCAGAGCCGAGTACAGGGGGACGATCACCTCCCTAGCCCTGCTGGTCACAGTGTTTCTGATACAAGCCAGGATGCCGTTGGCCTTCTTGGCCACCTTGAGCACACTGCTGGCTCGTATTCAGCCGATTGTCAACCAATACTCCCAGGTACTTCTCTGCCAGGCAGCTTCCCAACCCCTCATCTCCCAGCCTGTAGCTCTGCTTGGGGTTGTTGTGCCCCAGGTGCAGGACCCGGCACTTGGCCTTGTTGAACTTCATACAGTTGACCTCAGCCCATCGGTCCAGGCTATCCAGATCCTCCTGCAGAGCCTTCCTACCCTTGAGCAGATTGACACACGCACCTAGCTTGGTGTCATCTGCAAACTTACTGAGGGTGCACTCGATCCCCTCATCCAGATTATCGATGAAGATATTAAAGAGGCCCCAGTACCGAGCCCTGGGGGACTCCACTAGTGACTGGCCTCCAACTGGATTTGACTCCATTTACCATGACTCTTTGGGCCCGGCTACCCAGCCAGTTTCTAACCCAACGAAGCATATGCCAGTCCAAGCCAAGAGCAGCCAGTTTCTTGAGGAGAATGCTGTGGGAAGCAGTGTCAAAAGCCTTACTGAAGTCAAGGTAGACCACATGTGCAATATGTGCACATGTGCAGCTTTGGCAATTCATCAACCTAATGTCTTTATGCAGGGCTAAGTCTTTCTGGTGGTGTAGCTTGTCTAGATCTGCCCTAAAGCAAGATGAACCAAATCAGCCAAGCACTTAGAGATTTCTTATCGGAATCTAAAATGTGGCTTTCACTACTGCAACCAATATTTTTCCATAAATAACTTTATTCACAAAGCCTTGTTTTAAGAATTTGTATTCTGTATTTGAATTTCCCTTGTATATATGTAATTTTCAAGCCTTTGCCATGATTTGGATATTTCTAGCATTGCCCTTGTATGGACTTTTTGGTATCTATAAGGGGCAAAGTTCATGGTATGCCTTTTCTCTTGATGAAGATATCAGTCTCTCTTCACAGCCACTTAGATTCAAATACTCTGTATTACTTAATTTTGACCTCCATCATCTAAGCTCACTTATTAGTGAGGATAAACAGAAAGACTTACAGAATAAACTAATTTTTCAGAATGTTTGTGATTACAGAATAATCATAAAGAAGTCTCAGTATAAACCACTGGAAAAATGTATCTAGAAAGAGCATGGCTTTCTCTTTTTTGCCTATGTATTTTAGTAGGAGCCAGTGTAGGCAATAGCTCATTGGTTTGAGGTAGTCCTTCTGGATTTCCTGTGCTATGTGTTTTGTCAGTGGAAGATGGGATTTGTGAAAATCTTCTTGTAACAAGCCTGACTCTGCTTCTTACTCTTTTGACATCTGACTGTGGCAGAGACAAGCTGGCTGATGAGTGATGACTCTCAAATAGCCCCCATGGCCTTTGTCTCTCCACAATTCCAGGTGCAAGGCTGGGTGAGGTGTGAACATTTTGCAGCGGACAAAGGTTGGAGGCTGAGAGCAGGGGGCATGTTGCCTGGCAGTCTGCTGCTGCCCTTTCAGTTGGTCATATTTGGAGTCACGTTGATTGTTTCCATTAGCAGAATTTGATGAAAAGGCTCATTAATTTTTGATGTACCTTTTTTTTTTCTTTTAAAAGAACACATAAGGTTCCATTTTATTAAGCATGGCAGGAGCTGAACAGTAGGAGACGGACTTTTTCTCCATTCCCTTTGCATTTTTTAAGTCCTTCTTAGGCAATACAAAAAAGCCTCTAAGTAGCTGTTGGTGTTCATCCAGGATGTGTTCAAGTTTTCTTGTGCTTTCTCCCCGTTACCCTGGTCTCTGCTGTGTGTTTCTTGGGCACACAAGTCACTGTAAAGAGCAGCTAACAAAAAAATCTCCCCAACTATACTGGCTTAGTGTGACTTCTTTGGGCTTCTCTGGAGCGTCACCGTTGTTTCAGATGCCTACATCCACATGCAAAGAATGACCCTGCTCCCCAGAGTGAATAGGCATTTATTGTCTCTGAATAAACTGTTATATATCCGATACATGTTTTATTATATTTATTTCCAACCTAACATAATGCTAAAGGTTATTTAACATTTTTTTTAGCATTTCCTGTAATGCTTACTCTTTAGTAATCCAGAAATCTATTTTCAGTCTGAAGCCCTGCTGACATTTCAAAGGGCCTGAGCGATGCTTTGCTGACAGCTCATTGTGTGCTGAGCGTGCTGCAGAGGTCTGCAGGAAGGACTGCTGTTCCCTGGGGCTGCTCTATGGATCCAGATGCCTGTACTCAGGGTAAGGGCTATAGGACACCTCTGCTTGGACAAGAGGTTGTGGGGACTCTAACAGGTCCCTTTGGCATGGTGATGGTGACATTCTCCCCCCCTCAGCTTTTCCCCAGAGCAGCGCAAGGCTGTTGGTATGTACACAGGGAAGCACATTCCCTGTAGGTGATGCACAGCTCAGGAGCTACACTAGTGCTTTGTTTCAGCTGTAGGGAAAGTCTGCACCAAGCAGGTATCCCTGGAGTTGAATGTTGGGACAACCCATGACAATAATTCAGCATATCACCAGGGAGGCAAGGTAGGGAGGTGCATCCCTACTTCAATTTTAAACCATGACATGCAGAAAACTTATAAGTTCTAGCAGGTTCTGATTTCAGAGCTGCTGATGATTTTCTTCCCCAAATTTAATTTGAGCAAAAAAATTCTTTAAGTACTGCAAACTAAATTGGTTGTGGCACTGTCAAGTTGGCTTTAAGTATTGCTTTCCCCATTCCTGGTGGCTAGAGCAGTTGTGCTTTTGTTTTACAATTAATATTTTGATGAAACCTTGTAATGTACTGTAGGCATAAATATTTAATATCTTCCTCTCCATGCGTCTTTATTGCTGATCTTCGTGATAAGTTAGTAATTCAGACTGAAATGCAGATAAAACAGTAATGTGAACAGTTTAAATCTGCATTTTTCCAAAGCTCCTGTGGTCAAGATGACTGTGCTGCAGTAAGACTATTGCTATTTAAAATTGTTTACCTCTATGCTTCAGCCAAATGCTGCTGTACATGATAAATGAGGTAAATAAAGGTGCCTTTCGGGTCCCAATAACTGCACAAGAAACGTAATCATTCTCACTAACATAAAATAATTTAACAAATGGAATGGTGCCATAGCAGCCTAATAAGAAATTTCTGAGTACTGCACCACATATGGCCAAAGCCTCTTCAGGCATAATTCAAGCTCCCTCCAGCTTTATGGTAGGTTTGTGTGTTATGTTTAATGTGGAATAAAACTTTGCATGTGGCATCCACAATAACCCCACATTTGGCTTTTCAGAACTTATTTAATTTTTCATCTGGGCATGAATCATTATTATTTATTTTTCTCCCATGATAACTGGCACCAACTTCACCTTATGGGTAGAAAAAAATGATGGAATTCATGGCTCTTTTCATAAAGAAAAAAAATTATGCTTAAAGCATTAAGCACAGATTTTGATCTGTTTACATACTTAACAATGTAATTTAAGCCAAACAGAACAATATCTTTAAAGGCAGATGTGAAAACCTCTGCCCTCCTCCCTCTGCTGCCTCCATTCCTTCCTTCCCTGGCTGCCCCAGAAGAAGTAATTTCTGAGCAGATGAAGTTATTACTATTTAATAAGAGTAATTTTTGTGGAACACTGATAGGCTTTTGCTAGCCAAGACAGTGTCATTGGCTTTGTATTTTTAAAATGATATTGTTCTTAATGGCATTACCATTTGAGAAAGAGAAGTTAATCCCCTGCCTTGTTAGTGTGATCTGGATTATCTCCCATGGAGAAGCATTTGCAAGACTTTGGTGCATGTCCTCAGAGAGCTGGTCTGGAATTCGACTACCTCTGCAGCTTGCTTAAGCAGGATAAACATCTTGTGTCTCTGTCTTGAGTACACACTGGCAGAGATCACCAAGCAGACACTTAATAAAACTTCAAATTCTTCTCCAAAGCACAGTTTAGTTGCAGTTTGTGTTTATCTAAAGAGTCAAATAGTTCCCTAATCTTCCGCTTCCAACCACTCTGTGAGCCTTTGTCTTGCAGATGCCAAGGTATCTCATGTAGCAATACAAATAAAATAGAGCTGAGGAGAAATGCAACTTTATTAGAGCCTTGGGATCTTGAAGAGATGTTCATCCCCAAGTCTGCTGGTTAAAACAAACATAAGAACCATCTGTAGAAGTGTCTCAATTCCAGCTGTTTGAATCCAACCATTGCTTCAGATCTATGGATACCAGCATCTCCTTGGCCTTGTTATGTTTTAATTGTGGACGAGGCTGGGTGTTGTGGATGGGTTTTGCAGAGCTGAGCCCAGGAAGCCCCCAGCAGCTGTGGAGATGGGGCTGCCTTCAGCATCTGAGCTACGGGTGCACTAAAATCACTGCTGTGCCTTCAAGAAACAAGAGCTGCGTTTCATTAACACCAGCCTGAGCATCATGGTGGAAGCACAGATGGTGTATTTAAAAAAAAAACAAAACAAACAAACAGGAAACACTTTAAAATAAATGAGGAACAGTTATTCTCTCCTTTGGTGCCTATTGTAACCGAGTGTTAATGGGGTTGGGCAGAGGATGTGCAGGGCTAGATGTTCCTGTCTTTGGTGTGATGGCACTAAATGAAGACAAAATGGGAATTAATTGCAGTACATCTACCCTTCCCACACACAAATACTCCCATCTGGGCTTTCCCCATAATGCCCCAGAAGGGCAGAGTGGGACAGGCGCCATAAATCCTGACTCTGAGCCTCATCAAACTGCTGATGAAAGATAGCTGGCAGTCCCCAGGTAGGTGGGCACTGTAGATACACTTTTTGAAGACCAGATTAGGAATATCCTTCCATTATGGACCCACTGTTCAGCAGTGGGTCCATACCAGCATAAATACCAGCATAAAACAGAGAATGTTTTATGCTGGTATTTTTCTGCCAAAACCAAGCCTGTTTATGGGAAAAGGTTAGTTTCCATGAATTTTCCATTTTTTAAACAAGTTATTTTGAAACGTATTTTAAGTTGAGTGCATTTTATCTTGACATTTAAGTTACTTCATTATAAATTAAATCAAACTTCTAGGTTTACTTAAAAATAAAAAGTCCAAAGCATTACTACAAGTTCGTTCTAAAGCCATAGAAACCATTTTTTTTTTTCTCAATAAGATTCTTTCTCTTCCTGTATTTTTTTTCACTCAGTAATATTTTTCAGACTTCAGGCTTCTAGTCGAATAGACAAATAGAGAATTTTCTTTATTTCTGAGCTCAAAGCCTTGCAGACTGGCAGAACGGTGCCTGGGCACAGTGTCTCCCTCCCATCTTCTGCTGTGCTGGGCTGTGTCCCTTTGCCCTGTTCTTCAGCATGGGTTCAGCGTAAGCGTGCCCATTCCTCTGCGGGGTGGCTGCAGGTAAGCTTCTCCAAATGTGAGAGACATCCATCTGTTGAGATCCTCTTGTAGCTACCCCACGGAGTGCCTGTTGCTGTTCACTGGCCAATTTATAGCAAAAGTAACAAATGTATTTAGGTACAACTTTGAATTGTAGTTTTTTTGGTGATTCCCAGATAAAACGCTGTTTAGGAGCCACACAAGCCTGGCTCTGTGTGCAATTGTAATTTGTGGCTCCGAGCAAGGTTGCTGATGATTTCTGTCTGTGTGAAGGAAGGGGCTTGGGGCTGCTCTGCCCACAGCTCCCTGCAAGTGCCTTGCAACAAGTGGGTGCCCTGGATGGCTTTGCTGTCTTGCTTTTCATCACTGCAAGCTTGCCCAATCTTCTGCATGCTCCTTGGCCCAAGACATCCCATATAGCCTAGTAAAGATGAACCAATGGGATTTTCCCCAGCCTGTAAACTGTTTCTTTTACTTCTTTTTACTTTTATTAGTTTGTTTGGAAAGTTGAAAAGCTGGTGTAATCAAAAATAATCATTGGTGTCAAAACTATTATGAATTATTAAAAGAGGCACAGCAACGGGAGCTGCAGATAATTCCTCATTCTGAAAATGAGCACGTCTTATGTTATTGCTGCAGTAATTACCTAAAAATACCTAATACTTAATTACTTCCAAGGTGTCAATCTTCATAACAGTTTATTAGGAAATTCTAATGGATGGAGCAGCTGCTTCCACAAGCAAATCTAGTTGTGGCTGAACCTGACATTCTGCTCTAAATATTATTCCACCTTGATCAACATTATTTCTCCATATCTATCTTGATACAGCTGTAGCAGGTTGGGAAAGGAACGTTTATCCAGCTGCAGTGGGAATTGCTCTGATCACTCATGACTTCCAATTTCCAGCTGTTGGAGCAGGTAGAAGTGTTCAGGACTGATTTAAAATGAGGAAGAAGCTGGAATGATCAGTTTGTGACTCTGCTCTTGGCTTCTTGGTGTTATTTCAGCCGTACCAATGCCTGGTTAAGAACACAAATGCTCCATGTTTGGGGATGGTGCAGAGGGATGATGCTTGTCTGTCCCTGGGGCAGCAGGATGTGGTCAGCAGTACGTGGAGTCCCCTGCTCTTTATTGCTGCTACTCACAGCCCAAAGCACACTTGGCATTTTGAGCAGGCAGCTGCAGTCTGGAGCACTCGTGAGGTTATCCTAAGGAAAATGCAGTGGAAAATGAGAGTGAACTAGGGCAGAATGTAGCCCAAAATTCTAAGATCTATCCCTTGTTTTGTACAGAAATGTTTAAGAAGCCCAGAATTAATAAATACGCCAAAAGAAGCCAGTGAACACAATAATGCCTAATAGCAAGCTCTGCCATAACCTGGTTAATATCGAATTCTATAAAGCTGTGACTTCAAACTCTATTGTGTTTGTGTTGCTTTTTTTCTGTGCTTTTTTTTTTTTTTTTTTTTCCTTTTGGAGAAAAAAAGAAGTGCTAGATCAGGTATCACTAAGGTAAGCCTGAGACCATCCCTTCCTCATTTCAGTGGCAGGAGCTTTGTGCCTTTGAAGCACAAGGGTTTGAGTTTCATCCTCCCCATCTCTGCAGTTCCTTTGGAGACCAAGACACAATTAACATTTACTGCTTTAGACCTCTCCGTCATGTTTCATCAATGCCCAAACCCTATGTTCCTCTTCTGAGCTGTCCTTCAAGTATCCCTGCACCGAGGCTGGGTTGGGATTTCTCCAGGGCTTCCTCCGCACATGTCCTGGGGACAGCAGCAGTGCTGCCACAGCCAGGGGCTACAGAGCCCGTACTGTGCGAGGCAGAGCACAAACTTACAAACAATCTGGTGAGGATGCCTGCACTTATTTCTGATAGTTTGCCACTAATTCAGAGAGTAAATAGCAGGTGTCTGGAGGCATGAGGTTTGTTTGAAACCTGTACTTTTCATTTAGTGCTGTGGATGCTCATCTGTATGGCCATACTAAATCTTCAGAGCTGCTACACTTTATTATGCATGTATTGCATGGTAGCTAACCGGTATTAATTTAACTAAGTGTTATTCTAAAAAATCTATTGCAAATCTTGCTGTAGCAGGTGCATTGCAAGAAACAAATCCACAAGCAGTGTCAGCAAACTGAGCTGATTTTTGTGCAAGTTTTTCTGTATTATCTAGCTCTTGTGTTTGCAGAAAATAACTAAACCAGCACAGTGGTCATTCATTGGAAGGAAAATGAGTTTTTGTTAAATACATGTGTAAGGTTTGAGCTGGGTCACCCTGAGAAAGAAGCTGATATCAGATGATAAAGTCAGCCAGGATTCAGCAACAGCAAGTGGGTGAGGAGTTCAACTGACTTCCATAGGCTGTGCTGCATCAGTCAACATGCAAATCCTCGAGGTATGGGTAAAGGTGTAAGTACAAAGGTCTCAGGCATTAATTTTCATTTTTAAGAGAAATCGCATTTCTGTGGATTAACTTTGACATCTGTAGGAAAGATATGACAGGAGACAAAGCTTATGTATGGCTGTAAAGTAAACATAATCCCCAGACTGATACCAGACCATGCACTTGTGCAGGCTAAGATAGAAATAATCTTGTTTTCTGATGAATTCTGCCACAAGGGACCCAGGCCCTTGGGCTTTTATCCCGACGGAAAACTACAGCAAGCAGAAAGCAAACGCTTATAGCAGGGGATGCTTATTGATAGACAATCTTCCTGATCTTCAGCATTTTTTATTTTCCTCTGTACAATGCACTTAGATGCTAAATTTGTACCCTTTTGTAATTTTTATGGATACCTATAGCTATGGTACAAATGAAAGTAAGAGCAGTCATCAGTGTTGATGTCTACAAAATGCGTAACCCCAATGCAAGGATTTGCCTGAGGAGCTCTCTGGCTGTTGAACCCCGAGCTTTTTTTCTCCCTTTTCTCCCATTAGTGACTGAATCAGGCTTTAAGATTGGTGTCTGAATTACTTTTATGAATTAATTGTGGATTTTTCATCTGTTAAGAGTTTAATTAAACAGACTATGACTACTCTTCAGAGTACTCCAGGCAGGAGGAAAAATATTCTAACCACCCCCATTCCCCAAATCCCCCCTTTTATTCTGTAAAAGATTCAAAGTGGAGATATACTTTTAAAAAAGAAAAGAAAACAAAACTGTTCTAATGAATAAATTTGCTACTGAAATACCTCTTGGCATCCTGATCTGTATCAAAAAGGTCTGCCTCTTTTTTTTTGAATTTGGAAAATATTAAAATAAGAAGGAAAACAAATACAAAACAAAGGGATATAAACAGAGGAGCTTATAGCTTAATTACAGTTTTCTGAAAATTAAATAAAGAAAATGCATTGTGATGATTTTCTGGCTTGTATCTTATCTTGAAAAAAGGGGTAGCTATCATGAATCCTGCAGAAGACCCAGTTTATTCTCTGTTACCCTGAATAATGAATATGCTTCAGAAAAGATGCAAATGTTTTTTCTTATTTCCTGTCTCTAAAATTGGGGCAGGGAGTTTGTTTAAAAGGTAACAAAAGGATTAAAATGGGATGGAAAGCCTGCAATTATCTGTGATAAACAATGCTTTATGTTTTGGTTTGTGGGCTGTAAGTCTGTCACTGAAATGTTCCTCACGTCATGTAATATTTTGTGCAACTGCATTGCTTTTCAATTATACAGCTCAAAGGAAAGTTTCCACTGACAAAAGCAGTGAAAGCACATAGCTTTTAGTATTGGCTTTTGTCATTTTTTTTTCCCTTTTCCTTTTATAGGTCTCAAGTGCCTCTTCAAATATAAGTTCCAATGACAGGAGTCCAGGAGTTTGGAAGTTATTAGAGAGATATGGATATATGCAGCTAATGAAATACGCTCACTTACAATATATCAAGACATGCAGAATGCTGAGGAAAACTCAGCAATTTCAATATTTAATATAAGCTGGAGTTAAAGTATTATTATTTATTTTTTTTTGCAAATGCAGCATATGTTAATCTATTCCTGAGCATTCGTCTAGCAGATTCAATTTCCACTCATAATTTTTCATTTATTAGTTTCTCTTTCACATAAACACAGCTGTGGTATTCTGATCAGTGCTGGTGAGAGCTGACATGGTGCGGCATGTGGGGAGCCCAAGTGGTTTGCTGTGGTGAGGCAGTGGGCAGAGCAGGGGGGGCTGCAGTGTGTTTTCAGATTTTAAATATAGGCTCTCATTTAAATCCCTCTTTGTCAGGTTTTCACCCCAAACTCACCTCCAGTACATGCTACTCATGGTGTATGAATGAGTGTTGGGTGCAGCTCAGGCAGAACTAGCAATTTCTGCTATATTGGGCCCCAAATATCAATGATATGTGAATAAATCCCGTTGTGGTGCTGCAATACGTTGAGGATGGTAACAACCCAGCTGCTGCTGCTCTCCTTGGCAGCAGAGCACCTCATAACATGAGGCTTTCTGAGGCTGAGGGCTCCTATCCTGTAATCAAGAAGCTTATGGCTTCGAAGGCACAATGAGAGATAATTATTTTATTTAAAATGTAATACTGAGTCTGCCACTTGTTCTGGAGTGGTTCTTGTCATAATCATTCAAAAAACAGACAAGAAAGAAAGAAAGAAAGAAAGAAAGAAAGAAAGAAAGAAAGAAAGAAAGAAAGAAAGAAAGAAAGCTTTCCACCTCCGATGGCTTCCTTGCTGTGAAATATGTCTGTAAATCGATGTATTCCACGCTGAATTATCACACCAGGGCACCTCCTGTGGGTGCAGCAGCTGCTTTGCAGGCGCTGCTGTTCACAGGGCACCAGGGCAGCTGTGTGGCTGCTCGGGGAGGGCTGTTGGAGCTTAAGCCCAAACCTGCCTGAAATTTCCAAATGAGTTTCCTTTGGCCCACATGCAGTGTGGTTTTCCCGTGGCTGGGGGCCAGATCTTGGCAAGGCTGTGCGTTTCCTTTCTTTTAACATATAGTGGTTGGTTTAATAGCATCCAGTGCCCGTCTGCCCCGCTTATTGCTGAGCCCAGCCTTGTACCCCCTTCCCATGGGCTTCAGAGGCAAGCTCTGGTCAGAGAAATGCCCCTGGGCCACCTGTGTGTGCCTGGAAGCTGCTTCCAGCTCAGGCAGCCATGGACCAGCTCAGGTTGGAAGGGACCTTAAACCTCTTCTGGTTCTACCTCTGCCATGGGCAGGGACAACACCCACTAGATCAGGTTTTCCAGGGCCTCATCCAGCCTGGCCTTGAGCACCTCCAGGGCAGGATCCCTGAGCTGCAAGGATTGTGGGCTGGAGGAGTGCTTGGGGAAAGCACCATGTCCCTAAGCACCAGGCCCAACCTTTCTTTGAACACCCCCAGGGACGGTGACTCCACCACCTCCCTGGGCAGCCCATCCTAATGCCCAACTATCTTTCTGAGAAGAAATGTCTCCTCATTTCCAACCTGAACCTCTCCTGGTGCAACTTGAGGCCGTTCACTCGAGTCCTATCACTAGTAACCTGTAAGAAGAGGCCGACCCCCAGCTCCCCACACCTTCCTTTCAGGTAGCTTCCCCTCAGCCACTCCTCACAGGGCTCATGTCCCAGGCCCCTCACCAGCCTTGTAGCCCTTCTCTGGATGCGAAATTGTTGAAAGCAAGGTGGTGGGTTAGCTAAATCTTTGGGCTGATCCAGTGTGTCACTGCTGTGTTTGTAAATAATAGGCATGCTAAACACTGTTGCTGTTAATTGCACTGGAAGTCGAAATGATTAATTCTAATTACTGTTCATTATTTCTGTAGCGTGTCAAATGTGCTAGAAACAATATCTGGTAGGTACTGAGGATTAAGATATGGTTACAGTGAGAGATAACTGCTTATTTTTGCCTCTTCTGTGCAGCAGTGGGTATTGTAACATACTAACATGGGGATGTTTGCCTGTGTGACGTGATGCAAAGGCTGCTGGATTTTGGGGTTGGTCCTCAAGGTAAATTGCTTTATTTTGTGGCTGGTGGAGCTTCACTGTTTTACTCCCAGGTTGAACCTAGCCCCTGGTGTTGGGTGACTACTCACTTAGCTTTGGAGCTGCAGGCCCAGGGAGCAGGTTTGCCCTCCCAGGGGAGGTGCTGGTGGCAGAAGGACCTTCCTACTAGAGGCCTCATTAGATCCACTCTTGTCTACTTCTTGTGCTGTCGTTCTTTTGAGGGACATAGGGGTCAGCCTCCAAACGGGAGTTCCCTGTTGGGATGCCTGGTAAACATTGCCTGTTACAGCAGTACTGGCTTCACCTTGCTTATATTGCAGTGCTGGGAAGGTGAGGTGCGGGTTCTGAACTGGATGATGGTAGGGGAAATGTGGCTGCACCTCAGTGCCTATGGGGTACCTTGCTCTTCGCTGCTTTACTTCTCATTTGCTGCAGAGCCAGCACGTGTGTGACGGCTCCGGCAGAGCAGCCAATACACTGGAGGCATGCATTTTGCAGCACCAACTTCCTTCTCTGCTTATTCCTTATGATTTTTAAAGTCCATTTTAATGGGCCTCTGATAGCCCTGTGGGGGCTTCCCGGGGCAGAGCCCTGCAGGGCCAGCAGAGGAGGCAGCTGGTGACGCAGCCACGGCTTTCGGGCAGCTGATAATTTTAGGACCCTTAATGGGCAATCAATACAGAGAATTTTAGTCCTCATGTAGATGTTTTATGTCTCTTTTTACTTCCTCTGGCAATCTTGTCTGAATTAATATATAGCTGAATAGCTGCCGTCTGGAGCCACACAGGCGTTGGTTACGATATAATACTTGGCCTCTGGGTAGACCCACAGCAATTTTTAAACATTAGTTCGGAGATGGGGTGGTGAAAAACGTAGTCACAACTCAGTTACAGGGAACGTCTGATTGCAGCAGAATTAAAAGGGTGGATGGGGTAAGGAGTGTTTTCTAAATCCAGTCTCGCTGAACAGAATTAGCAAGATCATTAAACCGCCTCATTATTACTATGGTAATTACAGGATTAACACACTTCATTTCAATATCTCTAATTTGTTTTGTAATATAAGCAAGATGGGGAGATGATCTTGCTATATTCGAGGTGTCGGGACAGCTAACATCAGAAAAGAGGGTTTCTGGTGGTCGCAGAGTGGTGGAGGTGAGGTGGCCAGCCCGTGTGTGGGGTCTGGTGCTCTGGCGGGAGGCCCCAGCTTGTCCTTGAGCAGACCTGGGCCATTCACCCACAAACCCTCTACCAGAAAGGCTGAGGAATTGGTAGGTGTGTATCTGTATACAACTACACAGAATAATGCATATCAAGTAGATGTCAAAAAGCTACATATGCTAATATGTGAGGTACATGTGAGCGGCAAAGATCATTTACTCCGGAGAGCAAGAAGTAGGTGCTAGGCTTGATCAGAATATCAAAGGTACTCTGGGGCCTGTCAAGCGCAACTCTCCTGTGTTCTTCTGAAAACTTTAACATGAAAAGATGAGGCAGAAATGGGCCTGACATCATTAATGATGACAAGATCCACAGATCCTTTCCAGGCACTCCTTGCTTATTTTCCCTTAATGAGCTTTGGCAGGCCGGCCTCTGCTGCGGCGGTGCAGGGTGATGCTCAGCCTGGGTGCTGCCCACTCGTTATCCATGTAGACTCATTAGCGGCAGGGTGGGCAGCTGCTGGCTGGGACCACAGGAACCTGAGAGTTGTAACTCAAGCTCAACAGCAGTGACAGTGATCCAAAAAAGGGGCATCACGCGAGACTTTGGAGATGGCCACACTGGTGGTTTAGTTCCTTTGACAGCAGTGCCAGAGGAAGGAGGAGGCCAAGCCCTGCTGCATCAGCTTCTGCCTCCCAATTTGTGCCGTAGCTTTGGTGTTGGGCTGTTTTGTTCTTCCCTTCGTGATCACACTCATCTTAAGTTCATCTGCAAATGGAACAGAGCAGCCTGTTGTACCTGCTTGTTGCTGCACAGCTGCTGGGTCTCCTACCTCCAGAATTCATAAACCTGCACTTTGACTTGAATCCCTCTTTTCTTCTCCTATTATTTATTGCAATGATTTGTCTAGTATCCATTTATGCCTAGTTCCATACAATAGCCCTGTTATTTTAGCCTGGTTAGAGGAGCATTTTTGGACTCCTGTTGAAAACAGCCTCTGGTTTTGTTGAGATGCCCAGTGGAAGATGGTCGGGCCTGTGCAGCACGAGGCTGGGACTGAATTTTACAGTCCCCACGCAGGAGAAGCATACATGCACAAAAATGTAGCTGTGCCATATGTTCCTTTTAAACAGAAATGGTAAATGCCCAGAGCTGCTTCTTCCTCTGAAGACCAAAGCAACATGCCCAAGACTTTTTCAGCAAGAACAGAGCTATGTTTTACACAAACCATGGTGAAGCCCAGGCCTGGGAATCAGGGTGCACGGTGCTAGAAAGGAAAAAGCAAATCCCTTCTGAAACACTCTGCTCCTGCTTCGTTTCCTCAATCAAGGAAGAAAATAAATGCATCCAAACTGGAAGGAAAAATCCATGTAAAATAAAATTTGCCACAGATTGTAACAAGTTCTAGAAAACTGGGAGATGGTAAAAAGAAATATTCACAAGTTTCCAAGTATTTTAATATTTAGCTTGCTGAACTGGCCTCAACTATTTCCCTCCAGCTTTGGCACATTTCCCCAGGCTCTTGTGCTTCTCATGAGCCTGTGCTGTGGCCACTGGTGTCCTGCTGCAGAGGTGATGGGAATGGGGTCAGGGCAGTGTCCTGGGGGAGGAAAGGTCGAGGTGGGCCCTGTGTGGGCACCCATTCTCACTGGGGGGTGGCGCCTGTCCTGTGTAGCTGTGGAGTAACACCCAAAATGGAAAAGGTTCCCCTCTCTCATAAGGAATCTGGATTTTTTTTGTTGTTGTTGTTTTGTCCAAACAGATGTGAGACAAAATCTTGAAAACCTGGACAACTCTGCCAAGCACCTCGCCTTCAGTTCAGGATGGAGATGCCAGTGAGAGCTGCAGCAGCAGCACACCCCAAGCAGCATCCTTGCTTCAGCCCAGGGGCTGTGGCTGTTCCTTATCTAACATTTGAGCAGCAGATGGAGCACAGGACCAGACAAAAGCTCACAGGATCACTGTGCTCATAAAGAAGGAGAAGGCGGGGAGCACAGCAATGGTTTTGCTGTTCAGTATCGCAGCCCAGAGAGGACCGTGTATTCTTAGCCCTGCCAGCTTCACGTGTCAGTGCTTCCCTTTGGTGTGTGAAGTGCCCTCTGAGTTCACCTCTCCTTTGGTCAAACATCCACATCAGAAGAAAATGAGCCAAAATGGGCACCAGGTGCTCATCTCTCCCACCCCCAAGAGCAGCAGAGTGGGACAGGGCAAATAGGAGAGATCACAGAATCACACAGAATCACAGAATCTCTAGGTTGGAAGAGACCTCAAGATCATCGAGTCCAACCTCTGAGATGGTCTGTGGCTGACAGGTGGTCATTCCTGTGTATTTATTTATTGGTAAAGTTAGTGATTTTTGGATCTTGACACATGACTTAAATGTTTCTGTTCGGCAAGCTGAGCTGGAGTTGTTGCCATAGCCTTAGAATGGGTTAGGTAGGGATTCTACATGCTGAAGGATTTGATTCATATTTTATTTATTTATTTATTTTATAATTTAGGCAACAGTGAATCAGCAATGGATCTGTTCTAGTTGGTTCTGTTTTGAGGGTATGGGCCAGACAAGACTGATTTCTTGACTTTTCTTCCAGTCCAAGTGCACCCTGTGTCCTTCCTGCTTTAAAGCAGCTTCTTTGTGCCAAGAGCTTCTGCAGAAGGAAAAAAATATTGCTTCGACTTTCAGGTATGTTTGTAAGAGGATTCACATAATTCAAATGTAAATTTTCCCTCAAAATGAAAGAGAACAATTGCTGGTGCATTGAAGGGCCAGTATGGTCTTTTATTTTATATGCACACTCTTGCTCGTTAGATAACTAAGCGGCATGAAAGGTTATGATTTATTTAGGATAATGAGTCTGAAATAAATGTGAAATTTGCCTGAGCCTATACAAAGTACTACTGCCTGTCAGGTGTTTTAGAAAATATCCATTACCTACTTCAAAACAACCGCAAAGCTATATATTTTAAAATTATCTCCCAAACAGTGACGACTTCTGTGAGTTATTGGTTCATATCACACTTATTGTGTTATCACAATAAGTTATTTTTGTCTGAGCACCTAGATGTTTCTCTTGTAGACCCAATTGCAGTTCTCTTTCAACCCATTTATATTCCTATTAAGTTTGGCTGAAAGGTGTCACATTTTTCGATTTGCTTGGATTCAGTGCTGACAGTTATACCAATGAATTGAAGCAGCTATTCTGTCTGCAGTCAGGCACCCATGATATCATTCCCTGCTAGTCAATAAATTAAAAATGCTAAAATCTCTGCTTTGCTTTGGCTTGATGCCTGTCCTTTGAAGACATTTATTGCCATCTTCTACCTGAAGATTGCATGGTGCTTTGTCTTTGATAGTTTTCCCAATGCCTTGGAAAGATAGATAAATAATTTTTCCTTAATATTGCAGATGTAGTTCAAAAAGATTGACTTCAATAGATATGTGGGCATAGAGGGTCCTTACAAACCTTGTCTTCTCAGAAAGCTGGTGTGTCACCTTCCTGTCTGCGCCAAGTCCTTGTCTTTGCGGCCTGACGTGCTGATTAAAAGGCCAGCCTATCCCCTGCTTTATCTGTCTCTTAATGCTCATCTTTCATATGTGATTCTTTTCTCTTAAATCTTATGCTGAATTGTGTGACAATTAAGCATCCGTTAACATTTTCATGGCTGTTTTAATCATGTCAGGGCTCTCGTTTATGGGTTTGATTTGATCAAGTTAATCATGGAAAGGGGAAAAGTTCTCAATATTCTTTTTGCCAGATCGTCTGCTTTGCCAGTGACTTCATACATTTTAATGCGGCCAATTTGCTTGTTGAGTGTCATCAAGTGCTGTCAGGTCAATGCAATCCTCTAATCATTCTTAAGATTCTGCGAATTTAGCCCTTTTCATTTTTGTGAGTTATAACCTCTTTAAAAATCATTTATTAGTTGATGAAATTATTTGTAGAAATGTATTTAGGGCTGTGGGTTGATGAATGAAGATGCTTGGACTATTCATACCATGTTACTGCTGATAGTGCAGTCCTGATAGCAGACCACTTGACTGCTCTGCCTAGTAGCACAGGACTCACTTCTTCGTCAAGATTGGCATTAAAAAAAAAAAAAAAGAGAATTTTAAAGACCCTATGCCATGACAGTTATGAAGCAGCTGACTGTTACAGTAAATGTCATGGCTGTGTTTCCATCATGCCCCTCTTTGCTCTGCCCCAACCATGGGGCACATCTCAACACACATGGTTGAGTGAGGACTGTTTCACAGCCCTGACATGGCAGCATCCTTGTCCTGGTGGAGGAACTGCATCTGTGCATCTCTCTGTTTGCTGTTTCCTACTTAGCAATAATAGGTGCTAATGAGCTGGAGAGGCTCTGATCTGTGCATAATGTTGCCTGGTTTTCATTCAAATGTGTCTGAAGAACAACCATTCCCTAGGCATCTGTGTGCATACAAATCTGCTTGTGGAAATGTTTCCAGGCTGCAGATAAAGCAGGGAGATAAGATGGTTGGGCCCAAGTCTGAATTCAAATGAACCTTAGGAGAATGTATTTTAGGCTCTTGCCCTCTCTCTGGCCATCTTTCCAGTGCTCCCTGTGGGAAGACCAGGATATAAGAGAAGCTCCCCAAGAGCTCACTGGATGTGAAGCCAATGAGAGTTAAGTTCCAGTTCCTGCCTTTGGCACCTAACCCCAATTATAAATTTGCCCATTGATTATATGTACCTGTACCTGCCAGAGGCAGAAAAGCTATTCCTGCCCACACATGACTTGGAAAAGGAAATAGCCCTGCAAATATGATACAGCTGAAGGACAATGATCCCTCAGCCTTTCTGGTAGGCAGATTTCATTAACTTTCCAAAGCACATCACGGACGCTCTTGTCCGAAGCTACTGATGACATTCAAATAAATCTCGCATGGGTCAGAAAAAGCCAAACAGAGCCATTGTTACAGGAGGTGTGGGCAAATCCTGGGGGAAGGATGAATGGAGGCTGGCATTTTGTTCCTATTCTGGGTGAGCTGGAACTGACACCTCCAGACTGATGCCCTTTGGGGTGAGATTTATTTTGGGGAAGTGCTTTTGTTGTCCTTTAAGTCCCTCACACAAACCATGCTGGGACTGGCTCTCTATCAGTGTGGGCTGATGAAGCTTCTTGGAAGTTCAGGAGCTCCCTTGGTTGTTTAGATGAGGACACTGGAAAGAAAAGCCCACCTAAGGATGCTCTGATCCTACACGTAGGCATTTAAATGTTATTCCCACCCTGTCACTGTGTGCACTGGGTTGATTACTTCAGAGGTCCGGGTGCGGTAATAAAAATGTGCAGCATTTAATTCTGTTGCTTGGCACATTTTCTGTAAAGAAGATTCAGAGTTTATTTCTCAGTGTCATCAGCGGCCCTAAATTATATGGCAAGTGTCAGAAATAATTAAGAGAAATGATGGTGAACACCACAACCTCAGAAATAGACATTATTCGCAAATAAATTTCAGCTAAATTCATGAGCCTCTCCATCAGCAACAAGAACTTGCTCAAGTGGATGGGCTGTCATTTAGTGTTCTTAGCAGTGCTTGCTATTCCCTGGCCTTTGGTGTTGTGGGGAATCCAGAGCAGCTTCAGATGACCCTTTTGAAATGGTGTCAGTGATCACAAGAAGCACATGCTGGCAGGGCCCTCGCCTCCCTGTGCTTTTCCTCAACGTACAGGGACCAGTTTGGGTTTGTGCCAGTGAGCAGTTGTGCTGTGGCAAAGCTGTAGCAGAAGTAAAGCCCTGGGAGCAGAGTCCTGTGGCTCTTGGAGGAGCAGCACAGAAATTATCCTGGTCAGTGCTGATGGGCTGCCTCACATGCTTGCAGAAACATGTGGTGATGCAACCGAGGGCACAGTAATGCAACTGGGCTGTAGGGGGTGCTCGCAGCTGGACATCTCTGCAGCTGGGAGAGCTGCCCCCAGCAGGTTTATGGTGTTTTAATTGTAGTTGTCTGTATAGCACTTATTTCCTGAGGATCTGGAGAGCTGCCTTTATTTTTAGCACTGATGATCGCTAGATGGTAACAGGACAGATGTGCAGAACAATAAAAGCTAAACAAGAGAAGTAGGGTTTGCTGAGTAATTAAGGAAATGATGGAAAATAGTTACAGTTTTTCTTACAATCTCTTCTCTGAAATTCGTTCTTTTTCCCTGAAATGAAAGGGTTTAGGAAATCCTACCCAGGAGGTAGCAAAACCATCCTGCAGAGGAAGGACTGATCGATGTCGCTGTTCTCTTGTAAGAGCATGAGAGAGTCGGTGCCTCGGCTGGGTGGAGGTGAAGGTGTTATTGGCATGATATATTATATTGGCATGATTAGGGTGGTCTTCATGTTGTTTGCTGAAAGCCAGGCATTCAGAAGTGCCTGGAAAGTCTTCACCATGGAAATGAAGAGGAGTTTCCTCTCTTGGAGGAATGCGACTTCTTTGCCTTCCTCCCAACACCTCTGTCTTGCTCAGCCCTCTTGGCAGTCACAGACTCTCTTACCCAACTGTTAGCAGAAGAAACATCTCATCTGCTTCTTCTGAGGTTTCCATAGCTAATTCTTCTGCCATGAGCAAATGATTTCTGAATTCAGAGATGGCTGAATTCAGCATGTATGAGGTGAGATCCTGCTAATGGCACTGGGAGTCTGCAAGGGCTGGGGCTCAGAGGAACCCAGCTTTCATTCGACTCTGCAAAATAGAGAGTTTGGTCTCTGGATTTCAATAGGAATCCAAAAATCTTGTCCTCGTTTTTCTTCCAGTGTTTTGAATGTCTGTTCAGGGATTGATCCAAAGCCTCTCCCATAGGACTCTACTGTATATTTGGTATGAAGTGGATGCATTATGAAATAGCAATAGGAAATCAGGACTAAGAAGTCCCACTTGATTTCATGGTTCAGCATCTTTCTGTTGAATGGCTGAAAAGTGTTAAATCTAGGACATTTAGGAAGCAAACATTTAAACTGGATATTAAGGTGTTAAGAGGTATTGAAACAGCCTGAATTCGTTGCTCTTTGGCAGAGTGGCTGTGAATCATTTAAACATTGAGTTTTTGTATTTGATGTATTTTTCTGATGGATCACAGAGGGCTTTTAAACAAGGGCATAGTAATGCTAGAAACAAACTAATTTTCCACGGTCTCTTGTTGAAGCTTCTTAGAGCTGCTGAAAGGTGCTGTATTTACACTGCCCAAATACACATTCAGCAGAGAGAGGGAAATGAAAAGGATTTATTGTATAGTAGTTTATCAAAGGTCAAGTATATAAAACAAATTCCTTTTTATTTCATGTAGAAAGAAATAATCTGGGTAGTAGTCTGAACTTTCTTGTACGGAAAGACACTTTTTCTTCATGTAAAAGAAATAAAAATGTCAACTACCGGCAGGTGAGGAGTTTTTTCTGAAAAAAATATTGCATCAGCCTAGTATCTAAACAAGTTTGATTGTTAACTTTGTAGAGCTTTTTCTTTAATATAATCTTATTTACTTCCACCTTGTTCTGCAGGCCAGGGAAAAGAATAAAATGTGCTGCTCCTGTATTAATGCTCCAGTGAAACATTCTGTGGCACAGAGCAGTTGCACGATGCTTGGCAGTTCAGAAGAGGAGTAAATACCCTCTTCTGCAAGACAAGATGGAGCATAGGAAGAGCCATGGAGAAATGGGAATGCTGGCTGCCCAGTCATGCTTTGTACATGCTGGGACACACATCCCAGGACCCACTGATGAGCTGGGGCTGCTGCATGGCTCATGCTGGTCACATCCCCAGCGAGTGGAAGCTTAAGTCCTTCTCTTAGCTGGCGCTTACATGTGAATGTTGCTGGTCTGTAATAATAATATATATATTTGTAAAGGCCTTATGACAGTAGTGTTGGCAGCAATGTGTGCTGAAGTGATTAGGACTCAAATCTAATGTTTCAAAGTGAAAACTAATCATATATAACCATGTATAATTATTGAGCCTGAAGTGTGGCAAAGCAGCATTTTGGTATTACACAGTTACATAGGCAAAGACAATATAACTTCAAGTTCTCTTACATATCTCCTGAAAATGCATGATGATGAGAAAAGTTTCTTACGTTTGTTCACGTAGATAAACATATTAATGACATGTACAGCCTATGTGTAGGCTGTAGGATGCATGTGAAGCATAATTTCACTCCTTGTGCTCTGGTGTGAGCTCCTGCAGGGAACAAAGGACTCTGTCTCACCAGTCCTTCCTCATGTGTGAGGGTCCCCCAGAAGGATGTATATTTTGGTGCCTTTCCCTGCAACCCTTAAGATTGCACAGATCAGCTTAGGTATTAATGGCAGAAATGTATCAAAACCCTCAGCCTAACATTCCCCCCCTTATAGTAAGGGAAAGCTTGGGATTTAGTGGGCATGTGAATGCTACCGTGGCTGAAGAATTCTGAAAAATATAAGAAAAGGCAAATGTTTGCGTGTGTGAGGCTCCTTCCCACATTAGATCATTGCTCAGTTTTGGGCTGGGTCAAGTTTTAAAATTTATTTTGTTGCTTTTGTCTTCATTGCTGATGCAGATTTCTTTTCCCATTATACGCATGGTGTTCAGTGCCATCATACTGCAAACCACAAAAGTCAGAAGCTGGCCAAGAAACAAGGGAGCTTAAATGAAATACCAGTCCCCAGAACCCCTTGCAGGTAATGGCTGGAGGGGAAGCAGTGCATGTTGCTTATTGAAGCCGACCTGACTTTCCTTTGCCTGATTATTTTTCTTCTCAGTGTATACGTGTTAGAGCTGCTTGGGGTCAGTGTTCTCTGTGTGGCTTGGATCAGTCTTCCAGCTCAGAAAGCAATTACTCCTTTCATTTTGTTTGGGGTCTCCCAGCTGCTGGCAGGAGATGAAGTTCAGAGCGGCTCTGTCGAACAACTTGAAGGTCCAGTCTCCAGCTGGAGTCTTACTGGCACTGGGTCCAGGAGCCTGGCGTAGCCAGCGGTGCTCCTTGCTGTGGGTGATGGCACTGGTGCCTGATCTGGGGCCATGGAGCCCCACCTGCACCATAAGCCTGCCTGAAATTGCAGCTGGAGGAAGTCAGCTGCTTGCAGCACTGCGCTAGGCTTCTTGGCAGAAACAGCTTCTGAAACGGTCTCCGGAAAGGGAAAGCCCGTTTTGCAGTCGGATGTTTTCTGCCAGAGGTGTGAGTGAATAGTTCTTTGTGTGAGAAGTTTTAATGCTGGTTTGATCCACTGCAGGGGAATATGGAAAAGCCCAGCATGGATGGATTGACAGCTATTTATTCCAGGAGCTAAAATACGCATCTCCAATGTTTGTCAGGCATTTTGCCCCCTTCTTGGTGAAGATGTACTGTTTAATCAATAAAAATGAATAATTTAAATTCAATATCTTCCTGTCACTATCAATAATACTTTTGTGAGTGATGTATTACTATCATAATTCAATTTGTCAGACACCACCAGTTTTACGTGACAGTTTGTTAAAGTTTTAAACTTAATTTACTATAGGCAGTTGAGTCAGGCTGTTTGAATTACATTGAAGTTTTATTTTAAAAACATTGATTTTCCCTGAAGCATCTTCTCTGCCTTTGTGCTTATTGCATTAATTACCAGTGAGAGCAAAACTTTGGTGGGCAGGCATGGGCAGAGCTCTTCTCCCACTGCCCAAGCTGGCTGTGTCAAAGCAAGTTTTCTAAATTGCCAGGCCATAGCAAGTTAATTCACAGGGATAATTACTTCACACAGAAATGTTTGGACCTCTGGCTTTCCCTGTTTCTTCTCACTGTGTTTTCAGTGTTTTAATTTTGACCCACCTTTCTCCAGCAGCTGGGTTCCTGGTGATGTTACTGGGTGCGAGGTGCCTGCTCCTGCTCTGTAAATCAGGTGTTGTAGGTGGCCCATTGTATTTTACAGAGCTGCCTGGATGAATACAGCCCACCGTGCATATAAAAAATAAAATAAAATGGGCGAATGCTGGAAGATGAAAGAGCTCTCAACTTGTGCTCAAGCGTTTGGGGAAAACAGATTCTGTTTAAAGCCATTATGAATAACAACATATTTCATGGAAATAGCCACCTTTGGAAAGCTAAACTTAACTTCCTAAAACATTTGGTTAAAATGATTGATGTTTTTGTCCACTGCACAGAAAGAAATAATCAGACGATTACAGTAATCCTGATCAGGAGGTAGGAGGGACGGAAAGCATGGCATTCGGCAGCGAGGTCCTCCTCGGAAAGCCAAAGGCACAGCATGATCCCCGAAGGCATCCTTTGAGGATTTGCAGCATGGGGTAGCTCCCGTTGACTTTTTTCTCCCCCCACTTTGTTCTGCAGCCATAATGCAATTGGAGTAATTGCATCCTGGAAAAAGAAAGCAGAGAGCAGTGGTTTGATGGCTGCAGTGGTGCTGTGGGGCAGGTGCTTTGGTAACAAGCAGCTTTGTCTCTTTGTATGAAATGGGCATGCTGGGGGAAGCTCAGGCCCTGCTGAGGGCCAGCACAAGCTCTGTGCACAACTCACATTACTCCAGGCTAATTTTGCCTGTGTGTAGGTGGTTCTTGCTACCTCTGTGTGGGGGTAAACTTCCTCGGCTGCGTTCTTGCAGAAATCACGTTCTCCCTGGGAAGCTGAGTGCTCCACGCTAGAAACAGTTTTGTGTCTTAGTTTTACCCAAGTACAAATGGACCAAGTCCCACAGATCTTATTTCACCAAATATATATATATATATATATATTTGTTTGGCATGATGTTTAGGGATTAAAGGCCAGCAGAAACAGTGAGAGGTGAGTTAAGCAATCATACGCCTGTGCTTTTCGTAGTTCATCCCTGCTTATTAGTTGTGAGTGCTGCTCCTGGTGCCAGAGTGGTGCACTCTGGAGTGTTGTTCATGTACCACAGCCCCAGGGGACCAAAACATGCTGCGTGGCCAGAAGACATCCCAGGGCAGGAAACAGCTGGTGGATGTGGCCCTGGCAGCACAGGGAGGTGTGGGGCAGCATTACCCAAGTTGGGTGCTCTCAACCTGCTTTTTTGGGCCCTCTGATGTCTCCGAGGAAACCAAAATGGGCTGGGTTGAGAGAAGGAGGCTCAGGAGTGGCATTCAGAGTGAGGCAGCATGCTTGCTAGGTGTTGGCAGCTGCCTGTTTGGTTTCTGTGCTGGCACCCAGACTTCCTCCTGAGGACTCGTTGGTGGCTGTATGTTCTTCTCTATGCTGCTGCCACGGTCATTTTCACAGCATCCCGCTGTAGCTGCACAAAGAGGATTATGAGTTCAAGTGCAAAGAAAAAAAATAGCAGAAGTGGGAGCGGATGAACTTTTTGAAGACTGAAGATGCTATTTTTCATGCAAATGTTGTTAGTAACAAAGAGTGAAGGGAAAGGAAAAACAGCACATACATCATGCAGAAGCAAAATTGTTTCAAACTAGGACATTTTTCACAGGTTGCCAGGAGGTGTCAGCTGCTCTTTAGAAGTGACTTGGTGATGTACTGGGTGTCACTGCACTGAGTGAAAGCATGGGATGGAGCAATATCATTGTCTAAATCAGGAGACTTAATTGCTGCATCCCAGTTTCTGAGGAGGATACATGGCTACTGTCAGGTGACTGACATGAAAAGCAATCAAATAATCAAATCTCCCATCGATGTAATGAAAACTGGAGTTTAATTTCTGTGTCTCAGCAGTAATAGAGGTTTTACTCTGAAATAGGATGAAGGCTATTCACCATCTGTAGTAAGAGTACATTAAGACAAGGGTGACTAAAGGCTTGACTAGCTCTGTAAGTAAGGGATAATAATTAATATTTCACTAATGCCTTGTCAGAGTTTGTTGGAGTGAGTTCATTGTCTTGCCTGTTATTTCAAAACTGTGACATTCTGGACTGGAAGGTGTTTGGGAATTGAGATGTCCTATGTGCTGAGGGTCTGGATTTTCCTTTAGCGGGGTGCAGGGGAAGTGCAAGGTCTGCCACCACCCAGACCCTTGGGCAGCCCAAGCACTGGGGCTGTCTCTGTTTCTCCTTGCATTGCCTTGTTGGGTTGAACCTGGACGGAGATGGGATTGCGAGATGCAAAGGCATATTGCCAGTAAGCAGTTTATCTAGTAACTGGTGCTCTACAAAAGCTTAATTAGATGACAATGCCAATTTTGGTGGATTTTTGTAGAGTGGACTTTAAGTGTATGATTATTTCACTTACAAATATCTCTGTGGAAGTAGGGATCTACCCAGTCAAGGAGCTTTTATAAAGCCTTGGAAGTGCCTACTACATATTTATGTCTAAATATCTTTGAGTCTGGCCCTGTTAGAAAAAGCACAGCTTCGTGGTAGGAGTAGTCAAATGGAAGAGAGGCTGTTTTGGATGCACTGGTAATCAGATTTTTTTCTGATGTCATTAGTGAATTTTAAATGTAAACACCGTAGCAGTTTTAATTACTTTGTAATTTAATATGGGCAGGATTTATTGCTGTGTTTCATGACCTGCAATTTATTTAGTGTATTGCAGCATGCCTAATAGAAGATCTCATGGTGGTGCAGGAAAGAACATATTTTGCTACAGTAATTATATGCCCAAACCTTTAAGTCTCCCTGTCTTATTCATTAACTTCTAAGGTTTCTACTACAGCCCTTAGTGATGCATACATGAAAGGCACTGCGTCAAATTCATTGCAAAATTGAGCGTGCCTCGGGGCTTCAGCAGCTTCATCTCTGCAGCCTTCTGGTGAAGTGCCAGAGATGAGGCAACTGAGAGGTTCCTTGCTTAGGGCTCGCACCAGCATTTGGAACAGGCCCTTCAAGCACCTCTTCAGATCAGCAGACCTCTCTGGCAAGTGCTGCATCTTGAAAGAGCCTTAGCAGCACTTCAGCTTCTGCCCAAGGAGGAGGCTTGGTCTGTATGCATGACAGTGGCCTGGCCCCACACAAATGGAAGTATCAGTGCCCAGTGCTGCAAGGCCTGTCACAAGCACTGGGTTTCTTCATCGCTCTTCTGTGTGCAGATGGCAGCTGCTGTATTCAGGGAGGAGCGATACGAGCTCTGAGCTGGTTTTAGGATTTCTGTAGGAAAGGGTGGTGTCAATGTAGGTGAGAAGTAGCCCAGGGACAGTCTGGGCTCTCAACATTTGTAGCCATCAGCTGTGACTACCTGGCTATGGAAACAGCTCTTAAGCAGTTATTAATCTTGCTTTTAAACAACACTAGGAGAACTGGGGTATAAAGTGAGGCTGAGGGGGGATTATTTGAATTCTGTTATGATCAGGCATCAAAGAAGCTGTTTGTATTGATCTTGAGGTCAAAAAGAGAGGGTTTGATATCTTGGAGTTATGAACTAGTACTACTGACATCACGAGCCCTGCGGTTCAAATTGCTGATGTTAAGTTTTGTGTAGAAATGAAAACTATTCCAGAAAATGTCTGTTGAAATGATGGCTGAATATACAAAGCTGAACGTGCAAGGGTACTTGCGGGTGTTCCGTCTTCATGGGTCAGCAGGCCTTGTGCTTTCTTGTCGTGTTTTACAATCTGAACACAAACTGATTGCCTGTCTCCTCTCTCCTATTTCCCCCAAGAACCTTTTACATGTAGCACAGCTCCTCCCAGCTAGCAGTGGCTTCCCAAAAAACAAAGCAGTAAATGTGGGGTGCAATAGCCTTGAGCATGCTGTATTTAGTAGCAGCTCTTGTAGTAAGCAGGGTCCAGACATTGAGAGGCGAACCAGTACCAGTGATGGGTGTTCTATCATGTTCTGGTTGTTCTCCAAAATTTCCACTCTTATGAGAAGAAAAAAAATAAATCAGGACCCATAATTATTTTCATGAACATGCTTGGTTTTGCACTGTTCTAATTTTCTTTCTAAAGACATTTTTGGTGCCTGTGATTTTAACACTTCCCTTTTCTGCATTTTTCTCTCCCCATGTAGAAGACACAAGTGAATGCCCCTGTGGTGCTGCCTGCCTCATGCTGTGCAAGCCACAGCACTCACAGGACGCTTTCAGGGGTGCTTCCAGCCAGGCTGTGGCATAGTAAGACCGGGTGGGAGGGAAGGACATGGACCCTGGCTGATGGGCAGTGATGCAACCCCAAATCTGCAGCTGTTCCCTGTCTCCCCAGGGCAGCCATAGGGCCCAGGCATGTCACAGCCAGAGCTTGTGCTGTCACGAAGGCTCAGGCATGGGTGCATGAGCTCTGTTTCCTAATTCCCTTTATAGCTGCAGATCTAACACCAAGCATCTAGGCTTCATTTTGCTTTGACTTCTTTCACTCTGTCCAGGAGGCAGCAGTCCGTTGCTGTTACAAAGTTCTCCTGTGCCAACACAAATGCTTTCCAAGTGTGTTACCTTTGTTTCAGCACCTGTGGAATAAAAATAAATACACTGAAAGACACTGCCCGTCTCATCCCACATCTGTGAGCAGCCCTTTGCAGAGGGGATATGGCAGAGAGCTGCTCAGAGCCACGTAATCCTAAAGCTGGCTTCTGCTTTATGTCTTGCTCCTTGTACATTGATGTAGCCAATTTAAAAAACCTGCCAAGCCTTGCCTGTGTTTGAAATGGGACAGCAGAGGAGCATGTTTTTTGGGACATCTGGGTGGCATTTTATTTGCTAGACTGCAAAGGCCAAAGAGGATGAGGAGCTAGTATCGTTCCTCCCCTCCTTTGTTCAGGATGTTACACCGAAAGGCAGTCGGTGTGTGAGACACAGACGTGAGGAAAAGCTTTCTCCAACACCTTTTCCTTAACGCCCGTCATGCCACTCTTTGTTTGGGAGGAACAATGCCAACAGATAATGAACTATTTTCTATTCTAGGCTGCAAGTCAAATATTCGTTTCTCATTAATAATTCAACGTGACAAATTTATTACCTTGAAGGTGCTGTGAGGCAATTAGACAATGGGAAATTGTGTCTTCCTTTCAGCCCACTTAATTGGCTTTCAAGTGTGACATTCATCAAAACCTTGACTTTTCATGTAAACTTTTTATTCTGCAAGGCTTGGTTCTGACGCTGGAACTATGGCAAAATTCACCTGGGGGAGGGAGAACTTCACTTTTTTTTTTTTTTTTTTTTTTTTTTTTAAATAACAAAGAAAGCAGAGAAGAGAGTGTGAGAGCAAGTCCACAAGAAGCTTAATTAAAGTCAGTGGAGAAATTACCATCACTTGGTACTATTCACATGACAAAATGGCCTGTGGTTACAATGTAATTTTGGAGTTAGGGCTGTTTGCTGTCTCTTGTGGAGTGTTAGAAAATTGTCAGTAAAATTAACATCTTTATCCTCTTCTCTCCATTTTTTTTAATGTATTGTTTGGGATGGTATAGAAGGAATTGGTTTTAAATATCATCTTTTGTACTCCGGCTATTTTAAAGCACTTCACAAAGTAATGATATGTTATTAAACAGTGATAGAGAAGAGATTACCTTTCTAATAAGGACCCCTGGGCAAACAAATCATTTGAACGCTGGATTTCATATTCTTGGACTTCTTTTCCAATGTGACTGACTTCAGTGTTGACCTTTAAAAGACTGCCATATAAGCTCTTGAGTCTGAGGAGCGGCTTTGACTATAGTAATTTATTTTGCAGCTGTTGCATGTATGTTTTTCAGTTGCTGACATTCACCCTGAGTTTTTTGTTATTCACGTGGCTTTCTTTTGTATCCCGTAACTTATTTGTATATGGCTGCAGTCTCTCAAGGACATGCTTGAAAATGAAATTGTTAGTTTCAAAGGTCTGATTTGTCCTTGTAAACTTAAGCACAATTGAAAACAGCACGACAAGTAGCTTTAAGAATGTGCAAGGTTCAACAATTTTTTTGATTCCCTTACTTGATGATAATGAATTTTGTTTATTGAAAATGCTTGTCTCTCCCACCTACAGTGTACTTTTAAAAATAATTCGGAAAACTTTCATCTGTCATCTTGTATAGTCCTGTATAGTTTGTGTGTGTTCACCTTCTTGTTTCTTATGCTTTCTCCCCTGAAAATACTGTGATACCGCAATGGATTTTTCAGTATGAGCTGCATCTTGTTTCCTGCTTTCACTCTCCTAGCTTTTTGCATGCAGTGGCATGGTGTAATGTTCTGTCAAACAGTGAATACTGGGGGACCTACATTAAAATATGCTCATGCACAATCCACAATTTATGCCACTATTCAGCCAAATTCATGAACATCAGGCAGTGAAAAACTTATTTTACACACCTGTTCAGGTCTTCTATTGACCTAACAGGTTCATTGCCTTTACTAAGGTTTATTGATTTATACAAATTGGCACTTGGTCCAAGTTCATGTAATATGTTTCATGCTATGAAGTTTTATCCTTCTTTGAAAAAGTCAAGAAATTTCATATATGAGTATAGCCACAGTAATTTAAATGTTGGGTGAACTTAGAAACTAAGAAGGTCAGGCCCACCACCATTTGAAAATTCCAGTTGCTGTGGGGTTGAGTGAATGGATTGTGGCTCAATGTCACAATCTCTGTTCCTGCTCCACAGTAGGAGAGAGAACTGGACTTACGAACAGAGGCTGTGTTCATGTTGCTATTGTCCTGGGCTTTGCCTTGATACCAATGGTCCTTCTCACCCTTCGCAGCTCCATTAACATTTTAAAATTATTATTATTTATTAGTTGTTTTTCTGTGTGTTAAAGCAAAGAATGTGCTTATTTGTGTGCCAGAATGCTCCTTGCTGACCTACAAGGCACTAACAGCCTGGCTGAAGCATGGGTTAAGTAAAACCCCATTTTATTTTAGGATTATGGTAAACTCTTTTTCATACAGAGCAGAGGAGGAAAAGAACCTATAACAGTTCTATGGTTTGATCCAACATACAATAGCATCAATACAACTCTACTTATGTCAAATTGTCATTGAAACCAAAATAGACCCGGCAATTTTAAGTGTGATCCTGCTGTATGAACACATCACTTGGAGAAGTTTAAACCACTGAGTTGTCTTATTTGCAATTACTTGGCTATGAAAAGAATTTCATAAAATTGAGGTGCATTTCCTCTTACAGTCTTTACAAACCATGCAAGTTTTTCAGGCTTCATAATCTTTCTGCATGCAAACTGCCCGCATTCAGTATGACCTGTTATTGTTTAGCCCTCTTGGTCTTTATGGATTACTCAACAAATATGCAAAGCTTTTTTGTGAGCAGCAAAAATCAGATAAATTGTGGTCCTAGAAGATGATTGTGCTTAGTTTGCATACATAACATTATTCATGTGAGGAAAATTATTAGTAACATCTGGCTAGAACAGGACATAATAGGAGTTGATAATTGAAAAACATGACTGGTTCTTTTTAAGGACTTTTATTTTTTTAATTTTTTTTTTGGATTGTAAGTAGGTTTAGAGAGGAGTAGAAGAGAACTTGCATTGTGATAAAACAACAAGAAATAAAGCTATCCATAAGGGCAATGTTGACTTTGGATGTAGTTTGATGTATGAGATGTTATTCTATTTAGAAATCTAATTTAGGCTCTAGTAAAGAAAACAGTTAAGACTTTCTTTAACTTGTATTACTTCTTTGGAACTGTTGAGTATTTGGTGGATCAGAACCTTACTGAGACAATGGCCTTGTTTAATTTGAATTCTAAGAGAATACAAAAAAAATCTTTAGCATATGGAGCTAGTGCACATGTATATCTGGCAGGTGTACAATAACACGTGAATTACTGGACCTCTGAGTACTGGCTGGTAATACGTTCCATTGGAGTGAAATGAAGTAGTACATTCCCAAGAGAAAAGCTGAATATTTATTACCAGCTTGACATACCATTTTATTGCTATGAAGCCAATTTTTTTCCTTAGTGATTCCAGTGAAAGTCTGGAGTAACTGCATTGTCTTTGATGGAGGTGCTACATGTCCAGAGACATTAAACAATTGCACTAACAGAAAAGATGGTAAAAATATTGCTACACTCAGCAGCAACTCTCCCAGCCCAGATTGGTTGGTAGATTTTTGTGCAGTGTTTTGCAGTTTGGGAGGTGGGTAGGGTCAGGCTTGATAGCATCAATACTGTGAGTTCAACTTTCTGACCTGGCAAAACTTCAGTTGAGTTTTAAGCACTGTGTCAAAATCCATTATATGTTTTTTTGAGATGGGCTGAACAGAAACTTCTAGACAACACAAGTACTTTGGCTATTATATTGAGGAGAGTAGTTATTTGACATGTGTATTTATATATTTTTGCAGAAATGTGGGTTTTGATGACTCTGATATTCATATCTCCTTGTGAACCTTTATATTCAACCTGACACATCTTATAGTGAAAGCTGGTAAAATGTTCCACCTGAATACCTGTTGGCTTAGCATCTGTCTGGATCTAACTCTATATGATTAGTCTACTAATGATTTGTGCTATATACTTTAGGTAGAGCTGTCAAGGAAGAATTCCTGCTTCTAAAAAGTTATCTTAACAATACCTTGTTTTTCCATTGCACTTTTATTGTGGAGACCTTGAAAATACTTCTTAATGAGGCAGGTGTCATTAACCTTACTTTAAGTTTGACAGTAAGCCTCAGAGTGGTAAGATAGTACTTACTATTGACTCCAAATGCTATGGAATTAAAATATTCATTAATATTTATACCTTGATGGGGGCTTGCATTGGTTTGGAAGCAGGCTTAAGGCATCCCTGGACTGTGCTGGATTGGAGCTAGGTCTTTGACTTGGTTGTGTTTGCCTGGGAGCCTAAGTCGTTTGCCCCCAATGATATAAAAAAAAAGTCTCTGCAAGAAACAGGATCTTTGTCTCCCACAGTCTTTGTTTCAAGCTATTCTTTCCTACATTTGTCAGAGTTTTCCATTTATTTACATGCTTTTGCTTAGCAAACCTATTATGGAGTCGATGAAGAGGGATTTAGGCAGTTAGAACATTTTGTGAATCAAAAATAAATATAACTCAGTTCTTAAACAGGAGCATGAAATTCAGCCCGTTAGAGAAGGAAAATGATGAGAAAAAAATATGTAATAATTTTTGTACTTAAAACAGCTTATTTTTCCTTTGTTAAAAAACATGTCTTACTAAACACTCATTTTCTAAAGCTTTTGTTGCATTAAACCATCATTAACATGTCAAAATCAATCTTCTTCCTTTTTTTTTCCTCTCAAGTCAATCAAAAATGTTCTATTGTCAACAAGAGAAGGGGGAAAATGAAGGTCAACATTGCATCAGTCTTTCCAAAAAGCTCTGCATTGTAAATTATTTAGGTGCTCAAATCAATCTATTTTTTCTTTTCAGTGGTTGGACAATAAAAGCAAGATTTACTGTGGCAAGTGAATAATAAAAAAAGAATTAGCAGAAAACAAACAAAAAGCTGCTTGCTTAGCAACCTTCTGCGTTAATCAAAACCTGAAGACTAGACTGAAAGATCAATATTTGGCTTCAAGATGAAACATAGCAAAGCTTCCATTTAAAAAAAAAAAAATCTGAATAAAAAGGAACATAGGCTGTGTTAATCGAAAAGAGGCAAATACAAAAATCCATATAGTCTTTTGGTTATCTGTGATAAAATGGCCCCATTGGAGTTTGACAAATTACAGTATTTTTATGCACATATCAAAGTTCAAATTGATTGTCTCATATGGGGGAAAAGACCATCTGTCTGTATTCTAGAAATAATCTGCATAATTGACTTTCAAACAAGCCTCAAAGAAACAGGCATTTATCACCTTAATTGTGACAGGCAGAATGTGTGTCCCTGCTATTTTATCAAGATAATAGTAATAGCACTGTGGATACCTGGTATCTTGTCTAGCCCTAACTTTTTTTTCTATTTGTGTGGGCGGGAACAGGATCCTTTGAGTTGCAACTACTTTGACAAATTACATAGGAGGCAGAATCACCTAGGACAAAAATAGCAGAGTGAGACGCCACCAAAGGCTGGGCTTGCTGTGCACGACTTAATATAGTGGCTTGCTGGAATTTGGAGGCTTTAGCAGGAGATTTGTAAGTGGGTAGCTTGAACATGGACTGCAGATATAACATGTACATACATTTTGATTCTCAAAATAAGTTTAACTTTCTCTTACTTACTGCATTTGTTTGTTTATTTATTTATTTATTTATTGGTAGTGAAATGAGTTTAGGTAAATCTGTATCTCATTTCAAGATGAGACCTTCTCATCTCAATTTAAGTTATGCTCTGGTGATTTAAGCTATACTGATTTAAAAAATGGTCTTAAGGTGAAATAAATATGAACTCACAAATGCTTATAGAAATTTAGCTGAGATGATTGTTGTTGCCTTGACATTTTGGTAACAGCCCTTTTGAACTGCTGTATAATATTGCTGCTTTGGATTTTCATTTTAAGACTAGTTTACTGTCTATATAGTCTGATCTTTTATGCGGAGCACAATCTGCAAAAGTTTCTTGGTTTTTCTACTCTGATTTGTGTTCTTTTTCCACTGAAATGGGTGCAAAGCCAAATTCAGTGCTATGGTGTGCTGACAGTCACCTCTGGTCTCCAAGCCATCCTGGTGAGTCTTACTTGGATCTCTCTGTGCCTGGAGATTTTGGCTTTTATAAGCCATCAGCAGATGTAGCTCTAGAATTTGAGACCAGTGAGTTGAAAGTAACTGAATGTACTTAAAATTGGCCAGTGGCTAGAAATCTTGGCATCAGTGCCTGAAAACACGAGGGCACAGTGGGTTGTTTATGTACCTCTCTCCTGCATGAGTACCTAAGCTCCTCACTCTATAAAATTTTGTAATAACAACCCCTTTATGACTTACACCTGGTTATAACATAAAGGATTGATTAGGTCTCGAATCTTACAAGGAGAGTAGACAGCATCTAAAATATATAGCCTGACAATATATTTTCCCAAGACGAGCCAACGCGCTCTCCTGTAAAGTCAAGCTGGCAAGCATGGCTGGGACTCAAAGCAGTAAATAAGGGGATGCTGGCCACGGCTGGGCATGCTCATGTCCTGCAGGCCGTGAGTCTCAGGGCAGAATGGCAAGAGCTAACAGTAACTCTTCCCACCACGCTCCATTTATATTTCTGCTTTGTTCTCCCGTTGAAGGATGGCAAGGAACATCACCCACTCTCCCCCCTGCCCTCCATTCAGCAAGTTTATGTTAACATGGCCTGGTATTTACAGGTGGGGCATAACTGACTAACAGTTCTACAGTGCTAATAAGCAAGCTTTTTTTTTTTTTTTTTTTTTTTTTTTTTTAATAAGCAAAATGTTCTTGCATTATATTCAGAAATCCAATTTGGAGAAATACACTTCCACATAGGAAGTACCAGTGGTGCTGTGTAAATTTGAGCTGAAATAACCCGAGTGCAAATGGTATCCAGTAAAGAAATTACTGAGAAAAATAAAATCAGCACATGTAAGCATGGCTGGAGGCAGTGTTTGCAGTTAGTGTGGACTGGTTAATGCAGGCTGCTGGAGGGAGATTGTAATGGGGTGGACAAAAGTATGGTGATATGATAAAAATTGGTTAGAAGACCTGGAGGCTGGTCTTCACCGTATCGCCAGGCTTTGTCTGAGGGGATGTTTCCCTGTACTAAATGCCGAGTTTAACTGTGCACATCACATTTCTTTGGAAAGATTTAATGTTTTAATTACTTTTTATGTATCACACTTCTGTAAACATAAATTATTTCTTTGTGAATTGTGTTTCAACACCAAGGTGGCAGGGAAAGTAGGTGAAGGGGGTGGGCTCTTCTGCTGGCGTGAATTGCTGGGAGTGGGATGTGGGTAATTGCACTGACGGACAGCCTCTGCCTGAGGGGTTCCTGCTACTTCTGAGGCTGTCCAGCTCTGGGGAAATCAAATTCCCTTTGGCTCTTGTAGCCATGGACCCTCTTGAAAATGGATTTGGTGGCTGCCATTGACAAAAGGAGTCTTTTCATGTTAGTAAAGTAACGTTCAATGTATAAAAATAACTGAAGAAGGTAGACTTCAATCTTAGCACACCAGTCACCGTGGTTAGAAGAGATGGGATCCCAACAGAGGAGCTACTCTTGCTCAGTTACCTGCCAAGTTACATGCACATTTTGAGCTGATGGTCCAGCTTTTAGCAGTTCTTACTGTTCACTAAGTGAACAATCCCACATTTCCTTAGCATTGGCAGTGAGTTTTAGTGTAAATTCTTCATAGGTCTGCTTGAATTTTTGCCCTTAGCCTTCAAAAAGGCTGCAGAAAATAACCTGAGGCGAATCCCTTCCTTGGTGTCATTTCATTCAGCTGCAGCAGAGCTGGTGAAAGAGAGAAGGGAGTCTTCTGACGCATGCTAAGAGCACTCCATTATGAACCTCTGGAAAAAAAAGGTTTTGATTTGACATGGGGACATAATGTTAGGTTCTTGTACTCAGCTCTTTTGTGAGCATTTCTGTCAGCTATGACACAGTTAGATGCTGTCACTACATCTGTATCCATTCTCTTTGTCAACAAAGAAAATCCATTAAATGCCAATACACTATTAAGCTTATTTAATAGATTGTTTTGTCTTGTAAATTTGATGATTAAAACATCTTACTTCACCTAGAAGGTACTGTCAGAGGTTGCAGTTGGAAAAGTACTGGGGAAAAAAAAAAGGATGCATAACAGAAGAGGAGTGTTTCAGTGTGCTGTTTTTGTTTCTGTATCTTTGTGCGTGTGTATGCATGCGTATATATATATATAAAATATGCAGCGGCACACAGATCTGCAAAGGTGTGCTGTGTCTGTAATTTTACCACACTTTCTTTCTAGCAGTCCATGTCCCTTTCTTCTTTCAGTAAAACAGTAGCACTTCTGTCCTTTCTGGATTTCCTTTATATTTTGTTCTGCCTTGGACCACCAGAAACTAATTTGTGTATATTTGGGAGGTCAGATATTTTCCATAACAAATGGAGATTTGGGACTTTTGCTTTTTTTTTTTTTTTAAAAAAAATAAATTAAATAAATTATTGATTTTATTTTCTTCAGAATCTGTGGTTCCTCGGGACTTTGTCATCAACAGGACAGGGGCCAGGTCTTGTTGGCAGGTATGAGGCAACCAATAGCCTGAGAACAGCCTGGGCAGGATTTGGTGCTTCTCACAGCACTAACTGACATGCTCAATAAAGTACTCCCTGCTAGGTTAACCATAGGGGATCATCTGTGACTTGCTTTATCTTGGAAACTCTGTCTCACTCCACGAGTTCCTTAGAAATACATGCATAGTGTGCTGTTGGCACCCAACAAATGAGAGCTGAGGTTTGTTCTGCTTTATGGGGCTTTTCTTTGTTTTATGTTGGCTCGGTAGAATAAGAGAGAGACCTGTGTTAGCTTCAGCTGTGTTAGTGGAGGAGCCTATCTGAACCCACTGCTGTAATAAAATGGAAAAATTATAGATTAGCCTTTCCCGTCATAGACAAAAATTTTGAAACATATTTTTGTTGTGACATTTTTCCTCACTGCAGAAACATTAAAGATGTTATCCATTGATTCTTCTACTTCAGCCTGTATGTTTTTCAGGGCAGGGATACATCAGTTTTCTATTTGTTTTTAAAGCACAGCCTACACCTTAAGTCTAGTTTAAATAGTGCTAATAATCAATACAAATATGCCATTTGACCCAGATGACTTTTCTTATTGCTGTTGCTACCTAAAGGGCTGTATATCCATTTTACACATTGAGCATATGGGAAGCGATGTTATTTTTTTCTCATTGTTTTGTGGTTTAATGTTGTTTTTGTTTTGCAATAAATCTGTAGAGCCCCTATAGGGTGTTTTTTTTTTTTGATTGCTTTAAAATAACTTCCATGTATGTAGTCATTTGTTACAAAATAATTTTCTCTTAATTTGTACATGTGGGTGCCTGAGGATTCCCATTTCTGCATATCAGTGGAAAAGTGAGACTATGAGGCACAAATTTTCACTTCAGTGCCACTTGAGTGTTCAGATGGGGACAGAATACCAGAATTTATGTACTCGTATTTGGAAGACAACATGCATGGGGCAAAATCTGTCTCAACTCTTGTCTTACAACATCTCTTACAACATCTCTTGCAACACTCTAATGGATGGCATGGCAAGCAATGTAGGTCAAGATGATGTTTTATTTCCTTTGTATGATATAACTCATATATAAGGGCCTAGATTCAGAGCTTCACACTGTGCTCTGAGATTCCTCTCCCCCCCCCCCCCCCCTTTTTTTTTTTTTGAGCTCATTTCAATCTGTTCAGTGGATGTCACTGCATTAGCAATGCGGTGCTTTGATTCTGTCTATCTTAATTTTGCTTTACCTTCCCAACCCAGCTGGAGTCATCTCCCTTGCTTCTTCAGGAAGCATACATCTTCAGCTGGCCTCAAAATTATAATGCATGTAGGTAAGATGCATGCTTATTCTTCTCTGTAGGGAATCCTATTTAATGAAGTTTATGGTTAAGATTCAGCAAGCCATACAAACAGCACATAACATGCACCTGCAGTGCTAAGTAGTACAGGTCTTTTTTGAAAGGCTATTTCAATTCTCATTTTGCTGAGTTGTCCTAACCCTTTCAAATGCAGAATGATTTTTGAGGCTTCCATGCATTTCACTGTCATTAATGAGAGACTGCTACACCGTGTAGTGAAAAACTTTGTCCATAATGGCTGGAGATACTGTGCATCGACTGCAGTGAAATGAGAGTAAAAATATACTGTGGTAACTAAGAATAAACATCTCTACTAAGCACCACATTGTCTTCAGAAATTTTCCCCAAAGTATCTGAAACAGAAAATCTTTTGTTACAACCTGAGTAAGACTTCAGCTTTGTTAAGGCAATTTTTTCAGCAGTGCTTTGAATCAAGTTGATCCTTGCTTGTAAATACTGGAGTCCCACATGATAGACAGTCTATTCCATTTTATTCTCATCTGCAGTGGATTCTTTGCTGTGTGCAGTTCATCCACTGACATTATGGTAATTTACTACTGAGTACCTTATTGAAACCTGCAGGATGTAGGTTAGAGAGGATGTCTTAGATGATTTCACATGTCAAATTATACCACGGGATCATATAATTAGAAATATTAGCGTTGTCTGTGTTCAGTGTCAGACTCCTGCTCCCATTTTACCCAGAACCAAAAACTTAAAAGGGAATAGGATTAAGCTGTTTCTATGGCCCCAGCAGTATTTCCTATGCATGTATTGACTCATGACTGCAAAATCCTGCATACTGCAAGCTGTGTAGGTTGCTTCTTCCATTGGTGGAAGTCTTCTTGGTACCTTCTAGCCAGTGTTTCTCTTCCCAGCTGTTTACTTATCATGCACATCTTACATAAAAATTCTTTTACCACAATTTTTAATTGCTGGCAACAAAATTAACCATATTAGCCTCCTTATCTCTACCAGAAGAGCTACTTCTCTTTCCCTTCTTTCATTTTGCTAGCAGATGCTACTCTGTTTTGGAATGCTGTCTTAGTTAACATGAAATATTTTTGATCTGTAGAGGTTTTCCATTCTGTAGTAAATCTGCAATTAAAATGGCAAGCAATGAGAGTTCAAAGCCCTATTATTTCAAGTTTATATACAGCAGTACATGTTTTTCATGTTTGGAAAGCTGTAGGATCTTGGATGTGAAATGCACAAAATAATTCACACTACTTGGTTGGGGTGTTCACAAAATGTCAAAGCCACCTTACAGGTCCATCCCAAACTGCAGGAAGCACACTTTCAAAGGAACAGGCTTGGAGACTAGGTTCTTCCTTAACCTGCATTTTCCAAAAAAAAAAACAAAACAAGTTGTTTTCCAATTTCTTTGCTGTGACAGGTCAATTGTGTTGCTTTCTTATACTTCAGTAACATAAAACAAAGCAATGTGACTCTGGGAACAAGATGTAATGCAACACTATTGTGATGTGCCAGCATGGGTATTTGGAGACCCACAAGTCCTGACAAGCGCTGTTGTTACCCCTGCAGTTAAAAATGATGAAACTTTATGATTATAAAATAAGGTTTTATAAACAATCACAGAAAATAGAGCTTGAATTGAATAGAGCTTGATGTTGTGAGTGCAGTGTACCGAGTGTATCTGTGATACTGAATGAGGTCAGTCACTGTACTCTCTGCAGAGATTTCCATGGGAGGTTTCACCTACTGCAAAGGGAACTGGATATTGAAATCCACGGGGTCAAGTGTTAGATTTTTCTCCTTAACAATGTGTCAGTGATTAATTAAAAAAGCAATAACAGCAGAATGAAAGTCTCGGAGTAAAATGGTAATGGCTACTTGTCAGCTGGTCTTGGAAGAAGCACATGGCTATTGGTATTGTACTTCAGAAACACCACAGGACTTTCCCTCTGTTGACTAAATATGGTGTGGCATATTAGGAAGGTGTAAAGGGGTTATTTGTAGAACTGTGGGAGAACTAGAGGGCTAGCTCCTTGGATAGTTACACTTGGGTAATAAAGGTAGAGCAAGTTTTGGTGTTGGTCGAATTGCTGCAGTGCTCTTCCTTTTCTCAGAAGTTTGGTCTTACATTGTGACTTTACCCTGACACAAGCTAGTGCCGTGTGTCAAATTATAGCCCTGTATGTCTTTAGTCACAGTATTCACTCCAACTAATGTTATTCTCAGCAGTGTTATTTTCCTGAATAAATGCCAAACACTTCATCTTGAATTCACCATTATGGGACAAACTGTGACTGGATTTAGGCAGAGGTTTGAGAGAAAGGGGAGCGCTGATCTGTAATGCACCGTTTCACCTCGGTGTGCCAGAAGGAAAAGGGTATTTTACCAGTTCTGCCTGTGTGTCCCTTTCCCAAGAAGACATATAGCAAATTTGTGCCATGCTAATGCAACTCCAGCTCAAGTAAAGGACAACCAAAATGGTCTGCAATGCTGAAGGTCAACTTCATTATGTGTTCACCCTCCTTCAGCACTATGTGGGCCTAACTTGGAGGTGAGACTGGTGGATGCCTAGGGAAGTAAACCCTCAGTTGCAGGTGAAGATATAAGATGACCCTTTGAAAACCTTAAGGAGTGTGAGCAGTGTCTTGCAGTTGACTTTATGCTGTCAAGGCCAGTATGATCCATTTGGTCTTTATAGCTCTTGACTGGTTGTTATTGTGTACAAAATGTAGATACTGCAGCCTTGCGATCCTACAGCAGAACTTCCTTGGGTGTACAGCAAGTCTTAATAACATGTTAAGGCCAATTAACATTTTCTTAATCAAAAATATTTGATCTGCTTTCATATACTTTTTATACACATTGATATAAAGTTTTTGTAGAGAATTTCTAGAACGGAGGTAATTGCAGAACAGTTTTTTTGGTCTAGCTGACAAGCAATTTGTGAAAATGATAATAAATTATTGCATGATGCTTAGAAAGCATAGGCACAGATCAAGCATTTCAAAGTGTTCTCTTGTTTAAATAGCTTATTAAATCGTTAATGACTCTGGAAGTTTTGCATATTATTATTTAAAAAGAAAAATCTGTATGTGTACAGTGTACTTAATGATGAATTAAAACTTACTGCATACAACTGCTATAATATGGCTTGGGATTATGCGAACATATTTGTTTTGTCCTAGATTGAAACTTGGATAAAATTGTTAAACACATTATGTTAGCCACATATCATAAATTTTGCACACATTGAGCAAGTGGTGTATTTTCCTTTGTCTTTTCACATCAGTTAAGTAAATATGATCCTGGTTAGCTGAGGAGAATTACTCAAGTCATGAGCCTACTCGTGTGACACATGGGATGGGAGAGCTGCACTTTGTGGAACAATGAAAGCACTTGATTTTGAAAAAGTCTTGCCTATGGGTTTGAATATAGATGCATTAAAAAAAAAAAAAAAAAAAAAAAAAAAAAAAAAGAATCCAAGACTGGATTAATTCCAGGGGCCTCAGTATCTGAATCTGCAGAAGATACTGAAAAAGGGAAGGGCAAAAGTTTGTGCATTGATTTCTGGTAAGTACACAGGTATATGCAGAGTTCCCATTACTGTCAAGCATGTACCAGCATATGTTCAAATTTAAACATGCACTTCTTCTGTGCTGAAAAGGAGTGCCTGAAGTCAAGAGAATGCTTAAATACAGGCTCAGCACTGGTTATGCAAGAGTCCAGCACCACAGGGACCTTGCTGTGGCAGGAATCCTTCTCTGCCTCATTAGGGCAGCCATGGAGACAGCCAAGGACCAGTCTTTTCACAAATACATTCAAGTTCATTCTATGAAGCACTTAGGATGTGGGAAAGGTCCTAACATAGTGAAAAATTACTTATTCGAAGGTAATTTTACCAAGTAGAGTAAAAATAATGTCTTTGAACTCAGAACGTGTCTTATTTTTATTTACATCATTGTTAAATGGATTTCTTAATTTTGAGTATATTATTTTACAGTCATTAGAGTAAGCTACCTGGCATTCTCCTGCTCACTCCACTGACACGTAAGAGGTATGCGCACACCAACTGTAGGCTGAATGGCAATGAGGGGTATTTCAGAGCCTTAGTATTAATATTTCAAATGTTTTTGTTTCGTTGTCTTACTTAATATTTTATTATCAGATTTCTACTCATTATGTGTATGGCCCTATTCCCTATGTGAATTGATGAAGTTATGTTGCAGTAAATTGAAAAAGAGAACTATACATACAGGATGATTTATTGTTAATGTGAAATTCAGCATAAACCTGCAAATGCACTAGCAGAAATCCCTAGCTATTTCAAAATTCATATTATGAGACAGACAATCAGATGCCCAACAAACAGAACATGTTGTACTCTATTAATCCTGCAATGACAGATCCCCTTGCATGCATTTAGTTTTTCAAATAATACAAACATATGTCACCATTTTGTTTTTATTGATTTTGGACTTTCAAAGTACAGCTACAGCACAAGGCATTATGAAGACATTTATTGCAGAGTTTGCTTTGATTTGTTGTAGTCAATTGAAATTGTGTCAAAGTAAAGTCTTTAATATTAAATATGATGAATTCCCTTCGGCCCTAATCCTGCAACATCATCCAACTCAAGGTGACTCCTGCCACTGGAGCACAGGAGTGTTGGGCTGGGAAGTGCTTCTCCGAGCACTGTTCCCCTGCTTGCCAGTGCAGGAAATTATCATTCATTTCACGTTATATGAAATATCCCCACTCACGAGTATATTAAACTCATTCTTAAACTAGTTTCCTTCCTGTTGCTGCCATTATTTGAAGACTGTTCTAGAATTTTCTTTTTCTTTGATACTCCCCACCTGCTTTTTTTTTTTTAATTTAATCAATTTTTGGTCAATATTAACCCATTTATTTTGGGGGTGAAAGTAGCAGTTAGCTGCAAGAGACTTTTGTTTGTGACAAATTTAAAGACAACAACCAATGTTATTCTCAGCTTTGAATTGTCTCTCATGCTTAGAGAGTTGCATTAGTGTTTGTGTCCTTGCTGGAGCTGGCTGGTCGATCCATACTAGCACTGTGTTTGCCTCGTCTTTAGCCACACAACTAAGCTTTTCTCCTCCTCAGTCTTCTGTAGCTGGTGAGTTCCCACTTTACAGCAAAAACCTTGTAGTTCTTAAATGCTTGGTGTCAGCTTTGATCTTGTAGTTCTTTGTGTGATACTCTATCCCTCCTTTGTATTGATCAGGCCTCGTAACCTGATATCATCAGCTAATGATTTTTCATTAGCACACTATTACTAGTAGCCTGAGTCATGAATAAATATAATAAATAAAGAAAAACAGTCTGTTATATTCTTGCAAAATTGTTTATTTTCCTTCTCTCCACCTTGACTGTCCTATCCAATTCTCCCTACATTAGTTTCTCACTCTTAACTAATATTTTTCATGTTGTCAGAGGTATGAGCTGTTGCATTCCCCTCTACCAGCACAGGCTACAGCTCCTTAGGCAAAAGACAGGATTTATATTGTTCTTTTTAGATTTCTGTAAGAGGGTTGGCTTTATCTGCATTGTTTGTCAATATGGGTGGGTGCTGCTCTTTCTTAATTCTGGTCTGCATCATGGAATGATGGAATGGCAACTATTTTCAAAATGTAATTGGTTGCTTCAGTTTTCAGCTTGTCATTCAGACTGGCAAGTGCAACCAGATAAATCAGTTTTGGGTTGGTTCCCAGTGGTCTCATGTACTAGCCCAACTGTTTGGTCACAAATGTTAAAGCAAAATACTGCAATATTTAAAATGTTCTTTTTTTTTTTTTTATTAGATTAGGAGATGGCTTCATGTACAACTGTTCATGTAAAAGCATTTTATTGGGTTTAGAAAGTCTGGTGTTTCTTTACGCAAGGGTTATCTTACTATTTGGAAGCTCTGGGAAGGATGCAAGTCTGCATTCTTGCAAGGAATGCAAGTCTGCATTTCTTGCAACTCCACTGTGGTCTTCAAAGCTGTGGTCATGCAGCAGCGAGTTGTGGGGCTTCTTGTGTGGAATGGGCTGCTTGCCATTGTTCCCTGCAGGCTGACAGTTTATCAGCTGACAATAAAGGAAACTTTTCAATAAAAGATATCTTCTACTGCCTAGATCTGTAGCTTTGATTTTATGTAGCCTATAGTGTGGACAGGGAGTAGTAAGGAGAAGAAAAAAAAAAAAAAAGGAGATCTTGGCAAGGGAAGAAGACATTGCATTGAGTTACAATAACATTTCATCAGCAGAGAATTAAAGGATTTTATCTCTTTAACTCAGAAAATGCAGCCAATGCCAAGCTAAATTTCACTGTTGCAATTGTTAGTGAACAAGGAGGTATAAAATGTAGGTTTCTGCTTTTAGAAATTGCTCTGACAGCTATGTTAAATAACAGAATTGTTTATCTATTGACCTGGGATGTGGCAATATTCATTAAAGTTTATTTGTGTCCTCCCAGTAACTACAGTGAGAGCAAACCTCTGCTGCTGACTGTAAATGTATTTAAGTGAGGTGAGGTGAAAATGACAGCAGCTTTTGATGCTGGTCCTATTCCCCTGGCCCTGGCAGCCCGGTGGCAGATTTCGATGAGAATTTACTTGGAGTGGGGAATGTGCCACTGAGCCTTTCATTTCTGAGTAACAAAAACTGATTTGAGCCATGCAAGGCCAACACATAAGCTTACTGCTTGCTGTTGGTGGGCTCTGCTGACCTGAGTGCTCTCTGTGAAGGTGAGGGAGCACAAGGACTGCTCCTTGGGCCTGCATTGGGGAAAAGGGCAGCAGGGCACTCATGCTTTGAGCTGATGGTGACTTTGCAGATGCTGTTGCTGCTGCTGACCCCTGAAGAGGGGTACAGGCTGCCTTCTCTTGAGGCAGTCACCAATTCTTGTCATTTCTCTGCCTCTCCTAAGCTCCTGCACCACCCCTCTCAGCATCAGGCTGCAGACTCACTCCCCTAGGGAAAGGCCTCACGGCTGTCCAGCAGGATGCCTGAGCTCAGGCATGCCATGACTGAGAGCAATTTATTCTGAATTGTGGGCTGACCGGGGGGTTTGCCTGTCCTGGTGCCCCCACCACCTTCCCTTCCCTTCATACAGGGGGAAGCAGGGCCCTGTCCTGGCAGCGGCCTGCTTCAGGCCTCATCATGTCTGTGGGTGGGAGCAAGGTGTAGGCCCAGCACTTCGGCCTGCGTCTTCCCCGAGCTGCCCCTGATACGTGAAACAAGTGAACTAATGAATTAAAGCATGTTCAGAGTTGTAGAGCTGGATTCCTGCCCGTGCTGACAGAGGTGAAGGTCACCTGAGCTATGCCAAATAGCACAAATCCATTAATCATTAATTGAACTTTTTTTTTTCTTTTTTTTTTTTTCTTCTTCAGAGATGGTTTAATGGTACTTCCAAGCAATAAGCACAATTGGTACTTTGATGATTACAGTGTTTTGGGGAATTTCCTGGGATCCTAAAGGGACGTTGTTCCTGGCAGAGAACCTTAATTCTCCTTTCTACAGTCTCTCGCGTATCTTTCACAGCTAGTGAATTATGCCTTGATCAGATGAAATAGCCTTCTGCTGCCAGCTACATGAATTCTGATTTTACTCATCTGGAAATGAGAGACCCTTTCAGGCAGTGCACAGTTGGCTTTTCCAAGACTCCTCTGTGCTTCTATCCAATCACTGGGAAAAAGACACAAAAACTGGGGAAAAACAAACAAAAAAACTTTATCTGTTATTTCTTAAAAAGCATATTCCCAAGTAAGTTGAGAAAGTGTATGATTTTTTAAAATTCTTCTGTATGATTTTAAAATTCTTAATCTCGTTTTCTTTTTCCGAGATGCGTGAGGGAGATTATTGAAAGGAGTGCTCCTCTATCTTATTCAAGTGGCTTAGGTTAAAAATAACAACTGTGTGAGCTTTTTTATGACAGATTTCAGGGTAGAGTAATGTGACTGAAAAAAACTCATTTACCTGGGACAACTGATTTCTTTTATCTGTGTTTGTTGGTTTACCATTTAATCTAGTCGTCCCCATTTTTTCCCCAGATTCAAAGAGAAAAATATACTAACCCTTCAAAATACTCTAATGGAAGATATTTAGAAAATCTAGCTGTCAGTTATTATTCACTTTGACGGAAAAATAGGCATGTCATTATTTGCCAGTTACAGATTACCTTCCTGACCTAAACAAAGGCTGTAAAATAATCCATTTTTCTTTACCCAAGATCCTACAGTGTAAATATTAATGGAAGATCTCTCTGAATTGTTCTGTTGGGATACTGAAACTCAGCATAATTTGAAGATGGTTTTGAAAGATGTCAGTAAAAAGCTAGGTATCTTATTTCAATTATTGAGAACAATATCAAAGTAGAAATCAAAGGTACACCAATAGAAAAAAAAATGCAAAAAAAAGGAAAATTTGTGATGGATCACTTGAAAAGGCCAACATTGTTCTCACTTCCCCAGCTGGAGAGACAGAACTGTAAGATGTTCAGAAGGTATAAAACATCCGGGTTGGTTTAGTGTGTCAGAAATATTTCTGCTGTCTAAGGTGTCAGCAACCAGAGAGAAAACCAGTTGGTAATTCAGGATGGGCTGATGAATAAAGGGGACAGTACTAGTTATTTTTTAATATCCATCTTCTGATTTATTAACACAGGTCAGAGCAGCAAAGGGAATGAATCTCTGTGAGTTAAGTACAGCCAGAGGAACATCAATTAAATTAAGTAATCAGGTAAAGGCTGTTGTGAGGTATTGGATAACAGCAACTGTAGCACTGAGGAGCAGCAAAAGGTGCAGATCCTGGTGTGGTGTGCTGGCTGTGGCTGGTGACTCCCCGCCTCTCTCTTCCCGCTTCAACAGGTCAAGGAAAAAATAAAATGGAAAAGCTGGTGGTGAGGAAGACAGGGAGATGGCTTAGCAGTTAGTGTCATGTGCAAATAGACTCAGCCTGGGGACAATTAGTTTACTGCCAATTAAAACCAGATGGGCCTGGCCATGGCCTACAGTGGTGCCACTGGAACCAGCTGTGACCAGCCTGAGGCAGCCCCAGCCTCTCCTCGCAGGGTCCTTGTAGTGGGTTTACGTGGCAAGGTTTTGGTAGCAGGGGGCCATAGGGGTGGTTTCTGTGAGAAAGATCTAGAAGCCGCCCCATGTTTGGGAAGGGCCCCGTTGTTTTCCAGATCTGAGCCAATAAGCGATGTTGTTTTGCGCCTCTGTGAGAGCATATTTAAGACAGGGAAAAAACGCTGCGCCACACAGCAGCCGGGAGAGTCAAGGGAGTGAGAAACAGCCTTGCAGGTGCCAAGGTCAGTGTAGAAGGAGGGGGAGAGGTGCTCCAGGCGCCGGAGCAGAGGTCCCCTGCGGCCTGTGGTGAGGCCCATGGTGAAGCAGGATGTCCCCCTGCAGCCCATGGAGTACCACGGTGGAGCAGGGTTTCACGCTGCAGCCCGTGGAGGAGACCACGGTGGAGCAGGTGGCCCTGCACCGACGGAGGCTGCCGCCTGTGGAAGACCCCTGCCGGAGCAGATTCCGGGCCGGACCTGTAGCCCGTGGAGAGGAGACCACGCAGGAGCAGGTGATCTGGCAGGAGCTACTGCCCATAGGGGAGCCAGGTTGGAGCAGTTTTCTCCTGAGGGATGGACCCCGTGGTACGGACCCATATCTGGAGCAGTTCTGGAAGAGCTGCTGCCTGTGGGAAGCCCACGCCGGATCAGTTCGTCAGTTGGACTTGGTGATCCTTAAGGGTCCCTTCCAACTCAGGATATTCTATGATTCTATGATTCTATGACTGCATCCCGTGGGTGGGACCCCACAGCACAGGGGATGAGAGTGACAGAGAAGGAGCGGCAGAGAAGAAATGCTGTAGACTGACCATAACCCCCATTCCCCCGTTCCCCTGCGCCGCTCGGGGGGAGGAGGTGGAAGAGGGTGGATGGGGGGGGAGGTGCTTTTGGTTTCTTTCCTTTGTTTCTCACTTCTCTAGCTTGTTAGTAATGAGCAATAAATCTTACTATCTGTCTTCTTATGCTGAGTCTGGTTTGCCCGTTACACTAATTATTGCGTGATTTTCTCGTCCTTATCTCAATCCTTGAGCCCCTTTCACATATTTTCTCCCCATTCCTCTTTGAGGAGGGGGAGTGAGAGAGCGGCTGTGGTGGAGCTCGGCTGCCCACTTGAGCGGAACCACGACAGTCCTGCAGGCCACTGGGCCTACCTTGGTTTACCTGAATAATCAAGTATATCGATGATTATACGCAAGGTTTGTGTAATGACCCCAAATAGTTCCTCACAGGCAGTTCCCAAGTGCTTTTCACACATCATGCCCTATAATAGCCACCTGTTTTTCCAGAGCTGTGTTTATTCACTTTGTGCATTCAGGCTCCACAGACATACAGGCCATGTAAGATCTCACTTAAAATTGGTCTGGTCTGCATCTCCTTTTTAGAGAACCAATGTAAAAAAAATAAAATAAATAAATAAAATAAATCAGTTCCATGGTACTGGTGGAATTAATTTTACCCAACTTAACCTAATTAATACACAGATGGAGTGTCCTAGGGCCTGGATTCAGTGAAGAGGAATGGGTGCTTCTGGGGTGCAGTTTATCTGACCTAGTTAGATGTCTGCTTTAGGACAAAATGAATCTCATCCCTGGGGTTTTAACTGCTATGAGCTCAGCTGGTGGACTGATTAGCCTTCTTGTTCATGGAAATCAGTTTTTGGAAAGTTGGGTGGTTGTTGTGGGGAGTCTGACAATATTGTTGAATTTCTCATCTGTTCTTGAAAAATATAATTTTCAAAATTTATTAAAATAAGTATAATCTGGTGCTTTACTGAGTACCAGATTTTGATCAAGCAAAATGTCACTTCTGATTTTAATGTTAATTAGAGGAAAACATTGGAAAAAGTCAGAAAACCTCACAAAAATTGGCTTGTTCTAAATACTATAAAAAAGAAACAACTTCAAAAAGTTGAACTTTTTATGAAACTGTGATTTTATTTCTCTTTAACTTCAATTTTGACCACGTGAATTCTAACATGAGTACCACTATTGGTATGATTTTAGATGGGGATCTCATGCTTGGAGGATGGTTAGATGGGTAACATGGTTGTAGAAAACTTTTGGAAGCTTTTGGTGAAATCACAGCAGGCCAGCCTCCCTTAACTTTGCTTCTTTCCTTCTCTTGACTTGACGTGTTATTCGTGTTTGTTTAGTAAAGCAGATCTTACACCAAGAGTTTGTTCCTTCTGAACCGATGAAGTGTGAGAAGCGCAGACGAACCTCACTTGGTGTGTAATGTTTATCATCTTCAAAGTGATGCTTCATTGTGATAGAATTGGAACAAAAAATGCCTAAAAAAAAAAAAAAAAAAAAAAAAGAGCTACTTTGATTATCTGTAAATGAGCAAAATGCAAGTGACTTAGCTACATTGGGAATGTATTTCAGAAGAGCTGCTTGGTGACAAAGCCATATAGCTCTTTGCTTTAGTCAGGCAGCTGAAGTCTTGGGAAACCTGTGGTAACAATGAAGACAACAATATCTGCATGGATTACATATATGGGTTTGTTGTTGTCCTGTAGATCTTGTCACTGTTATATGACATGGTCTAGGCTTTTTTTTTTTTTTAAGAGATGTTCATCCTTTAAAGATGTCTAATTTGTTTATGCCAATGTCATTAAAACAGATTAAAAACATGCACGTTTACTAGACTTAACAATGAGTCCACGGGATTGCACAAACATGGCTCAAAGGGGTAAGTCTGCATCTGTTCATGCACAGCTCTCAGTATTAAAGCATGTCTGTTGCTTTCAGTGGGATCAGAATAATTCACTTCTACCATTTGAAAGTTAGGTACTTCTTTTTTTATTCTCTGAATTTAAATTACCTCAATTTAAAAGATGCAAGTGCCTTTCCACCAGACATGTTCAGAAGGGCAGTGGAAGGTAGCCTGTTCTGGCATTTATATATCCTCTTTGACGTTACAAGCTCTCAGAGTATTTATGCGTGGCGTTCTAATCCCCTGGGGAAACATTCAAATTTAGAGTTTTAAACCACCACTCATCCAAATTTTGGCATTCAGTCAAACAGAAATTTGTCATAGTTTATAATGCTTGTTAACGAGGAACATCAAAAATTAATGCTCATTAGGATGCTCATTAATATGCATGGTAGTCTCAGTTTTGACTTAATTAAGTGAAGCACCACTTCATAGTGGTATTGTGTCACTGCAGTAAAAAAAAAAAAAAAAAAAAAAAAGGAAACCATGCTGCAGTAACAGGATGGAGAAACGCTCCCTTTGGACAACATTACCTCGTATTTTGTTGCGGGCTCACCTGTCAGTCTTCAGCTTCCTGACAGCTAACAAGATGAGCTGCTGCAGAGCTACCATTGATATTTGTTATTCAGCATTGTCACTACTTTCATTCCTCAGAGTTTTCTGAATACGGTGCACAGTGCAGGAGTGGTTACTAGTTAAATTCGTGGGTGTATGTGCATGCCCTGACATAACTTTGATAAAGATTATTTCAGGGGAAGTCTCAGGGGGTTTCTCTTCTTACAAGGGTCTTACAAGTCCCTGAAATCCATAACGTGGTTTTAAATCAGCAGTGTCAAAAGTATAGTTGCGACCATTGATCTGCCTGGCACGTGTAAGGAAATGTGCAGTAAGCAGCTACCTGGAGCCATACATCACTGCTGCTTTCCTGAGCTCAGTTGCATATATCAGTTTGAAACAGCCTGTAAGAAGTCCGTAGTCTGAGGCTCTTGCTTAGTTCCGTTACCTGACTGGAGCATGGTCAACACAAATAAATGCAGCTCAGAGCATGGCAGGACTTCTGCTTCCTTGCAGTATTAATTAATTAAACAACTGATGTTAGCTCTTTACCACTCAAGCCAGGGGAAATCCAAGAGTAATTAGGAAAAAAAATAAAAAGCAAATGTCCATTCAGAGATGTGAACTTGTCAAGAAGGCTTAGCGCTCACTCAGTGGCCTAGCAAAGAGGCCCTGGCTCCATGTCCACATCTCTGCCTGCCATGGAAGGATCTGTCCAGAAATTGTCCCTGGTTCTTGCCTGGCTCTCCTGGGGCAGGCAGTGCTGTGCAGAGCCACGTCCTCTGCTACAATAGGAGAGAGAGGGCTGAGAGGAGTCAGGGTGAGAGCTGGCAGGACGTGAGGAACAGCTATTGAGGCAGCTATTTTAATTTAATAAAAATATAGTACAACATGGGAAATATAAATAAATCTTGTTTAACTCTCTGCTCGCTTCACCTGCTTATGTGCCATAGCCTCTATCTGTGTTTCTCTTGTGCTTCAGTCTTTAAACTGCTGGTGAGGCAGAGCGGGGATGTCTGTGTGAACAGGGCACCAATTCACACAGGCGGCTTTGGGCATCACCTGTTGATACAGTTCTCACAGGTTTTGGTGGGATTTGGAAGATGAATGTATCCAAATTAAATGTCATGGGTCTTCATGGGAAGGGTTCAATGGCTTTAGTTGTTCCTGTAGCGTTTAATTGCCAGAACCTCTTGTTCTCTAGAGTTCTTGCTAAGTGCAGAAGGTTGAATGTTTTTCCACCTTAGGGGACTGATTCTTTACAGCCCAATCCAGTAGGCAGTTCTGAGTGAGTGCCAAATGCCATCTTGTTCCAACACAGAAGAATTTATCCTGGAAGTTTCATACTTGTTTTGCACATATGGTGTTTGTTCTATAACAGACAGGGCTACAAGTAACCACTACTGACATCTGATGAGTTATTTCCAACCTATGGCCATGTTAAATTAGATCAAGAAGAGGAGAGCTTTCAGAACCCCACAGAGTTATGGGGTCATCCTGCTGGGGAAACAGATGTGATGGGGGTAATTTAGATGGGCTGGATTCAAACCACAGGTTCACTTCAGGGACTTCTCAAATTCTAGAGTATGTGGCTGAAGGGCCCCATGCAGGTGAAGTCTGCTTGTCTATGTGAGCATCAGAGCATAACATCAGAGCATCCAACCTTATTTTATCCAATAGAGAAAAACAACAACAAAACAGATATGCCTGAAACCTGAATGCCAGCCATCACTTAGCGAGCGTGGGAGACCACAGACCTAATTGCTTTCCCATAAAGTCCTAGCTTTTTCTTGGACATTGCTCTGTTTCCTTTGCAATTAGTTTCAAAAGCAAAAAGTACTTTCCATACCAAACTGCTTTAGGTGATAAACAAGCTGAGTGGGGAACTGAGGCCATTTGCATTTTCAGAGCATGTCAGCACAATGTTATTTAACACAGGAGATTGTGTGATTTTGATTCACTGACAGAGCTCATGAAGTCCTCCAGCTGACTCTACCAGTGTGGTGCACTGGCATATTTTTGTTAGTTAGAACTATAATAAAAAAAATGTGCATGCAGGCACACCGACTAATTCAGGCTTTGACAGTGTGGTATTCCGCTTTATTCATCCAGATACTTTCACTTGCTTCTAAACTCCCTTTCATTGCATTTCAGGAAGGGATTAAACAGCGCTGGCATTAAAGGTGCTGGTGGAAATTACATGCTTCTGCAGAAGCTGTGGAAAGGCTGGCTAGAAAATATAGCTTAAAATGGCCCTGAAACCACGGAGGAACAAAAGCTAGAATGTGGTCTTTCAAGCTGAGGTGATCAAATACCCTTTACTATCTGGCCAACTGCAAAGCCAACAAACCACACTACTCAGGTGAAAATGTTATAGCAAATAGACTGCAGTTCCTACACAGGGTGCACACATCCTACGAAGCTTTGGAATACATGTGATCTGTAGAATTCAGTGCTTTTTCTTTTTACTGTCTTAAAGTCAGTTGGTTTCAAAGGAAGAGCATGGGGGGTGTGTGGGGGGGGAAGGATAGGAGTCAGGTAGCCTGAATGCTTCCACTCAGGAATATTATTCCTGAAAAAAGAGCAAGTGGATATGAGGTGGATGGAGTGAATGTCTTTTGCACAGGCTGAGCACCTTGATGGGGATGGCCTTGCTACACCAGGAGCCTATCTGTATGACACAGTTCACCCTCGATGCTGCAGTTCTGCTCCTTGAAATGTGGTCGTTTTGATCAAAAAGAAACCGAACAAGCCTCTCTTGATATTCTCTAGGCAACGTATTTATTTATTTTTTTCATCCATTTTTTTTCATTTCAAAGTGACAAACAAGGAAAGAGGGGTGCAAAACTGTGTTTAGGACTGCAGACTAAACCTTGCCCACTTCTGCCTGCAAGGTGTGTGACCTGTCCCCTCTGCTGGGTCTCTACTTTCCTAGTTCAGCAGGTCTGTGCCTCACTGACCGGCTCTCTGGAGCACACATTCCCAAAGAAGATTGGCCTTGGAGATGCATAGCAGCTCCACAGCTGATGCTTGCTGCTGTTTCCCACACTCAGCCATGACCCTGCTTAGAAACTCAGTGTTTGCAGCAGCCTGGGATTCAGTCCTGTGCAGGGAGCGTGGTGTGTACATGTACCCCAAATATGCCGAAGGGCTCTGTGCATGGAGACCCTCTATTATTAGAAAAGAGCTGAAATGTGTAAGAAGCAAGAACTTGAAACGTGGATATTTTTCCAGTTCTCAGAAAAGCCCTCTATCCTCAATCCAATGTGACCTTACAGATACAGAGCTGAGTAAATAACTAGGCTTCCTGGCCAGTTTTTCTAAATCCACAGTCTGAGCAGGCCAGAGAGGCATTACAATTTTCATCTCTTTGTTCCAATCAAATCAGATTTTGTGAGAAGAACTGGTCTTTCTATAGGTATTTGTGATTGTTTCCATTCTGACCTCCAGGCTGACAACCCAGTGTGTCCCCTAAGGTAACAGGGCATCCCTTTTCAGGAACTACATTTATTGAGTGCATACACAAGGGACTGTGTGTGACCACAGCAGAATGGGCTGACATGATTTATGCAGGCAGTTGTGATCGAGAGATTTGCAGCTTACTGAAGAAACTGAAAGTGCTGTTTTGCATGACTTCCACGGCTCTGCAGGTTCAGCTGCGAGATACGTGGCTATTACCTCTTCCTCCCAATCCACCCCTGCAAAAAAGCACTAAGAGCAGATATCTGAGCTCTTTGTTTTTCTGCCAATATAAGGAAACTCTTATTAGTTTTTCTCCCAGTGAAGGCATATGCAGCAGCTTTGCATGCAAACAGTAGTTACTGGCAGGATAAAGGACTTTGGTTAGTATTGATTTTAAGTCAGGGAGTTTTCTCTGGCTGAGTACTTGTAGGATTTTCTGAATACAATAATGTATAAGGAGTGGCATCACCTCCTGACATCTGATGCTGTCAGAATTCACTTTCAGCCCCTTTCCATTAAACGTGATCCCTCTAACAGGGTTTCTCTTCTACTAAGAAAGCAAAGGCATAGTTGTAAAGAGCAGGAAGGTGGCAAGGGGAGGGAGATTTGCATTTTCTTGAAACCCCATCACCTACTTGCAGTATCAAATTGAAGAAGGTGGACCTCTTAAAGTCTCAAACCATGAAAACAATGCTCAAAATATTCCTGAATACTGGCCTGTAAATATTTCTATGTGTTTCCATGTTTGTTTTTAGGTCTTTTAAAAATACTCTTTTATGTTAGTCCATTGTCTGCCTTCAGGGATCCTTACTCAGCTGAGCTTGTCAAAATGTCTCCTACAGGTTTTCCAATTTCTGTCTCCATTTCTATTAGCACTTTTGGATGAGTGTCACCTGGACTTGGTGCCTTGTCAATTGGAAGAATCTCTGACCTTTTAAAATAGCCCTTTTGAAATGTTGTCTGCTCTGGAGATATGCTGAACAGGAGAGTCACTTGGTATCCGCTTTGCATCTGCCTGCCACTTTTATTTAGGGAAGCAGGTATTGATACAGCTCTTGGGAAATACAGGGAAAGGAAATACTTCTGATGAAGTTAACAGACAATTTGATGTCAGTACTGATGTATACAGATGTAGCTGAAAGAGGAGATGTGCGGATTAATTAATTAGAAAATGGTTGCTACTTGTGACTTCCCAAGGGTATCCCTATGTGTTCAGCATATAGAAATGTCAACACGGAGAAGCCACGTTTCCCTATTAGTAAACCAATACTTTTGGCACTAAAATTCTGTCATTGGAAAAACCTGTCTGAAGAGATCAGCACGTTGAATGACATGATATAGCATCTCTTCTGAGAATGAGCAGCAGGGACAGATAAGCAATTTATTCTCCTCTCAGCACCTGCAGGCTGATGGGTTCCTGCCCAATTTCAAAAGCCATTGCTGTTAAAAAGCCAACGCTTGCCAACGATTATTATATAATGCCCTCTAAACTATTTCATGTCTTTCTCTTTCCATGTGTCTGCTTACATTAGTGCACGAATGCATTCCTTTCCTACAGATGAGCTACCTAAATGTAAAGTATGGTCTCTTTTTTTTTTTCTTTCTTTTTTTTTTTTTTTTTTTTATAAGCGTTGATGGGGTATGCTAGGTGGTGTCTACCATATTAAAAATATATCCTTAGTAACAGGGGGAATGGCTTTGTAATTCCTAGGAAATGCTGACTTGAAAAACTCTGCCCATGTAAGCCATTACAGTTCTTGATCCGTCTGACACCTGACGTTCCACGTTCCACAGTTGTTGCCCCAGGAGGGCAAGGCAATCTCCAAAATTACTAAATTGGGATGGTGACTGTAGAGTTTATTGTCAAGCTTCTGTGTTCCTAAGTCTTATCTGAAGTCAGTGTGTCTTCCAGTTTCTGTAGCAGGTGGGTCCCTGATCCACAGCAGAGAGCTTACCACTGGGGCCTTGCTGGCTCTCCAGATAGTGAGGGGTGCAGCATGGCTCTGGTTTTCCTTCAGGAATCTGTGGTGTTAGTGATGGGAATTGTGGGGGAATGGAAAGGTGCTCAGGCTATTTCTGTGCCCCTTTGCAGCGGGACAGCATCTTTGCTTTTGCAAACTGTGTCTTTAGAGAGGCTGCTCTAGCCTCGCTGTTGAAAGGAGAGATAGTAAAGCAGATTTTTGCCTTCAGTACAATGGTGGGTTTAGGAGTCTCTGCGAAATCACAGATCAAACATTCCCTTGCAATTTTTTTGAATTGTTTCTCTTTGCACTTGAACTGTGCTCATTCCACATAGTTCCCTTGGCTTCAGAAAGGTTATTCCTGGCTGATGGCAGGGTAGACCAGCAAAGAGTTTGGTTTGCATTATACATGTGGGGCAGCAGTGGACAGTCACTTGGAAGAACAGGGATATTTATAACTGGAATTTGACATTAGCCTCAGGTTGGTTGTGTTTATATTTTACAAAGCTAACAGATGTGGCCACAGAGCACGTAGCCCTGTGGCAGCTCTGCAGGAAGGTCTAGATAAGATGCTATTGAACAGATGAATAATGGGGGCTTTTATCACTGAATTTAAGTTCAGAACAGTAATTGAGATTTTCAAAACACACAGGAGGTTTACCTTTCATTCATTTGGATGGAACATGTGTACCTAAATCCCTTTGAGTAGCTCAGCCTCATTTCTGTAACCCATCTGCTCCCACAGCTTCCGCTGACTTGAAAGAAAGATCACCTGTGTAAGAAGATGGGGTTGGCTCTAGGTTAGTCTCAAAGAAACTGGGAAGCTATACCACAGAGCACAGAAAATATTTTAAATTACAGTAAATAATAGATGATTTTTTTGTGATGGATGGCCATCTAGGCATAGACAAAAGAAAGCTTAGTGTGTTTTTTTTTGAACAAAATGGAACTGTGTTCTGCTTTCTTCTCCCCCTGCTGCTGCTGCTCCCCTCCCCCCTCCCCCCCCGCCCTTGTTTTATGGTGCTCAGAAATACTTCTAAAGCAATGCTCATATTGTCCTAAATTGGTCATTTACTCCGAGTCTTCCACAGCATTTGGATGTATTTTGGAGCTCATTGGAAGCTCATGTATTTTCATAAGGTCTTAAAATATCTTTATTCAGGTAATAAGTAAATGTTGATTATTGTCTCGGGGAGCATGTTTTGATTTGTGATGTCTGTGCATTATTGGTGTTGGAAACACCATCTTTAAAGGATTTCACACTTTGGCCTCAGCACCTTCAGGTTTTAGAGAACTAGCTGTAATATTCATAACTGAAAACAAACATCATCCATATTAAAACCCAGCCCAGCCGAAGCATATGTGTCTAATTAAACAGAGGAGTGAGCTTTGGCATTTGCCTGCAGCTGAAACCGTTTCTTAGAGAGACTCATAGTCTGAATTTATCTTTATTAAGGCCTTGTCCAAATGATAAATATATGCTGCCTGCTTGGTATCTGCCACTTGGAAATAAATCACTTTAGGATTGATTTGCTAACAGCTTTCTTCACTCTGTGTCCTGCTGCCTGGGACATGCTGGAGTTCCTCACAAAAGCACACAGATAAGTCGAGCTGCTGTGAGAAGAGAGCTAACAACAGTGTGACAGAGCACCACGTATTTGCTGGCACAGATGTCTGCATGATTGTCATTATTTAAAAATTGTGGAAGTCACAGCTTACTCGAAATTTGTGAAGGGTTTACTGGCAACCTTTTTTTCGAGCTTGTTCTGCATGGGCATGAAGCTTGAACATTGCTTGGTATAGCTCCACTGCCTGCCTCCCACAAATTTTAAAATGGCATATGCAGAGGAGCCCAGTTTTGCAGTCCCTCGTGAGATGAACCATTGTGCTGTAAAATGGGCGAATCTGGATTGCTTGCTAGTTTTTGGGCAGCTTAACCTGGAGTTTTTGTTCTATGAAGCTACTTGAAGCAAAGACTGCTTTCTGAAGGGATGCTGTACTTTCAGAAATATTAATGCTTCCAAATGTTAAGAGTGATACTGTTTGCTCCTAAGCTCAGATTCATTTTTATTGCTGTGGTTCATCTCTCTCCATGCAGAAAGGCAGATGCAGGAAGACACAGCTGCAGTGTGTGTAACCAGGTAGGGGAAATGGTGAGCACAGCAGTGCCGAGGCTGACGGTGGCATCGCAGCCATTGGGAGGGAGCAGCCACTCCTGGGCTGGCCTGTCACAAATCTGCCTTCAGTGGCAGTTCTGGGACCTAAAGCAGCCTCTGTAGGGTTCATGGTCTCTTCCACCTAACAGCCGTGAGGATTTTCATTTTCTGTTGTGGGTGAAGGGCAGGCAGGGGGGCGCTATGATTATTGCTCCGTTAGCATAAGTGAAAGCCCCCCTGCCAAAGCCTGCAGAGGCACAGCTCTTACTGGCCTTAGGCACATGCTTAAAATTAACACGTGCAGAAGCACTCTGTGGGCTGGGCTGGTGCAAGGCAAATGTTTAAAGTTAGTTACTTGAGTAAGTGTTTGGATGACGCTAGGTCTGAAAAGCGTTTTATGGAAGTGATTCTGGAAGCAGATGGAATTTAACAGACTGAGATTGCTCTGAAATTTTTGAACCGTGTAGTACTAGTTAATAGAAAAATATTCTTGCTCTAAAACATCGTTTTTAAAAAGCCTATTATCTTTTATAAAATTCCTTAGAGGTTTTCCATAATGGTATTTAAACTGATGTATACGGTAGTGCTTGATGGGTCTGTGCTACTGCCTGACTTTCATGTTACTACCAGCCCTGCTTTACTGACATTGTATTTTGGAGAAGCAAGAATTACACTGAAGTGCAGCAATTTTCTATTATATACAAACAGAACTTCAGAAATCACCTCTTTAACCTGAAAAGCCCCGGGATCTTGATCTTGGAGTAAATCAAATAAAATGCTTTTGCATTTTGGTCTTCTATCTGGTACATGCAGCTGATCTAAAAAAGCTCTCCAGTGTTTCTGAGGGCAGGTATGTTGTTTAACTGTGTAATAGCTGAGGCTGAAAATGTTGTTTCATCTAAAGTATGTAAGGTGTGCTTTGAGTGAGATGTAGCTAAAAGCCTTTGTGGAAAAGACCAGGTTGTACACGATAGCTTCTTTCGGAGTCAGAGTCATGGCAGGTGACTTAGAGCCCTAGAAGGCTGGTAATGAACTCCACTGACATTGCCTGGGAAGGAACAGCTGCCTGTGTTTCACGTTAATCTAAGAGTAACAAGAAAAAATGCAAGTTTGGACAATATTTTTCTTTACAGCCACATTTGAGACCTGAGGAAAACCATCTAAAATATGTTTTTCACAAAAAAAAAAATAAATACCTTTAAGGCCTGTATGAGAAATTTTGTGTTTTGTATCTCTTTTACTTAAACATATCAATAAGAAAACTTGAGCTAAAGCAGTCTCATTAACAGAACTACCATTTTAAAACTGAGAAATATTTGATCTTTAAGTGTTTTACAAAATTAACAGTGAATGTGAAGACTGAGATGTTTGTTACTTTGTGCATGGCACCCATTTTTCCTCCAGGGTATTGACTACTGCATATTAGTAGCTATGCAACAAATGCTTCTTGTTGGGAGCAGAATGTTTCCAGCAGGTGCTGCCAGTTCAAACTCATCTAGTCTGATGAGGAAGAGAATTTCATAGAATTCACTTTTTGTTTGTTTATTTATTTATTTATGTTACTTCATGTTTGCCTAAGAGGGGTGTCGATATCGAAATGGAATTTCCAGATAGTGGTTGAATCTAGAGAGTTACAACAAATGAACAGTGATGGGCAATTGTCTCCAGCGTCCTTATGGGAAAGTGTGTGTGTTTCTTTCTAATTTCATTAAGTATTGGTTCCTGTAATAGATGCATCCCTAAAAGACAGCAGTGAAATCAATAATAATGATTGTTGCGATGGATTGTGGATGTGTGCATCTTTTCCTATCTTTTCCCCACTTCAGTTTCCTTTCACTTACTGGTACCAGAGGCTTGCTTGCAGCCTGGCCACTGCCTCTCTTGAGGCTGGCAGCTCTTCGGTTCAACAGAGTTTTCTGCTGGTTTGTCTGAAGGTTTTCTGCTGGTTTGCTCTGGTTTGAGCTGAATGCTCCGAGAGCTGAGGGAAACTCTGCCAGGCTCAGCATCTCCACGGAAAGGGATTCCTGGGGTTGGGGCACTGAGGAGTCTGTTGCTCTTCAGGGCCTCTCCTCCTTACCTGGCCACAGCACGTTGAGGTACCATGACTCCAGAGGGCAAAGGCTCACAGATATTTTTCTGATATCCCAGAAACTTGGGGCTTAAAGCAACCAGGATTTTCTGAGGGAGCAGGTACGTGGGCTGCTCAGGCTTTGCCCAAACGACCTCAGCCTTCCTTCAACTGCCAGCCTTTCCCAAACTTGTTCACTTTTCAGTGGGATCAATAAACAAAACGAGCAAAGTAGAGCAGATGGGATGTGCGTGCAGGGTTGGATGGAAAGAAGGCAGGGGCCTTTCCTTCTGGCTACAACACAGCCTTAGCCTGAGAAACCACATCCCAGAAACCTCAACACAGGAGCTGTTGGATTGGGACTGCTCTACTCACTTCTCGGCTGATCCCAGCATACCTCTTGCATGAAGGCAGTTTTCTGGCTGCTTTGTTCTGCCTGAATTGATGATAATTAGGTATCGGCATATATATTGTGCCATACAGTGCTGCTTGAGTAATTCCCGTATGGATTTAATTAATTAAGCTAAGTGCAAATGTGTAAATTCTGTATTTGTAAAAGTAAAGTGCTGGATTCCATTTTCAGAAAGATTTTATTCTCTGGAAACTGTTAATACATTTCCACTGCTATCACACTTTAAATGAACTCATGAGTTAAGAACAGTGACAGAGAATAAATTATCATACAGCTGGTAGGAGCAAGATAAATAAAAGGATATACATAAAAAATAAATGGATTCTGTCCCTGTATATGTGGAAGAACCAGCCCTTGATGATGAAAAGCTATTAACTAGCTTAGTGTAATTAACTGTTTTAGTGTTGCTTCAGGGAGAGGGGTTTGCAGTTCTTCCTTTGAAGCCAAGTGTCACAAGCATGTGCGAGTGCGGTAACAGCTCTTCTGCACTGAGAAACTGCTGAGGAAATGTACAGAGGAAGAAGGTGGGGGAATCTGGGGCAGAAGGGTTGTTTCACTCTTAATTCTTCTGCATCTTTTTTTCTGTAGCCAGCTGAAAGAGATTGCCAGTGAAACAGTGAACTTGAATCTGCATCTGAGGCTCTGAGCATCACCTTGCAATAATCTCCAGGACAGTGGGAAGGTCGCTCTCTGTGCATCTCACCCAAGGTCAGTCATAAGCACCCAACACAGGGAATACAGGCAGACCTCTTTGCAATTCTGGCAGTGCAAACTGGCTGGAAGAGGTACAGGAACACCCCATCTTGCTTTGGTGGCTGGGTATACCTAGTGACCACAGCCCCTGCAGTCTGAGGACATAGCTGTATTTACTGAGGACTCAGCACAGTTTTTTCTCATAAGAATACGAAGCATGTGGGATGACAGTATTTGCTGGCATGTCTGCTGCTTATCTGTGGCAGCAAAACTCTCAAATGTGCAGACTGGTTGTGACTCAGGGACAGCATTTCAGAGATGAGTGTGGACCTGCGAGCACCATCAGCAGAGGAGGAGCAAACAGCTCAGCGCCCCAGCATGGAGAAGCTCTTTTGCAGGGCCCCATCCTGCTGGCCAGCTCAGGTGGCCTTGTCAATGGCACCACAGTCAATGGTTCCTGCCACCTTGCTGGCCCTGGGACTACCAGCTGCAGGGCTGCCAGCCTTGCTCGTCCAGCTGAAATGTAACACCATAACAGTAACACCATAACAGCAAGCAAACAGGGTGGGAAAAAAAAAAAAAAAAAGATTAAAACTCAGCCCAATCATCTTGTGATGCAGGCTGGGACACGGGCATGAGAGCGGGACAGCCCTTCCCAGCATCCTTGCAGGCTTAATCCAGTTTTCCTGTGAAATTGGACCCTAAAATGTATGGATCTGTTGCTATAATGAAACACTGATGCAATAAGGTTTATTTTCTAATCCTTTCCGGAGGGTCCACGTATGTTTTGTTCTCTGGCAGAGCTGGTATGGGAGGCTCCCTTCCCCTGCTGGTCACCTCTCCCTGTCCCTGGGCTGCTGTTCACTGTTTCCTTTGCCATAAGAAAGGAGTGGATCTGGGGACTGCAATGTCTCAGGCCAAAACGAACATCATCTTGACAATTAACCTGATTTCTGCACTTCTTCCAGCAAAGCCTCCCCAGATAGTGAGGCAGCTCTGCATGGACCTGAGCCCCCAATCCCAAAGGAGACCAGGCCCTTCTCTCCCTCTGCTCCTCTTCCTTGCACCTCAGTTTCCTTCTCCACTCTCAGCAGTGTGAAGCACAGCACTGTGAACCTCTGCAGGCGAGCAGGCAGAAGAGCTTGCTAACAGAGATGCTATTTTGAGTCACCTGTGCTGATACTGGCTTTCAGGGTATGGTTGTGCCCCGGCAGGCTTGGGTTGCTTGCATCCTGGGGTTTCTGCTTTCTTTTTAAAGCTGTGTATCACCACGGAAATTGTCTGGGCTGCTCAGGGGGTGATGGGCTCAGGGAGGTGGCAGGAGGAAAGAGTGGGGTCAAGCTTGCCTCTCACCTGGGAACAGAGGTACCAGTCCAGGCTGTGAAAGCTGCACTGCAATGCAAGTGGGAACCAAAGATGCAGGTTGCGGGGGGGGGGGAAGGGAATAATAATAGTAATAAATATATATATATATATATATGGGGAACTATGAATAGTCTTGTAAGAAAGACCTGAATTTACTGCAATTTTGCTTCCCCCCGCCCAAGATATATAGGCACAGATCTTTGTGTAGCTTTTTTAGTTAGTTTGTTTAAATCCAGAAGATGTGCACGCAACTATCATTTCATTACTGAAGTTTAATAAATGGATATCTGAAAGCACTTCCTGATTTTCTGCTGGAAGGCCCTACGGTAATGAAAAGTATTATTTTATTATTCAGTGTCATTCTTGGTGTGGGCTCTGAGGCTGGCATTGTGCTGAGATTTTCCTACTGAACAAAGCACTGATCTTATCTTTCCTTCTGCTGGTTTTTCTGCACTAGAAATTCCTCTGTATGGAAAGGATGGACTCAAGATTTAGTGGGATCAATAGGGATTTAAATGTAACTTGAGTGTAATATATCCAAACCAGCTTCTTGTGGCTAATTTCCAGGTTAAAATGTTTCCCTGAATATGTGTTTCTCCAGTCACCTGGATTTTTTCCTATTCTACATTTTGAACTCCTTAAGAGCAAATGATTTATTTCACTGATGTTTACTCCTGTCACTTTTCTTCCCAGTGCTCTCAAAAAAAGGTTGTGCAGAAGGGCACAAAATCCGTCCATAGAGAAGTGCTGGTCTTTGCCTATGAGGTGACGCTATTGTCAGGGAACATGAATAATCCTCTTCTCTTTTCTACAAAGGTCTGATCTTTCTTCCCCCATCTAAGATAAAACAGTCTGTCTGTCCTATAAATGCATAGTGAAGTGTAATTTCACATCAAATCTTTGTCCCATGGTCAGGTAATGTGATGCTCATCTAAAGGATAAGAGAGCTTGACAAGCTTCAGCTCACCAAAAAGGTAATGTTCATCACTGCCTGAATCTAATTTGAGCTTCCTTTCTAGTTCACTGTCCAGGGAAGGAGACATGAGGGACTGAATATGTAGAGGCCAGGCTGTTGAGGGACTTTATTACAAAGGACTAGAAAAAGAGGGCTGCCCTCTGTGAGAGATGGGGAATTTTGAGTCTCTTGTTTGTTATAAGAAAATCAAATGACACCAAAACAGCCTTGAGACTCTACAATAACGGTTAAAATAATATATATTTTTTTGAGTTTAAAGACCCTTGCCCATACATGTGTGTTATGTTTTCTGTTGCCCTTCAGGGAACTATGGAGTTGTTAACCTGCTAGCATAGAGGAAAACTGATTAGTTAGTATGCCTACTAGGTTTTTTTATGTTTGGTTTTTCTAATATATAGATCAAACACATTTTGTTTTTTTTTCATTTTCACTCTGAAAATTTGTATGGATCAATCTTATTGACCTTTTTACACTTTGACAAACTTTAATTAAGTCTCCTACACAAAATCTCATGTAAAAGGAGAAAAGCTCAATATCATGAGTGGTTTTGTTTATAGCCCTCTGGACCAAGGACGCCCAAACATTGCCAAGACCTTATTGATCATTTATGAGTCATTTGTTCAAAGGTTATATCCTCCACAGATGGTGGATATTTTTTTCTTGGGGTCTGCAAAGGCAGTAAGTTTCCATTTTCTGCTTAGGTCAAGACGAGATGGCATCCTCTGACAATGGCAGTCACAGAACTCTGTGCTTCTTATTAAAGATGAAACAGGATTGAAGAAACCAGCAGGGCTCTGCTCATGATGCTTTCTAAAGGTAATGGGCTGAATCTTCTGTACATTGGCAAAGGTTTATTAGCTTCAGTGGAGCTACTTGTTTTGGCTGGGGATCTGATGTTTACCCTGTGCCTCATTTAGGGATATATATTAAAAAAAAATCACACACAAAAAGGGAAAAAAATAGAGAAAAAATACTCAGCAGTGAGAACATTTAAAAGCTGTTTCATCAGGCATCTATACAGTGCAGGTGTAAAACCTATGGTGAGGATGTTATTGCAGAATACTTTGCATTCAATAAACTTATGTCACGCACAGAGATGTTTGCTCACTAATTCTCCTTCCAGAGGGAAAGGCAAAATTTGACTCACTGATTATAATTCCTTAAAGTACATGGAGGCTTGTGAGCAAAGTGCTGTCTATAAATTAAACAATAACAGTAATTCATGTGGAGTATGGCAGCCAGGCTGTGACTGAAGGATGCTGTCTGATGTGCTCCCAGCACATGAACCTTTGATCCTTGCCAATCAGATTAGGAGCAGCTTTTAAAACAGTCACATAGCAGGATTGCCAGAAAGGTTTATCATAATGATTAGGGAGCACATAATTAAAGCCACTCCCAAACTCAAAACGCATTCTCAGCAGACTTCAGAAACTCTAAAATGCTTGTTTATTCAATAATTACAGAGCATAATTATGGTAATGAGGTTAGCTCAGATTTACATATTAGCAATGCATTTTAATGATCTGATTATACAAAAGTGAGATACAATAGATTAAATTTTATGTGGAAAATTTGTTGCCAGACTGGAATCAGGAAAAAAAAAAAACAACAAACAAAAAAAGCCCACACAACAAATAGATTTATAAGAGCTCAGGGAATTACCATGTAATAAATCCTATGGTTGTAATGAAATAACTAGAGCAGAAAAAAATTCAAACCATTGTATGAACAAAAATCCCCAGCTGCAGGACTACTGCTGAGTGACATTAAAGAATATAGGTTTTCTTTTCTTCAAACTATTTTTAAAAAAAATCACCAAATGGGCTACAGAGTCCTTGGAGACAATTTTGTGAAGAACAGTCACTGTTTTTGTTTCTGAACAGTGAAGTTAGCAAGTCTAGATAAAGGAAATGACCCTCCTGTTTTCTCACCCAGCTCTCATCTTTTCTTTCATCTGTCTCATCTTTTCTTCCTTTCATCCAGCTTTTGCTTCTCTTGCTTTCATTCAGTGGTGTTCTCTCAAAAAGCCCTGCTATGTTTTCTACCAATAAAATTTGTATTTCTGTCTGTGGTTGGAGTAATTATATTTTCTTTGTGTGGCTTTTTTTTTTTCTTTCTCAGGCTCTGTAAAGCTTTTTGAATTTTATTTTAAAGGAACAATTCAATTCCTTTAATCTTTGCTTTGGTAATACAGTATTGTCTTTGACTCATTAAATGTCCCTCTTTTGTTGTTTTAAGAGGTTAGTGATTTATTTTGTGCAGCATTGTAGCAAATTGGATGATCCTTAAGTCAGGGAAATCAAAGCATGTGATGCACTAACTGGCAAAGGGGGATAACATGCTGAAATATTCTGTTTGTGTATGATGGGCTTGATCTATTTTTTTATTTTTTTTGGTAAATGATTACAACGTTCAGAGGTATAGTGTGAATAATAGTGAAATTAAAATGTGAGAATTAAACAATCCTGAGGATGCTGAGACTGAGATGGTGATGTTCTCTCTCCACCAGGCAGAGCAATACATGCTGCTTTGTCAGCAGGATTCAGTCCATGTCCCAGTTTAGCTCTGCTGGATGTACCCTCAGCTCCAGCTCCTTGCTCTGGGTTCAAGGACTGCCTAACCACAGGAGCTTCTGTGCTGAACAAACTGCTGAGCAGACAGGAACAGAGGGATATGGCGCTGTGTAAGAAACAGTAGTTTTAGTAACACTGGTTTGATACCAGGTCCCAGTTGCATCCTGGGACACCCAGCCCTGTCCTGAGCTTATCACAGCAGCCATTAGAAGCTCCCATTTGCATTATAAATCAACAAATGCCAATCTGAACCATCGCTTTCAAAAATGTTTGCTCTGAAGTTGAGTGGCCAAGTCTGAAAAACAGAGCCCTTATGTTAAGTAAATTCTTGTACCTCACTTAAGAACGACAGCATCCTTGTACCTTCTGGGGTGCATTCATTTGTAGTGGTCTGGCTTGTTGGATGAAGAGGGAGAACCAGTAAACTCCTAGGAAGAAATGGAAAAGTAATTTTAACCAGGTTCAGGTTAATCTTATTTTTAAGCATCCATATTGTCAGTTCTCATTCTTTCCATCAGTAAATGGATACCACAGAAATGTTTTTTACTGGTGCTTGGTTCCACACAATACTACACACACATGCTAAACTTCTGTTTTATGCACATCTTTATAATTTCATGAAAAATCAGATCCCCATGAGGCAGTGTTTCCTAACTGGTCCTTTGCCGAGCCCTTATTACAGTATTTTTTAAATACACTTTTTTTTTTTTTTGAGTTGCACCAATAATGTTATTCGTTCTTTAATACACCAGCCTCTGAAAATCTATTCTTTGAAGTCCATAGGCAAGAAGACTTATGGTGTTTGTTTTGAATATAAGATTTTGTAATTTCTTTAGCTTGTTTACATTTTTTTTCCCCCAGGAAATCATTTCATCCTTGTGTATCAGCACACCAGGGATGGACTTGGCCAGATCTTGCATTTTCTTTTTGCGAGAGAGGGAAACATGCTTGCACTTTTCTTTATTTGTGTTCAGGTGTCCTGGTACAAAGCTAATTGCACTGCTTTCTGGGATTGTTTGCCCATGTTTTAGGGTTTGCTTGCTGTTTGCCCTGTGTCAAGGAAGAAGACTGAATTTGCTGTTTACACTGTTCTCTCACTGTGCTGGACAGGGAGCTCTCAGATGCAAGGTGCGATGCTTTGACTGGCATATTGTTGTATGGGACTGTATTAAATGAGCGAGTAGCTGCTTTAACTCGTTGCAGCAGCACTGTGAGAACTAAACCAGCTCTGCTCCAAAGGCCTCTCATCTTTCATGTGTTATAATATTTTATTCATTTGACAATAGTCCCATAAATTTCCCCATGAACACCTCTTCCTCTCCTTGGTATTGTTAATTTTAAAGAGTTGACTAACTTTGGGTTTAGCATTGGACGTTGCCCTCGATAAAACTCAATGCGAAGTATTATTTACATTAAAGGTTTCTGTTTCCTACTGAAATCAGTAGCAGATGACTCACAAAAGTGCAAAGATGGCAAAAAGCCCCTGCTTGTGAAGAGCAAGCTCTTTATTTTCCTTCTCCAGAGCTCCTTGCAGGAACAGCTCTGGTGGTTGTCCTGGAAGCAGCTTCATTGTCACGCATTCAATGCAACCTTCCCTTTAACAAAAGACGATACATTTCTTTCTCTCTCTAATTAAAGCTTAGACTTCAAAACATTGTATATTGTCTGGGGCTCCAACCATCTTCTAAAAGAAGAAGAATAACCCTTTCTTTTGGAGGAAAAGATCTCAATGCTATCTATACTTCATGGATTTTGAAGTCAGCACATGAGCATTGTGAGTTGCATAAATCCGATGGATATTCTGTGCTTCAACACAAAAACTTGTCACCCAGGACATTATTGCCTGAGGCTTGGAATAGAGAAGCTGCAAGCCCCTGCAAGACACGCTCCAGACATACTGATATATCTTTGCAATGTATTTTTACTGTCCAAATACTAGCTAGATAAGTTCATGTAAAAGTCACGCAATAAAAATATCTCCATGCCGGGCTGAGGATAGTCATATCCGTTCTTTTCGAAGTCAAATATAAATGATCCTGCTCATTAAAAAAACCTCCCTGCTGTGTTGCCCTAGCCTATTTCTCTTGTCCTATGACTCTAACAACGTTCATTCTTCTGTTCTATATTTGCCGTTTTGAGGACACTGAGGGTAGAGGAGAGCTTTCTGCTTCTTCATCTCCGTATCCTGCTTGTGGGAATGCTATGGCACGCATTTTTTCCGAGCCAGCTTGGCTGACTGGTTTCTTGTCAAGCCGTGTTTGTTGAGCTCCTCAGCTTCCAGATCCCCCTTCCTGGGAAGGATTTGATTATAAGGAAGATGGTGGGACTTCAGGCCATGAAAAGTAATTGAGCTTTCAGATCTTTCCTCTGTCCATGAACCGAGTTTTGTGAGTCCAGCACATTAGCTCTGCTGACTTTGAGTGAGGCTGGTTGATACCACCTGGTTAACTGTAATTGGCAGTGAAACATTTTTGTAATCATTTTGGTATGAAAGTTGCTAGACAAGCAATAAATTACACCATGTTGTGCTTTATGAAACACATGAAAAACTTAGTGAAAGTAAAACAATTCTATAAATCCAGCTCCTCCATATCCAAAGCATGTGCTTTCTTGCAAGGTGACTGGTGAAATGCGTGTGCCTCTCAGCATTGTTATTAGGAGGAATAGTTTCCCAATAACTCAAATATATGTGAGAAATACACACACACATATAGACAGAGTAATAGATCACTTCTCCGTACCTTCAGAAAATGTTACCTTTTTCTCTGCCCTGAGATTTTAGGTACTGCTCAAAGGGCATGCAGAGAAGGGGAAGACTTCTCAAGGTGAAAACTGGGCTTGTGGGGCTCTGCAGCACCTGCAGGTACAGGAACCTGACCCTTCCTCAGGCTGCAAGCTGTGTCCCCAGGTGAGCAGCACCTCTCCCTGCAGGCTCCCAGGTGGGCACTGGCACTAGTGGAGCTGCTGGTGGGTCCTGAACTGGCTGAGCTTCTTCCACTCTGCGTAACCAACCCACAGTTGCTCAAATGAAATAGTAATAAATATAATCTGTGATGAGGGCTTCCTTACAGCTCGGGCTGTGGTGATGGGGAACGCTTCCCAAGAAATGAAATTGCTGATCTAGGTGACTTTATATTTTAAAAGAAAGAAAATTCATTCAGTGAAGTTAGCAAACAGGGATGTGGTGGCTCTGTAGCCACAGGTGTCAAATGCTCACTGCCTTGGAACTGCCGAGCCTGTTCGGGGAAGATTGGCATGGACTTGCCTTTCTAGCTGAAGGCAGGAGGGTGGGAGAGCCTCATGGATGTGTGATGTTGAAAACCAGCGCCATGTAGATTTTGGGGTTTAAATGAATGATGATAACAAATTCACCAAGGATATATGTATGTGAATTTTTAATTGATTTGTGTTACTCAATATTAACATTTCTCAAAACACCAGAGAACCAACAAGGGGGAAGATTTCAGCCAGTCTGCATCAGATATGTTCCAGTTGTTGACAATAAATACATATTGTTTCTCTTGTAATATGACTTTTTCTGGGTTTCTGCTAGTTCTGTTTCTAGGTGTGTAATTTATCTGTCTTGCAGTGACTGTGAGGGGAGTGGCAGGATCTGGCTGGGTGAGGTGAGCTACCTCCTTTGTGAGCACTTTGTTTTCAGTCTGACTCAGTGCAAGCCGTAACCCTGGCACTGAGTGTAAGGTCACAGCTTTGGTGACTTCAGCACATCACCCCAGCTCTGGGGAAGACTGGATCCTCCTAGGGACGAGGGAGACTGGAAACCGCCTTGCTGAAAATGAGCAAAATTGCAAATGGATGATGCTCTGTAGGCATTCCTGCCCAGAAATCTCATCCAGCTGAGATTTCATGTTATTTCTGTCAATAACGGGGTATCACTGTGCGTACGGGTATCTCTGGTTTCTGTAGAGGGCATCTGAGGTGCAGGAGAGAAATGAGTTGCTGAAGGTCTCACGCAAGTCTTGCACTTAATCTGTGGAAGGAATCCAGCCACCCTTGTCCCCCATTTCCACAGTAACGTTCAAGCTTCAGGAAAGCTACAGAGTAGTAAACAACTGCTGGGAATAAATGAGCTTGTCATGCTAAGCGTACTCCTAAAGGGATGCTGTGCTACCTCTTTTTTCTTTATAAAAAACAGCTGGCCCACAGTGGCTGTAGTATCTAAGCCTAGGATAAAAGAGGATTGAAGTCTCCCAGTGCTAACAGGGTATCTCAAGCTGCCTTGTGGCCTGCAGGTGATTGAGAGCACATGTGGCTCTACTGCTAACAGCACACTAGCTGCTTGGTGAACTCTTTTTCCATTGGCAGCTTTTACTGCATAGGCAGGAGGTGTCTCTTCAACCAGTGCCTCTCAATCTGCCTTCTCCTCTCTTCTCTTCCATTGACTCAGGTTCAGAATCTGCAGAATGACACTGAAAGCACAGCCTAGGTAGGCCTTGCTGATCTGAGTAGTAACAGTGGGTTTATGGCAGAAACTCAGAGAAAGGAATTTCATTTCTTATTAACTCACTTTTTTTTTCTTTTTTTCTTTTTTTTTTTTTTCCTTCCTGCCAAAGATATGTGAAGAATAAGGCAGTAGTGGTAAGCAGCTGTGTGAAGAGAGGAAATAATGAAAGTTACTGCCCAATGAGAAAAGCTTTTTTGTTTGCTGAGTTGTTTGTGGCTTTCTTCTCGAGTTCTGTTGCTGTAATAATGGGTAACTGGTATAATAGTTTTTGTATTACACCTTGAAGCAAACAGTCATTAATTAGTCCTAAAATTTATATGCTGCTGTGTAGAGAGATTTTAATGTATTGTAAAGCAGAAGTAACTTTAACCAGCAGGGTATTTTCTATCTGAGCCAACACAACCTGTTCCATGCTAATGTTCAGTTTGCTGAATTCCTGGTTTTCCTAGATATTTCATTATCTTAGCACTATGTTTATAATCCCTACAATGTCTCATAAAGCAGGCAAATTGCATTAGCCTGCTTTCGTAGAAGAGCAGGGCCCAAGCTGAGGGTAGGTGCCTTGCGATGATTTGGGTGCCCTATCCGAAATGATGATCCTGAATGTCTGCTCAGCTGTCACTTAACCTTGAAGGTGGTTAATTCTTGTCATTAACTGATGTCTTTATTTTAATTTTGCTTTCCAGTACTAGGAGTTCTGCTTCGGTCCAGAGTGTCTCTGGAACTGCAACAGTATGATCTCTGCTTGCTTCTAAGAGAAATAAGGAGCTGTAAGGTAGGACATTCTCCTATCTGTGGCTTCTGATGCACTCCTGGCACGTGCCCACTACGCACTCAGTGAATGCCTTCTGCTACAAAATTCATGCTGGCCTTGTCGTGCTTCTTAAGTATTGCACAGGCGACGTGGAGAAAAAAAATGCAGCATTCAGAGTCCTGCACCAAGGCCTTATGGCATGAGGTTGCAATACATGAATTTAGGAACGAATTAGTTTGTGGCTGTGCTTGTAAGGGACCTGCCTGGAGTCAAAGGAGAGTCTTTGGAATTACAGTGAGCTTCCTGGATCACCAAAATGTGACTTAAACTGTAGATCCATTTGTTTTCTACTTTTACATTGTGGTGGGTGATTTTCTTCTGTTGAATTCTGACTCCAGAAGTCCTGCTATAATGCTGAAAATAATAATAAAAACAAGCAAACAAAAAGCTGTGTTTACAGGAAAGGCTTTGAAGGAAGGGACAGCCTACAGGTATAATCTCAATTCTGTCTCAGCAAAGCCTGCCCAGGAGGGCTGGCTGCTTCTGTCTGAGAAGAAGGTGGAGCAAGTAAGTTGTTCTCTCTGATGCCTTTCCCATGGCTTTTTCTAGAATTAGGTGGAAATTCTAGATTTGGCATTTTGACATTTTTCAAATTTGTGCTTTTGAGCACAAATTTGGCAATTTGACATTTCCAAATGAAAAAGTGATTTAAAATAGGGCAGGACAGGATGCTTTGAGGCTTTTCACCCTTCTTGCTCTCTCTCCTCACAAGTATCCGTCTGAGGTGAGGGGTATGCCTTATGAGGTATGGGCAAAGGTGTGTGTGTGCATGAGGGGGCTTGAATACATCTCATTTCCAGGTTTATTTAGACTCAGGTTCATTCCCAGTTTCATTCTCTGGGATTTTCCAGGCTGAAATCCTTTCTGTCCATTTGACTGTTCTGGAAATGCAGGCTCCAAGCCATTTGAAATATTTGTCTTTAATCTGGATAGTACTTCCAGCATGCTGGGAGGACCTTGGTGTGGAGATGTAACACCCAGGCTGTTGCACAAAGAAATGTGCTGTGGGGAGAAATACCCAGGCACAGATACATATACACATACACCTTCTAGTTGTCGCAGGCGTTAGGATGTGCTGTCCCCTGCTCAGATTGGTGGGGGGAAGTGCCAAACCCTTACTGATTAATTGTGATAGTTTGTAATGTGGGCAGTAAGATGACTTTATGGGATGTGGACCGAAGTTCACTTCGTGGTGTATCTTTGAACTTTTAGCACACTGTTAAGATCTTCAACAGAAAGGTACGTGCTGTTATCTATTTATTTATTTATTTATTTATTTTACTGATGGTGGGCCACGTGACATTCTACATTGTGTTGTTTTATTCTAACTCTGTTGCAGTAAGATCCATAATGGCACAAAATTATTCCCTCACTCATTTAAAAAAAAAAAAAGTTGATTTCTGTTCTTACTGTGTATATGTATTTTAAAGCTTTTTGTTATTCCCTATTACCTTGGGGCTGGTATTGTTTGCTCCATTTGCATCCTGCTGAAATACTTTTTTTGTTTTGTTTTTCCTGAAAATGCAGAAGAAGCAGTGAAAGAGATTTGCTGCAAAAGCTGTGCAAATATTCAAATAAATCAGCCAGCTTCCTTGGCAAATACACTCTTGGTATTATGCGTCCCTTTTAACATTTCAGACATTATCTTTCAGTTTAAAAAAAAAAAAAAAAGACTCCTTTCTGTGACATTCTAGAAGATTTTTCAGAGAACAAGTCTAATGGTGTTGAAATGTGGTACAATAGTTATTTGAGAACACAGCCTTAAGAAGGGGCACGTTCTGGCATTGCAACGTGTTTGAGATAAGAATGAAAACCCCGTGTCTTCAGCAAACAGAGACCGAGCTTAGTTTGAAGAAATGCCATGTGCAGCTTCTTTAAGAAACCACTAATTACACACCATTAGAAAATAAGGATGGGACTGCTAATCAGCTGCCGCTCCATATTCTAAAGTGTGTGTTGTGTTTGCAACTCTTGGAATTACTCTTTCAGCTATTTTCAGCGTTTTTCATTAACGAGATTGTCTACTCTTCCAGTTTGTTTACTTGAATAAAAAATAGTTTTGACTTCCATTTTATTTCATGAAGCTCCTGGGAAAACAGTTTATTTTGCAGTGATTTAAATAGTTACAATTAAATTGGGGCTTATCTAGCTGCATTTTCACTACCAATAGAGACTGGAGTGCCTCTTCTCCAGGGCAGAACTTGGCTTGAGACTCATGAGCAGAGCTATAAAAGGAAATGGGCTAAATGAGCAGCTTATCTTTTGTTACCTTCACAGACAGAATTAAACCTGTAAAGCTAAATCCCCCCTGGAATTAAGTAGTTTGGGAGAAAAAGAACAGAGAATTGCACAGTACCCTTGGTTATGGACTATTTAACAGCAGGGGCAGTTTATTTCTAGTTTGTAAAAGATTGTCTTTTTTTTTTTTTTTTCTTAATGCTCTCCTTTTTATAAATATGTTGTTCTTTTCTTATAAATGCTTAGTCACCCAGTCTCGCGGCAGCACCATGTGAAGAATAAAGTTCTGGTGCAGAGGGATGAGACAAGACACTAGCTGCTGCTTGGACCTGTAGGACTGTCAAAGTAGTCTTTGCTTCAGCTTCCCAGTCCCTAAGGTGGAGACAATTATGTGTTCCCATCTTTCTCTTCTGGGGCCCACAAACAGAGAAGACTTTCTGTGGTGTCTTTCACACTTTGCCTATAAAATGGTAGTATCTGGCAGCTTCAGTTCATCCCGGTTTGTTTGTGTGTTTTAGAAGTAGATTTAATAGGAAAACTACTGAAATTTTATCATGACAGAGCGTTCCTTGTGGTCAAGGATGGCAGTGCTTGAACTGCACAAGTCAGTTGCCTGAACGGAGTTAAAAGCAATAGCAATATCTTGTTGCACAGTTTGCAGGACCACTCAGCTCTGCTTGTATAATTGAGTTAACGATTCTCTTCCTTCACCTCTGACATGGCTCTGCCTTTATGAATGACAAACACCTTTGTGGAAGGGGTATCTCACAAAGCATCAAGTGTCACAACAAAGTTACAATAGCTTTCTCCGTGTTCTTTCATTTGTCACCTAGCCTAGGAATTGTTGACCATGGTGAATTAACTAGATGTTTCTGCTGTTTTACTCTTTGTTACTGGTTATATTAAAAAATAAATACAAGTTCTCCATAATGTTTGTTTTTCCCAGAAATCCTGGCAATTGCTGGCTGCCATACAGAGGTGCACTGTGATTGATACAGCTTTTGCTTTGGTGCAGTGAAGGTCAGACCAGAATTTGTGAAGCTTTGAACAAGTGGGAAGGAGGTTTGCAATGTTAGACAGTCCAAGCATGTGTGTTTATTCATCAGCAGCACTGGTATTACCTATACCTGAATAAATGTCAGTAGGTGCTGTAACATCTTTACTGAAAGACTTTGAGCATGTTAAGCTTTGCAGACTTTATGTTAATTGTCTCAAATGTGACCCTTACTAGGAATATCTTCTTGGAACTATGTAAAGGAATGGGAGAAAGGGGCCAATTGTTAGATACTTTTTGCAAATACATCTGAGAATTGCACTGCCATCTTTTTTTTTTTTTTTTTTTTTTTTTTTTTTTTTTTGACACGTTCAATCTGTTGCCCCATTCTTTCTGAGCAGATCAATGAGAGAATGAATTTAATTGTGCAGCTTTCCTTTCCCTTGCTGCAGGTCTGTGGAAGGGATGCTTATACACCCATCAGCCTTGCTGCTCCCTTTGTCCCTCTCCCCTGGCTGCTGCCTCGCCTTCTGGGTTTGCAGGCAGCATGGCAGATGTTGATAATGGACTCACCCCTCTGCCTGATGTGATTTTCACACAACATTTTCCCTATGACTTGCCTGACCACCCCGAGAATTAGCTGACCTGAGCAGAAAGTAAAGGGCAGCTAATTCCCTCTTTTTGACTTGTTAGAGAGCACAATTACACTAACTGTGTTCGTTTGGAGGGGCAAGGTGGCAAAGAGAAATGCCATACAAAGATTGTTAGGCAGGAATATAAAGTGGCAGAAGGCCAAGCAAGCTTTCCACAATTAATCTCTTTAGGGAAGATGCCAGCCTGAATGCTTGTGTACTCTCCTATGTTTGCTGATTCATGGCTGGAATAAGTATCAGCCTTTTTTTCTGGCTGAAGTTAATGAGAAGGAAAGGATACTGGCACTATCGAGAAAGTAAAATGGAGCCAGATTGAATCAACAATATAGAAATCCACGTGGGGTAGCCCTGATGCTTGCTTGTGTTTGGCTCTGACTTCCAGTTGTTACTTCCCCTGCTTGCAGTATTCAAATAGATAAAGATTATCCCTGACTTCTTGTTGGTGATTGGATGCACACCATGCCTTAGCATGTGAAACTCCGTGCTTGAGGTGAGGAGCTGGTTACCTGCTATGCACCGGAGTGAGGCACCACATAGGCTGGTGAGCACAGTCACACCCAGAACCTCTTCAAAATTAAATTAAAGATAAGTGGTACATTTGGGATGAACAGGGTGATACATTTTAAAGAATCCCCTGTGGCTTGCTGAAGAGGAGACTGTGCTGGATTTGGACTTCTGGAGGAGTGAAACACTGGCAAATATCCTTAAATCCCTAAAATATGTGAGACAACTAAATTGAGGGTTTGGGGAACCAACTAGCAAAAACCCACAAGAGCACTTCGCAGATCAGAACATGATAAAGGGCTTTTAATTTTTTTAACAAACTTTTCATGTTAACTCTAAAGAAAGAAGAAGGACTGCTGCACCGAAACTGTGGAAGTCACTGGCTGCAGTGGAACAGCAGAGAGATGATGCGGGCTTTGTCAGTCCAGGGGAAGGAGATTAAGGAATAAGGAGCTCCTGCCAATTCTTTAATGAGGATTTTTTACTTTAATTCCATTCCTCTAAACTGTAAAATTAAGAATAATAAGAGCCTTCAGTGTTCCCTTCAAAAGGTGGTTAAACAATGTAGATCTTTTTGGCTATGTGGGGTCTGCAGAGGGGTGGGAGCCTGTGCTGTCGTGCTACCTCCGCTTCCTCCCTCTGTGTCTGGGCCTCAGATGACACGGCAATGGCAGAGTGGGATGAAGCTGTTTACAACACTGCCAAACACTGTGCCACCAAAGGTACTTCACTTCTGCTCGGGTGCCTACTTGACTTTTTGAGCACATAAGGGACTATTATTTAACCAAAGAAAATGAAGTCCCATTTGCCTTATGTTCTTGAGGATTCAGAAGAGCATTTAGTACAATTATTGCTAGTACATTGACAAGCGGTTCTGAGTGATCTGGATAAAAACATCTGCAGTGCTTTCAGTCAATGTAATAGATTAAGATGATAAATCCAACAAGGCCTGCCTAGCAAAGCTAGCACTGAACTAGCATTCTTTTTTCTCCCTTAAGAATTGCTTCCATTGATGGATAATCTTCGTAGAACAGGAAGCTCTTAAATCTCCAGACAGTGGCTAATAGATGCAAATTTGGGACCGTCATATGCAGTGAACTAATAAGCTTGGCTGATCAGGGAACACGACAAGTGTGACACTTTATCAAGCAGTAAAAGCTGATTAGTTTGTGCATGTTTGGCTGTCCATATGCCTTGTTATTAGAAAGGTTTAAGATAGTTCTAATAATTGGAATGGATGTGAATTCATTTCCTTCAACATAGAAAAAGGAAGAAAGAAAAAAGAAAGTGAATGCAAAGCATTGATTTTTCACCCTTGGAGTGAAACAGATTGAGCAGAGTAATCCTGGAGGAGTCAGACTAACTGGATCTCTGGCTGCAAGTGTAAGCTGAGCAGCAAGAGCTGTTTCACCATGCTGCAGTTTGGGGTGGATCTGAGAGGAAAAGGTGGAGGAGATGGCATTATTGCAAAAGTTCCCCCAAGGCTCAGCTGTGATACATAAAGGGGTCAAGTGACTATGGTAGCAGCGTCAACCATCAGGAAGGAAAAAAGCCATGAGTTGCACTGATGTTGTTTATAGATAAACACTCTTAGAGCCAGAAATAAGTCATTTTATAGCAAACACCTTGGCCAATCGTGCAGCTTATCGTTATGCCTGGAAAGGAGTCCTTCATGCCATAAAATATCACTTGGGTACAATCAAGGTTGTGCTGTCCTTGTCTATCCTGGGCTGATTGAGGTTGTTACTTTTTGTATGTTTTTCATCCAAGTTCTGCCCTGTGGAGGAATTTTTGAGTACAAGGCAGTAAATAAAATAATCTCAGCCCACTGAACATTGCACATGATCCCAAGAGGGTTTAGGCATAAAAAAGATTCACAAAGTTCTAAAAATCTTTGTGAGGCACTGGAGAAGGAAACTGCCGTGTAGCAGGACCAGAGCACCTGGGAAGACAGAAAATAGCTCTGGAGAATCTCCTAGCATCATCTATGATGACCAGGGGAGTGAAAAACAGCCCTGTAGTTCATACAGCAATTTGGGTTAGGGAATTTCAGGTGAGGCCCAAAATTCACAGCTCTCTGCCCATAATAATTTAGAGCAAATATCCAGCTTCTTTGTTATATTTCCTTTTTTTTTTTTTTTTTTTTTTTTTTCCTGGTCTGTTACAGAGCAGTATGTGTCTTGTGGCAGATGGTATGGGCTTAAGATATAAGGGAACTACGCACTCTCAGAGAGGTTTCATCCAGGAGCCTATGAATAAGGTTGGAGGACATGGCTCTCCTTGAGCTGAACCAGTAACACCAGTGTGAGAAGCTGAAGAATGGTGCTTTGGTGTGACTCAGGCAGCAGATCCTACATTTCATTTATGGAAAGTTTTTAATTTTGGTGTCCCTTCTGACTGACTCTAGCTAGGAACTACTGTTTTCAACTCTGTTCGATGGAGATTGCAGCCTAGTTCAGAGAGTTTCATTGTGAACCTCGAGGAACCTGCAGAAGGATGTGGGAGGAATCTGGATTCCAACATGAGTGACTCCACTCTGCCTGCAGGTAAACGGAGCAGAAAGCAATTTTAAGCTTGGTGAATTTTGCTGTCCCTGTGGAAGTTTTCTTACTGCACAGATAGGATCCTGGTTTGTTCTATGAAAATTCATAAAGTCCTTGCTTAGGCCATGTCCTGAATAAAAGTGGTGGTGTCTGGAGGAAACCTGTTCTGTAATCATGGGGCATTCTTAAAAGTGCTTCTCTTTCTGAAATCAGCTTTGGCTGATTCAGCACGTTCTTTCTCTGAACCTCTGTGACACTGAAGTCAATAATGCATTCACCCCAAAGTGCGTTTCTGCACCTGTGTGCTATTTAGGCATCTTTCATTTGTAATAATAGACATGATTTGAACATGAGAACAGCCTTTTTCCTTCGGAGGCAAGCTGAGAAGTGTTACATCACGGATGATGAGGCTGGCTCATCAGTAGTACAAACAGTAAAAGCTTGCCACCTTCCCATGGCCCAGCAGTGAATGAGGACAAATTGGTTATCCAGTACTGCTTTTACTTTTGTTCAGAGCAGTGCATTCTCCAGGGGGCTACACCAAGGGCATGGGGCTACTCCGGGATCATCCATTTTATACCTTACACATTCTTGATTCTGTTGGATCTTTCTCCTGCAGTTCTGACCGTGGCTGCAGTGATGCAGGAGTGCTGGCCAACATGCCATACGGAGTAATGAATTCACGGGTCTGTTTCTTGGAAAACAATGTTTTGTTTTTGTTCCTGTTAATTCAGTGTTTGAAATGTCACAGGTTCACAGTTCCGGCTAGTTAATGTAGCCTTTATATCCACCAGGAAGAGAGGAGGAGCAGCTCTTGCTACTGAAGTGCACGTTTTGTCATTTCGTCTCTCACTGTGAGTCTTCACCACTTCACAGTAATTCTCAGAAACACTGTCAGCAAGGACACCAGAAAGCCACTCAGTTTGCTTGAGGGGCTCTGTGTTTTTCTGGATTTGATTACTTGTTCAATATGTACTACACTAAATCAGATCACTTGATTGTACAGATATCAGATGAAAACCCCCTCGTATACTCCACCAGCAAAGATGAGATTAGACTAGAATTCAGATACGTGCTCAGTGCTGGTCTAAATACATGCTGCTACTGTTTATCAATGCTAATAGTACACCCTTTCTGTCAAAGTTTTATTTCAGTGGAAAGTAACTTTCTGGTGATTTCCTTTTTATCTCCATAATGTTCTTTTGTTGAAACAAATGGAAATTTAAATTTATCTTTTTGACAAAAATGCTGACGTCCTAAAGAGAAAATTATCAAAGAGAGTTAAAAGTTTTTAGAGAAAGTTTTAGTCCCTTGGCCTAAGGCCAGAATCGGTCACTTGGATTCTCTGGCCTGACACACAGTGTTTTTAGTCTAACTCCTGCTTTGTAGTTTTGAAGCGATCTTATCCCATATTCTAGGATAACAGGTGGATGTAAAGAAGGACCAAGATGTAGCAGCAACATTTGCACAGCAAGTACACAAGCTAATGTTATACAGAGGGACCCAAAAGTACTGACAATATCTCACGTGTTATTTACCCAAGGTTACCAAATACCATTTTGAAATCTATTTTATTTGTGCCGTTAATCTCTAAGTCATTGATATTGCACTTGACAGAATATTGAAATACACTGTTATAATCAAAAGGTTTAAAATACATGTGACTGAATAGCAGCTTAAATTTCAGGAATAAAAGATCACACGGAGTTAGACATCTGAAACAATGCCAGGTGTCTGAACAATGTTACATGTTGCATGGGTCTGATGCCATGTTCTTACATAGTGTGGTATTTGATTGATGGCCTCTCTGGGAAAGTTCTCAAAGCAGACCCTTCAGTCCTCCCTTAATTGTTCCTTTATTTTTACTTTTGTTCAGACGCAGTTTTCCTGTACACCTGTGAGCTCCCATTACTCAGTCTATAGGTTTTTGTATAGCTCGTGAAACGTATTCATTTCTGTTGCGATAATTCAAGTCTTTAGGCATGTAACCTTTTCAAACCGCACAGGCCCTTGAGTCTTTGAAAACTGCTGGACTTTTTAAAGTATGGGTTTCTTTACAGCTTGGCTTTTGCTTCAGAATTAACAGGTAGGCTTCCTTCTGTGTTTTGCACAGAAGCTCCTTTCCTTGTTGCTAGGAATAACCTTGGTTTTGGGTTGCAGCCTGAGCAAGTACAGCTTTTTCTCTTAAGTCAGACCTGAGGTGTTGGTGTTGCTATGCAGAGAAGGAATTGGAGCCTTTCTGCATCACCACCCCAACTGCAAAGCTGGTGATGTGTGCACAGTCTGCTCTAGAGTCACGGGTGGGCTGGGGCAGGGCTGTGGAAAAGATAAAGACATCAGAAAGACAAAGTTTCTGCAGGCAAAACAGAAGTAACAAGTAATAAGCATAATAATAAGACTCTTGGCATCACTTTCCTTTAGGTTTGTTCTGGAGGTTCGTTTTGGCTTTGTTACTCACACTGGTGGAGTAACAACACAGAACTGTATTCCCTGCTGAGAGTGTGCATTTCCCAGTGTGTTTATATGTTCATGAAGTTTTTGGCACAACACGGGATCCTCCAAAGAGGAAGCAAAATTAGAAGTTGCATTGAGAGTAAGAAAAACCACTGACAGGTGTGAATACATGAGGTTAATTATGGAAAAGAACTGGTCACAGAGTGTGACATACTGCATAAAGCAAGGACTGAAATTATAAAGGACCTACAAAGATAGAAAGGAGTCATAAAATAAAGCATTACTAAAGAACTGAGGTGGCTGAGGGTAGCAGTGATTCAGGACACAGCTTTTTTTGCTAGATGTCTGAGATAAATTTGGCTCATGTATGAAAATTGACTGAAAACGGTAGCTGAAATGAATCACACGAGGGATTTTCTGATCTCATTTGTAGTGGCTTGTATTACTGCATTGTGTTGAAGATCTTTGTGGTAATTAAAGGAATGAAAATGAAGAGTGAATAAGCAATTGGGTGTGAACACAGCACTCATTTTGGATGTGTGTGGTTCACCTAGACTTGCTAGGAGTAGTTTTACAGAAGTAAGCTAGAAGAGGTTTTAATACTACCTCTTGTTTTATTTTTCAATTAAAAATGAAATGAAGCCCTTGGGTTACTTCATCCAAATTCTCTCTTCAAACTGTAGGTTGGCCCCCCATGGACCTAAAACATATGGTGGGTGTGGAAGTCTCAGGTAATGGCACATCCAGGGGGACCTTCTTAATGTCCCCTGGCAGTACCTCACCCCCTCAAAAAAAAAGTCTGTAAATTAGTGCTAATCTAAAGCTGCTGTTAAAAATGTATCTCCTCCTTTTTGCTGAAAGTTCCTTCAGTTCAGGGTAGTGTTAGGGACTGGAGGATTTTACTCAGCCTCCCTGTGGAATCTCCAAAATCCATTAGCTGCAAAAAATGTCACAATTTTGGAGGTCTCTGCCACAAGTATAAAAATGTCCTCTACCAAAATAAAGTGAGTCCCACAGCCCACTCAGGGCTTACAACTGCAACGAGTGCCAAGCGATAGCTTTCATGTGTGTATTTCTCATTTGAAGCTGATTCTCCAAAATGTCCCTTGTTTCAGCTGAAAAATTTCTTTAGTCTCTAAATTGTCCTTGACTCAACAGTGACATTTTCAAATCGGGTAAAATTCAAATCTAAAGGAGGACATTTACGGTTTTCTAAATATTTAACCTCCCCTTTCAGATTTCATATTCTCAGTTTAGGCCATTTGTCGCTACTCATTTATTTTATCCTTATTTCTGTATCATAAAGTTCAAGGCATGTGTAGGGAAAAAAGGGAGTCCCAGAATGGCCCTGAACGGTGCGTTTATTACAGACCATCGCTGCAGTTGTTTAAGTCATTGTATTTTAGGGAGCAATGATCAGGCACTTTTATCACCCTCTTTCCTTATACATCAATGTACCCTGCAGGGACACCGTCTGTCATATGCCATCGGATTGTGTGTAAAGATTCCCTCTGACTGCCTTACTTGGGGAGCTGCACTGGTTGCCCTTGGGTCTCTCAGTGGAGCTTCAGATGCTGGCTATGATCCCCGAAGCAGTAAATAGTCTGGCACTTCTCTGCCTGCACGATAGTGCTGCAGCTGCTGGTCAGCAGAGGGTACTTGAGCCAAGAGCCAATTGTCATAAAAGGGAAAAGCTGCTCTCTGATTTGGGGATGCACTCCCTCCTCTGGTCCCAGATTGCCAGATTCGGTGAAAGGTTTTTTTGGACACAGCATGTGCTTTCCAAATAATAAAGGATGAGGAAGGGAAGTCTGTAAGGGAGTGGCAGAGACCTCCTTGAAAACTTTCAGGTGTTTAAAGTCAGCAGTATATCACAGCACTTCTCAGCTGTCAGTGCTCCCCAGCTGCAGGCCATGGGGTGAGCTTGTGAGAAAACTGCTTACACCTGAGAATAAGCTCCCTCACATTGAAAGGTGTGGAAATGGGCAGTGAAGTGATGGCAAGAAGCCATCTTGCACCACTCCTTGTAAGTTGCTTGAAAATGGAGCCATTTGTCACCCACAAAACAGAGGAGACAGCAAAATGAGGTGGGTGAAAGCAGGGGCTGCAGCGTGGGTGAGCAGCAGCTGCCACGGGGATCCTGGGCATGCAGGGGGCATTGGCACGGGGATGTTGATGTGATCCTGGCCATGTAATGCTGCTGCTGCTGCAGGCTGATGTGTCACCCTGAAAAATACAATGCGTGGAAAGTGTCAGCTAGCCAGTGCCCTATTACTGCAGTGGGGTGCAGAGGGAAGCCAAGAGTTTGGAAGAAAAGGAGAGGGCTCTGCAGGGTTGCTGGCCAGCCTCTTGGTCTGGGCATAAGAGCTGCAAAGGAAAGTTTGCTGCTCTTCAGCAGCTATCCTCTGGGAATCAAAAATGCTTAACAAGAGTGCATGCTGCAAATATGTCCTGCTCTTCTCCTCGGGAGGAAATGCAAGCGCTGTGACCATTGCAATTGCTTGCTCAAGGTCAATATGGAGTAAAAATCTGGAATTGCAGTTCCATAACTGTTGTTGCATCTCTGGGAATTTGCTACACACACTAAGAGCTCGGTTCTATGAGTCGGTCATGATAATAGAATAAATACTGAATTGCAAAAAAATAATTAGTATTTAAAGAAAATCATGGCACTCTGGTTTATCCATGAGAATGTGACTGCAAAAAGCGTGTAAAAAAGAAAGCCCTAACCTTTTATCAAATGACACAGTGTGATTTGTAATTAGGTAATAGCTGTTGTCTCCTGACAACCTAAGATGATTTCCACCAGATTATTGTGGGATCAATACTAGCTGAATAATTAAAATTCAATACTGCTATGTCTTTATCAATAGCACTGTAGAAATGATATATGACAGATTTAATTGAATTTGTCAGACAGTTTGGCTACATGCATAGATCAAGGGGATATTTTTAGAGTTTTGTGTTTCATTTCTGATTATACTTACCTTGTACCTTTTAACATTCATCGTTACATCGAAGCATTAAGACTGCTTGCTCAGGGAGCACTGGCAAACTGTAAATAGTGACCCTGAGTTTATGCTGAACTTTAAGTCTAAATGTTAAGAGTCTTAATGCAGACTTCCGGTAATTACTTCAGGGTACATGTTAAAAGGCAAAACAGTGACAAAGTGGAGGCAACCAAGCGTTTTGTTTCTTTTTAATCATATCTGGTTTGTTAACTCCTTTATTACTAGCCCAACACCAGCTAGTCAGCTTGTATGTCATTCATCTACACCAGAAACTGGAGGTATGAATAGAGGATGGTGGAAGGTTATATGCATTCATTGGGCATCCGGCGTTAATGCTTTTCTTTTTTTTTTTTTTTTTTTTTTTTGGGGGGGGAGCATTTTACATTTGATAGCTATATGAAGCATGAATGGCAGTGTTTTGATTCTGAGCAGCCAAAGTAAATGTTGTATTCTTTATGAGTATTTGAACACTAACATCCGGTTATTACTCTCTGAAGAGCTGGCCATTACCGAGACGAAATAGCAAGGCACCTTTTATGTCGCAGCACCAAGACACACTGGAGAACAGAGAAGTAGCATTTCCACAAATTGGTCATAATTTCCTAGGATAAAGATGTGTATCTTTTATTGTTTATTTTGTGCTGATAAACCATACTGTGCTGTGAATTCTAACATGAGGTTTTACATAATTAGCAGTGAGGTGGCACAGAGCAGCTGCCACCACAAAGAAGCCACCTCCCTATCACGAAGGTTCACACACTGCGCAGTGTGAGACATCATGGTTAAGTTTTATTTGAAGAATTGGTGGTTATCTTTCCCTGTGGGGAAAAAAGGGGGAAGAAAATTAAGTTCAGGTGTACCTGGGTATTAATAATTGTCCTATTGGTTGTGATCAATTGCAATTTTAGTTTATGCTCTTGTTAATATTCATGCTGTTAATTACTTCCTATTCACCTGCTCTACCTGGTTTTATATGTATGGATGAGCTTTGTTTCTTGCTCCAACCCACCAGCAGTGAGGTGTGCTTACACCCTGTGCTGTACTCTGGCACAGTTAGCCATGCCAAGCTTTCAGGCTGAGTCTGCTTGATAATCAAAGATGCATTTTCCTGTCTTTTTTTAAGTTATTTTTTTTTTAGACTCATTTTCTACTTTGAGTTCACTTTAGTTACAGTTACATCTTTCTCCTAACGAACTCAAGGACTGGAGATTTAATTCATTAATTAAAACTGATGCTTCCATGAAATACTAAATGTTGAGACTTCAGGGAAAGCCTCTGCTTGAAGCTTTCAGGTAGTGAAGCCTCTCAAAAGTAACAAGGAATGGCAAGTACTTCTGTGAAACGGTTATGAGGTGGTCCACAAGGAGATGGGCTGAAGATATAAGATTCAGGTCTGAATGCTACAGACATAGATCTTTCGCAGCCATAGTAGAAAACATTTCACTTTTCCAAACTTTTAATGAGGAAACAAAAAACAGGCAGATACGGGAAGAAAATTGTGATGAATAATTCTGTTTATCAGGGCCTCCTGATGTTGTATGTACGGCAATGGCATTATCTCCTGGGCTAGAAACCTACCTTCAGCATGTGTGCTTGTGCCATGCCCATCATTTGCTACTTTTTTCTACTCTCTCTCTCTTTTTTTTTTTTTCTTCCCGAAGTAGCATGTATTTTCCCCCTGAGCAGAAGACTTTCATCTTTACAAATGTATGGCTTTTATCTTTCCTGATGTATTTTTTTTTTTCTTGCAAATACTCCAGACCAAATATCATAATCTTGTCTGGCTCTACAGCCTCCGCAGAAGGTTACATCTTTCCCTCACATAAACGCTGGGCTGGCTATTACAGGTCTTGTTGATCACCATGTGCAGGTTTAATCCCCTGCTATTGCATGTCTATAAAATACAGTTTCTTCCTTAAGCAGATCAAGCCCCAGTTTAAAAAGGGAAAGGAAAAATAGCATTTGCGTTGTGACTGCCTCCATGTTTCTCTGATTCAGAACTTTCTAGTAATTTTTAACCTGAGCTTTTTTTTTTTTTTTGGTTACTTATCAGTTCTCTTCATTATTACACATGATTTTGCTTCTATTCTGATGGTTGTCCCAGTGATATAGTGATGGAGACATTTTGTGTTCTCACTCATGTGAACAAGCCTAATTCTTTAATTTTGTTATTAAATCAGCCTTCTCTGTTAATGCTTCTTCTTTCCTTGTTAAATAGAGCTGCCCAGTCATTTTCTTGCTTATCTCAGAGCTGGAAAGAGCATTTCTGATGTATAAAAGATTTATTTATTTATTTATTTTTGCATTGGTGGTTTATGGTCAGGTCTTCTGGCCTTTTTACTTGTTTCCAGTTGTTGGGTATATTGCTTCAGGTGATGTGAGTTAAAAGGGGACACTTCTTGTTTTAATGAAGCAATTAAGAAGTAAATGAGAGAAGAGACAGGCCAGGTTAGATCAGAAGGTGTAAAGAGTAATTTGAGATAGTTGTAAGGCTACTTAGGAGAAGCAAATGAATAGTAGCTATTCTGTAGCCTGGAGGAAGAAAGGAGTTTAATATACAGGAGCAAATACTGGGGGGAGAGAGAAAGGGACAAAATGTTAAAACTTCTGTATGTCTATATATAAAAAATTGTGTGTTTGTAAGAGGAGAAGCAACTGGAGTGACCTTCAGTGGTCAGAATGGAGAAAAAAAAAACAAAAAACAAAACTGAAACCAATATTCTAATCATGTTACAGCTGTTTGACCTGGGGTCAGTACCTGTTACATGCAGTATCACTATGGAAAGTAAAAGGTCCTGCAGAGCCCTGAGATGAAAGGAAGCACCGTCTGGAGTGGAAGCACTTTTATTATTACCGGAGTGTTCACATATCCTGAGAATGTTATTAATTTGGTTTATTAAAGTTGTACCGTATCTATCAGAAGGGAGAAATTGAATAACGCTGTTTTCTCTCTGGGCTGGAGTTCAGTATCGTGGTTTCAGTTGAGTACAGGCTCTGCTGTAAAATACCTAAAACAGGACTGGTTAGAAATTAGGAAAAGAAATCAAGGCTATCTCAAAATAATGTTCACTGATAAAAATCAAGAGGAATCACTATGATATCTACAGTTGAACCCAAAGTCTTTCCTATCTGTGACTTCTTATCTGGAAGCTGTTCTCAGGCATGCTGAGATTTAGGGCCTTAAAGTGATGCTTACAGGGCCAGTGCCTAGTGAAGAAGTTACGTTAGCTTTGTGCAGGGTCAGGCAATTCACGTGTAAATATTTAAACAAAACAAATGGAGGGAGGGAAGTTGAGTCATGTATCAAACTGATCTCTGTTGGCATTCATAGGTTCTTCACCTATCCTTGGAACAATGCTGAATCTATCAAAACTGTTGTCTGTAGTAGTTTCATATCAGTCCATGCTGCATTAGTGAAAGTATTGAACTTGTACAGTCAAAAGATTTATGATCACACACCTGATCACTAGGGTGCCTGAAGGCCAGCCTCCAGCTGAGGTGACCCAGAAGGCATCATCCCCCTTGCAAGTTTGTGGTTTTATGTATGGATGTTTAAATATTCCTTCCTTTATATAGAATGTACATAAACAATGTGCTAATGAGATTGAAAAAAATGTGCAACATGTTTACATGCAACTAAAACCAAGTTCTGTGGTCAGCTGTTCATTTTTGTTTTCTACCATGGTTTGTTCTCGCATGTGATACAGCCTCAACATGACCTGACCAATGCCATGCTGTGCTGTGACTTATGCCCTAGTGTAAATTCCCTCCTCTTTCCTAAAAGAAAACCCAGCAAAGCAGCCTATGGAATAGAGCAGGCCTGATTTCTGCCAGACTTCTGGTTTCAGTTAGGTCACTTGGCTCAGTGCACTAGTAGATAGTGCAGTATTTGCACTGCTAAAATAGAAACAACAACAACAAGAAAGTCACCTGTTTATCCTTTTTGGATGGGGGTTATGCAACATAAAACACATTCAAGTGCCCAATTGTGAGGTTTTTATCAGATAAAGAAATCTGAAGCTTAATGCATTACAGGTAACAGTCACTAGACGTTTGGCATTGTGTGAAATGTAAGTGAAAATATTGCTGTGCTGTCTGTGAAAAAAGCTGCTATCAAGGAGCCTGTCAGGTGCCAAGGCTCACTCTGAAGTTTTCTAGAAATCAAAAAGGAGTGAAACAACTTGGGACCAATAAGTTGTTTGAGGTGATAACTGACTTAAAAGTCTGAGGTCAAGCATCAATCAGCCTTGAAGGCATTTATACATGGACTTTCCAAGATTGTTTACAGGAATGCTTGAAATACAAAACATGGCAACAATAACATGTTTCATTAGGATATGTAGGGGCAAAGCTGATCATCAAATTGAAATAGGAAAGGAAAGATCAAAAGGATGGGAAAATGGTTGATTTGTGTTTCCAGGGCTTATGAATGCCAGATTTTGTTGGGCCATATGGTCTCTTGTCTCTTCAATAACGCACTTAATGCTTCTACCATGCTAATATCCCTAATCTTTATTTTAATTGTTTTTAAATGTTCCTGTTTATAGAAGAGAGAAAATATTCCATACACGGAAGCCTGGAAAAGGCCAGTCTGCCATGCGGAACAGTGTGTGTGCAGATGGGAGCTTTATGGCAGGCAGCCTGGCTAACCCATAGGGTGGCTTGTGCTGCAAAACTCTCTCATGTAGACAGGGTGCTGGAGCCCCTTTCCTTTTACCGTATCTAGTCAATGCTTTTCATTTTGAAGTTCAATACATCTTAATTTTCTTCTTCCTTATATCAAATCCTGGGCTGTATGTTGCAATATAATTAGTCACCAAATTGAAAATCTAGTTTTACTCTTTATAGTATTATTGCTGGAGACTGACATTTAAATGCAGTCTTGGTTCATAACGGGTACAAACAGGAGGGGAATGATTTAAAAAATTTGCTGAGTCCTTGAGGATGCAAGGTTGAGTACTGTTTGCAGAAGTCAATAGGGTTGTTGTAAGCAGGCTTTGTGTGTGTGAGCATGGGAGGCTGAAACAAATCAATTTCCATTGACTTGTCTAGCAAAGGAGCCATTATTTAGAACTGAATAGCCATTGCTCCTGTAATATAATGTGAAAACTTATTGTAGTTTTACTGAGAAGTAGGTTATGATGAAAGTATATGTTTAAAAGCAAAGTGATGATGCATTCTGAATATAAATTTTGGAGGCATCGATCAAAACTTGTTGACAAATAAATCATGTTTATTTTTTTAAAGCTGTTATCAAAAGTCATATCAGTCTGATATTGACAATGGAGTTTATTGGTAAAAAGAACTTGCTGACAGTTATTCAAATAGCAGTAGTAATTACTGTCCTAAGGAAAGGAACACTGTTTAAGGAAATGCAGTGCTACTGTGTGAAGTACCAGCTCCTCCACCTTCAAAAAGCAGATGGACTCATAAATTCAATTCACCAGCAGATTTCTTATAACAGTGCCTGCCCTGAGCTCTGTGCTTTACATCAGCTTTCCTGCTTGGTCTGTTACTAGTAAACTGTTGAAATTCCCTGTAGCAATAACATGTAAGGCCTGAATCACTCAGGTTTTTATGTTTCCTCTTGTGTGTGTGTGGCTTACATTAACAGGGGAAGTTGTTTGAGTTCTGAAAAAGATTTATGCCCAAAAATTGGCTGATCACATCTTTTCGGTAGTTTCCATGCCCCTTTGTGTATTTTTTCCAAACCAACCCATGGTGCAGCTCAGAAGAATAAACAGTAGCTTGGTGGTGTCCACTTAAGGGAACTTCTGTGAAAGGAGTAATTATTGGCAAAAGCATGTTCTGCCCAGCAAGCCATACTAGTAGAGAAGAAGAATTTTAATAAAAAATCAGTGTAATATGTAAAAATTAACATTCGCAATAGAAAAATTTGGTTGAAAGGAATAATCTGCGCTTTAAGAAGCACAGTGTAAATACAATAATAACAGGGAAGTGACCTGCCTGTGTGCTGCATTTCTGTTCATTACTCATCATTTTTTTGATGGTGGTGGGAGGAAAAACCCCGAGATAAACTCATGCTATTTTTGCAGTAAAGCTATGCATTTCAATGGACTCTGCTGTTAAGTGGCACAGAACATTCCCAGCTTCAGCACAGCAAGATTCCCCATAGTATTAGTACAAAAATGCCATTCCATCCATTTTCATTTACTCCCAGAATGAATGTGCAGTAAAGGGAATTGCCTTGGACATTTGTGTGTTTGTGGCTGAAGCACTGCACGTGCCATCACATCTGTGACTTTCTGCTATAAATTATTATCAATGGGAATCACATCTTGACTTAAAGCTCTGCTGCTGCATGGTAATGGCATCAACAAGTTCTCATTTGGGTCTAAACCCCCTTTAATCTGAGATTTCTGTGTCATCTTGGGTTTACTGGACTAAGAAAAACAAAATATGAACGAATGTAAACTGAAACCGGAAGTAGTTATGAACAGTATTTATAATTTATTTATCTCCCCCCCTCCCCCCGTTAAAGAGTAAAACATTTTGTGTCTAGAAGCTCAGAAAAGCTCTCCTGAGTTTTAATTTTATAAAGCAAAAATGTTCTTCAGTGATCAGTTACCTTGAACCTCAGATGAGTGATGGATGACTTGGGTATTAGAAATATGGCAAAGGACATGGAAATGTAGAACGTTTCTCTCTCTCTGGTAGAAACTAAATTCAAGTTAGAAACAAAAATCCACAGTTTCAACTGCTGTAGGTCAAAGGAGCTTTCCTAAACTGTTCCAAGTAAGAATCTAGAAAGTAGTAATCACTTTGAATTTTAATTCCAGTCATTTTCTGACAAAACAGCTGAGGAGAGGGATAAGGAATGTACTGTCATTAATGATGAGCCAACTGTTCTGGTAACTAAGTGCGATGGATCCTCCAACTTAGGTTTTTTGTCTTCCGGTTTTGGGGCTCATCCACTGAGAGGGACTGAAAGAACTACTCTGACCATGTGAAAGCCAGGTGAGGAACCTGCAACTCTGTCCTGGTGCATGCAAAAGACTGTATATTGTAGCTGGCTTTCTGATGGGGAGGAAGCAAGGAGAGCAAAGCCTGGATGTTTTGGTAAGCTCTGCAGGTAGCTCATGGCCCTTTCCCCCTTGCTATTTTAGCATGGGGTTGCTATCACAATGTCCTGGTTTGGGCAACATCCTATGGTGAAACAAAATTCAGAGGTTTACATTACTTTCTAAATTATATTCTGTGGGATTCTGTGATGATGAGAAATGCATAAGTTTGAAGAGGAAATGCCTATACTTCCTTGAATGTCTTTGGCTATATCCTCTATATGGTTACAAAGACACAGAGTAACTGCTATTGGCAACTCCCCCAGCTTTGCACCATCACAGCTAAGAGCTGATCAAGCTGGCTTCTCTTACTTGTACTAGATTAACATATTCTTTTGACATTCTGTGTATGCAGCATGTGTTTTAAATTTTAATAATACACAGACCTTATGCTGCTTGTTTGTCAGCATTCTCCTTAAGAATTCTCTACACGGAAGAAAAACTCAGTGAAGTCTATTGCAAATCAAACAATGCCATTTGTAAGTCTCTGCTTTCAGATGTTGATTATTGTTTGTTTATACACTGAAGCCTCTGTAACAGCATCAAAAGTTACAGCGAGAAGAGCGAGTGAACTTCACACTGGTGAGAGGCTTTATGAACACACACTCAAAGCAGTGTTGGTGCAAAGGAGCTACAAACAATCTTGTCTCCCAAGTTCTTACTAGGACACTGAATCTGTGCTTGAAAGGTCAATGCTGGGCCTGATTTGGTTCTAATTTAAAGTAGTTTTACACTTGATTTTTACTCGTCCACTCTGGCAATGCAGCTGAATTACAGGAATGGTTGGTTCTCTGTCTTCCCCTGGATGCTCGTAACTCCTGCCTCCTTGCTGTAGCATCAGTTCTCATCTGATCCCTGAACTGTGAAAAAGATCAATTTTGGAAGTGAGGGAGCGAATAAAAGACCCACGTGAGTTGTCTCCTGTTAGTTCAGGTTCTTGAACATAAGCTCTGCAGGATCAGACAAGTGCAATGGGTGGGTGGTGGTGGTGTAGGATACGTGGCTGATAGCTGGGGAAGAGCAGGGATGGGGGACAGAAATAATTCTTCCTGTTGCAGCTGGCTATTCAATGGGTCAAACTTTAGGCTTGAAGTCTGCTTTTAAAGAACTAAAGAGTTCAGATTAATAGTAACTCCCTAGAGGATAGTTACAATAGAGCTTTGAAAACTTTGGCCACTTTATGTACACAAATCTGATTGTGATTGTGTTTTTACTTATATAAATGCCCTTCCTTGATACATACATACCAAAGGAGCACAAGCCTAGGTGAAATCATACAGCAGTTGTAAAAGTTGTAACTGAAAATGTTTTAGGGATTAGGTATGGGAGTGAAGTGCACAGTTTAATGTAGGGAATCTATCGAACAAAGAGGACAGGAGTTTTCTATGTGTTTTAAATTAATGAGGACATGTGCTCATGAATGTGCCAGTGCCAAATGTTAATACATTATTGAGTAATATTCAGTGTTCTCACTGATTCAGAGTTTGAAAGGACTGCCTTGTGGTACAATGCTCACAGATCTGGGCTCAGGCTTAGTTCAAATTCTGCTGAGCTACCCATGGCATGTCTGACCAGGGCATCGTCTCCCCCTTTGAGGAATCACAGAATCATTGAGGTTGGAAGAGACCTCCAAGATCACCGAGTCCAACCTCTGACCTAACTCTAACAAGTTCTCCATTAAACCGTATCACTGAGCTCTAAATCTTAATATCTTTTAAAGACCTCCAGGGATGGTGACCGAACCACTTCCCTGGGCAGCCCATTCCAATGCCTCACAACCCTTCTGGTAAAGTAGTTCTTCCTAATATCCAACCTAAACCTCCTGAGGAAGGCATTCTTTCTAGTCCAGCTTTGCTAGTTTTCTCTGTCTGTTATGCCCAAGCCTGCCATGGTCTCTGTTGCTCTGGTCAGTGTTCTTCTTGACAGAAACAAGAACAGAGTGAGTATCCTGGGTCTGCAGGGCCCTGTGTTTCTCTTAAAGGACTTTGTAACAGGGCAGTGTGGGATGGTACCATGAGCTAGTTGCCCTGAGCATCAAAACCTGAAAACCAAAAATGGACAATCGTGCTTTTACATGCATTAAAGGTGTACGTGACAGCATGACCAGTCACAATGAGCTGAAGAGAAAGATTTGATATTCTTGCTTTGCATATACCACCAGCTCCTGAACTCTTTTCTGTAGATAAAGTCAGGTTTTTGTTTTTAATGCATCAGATGTCAGCATAAGTACATAGGAAGGAAATAAAATAAAACAGAGATTTGCATGCTAAAGGATGCCATTAAGTGCCTGGAGCACAATGGGAATTAGTTGGCCACCAGGGAGCTGATGAGTGACTCTCCATGTCCATAGTCAATGGAGGCACGTAGATGCCATACTATGGATATGAATGCCCAGCTTAAGGCAAATTGTTAACACGAAGGTAGTTTTCACTGGCTTGTAGTGTTTCCAAGTTACCTACCATGTAGATTCACTGAAATTGCTATCTTGGTGGTAGTAAGCAGACAGGAGTACAAAGTATACAACAGCAAAGGAAAGGAGACCACACAGCCATGGCCCAGAGGAAGCATAAAAGCTTTTTTTCCTTGGTCATATAATCAGATCTCTGCCATTTGATCATTGAAACTGTATCACAGAGAGGCTTTCTATGGTTATTTAATACAAAACCCAGGACACCACGGTGTGTGCAGAACCCATTAAAAGAAACATTTGGAAAAATGAGTGTGGTACTGTGCAGCCTTTGAAATTGCCTTTCATAAGTTATCTCTTACTAATCAAATAGAACCTGGAAGGGAATAAAAAGAACCAAACAGGATGTGACATGTACTTAGCTTAAAAAGAAAATAGGCATATCTGTGTTATTGTTTTCTGCTACAGTAATAATCAGAAATATACCCCTGCAAGTGATTTTCTGCACTCTGCATTCAGGTGGGAAATCTGTAGTTACTATCTGAAGAAGTTTTGCTCCCCTCACCGTTCTCCCCTTAAAAAAGAAGCTAACATCAGGTGTAGCAGCTTCTTTGTCTTTTAGTTACTGGCTATTATATTGCAGTATTTGTTTGTGGCTTTGGGTGATTTTGTTTTAAGCCATACTGCATATTAGGTATGAGGCTGCACCGTGGCTCTAGATCGGAAATATACAGGGATGTGTCCGTAGCTTTTGTGACAGTTTCTCCGGGTGCAGGTACAGCATTCAACAAACACACCTGGTGCTTTCCTGCTTTTTCCTAGTGTTGGGGAGCATCACAAAGCTGTGTTCTGGGGTAAGGTGTAGCTATGAGGCAGGTTGCATCTTTCCTCAGTGGTAACTTCTGCAGTAAAGGCACAGGGTAGGGTGTGGAGCTGCCAGTTCTTAAACCTGCCTGAAAAAGGAGTGTGGAGCTCTGACACTGAGGCTGCCATGCAGGCTTCAGCTGCAGTCATCTTTTGTAGGAGTAAATGACCCAGCCAGTGAAATCACTGCCCAGCCTCTGGGTCCCTACATTGCAAGGTGGAGTAAACAAGCAGGCAGGTAGCAGTGTCTGAGATAAGGCACGTAGCCCCTGAGTTTTGCTTGCCCAGAGAGGGCCACGCAGAGCATAATTACAGCCTTTACTGGGTCTGTAGTCAGAACTGACATCCAATTAGGGAAGGGTCACATATGGTCACTGTTTCTCTTCACCTGGAAGACATTATATCTCAAACAGAAGCATGCCTGATGTGACAGAGATGAAAAGCTCTTCAACAGAAAAGCAACCTTAGCCCCCCATACAATATATATATATATATAAAGTCTAAACAAAACTTTATAGATGACATATTGGCAAAACACTGCCAGAATAAATTTTTATGTGGGTATAAAAATATGCTCAGTGGGTGTAAATTTTATATGCTTTTCAAAATCTAAACTTGACAAATTGATGGGTTTGTAGGGCATATCTATATATTTTTTTTTCTTTTAGGTGATAAAAAATTCAAGAGGGGTAGGCTCAGATAAAAATAAATGTGATCACATAATGTATTTGATTTAATTTATGAAGCACTACCTGTCCTCCTCCTTTAACAGGCTACTCAAGATATGTTAAAATGTGCTAATGCTATGAGTGTGTGAGCTTATCACCTGAGAATGTTAATGCATTTGTTAATGCTAAGTGCTGTCCTTGCTTATAAGCGTAGATGGCACTTTTGTACCACTATTTACCTGCGCTTGCTGTTATTCGCTGTTCTTTTGCTTCCTTCCTAGCTTTGATGCTGTCCAGTTACAGTTTCTTTACCTTGACAGTTCCTATTAGCAGCTGCTATTGTACAACTGTGGTGGGGTTGTAAAGAGAGCCTTTTCACAGCCCTTTCTTATCTTTCCACCCCTTTTTGCATTGTGGTTTGCTTTCCTTTCAGTTAAAGCCTTAATTCTGTAAGCAGCGTGTCAGAGTACTGCAGTATCTTCACTAATGCCTAGTGGTCTTTCTACACATTTCTGCTGTGCTGTCTGATGTGGGGAAAAATTGTCTCCTTACTAAACTTGGTATTGTGCACTGTCCTAGTGCAGTCCTATTTTGCACTGTCCTATTGCTCTCAAAAATGAGTCATACAGACTAGTCCTTTCTTGGCCAGCTCAAGTTCATAAACTTTCAAGTTTCAGATGTCAAAAATGCATGAAATCAGCATTCACCTTTCAGTGGGCCTGGAACCAGGTGTATTGGCAGGCTCACCAGGAGCTAGATCTTCCCTGCAGGAGGGGTGGAGCTAAGGGGTGGTCTTTTTATTTATTTTTTAACTGTCACCAGATGAAGGCCTGGTACTAGATTAAATATCAGTCATAGTAAGCAAAATGCTCCTGAATCCTGATAAGCTCTTGTGACCAATGTCAGCATCTCCAGTTGGACTATAGAATGGCCTGGAAATTGGTAACAAGTGCTTGCTTCTGGCTGTCGATGCCTCTTTTCTTACCTGGCACTGAAAAATTGGAAGAGGAGGCTACTAACGCAGGCATGTACTTCACGATCAGAACTGCAGATGCAGTATTAAGTGGACACACAAATTTTGTAGCATTTTGCAGAAGGTAATAATGTCTTGCACCCTTGTCCACGGATTTCTTGCTGTTTGACTGCTCTAAGATCATGTTGCCTGTAATTGTGTACCTGTTCCAGGAAATAATTATGATTGTTTGGATGGGAGATGACTGATGGCTGAGCAAACTTCAGACCTGTAGCTACACACCTGCAGCCTGGCAAGGCTTAGCTTTGACCTGGGGAGACAGAAAAATGTCAGGCTGTGCCTTGAACAGCGAAGGGGGAGGTTGGCGCAAACAGTTGTTTGCAGAAAGCACCCAGAGTATACGGCCTGCACGGCTGCAAGACGGTTTTACTGCTGAAAAGGTTGGCAGTGAGGAATTGAAAGCAGTGTGAACACATTGCTTATACCCTCCAGCTAGTACATGTCTTGAGACAGATGTTTGATGGAAAACATTTGCTGGAGAGAAGCTGAAATAAACAAACATTATTCATTCGGAAGGCAATGATGAGAATTATGAAGCTGGTGGAGGGAGTGAGGGTCAGTAAAAGTTAATTTGGAAAACTTGTCTTTGCCAAAATGAAACAATTAGAGTATCTAGAGAAAGCATGGCTCTGTTGGAACAAGGAAATGTTCTTGGCAGATGCATGATCATATTCTGCATGCTTCTATTTATGAGCAAATGCAGAATCTTGCTCTTTGTCTAATGTGATGTTGAATTATTGGATCTTTTCAGTTAACTTGCTTCTAAACAATCTATACATTTAAAAAAAATGGTGATTGGATAAGGTTTAATTTTGCATAGAGTCTCATTTGAGCAATTTAGCTGCTTATGTCTGAAGTGTGACTTTTTTCTAGCATATTTTTATTATGATCCTGATCTTAAGTTATTGACATCAGTGTGAATTGTAGAACTGATTTAAGACTATTAGATCGGGTCTTATATATTTCTCTTCAAGACAAATCTGTAGATTTTGTTAATACATTACTTTGCACTTGGGTAATCTGAACGCTGCAAACTCGATATAGCTTTGGGAGAGGGCGGTGAATTCTGTTCTGCTTCATGTACAAATGAAACCATGAGTTAAGTACTAATTCTTTATTATTGATTACTCAATACTCGTTGCTAGTGATTTTTGTGAAATAGGGAAGAAATACCACTTCATTTTGAGTTCCCAGGTTGCATTTCTAGTTGAAGCAAAACTAAAACTTCCACAACAAATTGGAGTTCGAAACTGAACACCTTTTACATAGAAGTTAAAGAAGGCATTCTTCCAATCCTAGCTCCTGAAATGTACCAGTATTTTAAGACTGAGATTTTTGTTATTCTGGAGAACTCAAATTTGGTATGAGAATGCAAACTTGTTATCATGCTTGTTGCTGAAATAGAGCATCAAATGCCTAATTCTCTCATCTACATCAGCGTGGTATCTGAAGATATTCTAGCAGTTTTGTGCTTGTTATTTTCTGTGCGTGTAAAGAACAAATATGTCTTAACTGTCTTGTTGGAGTACTTGCCTTAATTTTATGATATCGTTTGCAATTGTGCTACATATATTAACAACTTGTTATTTTTACATTTGTTGCTGTGCATTCTGGACTGTGAACTGATCAGGAGAATGCCTCCGTGTGAAAATCCTAGAACAAAAGCAAAGCTTGTTACAGGTTACAAAGATGGGGTGTATGAGAGAAGACTTTACCTTTTCCCTTTCATTTGGCCAAAATTCACTTTTGAGAGAGAGGGAAGAAAAAATGGGTATGAAAAGGCTGAAATATCAAGGTCAGCAAGTTACCAATGACATGCTAAATTTAGTTTTAGCGGAAGCAGAAATATTTCTATTTTGTCTGTTAAAAATAAGAAAATGTTGGAACCTTTAGAATAACCCTACTTGTAGGCATCGTGTGAGAGGAGCACTGAGTTTTTGGTCGCTGGAGTATTTAATGAGCTACCTAATCTGAAGACACTAGAATAGCGTGGAGCCCCTTACAGCACGGGGTTGTAGAGCTGGGATGGAGGCATATAGAATATAGATAACATAACCAGGATATTCCTTAGGTATAGGATATACTGCAGGCTGTTAAAACAGGAGGGGACCAATTTCAGGAGTGGAGGAAATGAGTGCTGCTTTCAAGACTTCACAATAAGTTATTTTTGGCACCAGGCTGCAGAAAGTGAAATTTTCAGAAAGGTGAAACTTTGAGATTGGCTGGGAAAGCTGATCAATGGAGATGGACACGCCTTTAAAACTGGGACATGAAGATCATCAGTCAGAAGGGCAGAAATGTGTTACCCCTCCTTTTGACCCAGTGCCACAGAAGAAAGCTCCCGGTGATGTGCAGAGATGGCTTGTCTCTTACCTCCAAGAGAGTAGGATTTCAAAAGACTGCTTGCTTGGGCTTAAAGTGCATTTTTCTGTGCGTTGAGTTCAAAGCAAGCCTGAAATTGCAAGCAGAACTTAAAGCCATTGTGGTTTCACCTCATTTTTACATGGAGCCCATTGAGGTTTGAGTGATTTAATTCTAAAGCTGTAAATCTGGGAAGGTTCACACCTAACTTAGTAAAAGGTTATTTGAAAAAATTGCAAACTCCAAAAGATGTCAGAGAACTTTGGCTAAGCTTGTTACTTGCAAGTAATGGAACAGGAGGTCAGGGGACTTTTCCAGGATTTTTCAAATTGCTGGGAATTTTTTTCATAGCTCTGCTTCTATTAATACCTGCAGCCAGGCTCCTACTGAGCGTAAGAACCTACTTGTGCTGAATTTAGAGTAGGGGGCATTTATGAATGTTGTCTAAAAGTGCACTCGATTTCAAAGAGAAGAATAAAAACAAGGCCTAATTGCAAAGCATTGAGTTGTTCTGATAGTGGTGGTTTTAAACTGAAACAAGGAGGAGAGGGAGAAGGGAGTGGGTGAGTATAGCACACAAAGCAGTGGAGGAAGAGTTTACCAGGAATCAGTGCCCATAGTTTCTGGCTGAGGCTGTAATGTCACCACCCTGATACGTTTCCCTGAGCTCTTCCACCCCTGCTTATGTAGTGGCAGCTGTTTTCCAGCATCTGTCAGCGTGGCTTGTGAGAAGCTTGTAAATGGCTGCACTGCTGAGCTCATGCTTAGCTCACGTGTTAAGTGACGCTTTCTCATGCTCCATGGTAGTTATTACAATTCTGTTTTCCAGGAGAAAAAAAAAAAAAAAAAAGAAGAAACTGTTAGATAATCAAATTCTTCTTGGGGTTCAAAGCATTTCCCTCTGACAAGCTCCCCTTCTCTCATACCTCCTATCAGTAGCAGCCCCCAAATTGCACTGTTGGCTTTGAGAACCTGCTGATCCACATGTCCCATCCCCTCTTTGAGAAAGGTTGAGAGCCCTGGCAGTGGTGGACAGAAGTATTCTCTCCCTCCGTGCCACTGGACTCAAAGCTGTCTCTAGCTACTTGCTTGCTTATGTTTATAGGGTATTTTGTAGTTGGAACAGATAATTCCTTACTGGTTAGGTGCATAGGTGTCCTAGGACCAGGTGAGGAAATGTCTACAATTGTACAAATGACTTTGGTCAATGGCTGGATTTTCCTCCCTCCTTTCAGCAAACCCTGAAAAATAAGGAGGAAATAACTGCAAGGCAAAATAATTCTTTTTAAAGTTTTTTTTTTTTTTCTTTTTCTTTAGAACAGCCCTGTTAAATACAGGTTTAATATTCTGTTTCAAGGTGCAAGTCACTTATATAGCTTACTCAATTTTAATAAATGTTTCTACCTCTTATCTTAATAAGCCTGTAGTGGTTTTAAGTCGTCAGTGTAAAACACTTACTAGGGGTATATCTGTTGGAAAATCAGGACAGATCTTAAGTAAACAGGCATAAAGATGAGATGTCAGAATTGATTACTGTTTCTGAAAGTCTTGGTCAAACCTGACCTGAGGCACAAAGTGTAACTTTCTTGGGGATAATTTTTGCTTTAATGACTAAAATAGCTGTTTCTGAAATTGTCACGTATTTAGGGTCATTATTTTTTAATCAAGCTAGTGTGCTACACCTCAGAAAACTATCACCTACTGAAATAGATCTACAGAAATATCTTTGGGGTTGTACTAAGTTCTTCCAGCCTTTTAAAGAAAAAAATAAGTTAAAGAACTTTTTAAAGATTGAGATTTTGCTCTCAATCGTGCTGGCATCAATCTCAGATAATACTGGTATCAATTATGTCAAAATCTGGCTTAAAATCCAAGACTTTCTTCTTCAAAAGGCAAATAGATTGTTTCAAAGTCTCAGATATAACTGCTGAATCCTACTTTGTGGAGAAAATCTTTCACTACCTTTTCAAATCTATGGGATATTGTTATAGTAATGGCAAGAGCCTTTCCTTTACGCTCATAATCAGTATTGATTATAATGTGAGATGAAGAGTCCTTTGGTAGAATAACATTACCGTCTGATTTAATAATATAATTGCTATCTTTATTCATAAGTATTGTGTTTTATTGCTTTCTGTTAGTGTGGCACATGTGGGATTCATAATTTATTTCAATTACAGCAGTCATCAGAGAAGCTAGTGAAATGTGATACTAGCAATCCTGCTTTTACTGTACCACCATAGATTTTCTGGAAATGGACAGACCCGTGCTCTATGGGACAAGAACTCTCTTTTCCCGTCTTTTAAAGCACCTGGTTTACGTGCTGCTCAGGTCTAAATAGTACAGGGAAATTAATCTAGTTTGCTTAGGGCACTTACCAGAAATTTGAGCTAAAAGGAAGCAGGGAAGGACAAAGGAGGGAGAGAGAAATTGGGAAATGAAAGGGAGTAGGTAGGAGAGAAGGACCAAGAAAGGTGAGAGGAGTCTGAGTAGAAGAGAAGCTAGGAAAGGGAGAGAGTGTAAAATGCTACAAAGAGACAGAAAACTAAAAAAGCATTTTCTTTTGCACAAAAAAAAATTGACTGGACAAGAGGACTGGTAGGCAATATTGAAGGGATGAGAAAGAAAAGCTGTTTTTCCTCAAGTTCTCACACTTGTGGGCTCACTGAAAATTTCCCATCATTTTCACTCCTCAAGAAACGCAATACTCCCAAGCTCTGTTCAGCTTTGCTTCACACCTTCGGATTGCAGCCCATAGTTTCTGAGTCGTACTCTCCCTCTAATCAGACCTCAGAGCTGCTGAAGCTCAGGCTGAATAACAGTGGGTGTACTTGTGCCTTTCTGATACTATTTTGGGGTCCTCTGGTTGCTGTACCTGTACTAACACCCTTTCCTTTGGCTTGGGCTTGCAGCAGGATCCTTTTTGGTATCTGTGGTGTGTGGGAAGGGTATGGAACACCGTGAGTTTGCAGGAGACTTCTTCAGGGGCTACTCTTGGAGGGGAAAAAAAAAAAAGGAAAATCAGGGTATTTCAAGGCAGAAAAGAGAGATAGTATTAGAATTGGTGTTTCTGATGTGTGCTCAGGGGGTGCTGCAGAGAACCAGCCACTCCAGCACTTCCCTCTCCTCCATCCAACTCTTCAGAGCTCCTGATCAACAGCACCTCAAAACACCAACAGGGAAGAACTGGTAGAAGCTGTAGTAACTTATTGTGAAACTGTAACATTATATTGATAAAAACATGTTTTCCAGGTGGAGTGTGAGGCACTCGTGACATGCAGCTTTTGAGTGGCCTAATGTAATGCCCCCTATCTTTTATTATTTATAAGAGATTTTTTATTTTTGTTGTGCTGGAAAAGACCATTCTGTTACTCGCTGAAGTTCAGACAGATCAGGAAAGAATACTGGAAATTGAACTCTACAACCTGGTGGCCCATGCTGTCATGGCAGGCAGCAGTCTGACAGGAACACAAGTTCAGCAATACAGAGTAATAATGAAAAATGTAGCTCTGCATCTTTTCTCTGTCAATAACAAAGCTCATCTTTTTGTGCCAGCAAGACATTGCATGCAGCACACATTTCAAATTCAGTTAATCTCAAAATAATTCAAAAATCAAAGAGCTTATTCAACCATCAAGACATACCAGATTGACTCGCTGTGTATTCATGGAGGGGATAGCAGAGAGAAAAAAGAATTCAATATCAGAATCAGTAAAAGCAGCACTAGTTTTTTGTTCAGTCTAAATTGTTTTTAGACCACACGAGCACACTATGAATACTAAAAGAGGTACCAAAAGAATATTTTATGATTGCATTGTTTGCATTACTCATCCAGGAATAAAATTCAGAGCTGGCAGTTGTATGTATGTGCACATGCTTTCTGCCTCACTTCAGAAACATGTATTTTAACATTATTCCGGGGCTGGGTATGCAGCTGCTGGCATTAGATGCGGGGTCACATCACACCTGACATCAAGATCTGGTGTCAAAGAACACTTGCAGCTGATGGGCCAACAGATTTTGCCATGGTATTGGTATTCACTTTCCTTGTTTCAGGGTTTCTTGTTTTGAACGTTGCAAGGAGAATAATTCAGACATCACTACAAGTGGAAGTGCTGCTACCAAATTAATATGTATTTCTGACAGGGCACCTGCCGGAGATCAACACCTGCTCTAGCTGGGGAAGGTATCTGTCTCGTTACGTGGGAGGAATGCATTTCCCTGTAAAGCAGGTGAGGATGCAGGACTGCTTTGTGCCACTCAGCAGGGAGCGAGAAGGGCCCGTGCCTTGCTATCCGTGTGGGTCAGGTAACTGAGATTAGGAACAAGAGCTGTGGGAATTGGAAGGTGACCCAGTAGTGGAGCCTGTCCTTGCAGCAGAGCACAGCCCCTGTAGGGCACCCTTGTACTGCTTGCCTAACGCTCAGGTTAGGCTGGGCTGTTGTAGGGTATTTGAATCAAAGGTTCCCCTCACTGTTCCACTGCACATTTCTTCTGAGCAAGAACAGATTATTTGGCAATAAACTACTCTCATCTGTTAGGCTCTAAATTTATGTCATTCCTCTTTCATCTTTTCTATACATTTTAGAAGTTTTCCAGACACTGAGCACTGAATTGCTGCAGACACGCTACCTAGTTCCACTGTGCTTCCGAATGAACTGTGAAGGACTTTTATTCTTGAAACTTGTAGACAGCTGAATAAACTAATTTCTTTCACCTGTTAGTCATCAAGGCTGTGTTTGTCTTTGCACAGCAGAGCGTAATCCAATATAAGTCAATTACAGATCCCTCTTTTAATTGTCAGTCAAACAGTGAAGATGGCAACAGTCATGAAACTCTTACCTTTGTTCAATAGGGAAGTGTGCCAGCACCAAGGTAAAAGGCACGATGAGATGACTTCAATTTCCATGGAGACTTCACTAGGGCGATGCTGCTGGGATTGGGGTCACATGTTTAACCAGCTAACAGCCAAATAATAGAGGAGAAAAACCCGCATGCACACCCCCCCATGTGATTTCTGACTAACTTGGGAAGATGATTTTTCTTCCTTCATATATCTCATGCAGTAACTCATTACTGAGTAGTGGATATGCAGGATAAAGAATATAAGCTTGTGTTCATGGTTCATGCAACTGTTTGAATCAATTTCAACTAATTTTTAGTCCACTCAGTATTGGGGGGGAGGGAGGAAGGAAGTTTTAAAATGCCACTTAATTGTACTTCTTAACAAGAATAGTATTTTAAGAACAGATGGATGGGATCATAAGGGGGAATCCAGTTCTCTGTCCTGTTTTTTGGGGGGTTCAAATAGCAAGTTAAAGACAATGTGGTTTTTTCTCTCCCAGTCTCCAGCAGTCAGACATTTTCACTAGTCTGTAGATATTTGGAAACTGCTCTGGGAGAGTAAAATTCCTTGTACTTCTCTGTGGTCATAATCTGTTTCTACTACTCTTGAGATACTTAGTTCCCCTGTGAATTGAGGTCAGCGATGGCAGGTCATGGCATGGGGCATCTTGAGGTAGGGCTACTACTGCAGGTGGCTGTGTGCAAGTGTTCCACTGGTGCATTTTAGCAAGATTTAACGACTGTCCCTGCTTGAAATACTATTTTTTTTTTTTCCCTTCCACACCTCATAATCTACAAAATCACTTAAAATTTCATTAGATTTGTGATGTCTTCCCAGGCAGCTCTTCTGGTGACTCCTCTGCTCCCTCACAGTCCATGGAGCTGTGATAAAATGGGTCATGCCCACAAGAGGAAGAACAAAAGATAAAAGGAGATTACAAGAGTGTTTTTGCTGTTGAACTTTAGGTTTAATTGTTCCCTGCCGATGCGAGTGCTGGTATATGTTCTTTATGTTTACATCAATTATTTAACTTCCTTTGGCAGCATGCCACTCTTCCACTCGCTTTCAGGTGACTGATGTGGAGAAGTAATGAGAGGTGGCATGCGACACACCAGCACTCCTCATCTTAACTAGGAGAGCGCGAACAAAGAATGTACGCTCTGGCTTTCACATGTATATTATTTTATTTTTTTTTTGCAACATAGATGGGGGCACTTGCACTGTGTGTTTCTTTACTTGCTCATGAAGAGACTGAGTCACAGAGCTGTTCAGCCCATTTGTTTGTCTACCCTACACAGGCTGCATGTGACATGGAGAAGGTGAACCAAGTAAGGATTGATGTCTCCACTAGTTGTACTTTCTCTTTGTTCCTGTTTTAAGTCTTCCTCAGCAAAGCAGAAAGAGGCTTCTAAACTTCTAGCCTTCTAAACCGCTTGCTCACACAGTAACAGGAGCTCCAGGAAGTATTGTCATGTCCCTGCCCCCCGACTACTAATAAAATAAAAGCCACCAAAACTCTTAACAACCTCTTGTGCTCTATGTGGACATTGATTTGTGAGGATTACAGTTGTTGCTACTGACAAAATGCATCAAATTAAAAACTGTTCTAGCTCTTTGGTGAGTGAAGAGGTCAAAGGCTGGTGCTTCACTTGCTTTCCAAAAGTAATGTGGGGGAGTAACCCCAATGAAGCAGGACAAAGCATTTATGGAATGGAAAAGAGCTCAAAGTTCATTCTGTGGTGATCAGCTCTGCAAAGTTGCATCTTTTCTGCTTCGAGTTCGAAGTTATAGGCTTTTTCTGTTTGATACTGTCAACTAAAATTGCTTGCAATCAAACCTTTTAGCTGTCTAGCTGGAACCATTTATTTTTAATGTAAAAGATATAGGCAATTTACAGCAAATAGTAATGGAAATGTATTATAAATGTTAGAGGTTTTGAGCAGGCAATATGTTATAAAACTTTATGTACCCATTTTACACATGCACAGCTCTCTTCCTTTGTAATGAAAAGGCCTAGTTAACATTATTTCTTACATCTTTATTCTCATTAATGCTATTTTTCACATCCCAGCACACTCTAGTTCATCAACTGCCACATTAGAAATACATACATAGTTTTATATAACATAAGGAGACATCTCCAGGTTCTGTGAAGATTTCTTACTTTGAAAGGCTACTGACTACCTTGTAGAACAGAAATTTGGTGTGCCAGCTTACAAAAATGCTGAGGAAGATGTGATCCATACCAAAGCCTTGAGCGTTTATCTAAATATCTTAATTTTTGTAGTCCAGGAAGAACGACACTGATAACTATAATAGTAAAAACATATTCAAATGTTCTGTATTTTACGGCTGATAATGTGTTTTGGTTTTGAAATCATGGCTATTACTCTTTCTGTAATATTAGGTCAGATAGTACAAATACTTTGTTTCATATGCCTTTGTGTCAAATTCCTAATTATTGTAAGGACCAAAGGAGATTTTACATCAGCTGTGGCAAGCCAGTCTGTTATGCCCACAATGGGGAATAGAGCTTGCTTTCTCCTGAAATGAAGGCTCAGATCAGTTTTTTGTTACTCTAGGTTCTGCTGAAAGTTTCAAGTTTGTAACAAAATCCATCATCCACTCCTTGCTGCTGGGTGTGATGGAAATCCCTTCCCTTCTGTAATGATCTGTGTAATTTGGAGTGCACAGGTGCATGTGATGCTCCTTATTGGCTTCATGGAAAGAGCAGACTGGAAGGATCCACTAATGTTGCTATTCAAATGCATTGTCCCTCAGGATAAGTGGCTGGAGTCTTAAGTATTTGACTAGAATTACTAACAAATCTGCAGAATATGGATTTGTTGTACTGCTTATTGTGTTTTGATATCTTGGTTTCTCGTTTTCATACACAGTACCTCCTACTTGTGCTAGGCAGGCCTGGGTGAATGACCTGGGCAGTTCCAGGTGTCTGTCCAAGGCGTACTGAGCTGCAGTTGACCTGTGTGAGCCTGAGTTTGGACTGAAGAGAAGCTGAATCTGAAAATGAGAGTGGAAAAGCTGATAATGAAGGGATGCTTAAAGTAGATTTTATATATAAAATATTTTTTTTCCTGCCAAAACACGTTACTCAGGTTTTCCTCTGCTCGTACCCCAGTACATGTAGATATCAACCTGAGTTAGTAATTGCAGTTTAAAGAGATTCTTGGAAGCTTTTCTCCTTCAAGGACAAGTAGGGTGTTTAAAGAAAATTGCTCACTTCTATTTTATTTAGGAATCTAAACATATTTACCCTCTTTATAGACCCCTGCTCAAGAACTGAATGGGCAGAGCTATGCTGGCTCTAAAATGTGCATACTAAAAGCACAGCCCCTTCCTGCTTGCATGAGAGATTAGATTTTTTTTTTCTGATACATATGAATGAATTAGCAGCATGGCTGGCTGATTTTCTGTGAGGTACGGGTACACAGGTTGCAGACAGACCCTTCTGAAAATGTCATTTAAATTGTGTTAAACTTGTGACCCATCTTTTTGTATATAGCTAGCCAGAATTTTTATTTGTTGATCTTTTTGAAAAGAATGATGACTTATACTGTATTATCACCAAAAAATAATAAATAAAATTAAAAGCTAAAACTTTAAAAAAAGTATGAGATTTCCTTCTTATTCCAAATAATTCTTACTTCTGGGGTAGTACCCATTGTTTTCCATTAGCAACCCCTTCTCCCCATCTGCCTCCCCCCCCCCCCCCCCCCCCCAAAATAATAATTAAAAATTCAAAAGACAGAGGAACTCCATTTATACAGAAATGAGCAGAGGGATATGGACTGTGTTTGTGTTTATGGAGGCACATAATTGGAACGAGTATCTGAGAATCCTTTCCCATTTAGAAATCACTCTAATACATATAAACCCCTTCTAGGAATGATTTTTATAATTAAAACTGAGTTTGTAATCGATAACTTTATCTGGCAAACAAGTTGGATAAATAATATTCCATGTGTTCTTTGATTGTGAGCACTTTTCCACAAACCAATTCCACTGAACACTAGAGGTTTGTTTTAATTGACTGAACAGATCTCATCATATTTTATTGCTACTCCTAGACTGGATCTAGTTATGGGGTCACATTTCCTTATGTCTGTATTTATTGGGGTGCCTACCAGAACTTTCAAGGGTATTGAGACCAAGGGAAAAAGGTTCACAGTGTCTTCTGAATCTTTTATCAACAAGTCAGTTAAGCACAAAATGGCTCCAATGTGACAGAGTTAAATGATAAAATACCTTTCTAGAAACTACCAAAAATGGTAAATATTATGTGAAAGGGACAGGAAGTGTTTCAAAGGGCAGTTGATAATAAAGGGTCTGCAAGTATTACTTGTAAGTGATTTATTGATTTGTTCAGTGTAGCATGCGAGACTGTACTGATTTATAAGGAGCATATACAAGAACCATGTCATTACAAACTGCAAACCGATCTTTAAAATTAGTTACTGCCCAATAACTTTTGGAAGGATATACCTGTCCTGCTGCCACCCAGCCCAGAGCACAGTGATTAGTTGCAGATGAAAGCTGATGTGAGTAGATCAAAGCTCAGTATATTAGGTCAAGTGTTTTAAACATAGATTTACGAACCACGATTCTGGTTCATTCTGTGTACTCTTGGGAAGAAAAATTGAAGAACTTCAAGGATTTTCCTTTTAAATATCTGGAACTTTCTTGCTCTTTTCTATGGGTTTTTCCTTTCTATCTGCTTTTGCTAGTTTATCCATCCCCTCTTCTATTTTTACATCTGCTCTTAGAGTGTAAGCACGCTATAAGCTATGTATTCTAAAGGTGTCTTTACTAGTCCCCAGGAATGGTTGTTATATAGTCTTTATGTGAAGATGCAAAACCTGCTTTTTGGTTCTGGGTGTCCCATATTTAGTCCTACCTGATAACCAAGATGGGCGTTGCTATAGATTTAACTAGTTTTCTAACAATAAATCTTGATCTTCATGATATGGTGTACATATAATAAACTATCTGGGCAAAAGATGGGAAATTGAGACCTGTAAAGAACTGATTTTGCAAGACATAAGGACCTTCAGCTCTAAAAGACAGTCTGTTGCCCTGGAAATGGTTGCTAGGGCAAAGAAGCACGGGGCTTTTGGCACAGATTTCTGATCTTTAAAAGCAAAACTCTCATGATATGAAATGAGATCTTGTGGCTTATGTGTTTCTTAAAAGAAGCCTAAGACCTCTGCCATTTCATATTTCTCCAATATAAAAGCTTTTACTTGTCAATACCTGATGCTCTGAAAATCCTTTGAGCCCATAGCACTCGCCAGTAAAATGACAAGAACCTGGGCTGCACTAGTAAATACGTGGCACTCCCAGATGTATATACTGGGATCCGTGCAAGCAATGCAGAATTGGAGCCCATCTTCAAATGATGCTATTCAGTGAGTAGCAACAGAGCCGAGGGCAGAGGAAAGGCAGCAGTTTTGTTCATAACTATTTGCATTGCCACAGTGCCCCGAAGCCCACCCTTGGGTTAGAAAGCATTGAAATGTCCTGTGTCCTGCACTAACAATGAATTGGTTTTGTAAGAGGAGACAGAAATGTTTCCAAAAGACAGAACACGAGGAAACAGAGTGGTGATAGCATGCGACATGCTAGGTCTCAGCATACAACTGTCCAAGGTTGGTCATTCCGTAGCCGTAACAGCAAGGACATGGAGAGAGCTGAGGGTGGGTAATAGGTGACTGTGGAGATGTTTAAAGTGAGTGGCTCCTGGCAAAAAGGTCACTGACAGAAAGGATGAAGCTGCTTCTCTATTTCTGTAGCAAGTATTTCTTCAGCAAGTGCAGCTGAAGCCTGAAGTCACTGGTTGAAGAGAGGTAACAGCCTGTTCTGCAGGGTGGAATGAGAGCTGACAAGGCAAGGACAGGCCAGGAAGGGCTTACAAAGTGAAGGTGGTTTTTGTTTGATACAACATAGAAGAAGGAGCCAAAAGGGAACGGATAGGGAGGGTTATGTGGTCTAAGTGACAGGGTAGGGAGGTCATATTTTCGGAAGCATTGCAAATAGATGTGAGCAGGGCAAGAATTACGTTTGTCAAGCCTGGAAGAAAAATGTTGCTTTAATAAAGGCAAAAGGTGTTAGGAGCCTGAAGAAAACCTTTCCAGTGTGACCTGTTTAGAAAAGCCATATCTGAATTCATTACGTAGAGAGCATCTGCAGGATTCGGACGTGCACTGGATTTAGTGACTGGGAAGCACCCGAGTCAAAGGTTATCCTGGGTTATGGACCACGGCAAGTGGCACTGCACTGACAGTGACTGAGGAAAGATAGGGAAAAAGATTTGAGGAGACTTGCTGGTTTAAGCTTAAAGTAATGACTAGATATCTCTGCAAAGATTTTAAGTCAGACGGGGCAGGTTGGAGCACAGAGATACTTATGTGAGTTGCTAGGATAAAAATATAAATTGAATTTATGATTTCATATCAGTTCTGGGCCGATAAAGTTGTCTGTTCCTCTCTCATAGGAGAAGGAGGAGAAAGCATTCGGCATGCAGCAGTGGAAAAATTGGGCTGGGAAACATCTCACAGTCCACAGCATTCATGGCAGGTCACTGAGTATAAGGTGGTTAGATGGGGCTCATGCAATAGAGAGAAAGGCAGCCGTGGAGCAGCTGTGGATAGATCCATGCTTTTGCAGTCACAAAGTGTAGTTAGTTAGTCTGTTGCTTCCTTAGTGAATATAGATGCTGTTTGTAGAAGCAATTCAAAGTCCTGTTTTATCCTCAGGAAGAGGAGAAGGCTCCCATGGCAGTGTATTTTTCTTGCTGTATCAATTTTTCATCTGCCTGTTGAATGTAGTTGCTGAGCCCGATGTGTATGTTATTTCCTCATTGGCTTTGTATATGTAATTTTAACTTCTGTCATAGACGCAGAATCCTAACGTTTTTGGTTTTCAGCATATTGATAGGAAACCAGAGGTCAGAGGAAACCAGAATATTTTGGTTCTAGTGCCTTTTTTAATATGCTGTGTGCACTTCATTGGCTTTAAGCTGTTTAATAAAGTTTTGTGTTTTTTTTTTTAATAAAGTCTGGATTCTGAAAAGTATGTGCTATATGCCCATGTAAAATACAGGCTGACCTTCAGTGACTTCTGTGCAGAAAAATTCCTGTTGCCTCCGCTGGAATAATGCTCTTAGGTTGTATGAGGTAGGGACAATGCAGGCTGGTGCAGTCGCTGATCACAGCCATGGCATTCAGAGAGGAGCACAGGTCATGCTTTCAGAATGGGCACCAGGATGGAGCGGGGCTGGTTCTGTGCTCCCCGGGGCTCCTGGCCAGCTGTTGGGTGCACCCACCAAAGCAGCCCAGCTGTGTCTGCTTGCACTGACATGGGGGAAATGAGGGGAAGAGCAGGGCTGGAAGGACATAATTAACTTTATTATGACATCCGTTGATGTTTTCCTCTAGGCTGACCTTGACAAGGCATTTTCGGGGTTGATAGATGATAGAATGGGACCAAGCTTTCAGAACCACAAGTGTTGGAAAAACAAATTCTGGTCATTGACCCCTGCTGCACTCTGGCCTCACTTTATCCTTTGCTCTTCTTTTTGATAGGAGAGGTATAAGCCTGCTGTTAAGCTATGCAAGGTTGGGGTCCACTGAGGTCAATTACCATTTTAGTTGCCTTACAAAATCCTCATTTGTTCTTCTCTGGGATGCTGCTAAGATAGGAGCAGAGCTGGTGTGGGAGGATGCTGTGCTGCTGATTTGTTTGTTGTGTGCCAGCTGGGTTACTGGAATCTGGGGCTTCTCCTCTCGTGTTAGAGCTCACCTGCAATCATGCTTCTGGCACTTGACCTGTAGCATATTTTCTCACTGCTTGGAAGATAATGCCTTGCAGTGTTTTGGGATGATTTTAAGATACCACTAAGCAGACTGAAGTTTCCAGGCTGTCTTTTGCCACATTGAAAGTATTTTCATGTGTTATAACGGTACATCTACGTTAGATGTGTAGTTCAGGTGTGTAGTTCAGGTCAGCTGCTGGCTTTTGAAAGTAGTCTCCCAGTAACTCCCAGTTACTGTAGGCTTTGATTCACTTCACTTGGAGCAAGCAGGCTACATTATTTTGTTGTGCAGCTGGACTAGAAGATGTGCTGCTGGAGCAGAATGTACTCCAGCTGCTACACGTCTTCTGTCCACTGGATTAAAGTAGAGATGATGTGAGTGATTCCCCCTCCCTGTCCCAAATGCACTCAGCTTGATGTTGTCCATCAAACCCAGCTGTTTTCTTTAGCAATGCCTTCTGCTGTGCTGCATTAACTGAATTGACCATTGTTCTGTGACACTGGTGTGGTTTGGCAGGTGTCATCTCTGAAGTAACTGCGCTTATAGGGTTTTTTTTTTTTTTTTTTTTTCCTTTTAAGTGAATGCAAACCTTACACAATGCTATCTTAGCTGTGCGGTATACTTAGGGACAAAGTTAGTCCCTTGTTAATTTTCTATCATATTCTTTTCAGTAGTTTGTCTCATCTTTATGCTACCCAACTGCAAGCGTATTTTGGCTGTGTTTTATACATGGTCTCCTAGCTTATGCTTAGAGCCGGTGCTAGGTTTCAGCCAGAAGCAGGTATTGCCTCTGAAAGCATTAGAAGGTGAAAGCAGGTAATGAACAAAGACGGTCTGCCAGGGGTACTACAGGTAACGAGTCAAGCAGTCTTGGAGCATCTGACAGCCATGGGAAAGAAGCTGGGATATCCAGGTTTTAGAATCAGAAAACACGGTACAGTGGGATCCTGGGACTTGTCCCTGGAGAAATGTAGAGAATTAAGTTTGAGCCCAAGACATTACTTTAAGCATTAGATCGTAGTTTCATTTTTCTTGTTTTCTCAATGGGAATGAACAAGGAGCAAAACAGAGAGGAAAACAAACACAAATCGCCATTTGTGCCCTCGTGTCACTGCATTTCATGTATCTGTAGCGTTATCCTGCAATTGCCTGCATCTGCCTCTGCCATAGCCATTTGCATAGCATTTAATTATGTAATTTTAAGGACTTTTACTCCGTATTAGGCTAAATTAAAATGCCGTGGCACCCAAACTGTCTGCTTGCTGTACCTCTCTGAGACAGCGTTCCCTGAGGGAAAGCTGCTCTGCAGTAAACATTTTCTGAAATGTGCTTACTGTTCTTTCTTAAATCCGAGTGGTATCAGAAAGCATTACCTTAATGTATAGCAAAAATATAGCAGCAAACTTTTTAAAAGAAGCCTTCAGTGCTGGAGTTGCCAGAACTCTTATTTTGTTGGGGTAGTATTTGTTTAAAGCTGACCACCTCAAATTATTTGCCACTGGCTTTGATGATTTTACCATTCACGGAATGAGATGTGCCTTATGTATCCAGTCTTTGTGTAGCTCTTGTTTTGCCTAACAGATTTAAAATCTGTGAAAAATGAAGTCCCTTATACAATTTAGCAGAGAAATAATTATTAGGGAGTAAATCCTTTTGGGATTTATAATTATACACTGACCAGTAAACATGTGAAAATTAACAGAATTTGACTGACTTCCATTTACCTGCTCCTTTTTGAAAAGACAAACACAGCCTCAGAAAGCATTATTGCAATTAGTGAGAATGGAGCATTGCTACATGCAGAAATGCCCACTCATCAGGATTTGTTCTGACCAGCTCCTCTTTGCTAGCAGGCAAAGAGTTTTCAGAGTTGTTATGAAGCTTATTTATGTGCTTCTATTTTCTCTGCATGAATTCAGAAAACAGATAGGAAAAAATCCTAATGTAAAGTATAATTTATGATAATTTTTTGGCACTGCAAAGGTTTATCACAGAAAAATTTAAATATCGGAGCTTCATTTCATACTCGTCTGCTGTCGCATTGGAGTTTAACTGCAGGACTTCTTTCTGAAAATGCTAATTGGATTTTCAACAGGATGTTCATGAGTAAAAGATGGTGCTACACAGTGAGACTTTTTTCTTTCCTTTTTTTTTTTTTTTTTTGCTTTAAGTAGTTTTGCTTAATGAAATGTATAAAAAGTCTTCTATTGTTCTGTCAAAATAGAAATAATGTGCTTACTCTGTTTCCTGCTGTGATCAACCAATCTGGTAATTTAAATAAATGTGCCATAATGTTGAACACCGGGAGGACTAGAAAAAATCATAAGGAAAACACCCACATTTACACTTAATAGATGGCCTTTTGAGCTCATTTTAAATTTAGTGCTGTCCTTCCTTGCTGAAAACAAAAACAAATTTCCTGAGGATAGTATCAAAACAGCAAAAGTACATCAATTAAGCCACAAGATACAACAGGGCATATTTTAATGGGCCATTAGTCCTGGGGTGTATTGTGAAGTATCAAAGTAAAGGACAGATTACTTAAAGTGCCACAAAATATATTAATGATTCATTAAAACATGCCATGTAAACAAATGGTCATGTTATAACTTAGTGGCCTGATGGTACAGTCATTTTGGTGGTGTATTAAAGGAGGAAACCTACAAACAGCAGGTTAAGAATTGGGTTCTGCCTATTAAACTGATGAGTAAAATTTTTTAAAAACACAAAATGCATAGTATGTACTTAGATTAACACAGTTCTCATTAACAGCTTCCCAGTAATATTCCTCCATGGGTGAGGGAAACGTATGTTTTATTGAGTGAGTAATTTTTGAAAGCAGCAATTTGGTTAAATTCCTGGTAATGTGGGTTTTTCAAACCACTTGGGACCACAGAGTCAGATCCTGATCTGAAATATAAAGGCTTGAAGGATAAGCAGAGCCCTGTGATCGTTGTGTCTGATGTCACAGCATTGCAAAGGACAATTTCCATGGCTCTGCTCCTTAGGCTGTGAGCCCAAGTAGCTCCCTGCAGCTTGTTTTCATTCAGCTCCTGGATGGTTTGTAACGTCCATGAGGACAGCTTATTTTGGAAATTGCTGAAATCTCAAAATGTTTTTGAAATGTCAGCACAAGGCATCAACAGAATGGCTCTTGGCATGGTGTTGTCATTGTGCAAGGCTGAGAGTGGTCTCGCAGGATGATGGTGGCTGACTGCTCTCCTCAAATGTGGAGCTGTGTCATTGACTTACAGCCTGCCTAACAGCACTGGTTCCTGGCAGGGCATAAATATAGGGTGGGCCTTCATCAATTAACTCCAAGACTTGAGGAGTTAGGCCAGTAACTCCAGGATACTCTTGAAGACAGGTTGTTCCAGGGCTTTAAAATGTGTGGTTGGTTCATTAATGTGTGACAATTGAGGAGAGACCCCCAGACTACATGCTCCTGACAAATGGGTCAGGCACATACTCATGCCACACTGGCGTTTGCCTGTTATGGGATGTTTCCTGTACGGCACTATTAATGGAGGGGCTGGAACCTCACAGACCTACAGGAAAATCTTGCTTGCTCTGGGTGTTTTCAAATATCCTCTTGGTTGTTTTCTGTAACCAGAACACTAAATGCCCTTTTCAATTTGAATAAAAGCCCAAATCAGCAAGTCCCTTGAGCACGTCCCTAACTGTTAATGAGACCCTGTTCAGTGAGAGGCATTGCAAACGAAGCCAGGAGAACATCTGGTGGAAATCCAGCCGCTAACAGCAGTGAGAGTTGGGTCAGGCTCGAAACACTTGAGCACAACTTCAGTGTGTGTTACAGCACTGGTTTTGATTTATGCTCTGTATTTCTGCAGTCAGATTGCTCTTTTGGCTTTTTGCTGCTATTCAATGCCTGCTCAGCTGAGGCTCTTCCCATCAAGAGCATTAAGTGACCCCCTGCAAACTAAGGAAATGCTTGGAAAATATAGATCCAGATCCATTTCTTTATTCTCAGTTTACGCAGTCTCTGTGTTTGTAGAGGAGTCTAGATTTAAAATTTTCAAGGGGTGGTTTTCATTTATCTTTAATAGACATTCAAACAGTATGAAAACAACTTCTAGGTGGGGTGACAGGAAACAAAATTTCTGTCCACAGTTGGTTCTTTAGTACAGGTGCAAGTGTCTAACCTAGCTCTAGTGGGTGTAGTTCAAAGGATGGCTCTTTCTGATTATTTCTTCTCATGGAAAGACTTGTAATAAACTTTTTCATTTGGCTGCATCAATTCACAGCAAATGGATTGCAGTGAAATTTAACATTGCAGCATTCTCCTGCGTAACACCCTCCCTTACACACTGGGAATCAACAGCATATAATGGGCATTATACCCATGTCTCCCAAGAAACCATTTGCACTCTGTAGTTGGTCCATCATTTATATGGATCAAGACGATAAAAAAGAGAAAATAAAAAAACACATTGAAAACAATGTGGGCTGCATGTAATTTCTTCTTGATGGCTTTTAATGTATTACTGATCTTAACATATGGTAAATAGCACAGGTTCTTTCTTTTTAGTAACGCTGCCTCTGTTAAGGCATTTTTACCCTATCTTTAAACGGTGTGTGTTCTTAAGCCTCCACCTACTGAATATCTATAATAGAAAGGTATAAAGAGAGCTATTTAATGTGTGGTACTTAGCGTGCATGCTTCAGCTACTCCAGAGCACAAAGAGATTTGTGAAACTGTTGTTTGTAAAAACATGCTAAATAAAAACTTTATTTTAAAAACAAGGGGCACCACCAGGAGTAATTGCTGGTGCTGGTGCCTGGGATATACAAATGGCTTGCTGGTAAATGTTGGTGCTGATAAGTGAGATGACCTTTCATTTGGTCACCTTTAAAACATAAGATCCTAAGGAAAAAGGTGAGCTGTATATTTTCAGACCCAGTTTCCTTTTGCAAAACCAGAAATTATCCAGTACATTTTTATTAAATCATAACTCCTTCCTCACCTTTGCTTTTGTATAGATGGCTTTCAGTTTCTTCTTATTTTTTTTCCCTCCTATTGGGGATGGAAAGTATTCACTGAAAAGTTAATTTTTTTTTTTTTTTTCCATACACTACCTCCATTTCCTCCTGGCTCTTCTGTTTCCCCTGAAAACGTTCAGCATTCCTCCTAAGTGCTTTGCTTCTTCAGAGCTCTGTACCAGTATTTTTTTCTCTTGCACTTCTGCTGCTCCTTTCCCCTTTGCAGAGCTCCGTTCATTACGTTTCTGTCTTTCCCCTTCTCTGAATTCAGTATTAAAATTCCCAGTGCCTCCTCTTGGAGCCGGGCTGACCCTGTCCTGCTGCTTGGGACGCAGCTCTCTCCCCTTTAAAAGGCTGTGAGCTGTGCTGCAGACTTCCCTGCTCTGAGCAGCCTCTTCTTTGACCTTCTAATGTGTTAAAGGTTGCATATAGCATGTAACGTAACATAAAATCTCACCTGCAAAGCAAACCAAGTAATTATTATCTAACCTTGGTGCTCGGCAGGGTCAGCAAGAGGCAGCTGTTACCATCGGTGTGTGAGGGTGATGCTGGAGTGCTGCTCTCGGTTAGCTCTGTAAAACAGTGGGAAAATAAACACTCTGGGCAGCAGCCACGTTTCTCTTTTTAAGCTGAGAAGTATGTGTGTACTGAAGAGAAGTGCAGCAGCACAGTGAAGGTGTTATCCAGCTTTGACAAACAACTTGCTCTGATGTGAGCACTGAACACTGGGAGGCTGCTGGATTGCTGTGTGGGGTTTCCAGGGTGGAAAACTGGTGTCTGGGTGTCTGTTGTTTTTTTTCTTATACCTCTTGACCTGAGAAATGACATCCAGCCTCACTTGCTAGCTAATTGCTGTCCATTGCCATCTTCTGAAATTGTTTTAAAAAAACAGCCAAACAAAAACCAGAGTCAGCTGCATCTTTTGTTTTGGTAAAGGCCAAAAATACATGGACTCAACATTTTCTCAACTTCTTTGAGAAGAGTGAACTCATTCCCATTCTTGCTTCTCTTTCTTTCCTCAGGACGTACAGCCCTCTGCTCCTCTGAAGCACGGCTGGATACAGCACACTGCGAACAGCACTCCAGCCAGCCCCCGCGTGCTACCAGCTGTGAGAGAGGGCAGCAGCTGCACCTCTCAGCCATACAGCAACTGCAGCAGGCCCTGAAAAATAAAATTTTATAACTCCCACTGACAAGAATTAATCCAGGACAGTTTCTGCTTCTAGCGTGCATAAATGTTCCTCTTCAAAACCAGCTTTTCGGCAAGCCTATCAGCCTGGAAGGTGTTCAAATGATTAATTTTTCGAAGACTGATGGTGCTAGGAATCCAGGAGATAGTGGTATGGGTATCATCTCATCTCAAGTATGAAGCTTGTACCTGTATTGTAAGAAGGGAGAGTTCTGGGAGACTATGGAAATTTTAATAGTTTTTTTTTTTTTTTTTTCCCTGCTCCTGTAGTTCCCTGAGCCAGATAAGCCTCTGAGGCTTTTCAAATCTCAGACAGCTTCTGGTGTTATAAGTACTTCTTAATCACATATTTTGGAGAGGCTATAATGGCCCAGTGATTTCCTAGGTTTGTAGGCCAGAAGGCATCGCTATGATCATCTACTCTGACCTCCCCTAGAGATGCAGGAATCGCAGGGTGAAATTCTATTAAATGGATTAAACAGTAAATGTAAAATTAAAATGATTATCAGTTTTGATATTTTTTTCTTGGTACTGGACCAGGACTTAAGGTAGTGAGGTTGCACGATGCAAAATTGCTCAATTTCCATGTTTTTTTCTTATACTGTGTTGCAGAAGAGAAGCCTTCTTCCTTACCATTTAGCAAGCATTAGCTTTTTTTTTTTTTTTTTTGGCTTCTACTTCGATATGGAAATGTAATCTTGTTGGTGGGTATTAGGATATCTGTGCTTTAGCAACAGCTCTGTGAGATCATCCCTCTCGTGGCCCTGCTTACAGCCTGGGATATCGCATGAACACAACACATCACTTACCAAAGATGACAGAGGGCACATGTACAGTTTCTTTAAGATCCCAGAGTATATCTGATGCCTACATTGTATCTGCCAGCTTGTGTAAGACTGATATTAACACCAGTGTAAAACTGAATGTGTCCCAGCATTGGGGCCAGGATCACTTAGGTTACCTGTGAGCCACAAAAACAGAGCAGTCCTGGAAGCACCTTGTCATGTCCCAGCATAATGATCACCTTTTTTGAGCCCCCTGGTTCTTTTCACCTACTGTTTACTCTGGAAAGGATCAGATATCATCACTCTTCCCATTACCTTTGTGGTAGGTTTTGTTTGTTTGTTTGTTTGTTTGGCAGTGCAATAGGTCATGCACAGCAGCTTAGGTGCAGCTGTTAAGCTGGTTGCTTTAAAGCAAATGGTACCAATCTAGTATTATGATAGTCATAAGGTAAAAGTAACTCTCAGATGAACATAGCCTGAATTCCAGTAAAAGTGAAGTCAATACCAGGGCAACTTAAAGTATAGTATTTGCTTCTCCTGCAATTGATTGTGCATTTTCTGCCCCTCCTGGCTTAGCAGAGGTGATTTACAGCCAACGATTCACGTTGCAGAGAGGATCCACTCTAATTCAGCAAAGAGATTCATCAGGAAAGATCTGAAGAGTGACCCCAGAGTTACTGGGTTTTGTGAATCTCTCTGAAACTGCTGTGGAAAAATGAGCTTCCTGATGGTGTTACTCCATGGATTCAGACAGCCTAGAAACAAAGATGACTTTGGTTTTGCCCTGGTTGATGGAGTAGCATGTGATATAGTGCAGAAGGAGTCTGTGCTGCTCTGGCTTCCCCTCAGGTGCCCGCTTCCAAAATACCCATGGGCTTCATCATCTGATTTAATACATTTCCTTCAGCAACACCAATATTGTGTGTATATCTACCAAGAGATGCAAAACGTGCTGGAATTGCAAGAGGTGCTCACTTGAATAATCACTTAGGCTAATGCAAAAAGGGTTATGAATTAACAGGCTGGAAGAGTAAACAAGATTAGAGCTAAGTGCTTTTTGGGGCTGTGTAAAAAATAATCAAAGGCTAATTGCAAAGGAGTGGGTGAGGCAAGCCCATAAATTAGCAGGGGTGAGAGTGGAAAATGGAGAGGCCAGGTAGTAGGGTGGTCAGGTAAAACAAGCAGTGAAGGACAGAGGGCGAAAGAGACGGTGGGTGTTTCAGTAGCTAGAAAACTCGCAAGAGCATAGCGTAGTGATTAAATAGTGTGTATAGCAGAGAGCATATCATAAGAAAGAATAAAAAGTAGACATGGGATAAAAGATTACACTGAGTAGGTAAGAGATCAGAAAGGCGGAGAAAGTGAAATCACAATATCTGAAGCTGAGAATTAATATCTACGGTAGTATTTAGGAAAGAATAGGGGAAAAATTAAAATGGAAGATACTCATAAATGAGTGAAAAAATGAAAAGAAAATAGGGGAGAAAAATTAGTACCTTGCTATGTAGAAACTAAAAGGATTTTGTGTTTTACAGGTGCTGAAGGGTCCAACAAGCAGGAAAGATATCAAACATCCTTCCACAGTCCTCAGACAGTTTGAGGAGCAGTGACTTTCATAAAGCTCTCTATAGTGCAAACTGGAGAGCCAATGACAAAAGGTATTTTCCACAAACAGCCTGAGCATCAGGCTGTGTTTTCCAACCTTGAGCATAAGTCATGGCTGCTGTCATTTTTGTAGTCTCCATTGTACTAGAAATCTGTAAGTCTCAACACAGCAAGTCACAGAACAATAGGAGCCCTGCATATGCACATATTACATCGTGCAGTGTACTTCATCCTGTTACATTTAACTGCCTTTCTGACAACAGTTTTTTAGCAGCATCACGTTTCCAGGAGAAAGGAGTTGAAAGCTGAGGAACAGGAAGGCTAAAGATACTGAAGCTGTTGGTTTAAGTGTAGACAGCTAGTTGGAAAGCTTTTATTTCTGGAGTGCCCTGGAAGGTGTATAGGGTCTGGCATTTTAAGCTTTCAAAAGCAAATCAGCTCTTCCAAATGAAGGCCATGAGCACCTACAGTATCCCAAATGAGAAGAAGCCAAAAAAAAAAAAAAAAAAAAGAAGCTGAGCATTTGTCTGCAAGTCCAGCCATATCTTTACCTGAAGAACTTCAACCTCCACTTAGGTGTTTGGTTTTTTGTTTTGTTTTGTTTTTTAATACAGTTTTCTGGACTTAACGGATAATATCCTGTTGCTATTAATGATTTATTGCTAAGATGAAAAGGGGTTGGAGAATGCATGAAATATGTGGTGAGAAAGAGAGAGAACTATAGAGAGATATAGGTCTTGCATCTGTAATAGCTGAAAAACAGACACATCCAAGGCTTACAGGGTTCTTGCTTCTGTCTACTGACAGCTTTGGTTCACGTCCTTCAGGTCAGTGTGTGATTTTTGTTCATGGTGAGAGAAGCAGGATTATTTTACAGTTTGTTTCCTCTGATGAAGTATGGAATAGCACTTCAGAGCTAACTCAAAACTCAAATAGTCTAGAAGTAGCAGAATTGTCACCTCTAAATCCCCAGTGATCTCTCCTCCTTTCCCCTCCCTGCCTTTTCATCTGCTCCCTCCCATTCCTTCCCTGTGCTCTGAGGTGTTTGCTCTGAATCTGAACAAATGTTACAAGTGATGTATGCTGTCTAAATACAAGTTTCTCTTCTGACTTTGGGCAATAGGTAGTAAAGCGATTAGGCTGAATAGTTATAAGCTTAATAGTGGATATAGTACCAACACACAGGAGCTGTTGTTGACTGAACAAGTATCAAAGCCTATTGATTAGCTGTTACATGGATCTTAATAAAACTATCATTATTAATTATGATGGAAAAAGTACATGTCTCCAGGTAGCAAGTTACCTTTTATTCTCAATTTGTTGCTGAGGCACAGTAGATAATTTGTAAGTCATGTTTGTGCTTTGAGACAGAAAAGAATCTAACTTTGCTGCATTATTTCAGACTGAAGGGGACATCTTATTGTCTTCCCAATTTCTACTGCAAGAAATCGTTACTAATATTTGTGAGCAGTTTTCCACATAGAAATCACTGATTTTATAACCTCTGTAATATAGGAGAGCAGTAATCTGTTTTTCAATATTAGGTCAAGTTGCTCTCATCTAATCTTGTGTGTTCCTTTCTTACAGTTTCTGTGCCAGAAATTGTAAAAGGAAATGCTCTTATAAAAGATACGTTTATTGAGGGAAGATTAGTTGTTTGGCTTTATTGACGGTGTTGGGGATATGAAACATGTTTTCTAAAGCCATTGGTTAGAGCTAACCCTTTCTTATGGCTACAGGTATAAAATACCAGATATATTATTCTATATTACACAATGTGAAAATGATAATGTGTATGTAATCTTAGACTTCTAAAAGTGATTCTCTGTGAGGTGAAATATGTATGACTTTTCTTATAATAAACCCGTGGGCTTAGGCTGCTTTTCTATATATTGCATAATTTAGATAAAGCACTGTTATGTGAATAAAATAAAATAAGCAATGGCACAAAATAAAATACTGGGGGGAGGGGACTATTTCTAATCATAAAGTGGATAAACTCCAATACCCCTCTGTAAGGTACATTGAACCTTTTTGTTCATGTGTCATATATACAAGAGATCTTCCAAATTAGTTCTCTTGTCCTCTGTGTCCTCAAACCGTGCCAACGGAGCTATTATTTTAGAAGGAGATTCAGCTGCCTTTTAAACTTGCAGCTCAGAATTCAAGATATTCTTACTTTACACTTTCTTTACTCTTCCCCTGTCCCCTCTCAACAGGGGCAATGCTGGAAGAAGTGAGTGTCTCTGTGGAGCAATACTGATTACTTTCTGTGAGAGTGCCAAGGAATGAAGGAGCTACAAATGCATATTGAGGTTCCTCAACAAGATATGATGCAAAATCAACGAATCTCAATGTATCTTTTTTAAGCTTATGGCACAGTTTTCCTTTTCTTTGGCATTTGGGAGATGTCCTTAGCTGAAATAAATCCTCAAAAGTGATTTGCAACAAGCATACTTATGTCAGCTTGGACCAGGAGACCCTCTGCCTTTTCCATCAGCCTGGTCTGCAGATCCAGTTACTGCTCCTGGTGGTCTTGGCTTGACTTTCCTTTTTTTTTTTGGTAATCTTTTCAGCCCTCTGACAATAGGGAAGCTTCCTACCTACCTGACTGGTCTTGTTACAGTACGTCCTGCACAAATACAGGTTGTTAAGCTGTGTTTGTGTTTTTCTATTTTTTGCCTCCAGGTATTGCCTCTGAACAGGGGTGGTGGTGGAAATACAGCTGTGGAGGCAACTGCAGTAGTTTTACTTCATGTTCAGAGTTTAATTTCAGGCTTGGAGCATGAATTAGGAGCATAACTGCTGTTAGTCTTGTTTTTAAGACAAACTGTTTAGTAGTTTGAAGTCAGGTTTATTGCTATCTCTGTTCCTAAAGGCCTGGTTGTGCTATTCTGACCTAGAGAAGTACGGATAGGAGAAGTGGAGTTGTAGTTGCCTTTTTTTTTTTTTTTTTTCCTGCCCTGTAAATTTTGCACAGAAAAAAAGTAGAAATTGAGGATCTGTGGACCTCATGCTCTCTCTCTTAATGTTGATAAGAAAACTATACTAGTATGGTAATTAAATAATCAACTATTTGTGATATTTTCTTTAAGTCATGGGCTTTAATGATAAGAAAATTCAAAGAAACTGTATAAACATGACTCTCTTCATAGTTTTTATTTCTTTTCTGGTTTCTACCTGCAGGCAATTTACCTGCCTTGTATTCAAACTGTAGTCTAAGAAGCTGCACTCTCTCCAGTCTCCTGCCAGTAATTGTGCTCTCCATGTTCCTGCTAACGAGAAGAATGGCAGTCTCTTGTCCTTCTGTTTTCCTCTTTCTTGCTGCACCTACAGCTCCACATGTGTTTTGTTGCATTTTTAATATAGATTAGTCCATCTACTCCATAAATGAGTATCCTTCCAAACTGTATTCTTCAACTTACTTCAATGAAGTTTGTTGACAAATAAAAACATTATTAGAGCAGAGAATGAAGGGTGGCTTAATGCAAGGTGTCTGAAGCTTAATTCTGTTATATTCATTCACTATAGTTCAATTACAGATACAATTTTACAAATCACTGCTTGATTGTGTAATATGAGTTCTCCTTTTCACTTTTGACCAGCCAGTATTAATTCTGTGGGTTTGCTTACTTTTTTTTTTTTTTTTTTCAATCTTCTTGATTCAGCTGTGCATTAAGTGGCTTTGAAAAGCTAGCTCAAATAATAAGCCTAGATAATCAAAGCCGTGCTAACATCGGCTTAATTCGCTCGTGCAGGGACCTAGCACGGAGAGCAGTGACTGAGAGCTGTGCGCTTCTGCCAAGCCCTGCTCACGTCGTCACTTCAGGAGGCTTATCTTCAGCTGCAGAGGGCCAGGCTGAGCCTTCCTTTCTCTGCAAGTTTTTGCTCATCCCATTTTTGGTTCAGATATGGCTTGCTTTGAACTACACATTCAGTTGATGGAGTCCTAGAGCTGATGGAATCAGGGGAAGGAAAAGAGGATGAATACATGTACATGCTGTAATTTTGTATTGTGTTTTGGGGAAGAAAGCATTTATCTCATTATTTGCTCAGATATTAGTGCTGGAATAGAAAATCACAATAGCAATACAGTTCCCTGTGCACCTGACAGCTGTAGCAAGGCATGTGCTGCTTGCCATGCTGAGGGTGCCTCTGACAATTAGACTTATTTTTAAAGGGGAGGAAATCACTCAGATTTTTGTTCTCATCTTAGGTAGATTCTAAGCCTCTGCTTCCATATCTTTTACAATCTTTTGTCATGTCTTCCCTTAGAAATCCGTCTCTGAAGGTAAACAATCTAAGGCTTTTCCATCTCTATTTCCGTGAGATCTCTGCTCTGCTACTCTCTGTAGGGCTTTTTTAGTGGTGCTTATCAGAACTGTGGTGGGCAACCGTAGGGTGTGAAGGAAAGATGTTATTCTGGTGAGTAGTTGGTGCTTTGTTTGTGATGGAGGTTTGCTGTTTTAAAGTACACAGTGAGCTTTTAGGGCATAGTTACATCACTGCAGTAGGATCCTTCTGTTAGGACTACTTTTGTGGGCAAGGGGTTTAAAAATTATCCCCTGACAGAAATATTTTCAAGAGAGAAAATGGGATTTTCTATGTATTTGAGATGTGCATGCAATACCATTAGTGTATATGCAGATGCTTTCATTAAAGATATATGTTAAAAAATGCAGCTCTAGGTCAAGAATTTGAGAACTGTGAAAATCTAAATTTACAGTTCTTTGTGCAATCTTAATTCTATGCATGCTGGATTTTTTCCAACACTTATCTTCCAATGCTGAGCTCTTATCTTGCTCAAAGCCCACTATTTGGAAAAGTAATTCAGCTCAAGGAATTCAAAAAATTTGTTATAAACCTGAAAGGGCAGAATAAAGGCTGCATAGCAGCATAAAAATCCGCCATTTCCTAAGTTGAAGTGTGTGATTTGCAATCGAAATATTTTATTGACATTTATTCTGGGTGATTTCCTAGTTGTTTTGTTAAAGGCAAAGGCTCTCAGGAAGAGGAGGAAGAGGAGGACTCTGAGTGAGTTGAGTTTCTCTGATTTTTTTGCAAGATGGGGCATTTCCTCCCCCTGGGGTGCTGCTGGAGATGGGAGGAAGAGATGAGGACTCTCAGAGTGTCTGGCTGTTTGCCCTTGGGCTGGCTGCAGCACTCAGCTGGTGCCTATCAGTGTCGGGGCTGCAGTGTCCCAAGAAAAGCAGGTAGCAAACGGTGACTGGGATTTTTGAGAACTCTAGAAAAGGGGAATCAGCTGACTGTCCTAACTTCTCTCTCATCACTGTATGTTTTTTGTTGCCGTACATTGAGGAAAAGGGAGATAATTAGTGGAGAGAATATTATATTTATGTTTAGATATGTTGAAATATTATTTCTCTTATAAAAGCACAAGCTTAGCACTTTCTTTTGTAGTAACATGCCTTTGATACAATTAAGAAACAAAGTTCCCAGAATTCAAGGTATTTCTATTTGCTTACATCCACCAACAAGATACCACTTTTTGAATGAAATCTTGTTCAGGCTCCTGTCATGTGATCTATAATTGTTATTAATGAAAAGTGTGTTATTCTTCCTAGTAGACCTGCCAGGCAGAAGAATAAAAGTCTAAGGAAGTAGAATTAATAACTCCATTGCAATGCATCATATAGATAAGCCAGTAATTGCAAGGTCAGATGGGCATACGTAGATAGATGGTTAACTGGTTATGCTTTAATGAAAGCACAGACCTTTTACATATGTTTATGAATAATGTTTCTCATAAAGACAATAGATTGATTGTATGCAAAGACATCTTCTGAACCAGAAATGATCAACAATCACAGTCATGAAATATTAAAGATAAATCTGTGAATCTATATTAGAAGTAAATTTCTAGACCTTATAACTTAGTCATTTCTTATTCCTGCAATGAGATAAAAGAAAAAATTTTTAAAAAGAATGCCCCATCTTTTCCTGTTAACATATTTACCAATATCTTTGTAACTGATGTGCCTTTTCTTTAGCCTAAATGAATCAAAAGAAAGCTTCAAATCACTGACAAAGGGGAGCTGAAAAATACATAGCGTTTCTCGGAGAGAATCACTGTATAATTATATTTTTGTGTTATAAGAGCCACAGGAATTAGATTTGTTGGTTTCCTAGCAACTAAGGGTCTCAGGGTTTTAAAGATGAAGATCAAACTTCTATCACCTGCTTAGAAATAGACAGATGTGTATTAATAAAAACAGTTCCTCAAATAATTTCAACTTAAGCCACCAAAGTACTTCATAGGAGGCTAAAAATAATAATATCTGGCTTTCTAGATCAATATCAACCCTAATCACAGGTTGGCAATAACTGATGTCTTTCTCGTGTTATTCAAGATATTTATCAAACTCTGTTAAATATGTCCTTTGAGCCTCTCCAGGGGAAAAATATGGTCATCTACTGGGAGAAAGGAAGTTGGAACTTCAGAAAGAAAGTTTTATTTTTTTTGTTTAAGTGTACATCCGATCATGTCATTTAAAACACTGGTCTGTTTTCAGTCCTTTCTTATGTTAGTTCCAATTTATACAAGCAAGTGTAGCGGCTTACTGGTAAACTCCGCTTTCAAGATGGGAAATGTAAATTCAGTGTTGCATAACTCTTCCTAAGTTGACTTCTGGGTTGATGAAGGTGGGTACTTGCACTTGGCGCTTTATTCTGGCAGTTTAAAACACAAGCTGTGCTGCTCTCAAAGAAAAAGTAGTTAACAGTAGGCCAGCAGAAAAATTTCATGGGAAACAATAATGAAATAATGCTAAATGACTGGAAATGATGGCATTTACACATAGAAAAGATAGCTAAATTTCATGTATACAGCTTTGGCCATAAATCAGTATTTTTGAAATCTACTTGTGAGGTATAAAACTTGTTCTTTAAGACACATTCTGCTACTTCCATTTTCCCTAAACACCTAACCAGCTTTTAGCAAATACTGAAAGAGCCTTTTTTTGTTGTTGTTGTTGTTGTTGTTTTTTTCATGAAAAATAGTAATATGTAAAGGTAAATAATTGGTGGTGATATATTTTAGGATCAATACTAAACTATGCTAGCAATTAGTTTAACCTTTCAAAGGGCTATGGACCAGGGCATAATAATAATAATAATAAGTAATTCCACAGGGATTTGTTCAGCTTTATTGTCCCTCTTCCTTCTGGGCCAGAAGAAGCAGATGTAGGATGTGGAGCATAGGACTTAAAATCTGACCCATCTGCAACACCTTTCTGTTCTCAGTGATGCAGCTCAGTCCTTTTTCTAGTTTTTGATTTTTATATAGCGTCTTTTCATCTGAACTTTATTCCAGCTTGATCAAAGCCACTTTCCTTGCCCTGAGAATACACCCCATTTTTGCAGGGATGCAGTGCTGAGCATGCAGTTCATGGCCTGTGGGGAAGGAGAGGGGAGCCTGAGGTTTGGTAGGCAGAACACTCTTCTCCTGCTAGGATGAGATTGCACTGGGACATGTTTGTACTGTCACAATACCTCTCATACTACACACAGCAGTATCTGGCACCGCACAGCATTGTACAAGACAAGACAAACTGACTTATTTCCACAGACCTTGTGCTAGCAGCTCCAGGGAGTTTTAAGCCACCTGGGCACTCACCAAACGTGGAAGGCACTGAGGAAGCGTGAACGTTCACTGCCCACAGCTCAGCTGGTGGCTCTACCCCCTGCCATGGAGTTGAAGAGAAATTCAGTGGGGTTTCTGCATGCTGTGTTTAAATGCACACTGTGCTACGTAGGGAGCAACAGCAGCTGCTGCCAGCGGTCCCCACTGTGCCGTGCCTCCTGCCACAGCAAAGGTGCACGGGGCTGTGCCATCAGGTGCTGGCCCTCAGTGTGGCCTCCTTCCTCTCTGTAGCTCTCTTTCCAGCAAGGAAGGATCAGGTCCACCTTCTGCTGCAATCAGCTCCCCTTTTGGTTTGGATCATGCTCCAGAAAGCTGATAGCTTGTCCCACTTGTTACCACTACATTGATCCGCTTCAGGTTCAGCTCCTCTGTTCAGCAGTTTCCTTCTGTTCCTTGCAATTCAAAATACCCTTCCTTTCTGTTTATTTATTTATTATGCACAGGTAATATCGATACCTCTTGCCAAAAGGATGCTGTCAACACGAGGCTGGCCAAGTCCATCTCTTCTATTCCTGCAATATTAGTGATACAAACACAGTGTCAAGAGAAGCTGTTTTCATGAGGAAACATGGGTACTTTGTGGCAACAGCAGAGTTGCCTTGATTTATTTGCCTCTGCATGTGCATAAATGCAGCTGAGATTTTTCTTGACTTCTACTCTAGCTAAGAAACCATCGTTTTGCCCAGACAATAAGGTTTTTGCTGTGCAGAAGCAGCAGTTATGTTGCCCTTGAAACTTTTAACAAACTGGGTGCCAGGAACTTGGCCTAAGGATGCAACACTCCCTACCCTGTAATGTGAACTATTAAGCAAATGGCACAGAGTAATGTTCTTTCACTGAGCAAAAACGCTCTCATTTAGGTAAAATTTCAGCCTGCTGTTGGCTGTTACAAGCCAGAATGGCAAAGAGAAATAAAATGCAAAAGCAATATGAGTTTGAATCAAATTATGATAAGAGTCAGATGGTGCCATTACCCAGATATTCCCATAGGCAAGCATTAGTAAAATTCGCCATAATGGTATACTGAAATATAATTCTCTGCTGGGATGGACACTCACACGCTAAAATCAACATTTAACTCTTTCACAAATTTCAAAAAAATCAGAGATGGACACAAGCGCGGAGGAATCCAACTGAAAGCAGTGTGTGTGTGCTCTGCTAGGTTGGAGCTACAGACTGCACCAGCCACGTGTGATATGTGCAATGTTATTACGGCTTATTTTTTGTCTAGTGCCACCAGGGCCCTTGGTGCTGGGTGCCTGAAAGAGCAGGCAGTGCTAGCCCTGGAGAGCTGTTGGTGCAAGGAGCTGGCTCCGGGTGCCTTGCAAAACAAGGAGGGACAAGGAGGGCAGCCAAGGGTGCAGCCTGTGCTTGGGAAGTTGTGCAAAGAAAATTTTTGCTGGAACCAGTTTTATCTGTGATGTTGCGAGAAGGTGGAATTATAGCGATAATTTGACTGAGGAGAAAAGCTTGATCACACAGGACTCCAAAAGAAACGTGAATGACAGAGCAAAGCCCTGCCAAAAGCAAAGAGTGAACCACTTAGGCTGTTGAGTTTTTACTGATGCAAACAGCCCCATTAAATGCAATCAGATTTCTTTTGTGAGTGTCTTGAAAAGTGAGGCCTTACAGTCTGAACCATAAGCACAAATACAGCAGGAATATTAGAGTTAAATGAGTGTGACTAATTCAAGTGTTCCAAAGTAGGGTATGCTTTTGCTAAGCTTTTTTTTTTCTTTTTTTTTTCTTTTTTTTTTTTCTTGAGTTTGGTTGGTGTTGTTTTAAGCGTTCAAAAGTATTTAATTAATTGAAAGAATTAATTGGTGCAGGTATGCTATACCTCATGTTTTACATAGTGCGGGAATGCTTGGTTGAATTCGATGCATTTTCAGGATGGATGAAGTTCCATAGATTTATGCAAAGGAAAATATATCCCGGTGCAGTCCTAGAGGCATTTGCATTTCACTTTGCAGGCACGGCTGTGACTTGAGGAGGCAATGAGATCTGAAGCACTGGTCACCAAGCAAATACTCGAGAGGTTTGACTTCTGAGCTGCATAGCTGCTCCATCAGCCACCGGCTTGGCTGCCTTTGAGCCTCTGCTCCTGCATTTGCCATCTGTCTTTTCTAAATACAGCCTGAGCTCCCTGGGGCAAATGGTGTTTTTCTCTTCTGTTTGTGCAGTGCATTGCACAATGAGACCTCGCTCCAAGCTGTATTGCTAGTATAAAAAGGGGAAATAATATTGAAAACAGGCCTCAGTTGGATGTGATAGAAGTATTGCCTTTGCAGACTTTACTCAGGCTACCTACTGCCTAAGCTGGTCATTCTTCTCTGTTGATGTTTGACTGTATCGTTTTGCATTTTTGCATCACTTCTGTTTAAGAAATGCTTTTTTCCCAGTTTTAAAGCTTATGATTACTTACTACTTGCTAGCAAATTGTTTGGGAGCTCCTGCCACTCTTGACATTGTTTATTGAAAAATCCAATAAACTGGGCAAAAAGATTTAGAGACAAGGAGTACTTTCTGCAGAAAATAGTGAGCCCCATAAAACAGGCCAGGAGAGTGCCTACCTAGAGAAAACCTCCCCGACAGCTTCTGCTATTTTGTCTCTGTTTTGTGCGAGAGGCAGAAGTGTTTTGTCACCATTCAGATCTCATCAGAGACTGGAGCATTTTATTCCTCAATCTTGTTCTTGTCTCCAGCCTAGGGTGGTTTACACGCTCATTGAGAATGCTGCGCCTGGACTGTGTCAGCTTGGGAGGATGTGGTTAGTTTTGCCTTTATTTGCTTGTCCTTTTGTTTCTAACAGGCCAAATGGCCTTTCCTGATTCTGTGCTGCTTGCGCAGCCACTGCACTCCGTAGATAAGCAAACCAGTCTATTAAGTTTGTTTTATTTGTTAATAAGATGTGCCTGAGCATTTCAGAAAAGCCAGGGTGAGAAGTGTCACTGCTGACACGGAGCTCTCAGCTCATCTCAGGCTCTGTGGGTCATCCTCCTTCCCAGCATGTCCAGGTTGTTGAGTATCCTGGACCTTTGGGGTATGATCTTGGCCGTAATTCTGATATACCAGGGAGGGCTGAGTTACCCGCTGTGATGGAGGGGGCTAGAAAGTATGTGAGCAAGTTGCACTGAAGTTGTTTCTCCTGGTTCCTCTCCAGACACAGAAGACTACCACCCTGCCCCACTGCACACCCTTCACACGTGATTCCCACAAGCTTAAGGTTTTTCTTTTGGTTTGAAGGGTCCTGTGAAGTGTGCCAGACTCCCCGTGCCTCTGCCAGAGGGAGAGAGGAATTGCCATTAAGCTGCTGTATCTGGCATGGTGATAGGACTTGGTGATCGGCCCGATTCCCATGCTCCAGATAGGTGCTTTTGGAAATACCTTTTTTCTGTTCACCCTACCAAAGTATCACTTTTAAGGGCTCTGGGAAGGAATCTGACGATGCCCAGTAGGGTTACATTCCCCGTGAACAGCATGCAAGTGTGGATATCCTTATGTATGTAGGGAACTTAGAAAGCCCTCTGTTAGGTGCTGAGGTCACCTTGAAAGCAGCAAGTCAAACTGTCTTTAATCTCCATGTGTGTCAGTATTCTGCTTCAGCTCTGTAGCTGTTACAGCTATGTCACTCGTACAAGGCTGTCTCACACGAATTTGTGCGAAGTAATTATGGAAAAAGACATATTTCAGGGTGGAAGTTCCAGAAAAGCATGTGACTGGGCCTTACTGTTCCATGGGATAGCAGGATGTTTAGGGGAAAGCAGCTAAGGAAAAGGTTTTCCTATATTTGAGCACCTTGGAGACAGGTATGAGAGCAACCTGCTGTCTAGCCAACCTGGAGTGTCCTCAGCCCAGAGTAGTTCACGCTAACTATGCTAAACCTTTCCTTTTAGGAGGGTTAGCAACAACAGAATGATGGAGACCTACTTTGAAACATAGCCTGTGTTAATAAAGGGATGGGCAGTCAGCGGTGTCAAGCTATATGCTTCTTACGCTTCTTGTTTTTTGGAATATTTATTCAGAAACACAAGGAAAGTAATTTTCCTTTTTTTTTTTTTTCTTTTTTTTTTTTTCAGAGTATCTATTAAATTAGGTTGAGTATTTGCACAGCAATAACTCAGGATTGACTGGTGGAAATCTTATAACACAGGAACGTGACCCAGCACAATATCATCCTAATTTCCTCTGTGAGGATTAATTCTGCTGTTTTCTTCTTTCATGACAGTGAATAGAGCATGCGGCAGGTAATGCACAGTAAACGCATCCTGATCTCCCTTAATCTTTGCAAACACTTTCAAGTGACCTTTTTGTTGAATGTCCTTTAAAAGCTTCTAGGATATTATCAAAAATAGCCAGTGAAATTACTGACAGAGCAAGCAGGACTCTGTTACTTTTCAAGCTTTGCTGTACAGCTCACATCTTTCCTATGCAAAGTTTTGTTGTCTTCACTGTTCTTGTTTTCTCTGGCTTAATCAGCTATTAGTTTTTACCTAAACCCAAGCTGAATGTTTTACCTAAACCCGGGCTGAATGAATGCTAGAGGAGGAATTCCTGAATGTGTACTGAAGCAGCCTGTCTGCTGTACTATTGCTTCACTTTCTACAAGGCACTGTTTCCAACACGAGCACTTCATTGGCCTCTTCACCTGTGTAAATGGACTTTATTTTTGCCTGACTAGACACGGTTTTTATTTTTGGCTAGGCAAGCCATTTACTAGAGTGCCCCATGTGCTTGCAGCATGTCAAACACACCAGGTCACTCTGGTATACACGTGAGGCACCTGAGTGTGCAACAAGAACACTTGTGTTGAGAAAATACTTCATCAAGTTCTTAAACACCTGTGATTGTGCCTAATAAAGTCTCTGTAGCACATAGCTTTTATACTAAAGTTAATGATGCTTCAAGGCAGTGTGGTAGGTCTGGGCTGTGGCTGAAAGAGCTGCCATCAATTTCCCGTTGTACTGTCAGTTTGTGTGTTTGACAGTCCATCCATTTGTTTCCTTGGCCTCATCCATCATTTGCTTAGGGTGCTTTCCAACAGTTGTTGTCTTCCTCACCTCTTTAAATTCATCACGCAGGTTGAATTTATCCTGATTGAGGATTCATCACAATTAATCCTGCAATGGAGATTAAGCTTAAAAAAAAAAAAAAAAAAGGGAAAAAAGGAAAAAAAATCCTTTGATGTGCTGTGTCTTTTCCAAAACCTGTCATCCCCATTGGATAGGCAAGGAAACCCAGAGAAAATGAGACTTTCTGTCCTTTCTGTCACTGGTGTTACAGCTCAATCTTTCCCCCAAACATTGCCAAAACCCTGTTTAATGCTTGTTACCCCAGGAGGGGCTCAGTTTGCTCAGGGTTGTGGCCATGCTGTCACCTGCTGGCTCCTGCTTCACTTGAGCTGCCTGCTTGAATCCAGTGCACATCTAGCCAATCTCCCAAGCTTTTATCACTGTGACAGCTGAATCCTGCTGTCCTTGATCCTACCTAGCTTTTTTCTTTCAATATATAGAGTTTGAAATGTTAGACGGGACAATTACAGGATGTGCTGGTGTCTGCAGACAGCTGACGGGGCAAGCACGGCGGGAGCTGCCTCTTGCACCAGCCCATTTCTGCCCACCAGCTCTGTCCTGGTTTTACACATTGACATGTGAGAAATGTATCTGTCCTCTCCTACTTTATCGGTTGTGTGGCTTTCCCAAGGGAATGCAGATTGGGTCTGAGCATTTGTGATGGTTGTCACGGTTTGGACATGTCTGCACTGGTCTCTGGCTGTAGTTCCTGGAAACATTTCTCAGTGAGCAACTTGGTGTTGGGGCATTGAAGGAAAAAGTGATGGGACCTGAAAGAAGGGACAGGGAGGGATCTGTCACCCCCTTGTAGAGCTGAAGGACCTGCTGAGCTTGGAGTGGTCAGCACATTGCTGCCTGGCACAGGATGCTCTTCTCCTGTGCCTGGCTGGTGGCTCTGCTTGGGGCTTTGGCAGCAGTAGCTTTGAGCCCCCTCCAAGGCCCCTCCTGATCCCACTCGTGCTCCCTGTGGCAGGAGGCTGTTCCACCTTCTCTCCCAGACATTTCTTCTTACCTATTTCTGGGAAGATTCTAGTGGACAAAACACCCCAACAAATTCCCATTGCATGCTGGGATTTGCTCATGCTGCAGAAAAAGGAGCTGAAAAGACAAAGGAGTTAAGTTACGTGTATTAGAGATACTGAGAAGCTGCCTCAGGTACTCATTGCAGTAAATACCACAGTCACCTGCTTTACCAGGTAATCTCAACTTCAAATTACTTGCACCTAGGCAGAAAAAGCAGTGACCTTGTTACCTCTGCTGTACCGGTGAGGAAGTGAAGTACAGAGTGATAAAGGGGCTGAAATTTCCATGAGTAGCCTGTGCCAGAAGCAAGACTTCTAGATGCTCCAGATGCTTTATTTTCTGTCTTACCAGAGGAATTTTCTTCTTCCTTGCTTTTCATAAGAAGTTTTTAGAGTTTAGTCCTTGCTTTGTTTTTCTTGATGAGATTATTGCGGTATTCAGGATGTAGTATTCTCTTCTGGGTCTCTCTGAGCAAGCTGGACAACCTACAGGGTGTTTTTGAAAGGGTTTCAAATAGGTTTTCTCTATCAAAAGTAAAAAACTGGTACCGTATGGTTAATGTACACTGACAGGTCTGTTCCTTGTCCAGTCATTATATGCAGATTTGTATTATACAAGTATGTAAAGCACTTTTCTAAAAAGTCAGTTTTACAGTGTCCAATCTAAAGCCTGTCCTTTGTCTTAAGCACCCCCAGAAACTTTCAAGTAGCTTTCCCTGACTTTGGCTTTTCTTTCATTGTCTCTCTCCCCCTCTTTTTTTTTTTTTTTTTTGGTTCACTTTGTGAGAGAAAGGAGGACACAGCTTTCACATTTTTCTTGGTCACTCCAAATCCCATCAATACCTTTCTGCCAAGCAGAGGGTTGAGGTGGTCCAGAACAATTTTCTATTCATCTTCCTTTCCTGTCCTAGCAGTTATTGACCTTCTTTCAATCCTTCTCTTTGATGATATTTAACCTTGTCCCTTGCATGTTTCTCTATCTGATTTCTGGCTTTTTAATAGGCACTTAGTTCTCAAGTGTGAGTTTGGCACTTCACTTCATTGGTGCAGCTTTCATCTTCTTTCTGATTGCAGACTGTAATAACTTCCCATTCTGATAGCAGAAATACTCTGATTTTACTGTGCCAAGCCTCTGTGCTTCACAGTTCTTACAGCTGGTCCCAGTTCTTCATTTCTAGAAGTGTTTTCCTTTCTTCTCAGGCCTCCTCCTTTCTCTGTGCTCTGCTATAGAAGGGCTCTTTGTTGTTGTGGGGTCACATCCTTAAATGGAGCAGAAGTTTGATCAAATTAGTATAAGCCTTCAATTAAGTCACTTCCAGAAGAGGAAGGGTGACAAAAACCTGCTTATCTGAACCAGGAGCCCCATTGATTCCTTTGTACTTGGCACAGTTTCTTACCCATGCCAACTAATTTTAAGTAGCACGGGGCTGGTGAGTTACATCCTATTCTGAGTTTCACTGGCAATTTTATTTCAACTAAGATGCGAGCCTTAAACACGGTCCATTTGTGTTGACGGGAGCTGGAGGAATGGAGCAGGGTGTTTGTCTGCAGGTGAGGCAGTGAGGCGCTACCTGGGGGCTGGAGGATGCTGCTGGGGGACCACAGGTTCCCAAGGGCCCTGCTGCCACTGCTCAGTGTCTCCTGCGATGTCACAGCTCTTGGCTGGCTTTCAGAGGCTTCCAACCTTGGTTTATGCTAAGAGCAGCCCCCTTTCTAGAACCCCTGCCTTAATTCTGTCTGAGCGCTGACATTTAAAATTGTTCCTTTTTTTTTATTTTTTTATTTATTTTTTTTTCCTAAATTCTAATTTCTTCATGCTTTTAATTTCAGAGCTTCCCGTAAAGCTCAGGAGGTCAGAGGGAACTGGAGGCCAAGGCAGCAATGCTACCATTTTGTTTGGCTTAATCTATAGATCTGGCTCCTTTAATGAACGCTAACACAATGGGCCTCCTGCAGAGCTGCTTTGTTAGATACTTCCAAGCTACAAAAGGCTTGTTAGCATGCAAAGTGGAATCGCTCTTGTATGCGGGTAGAGTGCATTGCTCTTTGTGTGCCACCAGTCCTAGAGTAATTTGCAGTCATCAGGGAAAATCTTGTATCTGCTGTGATGATGTACTCCGGAGTTAAAAGTTTCCTTGGCAGGTCACTTTTAACTGCCTTGCCTATTTACCTGGCAGGAGGATAATAGCAGATTGATGCTTTATAGCAAGCAGTCAGTCCAAACAAGTGGGAATAAATATTTTTATACATTGGGTTTCTTATCTTTTTCTTTCCACACACTACAGTTAGATTATAAAAGAAGTCTCCGGCTCCAAGACCCTCATTGAAACACCCTTACTGGGCTGTATTCTTCTTTTCTGAAAAGCACTCTGCAAGCCAGGCATGCCAGAAAGGCAGGTGAACACCTCATGTAATGGAGGCTCCTTTCCACCCTTTGGTTGGCTTTCTCTCTCCTTTCAGCAAAAGCAGGCTTTGTCCGGCAAAAGCAGCTCACATGCTCCATTGCTAAGTGTTCTTGTTAAAAATAGCAGCTATATTGCAAGTTTCATTGAAGGGGCATTGCAGCATCACCCGAAATGCCTACACCTCCATGTCTCAGGAGGCAACAGGGACTTGAATAATGCAGGTCTTCTATGAAAACTTAATGAGGCTGTATATCAAGAGTAAAGAAGTACATTTGCTTACTCGCCGAAACAATAATTCTCACAAATCAGCTCGTGGAGGTGCTTTATAATGATTTAGCTTCCAAGCCCGTGTCACAGAGAGGAGGAACTGAGGGACCTCCATGGGGAAGCCCAGCTGGTGAGTAGGTTTCTTCCAAGTTTCCCAAGTATGTGCCCTACTCGCAAATGTTGTGAGATTAAAGCAAGATAGAAAAGCTCTGTAGTTTGCACAGTGTGAGCAAAAATGGATGCATTTCTAAAAGTAGCAGAACTAAAGAAAATCTCACTCTTCACAGCTGTCTAAAGTTTCGCTTTCCCTGTCATGTCTTTTACCAAACTTCTGCCTTTGCTAAAAGCTTGAACCCCATGACCTGCCTATAAATAGATCCCTCAGCTGTACTCATTGCAGGCCTGTGACAGATTTTCCTAAAGCTCCTGGGTTTTTGGCACACAGGTAGCAGGCCGTTCGGAGGGACCTGTTGAAATGGCAGCTTTACAGCCCACAGAAATATGATGCCATATGCCAGATGAGAGTGTAACCTCTTTGGCTCAGGCTTTTAGAAACGTAGCTCTGGTTTGATTGGCTTCCAAAATATTGTCAATGGGCCTCGATGCGGAAACTGGCTGAAGCACAAAGCAAGTGTGTTGTCATAGAAGAGGTCTTGTCACAGTTTCTAATCACCTTTCAAAGGCAAATTTTTTTTTCAGTGTTGCAACAGAATTTAACGATGTAAAATATTTCTTGCTGCTCCAATCCAAATCTTCCACTTGTCCTGTGGGCAGAGGTCTGGCTGAGCCAGCCCAAGTGCTGGGGACAGGGCCACACGGCGTGGCTCTTTGCTGGCTGGAGTGGCAGCGATCAGGACACAGTCATCATCAGAAAATAGAGCCCCAAATAAGGGGATGTTCCTTCCCAGTTGCAGCCTGCACTTATTGTTCAGTAGTTTGGAGGCTTCCCGGCATTCCCAGAGGACCAAGGCTGCTGTGACCTAATTTACATTGCCAGCAGAGGTCTTTGCCTGGGGATTGTGAGTGCCAATGAATACAGATGGCAAAGCCAACACAGAAGTCTAAATATTATTCCAAATATATATAAATTCTTCACTGCCTGTCTTTGGAGGGAACTCTCTCAAATCTGTCAACAAGTGTAAATCTCTCAACACGTATAACTAATTACTGTCATGCTGTCTTCTTTGGAGATAAGCGATTGAGCTTCAAAAGTGGGGAACTGCAGAAAGTTCAAGAGAGATTTCTGAGATTTTGAACATTTGGACTCTTTGGCTGGTGGCAGATCTGAGGTTTGAAGCTGAGTGAGTTATGGAGGGTGGCAATCTGTGTGGGGAAATCAGTGGCAGTGCAAACACCCTGCTAACATATCCCTGTGGGAGGGGCGCAGAGCAAGGGACTGTTGCAGGGGACTTGTAGGACATTTCTCTAACTTGGCTTAGAAACACAACTGAGAGAGCAGTTACCCTACTAGGATGGTAAGACACCAAGCCACGCTTGCATACTCAGCTGTCATCTTAGTTATTTGTTAGGCACAACAGCATAATCCCATCAAATGCAATTGGAATAGCATAGGTCAAACTACCAAGGAAAAAGAGAGGAAAAAAAAATCAGCTTGCTCTTAGGAGTTCAGATTTAGCTTCAAATTACTGCTATAGTGTTTTTCTAAAAAGAGGTTGGTCTATAGCCATTGAAAAACAAAACAAAAAAATCTGAAGTACTAACGATGCTGGTAATTTTTTTTTTAGAAAATCAGTACAAGAAAGAAGTTGTTTGAAATGTTTGATTTTCATAGGAGGCACCTATGGAGCTGTTTGTCTCAGCAAATAGCACCACGCACACTGGGAACACAGAAAATGTAGCCTCTCTTGTCACCTTTCTTTTTAAGAATTAATAAATGTGACCACTTAGTGCCATCACCATTTTAAATTCAGCAGATTGAATTTCACAGCAGGTTTGGTGTAAGCCTTTAATCTTAATAATGATCCCTTGATCTACCATGGTCCGTCCAACTTGGAGGTTGTTAGAGGTCCCTTCTGGGAACTTTCCAGCTGTTTCTGTTTAGTTCATGTATATTTATTTACATGACTTTTTAACCCCATTTGATACCAGAAGAATATGATGCAGTTAGGCTGTGACTATTGTTGATCATTTTCCAGAGAACTAAGTAGAGCAGGGAAAGAGGAACATATGGCACCATTTTCTTTATTGAATGTTTATTATGTACTGTTGTGACCTCATCAGTGCCTTTGACTGTACTGCTACAGGTTAAAGAAAAAGATTTGTGTATTTTTCCCCTTAAGCTTTCAGACAAAAGCAAATGCGACCTGAGGGTAATTTGTGCATACAGCATACCTCACACAAAAGAGCATAAATTCTGCCTGGGAAAATTAAATAGACTTCTTAGTATTGTGTTTCTAATTAGGGTTTTATTTTTTTTTTTGTTTTTAACAAGTTGGGTTTCTGTGTCACTCTTTGCATTTGTGATGGGAGCTCACATCATGACAAACAAACAACAACAACCCCTCCACCACCACCTGAACTCAGCTAGCAACCTTTGAGTTTAGTGCTAATATTGTGCCTCTAAGACTATACCAGGACCCTATGTCATTTCTAAGGTTGTAAACATTTTTAGAATAGTTCTGCTATTCTAACGCAGAATGGAATAACATAGGATAGAAAAACACAAGTATATAGAGATAAAGCTCACAAAGTTGCTTGGTCCTAAGTGATGTAGCTTGTCCATCATTACACCATTTAAACAAACATACCCTCAAAATGAAACACACAGATGGCCAGACAACTATTTCCATGTTCCTATGGTAGTAAGGAGTGAAATGAAAGTTGAAGGGGAGACGGGACAGGACTCCCCACTTCTGGAATTGCCCCTTCAGAGAGGATCCCTGGGCAGCGCTGGTCTCCCCTGAGGCATTTCGGTGGGGTCCAAATTAACAGCCTGTGTTTCATATCAGTGTGGGTGTCTGGCTGAAAAGATTACCTATTTAGATACTTATGTTATTTTTTTAGCATGCTTTAAATATGAAAAGATTTACAAACTATACTGTACATGCTCTGGCATTTGAGTTGCCTAGGGAAGGTTGAAGGTTGTATTCTTTTTCTTTCTTTCTCCATCTCTCTCATGCAGATTATTATTATTATTAGCACTGATACTTTATGTTGTTCCCTTTTTTGTTATGGCAGCATGTGTTTTTGCTGTATGTATGCTCCTTACCATGGCAAACAGACCTTAGTTTTGATATTAAAATTACACTGTCAGATTCCTGCACAGCTCTGTGTCACTCCATTTGCCAGTGAAAACCCAAATGTTAGCACTGAAGCTTTAGGGCCTTAAGAAAACAGGGGAGAAAGAAGTGATAAAGGAAGTTCAAGCCTTTAACTCAGCAAATGGAGGCTGTGATGCAAAGGAGCTCATCTCTCTGAGAAGGGGAAAGTCAAAGTGGCTGGGTAGGTGTCAGCAGAGGGTCGTTCAATGTGAGCTGGAACGGATGGTTCTGACAACAGGCCAATGAAAAGTCATAGATTATAATAATTTGCACCACAGTGCTGAAGGAAATGAGGAGAAGTTTCAGAAGAAATGCAGTGGATACAAGGCAAATACTCCTCTCAGTTATGGCAGAGTGGCTTTGTTGCCTGCCCAGTCCATCAGTGCCACGCTGCTGAGCTGCCGGTGGTAATTTGTCCCATGAAGATTAACGACCTGGGAAGAACAGCAGAAATTAGTTGGGTTTGATTTTTCAGGCTGCCCAGTTCAACTTATTTCTGTGCAGAATTTTGGAAGCACTGGACCAGCACTTCCAAACAGTATCATGGGCATTGGAGGTAATTCATGACTGTGTATGAAATTTTTAAAATGTGCTGTTATGATAAGCACATTAATTTCTGTGCTATTGATCATGAAAATGTTATGTAGCCAAAAGGTCAGGGCCCTGTTATGTGATCACATCCTGAATTATTCCAGGAAAAAACCTGGATTGTTAGTTGTGAAGCAACGTTAACTCAAGTGGCACAAAAAGAAAAAATAGGGAATTTAGCTGCTCATGTCTGATGGGCTGGAGTGGGGGCAGCTTGTGCGTCTGTCAGCCTTGGCTTCCACCTCTCTCAGCTGCGGCTACAATGCAATTTCTAATTGAATTATTAGAAATCAACTTAGTTTTGGGCAGACAGCGTGGTACCTGATCCCTATGTTAATTTTTTTACACTGACATATGAGCAGTGATGTATATACACAAGTGCTTACTCTCATTTGATAAGAAAAATATATGTTTTTTCTGGCATATCCGGAAAATAAAAACTTTTGCTGGTATAAAATTAATCACAAAAAAAAAAAAAAAAAAAAAATACCTATGAAATCTGCATGGAGAAAATGATTCATAATTCTTCAAAATCCAGTTTGATATTCTGCTGGCTGCTGACCGTTGTTGCATTATTAAAGATGCTTTGACTAATATTGCACGGGGTCTCTGGCAGATGGTGATGGTAACATGCTCTGGAGAGTTTTCCTATTTTCCGTAGACAGAGCTTGCTAGCAGCACTAGGACAGGGGAGTTTCAAAAGGCTGGGTTTGAAAGACATCACTAAAATTATACATTCTATGTATTCAGGTGTAAGCACAGGGAGCAATTTAAGTCTTGTAAAAAGAACCCCAGAGTATGGAGACGGTTATGGAAATAACAGAAAGAAAACCTGAAACTGTGCTAATTACTTCAGCGTTGCTAGCTATGCATTTGGTATCCATAGAAAAATAAAGTGGATAAACTGAAAATACTCTGTTATATTGTTCTTGTAATTGTGGTATGGTATTACCTGTGACAAGATAGAATGCTATGGCTACCCAGAACATAACAAAAAAAAAAAAAAATCAAGTCCAGAGGGAAGACGAGATTTGGAGGTTTGGATTTAATTGTATTCATGTATTGGAAGCTGTCTTCTTGCTGCATATGACTGAAGCAGTCAGTCACTTTGTTAGTTACCTGAAAGGTAAGAAGAACTTGAATTCTTACAAGATCCACCTGTTTTGTGGTTGTGGCTACAGGTTTAGAGCTGGGATATTGAATTTCTTGGAGTCTCAATGATTCTTTGTCCTAAAAAGCTCCATTCCAGAATTGCTGTGCAGGCAGCTGCAGAGCTGATGGTGCACTGCTGCCAAGCTGGCAGAAGAGGCTGATGCCAAAACAAGTCGGTTGAAGCACAGAGGAATAAACATGGTAAATAACCTTATCTGATCCATGTAAAGATTGTTTTAAAGACCTGCCTACAGGTGTGATCTACCAAATCGGGTGTACAGGTAGAGCCAAAAAGATCTGGTAAATAATAACCTCTTTAAATATGCTGGGAAGCATGCTGGAGAGGCAATTTGTTTGGGCTTGAAAAAGCATCCAGAACTACAACCATGTGAGTCCTGCCATCAGGTGCATGGAGCAAAGGGATTAAAGCTCTGCTGCAGAGGCCAGAGAATAGATGGCTCTGCAGGTGAGCAGCTTAACGGGATGTTAATTGGATAGTGGGTTAACGTGAACAGGAAATGCAGAGAATATGGGTTAGGGATTTTGTTGCTAAAGGAACAGTGTGAATGCTATTGCTGAGCTTTGTAATAAAGAGTAGTTGAACTTTATGGTTCCCCCTTGCAGATGCAGTTGCCAGTTTCTTACACAATATATATAATTTTATAGATGAACATGTGAGTTGGTGGATAAGCGGTGTGTTAGTATTCCACCCCAAATCATGCAAATAAGCACCTAAAAAAATAATAAAAAATATATTTTACCAATTTGAATCATGGATAATTATTAATAAATTTGGTTAACTGTTGGAGAGAGATGAATCTATTTTGTAGCATGCTTACAAACCATTTTAGACTGTTTATTTGAGATTATTACAGTGCCGCGGTGCTGTGTTTGTTTCAGGAATGCAAAGCAGTGCAGCATGAGGGGCTTTATAATCCCTTATTTCAGCCCTGGCACATTCCTCTGTAAGTGCCCGTTGCTGTTTGAGACAATAGCCCCAGCTAACTTAGCAGGTGCACCCACCATATGTCAGAGCCTTGTAACTGATCACAGACATACATGCAAAAATTATCAATAAAGCAACATGAAGGCTGTAGTTTGATATCCTACTGGTGACTATAGTTGAGATTTAATCCTCTGCTGTGCTGGGCTTATTGTCGCTGCTGTGCCAGAGCATCTAAACGTGTGTTTAGTTTCAAGCCTGTCATCAGTCCTGGGGAAGTCAGTGCAAAACTCAAGCCTTAAATACCCTGAACAGTAAACAGTAGGCACTGGGAAAGAAAAAATATAATGTTAATAGTGGTGGTTTTTTGTTTTGTTTTGTTTTCCCCCCCAATGTATTCAGCCACCTCATTTGCCCTAGGTATTATCCCTGTTCTTTACATTGTATGGGGAAAAAAGGCATTTATCTTCATTGTGCTGAGAAAGTTATAAAGAAGAAAGGAGGATCCTTGCCCTGAAATATTAAGACTAAAAAGATTTTAACCTGGCCAGTCACCTCCCTTATAATGCTGTTGGCTAAACTGGCTAAGAGCACCAAACACAGGCCATGCAACTTCAACCTCTCTTGTTATTTGGAGGACTGCTTGAAATTTCCCCTCTGCCACAGCAGCAGAGGAGGACAGCCTCTCTTTCCTCTCCTTCCCCCGTTTCCCTACCACAGCTCTCCACTTTCTGGGCTTTGACGTCTTGGTGCTTCTTCCACTCCATATAGATCCAGGCCAAGGATTCTCCTTGACTCTCTCCCTTTCCTCATGACGGTTATTTCCGTTTTGGAGGTCACCAGAATTGTAGTTTTACAGGGAAGATGGGTGAAGTTGAGGTGGGACTTTTATTATCTTGACTATACAAAGGAGTCCTTGGCTGTGTAGGGCATTACACATGTAGCTGGGGCTTCACATGCTAAGGTGTTTGCAAGGACACCATGCATCTGACTAAACTGCTTGGGGTTTTCTGATTTATTTATTTATTTTTCCTGAGTTTTCTGTAAAAGTCAAATCAATTCTTTTCCACCATGGCTGCGCTATTCACAAAAATACAGGATTTCATCAGGTGTGGGGAGTAAAGCTTCTATGTGAGGTGTAAGAGAAGTGCAGTAAAAGGGAGCCTGAGACCTCCAAGTGTATGGACCATTTGTGGTGTTCCTGCATTTAATCTCCTTCCAGAGCTCTCTTGAAATGTTTCAGAGGGGAAAAAAAGAGGAAATCCCAGTGAAGTCATTTTTACTCTTCTTTAGAAAGGCTGTAAAGTTTGCTGAATTTCTGGGTACATCTGCTGTGATATGTACAAGGGTAGGAATTTAAATTTAAGTTGATGACAAAAGGCTTGGTTTTATTCCCTTGCTGGTAGAAGACTTTAAGCTATTGCATGACAAGGAAAGTCTGTCCACTTAAATTCAAGGTATTTTGTGTTGAGCCCGTAATTCATAACTGACTGAACCAATTAAGAGTCTTTAAAGAAGTCAACCAAAAAGACCTTACTGCTAGAGTGCAATATTAGCTATATTAATCTGAATTTGAATCAATGGAAATGACAAGCAGAAAAAGGTAGTGGGAACGAAGACCACTTATCTTACTGTTAACAAAGCAGAGGACTTGTAACTCTGGAGAACCGTGTAACTCTGAAGCAGAGGCTTGGTGTGAAAGAACTTCAACAGACACTGAGCGCGTCTGTCTCAGGCAACGCTAGTGTTTACTGCAGGTCTCTCTTAATTATTTTATAATTTTTGAGACCAGTTGGCATGGACTACCAGGGTCCATTGTTAAAAGCCTGCACAATTATAGATGCTGCAAATGCAATGGTCAGACCATTGTCCTCATAATTAAGCACGTATGATGGCAATCAATGAGTGATAATAATGTGTAAAGTCAATAGATGGACTACTATTAGAGCTTTTTAATTTGCTGTTTTTGTATGTATTTGTGGTGGGGAGGGTGTTGTAGGACTTCCCATTAGAGAGTGGTGTCATTATTTAAGCCATTTTACTGGACCATCCCTATCTGATGTTAATTGCACTTGGCATAAATGATAAAACCAGTATTATGCTGTTAGATGATGGATTAATTTATCAGTTCTGGAATAGATATGCATTTTTCTTTTCAGTTCAATGGGAACCTAAAGGTTATATTTCTCTCCAGGTTACTTGTATTCCTTTTTAGCCCCTGATGGCACACAAACCTTGACATCAAAATATTTTGGAAAATCGGTGTTCTCAGTGTTTCTGCCTTCTGCTCCAAACAGTGTATTTTCATTTGTCTTTTAAGCCTGTCTCAGCAATGATTGATTAGTAAAAGCTGTGGATGAGAACAGAAAATTCTGAGCAAAATTTGTCATGCAGCACTCATTTGAAAAGGCTTTTTGGAACATGTATAATGTTTCTGTCGGTGTGCCTAATCTAATGTCACTGAAGTCAATGGAAAATAAACCATAAAACTTGTGTGGGCATGGGAGTGAGCCTGACATCCTTGCTCCTAGGACATGAATTTATAACTTCCTTTGGGGCAATCAGTGAACCTGGTACACCTTCTCTAAAAAAGAGCCCCAGTGTGTGTGTGGTTGCAGTAGGGTGCTGCTGGTTTGATATTGCTACTAAAAAAAAATTATTTGAAACCTAGCTTTGGGCAGTTTCACTGTATAGTTAAGATGTGTATATATTTAAATAAAACAAACCACACACAGAAAAAATGACTAAAATGCATGCATCAGTTCATTCACTTGTGTGCTATGATGCAGATGGGAAAAGTATTTAGTGTTATGAACTCAGTAGGTTTTCCTAGTAAGTGAAATTCTATCTGAGTAATGAATGCAATTAACCTGACAATGTGTGTGATATTCCAGCTGTGGATGGAAAAAGACTGGGTTATGTTATTCCTTATCTCCTATCATGAAAGGAAAGAGCTACTTGGTATTTATCTGATACTTAAAGGGTGTAATAAAAAAAGTCTAAGTGGGACAGAACATGAAAACCTCTGTGGATAAAATATTTTGTGAGTATGACGAGGAGGCTAGTGCATTTAGTAGCTCATCATTTGAAAACTATTTCTTATGGGTTAGTAAACCAGGAAAATTGGAACATTATTTTGTAAAAAGTATCTGTCAGTCAGATACAGGATGTGAAAGAGTCAAATTGTAGCTCCTCCTCTTCTATAATTCGAGAGCTAGTGCATGTGAAACATCCCAGCATAGCTCCTCTTCCTCCTAACACTGATTTTCAGTGAGATGCAAACAGTACATCAACCAACTCTTGTGTCAAGAACAAAAATCTTACAAGGGCAAACTTTTTCCTCTGGGGAAGTGTTCTAGTGGCTGAGGTTTGAACCCATTGCCCACAGTAACACCTGCTTTTCCAGGCATTATGAGAAATACACAATTCTTCCAAAAACTTTTTAACATTCTTGGATGAAAAGTTCTCACTAACAAGAAAGCAGAAGAAATACTTTTTTTCTTGCCTCCTTCCAGAATATTTGCCTGTCTCATTTTGTTTAGGGTGACAGCTGCTCAAAAAAAGGAATGTTTTTTTTTTTTTTTTTTTTTTTCTTCCATATAACCCTTTTCTTACTATTTTTACGTTTAATTCAATAGCAAATGTAGATCAGATTTTTTCAAGGTATAAATACTGTTTTTTAAAGTAAGTTCCAGAAACTTGGATTTTTGGAAATGTTGAAATGAACTCTTTAGAACTTTTGTCAAATTTTCTGTTATTGTCAAGATATTTAGGCAGTTTTAACAATTTATTCATAGCATAACTACCATTAGAGATAGATTCTGGACTGGATCTGCAGCTAAAAAGGGGACTTTCTCTGCAGGGTTTCCCAAGCACTTACACAGTACTAGCAGCTCAGGAACAGTACGCCTACCTACTGCACCTTCCAATTTAACCCAGAAACTTGTCCAAAATGCCTTGCAATTCTTCAAGAGAAAATGAAATTGTCTTACACTACCTGAAGAAATAGAAGAAAAGCAGCAGGAGCAGGTAACTGATATTTGAAGGGATGTTATAGATACTGTTATTGCAAATGCTTGAAATCAAGTATTGAAATAAATATACTTTCCTCAGAAAAATATAAGCAATTGATTAGTCAAGAAGGTTAGGTTATGACTATAAAATGAGAAGTGGGGTCATATGGGATAGTGGAATAAATAAATTTCATAATGGATTTACAAAACAATATACTAACAACGTACAGACTGTCATCTGGTATTTCCACATCATCACATAGGACTTCAGTGTCAGTGAAGCAGTGGGTTTATGTAAACCAAGGAGACTCAAAACAACAGACTCTGAGACCAGCTGGTATTAATCCTGAATTCCCTTGAACAGCCACCAACACTTTTTGAGACCATGCCAAATGCTGTGTTATGTGAAGTGGCAGCACTTTATGGATGCATGCTGCTTCCATACATTTATCAACCAGAAGCTGCCTGTCTGGAAAACAGCAAATGCAACATGAACATTAAGACTGGGATAAAATAAATTACAAACATAGCAGACCAACTCCTTATATTGTATTAGATATATTTCTTCCTGATGAGTTGACAATCTGAGAAGTGACAGGAGGTATAGGAGGGTAGAAAAAGAGAGAAGGAGAGAGAGAAAGAGAAAAAAATACCTTCCTGGGTATTAACAGGGAAAAACAGAAAAAGAAAACAAAGCTAAAAAGGTGCATATGTGTGTGATAAGAAAGGAAGTACTATGAGAAAAAAGCCTTACACAAGCCAGGGACTTTTTTCGGACATAGGACAGTGCTTGAATCCATGGCTTTTGTCAGTGTCTTACAAAGAACAGTTAACTTTGGACTGGTTAAAATGTACAGTGATGACAAATCTGGAAGGCTGAATGGAAAGATGGCATGCAAAAGGCAAAATACAGTCTTAGTTCTGTAATTTAAAGTAGTTGGTTGTATTGTCACAAGGCAGATGATATCCCATCATACCAAAGTAAGACAGCATACTCTGAGTGCAGAAATTTATGAACCACCCTATGGAGATCGATAAATTAGACCAGGTAAGTACAGGAAAACTTCTTGTGCTAATTCTTAGCATCAACACTTACACTTAGCTGGGGGCAACACAAAAGAGTGACAAATCAAAGGAATCCCAGGTCCTGGGCTGTAACTTCTTATGGGCTATCTGAGCAATACAGAAAGGGAGTGAACATTGCCATCATGAGTCAGAGGTGAGATAATAGCTAGAGGTGCTTTTTTTTTTTTTCCTTTTTTTTTTTTTTTTCTTTTTTCTTCCCTGTGGAGCTGAAGAGATGTCTTGGCATGTGAGACGCCAAAGCAAAAGTTAGTACTAACATTTAATATAAACATATATAAACCTGTTAAAAAAACATGGCCAGCCTTGCTGTTGTACAGACATGCCAATTTTTGTCTGCATAGCTTCCTTCTGTGCTCTCATTGGTACGGAGAACTGTTAAAGTGAGAAATACAAAAATAAGAGAGATAGCAAATACTAGAGGAGACTTCTGCTAACTCTGCCTGAAGGAGATTTCCACCAGGCTTGCCAGGGAGAGGTTGCCTGCAGTAAGGTACAAAGTATGTAGGAGAAATGAAGCAGTAGGATAGTGTTCTCAGGGATGACTATATCAAGGTGAGTGCATCTGTGCTGTCATTTTGTAATGGCTGACACTTCTACACGAGGTGCTGACTCTCTACAGCTTTATCGTGCTGCTTGGCTGCATAGCATTCAGCTCGAGCAGCAACTCCCTGCTTTCCAGGTGGGACGGTGCTACAGACCAAAGATGGGGCAGACCAAGAAGGAGCCTGGGGTAGCTCGTGTCCCTCTACCCACTTCAGTTCCCGCTGCTCCAGGACATCTTGTATCCCTGAAACCCTCATACCTCATGAGTAATAGCATGGTAGAAAGGCCCAAGTCTTATAAACCACCTATTTCAATATTCGGCATTCAGTCTTGTTGAGCATTTGGTGTTACACCTTTTTGATTTCACTTTTCCATCTCACTGCTCCTTCTCTTCAAAAATAAGACACAAAGAAGGCTGTCCTGTGCTTAATCTGAATGTCTCTGGGAGGCAATTTGGAGAAAGCCACCATGCGACATGCTAAAACCAATGATGTTTTGATTTTTTTTTAATTATTATTTTTAAGCAGATTTCTTTATACCTACCACCAAACAGCTTGACCCCTCAAGAAATGAAGAAATGTTTGGGCTTCCTGCTCTGCAATTCATTTCTTGGGCAGCTGTCTTGATAGGGAGATCCCGGGATGCCCATAAACTGTTCTGTATTCAACTGTGCTCCTCCCAGATGCTAGGCTCTAGATCTCATCCCAAATCTTCATGACTCAGGAGACAGAGATAACCCCAGAGTCCACATGATTCATTTTTTTTGTTACCTGATCTGCAGACAGTATTACTTTTTACTGTTCTCCAGCCACAATACCGCAGTCCATACAGGCACCCATGCTTAGGCAGTGTGTGGGAAAATACTCGAGGAGCTGCCACAGATGTAGCAGGCAGCTGGTTTCAGACAGTGAGCCAAGCAGCAAGTTAGCAGAACTTGGAGAGCTGAACTCTTGCACAGTGGGTGCTGGGGTGGTAATTTGTTCATCAAAGGCAAACAGCTGAGAGTGTGACGAGTGGCAGATGCACACCACAGCGTGGAGGCAAAGACTTGCAGGGTATCAGTTAGGTCAGCGAGTCTTCCTACATGTAGATGGTGTTTCAGAGTGTGGTGGCTCTCAGTGAGCAGTGAATGTTTCAGCACCATCAGGCTCAGGCCACAGGTTTGATTTACAGCATGAAAGGACCTTGTAGCATAGATGCAGCCTGATGGTTTCTGGCTCCCTTTTGCCAGCTGGATCTTGAGATAGCAAAGGAAAAGATAGCAGCTATAGAAAAACAAGGTAGAAATAAGTTTTTAGAAAGGCATAGGGGAGATAGTTTAGGGTTATTTTTTTTTTTTCTTGTTTATGAGCTATGTCAGTGGACTGAAAAGGGAAGGAGTCAGGGGTATCGTGGTGTCCTCCTGTTGGACTGCAGACTGGAATTGAGGAAGTTCTGGAAATTTGGCTTTTAGAGTCTGCCACCCTTCAGTGGTGGAACTACCAGTTTGTACAGAACTGGGCTGATTCCCTGCAGTATTAAATTTACAGCATGCATCTGTCTAGAAATTGAGGCACTCTTCTATGTGCAGTTCTGCTCTAGTTTCTGGCAAGAGGAGCCTCTATTTAGCAAGCATGGTAATGAATGAAAAGATCACGTCTCCTGAACTACAGGCAGAATAACTATACACTCGCTCTCTGAGAGGTTTACTCAGAGTTTTATCTGCTAACTAATTTGTATTAATGTTGCATTCAACCCCGGAGTCCAGCAAACTAGGAGTTCAACCCCTTATTTTTATGCACAACCAGGAACAGAGAAGTAGAGAATGGTCTTCATACAAGTAAGAAAATAAAGAGATTGCCATGGTGAGAAAATGCTGCAGGAGCTGGAATAGCTGTGTCATTGAAGCTAGCATTGATCTACCCCTTTTTATTTATTTTTTTTTTTTCTAAAGCACTAACTGAAAGTGAGTTGCAAAAGAAAATCAATTCTGAGAATCATTAGGGTTGGAAGGAACCTCTCCAGGGTCGCACAGTCCATCACTCCTATGATTGTTCCTAAACCAGCCCTAACAACTGGGTATCTACTCATATCTTTTATGATGGCTGTACATTTTTCTTTGACTGGTTGCAACAATAATGTTAAAACAAACATTCTTTAAAAAAGAAACATTGCAAAGCAAGCCCTTGGGTACATTTTTGCTGACAGATTATCTTCAAGGCTCATTTACTTTTAAAAAGTTACAGTACTCAGACATCAATGTGTATTCACCTTTGCAGGTGCCAGGAAAATTAGAAATACTACCACCCCTTTTGTTTGCTGTGAGCGGATCTCTCTCAGGCTCCCCTGCTGGTGTCCTGGTTTGTTAAATGAATGTAAAATGTTCTCAAAAGTGTTAGAGCATAAGGAAGACTTTGTGGTTGTTGTCAAGGACAGAAAAACCTTGCTTTGAGTCAGAACTGCAAGCTAATATAACAAGGACATAGTGGCACAGAGAGGATAGTTCCAGGAAGGTGTCACTGGTCAGGCTTTGTGGGACACCTCATTTCAGTCTCATAGCAGATGCACGCTAATTGTAGCATTAGGTCACTCTGGTCTCTTGGGCTGCCTGGTGCCTCCTATTGTGTCTCCAGCCTACCCCCTCAGCCTATCAGTGCTTTGCTTTGTTTTGGGAAAGGCAGCTGGCAATTGCATTAAAATGTCTCTCCAGCACGGAATGCAAAGATGTTTTATTTGAAAGCTCAGGTGAGAGAAATCTATCTATCTCATTCTTCTGTTACGCACCGTTCTTCTAAAACAAGGCAGATATAATATTGCAGTAGGAAAATGCTGCAGTAGTGTAACTTCTACTAATCTTTGCCAAAATAAGACCTTTTCTGAACATAAACAAGATTATCGTGTCTACACAGGAGCTGTGACTTTTGGCTGATGTATATTGCAATGGCTGAAATGCTTTGCAGCAAAGTCTGGTTCTCCCATTTTTAACGTGGAGATATCTACAGTCTTCATAGTATAGATATTATTTATATATTTATTTAACCAAGGAGAGTCTGTCTAATTCAAAATGATGTTTTAGAATTTTTATATGGAGAAATATTGCTTTCTAGCCAGGAAACTTCTCTTTGCTACCTTGTAACCCAATGAGGCTGACTTCAAGGGTCTCTCCGGGGTTGCCATGGGTGGCTTAGCACTGTCAGTTACAGGAGGCATGGTCCACAAGTCTTTGTTTTCCTCAGTGGCTAATAAGAAACACCTAAAAGTGTTTCTAATATCAGTATGTTTAACTATTCCTGTCTGTTGGTGCATCCTTATATGTGGTCCTACCTGTGGGGAACTAAGAGAGCGTGGCTGGTTCACCCTCCTCTCCTAAACCTGGAATTGACCCTTTTCAAGCAGTGGGAGGTGAGCCCAGGGAAGACGCTGGGGGTGTTGGCATGCAGCAGCCCCCTGGTCTGTGGGTTTGTCTTTGCCTCTCACTACCTACTCCCAGGCATAAAACATGAAATAATTCAGTAATAAGCTAAGGCTTTGCCCTAATCTGGTATCTCCCACTTTTATGATTTAGAAAAGAGGCAGTTAAATTATAATATCAAGAAAGCTGCAGCATAAAGCTTTACTTTGGTTGCATAATTTTGCAGCAGCAATTACCTCAGCTACAAATTTAATTTAAAAACTCTTTGAAAGCACAGTCTGTGTTATCACAGAATATACTTGAAATCAATGAAGGATGATTTCATTCCAAGTCTGAAGATACTATTTAATAGCCAGGAGAGAAACCTGCACACAGGCACACCTTCTTACTTATTAATAAATTCTGCTGAAGCAATTACAAATCTTGACTTCCACAAATTCATTTACTCTTGGCAAAATATGAATTATAAACAATGTTTGCCAACTTAATGCAGTTGTGTTCTTGCACCTAGCTGGAAAATAGATGGGAACTATTGAAAATGATCCTAATCGTGATGCTATTAAGAAAGATGCAGAGAAAATACTCTGATAAACATCACAGTGTCTGACTGCCATTATCGTATATTTTCCTTCATGATTCATGGTCTCTTAGCAACCATATAGGCCTGATAACCTTTAATGGCTCCAAAAATGATGCACTCGGAAATCTATCACTTAAGGCCTAGTGCTCAAGTACTGACAGCCTTTCCTTTGATGGCAGATCTCAAGGCAAATAAATACACAAGAATTAGAGCAGCTTTCTTTGTCTGGATATTCATATTTTGTATGGTTATTCAGACTGGGTGAGGAAAGGGGTTTGTAATCCAGGCTTAATCTGTATAGATTTAGGATATGCATATGTACCTTAATTATCTGTATAGATTCAAAAGGATGTCAAAAGAGCACTGGGTTATTGACTGATAGAGAGTTGTGTTTGTGCATTGACTGGGGGAATGGAAAGGTGAGTCTCCTATCAGGACAAGGGGAAAGTTATGGATTTATCATCTGGGCATGAGAATCTGGGTATCACCAGCTTGGCTGTGAGCTCTTAACTGCTTGATTGCTGCTGGCCAGCCCTGGGATGCTGATTGAAGCTCTTGAATGCTGAGAGAGAATATTGACTGTATTACTGCCCCCGTGTTGTTAGGAGCAGAGGCCAGAAAGGCACACAGCACCTGCTATAGCATGAGGCAAGGCATCACTGTTAGTGTGCTTCAAATTCCTGCCAGTGACGTGCTTGTTTGAAGAAATAAGAAACAATTAAGAATAGTTCCTGTTTCCCTCTGGATTGTTGGTATTTTTGAAGTTAGGTACCACTGCATGAATGTAGTGCTGCAGTTAGTGCTTTGGGCTTGCGGCAGGGGATCTCCCTGGCAGGTGGCTGTGACAAGGGCTCAGGCAGCTCGGCATCAGTCAGAGGTAGCATGACACCATCCACTTACTGGTTGGGAAGAAAACTGGTGAGAGTAACAATATTTTACAACTTACAGTACTTTCAGAAGATGTTTCATGGCCTGTGACCCTCTCCTCAGAGGAGAGGAGGACTAGCTGATGGGTCTAAGTGCTGCTGAACCAGAACCTGAATTGCCATTGTTAGGAGAAGATGGAGCTAGGGACGTGCCCACATAGTGCCACCAGTGCCGTGCCACAAGTAGCACCCTCTCTAAAGAGTTCAGTGTCTGGGGAAATCTGAAAACCTGAGAAGCAGAACCTGCTGGATTTTGGAGTAGTTTTGTGTTTGCCTGATGAATATTATCCCAATAAAGCCTGCAGAATCAGATGTAGTGCAATACTTCAGACCAGTGAATTGAATGTCAATGATGTTTACTAACTGCTGCGGGCATAATTCTATTAGATGCTGAGCAGACTGCATTTACATTTAAAAATACAAGTAATCAATGTATGTTAATGTATGCCCTTCATGTATTCCGTGCCAAAGTGTTTTACCAGCCATTTGCAATGGCCATGCTATTGCCGGAAAAAAAGTCTTTCAGGAACTTATCAGCAGATGTGCTTTGTGTTAGCTGCTTTTTGTCAGGTGTGTATCAATAAGCGTGCATAGGAAAAGGCACAAGCAGCACACACAAAAGCTGGCCAGCACACAGCCATGCAGATATTCCCAACAGGGGTGTATCTGTACTTGTTTGTAAGCCGTGGGAGTGCTTACACTTTGCAAATATGATTAGCAAAATGCTGATGAAGAGCTCATTACCATAATTCCAAATTAAAGTGACACCTGCCATGATCCTGTTAGTGAAATTTGACATGCGTCTGTGTTCCTTTAAGGTACATTGGCAGATGATGCTGTTACTGCAGGAGAAGGTAGGGTGTGAATCTGTAAGAACACAGAACAGCTGTTTGTGTTTTTACCTTACTGTAAGTGCAAATTAAATGAAGAGCACTGAACTGATTGCCCTAGGAAAGATGCATCACCTATGTCATGTTTAACCCAGGGTGGGTTACTGTAATGGCACACACCTGGAGGTGGTGTGTAGGTCACTCTCATCTGTTTGTTCCAGAGCTCATTCTGCAGCATCTCCGTGAGCCCTAACTCCACGAGAATTAAAAAACTCAGAACTCTGTCAATGTATGGTATGAAACACATTGCTACAGGCTGTGTCTGAGTTTATTGCTGTCTCCAGTTGATTCCCAATATCTCAGTTTTTTCTCTCCCTTCCAGAGCTTACTGGCAAGTACATAATGGATAGCACCCGTTCTTCCTTGGCAGGCCCTCTTGGTGAAGAAATCATTGGGAGTTTAAACCTAAAGGCAAAATCTGCATTGTTACAAACCGTGGGAGGTAGGATCTTGTTGTTGATCCCAGTTAACCTAGTATTTGCTTGCTCCCCAGCCAGTGACAGCACCTCTTGTTTACATTGCAGTCCCTGTGGAGCAGAACCAAGCAATCTTTGTGTTAGTCTGGATTTTCATTTTCTGAAAAATTCCCAAAAGGCAGATTATTTTATAAAACATTAAAAAATATTTGCTGATTTTGATCAACTTCAGTGTGGTCTTTACAGTCCTACGGTCCTGTAAAAGGATGCTGAGGCTTGATAGTGTCCCAGACTAAATGTGGTTTACAAAATCCCACAGAAATGCTTGGAACAGACCTATATCACACTTCGGCTTAGCCCTTCCTGACTGGGCTTGTAGAGTTGATGCAATTTTCTGGGACCTCCTCCTGTTTTATTTTCAAAAACTCTGCCGACAAAACCACCTTTGTTGAGCAGTTACATATGGACAACCAGCGAATGTTTCAGATGGCATGTGAAAGAAGGCTAATTTTGCACATGATTCCTGGAATATTTGAGCTATCATGCAATTATGATATAAAGTTTGGAGACTATGTTACAAGGTGCCTTTTAAAAAAAACAGGCTTACTGTCAAAAATTCATCAGCAGTTCCTCCTGTGTAATGTACTTTTCCAGAGACAAGTGAAAAAATGTCAAAACCAAATAAAGAATAGCTACATTACAACAGCTATTCGAGATCCAATTTAGCCTTTCTTATAAGTTTCCCTTCCAGTAAGCCACTCTTCTCATGTTTTCTTCCAGTAAATGAGATGTGCATAATTCAGTCCTATTAGGGAATTGATCCCTTAAAAAAACAAAACAAAACAAAAAACCCCTTTTGTATGTTAGGGGAGGAAAAAAAAATCCAAACAACAACTGTACCAATTTAGTAACACGTTTGCTCCCATTCCTAGCTTTTCCAGCTTTCCCTTGATCTGCAGAAGGACCTGCAGAGTTGCATTGATAAGAATTCAGGTCACACGAAATTTCTAGTATTGGTCTAGATTAAATCTATCCATACATTCATCTTTCTCTACACTAGATGCAAGTCCCAGATATATAATCTACAGATCCTCTATTTTTCATTTCTAAATATATCAGTTGGAGTGATTTTTCTCTTTCTTACACTGGTATATATTGGGAGTAACTTCTTTTAAGTAAATAGTATTATGCTGGCAATTATGGTGGCAAGGGGAGAGCAATAGAGCAGAGATTGAGTTTTGTGATATATTTTAAAATGACACATTTGTCTGTGATGGGGTGACTGAAATGCAGATTCGAGACTGAATAGAAATATTTTTGTTTATACTTCGGCATTTCTGCAACAAATCTTCTGTTGGTATAAGGAGATGAAGTGCTCCTGATTTCAGCAGCCCCCTGAGGCACTGATCTGAGGTTTTTATTTCCAATCCATTCTGGGCTTTGTGACCCTGCCTGCCTCGTTTACCTGTTACAAGTACTCCTCGCAGACTGCGGATTGTACAGGGGGTGTGAGGTCAAGCTTAGGCAAGTTGGCAAGTGTGCCATGCAGGAGTGTGCTTTACTGAAGGGGGGAAAAAAATACAGTTTTTGTACAACATTGTTCATCACCTTCTCCACTGGGGTTAAGGAGGCAAGTCCAGACAAAGTTGTATAGCTCTGGGAACCAAATATATTTGTAGGACCCCCTAAGCATTGTGATGGAGTTTAACGTGAGTGGCGTGGTGAAAAAAGTCAGGGATCAGCAAGAACGAGAGGAATTAAGGATTTGGTTATATCTCTTAAGCTGCTTTGGGAATCTGACAGCATTTTGGGTTGGTATCGATATATTTATAATATAGAAGATTAATATTTGCACCACTGAGCTCTTTAATTGTATTGACTTTAGAAATGGGGATTTTGGCATTAAGAAGAACCAAAAATGTAGTGGGGACTGTACAGCTTCACACCAACGTTGTTAACACTCACAAGACTCAGAGAAATAGGACGTTTCACAGCAAGCGAAGCTTATAATACGTGCTGAGGCTGTAGGATATCGGGATGCTGGAAGAACAGTCCTGCCCTTCTGCAGGGAGCAGGAGGTGGCAACACAGGGAAGAGAGCCTGAAGTGCTGGGAGCGGGGCTGGCTCTGCAGGAGCTCCAGGCCCTGTGGTCACCGTGGCCTGGCAGAACTGACCTGTAGCCCTCCCCTGCGGAAAGCCTTTGCCATGATGGGCCTTCAAAAGCGAGAAACAAGACTGCAAAGTTTCCATTTGGTTCTTTTGAAGGAGGCCGGTACTTCGTGGGGTGCCTAGGAATTGGCTATTGCTGGTACCTGAGCTGTTGCTGCTTTTCACAGCCTGCTGGAGCTGTAAAAGCACTTTTCTGCTCACATCAGGTTCTGCAAGCTCAGGACTGCATTCATGTAGGCTTTGCTTTAGGGAGATCAGCAGTGGTGGAGTCTCTAATGAAAAACAGAAACAACAACAGAAATGAAGTAAATGAAGCTTTTCAGACTACATGTCTTTTATCCGTGCCTCTGTTGAGCTAGGTGTATGCTTTTATTCTGACTCTTTTAGCTGAAGTCACAGCTATATGTACAGGGAACTGCTGGGAAGCTATTCTCATTAAAAATAGCTCTTATTTATGGAATTCAGGACACTGGGAGGAAGCTGTCCTTGATGATTAAAATACTAGCTGAACATTAGGTTGAGACCCATTACTGATACTTTTCCAGGATATGATATTGTCTGCGTTTTTTTGTAGCTGTTGTTTGTTTGCTGGCTTTCTGCCTTCTGCAGCTTTGGAAAATTACATTGTCTGAACACTTTGTCTTTAGCAAAAGATCAGTCTCACCACTGAAGATGCTTGAAGAAGTTACCTTGCAATTGCCAACAGTTTTTCTTACTGTCTTCTTTCTGGAAAAAAAAAGAAAGAAAATCATCCTTGAACCTTCTGCCTGTTTGTGTGTGACTGTAGCAATTAATTTCTGTATGAGGAGCAAGAAGAAACATGACAAGAAATGTTAGAATTGGGTTTGTTTCTTTGTTGTTAAAACCACTTTCCTGTGTCATGTGCATGGTTTGAAGCTTTTCCCAGGCCTCTTCCTGTCCATTCTAAAGGCAAGGTGGCAGCCTCGACATGGCAGGTGGGACCCTGTGGCAGCCTGATGGCAGCTCCTGACTCACCCTCACTAACCCATGGCCTTCCTTTTCCTTTTTCCTTCATCTTCTAGCATCACCAAGATTTAAGGCACTACTCCTTCGTCTGGAGTACAGCTTGGAAACTGTGCTGAGGGCATTTCCCACCTCATAGGATCCTTCCACCCACCCCCTCTCAATTATTTCCTTAGCCTTTTTTTTTTTTTTTTTTTCCCCTTTCTCTGTCCCGTGACTTCCCTCAACAGCATCTCAAATATAATTTCTGGTGTTCAAGCAGGTGAATCTCAAATGGATGTCCTGAAGGGCTATAATAGGTACCATACCATATCTGCTACAGAATAGAGCTGGAGCTCAGCAATAAAATTCATTTGAAGTATTGTCTTTAAGTTATTGCCTTAAAGATCAAATTCTAAATTTAAATGACGAATAACTGTTTAGCACCTATGCGAGAGAGATTTTATTTGTTGTGATAAATCATTTTTGGGAAAAATAATTTGTCTCTGATGTAAGTGGATACATTCACTTTTGTCAGCAGCAGGTCAGTAAATATTTTTATACAAGATGCACCAATGGCTTTAAGCTCCATTGTTTTGGACATGGTAGACCTTTACTGATACATCTCAAGCTTCCTGCTTGCCAAGCAGCCCCTGCATCTCTGCTTCACTAAAGTTTCCACTCAGAATTTGCAAACTCCCTTGTTTAAACAAAACTTAGACTTTTCATGAATTATAGATAATTTGTGTGTTAAGTGCTTCTCTATGTGGGAAGCACTTCCCTAGCTAGTCCCCTTTCTGGTGGGTAAGTCTGGGTCACAAGTTCCAGCTCTTTCCTTCACTCCTGCCCCTTGCTGCAGGTTATAACCCCACATTTTCTGTCCTTGGGAGATTCTGCAGAGCCATGGAAATGATCTGGATTAAAAAATCCAATGCAACAACCCACCACTACCCCGACACAAAATCCGAAGGCTTATTATTTATTTATTTATTTATTCATTCATTCATTTATTTATTTTTCCTATGTGATTTACTGATGTGCAGTTCCCCACGTCACTGCAGGATGCTGATTTTGTTCATACTTGCTATTAATGCATGCTTGGCCAAAAATAAGAGTAGATTCTACTTTTTCTTTCTCTCCTCCTAGGGAAAGATTACCCAAACAGTAAATTCACCAGACTTTTGTTCAGCTCCACTGTTTTCTTGTGTGGGAAATCTCCTGAAACTTCTCTTGCTTTCTTTGTCAGAGCAGCACAGACAGCCAGAACTGGTGGGGAGAAGAGTGTCTGGATTTGTGTGAAACAACATATTTAGTTATGCCAAGTGATGGCATTCAAGCAATTACACAATATGTACACCTGCACACAAAGATGTAAAAGTGGAAATTTACTGAACCAGCATTGGAGTCAATACCCTACCCCCTGTAAGGGAGCCCCAAACGTGCAGTTGTCATCCACTTTGCTGGAGGGAGCTGGTGCCAGCTAGGAGCTGGCAGCACGGCTGAGTTCAAGAAGTGTTTTTAATCTCTTAATAAATTTCACAGCTAGATGGCTTCTTCATTTGTAAATTATAGATAGACTCAGTTATACGTCTCCAGCTTCACTTTTGGCTTATTTGGGAATTCTCAAAGGATGGCAAATATGTTGCAGCGTTTTTATTTTGGATGGAGTCTGGATGAAATTCTTTAGGCAGTCCAGAAGTTTCTGGAAAACACCAAGTTTTCTCATGGTTTGGAAGGCTTTCTCTTACTTTCTACTACCCTGGCATGAGCAGTATAGTTACAATAGGGGGAGTATACATTAGGTATGATGCTGGGAGAAAAATCTTCCATACTGCTGGTGAGGCTGTGTAAAGTGGTGCCATCCTCCCGGCACTTCTATTCTACCCTGTCTCCTATCTGAACAAATCCTACAATCCTACAGCAGCTTCCTCCTGCCCGCACCCCCACCTCCCCCTCCCCCGAAGGAAGAGATTGGATTCAGTGGGAATAAAATTCACAGATTCCCATAAGAGTGAAAAATATAAGGTCTAATTGCATCTATTTCCTTGTGGTGGTGATCCTCATCCTGGAAAGCTTCTCTTTTACTCGCCTGAGTGGAACAAGATGGTTGGAGTTGGCAATTATCAGAAGATGATAAATGAAACTGTGCCTACCACCTGGGAGAGAATGTTTCCTGAATAATGATCCTCTCCTTCAGGGATGTTTGCAAAATTAGATCACCTGGGTCGGTCTGAAATACTCTTGGTGATGATGTGCACAGGGCTCATCGCTGCAGGAAGCGTCCTGGGTGGCTAAGCCAACACCAGTGCTCTCTGCCCTCCTGCTTAAAGGAAGGGGATAGCTAATTAATTCTTCTTAATTTATGAGGATTTGTGACAAAACTGAACGGGCTTAAATGTACCCTTAGTTTTAACAGGGCCTGTTACTTCTATGGCCTTGATGTCTGAGGCATCTGTCATGGTCTGCAGGGCCACCGAGGTGTGGGGACGTTTTTCTAAGTATGTGTGGACATGGTTGGCTCAAGTGGCTTTGCAAACAGGACACATTTTGTTTTTCATTCTTATTTACAGGAATTTTTTCTCTTTTAATTCTCGCTGGATATAAATATATTTAGAAAGATGTGATTTAAAACAGCATTCAATTTCCCATCTACTTGGTCCACAGACAGTGGCATTTTTTAGTGCTGCTTCTGTGTAAACGCTTACCAACTGCTCATAAATAGTCACAGGAAGAAATTGCTTTAGCTTTGTATGGTAATAGGTAGTGGGTTTTATTAGTAAGGCTTGTTAATTAGTTTGGCATCTTATTTAATTAAATCGGTGTGCCAGTGAGAGGAAAAATAAATCCTTGTTAGGCCAGTGGACCCCTTATTGTATGTTGCAGTATTTTTCATGGTCAGAAATCTTTAGAAGCAGTGACCGAGGACACTTCAAGCAGCATCACATCCTTTGATGATGGTTCCTGCCAGTAGTAACTTTTCAAGAGTAACAACTGTTATGTGTCTAACTGATGATACATATGCACCCTGGGAGTTAAGATGCCCCCTGTATCAGGAGTTATCTGCATCTCTGATAAATCAGTTTTGACATGTTATTGCCTACATTTTTTTTTCCTTTCTTCCTTTGCCTCCTTTAAAAAATAATAAAATGCAAACTGTGCAGTTCTGCTGCAATGTAAGCCAAAAGCATAATTAATGCTGTACACATAATATGATTTGAAAAGATTATCTCTAGTACTGGCAAAACATCAGCAAGTCAGCCTGTACCGAAGTACGAAAATCACATGTCTGAAGTATCTGGGATGTTTGGGTCAAGTCAGCACAAATCTTCTCATGTCAATTCTCGCTGCTGGGGTGGTTTTGCTGGTGCTGGTGTTTTTTTGTTTGTTTTTGTGTGTGTGTGGTTTTTTTTTAATATAAAAATTATTTTTATATTTTTATATTGCTCTTATTTTTCATTGTAGCATTGATGTTCTGTATTTTCCTGCTCCTGGTACTCAGCTTCCTGTGGTGTCAGCAGAAGGTGTACAGAGAGAGGAACAACCCAGCAGGGCCAGCCCAGCGCATGGATGGAGGTCAGTCTTCTCCTTCCTCTTCTCTGTCTCCTCCCCTCCACTAGCACAAGGGCTTCTTCTGTCACTTTTACATTTGAAGAATCTCATAGCCCGAGTTTCAGGCTGTGAAGGCTTTGACCAGACCATTGGGCATATATCCTATATAACATATATCCTGGCTTTACATAGGAGGCTGTGTGATGCTTCAGAGGGGAAAATTAGCAGGATCTTTCATTTTGTGTCATGCAGGATGATGGAAGAAGTGCATGAACCTCCCTTTTAATTGTTATTTTATTGAAAGACGCAATATACTGTATTGGCGGTGGAGAAAAAGTGAAGTAAAAAAGGTGTCCGTTCTTGCAAAAGCATCTCTTAACCTTGATCAAATGGGATCCTTTGACACCCGCACTGCCGAACCCAGAACCTTTCATGCCAGCAAGAGAAGCCACCAAGGTGACAACAGAGTGGACTGATAACAACGGGAGTGCCACCTCAGCACCATTCAAAGGTAGCATAGTCTGTGCTAAAAGGTTTGCGGTCTCACTAAGACCTTTGCTCACTCCTCATTCCAATGTGCGGATGCGACTCATGAAATGGCTGAACCTCTAGCAAAAACTCAGAGATACAGCCATATTCTGGACAATTTATTACAGTCTTTGCTTGATTCCTGATTAAAATGAAGTGGTGGGGTCCTAACGGACACGAAGCCCTTAGTCTCTTTCATTCTGCCTTTCACTTCATATTGGAGTTTGAAAGAAATGTTGTTTGTCAGGTTTTGAATCTGCAGCTTGCAGCTGTAGCAAAACATTTGGATAGAAAACCCATTTTCTAAAATCTACTTAGGGTAAAATGGCCTTTTTTATTGTTTACTTCCTGCATTTGAAAGAACTTTTGTTAAAGCCCAGCTTCTGCACCTGCGTTCCTCCAGAAAACTGTCTCTTCAAATTCTCCAGACTGATTTGTCATTTTCTTACGTGCCAGGACCAGTTGTATCTCTTATTGCATTACATCGCTGACATAACATAATGCCTCATGGCAGATGCAGCTGCACATCACCGTGGCTGAGGAGCTGAGGGGGAACAGAGGCCCAGGTCTGGGGAAGGGTTGATATCTCCCGCACACAGGCTTTCCTTACGGAACTTTAAGTCTAGCGGCCAGTCATGTTGGTTATCTTTTTTTGATTTTTTTTTTTCTGAAGTGTGAAGGAAAGTCAAAGTCTGGGGAAGGCTGAGTGATAGGAATCTTTCTACCTTCTTTCCTGTCTGTGCACGTATCTACCTCATATCACAGCTTCCTATGGAGGAGGGTTGAACAGAAGGTCTCCTTGAAATCCGTTTTGCGTGTTGACCAGAAACAGTGTTAAGAATTCATTCAGAGTCCCCCTCTGCCCTCACTAGCCTGATTTAATCACATCAAAGAGCTCTTACTAGTCCTATCAGATGAGAGGTTTAGACAGAAAACTTTTTCTGGATAAAAGGGTTTGTGTGTCATCCAAAATTCCTTCACTTTACTATTTTGGGATTTGTGCTTTAGAAAAAAAAGGCGAAGTGATGTTTCTGCTTTATGATCTGGTCTGATTCTGTTGTGCAGTGGAAGGGGTACAGTGTCATCTGGGATTTCATAGCAAATAGGGAGTTTGGGGCCCACACCAAACTAAATAAATGGGGCTCAGTGGAGAACATCCTTTACAAAAACATTGGCATTCATTTAAATACTCCATATCTTGGAAAATTTGCAATATCACTGCCTATAAATTAGTGGATTAATTCCCTCTTAGGTAACAGTTCTTTAGTTCTGCTTTGTAATTAAAAACTTTCAATTTTCACCCCTTGGTCCTCATGTCTGTAAAAGCATACAGCAAAAGTCATCTTTTTTGAACAAGAGCAAAATCCTAGTTTACATGGACTGGGTTACCATTTACTTTTTTTTTTTTTTCCTTTTTTCTGTCTTCTGCATCATGAATCAAGCAAGATGCAGAAGAAGATGTGTGCCCTCCCAAATTTAGAAATGTGTGTGTCTGTGATGCCTTTCACAGTCTGTTAGATAAATCCTAGCAGTGCTGTAATGACAGATAAGTGCCTGTCCTACACGTGGCTTGCTCTGCAACTGTGCCTTGGACACTGCCAAACCTCTGCCAGGTGAAGTCAAGTACAGCTTTCCTTTTAAATGTTGTATAGGAGCAGCTATAAACCTTTCCAGCCTGAACCTTTCCTCACAAGCTGACATTTGCCTAATGTTTGTGTTTTGCTTAAACCCTTGGCTCTGCACCCTTGGCTGACCATGGGCCTTGGTATGGGTTGGCCATGGGTGTGGGTGGGTGATGGCCACGGGTGTTACTACAGGCAGCTAGATTTTCCCTTCCAGTCTAGGGTAGCTGAGTTGTTCTACTTTTAGGAAAATGATTGCATTTTAACGCTGTGTGGATTGGGCCTGACATTTCCTGGTAAAAAATGGCATGGGGAAGACCATGGATAGTAATGATAACAGCAGTGTGGGAGGGAAATGGAAAACACAATGCTACACCACTGGCTAATATTATGGAGAAGCAGTTCTCAGAAAGGAGGGTCTGGCTGGTTGTTTAGTAAGCTCTTTGCTTTAGGGGATAACCTTGAAAGCATCTGCTGCTGAAGCATATGAACGGTTGCATTTGAGGACAAGATCTTGTCAAAATTCTCTTTGAAAGTCTTGGTTGCAGCCACTGCCTGCGGCTTGCCACAGTGCCATGAGCAGCCTTGCTGCCTCTTTTCCTGGGGTTGTTCTTGGGTGAGCAGTGAAAGCCAGAACAAAGCGAGGGATGCATAGGAGGAGCTGGAGCAGGTCTGCGCTGTGTGATGCCAGCCCCAAGCCCACCCATGTTCCATGTCATGGCAGAGCTGGGCACCCACTGCAGTAACGTGGTCCCACAGCTCTGGGTCAGGGAAAGGTCTGATCCTGCAGGCTAGAAGCAGGAGCAGGGAGAGCAGAGCCATCTACTAAGCACTTGTAAGAAGTCCTCACACAGCCATGGTGCTAATTTTCCAGCTCAGCAAAGGACTGAGCGCTATGCTAGATTTTGTATTGTGAAAAGGCTTGAAAAAATAAACAGAACTTACTGCTTATTTGTAATAAGCAAAGATCATAAAGGGCAATGTGCTCAGACAGATTTGGAAGAAGAGCCTAAGGAAGTTTGGGTGGCCATTCACCCTATTCCACTATTTTTCCTTAATAACATCTCATTCTTCAGTAGCTGTACCTGTGTATGGTCCAGCACTATTCAGACAGCTCAGAGCTCATCTCCATTCTTCCTGAACCTAGGATGATCACATCCTCGTGTTTCTCCCTGCACTTTGTGCCTGCCTCTGGTCTTCCTTCCATGATGCATTAAGTAACTTCAACAGCTTGACATATTAGGGCTGGTTTAGCTTTTGCCATTTCTTATCTTCAATCAAATATGTAATGCCCCAGCAGGATAATTTTTCTTAGGTTTCCATTCCTTATGTTTTTGTCTTTTCATAATTTATTTCCTCCTGTTGCTGCAGTGGTTTTCCTAACTGGCTCCTAGTTTTAGAAAATGGTCTTCAATTGCTTTGATTTTATAGCACGTAAAGGATACCAGTGTACTCAGAAAACAACCAACCAACCAAAAAAAAAAACCCAACCCCAACAACCCAAACCTAACCCCCTGCCACACTCACCTCTTTACCTTCCAAGGGAGTTTCTTATAGGTTTGCAGAAGCTGGGAGGGAGACTCTCAGAGCTCTGCTTGGCACGGCTAACAGAAGGCTCAGACTTAGAGGGATAGTTTAAGCTGAACAACATATACGTTGGTTTTATTATGTTGTATTCCACAACACACAGTTCTCTTATAGCTGAAAATTGTTTTGAGATTTGATGAGAGCTGAAGTAGCTTTCTGTTTTTCTGTAGAGCCTCAAGTTTATATCAGAGAGAAAGAAAAAGAGAATTGAGAACAAAATGCTTGTTCATACCCTTTTGCCCAACGGATATGTCTGAGCTAGATCTGCAGTAGCATTATAAATAGGTATTTGCTTGGACTTTCTTCCCTTCATGCCTCAGATGCATTTCTTCTTTTGCATTTGATTTTCCTGAGTTGGTAAGCAATGCTAGCACTGTGTGTGAGAGCAGAATGCTTTTGCCAACTGTCTTCTAATGAACCAGGGGAAAGGCTGCTCATCAGCTAGGTGGTCAGTCTCACCCCTTTGCTCTTGTGTGCTCCCAGTGGGGTCTAATCACTGTAAAAAATAAATTAGTGCACCGAGTTCAGGAACACTAACTCAATAAATGCGTTAATGTCAGAGCAAGTGGCAGTCTTGCCTACCCTGCTGATAGAAGTGATTATTCTATTTATGCTCAAATACACTGTGCTGTTAGTGCTTCCAGAAAGCCTGTTATGGCCTGCCCCTCACTTCTCCAAAAACTATACAAATCTTTACCTGTCAGCATACAGCTCCTCTTAGCCTTCCAAAACATGCATGTGGTAACTTCTGTATTGTAGTCATCAAGAGTGAGACTTCTGTGAGACCTGAAGCCCTAGGATGGAGCCAAAACCAGGTAGCAAAATGCTGAGTACATGACCAGCATGCGTGTGTTACCGGGGCAAGTTGCTACTCTGTAGCTTTAAAACTACAGCTTTTTAATAAAAACATTTTATTTGTTTGTTTGTTTGTTTATATTTTAGTGCTGCTGGAGTGTGTATTAATTAGTCTTCACAAATGAGCTGGCTAGCTGGATTGCAGCAATATGTCAAGGCAAAGCCGTAGCTCTCACTTCCAACTGGGTGACAACTGTGACTAATCCACCATTTTATGATGAATTTTTAGGACAGCATTAAAAGAAGCTGCTGGTTTTAGCTAGGTGAAACAAGAGGGATCTGTCTGAAAACATCTGAAAGAATATCATGTGTCACCATTTTTAATGAAGCCCACTTTTATTTACACGTGCACTTGTTTGTCTGTAGCAATAGTTTGTCTGCATGCCCAGGTGCTCTGCCTCAGCCACAGAGCGGAATAAACCAACCTTTCTCACACTTTCACACAAAGGCAACAGATAAAATATAGGTTCCATTATACCTGGTAGGGCAGAAGCAGGCATCCTATTTCCTGAAGACAGCAGAGCAAATGAATTTTAGGAAAATAGACTCCTCTGGCAACCTGCTGTCTCTTGCTGCAGATGCAGCTGGATGTGCAGAGAGTGCCTCAGCACGCTGAGGGTACAGAGAAGTGCGCTGAGGACTTGGACCATGATGAACACCAAGAGGCAGATGATGTTCATTACAGAAGTCTCAGGATGGTGTGCTGTCATTGCACTCTTGGTCCCTGGTGAGAAACGTTTTGCAGGGTGTTAAAAAGGCTGAGACTGAGAACAGCAGCTCACCGGTTTTGCATCTTGGCTCTGAGTTGTGCTAGGCAGAAAATTCTCCTGCCTTATTTACCAACACAGCACGTGTTTGCCTTTAGCAGGCAGCCTCCATGATGATGGTGATGGGCATCACCTGCAGGAGAAACAGCCCCAGTGATTCACTGCACTTAGCTCCTCGGTTACAAGTGCAAAATGGAAATAGGGGAAACGCAGGACTGGTGCTGCTGCTGTTTTCTGTGTGCCTGGAACCAGGAAGGAAAGGAAGCGTGTGATGGAAGCATGGTGAGGGGTGGCTGGGGAGGACAGACCCCGGGGTAGTGCCATGTGTTCACTGCCCTCATAGCAGAAACACAGAGCCTGGCTTTGAGCATTTGTATGGAAAATGGATGGGGATGGGAAAGATGAGGAAAAAAGCACATTGTCAATATGTGTTGGGGGTGTGCAGTGGATTTATGCTAATGGAAGCCTTGCTCTTCATGTAATCCTCTTTGGCCCTCACTGGGAGGTGGCAACTGGAACACCATGAAGTCTGTGAACAAAAAGCACTCTGAGCTTTTATCTGAGCTCAAGTGAATGGGTTCGTTGTGGGATTTGTTTAATTTTGTTTTGGCTTATGCATTTCACTGTTTAGACTGTTGAACCGTCTAACAACGTACCTTGCAGGAATACTTTCAAACACTTGCTGTGTACAGCTGTGTTTGAAACAAAGTTTAATTTGAATTTCCAAGTCTAATCATACAAGTTGATGACAGTATGGCTTTAGGGCCAGGGGTAGCTATTCAGAAAGCTGAGTGGTTCACAAGGTTATGTGCCACAGGACTAACATGATGCTGAGAAATAATAGGCTCATACGGGGCTGGTTTCAGTTTGCAGAGTGTATAGCACAGAGATTTAACACAGTTTAGATGTGCTTGAAGATCATCCCTGTTTTTTTTTTGTGTGTTTTTTTTTTTTTTTTTTTTTCAGCCAGTGTTCTTCCTGACCTTGAAAATACCTTATGGGTGGTTTGCAAATAAATATCTAACATCACTGTAACCAGAAGAAATACACATTGATGTTCTATTTGTCATTATATTCTACCAATCTTTTCCATTATTTGAAGTCTTATATGATTTCAGTGATAGGCATATAGGCTAGCATCAGCACAGCAGATTTTTCAAAGAGATTAGATGAGATTTGGGCTACCTTTTAGAGAGCATTTTGCTTTATGTTTCTGGCTCTTCTCCTTCTTTTTATTTTATTTTATTTTATTTTTTTTAAAGATATCTTTTTATCAAGTGTGAATGCTAACAATGCTGATATGGGGTGACAGTTTGACCAAACAACCATAGCAACAGTAACTGTTTTCCTTTTGATAACAGCTAAGCTAAAGGTTATGCGTATTGCTGCATCTCTCAATCTATCTGCTCCACGGCACAGTGCCAGACAAAAGTAAGAATATAGAAAGCTATAACCAAAATATGCAGTTGTCGAAATGAGGCATGAGCTACAGAGCATGGGTTAAAGAATAACATTTCTATTCTGAAGCCTTCTTTTTAAAAAGAAATATGAAATCTATGTTAAATAATATTTTGCTGCCCAAAAAGTTAATTTGAAAACTGTTTAAATAATATCTGCTTAACCATCTTCCCTTAGGAAAGGGGAAAATAAAAGCCTAGAGGCTGTTTTAAGGAAAACATTTTTATTTTTTTTCCTTTTCAGGAACAATGTTGGACTTGCACAGTTGACCTAGACAATATTTAGTATTGACCTCAAGTCTTCAGCATGTGTCCCCAAAGCTCAGATGGCTTGAAGGACGCAAACAAATAAAAGTCTTTGAGCTGTGGGAGCTTCTTATTTTTCCCAGCACAGAGTTGAATGAAGCAGATGTGTGACATATTGTCTGGTTGGTTTTTGGCTATTTCCAAGAGCAATCCTCATACCGAGTTGGATCTATCACAGCTTTTATAACAGTGCCTCATACCTGATAATCTGTGGTATTTTCATATTTCTAGTTTTTTGTTTGTTTTAATCAGGATAACTATATACAGAATTATTTATATTTTCATTAATAGGAAGATAATCTTACCTCTGAGACAGTAAGGTCTGTGTGTGATCCAACTGAGACAGTCATGAGCCATTTAATAACTAAGGCTTCTCAATGAAACAAATAATACACAGTGATGATAATTTACCAAAGCAGGATGGATTTTAGGCTAGAGAGTCACATTGCACTGGGTTTCTATGGCACTGAATCAAACTCACAGTTTTGTATTTGTTGTTGGAATAAGTTTCCTGGTGGAAGAAATTATATTTCAGAGTGACTTAGTCCTTGTTTTGGAGGACTTTCTCTTTTCTTATTGGACTTACTTAGGTTTGAGTGTTGATGAAAGGGCAAGAACAGCCTCTGGTGACTCCTGAGCTGTATGGGCAAAGCAGAGCAGTGCTCTGCCGATGATATACTGATTATGGGAGCAAATGACTGGCATGGAGTATCATGGTAACAAGTCAAAACTTTTCCTAGCGATCCATTTGCTAGACAAAAGACAGAATTAATGAAATAGTGATCCTGAAAATTTTGAATCCCTTGTGGATATGCAGCTGACTTTTCATTTCTAATGAATTCTTTTAGCCATGTGGTCTTGAGCATTGCTTTTTTTTTCAGAAGAAAAGCAAAATACATGGATCCCCTGAAGGATCTTCTTGATTTAATAGAATTGTTGTTCTATTTAATAGCACAACATTTGTATCAAAATCAGGAGTTGCATGGCTTTCATAGTCCCAGATTGATTAGTTGTGTATATTTTTTGCTTCATAATGTAAGAGTCTCTTTGCAGCTTATAGGGCCTGTTGTACTCTCTTCTAAAGTGTTCTCCATGTCTGTGTGGTATTAGTGGGGAAGGCATATGCTCATTAACGCACATTATTTAAAACATTTCACAGGAATGCTTGTTGTGTACTTGTACTTGAAGCTGCTGGTAAGGTCTGCTTCCTGAACGTAGATTTAGGTCAAATAAGCACATGTCCATCTTGCTGGAAATGTTCAGTATATGTTGCGTTATGCTGCTAAGTGAGGCTTGGTTTTCATCTGATCTATCAGTGAGACAGTAAGTATCCCTCTATTAATGAGTTTGTTTTTTGTAAGTTATTAAAACCAATGTAAACCAATTATTTTATCAGAGAGGATAAAATCCTTCTCATACACCTTTTATCCTCTTCTGAACGTAATGGTGTTTAGCAAATACAGCTGAGGTCAATGTTACCTTCTGTGCTCTCCTACGTGCTCTGGGGAACGCGGTTCACATACCTATCAGTATTTGCGTGATGGAAAGTAACTGCAGTGTGTACCTGCAGGGACACACAGGCTGTGTGTCCCAGGGGAAGAACTCACTGGGTAAGATTAATTTTTGCAGTAGCAAAACGCAAAACCAAATTGTGATTTGTACGGATGCAACTCCATCACAGCCCAGCTTGTGTCACTGCGGTGAGTTCACGTGATCTAAAATAGCAAACAGTTTGTGTCAGGACAGAAACTTGGGGTTTTTAAAATCTGTCTCTTTTTTTTTTTTTTTTCCCATGTGAACCTTGAATAACAAAGAGCCACTTCCAGAATTTCATAAGTCTCTGTAATTACAGTAGCGATTATGAGAATGATAGATATCTAATTAAAATCTGTGAAAACTGCAGTCAGCGAGAAATGAGAATTAGCTCTGCAAATTGCAATTTTCTCCTGAGTTTAAGCACATTTCAAAGCTGCTTTTTGACAATGTGGAATTTTTCTCTTGTCTGTCACAATGAGTCACCTCAATAGGTCAAGGCTAATTTTAACAGATACCGAAAGAACACAGGAGGATCTTGGTTGGAGATGAAGGAAGGCTTTCTGTTAGTCATTTTTACCTTAACAATACTGGCATTAAGAGACTGTCACTGGTTTCAACTGATCTCAAGCAGTGAAACAACAAACAAACTGTTACTAAATTTTGGGCTAACCTCAGATTTCTTGTCAAAGAGAGTCAGAGAAGATGTGGAGAATGAAATTGATGCGTCCCTAAGCAGTGCTGGTTTGTGCTTGGGTTTTCATGTCCTTGTTTGCTTCCTCTCCCCATTTACCTACCCCGTGCCAGTGCTGTACATGTGTTCCCTCAGTAGCTAATTACATCAGGTTCCCCATGACAGTGACTAACAGTTTTGATGCCTACTACAGACAGCTTTGTGCCAGCAGAGGTGCCCAGGAGCCTAATACACAAATCTGTTAGCTCTTCTGCAGCAGGATGGCTCCGGTAGCTCTTCCAGCCACCGATCGGAGGAACATACTGCTTCCAGCACTGAACAACTACCTACGATGGGCTGATTTCCTTCTGCCAGAGACAACAAGTGTTTTAAACTCCATGTGCCCAGAAAGACTGGACGTCTGGGGGGCTTCCCTCCTGGGATTGGGGCTGTGTCGGGCAGTGTGGCTGAGGTGTGGAGAGCTTTGGGCATGCAGTAGGCTGGGGTGAAGCACTTGCAGGTACTCTGCCCCTCCGGCAAAGAAAAGGGTGAAATCACGGTCATATCCTGCTCTGGAATATTTTATTCCCAGCAGGCACTTGTATCATTTTCTGAACTTGTGTGCTTTTTAGTTCTTGGCACAAAGCCTCTTCTGCTCATGTTATTTGGGCTTTGGGTCAGGGGAAGTGCCAGTTTAAAGGAAAAACCTCAGCTGTGAAGTAACCTAATCAGAAGCAATGACACAAACAATATCACCGTCAATACCCAGCTCTGGCAGGTGTCAGATCCTGGTGCTTCAGAGCTTATTATGCAGCCTTCTCAGGGGATTTTCTCTTCCAGTTCCTGTGGTGATCACCTGCCACCCAGAGCTGCCACGTGAGCGCCTGCTCCAACTGAGAGCTGCCGAGGGCACGTTAATTCCTGCCTCTCACTGCTTCCACAGCTGCCTGTGCCCTGCTCTGAGAATGCCACACACTGATTATGCTCTGTCTGAAGAAATACCACCCTGCACTCTTATTCTTCTGCTGTAAATACGGCCTGCTCTTACAATGATGCAGAAGGAAGGGTCTCCCTTAATCTTAGGTACCTTCACTAGAGCTCTTCTAACTTGTATTCTTTTAAGGTCAGGTTAACCAGGTTTTAGTAGCCTTTTCTTCAATGGAAATTTCACTGCTGATTTCCTTTTTGATTTCCTTTTCTCAATTATTCTGTCACTCGTCTTTGAACCCCACTAAGTGGCTGTTATATGTGGGTAGAATGACACAGAACAAAAGGATATTTGTTATGTATGAGCACTGGAGTCAAATGGTGAGCCTTTGAACAATCCTTTGGACCCCTGTTTACAGTCCAAATGTATTTGCTTTTTGAAGATGTGCTTATATTTTGCCTCCTGTAATGAAACCGCTGTCTTTCTGGGAAACATTTTACTTATCATTTATGGCATCCACTTTCATGTCTTCCCATTATTTGAAAGCCATTTCACACTGTGGTAACGACATCACGTTTTAGCCTGTTATTTCACTTAAAGTGTAAAAGATGCTGCTTTAACGTGGTTTCTTTTCTTTTTTTTTTTTTTTTCTTCATCCCTCCATAATTTTTATTTCTTGTAGGGAGAGAAAGAATGAGCAGAAGTTTAAGCTTTCCAGCTATTGTATGAAGAACACAGTGCAGTCGTTTGATTGTTCATAAGGAGAGAATAGCACTCGAGGCCTGGAGCCCTATACTTATTCACCACCTAATCATAGCAATAAAGGCAACTCGGCGAGTGGGAGTGAAACACGGGTTATTTCAGAGATAGCAGCCTAAGCAGGGAGGACAATTACTGATACTCTATGTGAAAGCTTGGATACATGGAAAAGCGCAGGTGACTTCTGGCATTATTTTGTTTGGGAAAATGTCAGTATTTCTCTTCAGATAAGCAGGCAGAATAAGGCTTTTTGCTGTATTTCTTGCGTGTTAAAATTGAGGCTAGCAGCAGTATTGGGGGCTGGCTGTGGTTTCCTTGCTTTCTCCTGCCCAGGACGTCTATCTGAGAGAGCTAAAGCTGTTCAAGCTTCAGAGTATTTTGCTACAATTAGGTCAAATGTTGATGGCAATTCAAAGATCAATTCGTAATATAACTTCTAATAGAATAGGTTCAATTTTCTAATGTGCAGTTCAGAAAATGTCCAACTGAACACTTTGATAGGCATTTGTTAACATTTTCTTCCTTATCTCTTTTTATTTAGTTTCCAGCTTTAACTGAGATCTCAAATCCAGATTTGTTTTTCTTTGAAGGAGTTCTGACCTGAGTATGAATGTCTCGTCCTGAATTTGTCTCTGCAGATTCAGAGGCATTTTAAACTTCAGATTTCCAAGCATCAGGTTTTAACATGGCTGTAGCTACATGATTAAGATGCGGGTAACATGAATGCCAGGGCCATGAATCCTGTGTTACACCATGTTTGTGTTTTCAGGGCTTTGATATCACACTCACGTTAATGAATTTGTTCCTGATTTGTACTTTGCTCCTGATGTGAGATCTGTGTCGGGACTCCATGTGCAAATCTTTAAATCCATCCCCCTCCAACAATACTGACATTTTGCAATTTTACCAAATCATTCTGAACAAAATAGTTTTAAGAGTGGAAATTGTTATTAATTGAACTGCTCCCTTATACTAAAATGCCTTCAAATTATAATGAGAGCTAGGAAGTACTGTAACATCAGAAGGAGCCATCCAGGGTCTGTCTTATAGTAATGAAAAGTCCATAATAACCTGTTCTCTGATTATGTTACCTTCTTCCAGCTTCCCATTTAAATCAGAATTACAATAGGTACATCTCCAATAGTGAGGACATTAAAAGAAGTACTGAAAAAATAAATATACTTTTATTGTCACATGTATAGCCTGTGGATTATATAGTTTGGATTCCCCTTACCCTCTCATAAATTGAGCTCAGTGGCTCAGCTGTGGACTGATATTCAAAAGGGAATTTTTATTCCTATATTCCCTTTCCCAGATCTGTTCCCAGATGGTAAGGTCACTGGCTGCCTGAAGTTGAGTTTTTGTGCATGTAATCTCTGCAAGAACATACTCGTGGAAAACAGCACTTAATAAATAAATAACATGGTTTGCATATGTGCAAACACAGTACTTTTTGAAACTACTGCTAATCTTGCAGGTCCAAGACCTGGTCTCTCTAACTTCTCTGGTTTGCTTTTTGTGGAGCCATGGAGCCTGACAGTCCCTGTTGGCTGCTGGAGGAAAGGGAGATGGTGAAGGGTGGGGGTAGGTTGTGGTGGGCTGCCCAGGAGAAGAGCTGAATATCTTGCTTCAATACTTCAGGTTGTTAATCTGGGGAATTAAACTTGATGTGTTCTTGTAGTGCACAATGCCATCCTGACAACATGTCTCAGCCTAGATGAGAGAATCCATGCTGGACTCAGCCTCTCGGTTCTTGGATACTTCAGTGGGTTTTGAGCCTTAGTGACTCTCTGAAAGGAGCACTAGGAGCTGATCTATGATGGGGTTTGGCAGTTACTATGTTCCCAGTTTGTGTTTTTGACTTATTTCCAGTTGACAGCTTGTTTTATTTCCCGACTTTGATGCCTCCTTCTCAGGAAGAATGAAGCGTTCAGTGAAGGATGATGGGTTGCTGCAGGATTTCCCCAAACCTGGCTCTCGCCTGTTAATCTCTCCAGGTTTTCCATAATTGCTCTGTTCAAACCAGATACAGGCTCTGGTGAATCTCTGGTACTTAAGCAACTGTCCTCCATAGAAATCCACAGCCTGAGTGAGTACAAGAGCTTGGATCCTCACAGGACACATCCCAAAAGTGTTGTAAAGGGGGGTGCTTTTATGGCAGGTCTGCAGAAACTCAGATCTAGTCAAATTTGAAGGGCAGGCAGTTTAGGTATTGATATTGTCTTAGGCTCTGTCAAGGTTTACCATAAGCAAGGGGCCCAGCAGCTGTTCAAGATCTAACCCTGCAAGGCAAAGAGGGTGCATTTTATGTTATAGGTTTGTCATATTGATTCTTCAATTTATATAACCCTGATTATAACCAATATGGGAAAGTTTCTCCTGTCTAGTCAGATATGACCCAGCTATGGAAGAGTTAAATTTTTGTTGAGCTCAGCATCAATTTCTGGAAGCTTTTAACAGAGACTTGACATTTCTAATTAGGAAATTTTACATACAGGCAAGTGAATTTACCCCCAGCTGGGAAAACATGGCTTAGCAAGAGTTTTACATCCGCCCTCATTGATCTACAGATTATCTCACATTTGAGACTGTGGAGCCATAGGGATTTGCAAAGATGAGAAAGAAATGTGGGAAAGTGCATATAATTTCCTACTCTTCAGGGTTAGATAACAAAAACCTGTTAAGTTAGAAATGGAGAGGTAAGTTTATTTTCTTTCTTTTTCATGCACTATCATTGCAGAGGTCAAAAAAAAAAAAAATCCCCAGAAAAGCCAATAACTTGTTGGCACTGGCAAGCAGCTGTCATCTTGGTCAAGCTCTCAAAGCAACGTACTGGAAATTAGACTTAAGACGGCAAAGAGCTATAGATTTTTTTTTAAAACTGTTTTAACAGTTAAACAGTTGAGGAAGAAAATGTCTGAATGTGAGCTCACTTACACAGGCGTGTATCATGTGTCTTGTGCTGCAATGCCTGACTCTTAAGAGAACCCCCCCAGGCTTTTGGTGTTGTTAGGCATGTTTTATATTTTTGAGCCCCTTTTGTCTCTAGATGGGAATAACTACAAAAGTTAAAAAAAAAAAAAAAAAAAAAAAAAAAGTAAATGAACTGGACATTATGCTAGTTGAAAATGTTGTAATAACATAGGGTTGTAGTATGTTTGTGCAGTAAAATCAGAATGGAAGTCAGATGCAGCAAAACTGGCTAAGAGTTTTCTCTAATTTCTTTTGATACGAAAGTGCTGTATAGCTCATCTCACTTCTGTGTTCGGATGGATTTTATTATGAAGACATACAACATATTCTGCAGATTTCTAAGACTGGTTTAAATGTAAAAATGATTTTTGTCCTGTATATGTTTTCCTACATTTGAAATTATTCTAATGAAGGAGAAGTTATTTCTGTGTTGGGAGGAAAAAGAAATGCAAACAAAATGTGAAATACGGTCTATGAGCTACTATGAAAATACAGATGTGCATATTGCTTACTGTAGCTGAATTACTGGTGATCATCCTCAGGAAAGTATATACCACTTATGTGATAAAGGATGTAAAAACAAGTTATCAAAATAAGCATATGAGTACCAACTGTATACTGCTACAAGCTGACACACTAAAATGGATGTAAACAAGTTCCATTGGATCCATAACAAGGTCATGGATTTTAATGATTTGCATATTAATAAAAAGCAATGAGAAAGTTTCAATATCATTCAGTTCTACTCTCTTTCAGTGCTAGGCAGAGACTCTTGGGAGAAGGTATCTCAAGTATTGAACTGATATTGACCTTGATCTTAGCAACAGGGTTGGGGATGATCAAAGAAAATAGGAGTACATTTTAGACTTCTTTTAGTACTGTGTGCATGTCCAAAAAAATACTGCCAGAAGTTACAGCCTTAGACTTTTTCAGTCATAGAAAAATGTGTAAAACAAAATTCCAGATATTAGATCAGATGTGCTAGCTAAAGTACAACTAGATCAGAGATCTGTACAAAAAGGCAGCTCACCATGTGCTATACTTTCACCACCTACTTGGTTTACAAGCAAATCGTATAAGCCTATATATTTGGTAGTATACATTTCAAACTATTTACTATATAGCTAGTGCAGATACTTGAGTGTCATTGTGTGCTTGACACTTACATTGTTTATTTAAGGAATTACCCCCAAAGCCAGGAAAAATCTGTAGGTTTCAATTTTCTTTGATCTCTGCTTCATTCAGGGTGTGAACACGCAGAACCTGTAAATTCCTTGGGTTAAGCTGATGTGAAGACCTTAACCCATTGCTCTAGGTGCAATTGATTCAATTTGGAAGAGATCTATTTCTAAATAAAGGAAGTTAATTTTTTTCCCTTTTTTTTTTTTTTTCCTTAAAAAAAGACATTTTACTTCCTTTGTCTAAGCTAGCTTTCATGTGCTGACTCTCCATGCCCATTTTAAATTTATTTCTGTCTTTATAACTGTGGCGCTACAACAAGGCAAGAAAGCCCTATAATCTGTCTTCTGCTTCCAGAGTTAAGTATTCGTTTCTTCACTGAGTAATCCAATATATAACTAAACACTTTGGTCACTTACTTCCATAATGGCTTTGACAGAGAGTCACTGGTGCAGAGTCCATCTGTTTCAGAGGAATAAATTTAATAGATTTTATGACAAATACCAGCAAAATATGACAGACTGACCTTTTTCTTCTTGGTCACTTTTAAGAACTGTTCTTTTTCCATGCACTGTGCAGAGTATGTATTCCATATATATATGCTCTATGTGTCTTAGTATTGCAGAATTTGGAAGCTTTTTGTTATGAATGATCTTTGAGGTGAGTGATTCTATAACTTACCTTTTGATAAGACCGACGATGCCCTGGTTCCATCCTTAGTGAAGACATAGAAAGGTCACTTTTTCTTTGTCATTTCTCTGTGTTGTTGCTGACTTGTGTTAATCTTTTAATTAAAAGATCAGATCACTCCTCCTCTTCTTCTTAAACCTAGTGTCACTTTAATTATTTTCTCTGCAAATAAGCTGATTTAGTGTTATTTAATAATAATAGGTTTAAATAACAATCCTCAGAAGAAGTGGAAATTCTCTTTGAAGGCATGTGAGCTTTGAAGGTTAGAATAAATTGAAAATAGCTGGATATTTTGAAAGTATTTTCTCCATTAAATATCATTAAAATTGTAGGGAGTTTTTAATGAGAGCATCTTAGTGCTTGCCTATGGTGCCTTTTGCTGATTGTTTAGTGGGACTTAGAGTGCTATTAATTGCTAAAGCCAGCAAAACCCACACTTACTTAAGTATGAGGATTTGTAGGACTGGTAAATGGGCTGGTGCTGATGCTTGGCAGTCGGGGCCAGAAGCAGCAGCATCTTCCCCTAGCAGGTCCTAGACCCAAGGAGCACAGGCTGACTGCTGCCGGGCTCAGCGGGGATTGCTCTCACACAGCTCTCTGAGCTGCAGAACACCTCTGGTCGCCTCAAGAGACTGCTGCCGAGGGTCTGCAGAGATCCTCCATTGCCTTTCTCTCAAAAATAGCCATATGCTCTGTAAATAGAACAGCCGCATGGTGTGCTATTTCTTACACCTCCCTGCAGGACGTGGGCTTTCCCACGGAGAGAGGTTTCTCATCTCCTCTGTTTACTCTCTGAGCAACCTTATTCTCACACCCACCGCATTCCACCTGGTTTAAATTTTTAATGGAAAATCTCTTCTGCTCATTCGTATCTCCAAAGAGCAGAGAGACAGAGTATCAGAAAATAAGTGCATCCCCTGATCTGTCTTTATAGCGCAGCGGTGCTCCTCGAGCTGCTCTCAGACTGCAAATGGAAGTTTTAAGCCAAGCTGTCGATCTCTAGCCAGGCATCTTGCAGGATGTGCCCGAGTTCTCAGAAACTTTCATGCATCAACTTGTGACACCGGCTTTAATGAGTGATGAATATTTGTAGAAAGCAGTATCAAGTGGGAGAATGAGCTGTGATCTGGGTCACCTGAACACTAGGCTGTATTGAACTTTGCAAGAATCCCCCAATGTGATGCTGTCTGGGTTTAACTGAAAGAGCTGATGTGATTAAGTGTGGGGCTGTGATTAGCTGGACTTTGACAAGATGCATTTGATTGTGTCAGACTGGGCTTTCCAGAGGAATTGCCTCTCTCAGAACTGAACCACAACCTGACATATGGGGGAGCTTGGGATTTACAGGCTGTGAACCTTTAAGCAATAATTTTAATTGCCAGAATTAAAAATGGGGAAATGCAGAGCATGATTACAAGGAACCTGAGTTGGTATATTAGGGTTTTGTTTTGTTTTGTTTTTAAGCATGCATCAGTGCACAGCAGCTGAGAAATTCCAGGCAATCTGAGCTATCATGGGCTGATTGTAGGGATGATCTGGTTTTCAGTTAGTTGTTCCTAAATGGCTTCTAACTAAGCATCCAGCAACAAGGAAGGCCAGGGATACATTTGCAATTTACTGAGCATGCAGCTAATTATTAATTTCCCTAAATACAGGAATACCTTATCCTTTATGCAGTGCAAAAAATCTCTCAGTCCTGAAGTTATAGTTCAGCAGGTACTTAATAATTGCCAAATTACATTGTATTAGGTGCTCCTCTGTTCTAATTTAGCATTATTTTACATGTGGCCTGTGTTGTAAACTATAATTTCTTTTTAGTTGCAACAGGAAGAATACCAAATGCCTTTATTGCCTTTAAAAACTATACTGGAAGAAGAACTAGACTTGGGACTGGCATTTTATCATTATTATTATTTTTAATTATTATGATTTTTAAACTCCATTTTCATATCTGGAGAAGCTGTATTATGTCTATGGCTCATGGTGACCTTCATCTGCTTCTACTAGTGATGAAGCAGGAAGTTTGGGGACAGCGGGAACTTTTTGCTGCTCTCACTCCATGTATTCAAAGACTGACAGCAGTACAGAACAGTTTTCTCCTGTTAGCATCTTTCAGACAGTAACAAGACGGACCTTATTTTTTTCCTTTTCCATAATCAGGAATGGTGGTTAAGAACCTTTAATTTGTGAGCAAGACACTTTGAACACACTCATTATAGCAACAGGATGACTCCAGAATCTGCCAGGGCAAGGCTAGTTAAATTATCAATTACACCCCAGTACAGCTGAATGGTAGTGATAGATGGCTAAGCCTGCATGTTCTAGTCTTATGTAGAAAAATACCTCTTTCTTGAGTATTGCACTTGTTAAAAGCAATCCATAAGGAACAATCATCGTTCACCCCTTGTTCACTGGTAGTGCATTTGAATAATTGCTTTGGACTGTTGTATGTAGTAACTTCAAGATTTCCTCCATTCAGGATAAAAACATGTTTCTGTTTCCCTAATTTTTCAAGTTTACATTCTCATTCATTCTGTTCCAGTGTGTGTGTTTGTCAATGTTAAAGTGAAAAGAGTGATATTTGCTATTTTTCCATGCTTCTGGTAAGTCGCAGCAAGTCCCCTGATTCACCTCTAAGAACTGCTTGGCATTTTATACGGTTTTCACCCACATCTCAAAGAAAATCCTGCTGGAAATGTGCCATTTCTATAGAGAAACTTGCCTGTCCTGTAACTGATTATCAAGTCCCCACTGTTACCTCTGGGGCAGCACCAGAGGCAGGAGAAGGGCTGTGGGGATGCTGCAGGACTTTTACAGCCTCTGTGGGTCTGTGTTGGGTTCAACTGCTCATCCCCATCTTTGGAGGGGTTGCCTTTTCCTTTTTCTCCCTTTGGGGAAAGTTGTCATTGTTTGCCAGCCACTGGGTCCTGCTGGTGTATTCCTTGCTGCTTTTCACTTATTGCAGTTCTTGTTCCAGAGGAAAGTTCTGCATTAGAATGAAGGGAAATTTAAAAATGAGCTGTTAATGAGAGCAATTAATCAGAGCAGTCTGCAGCCTCGACAGTACTACCCAGTTTGCTGGAATGAGAGGGACAGCGAGGGCTGATGAGGAATGAGAAACATGAATTATTTGGGGCCCTGATGTGGCAACCTTTTGCAGGAGGCACAGGAGAAGGGTGTTAGGGGACACTCCCCCTCCTTTTAGTTGCATGCAAGGGGCTGTCCTGCGGGAATCCCGACTTGCTCATGAATACAGCAATTACTCCCTGCTAGCATTGCAGGGCAGTTTCAGTGACCCTGGAAGCGTCTCCGTTTCAGTGGGAAGCAAGCTTATTTGCACATCCAAAGTGGCTGTGTTATTAATTGTGTGATCACTGCGTTGCTCCCCATAGCATAGCAAGTCTTGCAGTCATGCCAGATCTGTGCTGTCTGTAGTGCCGAATCTTGAATTAAAGATTCATCTCAGAGATGAGAACCATGTGCTCTGGTTTGATCCCCTTGTTTTTGCAAGCCTTATCCATGTTTTGCAAAGATCCAGAGCCACATTCTGTGCAGGCTGAGTTTTATAGCTTTTGTAGTATCTTTTGAAAGCTGAGTAGTAGGTTTTGTTGTTGGTGTTTTTTTTCTTTTTCTTTTCTTCCTCTCCTGAGCATACCCAGTGAGTTTTTAGTATGTCTCCAGTTGTTCTTCTAAGTTCCCAGATAGTTCAGATGTATTCTGTTTGTGTACCCAAATAAAAGAAGAAGTTACTTGAACCCCACAGCACACTGTAGTGTTATAGTCAGGCACCTACAGCATGTGCTGTCCTTTGAGAGCACTGTGCTGGTCCCATCTCCTGAATGAAACACAATGTCAGATGTTCCCAAGCAAATTTTGATGCTGTCTCTCTGAGCTCCCTTCCAAACTGCAATGCAGAGCCAAAACTGTCAGGCCAGGCTCTCCTCTCTGTGAATTAGTAGCAGCCAAGATTAATTAGCACCCAAAGCATTTCCAGCTGTACCGCTTGCGTGCTGCTGCTGCGATGCATGTAGTCACCACTCCCCAGGTCTGTGATTCATTGCTCTGTCAGTGGTTTGAGATACAGTGTAGAAAATGCCATATAAATGCAAATATAAATACAAACACTGAATTTCTCCTGTTGGCTAGTGATAAGGTGCTCATCCAGATGACACACTGCGATCTAAAAGTGGAAAGTAATATTTGGAAGGAGGGGAAACTCAATGATTATTCTCAAACTCGGTTTTCTCTTTCTTAAATAAGCTTTAGCCAAAGAAGAAAAAGGCAGCTTTGGCCTCCTCCTTGGCTACCTGGGTGGCAGACTGAGATGATATCTTTCTGATTAATTAAATTAGGGTGAGGATAAATTTTGAAGAAGGTTTGGGTGGTGTTGTGACTTGCTGTGCGTGAGAGCATGTGTTCCTGGGGGCTGAACTGAATGAGGTCTGGTTGTGGTCTGAATTTGTTTGAGCACTGGCTCTGTAACAAGGGTGGAGGGATGTTGATTCTGCTTTATTCCCTGATCACCTGCACTGTCTTGTGATGTAGGAGATGTGTCCTGTCTAAGGGAACCGAGACAGCTTGGGCTGTACTTGCTTGGCCAGCCAAAAAGGAATGGAGGCTGCTGCTCTGGGGAGCACAGGCGAAGGAGATGTGTATGAAGAGAAGGCTGCTCCTGTCCTGGTATAGCAGATGGTTTAATTTGAATTGCTTACTCTTTTCTTTAGGTACATATACTTAATGGAAAAGTAATATTTCTTGTCTGAAAATAATTTCATCCTGAAAGTGCCTATGTAAGCAGCTCAATTCTATTTATGTCCCTAATGCTATAAGGATCGGGGGCACAGACTTTTTAATCTTCTGTATTACTGTGCTAGTACTGCTGTGTGTCTGAAGTTCTCATGCAAATACCAAGATCAGTCTTCCATGCAGGTAATATGAAAGGAGAGTTTGCAGTGCAAGGCTGACATATTTTTGTCCTGGTGCTGTGCTGCTGCAGGTGGCAATGTGGGGATTGTTCTCACCTTGGTGCAGGAGGATTTTAATCACTGTGAGTGGACTTGTGGACTGGAAATTTGGAGGGGACCAACATGTATTGCTGTAGCTCCAGGAGTGGGACTCTGATGGATAAGCTTCTACCTCAACCTCTAGATTCTGAAGTAGTTAAATAATCATTTGGAGTCTCTGTTAGCAATCATCAGCTTCTTTTCCTCAAGTACTCTTGCTGTCACAAAGCATGAGGTTGCTGTATTGCGTTCATGGCTGTCAGAGCCAGTCCTTTAAATGTGTATGACAACTATGAACATTTTAAATGCTAACTCACTTCTAAGTGTTGAGCACCAACCAGACTCAACCTGAATTATTAAGACTGATTTTCCTGAAATACATCCAGTTTATGCAAACCAAAGATGTTGGAAAGACAGCAGACACACCGAAGGACACTAGATTACTTGCTAATTCCCCTGTTTAGCAGCAAGGTTACTTTTTCATGTTCTTTTAGAAGAGAAATTGGGAAGAACTAGGGTGCTTTTCTAGCTGGAACTAGATCTGCAAAACATCAGAGGGCTTTGCTCATTATTACAAACTCTTTTCTGGAAAGGAGGTCAGTGTTATAAATGAGGTCTCAAGTCAATCTGAATTTTATAATATTTATAAAACAAATATTTCTAAAAGGTATAAAAGGCAAGTAAACAGCGCTGGGTGTGCAGGGAGTCTACGCTCCACCAACATACACACACGAACATCAAACATTCTAAATATACAGAACATTGCTTTACATAATAAGCCAAGTATGCCTATATATACATACAATCAGGATAGGTAACAAACAATCCTTTAAGTTCCATAACTTAACAGTCTCCATTTTCCATTCCTTTTCTTGCTTCAGGCCTTACGTATCCTGTTCTTCCCAGATTGAAGAAAATTATGTCCATCTCCGCGTGAAGGCCAATAGGCCTGGGTCAAAAGGCACGTCCAGGTCAGCAGGGGGCGTAACAGCAAAAGCCTTCGATGGCTGTAGCAGCAGAGGGGCCAATGCGATGGCGTAGCAGTCAGATCAGTAAAGGAGCCTGCAGCTCCCTCACTGTCTGCCAAGCCACACGTTTGTGATTGTGGCTCCACGTGGCTCTTTAAGGCCTCAGAGATTGCTCACCAGGTGCCGAGCAATCCCACTGCAACCTTGTCATTTTTAGTTGCAGAGTCCCACACCTTGACCTCAGTTTGGTCCCATATTTCAGGCTCATAAACTGTCAAATTGTTAAGAAGGAGAATGAGCTGTAAGGTTACCAGCACAGTCTTTGTTCCTAAGGACGTATGATTCCCCATAATGTGCAACTGCTTACCAGCAAGAGGCAGTTGTGTGCACAGGTCCGCTTCTCTCAGCTCGAGCTTCTCTCCAGCTCCATTGCGCATATTTCCAGCAACTTTCCGTACGAGCTTCTCTGAGCAGTTTGCTGAGTTTGGCCGAACCTATCTTCATGAGGTGATCAATGTGCCTGTTCCTGTCCTGGTCTCCATTCTGCCAGCCTGTTCCTCTTCACTTCTTTTTCCTGCTTCTTTATTGATGTAACTTCATCGTGTTGCCTTTTTTTTCCTTTTTTTTTTTCTGCTTTTTTTTTTTTTTTTCTTGAGGGCAGGCTCCCCTCTTATACCCTTCTCTCCACAGCAGTTCTTTTCCAAACAACTTTTCATTGGTCAAACAACTTTGAATGTAACAACAACAGCAAACACCCAGAAACATCCATGCCTTAATGGCTGGAGAACAAGAGAACCATCTGGAGAACAAGAAACCTGGAGACTGCATGGAGTCTCCTGAATCACCCTTCTTTGTTCCCTCTAAACTCTTTTATATTCCTGATGGCCTCATCGTTAAGAGTCTAATGTTATCTCAACCACGGGGCTTTCCAACCCTCACTGGGAGTGGCCTTTGGGCCACACTCCCAAATCTCCCCCTTCTTTATTAATATCAACCATTTTCTCAACACGAATTACCACTCCATATATAACAGTCAGTATTGCTGTATCTGTTAGAAGAATGTGTTAAGGGGAGGGGAGACTTGAAGAAGAGGTGGGATGGGTGAATAGCGTTGCAAGGATAGCAGGTTTTGTGGGAAAAGCTGGAGAGAGATGGTGGCCTGGAGAGAGGGGAGTAGTAGAGGAGAGACAGAAGATTGGGAGTGAATAGGAAGATGCAGAGATGCTTGGCAGTTGGAAAAGAGGCCAGGTAAGGTTCAGGAGACAGCAAGAACAAGAAGTTAGTCTGATTTGGACTGAGCAGTGCAGAGTGTTGTCAGAGCAGCAGGAGATGCTTTTATTAGTAATATTTTGAAAAGGCTATTGTAAGAAAAATAGTTCATAAGTCGATTCAAACAGTAATGGAGACTTTTGCATGAGTCTTGGCACCAGCACTGTGCAGAGTATACCTTATTCTGTGCTGTAGAAAGACATCCTGACCACATGGATAGTTGGGTATTTTCTATTGTTATCCAGTTTGTGACATGTAGATGGACAGCATCTGTCTTGCCATTTCTGAAGTGATTCCCTTCCTTCTTGGTTCAATTTCACTCCACGTGCTACCCACTGTCAAATCTAACCTGTGACAAAAACAAGGCTCCACCATCACTGCCTGCCCTGTTTCTAATGTTAGATCTCCTCAATTTCTCCAGCTGGATTGTCCTTCACTGTGTTCCCCCAGCAATTTGGTGGCAGGTCTTCCATGACTGACGTGTTGTCTTCACATTTGGTATAGGTGCCAAATAATCCCTCATTGTCTGCCTCTTCTCCTGCTCTTCTTTGCCCCCCTCCCACGATTTCTGTTTTGTTTTGTAAATTAAAGCTTGAGATGGTGTTTGTGACTAGACTACATGAACCCTGAAGCTCAAGTTGTTTGTCTCCTCAGCAACCCAACAGGGGGGAAGATTTCAAATGCAAATACCTTCAGGTGTGTTACACTATAATGTCTGCATGCTCTCTGTATAGACAGACTTCTTGGGCATTTTCATAACTGCTTTCCCTCTCTCTCCATTTGCTCTACAGGTTATTTATATTGAGGGTTTCTTCTCTGAGTTTTTGACTTCATTACATAGCCTGTTGTTAATAGTAAAATGTGATAACATAAGATAACATGCAGAGGTGCTTTTGCTTGGTGGTGAATGCAATAATCAACTGCAAAATAAAACAGGACATTTGTTAACTGCATAATCTGAATAGAAAGGGTAACTTGGAGAACTAGAACTGGGCAGCAAAATTTCAGTGCTGAATCAGTTTGTAACTAAAGCTCTCAGCCCCAGAAATATAAAGTTCAGTTTTAAGCTTGTCAGTTTTAGGTTGTGTTATCTTCACAACTTTGAAACGAATCCTCATTTACCCTAGCACGTACTGAAAAAGGATCATGTTTCCAGTGCATGTGTGAATGAAAGAGAGATGTACAGAAATAGGACTCCCTTAGCTGAATAATCATGGGTTGTGTTGCGCTTCTAAGATAATAAGACTAAGACTAAGATAAATAATATTGTAGTTGACATAGCTTGTGCCCTGAAAATGCCATGGGTGAAAAACGCCATTCTTTGGTGACACTGAGAGTGAAGTGTAAAGTCTAAAAAGGAAGAAAAATTTTAAAACGGGTTGGAATCAAGGCTGTGCTGTGCTGGCTGTGCCCTCTGATCCATCCTTCACTGTCATCAGCTGAGTATTGTCATTGAGATTTCCTCCCCGGAGGGGAGGGAGTGGCAGTAGGTTGTGACTGGTTGACCTGACACTAAGTTAATATTCAGCAATGTTCATAAAGGATTTTTTTTCTTTTTTTTTTTTTTTGGGGGGGGGGGAGGGGGGGGGGCAGAGGGACAAGGGGGGCAGAGGGCAGGGACACAATGTTTAATTCTGTTCTAGCATTGCTCCCACTGAAACAGTCTCGTTTTAGAGGGTATTTAGGTGCTTTGGCTGCTGCTGTAACCCTTACAACTCATTAGCAGCACCAGGATGCCAGACTGGGGGGAGGACTCCTTTCCCTTTATCTTCATTAGACTCCCAATGTGAGAGCAATTTATTGTGCCCTTGGACAGGATAGCAGGGATTTGAAGCTGTATTTCACTGTGAATCCCCACATCCTGAAAATTCCCAAACTTCAGAGGTTTTCTTATGTAAAAACCAAAAACCTCCAGGATCAGGTCTGTTATCTGCAACAGGAAGTTGCAGGCTTGAACTTTGGTTTTGACAGGTTAAATGCCTTCTGTTTCATCTCTAAACCAAACTTTATAATTGTATTACACAAAATTCTTCAAGTTTAGTAAGGCTGCAAATCAAGGGTATATTATACAGTGTTAATGAGGAAAGAAAATCTGGCAACTCAGTTGGAGGGAGAAAAGTAAGTTTATTTTATTAACTTTCTGTATTTAAGGCTTTGGAAGAACTAGGTAGAAAAGCTATACATTATGTAAAAAAGGACTTTGCTGTGGGTATATGCCTGTCTAGTAAATACATTAGGAGTATTCTCCTTGACAAAGTCCTTGAGAAAACAAATGAGAAAATACAGGAGAACAATCTGAAAGTCTTCTCCAGGGACAGACGTTAGTCTGTTCAATGCTAGTGAATGGCAAAGAAATTCCTCAAGACTTCATTTGAGGGGCCTCCACTGATCTGCTTGTTCTCAGTCACCCAGAGGTGTTGCAGCACAGGATATGGCAGACACTGTTTTCAGTTCCCAGGACCTGGTGTTAGGAAGGGGACCTCTGAGCAAGGGTCTGGTGTGTGTTTTATATCGTGGTTAGCTAGCCTTGAGCTAGCTGCATGATTCTTGCCTACCAACTCACTGCAAACCTGGCTGAAATGCAACAAGTTCCTTATATTGGCCCTCGTGTGGTGGGAATAACATCACATCAATGTATTTGTGGGGAAATGAATCAAACAAGCCAGGCTTCAGCAGGACTAAAATAACTCCTTATTTTAGGAGTTAAAATAACAAAACTGCTTCAGGAGTGTGTCACTGTAGAATGCAAGCCTCTTTTCCTTGCAGAAAAGGAAATTTTCACATATCAAAACTTGTCAAAATCTGTTTTCAGAGCCCACCTTGCAGGCAAACTCATCTTCTCCTCCTCAGTCCCTCTCTCCCAGCTCCCCTTTCTCTCCATGAAGGTCTGTCAGTGCAGCACTCTCCTGAACCCTTCTCCAGCTGCCTTCCTGGCCCTCGGCAGCCTCTTGACCCCCTTCCCTGTGGTGTGAGAGATGCTATGGTAGGGCTGTCTGCAGTGCAGTACGATGTGTGTGCATCTTACAAGAGCAAGACAGAAGCTCAGGTAGAGACAGGGGCCCAGCTGGGTGCAGAGCTGCTTGCTGTGCTGCTCTAACCACACTTGTAACACTGCTGAAGATGATTCAGGAATTGCTATGCGTCAATCTCAGAAATGAAGACAGATCTTTCAAGTTTGGGAGATTTCAGTCATTTGGAGGTAAAAATGCAGGCTGCTAAAGACCAACACAACTATTTATCAGTCCATGTACTGGAACCCAGGGAGCTTATTCTTTTCTTATTTGAATCAGAGGAGGTTTTTGCAAACTAAATACAAATGGAGAGAAAAAATCTGCTTACTTAGGGCAAGCTGCATATCAAGAATAAATATATCTGTTCCGTTAATGTGATCTACTTGTCTCCTCTCTTCTGTCTCAATATCTTTTTTTTTATTCCATTTCTCAAAGCGTGTAATCCAATACTGCTATCAAGATCCCACTACATTGTGCTCCTATTTTTCCTCTGCTACACAGTAAGATGGCCTCAGGCTCTCTGCATGCTGAACTGTAATACACTACCATTCAGTAGGTGATGAGGATGCAGAGACCTTACTATAGATGGAGCAGTCTCTTGCGAGGCCAATGAACACGGGTGTCCACCAGGAGCACATGGGTTGAGCAGAACAGGAACCTGGAAACAATTCCTGTGCTCCAGGCCCATCAGTCAGAGTTTAATTGCATACGACTCCTGAGGATCTGGGTTCAAAATAAGTCATTATGCATCAGTGAAGGAAACGATCAGCTGGCTGTGGTACAGCACACAGATGGCTGTAGTAAAGAAACCACCTGCCGAGACAGGCTGGACCAACTAAAGGCTGCCTCTTTCCTCACCAGCAAGATCAAAGACTCAAGCGTGGGAGAGAAAGAAGCAACTATCAAGGAGTGGGTGTAAGACACAGTGAGAGTTCAGTGAGAGGCAGGGCTGCCCTGGGGAAAATAACTGTTTTGTGGGAAACGTGCTTTGGAAGAACCTGGCTTGATGTTTTAATGAATCCATTTGTAGCACATTTTAGGTCTACTCTTGGCTGCTTTTGTCTACAGTATTCCAGAAACTGAGGATTTAGTTCTGGACCAGTGAAACACTACATTCTCAGATTAACAGAAAGAAATTGTCATTGAAAATTATTAAAATCTATGCAACAATAATATTTGCATTGACTGAGCATTAGACCAGCAAGGTACAAGGTAAGATATGCTTTGAAGTCTTTAGACTGGACAAAGATGTGACCCACAGGAAAGAACAGACATGAAATAGAAATGCATAATTCCAGGATTTGGAGAGATTAAGGTTTTAGGAATAAAGTACTGCTGTCACCAAGGTTGCCAACACAGTAGCATGGTAGAGAACATGTAGACTACTCAATGGCAAAAGTTGGTTGAGAGGGGTTGAATATTAAAGACATTATATTTTTGAAGGAAATCGTTGAGGCTCAGAGACTGTATTTTCAAGCTTTGTTGAAACCTGTTTAGAGCATTTTGAGGTGACAGAAGAACACGATACAAGTCAAAAGGAAAGGCCACAAAGGGCAAAGATGACACTGAATGGTGTCAGAGAATAAGGCAGATATGTCAAGATGGGCAAAGTATGACTTTCTGGCAGCAACATGTCCTTTCCTGCCAATGACTTTGGGAAAAGATGGAGAATGCCTGAGACGATGGACTGCAATCTAACACAGTGAATCAGGAGAAGCTGAGACGGTGCACATTGGTTTTTTTTTTTTTTTTTTTTTTTCCTGCCTGAACTGACAGTACAGAAAGAAAAGGATTTCTTTAGGGTGACAAAAATCACTGCCTATTCTGTGCTGCTCTTTTTAGGCTCCTTTCTCATGTAAGTTCTTGCTATGAGGAGGGGGAAATGAAGTACCTGAATATTTGTGTGAAGCACCTAGATACAGAAATGTGGTGACAGGCTCCCAGCAGTGGGTTTGATGTACTTTCTCTAGTGATGATTTTTTTTCCTTTTTTCACTAAATGGGGTGAGGTGAGTGATTTCTCCTTCCCTTTTCCATAGATATTGCTATGTAACCTCCTGACACAGAGGTAATTTTTCCTCCAAGTTTGTGTAGTACTTTTGAAGAACATCAGTGGGTGTTCCCAAGAGATATTCCAAAAATCTGTAAAAGTTTTAAAAAACGCTCTCGTACTGAGCACTCTGCTTTGTGATCTGCAGTGTTTCAGCTGAGCGGGAACCCAAAGGGGCCACACTTTGCATGTGGTTTTGCTCTACACACCCCAGTAAAACCCAGTTGTTCCTGTCAGGTACTTTGGAACCTCTGTGACAGAGATTACAACTGGCTGTGGAGGATGTTGTGGTGAAAGTGGATGAGCAAGTGCTTGTCCCTTTTCTCAACCAGAGAGGCAATACATCCCCCAAATCAGTCAAATAGGATTTCTCTTACAAGTCCTACTTAAAGAATGAGGTGAAAATGCTTTCTGACCTGGTGGAAAGCCAGGAATGAAAAGAGCACAGTGTTTTGTGCTCTAAACAAGAAAGCTGTTTGAAAGAAAACTCTAGAGATGATATCAGGATAAGAACATAAGCTCTGGGAGGAACACAATACTTAGCAAGCCTGAATTTGTGTATGCAGACTGCAGGAAGAGAAACCAGCTTGAAATATGCACAAGGTTGTTGTCATGATAAATTAATGTTCTCCATTCTTATGGTAGATACAAGAGGTAAGTGACCTAACCCAACATGCTATTCCTAAAACAGAAAGGGAGTGTTTTCCAGACAAAATCATTGTAGTGTATGTTCCTAGCTGGTTGAAAACTGTAGGGAAATAAGTCTTCAATGTCAATGGCCAAGTCATGCATGGGCATATATTAAATGAACTCTAGTTGTTGGTCTGGTCCACTTCTATATTTTCATTGAGGTCTCAGCTTCTGGATTTGAGCATGAGTATACTGCAGGGACTTTGCAGAAAAGGATCAGAATTCTCCAGAAATTTGGGAACTTTTTGCTGATCAAGAAGGTCAAGTTTTCAAATATTCCTGTAAAGTATGTTTAGGAAGGAAACACCCCAAAGTGCAACGCTTAAACAGGGAGTAATTAATTAGGCATTATTAGTTGACTGAACCCAATGTTTTTCCATCACAAACTAAGTAAGAGTTAATATTTCTTATTTGCCATAGCAAAGGCAAACGTAACTCTGTGAAGAATCCAAGAACTGTATTTAAGGTGCATGATTTCTTCATCTTCTGTGGCAATTTGGGGGCCTTATCTGTTTTCTGTCTAAGATGAGTAATGGATGAGAATGGCAAGAGGCTTTGTTTTCTTGCTTACAAGATGTTAAATTCTGGAAGAACTACTGTAATTTAATTTTCCTAATTTAATTCAGGAAAGAAGAAACTGAGGATTTACATCATCTTAGTATATATAGATAGGTGCCATTAAGGAAAAAGTGCTCACTGTGAGAAGCTGTAATAGACTTGTATCTATGCATGCCTGCAGCCAGGAGTGTTTAGTTTGGACCTCAGAAGACTTTTCTAATGCTAAGTGCAATTAAGTACTGTGCTGCCCTAGAGAGATTCTTTGCTTGATCTTAAGGGCAGCTTAGATAAATGCCTGTTAAGGGTGGTTTATGTATAGCTCAGCGTGCTTTGGGATGAACCAAGTAACTACCTGGTGTCCCTGCCAAACAGATCTTTCACAAGTGACCACAAGAAAACCCGTTTTGTCCTGTGAAGGCTTGAGAGCCTGAAGAAGTGTAAGGCATGCTCTGCTCTGCTGCCTCGTTGCCCTGTTTGTATGGCTAGAGACAGCCACTTCAATGAAGCGTGCCCATTACAGCACCCTTGTGACATGTTCTGGGGCGGAAGGGAAGCAGAATAGCAAATGGAACAAACAGGGAGGCTTCAAAAATAATGTGAAGTGATGGCAGTGTTCCCTCTGCAGGTATCTAAATATTGCAGAATTACAATTAAGCAAGCCAATAACATGTGCGGATGCATAGCTAAGGGCCATAGATTGATGCCTGAGGAAGTGTGGGAAGAAATGAGTTGCCTAACTTTCAAACCAGTGTGTGGGAGGGACTTTCATAAATCCTGTCAACAAATAATAGGATTTGAAATTGTGTGGCTGTATCTCCTGAGCACTACTTTAACCCCCCTTGAAGAAATTTACAGCACCTGCATCAAATCTAAGTATGTGGCTTGCATACACAAGGGTTGGGGTGATTAAATCCAAGCTCCCACAGTCCTTCTTTCTGGGGAGAGCATCTTGGGTGCTTGTCAGTAATTTCAGAAAGACCTAGATAAATCAAAGGAAAAAGCCAGTCTCTGAGAGCTGTACAGTGACTTCCACATCTGAAGTGAGCTATTACTTGAGCACATGGACCAGTGCATATTCCTTGTCTATTATTCATGATATTTATTAAAATACCTGTGTAAATTGTATAGCCCACGGGTGTCCTCCCTGGAGTAATGTTATTAGATAATACTATCCTCTTGGTTAAATAAATGTTCTTGTTGAGTGAAACCCTTTCTTCCAGGGAGAGCAAGGAGGTCCCCTCTGCAGCCTGGCCCCATGAACTGCTGAACAAGGGACTGGCAGGATAAAAGATCTTCTTCGTGTCTAACCCTCATCCTGAAACCTTCCGTTTTTTAGTTGGTTTTGTGCATTTATATTTTCAGCTCTGATTAGAGGCTGGAGCAATTCTTCTGAATCCTTCTGTTTTTTATATAACCTTTATACACTATTTCTAATATTCATATTGCCTTTCTGACTCAAGTCTCCTCACTTCAGTCTAGAGCAAAGCCAGCCCTGTGAAGCTAAACTAAAATAACAAAGCTAACTTGCTCCTAGAGCAACCTGAGGATTTTAAGCCAATGTAATTCTTGAAAGATGAACGTAATTTTGATGGATCTGAAAAGCTCACTGGAGCCCATTGTAGAGAAATACCTTACTACTTTTTTCAGTGGAAATGAAATCTTTGCTCTGGCACGAACATTGGGTTGATCAAGCCCCAGCGCGTTCACAAATACATCTTATTACTGCAGTTTATTATTTTCATAGCACCAGCACTGTTCTTAGTAATTTGCAGGTAGGTATGAATACAAAAGTTGTTCACTAAAGGAAGTGTAATATATACCTTTTTTTTAGATTAAAGAATGTCATATATGGTAGGTAGCATACAGTATCCTGAATAGGTACACGCTCTAGTAATGAACCTAGATATGGGGCGGGCACCAAGAGGGTGAAAATCATTATGTTTCTCTACTGCTGTATTTTTTTTTTAAGAGTTCCTAGCATATGTTTTCCTTACTGTTTCTTTGTACTAGCGTCTATATATAACAAAGTACCTTTTACTATGAGCAAAGGTAATGGAATCAATAGATTTATTCTAGGGATCAGCTTGTCTGCAGTGGCTGCAAGTAGGCTGAAGGGAGGCCAATGCGTCAGGAGAGGTGGCAGCCACATGCATTGGTGTGTTTAGCTTTAATCTACTGTGATGATGGACAGCATTGTGGTATGTGCCATGTGGGTATGGCCAGAGCCTGTATTGGCTCTGGATGTGCTGGAAAGGTTCTTACAGTCCTTCAGGACTTGGTTTGGAGAAAGGAGGAGGGACCATGGGCTTGCATGTTAGGTCAGCCTGCGCAGAGTTGGCTGAAACCTTGCTGCTATAAATGGACTTCAGGAACAGTTACTCCATCAACAAATGTGGTGGTAGAAACTTCTGTTTTACCTTTGGAAAATGTTTGGCTCTAGTAACGGGCATTTTCCAGTGGCAATGCAGGTAGAGGGAAGAGAGGCATTTGTGCTGTTTGAAAAGGATATCAAATGGGTTTAACACGAAGAAACAGCAATTCGTGTATTACCTTCTGTGCTGGGAAACTAAAGCGAGTTCTGCTTATGATAATGGCACCTCCTAGAAACTGGGCTCAGCTTATCTGCTCTTTTCATGTGCACCCCATGCAGCCCCCAGCAAGCTGGGGATAATGTCTTTGTCATTGTGTTTACTACTGTGCATAGGTAGGTACGAGCTGAAGCCTCAGAAAATGAAAAGGCTGATAAACCATTAGCAATCCTTTATACCACTGCACTATTTTTTCTTCATTGTCATTGTTCTTCTCTCTTCTGAGTCAGATAACACTGCTGAATGAAACAGGCTTTGGAAACCAAACCCGAGCACATGTCTGTTGCCATGTTCCCCCTGCCACTGTAGCAGGTGAAAATTGTTTCTGAGGGTGACTGGAATTGTCATATTGAACAAGCTCCTTTTTTTTCTTGAGTTGGTTTTCTTTGGCCTTTTGCTGTATTGGCTCTGGGTTTTGCTTTCTTTTGTTTTACCTGCTGACTGTCTGCAATCCGTAGCTGTTTACAGAGCCAGATAAAAAGGAAAGAGCGTGAATTAATGGGCTGATGTGCAGCAAGAGATTGCATGTGATGGTTTACATAGACATCTTGGGTCTTTCTTTTCTGACAAGCTGCAAAAGCTCCTGCATCCTTTATCTTTATGTTATTGGGATACTGAATTAGCCTATGTATTGAGCTGAGCCTGTTCCTTTGATGGAAGTTTAGACTTCTGGACAAATACAGACTACGTTCACATCTGTGATTTTTTTTCTTTCTACATATTCTGTAGAAATAGACCTTCAGACCTTCAGGGCTGGGAGGGTTTGCTATGATACCTAATTTGAAAGGAATATTTTAGAGTAAGGCCATAAAGCAAATTTTGCATTTTTAATCATGAAGTACTAGAAATGGAAATCCAGTTTTGAACGTTTTCTTTGGTAAAACCAGAAATGATCATGTGAGCAATAGATAGTCCTATTACTGTTTATGGATAAAGATTTCTGCATTTACAAGGAGCTCAATAAGCACTGGTGACTGAGTTTACAGGAATAGTAATTAATATGTGGAAGTGTTAATGTTTGAACAAGAAGAGAGATATTTGACAAAGTATTCACTGTCTAGGTAAGAGGAATTGCATTTATTTTTTATCACTGTGATCTTTTGGTCTGACCTCCTTTATAATATAGTTGATGGGACTTAGATTAATTAATTCTTAATTGAAGCATAGCAGAGCCTTTGGAAAGATGTCATGTCCTGCTTTAAAAATGATCATGATGGAGATCCCAGCACAAAATGCCACAAAGGATGCCAGTGGCTATTTGTCATCTTTGTTAGATTTGTGTCTTACTTCTAACCTGGATTGCACTGGTTTTAGTGTTATATCATTGTATCTCAATTTGTAATTGTTTGTAACATTGAAGAACCTATTGTAGATAGCTTTTCACTCTTGTCAGTATTCTAGTCATTTCGCTTTGCAATTTGTTGTCCCTTTATTTTACAAACTGAGCATGAAAAATATTTTGCAAATCCAAGCTGGTATGGCTCAGATTCTCATAAATATTATATATTATTTGTTATTATTACTATTATTTTCATTGGTAAAACTATTTTAACAAGGAAGAATCTTTATAATAATTTTTAATTGCTTAATGCATAATACATGTTTTGTGTTTAAAATTTAAGAAATACATTAGAACTCGTGACCAGAAGGGTCTTCCTCAGGAATGGTTTTTCATTTTGCTCTTTCTCCCATAAGGGCCAGTCAGGATAGTGGAAGGTTTCCCCTGTGGCACTGGTCCATACAGGGGCTCCTTATTGTCCTTGTGCCTCCCAGCAGCCATCCAGTGCATCCCAGTTAGGAGCAGGGTGACTCTCAGCTGGTTAAATATAAAAGCCCAAACTTAGAAGCTGAGTTAGAGGTCTAAATGTAGGTGGTGAATGCCCCTGTTGAGCAACCAGCTGGTAGTTTCTACACCTATAGCCACTTGCTGAGCTATATTAGCTTTCCAATTGATTTATTAGTTGATCTTTTGTTGCACAAAATTGTCATTATGATGGATCCAAGCCTTTATTTTTTACATTGGATAAACATTAACAACCACATGCCCCCTGCTCACTCCCAAATGACAGTGTATATTGGTTTATTTAAAACTAACAAACAAACAAAACACAATCTCTTTTCAATAATTTCAGGCTTTTGTAGGCCTCCACATCCTATACCTTTTCCACAAATTTGGAACTTGGTGATGATGGAGGAAAAGAGCTTCATGGTTTCTTACTTATTTCTGTACATGAGTATTAAGCTTAATTTGAAATCTGCACTTGGTAATTTATGTTATGCTGTCCTGAGTTACTTTTCACTAGTAGGCTTTAATCAATTTTCTTCCTGAGTCATGTGAGAACTTAATTGTTTGTTTGTTTGTTTTGTCTCTTTTGCATTGAAATATTCTGACATTGATCTTCAACACTGTGAAAAGATTTCACTGTTGTTTACAGTTCTTGTGCCACCTTTAGGTGATTCCCAAGTTCTTCCCTTAGATGGTGCTAATAGGGTACAAAAAGTACAACGAGATTACAGTGTTTTAGAAAGAACATGAAGTACAATAAAGGCTTCTTTGGATTCTCTGAGCAATTTCTTTCTTCCTCTGTGTGCTACAGTTCTGCCTTATTTGCTCTTGTTCAAGCTCCAGAATGGAGCATGAAATATAAAAGTATCGGATTTGGTAAACAATTAGGTATGATGACTATATGCTCATTTTGAAAAATAGAGGAACAAATGTTGTCTGTATGTGAGCTGCAAAATGAACAGGCTTTTCATCAGCTTTGTGCTTGCAAAGAGAAGGCATACTGCTAGTATCTGAACTCTGGGAAAATGGTATCCAGTATCACTCTCCATTAATTAGGGGCCCTTGCAAACAACTTTTTCTTTAGATTGTAACAGTAATTAGCAATCCTCTGTGCATAGAGGCGTAGAAGGATTTGCACAGTGGACAATGAGGGTGAAGAGAATCTCCAGCTGTTTTCCCTCTTGATGCAAGTATCAAGGAGGTGCTGACCATCATGGGTAACTATGTTTATGTATTTTTTCCTGAATGTAATTCTGAGTGTTCAGAAGTAAAAGAGCACTTGTTTGATTACATTTCACGTTAGGGTTAAGGCCTGAAAAGAAATCTCGACACCTGATGATTTTACCCTTTCTCTGGGGAATTTAAAATACAAGCTGTGTATCTTGCTGTTTCACATGTCCAATATAAAGGTTATGGCTTTCAGAAGTGCATTCATGCCCCGGAGACCAGCATCAGCAGCATCTGTGAGACATGTAACAGTTCATCAGAGTCATCTCAGCTTGTCTGTACATTTGACAGCAGAATTATCCTTTCCTTCTTTTCTCCCCACCTTCGCCCCTCTTGGTTCATCATTACTTTGCAGGCAATGAGAGTTCTCAGTCTGCCGAGTTGGTTGGGATGTCTGTTCAGCACGTAATTGATCATGACTGCCCATCACTGCTCATGAAGAAACAGAGGGCTTGTGAGGGCAGGGGTGCACGGGTCCAGACCACAACACACTGGGAAGCTGAGTGCCTGAGGAAACAGTGTCAACCCTGTTATGCTTGGGGATTCTGCCAGGATGTAATTAGCACTTCACTCTCAGGAGCAATGTAATTAACTAAGTTCACCTAAAATAGAGGGAGGAGAGAGGCTTCACTGTTTATCAAATCTAGTTAGTTTGATTTAAACCGTCTAGGTTAGGCCAGTAGTGGGTCTGTTTCTTTCCTGACCCTTCCATCATATTCATTATTGATTTTTCCTGAAGGATGTCAAGGCAATTACCGCATGCCACTTTATTTTATCCTTTGCAGAAGAACCTTGAATGAAGTTTTAGGACACTATGAAATAAATCAAGGAATGTTCACTCCAATCAGACACAGCCTACACTTTTTGTTGCCTTTGAGATAGAAGTTTAAAGTGCAGTCCTGATTAGAGTGCCTCTGTGATTGCTAATGTATGGTGAGTCCTGCATTTCTATAGCTCATCTACCTCACAGGGCTCACTTTGACAGGCCAAAGTACATTTATATTGGCTTTTTGAGTTTAGGCATCTTGCTCAGGGATGAATCCATTGTCTGTCTTCACCTCGTTCTATTGAAGAACCAATTTACGGTGCTCGTAGCAAGCAGACCTAAAATCTAAACATCAAAGCTTTACTTTACCCTTCCATTACCTAATCTTAGCTTTTAGATGAAATCAGTGGCATGGATGGTTTTATAGGAAGATGTAAAACTAAGCTTTTCTTTGGTGAAGGTGGTGACATTCAAGCTTTGAGAAGATTTGCTTTTGCTGCTTCCACAGCTTAGGCTTTCTCCTACAGCACAAGGATTTGTTTATAATAATTACACACTGAAGTATACTCATAGAACTACTAGTTTCCAAAGACAAGCCCACAGTATGTTTTTATTTGTTTGTTTTTAAATGAGGAAGTTGGGGGTTGTGCAAAGTTGTGTATCTGATGATGAGATTTTAATTAAATAAGCATATTCTGACACTGAGCCCCAGCCTCATTTGGTGGACATGATGGACAGGGACCAGTTAATGAGCAGATGTTCAGTTTTGCTTTTCCTCAGTGTGTGGCCTTGGGCCCCATTTGTCAGGTTTCCTGCACATGTCTGCTGAAAATTTCTAATTTTCTCTTGAGTTATTATGTGACACTTGTCATAGCATTAGGGCAAATTCCAGTTACATGTCCAGCGAGTGACCTTCAGGGTCCTTGTTCAGTTTTCTAGACCACACTTGGGATTATTTCTAATTCCTAATGTTGTCATTTATTCATCAACTTTTCCTCAAAATCTTTTTCAGAAGTTATGTAAAATTCTCCTTTTTTTTTTGTTTCTTGTACTATTATAAATTGATGATCTTTATTAGCATGATGAATGATACTAGCATTTTCTCAACCTCTCATTTGACAGAACAGCATATCTACTGCAGAGCAGTCTGGTTTTAAGTCTTGCCTTTAGGTCATAATTTGGGTGGTGAAGATATGAAGTAACTGAAAAGGTTATTGTTGTCATCTGTAAATACTCTTATGTTGCTGCTTTCACATACATTCATCAATTTAGAGAAGCTTGATTTTGCTGGGGTGTTGAATTTCATGGTTGTGTTTTAGTTGCAAGGCTCAAGGGAAAAAATCCCTCTGGGAACCCGCATCCTGGTCAAAGGAATGTCAGCACCAATGTCCTCTTTACAGGGTGTATTTCACATTGTTGTACATACAGACTGGCATTTTTTGACAGATAGTGCTAGGTAATTACAAATGGGATCAGCATACCATTTTTTGATTTTCCCAGATACATCCTATTCCAAGTTTCAGTTTTCAGATTTTAATTGTTGTTGTTGTTGTTGTTGTTGTTGTTGTTATTATTATTATTATTATTATTATTATTATTTTGCATGGGAAAGTTCCCAGATCAAGTGAATATTGTGGACAGATTAGATGAGAAGGCTTTTGCTAGGAATCAATAACAAAATCAGTGTCATTTCCAGCTTTTTGGTGCTTGATTTGCAGTTGTTAATGTAGTGTTCTTCAAGAAACTCATGCTTTTGTGTAGCTTGTTAACAGTTGCTCTCCGTGTAAAGAACACACCAAATTAGGATCATCAGGGTGTAGTGGTTACACCTTGTATCAGTTCAAAAAAGTCCCTGTCGTGGCTTCAAGATCTGTACCACGGCTTGTTCAAGTGAAACTTTGAACTCAGGTTCTCTTAACAAATGGTTTCCTTGTAATAGTTTTAATTCCTAATAGTGTTAACATAGAGAGTAAATATATATTAAAAAACAAAACAAAACAAAACAAAAACTTAAAGCATTTTCATTTGCTTACTTCACAAGGTTTAACAGTGTTGTTAAATTATGCAAGATGGCAATCCTCTTGTGAAGCTGTTGTAATAACCAGTCAAGAATAGCTATTTCTGCAAAGACTCATTAGTGTATTTTTAAGTGCTCTGAACTATTACCATGTTTACCAAGTTTTTCTTTCCATGTAAATTTTCTAAGCATTTGAAACAATAGCTGCCGCACTTAAAAGAATGTTGTATGTCATCCGGCCTGTTATATTAACGACACTTAAATGCAGTGGCTTAAGAATACTTTTATGAACAAAAATGATCTTGTTCGTTGTGATTTGTGAGGCTATATTAATTATGACTTCTTAATTCTTGGACTCCCACCAACTCTGAGTCAAGGATTCTGATAAGTGTTTTTTGACTTGATAATTGTCATTTGGATTCTTTATTATTTACACTATTTGTAATAGGATGCATTATTCTCCTCTTTAAATAGTTTTCCAATAAAAATGACCAGTCATACGACATCAGTAATGAATAACAAATATTCATAGCTATCAATTGTTTACAACTAAGAGGTTGAAAATTATTCATTGAAACTAATTGGGGAATATTTATGAACAACAAATAAATTCAGGGTAATCAAGGTTAGTTCACAAATGATTTGCCAACCCCAAAAGGGGTGAAGTTTGTCAAGGATATTATTCTGTGCAATTTGTTTTGCTGTCATTAACTCTAAATGCACCTTGAAATATGTGACTGGTGCCGCCTAGATGCATTCTGCATTGAGCATAATTATCTGCATTTCTGCCGGGCTGGACAAGCATGAAATTCAGTGCAAACAACATGCAGCGTGCGCTGTCTGGGGCTCCAAAATGGAACTTGACTTTCCTTAATGTAGAAAGCTAGGGTGCATTAGGCTTTCTCTGGCTTTTGGATACTAAAAATAAAATCAAGGTCAATGTCTAATTAGGGGGGAACTGGTCTGAATATAAATAATTCAGTTTCCACATACAGTAATGTGACCTGCAAGGGAGAAACAGACACACAAAGGTGTTTTTGTGACTTGGCTGCATCCCCAGCTTGAGCTGGTCTCTTTTTTTGAGCTCTTTTGATAGTAGAGAAACTTTGGGCATTTTAATTCTGCCTAGGCAGGGCACATTGGAAAGCAGCATCAAAACCCTTCCTCGGACATGTCTGTTGACCTTCTTTGTGCTGGATTTTCTCCCCTTGTGGGAGTGAAAACTGCCATCAACAAGGTAGTTATGGTGTTCCCATCTATATTTGTCTCTCCCAGAAAAAACTGAGAGAGTTCAGTTTGTTACTCAAGACGAGTTTTACAAATGTCCTTTTGTTGCCTAATGCATAAATGTGAATTACCAAAGACAAAGCAGTAGTGTAAAGGGTCTGTCAACCAGACAGGGCAGCTACACCTTTGGTTGAGGTGCCAGGACAGGGTTGAAGAGCCACATTTTTAATTTGATGCTTTCCCAGTGAGAAAAATATCTTCCCTGCTAACAGGGCAGAGAGAAATGCACAGCAACAAGTGGAAGTATCCATGGGGGGCCCTGAAAGTAACTATGTAATGATTATTTGACAAGGCTTCCTGGATGCTAACAATCCCATTAAAATAAGCTGGCAAAAACATTAGGATCCTGCACTGACTGAAAATGAAACAAGAGAAATGAGGAGGGATTAAAGTAAAGCTCAGAAATAAAGAACTACCACTGAGTGTGTCCACTGTGGGAGTGTGTCAACCTGATGGGAAGCTCTTGGTAATTAACCAGAGTCGACTTCTTTCTTAAGTTCTAAAGGGCTCTTTTTATTTATTTATTTATTTTAGATTGTATAGCATCCATGTATAGCATGGATGCTGGGAGGGCAAAGTCAGCACCAGGACTGCCAGCTTTAGGCATTGTACCATATGTATTATTAGAGACAATTCTTGCCCAAAGAACTTTAAATGCATATGCCCAAGGCAGAGGAGGGAAGTGGTGGGATCACACATTCGCAAACGGGGAAGTGAGGAGGTGGTTTCAGAGCTGTTCACTTTCCACTTGGGCTCCCATGGCAGGTCTCTTCAAAAATGCTGACTCCTAGTGATTTGGTTGGCCAAAGCAGGGAGTGAATGGAGACACATGGGGCAGCATCGCTCTCTCCTGTGCACTGCCTAAGCCTTACGAATTATAGCCCTGAGCTCATGCTGCATAAACCAGTCCTTCTCCCAGTGGTGTCTTCCCTCATGATCTGATACTTTATAATTACCCTACAGCGATTCTCTTTTAAATGTATAGACAGGCATATGATGTACACAGCTCCCCCTTGATCTAATTGATAGAAAAACCAAGAACGACTTTTATGCTGACTGCAGCAAAAAATAATTGGAGTCAAGGATTGTTATGTAACACATATGCAGCTACATGTTAAAAAAAAACACTTATATAACAACTATTATTGAAAGATCTGGGAGAAGATTTAGGCTTGGGTTGTCCTCCCAGATGTGGCTGCCAGGGAGCCACGAGCAAGGGCTGTGCCCAGGGCAGGCAGTGGATGGCTGTAGGCACCTGGCCCCATGTTTCCCACATCTGGGACAGGTCTGTATGCAGGTGGATGTGTTGGTAGAGCTTTGCAGTCACTGCTGCTGGGAGAGGAAGAGACACTGTGGTATATAAGGAGAGAAGAATGTTTACTTCATCAGGAAAAATTCTTGTGATGTGCTGATGTACTGCAGTGTCTAGCCTTACGTTAGCCCTTTCCTGGTATCTACTGAACATCAAATCTTGTGGAATTTTTTTTTTGGTGAGTTTTATTGGAAATAAAGGGAAAAAAATAGACTTGTCATGTTGAAAATATTCTCAAAATAGATGTTGTGATAGAGACTTGAGCATTATAAGAAGCCTTTGTATCTTTGCATTGCAATTTGCTATTGTATGTGTTCTCTAGAAAAAGTCATTTGAAAGGGAGAAAATGTACAAAGCAGACCAGCTGTTTGGTAAAGCTGTGTGACAAGGCTGTGAATAAGGCTTGACGAGGCCCTGAGAAAAGTTGGCTGGCTTTTGGAGAGGGGTTGCATGAGATAACCTCCACAGATTCCACCCAACATAAATTATTCTATGATTCTATGATTAACTGTAATTTTGTTCCCAAAACCCACAGTCCTGAAATATTGCAGGTTTTTCTTCAAAATTTATGAGTCATGGAAAAAAAAGGCTTTTCGTCTTTGCCATCGTCATGTTCCTCACATGACTAACTGCAAAAGACGAATTGGCAGTTGGGCCTGATTTGTTACTTCATTCTCTATGGAACAGTTGTTCTGTGGGCAAGCAGAAGGGCTTCTTTAATTAAGGAGCAGCAGAGTGTTTTCGGGGCTATTAATGCAACCTGAGAGAGGATTCAAATGGCTGCACGCGACAGGCAGCTTGTGGGCCCGGGGGCTGACGGGTGCAGGCCCGGCCTCGTAAAGCAGGCCTTCCTCTGCAGATGGGCTGCCACGAATCTCAGCTGCCAAGCTCTGCTGTACCCACTGTGAGACTTGCTTGTGCACCTTGTCTGAGCGTGTATCAGGTTTGCACAGCCAGGATGGAAGCTGACAGCATGCTGTGGAATTTTACTGTCAGGACAGGTCAGTGGTATTTTTTCTGTTTTGTGTCCATGGTGCATTAGACCATAGACCTGGCCTTAAAAGCACTCACAGGTTACCCCTAGAGCAAAACCAAAATCTTGCAGTGATCTACCCAGGCAAAAAGAACATTTATGGCAGTATTAATGACTCGTCACGTCTTGCTGGCTCCCATGTGTATCTTTCATTGGTATCAGGCCCTAAAATAAGCCGAGTAATGGAACATGGACATGAAAGAACTGTGCTTGCAGTGTCAGGAAGAGATAGAGTAAAATAGGTACATCTCAGTTATACTTACCAGTCTAGCCAAAGTGTTGAGGAGGAGCTGGGATTCATGTATGTGCCATCACAAGGTGTTAAATTAGAGAGTAACAGTAAGAGGAACAGGTAGATAAGGAGACAAGTCAGCTCCAAGCTTTTGCCATGTAACCCCAGTGGAAGTGCAGTGGGGTTGAACAAAACAAGCGATTGTGCATTTGATTTGGTATTTGGTCTCTAGATGCCTGCTGCCTGACAGAAAATGTTCTCCATAGCAATTTTCCCATTTAGAAAAGTAAAGTGAAAGTGGTAGTGTAAAGGAGCTTATTAGAAAGAGTATTATACTAAGAATCAGAATAGCAAATTCTTGTTCTGTCTCTAATTTCCTGGGCCACCTTGGGACCTCTGTGCCATTTCTCTGTACCTAATTTCCAAACTGGCAGATGGATAATTATCTACTGATATCAGAGGATTGTGCTTAGGGTGGGGTTGATAAACAAACTCCTTTACAGACCAACCTTGCCTCATTTTGGATGCCTTCCCACGTGCGTAAACACAAATTTGCTGTTTTTATAGCTCTTCTGGCTTAATAAAATCAGAACTTTCTTCTAATTGAAGTGACATTAAAGTTGTGGTTCATCTCACAGCCACATTTACATCATCATACCTGTGTGGTCAGGATGCTGGTGTTGTTCCCAGATACTGGTGTTTGCTGGGGTGGGTGTGCAGGGAGCAGTAATTCCCCCAGTCCCAGTCAAATAACAGATTTCCTCCAGGATCAGCAGCTGGAGCAGGTGATGCACTTGTTTGTGTCTCAAGTTATGTAACCATTAAATCTCTCTTCTCATCTCTCGACCTACTCCCTCCAGAAATCTGTTATTGAAAGGAAGGAAAAGGGAAAATGTTTTTAAATGGGCAAATTGAGAAATTCACAGTGTTGCAAATAGTCTGCTTGCAGACTAGAGTTGCCTAGGGCTGTTTTATGAGTCTCACATGGAGTTGTAAATCAATTTAGAGTCGTAGAAGTAAGGCATAAACCAGAAAACTCTGTGTGTGTGTCAGCTGTGTTCTGTACAAATGGCTGATATTGTATATAGTGTTTATTGCAAATCCTGTTGTGACCCATTTTCTAATGTAACTTGGTTAATTTTTCTTGTGACACAAAAAACCCCCAACAAAATAAAGTCCAGTGTTCGCTATATAGAGAGTATTGGTTCTTGGTGGTTTTGAACACTGAATGCATTATTGAGTACCTTCAAGCAGAACTACTTTTAATCAAAAACAATTTAAAACCGGGATCATTTTTTAGTGTAATAAAACCCAAGTAATTTCAAAAACTTCTGTTACTGCTTCTATACAAATAACTGTAAAGTACTGAGGCTTATGCCTTTGTTTCTCTGACACTCAAGCCTATATGTTTTCCAAGGCATCTTTAAGGTAAATGGAGGATTTCTGACCACCTACAGTTTGGAGGATTTGGGGTGCTGCCTGTTGGGGAGTTCAAGCATCTCTTTAAACCTGTGCTTCCTACAGTGCCTTCTTTCCTTTCCTTTCCTTTCCTTTTTTTTTTTTTTTTTTTTTTTTTAATCTGAAAGAATAGATTTAGGCTATTATTTGCTTGAGTATCTTCCAGTAAGAAGACCATTTCAGAGAGATCTTCCATGAAACAACATCCCTGAGTGCAGTGGGAGCATGGATTTTGCTGCTCAATTTCCCTTTGGTTTCTTCCTGCAGGGCAGTTCAGTGTTTGCGTAAACTGTTTCCCATATCCTAGATGTACAGTGTGTAACCATCCACAGCAGCAAAACAAAGTCCGTGGATCAGAACCAGCACAGTCTGCTGCTGTGAAATGCCAGCAGTGTTTGGTCACATTTTGAACAGTTTTAAGACATTCCAATGTAATGAGTAGGTCTCATCTACAGAGACCATGACAGATTGGGAACCTCTGAATGAGGAGAATTCATTGATGTTGCAACGTACTGCTGTCTTGTTTTCATTTGTTTTGCCTCAGATCTTGACCAAACCAGAAATCCTGAAATGTAATCAAACTGAAATGGAATCTGTAATAGTGCACCCTCCTTAATATCTCAGGTAGTTTCTCTTCAAAGGACTGGGGAGAAGGAACAAAACTGCAGTCTGTGCATTGTGGAGACATCCTCAGTGGCCTCTCCGCATGGACTGGGCAGCAGCTCTTCCCCTGATGAAAGCAGCAGAGCCCAGCTCCAATGTGCCAGGGCTCAAGAGGGACAAAAGTTCCTCTCGTAGTGGGGAATGATCAGTTCCACCACAGGGCGTTCATGAGAGGAGGGAATTCTCGGCCTGCCCATCGCCACGACCAGCTTCTGGTGGTATTGACCACAGTTTTGTGAGCACAAATATAGTTGCCTGCATTAATCATACTTTGCACTGAAAGCTTAATTTAATGGGCTTTGAAGCAAAATGTTTCCAACAGCTCTATGTGTTTCTCTGTCTAGGCAAAAAGTTTGAGCACACTTTTTTCTCCTTGCGGAGAGTGCTTTCTCTTTTCCAGCTGTCAGAACACAAGGGTCATTTGAGTATTCTTGTCAAGTTTTCCAGATGCTTGTTTTGAATTGATGGGTTTGAACAGGAGCAATTTGTTATACTGGCACTTCCCCCCCTCCAACACCAAAGAGTCAGCCCTTTGCAGATACATTATCATCTCGTTCCCTGAAGAAGCCGCTCGTCTTAAGATAGAGCGAATGGGTTGGAAGATTTTAGGTCTGAACCAAAGGTCAAACCTGACTGATGGCTGCAAAAGGGAGTGGAGATGTGTAGACTTGCCTGGGTGGTAGATATTTCTTGCATGCATATGTGTGCAGATAATGCTAGATGGATTATTTGGCACTTTGGCTCAAGTATATTTCTTCCTCTGGTTTGGAAATAATTTTTAAGTGGTTGGAAGGAAGCTTTAATATCAAAGCATAAGCAGTGCAGTGAGGTATAAAGTGTTTGTTCAAGTCTTCTATTATTTTTGGTTGCAACTTGCAAAAGTCCCAGCTTGTAAAGTAGAGGATGTACATGGTCTGTTCTGAAAGTAGTAGGACTGGCTTTTTTCTGGGCGAATGGGCAGACGAGAGGCGGTCTGCGCGCACAGGATCAGTGGAGGGGGATATTGGGAATGCTGGGAAAAATCGGCAGTCAGCTGTCAGCCGTTGAAGAGAGCAGGTCGCTTGTACTGTGAACACCTGTCGAAACGCCTCGTCATGGGGAATCATGGAGCGTTTACTGGAACAGCGATACGCGATCAAATTTTGTGTAAAGCTTGGTAAAACAGGCAAAGAGACTCACGACATGATTAAGGAGGCCTACGGTGATGCTGCCATGGGTAGATCGTGTGTTTTTGAGTGGCACAAGCTGTTCCGAGAAGGTAGGGAAAGAGTGGAAGACGACGACCGCTCTGGACACCCTTCAACCAGCAAGACCAACGAAAATGTGTCGTGAGTGAAAAATTTACTGAACCGTGATCGCAGGATGAGTATCAGAATGATTGCTGATGACTTGAGCATTCCTCAAACCCAAGTTTTTGAGATGGTGAAAGAAAACTTAGCCACGAGGAAAGTGTGCGCGAAGCTTGTGCCGCGAGTGTTGTCAGAGGAGCAAAAGACCAACCAGAAAGCGATTTGCCAGGATCTTCTTCATCATGTGAATGAGGAGCCCGACTTTTTGGACAATGTAGTGACTGGTGACGAGACGTGGGTGTTTGAATACGACCCGGAGAGTAAGCGGCAGAGCACAGAATGGCACACCCCTGCTTCCCCATGCCCCAAGAAAGCATGAATGAGCAAATCCAAGCAAAAGTCCATGCTCATTTGCTTTTTTGATCGACATGGAGTCATCCACAAAGAGTTTGTACCACCTGGACAAACAGTTAATGCTGTTTTTTACGTGGAAGTCCTCACAAGACTGCAAAAACGCAATGCTCGTGTCCGCCCAGCCATCGTCAATAATTGGCGGCTGCACCATGACAATGCACCGAGCCACACAGTGTTCTGCGTAGTGGAGTATCTTGCCCAGCACAAGGTGGCAACGCTGCCTCAGCCCCCCTACAGCCCTGACTTGGCCCCACCAGGCTTTTTTCTATTCCCGAGAATAAAATCAATGCTCAAGGGGAAGCATCACGCATCAGTAGAAGCACTTCAAGAGGCCATGACGAGGAAGCTAAGCAGCATTCCGGTCCAGGCGTTCCTGGAGGCGTACGAAAACTGGAAAACTCGTTGGCAGCAGTGTGTAGATGCGGAAGGGTGCTACTTCTAAAAATTCTAATAGTTTGTTCTATTCTCATGAATATATATTTTTTTTTTTTTTTTAAAATGAGTCCTACTACTTTCAGAATGTAAATCTGTTTTCCACATATGCTTTCATTCAGCATCTTATGGGATTACTCCCCAGCATTCACTGAGTTTAACTCTGCTACTCGTGGAGAAGTGAAGGGTATGTTCAGAGCTGCTGGCCAGGCATCACTGTGGTGGAGGAAGGACCACAGTGGCTGAGGAGAAGGGAAGGGGTGGCAGGACATGAGGAGAGCTACGTACTGAAATGACTCTTTCATGGGAAGCTTGTCTGGTCTAGAGGATTTCCATGTGTGGAGAAAAAGGAGCTCCGTTAGTATGGAAGCCGGCATGCAGATGTAAAAGATACACAGTTGCAGCAGAGCTGCTATTTAGACCCAAAGGGAAATAAATAGAAAAAAAAAATTTAGGCCTCATTCCAAAGAGTCATACCAGGTACATGACCTGTGCTGGGACTGAGCCTTCAGACTCATATAAGTAATGCATTAACTAACTGAGGAGTCTGCAAACTCCTGCTGAGAAATTTGGTGTCAGACTTGTTGGTGATTATACAGATAATTAAGGCATTATACAAATGTTTCAAGTGATTATTAGGTCTGCTACACTGCAAGAAGGTTCATTGCAGCTGAGGGTAAAAGGAAATGCTGTGTATGGCATTTCCATCCTGCTTCACCTTTTTTTGACCAGAGTTTTTTGACTAACGCCTAGTACATTCAAGTGGAAGCAGTTTTACAGGCATAACAGTAGAATAAAAACTTGGAAATGAATGATACGCTTATATTCCAAATGTGTTACAGGTCACATCGCTTAAGGAGGAGTCAGAGCCTCTGTCACTCAAACAAGTGACAAATTCAATTGCATCTCTGTCTTCATAGCAAGGCTCATGCTTGCTATCTACAAGGATTTACTCCTGGCATCTCATCAGTTTGTGATATTTTCCATGAGGGTCAGGGTATATGTGTATTTTCCAATAAATAAACATAGGTAAAGGTCAGAGTATATGGTCCAGAAGCTGTGAATTCACTGGATTAGCTCTTCTGAAAGCTGACAAAGCCATACTACAGAGAATCTGTAGCAGTGCTTATGGTTTTTGGCTAAGTTTCCTGATGTCACGAAGCCAGCTCTTTTCATTAATGTTTATACACCCTGAAATGCAGCAGGATGGGCTGGGCCAAGACCTGCAGTAGGACAAGAAAGCAGCTACCGAGCAGCAACCACGGGGTAGATTTCCAGTTGCATGCAAGGTGGAAACAAGTTTCCAGCTTCCCTTGGAGGCAACCTCTGCATTTTTCTTCTGTTTGATCATTTTCTGTACTAATTTACATCTCTCATACAAAGTCTGATTCAGAGCCTGTGGAAACCTTTCTGGTACTTGTGGTGACCTTAGATTAGACATCACTTCCATGTGTTAATCAGGAAAAAAGCTTATGAAGATTAAATTGGTGCCAAGATTATCTGATTAGCTGAACTGGACTGTGCATTTCTATTCTTCTTTCCTGCATATGGGGATTTTTCTGCTCCATTGTTACCTTATCACTAAATATGTGTTCATACTGTTCATTATATTTGTGTTGCAGTCTGATCTTGGGTAATAATTTTTCAGTTGCATTTGAAACGAGAGGTAACTGACCTACCAGGCCTGGAAATGACTGTGGACATGAAAAGGATTGTTTTTCCAAACAGTCCGAACTGAACAGACTTAACCTAGCTACAAGGAATGCGACAGCCCTTTAATTCTGGTGCTTGTAATGAGCTGGCTCTCTGACATCTACTCAATTGGATAGATATACTAAAAAATGAAAGTAGCTTTCCTCAGGTCACGATGACTTATTTAAAGATGGTCCTGCTAAAGAAGGTTGTAAAAGTGGCCTGGGAGGTGATAACATTAGCTCTTTTGGACTATTACACAGTCACATTTATCCTGTAATGATTCCTGTGTTTTCCAAACCTGTGTGCAATTAATATTATTTAACAGATATAGGAGTGTTCGCCAGACATTTATTCAGCAAATAAAATATTTTTAATAGCTGTGGTATAAAACTTAAAGCAAATGAGTTTCCCCAACAATATTCTCTTCTACAAAGTAGATATTCTCAAATGGTGCACATTAAATTTTTGACTACAGATATCACCTTTAATGTATGCTTCGGTGGCTGCTGGGGGCTGAAAAAAATCATTACTAATTGATATGCCTTAATGGCCTGAGAGCTTTCAGAGTTGGATGAGCCCAAGAGAAACGCTGAGAGGTAGATATTTGATTCTAATTATGCCTGAGTAGGTACAAGCAAAAAGTAGAACCATCATGACAGTTATATCATTGTCAAATTGCTATACCTCGGGTTTTCTACTAATTTGATACAATTACAAAACATTGCTTCAATGAACCCATGAAAGGCAAAGTTAGATAAAGGATGGAAGCATAGAAAAAGAAGTCTGTGCTGGTATCTGTATTTGCTAAGACAGCCACGGGAGAGAAGAGGGGTCTAGGCTTTGTAAACGATCTGCTAATTAGCTAGTGGCTATATTTTATTCCATCCCATGTCTTGAATATCTAGTATGTTTTTAAGAATACAGCAGCTATGAAATTTTAATCTAGCTGTGATGCTATAGCAGGTGTGCAGTGGGTGCATTTATTTCCCATCCTGGTTGCACTGATCCCTGTCACCTAACACTGCACTTCACACACTGAACATGAGTGATGGTGAACAATTAACCAGATATTTCTGGTTACTTTTTTCGTGTGTGAACCATTGTTACTTGTAGCCTAGACTAGATCCCAAGTTATCATAGTTCTCTCATTTACTGCAGAGTTTCTAATAGTCATCAAAGGTAGGTTCTGCTTATTTGCCCCCTGCTGAGAGGGGAATAGGAGTGGCATTTTCAGGGAGAAGTGGGTTTTAATTGGGGGTCTGCTTTGGCATCGGGGTTCAGGATGTGTTGCTTTCATCCTATTTTCCACCTTTAGTAATATCTTTGATGAGACTTAAGGGGGGAAAAAAAGAATATCATTTCTAGTAAATGCATATCCTGTATATGTATATGAGTGAAACAGGATCAATAAATAACCTTCTTTCCTACCTATATTTACTGTTTGCAAAATATAATTGTATTTTATTCAACAGTAAATGCTGCTTTCCCTTAGGAATTTCTTCAGATGACTCGGAGACTCATTATACAGAGCTAACAAGTCCTGCTTATGCTGTGAAACTGCTGGATCCTGGAAAGGTCTTTTGTAGGCAGCAGTGATGGTGATTAAGAAAAGGATTAAGAAAATTTAGGAAGCAGTATGCAAAAAAAAAAAAATCAGATAGGAAAGAAGAGTCAGAATATATTTTCTTAACTATTGTTTTAATAGTAGGATAAGCAAAGACCAAAGGAAGGGGCCTGAGGCAGAAAGAGAGAGAGAAATGGATATTCAGAGACGATACTGAATGTGCTAGAGGATTATATAACTCAGGGCAAGAAGAATACAGATTATTTTTGTCTGGATCTGGTAATACTCATGCTTCCTAAATCCAAAGGTTTATGTAACTATCTAAATCCAGATTAATTGTGTTCAGAATTCTTCACAAAACAACGAAAACATTGTCTGTTTAATGTCTGTTTGCTCTCACTTGTAAGAATAGAGATTTTATCTTATGGAATGTATAGTTGAAGGACATAATCAGTAGGTTAGTTTTGTAAACTTAAATCTGATTTATGTACAGTACATTCATGAGAAAACCCAGAAGGCCAATTTCCTTGTAGATTTAGGAAGTCGCACTATGAGAAATGGTGAAACTCTTTGAAATTTGTCTTGAAATGCCACTTTATGCGGGAATCAATTTCCCCAGCTGAGGTAGAGGAAACTTGGAATTCTAGGAAATTTCTCCCCTGCTGTGACTTGGGTGTTATGGATTGCCAGAGAAGAGGAATCTGCCACTGAAGGCGACTTTATGGGGTTTTGCAATGAAATTGGGCACCTCAAAAGAGGAAAGAGTGAGTAGGTAGACCCTGGTGGTGGACCTTGCACCTGTGTGCTTGGGAAGCAAAAAATGAGTGTTTCTGTGGGCTCTCCTGATATTTGATCATGAGAGGAAAGCTGCATTTACAAGGATGGTATCACACAGTGAGCATCTATGGTTGTTCACCTTAAAAAGTATCTGCAAGGGATCCAAACTGGTGTACAGGAGAGTTTAATACGGTGATAGGTGTGGATTTGTAGACCACTCTGTGTGTTTCTGCAACAGCTTTAGTACCTTCTTTTAAATTCTGTATCGTGAATGATCAAAAGTATACTTCTGATAAATTAATGACAGTGGTGATAGATCTCAGTTCTATCATATTCTTTGTGGAGAAAGATGGGATGAATAAGACAAGCAATGTTCTCTACAGGGTGAGTGGGAAGAGGCTTCTCTGCTGGTGTAGACTTACCTACATGCCTGAGAAGCTGATGTTGTCCTATTTGTTGACTTAGTACAATTTACACTTGTCCTGGGTGTAAATATAAGGGGAAAAAAAAAAAAAAAAAAGAAAATGCAGAAAATCAGGGTTGCTGCTTTCTGGTTAAGATACTTTGCAGTGATTTTTAATGTTTTGGTGTGGATTTACTGATATCTTGTCCTGTTTCTGGCATTTATTGACTCGCTTGTGTTCACTGAATCCAATTTACAGCACTTCATGTGGCCAGAACACAGCAGTAAATCTAGTGCATTAAATCAGTGTGTTGGATTTTGTTCTTTATTAAACCAACAAATCTGGATTAATTCCGGTTTTTGAAAGTGTTTCTATTAAACAAAAGACCAGTTAGCCCCGTATCTAGAAAATGTCTTTTGATTGCTTGTATAAATGGAGACATTTTCTCTCCCAAAGGCCAGCTAGAATGTCTCCTGCAGAATATGTATGTATGTCTATGTGTGTGTATGTATACATTTCTCTCCCTCTCCCAGATGGATGTTATTATAACTGTTCTAGCCAGATTCTTTCAGTAACTGCCCTAGATTTTTTTTTTTTGATTTTTTTTTTATGGTCTACATGGATTAGAAAGTGATGGAAAGCTTCATTTTAATAGCACCACATTGATATGTGGCCATCCCTCTGTTTTTCAAATCACAGAAGCTATTTTTTTTTTCCTCACGTACAGTCTAGTTTGAGGTATTACCATTAAAAAAAAAGGGGGGGGGGGTATTTATAAGGTTGTTGTGGATAGCAGTTGTGCTTGGTGGTGTGGGTGGAGGTGTTTGAAGTGCTGTTTTTTTTCCGTGGGATGCTGGTGTGGCAGAGAAGGTGTCAAATTTTTAATAACTGGGAACTTCAAAGCAAATGCAAATTTCAGTTTGTGTTTGGGTTAATTGTATCATTTTTACTATCATTCCAGATTCTTCTCTTTCTTTCTTCATTCTGGCATTCAGATGGTTTGCCAACAATTTACATTACGTGCCCTTTTGGGAGGGTGTCAGTTTTTGTTAAGATAGCTGCAGAGTGTGTATAATGTGCTGATTTTCCTCTTTAAATTACATGCCCACCGCAAAACTAATTTCTGTTAATTGAGGCTATTTTTCAGTCGCAGTTTATTTTTGTAATGTAGGGAGAAACAAAACCTGTCTTTTATGGCTTGAAAAGTGCTTTGTATTTGTCAAATGTTGCTCTGTCACATATTTGCTCTGTCAAATGTTATGTGTATGTAGCTACTCTGTTTACAATAATCTTCTAAATCACTTCTTCAATGTTCAACTCATGTTGATCTTATTTCCCAAAATATTTGCTAAATGAAACATACTGTTTATAGAGAGTTGCTCCAAAACATGTGGATTCAATTTATTTCTGGGCAATTTGGGGCTTTGTTGCTTTCAGGAAACATAAAGTATATAAAGCTCCCAAAGCCTGGGTGTGAATCAGCTGTTCCTATGATCACTGTCCATATCAGCAGGTCAAGGTGGAAAATCTGTTACTAAAAGATATATCCATGTGATCTTTCCCAAGGAGCTATATGTAGAAAACCCTGTTTCAATCACCTAGGTACCATTAAGATCATAAATACGGAGGTTACCTTAATGACACTGCACATTTTCTAGGGGAGATGGAGTAAGCCATTCATAGAAATATCTTGTCAACCATCTTGAACAGATCATCAGCCCATAATTTGGTTTGTCTATCAGAGAGGAAAAATATGAAGAAGGACAACGGGAAAAACCTTTTTTGTATCATAAGAACCTGTCTTAAATTCTACCAGTCTCTTTTCTTGTCTTTAATCCTGCATTGCTTGACTGCCTGGGAAGTGAAATTCTGCATGTTGTGAAAGGGACCTGTTGGCTTAGTATTTGGCTGATGTAGGTAGCTAACCTCTCCACAGATCCAGGGAAGAATGGAGGAGATACGTGTTAGCCCATTTTAAAATAATTCTCATTGGGTGTATATGAAATATATGCATGAATTCTCACCAGGTATATATGAAATGTATGCATGTAAGTGGGTAATACACAGCCTTTTCCCAGGATACCAAAGAAACTGAACTAAGACAACAAATAAAATTTCCTTGCCAAGGAGAAGTCTCCTTCCATAGAAGAGTAACTTCTAAACTGAGCATTACTCCTGATGAGAAAACAGTACTGAATACAGACTTGTGTCACCACACCAAACCGCAGCAGGGACAATACCATCTCCTGGTGAGTTAAAACATTGATTTCCTTGGCAGGAACCCGTTACTGCCTTGTCTGGGATGTGAAATCTGTGCCAAATATTGCCCCTGGAAAACTGTAAAAATAATTGGCATTTTGTCTTGTGGACAACAACACAGTGCATTGAGGTCACTGGCAAGATCAGTCCAGTGAAGGCAGACCAGGCACCCCAGAGGGTGGCAAACCTTCACCTGCTTTTGTGGGCTCTGCCCTATCGCTGCCTCACCTGCCAGCAACCTGTGGACCAGGCAAGGAGCTGGACCAAGGAGCTGCCACAGGGGGACTGCCTCTCCCTGAAAACAGAGGAACTAATGGTATGGAGCTGCACATGGGGTGTTACATCAACAGGTAGGTAACGTGTTTTGAGCCATGCAGACAGAAAGATCTTTTACAGTTTTTTTTTTAAAGTTTTCAGCAGAACATGTTTAATGTATACTATGGGATGGATTTTCCTGATACTGCGTTCTTTTCCTAAGAACTGAGCATTAAATTCTACGTAAGGATGCTTGTCATTGCATGCGGCAAATACATACAGAAAGTCATAAATGTCATCACACTGTTTTTTGCTTCAGTTGTGTACATTCTGGACATGTCTGCAGAATGTCCACTAATTAGGGTAGAAAATGTTAACTTGATTATGATCATTATAGATGAAAATGTCATCTTCTGTCAGCTGCAGAAAAGATTAACTTCTTTTTAATAAATTTATTAAAGTTCTGCACAATTTCTTATGCTATTTACTTAATTATACATAACAATTAGGTAATTACATGTCATAACGTTGTGATTATGTGTATTTGCTCGAAATGTACAATTAGATGCAATTATACACTAAGAAAATGGGAAAAAGAAAAAAAAAAAGCTAAGCTAGATAACTTGGAAAATTTGGAACCCATTAGCACTGAAACATTTACTCCATCTTGCTGAGCAGGGAGGACAGATGTAGATGGCTGTGATTCAAGGTGCACTGACATGCACTGACATGAAAATGTCTTGGCAAAAAAAAAAAATCCATTTACAAAGATATTCTGGAGACTGTGATTTGATTGTTTCATTATCTGCGTGTGAAAATTTAGGTATGATTTGAACAAGTCTTATCTTGCCCAGGAAAAAGAAAATATCACTATGTACTTGTGGTGTTAGTAACATCACGCAGAGCCAGGATTGCAGAAACCACGTGACATTTTAAAACAATGTTAGTTTTTTCTTTCTTTAGTTCCACTTCTGTATCCTAACAGCCCCAAGGCTAGATGAGTCACGTTTTCCACAGCTCTGTGCAGCCCCGAACAACAGAGATGCATTTTGTTCTTTTCTCCACTGAAGCCTGGGATTTTCCCACAGGTACAAGCCTTCAGCTACTGGACGTTAGAGAAAAACATCCAGCATGATGCAGTTTGCACTAAACTCATAAGGACTGGCTACTTGGTAGCTGCGTTGATAAATCATCCAAGTGAAACTTGGTTTATATTTTCATGTACTCACTAGTCTCTAGTCTCCTCCAGTTTTCTTGCTGTATTTTTTTCCCCTTTATGGCAGCAGGACTGAGTCAAGAGCTATGGGATTAATAAAATGGTATTCACGTTGTTTGGTGTCAACCTGCAATCCTTCTACTCATGCTCTTATTGCCGATATGCTTTAACCCTGTCACGGAAGGACCCACTGTACCAGCTGGGTGGTAGCTCTTCAGTCCCTGCTTTTCCTGCAGATATATCATTTGTGCAGCAACATGTAGGGAGGCTTTTAAACACCATGCATGGCCTTAATAATAGAAATAGTTAAGGAAAAGCTCAGCCACAGACCTGTTTACTTTCTCCTGCGAAACTTTCCCCTTCCACAAGCCCTGGTGCCTTCTCTCGCAGGTGCAGAAGATGTGGACCTCAGGTCCAAACTGTTGTATTATGGTGATCCTTTTGGTCATGGGGGGCTTTGCTTTAACTGTGGTCTGTAGATGAAGGTTATATCAAACAGAGTCAGGCTTTCCAGAGGGTTTTTAAAACCATTCACAGGACTTTCAGAAATAATCAAGAGAAGTGAAAAGCCAAGAAAAGAGTAAACCGTTATTTATGTCTGTTTTCTTACTGCTTTTTGAACGTCCCATGGGTAGTGTCTTTTACACACTATAGGCCCCTTTACTTCTCTCTGCATCCACAGTTGGTGGATTTTTCTTTCAATTTGATGGAAATCTGCAAATACCATTCTTCTAGTTTGTGTATTCTTACCAAGTTCCTTTTCCTTCAGGAAATGATTCCCTCCTTGTTATCCCATCTCTGTCATGATCTTTTCCCTCCCCCACATGCCACTGCTACTTGAGGAGTACTTGGATCAATACATTGCTTTCTCCATTTTCTTACTCTTTTCTGTTGACCAAGAACAAATTTTCCTGGGGTTGTCCCTGTTGTTTCCACAGAATAGGTCTGGAACAGGCAGGATACCAATCCCTGGAATAAAATTAAAACAAAACAAAACAAAAAACAACAACAACAAAAATTCTAACCAAAACACCATGTTAAAAACTACTTGCATTCACAGACCTCACATGCTGCCACTGCTATCAGCAATCTATTTATTATGATGAAATAAGTAGTATAAAAATTATTCTGCAAGAAAAATCTGTATTATTTTAATTATTTTCTAGGTTATTTTTGATTACATTTGATCAGTGCTAGTTGCTTTGTAGTTGAATAATGTATTCCACAATTACATCCTCATTTTCTGTTTTCTAAAGGACTGAAACTGCCTTTTAAATCAACAGGAGACTAGAGAGAACAAAAAAATAAAGGACTGAACCCAACATCTGGAAAGTTTTCTGCTATCTTGCCTTCATAAATAGGAAGCTCAGCTACATATTCTTCTGATGGTTCCCATGGTGAGCACATCAATGTTTGTATCAAGCAAATCATCAACAGTTTTGAGCTGATGGATGTTCGAAACTTCAGTAGTTCAAAGCCTACCCAAACTTGCTAGATATGTCACAGCAGAAAACCTGCACACAAAGTAATAAGCATTAAAGAGCTTTTTCAAGCCAGCTTTTATTGCCTTGCAACAACAAGAGTCTTAGAAATACTCTAGGACATGGCAGACATGTTCTAGTAAAAAACAATGCATTTTATTAATATTGTGGAGTCCCCCCAAAATGAATTTCAGCTGCAGTGGCTGTGTAGCAGAAGTGGGGAGGAGCTGTATAATGTGCCTGGTGCTTAAAATATTAGAAGGAGATGCCTGTCCCCAATCCCTTCAATGCTTAAAAATTATCTAAAGATGCCCTCGGCATCTCATTGAAGTGGAGGTGCTGGGAAATGCCTGAATGTGACATTTTACAATATTTTGCACAAACTGAACATGTGGTGCTGTTAATGACTCAGACTTGTATGTGTGCTTGGTATATGGATAAAGGAATTAACTGTGTTGTCAACTACATGGTAGAAGATGATTGTCAGTAGGAAAATGAATGATTTAATCCAGAAGGAACTAGCTGAATGTTTATAAAGGTGTAAGGTCCTCTTTGAAGAGCAACATAATACATTTACTGATGCACAGTGCAGTTTTTAATATACCTCTGGTACTTCCCAGAATAAGGAAACTTGCATGGCAATGCAGTGCAAAGCCTTGGGTTTTGAATGAGTGTGGCCCCTGGTGCTGGAGGCAGGTTTTGGGGCCAGCAGGTATGGTCAGTTGTGAGGCATGTGGGATTTGGAGTGGGACTTGGTTCCTGGAGACCTGGTGTGCTCCTGGGACAGAGATGCCTTGAGGTGATGCAGACCCTCATGGAAGCAACTGGCAATGGGCAGAAAAGCCACATGGATAAAACAGATTTTGCCTGGGTTGAGAATAGAGCACTTCTAGCTTCTGAGACAAGGGATACTCCTTTTACCATCTACCTTGTGACTTTATAATTGTTTTACCCTTTGTCCTTTATTTTCTGAGCAACAGTGTTTTTCCCCATTTGTTTTCCAGCTCCTTTAGTGCCTCACTTAGGCTGACCATCAATGTTCTTATTGTTATAAAGACAGAAATCAAGGTAGCTTTTTAGAACATTGTCAGGATGCTCTTGCTTTGCTCTTCCAGAACAAGTCACAGGCTAGGTATGCTTCCAGCAACGGGGAGAAAGCAAAGTTATTCATCTCCAAGCCAAGCATATCTCCACTTCAGAAGGACTGGAGGATGAAACAATTCATGATTTCCTTTCCTCTTCAGTGTTCTTCAAAGAACTTGGAAGACTGTGATTTCTCAAACCTTTATATTTAAGACAAAGAAATCTTGTCTACAGCACAAATTTAAAGTCTTCTTTTCATCTCTCACAATTATTATTATTATTTTTAAGATCTATTCCCTTCTTCAGATCTGAGAAACTAATAGCTGAGAATTCTTGTCTTGGCAAGACAAGATGCTACAGGTGCCTCAGATCCCAAGATCATGGATGGAGTATTAAATGTTCAGCATCTGTGAAAAGTCAGGCATCATGGAGAATTTTGACCTTCTGACCTTCTGAGTAAGTATTTGAAACAAAAATGGGAGGTTGAAAAAACATCTTCTTTTTTTTTTCTTTTTTTTTTTTTTTTCTTTTTAAAGTAGATTTTAGAGATTCCAGATAATCCTGTGGTGGTTTATATGAAGCAGATATTCATTCATCACTTTATGCATTATAGAAATAACAACAGTGGAAATAACAATGAATTTTATCCTGGTGCTGTCTTGCAATAATATCGAGAATTATATTTATTACTTCTGGCAAATGGCTGCATTCTGCATTTGTTTGGCTGACACAGGTATGCAAGAAAAAAGGAAAGGACTCTTTCATTATTCTAGGACATTAGTTGGAAATCTCTTTTCCTAAGAGCTTGTAATGTACTTTTAAATAATCTATGCACAGCTATTGTGAGTCAATCAGAAAATCTTACGTTGTCCTGCTAAGTCCTGCACAACAAGATTTGTGCATCTTGAAGTCTAAATCAAAGGTTAATCCATACTTGGTTATTTGAGAGAGCTAAAACACAGTAATTCATTTTCATCGTGGATTAAACCCGCTGAGCAGAGCAAACAGTATGTTACTGAAATCTGGTTTTTCTTTTCCATTAGCTCTGACAACACAAGGACCAGTGTGAGGTGTCGGATTTTTTCAGCCGATTCTGGTTTGTGACATAAATGTTAAATAGGGCTCAGCAAGCACCTACGGGTCATTAGCACAAAGTCCAGTGTCAAGAATGGTGGGGTCTGTGCTCACTTAATTTACATGAGGATATTCAGGACCTATTTGCTGTCAGATTGCACTTCCATTTTCCCAAGAAATGCATGTTTGTGTTTAACACTTGTCTATAGGTGGCAGCAACTCCAATGCTTTTATAGGCTGCAATTAAACCCAGAAAGTTGTGCAAGGAAAGTTTAGTGGTTTGGGTGCTCTGATTTCATTGCTGCCCCACCTCGGAGGCTGCAGTGGAGAGGTAGGGAAGCTGTGCAAAAATTGAGTGATCTTTCAATTAACCGGAAAGCTTTTGTATCCTGAGCCAAAAGGCAATGACTTCTCTCTCTTCCATGACTTCTGATTAGCCTCAGCTGATAGGAGCATTTAAGTGTCTATTTATAACTTTATTCTCACTTGTGTTTGGAGTTAGATGGTAAAACTGTTAGCATGATAATATCAAGTGAATGCTGTTCAAATCTGAATTTTGAGGTACTTGAGTATTTCTGCAAGTAATGCTCTGTCTTGACTTTAGTTTGGACTTGAAGCTAAGTAACCGAGAAGCAAAAATTAATGATCCCCCGCTGCCCTAAGCAGGATTGCCGAAGGTCTGCTGCTGGGAGGTGAGTGAGCACGTGTAGCTCTGGAGCATAATAGGAAATGGGGCACAGTTCCTTTCTGCTTTTGAAACATATATGTGGGTAATGTTGAAAGCTGAAAGAAACTTTGGGGGATTGTAGCTGCTGTCGTCTTTATTGTCTAAAGAACTTAATTTAGCATCTGGATTCCATTGTGCCCAGCACTGAACAACCAGGGGCACGTTCAGGCTCAGCAGTCTTGTGCTCAGCTGTTGGTGACCCAGTTCTGGTTGCTTCAGTCCTTTGAGTTTTTTCCTGCAAACCTCCTGCTCTGCAAGGGGGGAGTATCGCTGCTGCCCAGCTTCAGTCGGCTGCCGTAAGGGGATGCCTACATAGTCAGTGGAGGAAGATGCTGTGGCTGTTTGGTTAACTTACTCTGTTCTTAACCTCTCTAAAACCTGTTAACTTCCTCCCTCCCCAGCCTTGCAACCTCCTCCGGAGCAGCATTGGGTGCTACAAGCACTCTTGTGTGAATGGAACTGAAATCCTGCACTGCTTTTATCTAAAAAAAAAAGCATGTCGTGGTCATGTTAAAATCCATCCTGACACTGGAAAAACCCAAATCCTCACGCTGCCCCTCCCAAAATGAATCATTAGGGAAATCAAAATAGTTTCTGTTTGTCTGTGTTTAACTGTGCATCAGCTGGCAGCTATTTTCTCATCTGCCTGCCCAAAACATTAAGTGCCTTCCACGTGGTAAGAGCTCTGTAGGGCGGTGAGGAACAGCTTGGTGCAGGCATGGGCATAAGCAAAGGGCATCCGAGACCCCAGGAGCTTGCTGTGCCCATTGCTGGCTGGGGACACTGCTTGCTGACTGGGGGCTGTGATCCTTGTGTACTCTGAGGGTGATGTTGAAGATAGTGCACAACGTGAAGGGCATGAGAGAAGGAGGCATCCTATATAGATTTATTTTAAAACTCCTCGCGGTTGCCTGAAGTTGCTAGGAAAACAGATGGATAATGATAGCCCTGGGGACTTCTTTCCTGATTTTTCAATGAGATATTTTTTGACTGAAAGAGTTTAATATAGCATAGAAAATGTCACTTAACTACAACTTGTTGTTAGTACCCAATGAGACAGACCCAGGCTCTTAAATTAGCCAGCTAAAGGAGGTGCCAAAAGCTGTTACACAGTGGAAAAGGCAGTTATGGGTGGCAGAGGCACGTTCTGTGGGGAAGGACAGAGCAGTGGCAGAGCTGATGAGGGAAACACATCTGCTCCGAGTGCCTCCCCAGTGCCCCAGCCCCATTGCCTCCTCTTCCTTACTCTTCTGGGATGGAGAAGCTTGTGCACATCTCCTGCTGCCCCTTCCTCTGGGCTCTGTCAGCAGCATGGTGGCACTGTGCATGTGGCAGAGGGAAGGAAATACCGTTACCAAATGGTGAAGTGAGCAGGGGTAGGCAGTGAGCAGGGACTTGCAGAGGCCCCACTGAACTCTCCTGGGCAGGCAGGAGCCCATACGCTGCACTGGGGCCATAGCACATTGCCCCCCGACCTCTGCCGCCTGCCATGCATGCAGAGCAAGGCACAGATGGTCACGCAGGGTGTTATTTGAAGCTCCCACTGCTAAACCCCCATTAACCCATCTGGATGGTGGTGCTAGGAACATCCAGTCCTCCAAATTGCCTAATTATGAGACAGGACAGATATTAGACCTAAAAAATTCCCTGTGTCGTCAGTGTGACAGCAAAAGAGTGTGTTCAGACACTTAAAAGCATCATAAAGAATGGCAGACAGAGCTGACCAAGCTCCTTTCAGCCCTGCATGTGTTGATTTGTGTGCTGGCACTTTGGTTTGCAAGCCCAATCACCTTGAAGAGAGGTCTCTTTCTTTGAAGAGAGCTTGTCCAGCACCTTCCTCACTTGATTTTCAACTATCTCAGCTCTACCACATCAGATGTTTAGTAATGGCAAGGTAGGATCCCTTTAGTCAAGATCATAAAGTTCACAGTTGCAGATAGCTGCGGGAAGTTTAAGCCCCATGCTGCACTAATTCATATTTCAGATAAAGCACAGATGTTTTTGTGTGTGATGCACATACACCCTGAAGCCCCACAGCTGCATGTATATATATGTTTAAGGGGGTTGTTACAAGCTGTATCAATGGTTGATGATGACAACTTGTTCCCCACGGTGACAGGATCCTGGGTTTTGGGGCCTGGAGCTGCCCCGGCTGCAGGTTGGAGGCTGGAGCACACAAGCAGACCTCAGGTCCTTGCCCCATGCTTGGTGCCAGTGGTTGCATCTGCTCCCGAGCAAACACAATTTCCCCTGTTCTGTCTCCTTCCCAGGTGTGGGATGGTTTGACACAGTCATACTTTCACCTTGGTTTTGCTCAGCTGTTTGCCTTTATATTTGGCTATTTTCTGATTGCTTGTATTTCATAGGTTACACGGAATATGAACAGGTTGAAGAGAATGGCAGGTGGTTTTGTTTGTTTGCAAGTTTTCTCCTTTCTTCTTTCCAGGTTAAGCTGTAAACTTTTTGCCAGAAATGCCATCTTTTAGAAACCCCATGTATTATTAGTACCATTTTTTCCCTGATAAACAAGAGCCACCCTGCCTCAGTGAAGGAACAGGCCTGTTCCTCAGGAGCAGAATTGTTGCTAGTTGTGTTTCAGAGGGCATTAAAGCACAGCTGGGAATGGCACACAGCCTGGCAGTGAGTAAACAAAGGATCCTCCTGACGCTGCATGAAAAGCATCCATTCACCAGAGCAGCAGCCTGCTTGCCACATAAAGCATGCTTGCTGATGGCCCTAGAAAGTATTTCCCCAGGGCTTGTTAACAGGACCTCTACACTTGGTGCCACAGCCCAATTTCCATTCATTTCCTCACCTGCTTGTGGAAAAACAAACTAAAAATGTCAGAAGTTTTCCTCCAGGGCTGTCACGCTCAGTCCTTCTGCAGGGACGCCTTTCTGATTCAGAGGTTAGGTCAATTAACGTTCGTATTGCCACTAATTGCATCGCCCCGAGAGCTACAAGAAAAATCAAGCGGGACATAGCCACAATTATTCCAGGAGCTCCGTGTGACTCAGACAATTTGGAGCATCACAGCTGAGCAAGTTGCTTACCAGCCTTTCTGAGCACACATCCCTCAGACGTTGTGCTCAGAAGGAAGGTCATTTTGGTGTCCAGGGCTTGCACAGAGCAGCCCGCTGCTTTTCTGAACATCCAACCTAGAGAAACCCCATTCATTAGCAGTGCAGCCAGCCCCAAGTAACAATAAGGAAGAATTTACGTGCCAGAATGGGCAAAATGGGAAGCATCGAAAGAGTGGCATGGGCTAATCCTGCTGCCATGCTGGTTATTAGCTATATCAAGGCTGCAGTCATTAAAGCTTTGGGCTTCTCTTTCCAATTAGCTCCGAGTGCACTGGGCCTCATTAGTGCCCATGTCCAATAGATAATTGAGCTGTTTTCTTGCACCCAATCACACGATGTAGGAAAACCAAAGGAGAGTTATGAAAGCCGGATGAGTGCGCAGCATGTGAGATTTTTATAGGGAGGAATAATAGCTTCAGTTTTATTTTCCAGTTCATTGCTCAGGGGGAATGTATAGAAATACAGAATGAGCATCAACAAAATAGTGCAGGGAGCAGCAAGCCCTTGCTGTGGGTAATAACCTGTCTGTTGTGGTTTTCTTTTCCTTTTTTTTTTTTTTTTTTTTTTAATGGTGAAATATCAGGACAGTCTAGTGCAAACTGGCCTTCTGATAATGCACAGTTACGAGATAATAACATCTATTGGCGAAGAGAAGCCAAGGGCCCAGGACAACTTCTCTCCAGTGCAAGCGATTTGTCTGAGGCACCAGTGCAGTCAGAGATAAACAGGATGATCGGGATAAAGGATGAAAGACTAGAATTGAGAAGAAGAAGAAGGAAAAAAAAAGTGATACTATGGGCCTGAAATAAAGAAACTGTTGATAGGAAAAAAAAAATAAATTTTTTTTTTTTTTTTTCTCCTTAAGATCAGGCAATCTTTACTTGCAGTGTTGTAAAGCAAGGAGTTGTCATCTACGTGGCAAAGGGTTATTATGATCTGACTGAAGACAAATTTGTCTGGGGACAAACAGGGATGCACATGAATATAAAGCAGAGGGAAACATTTTCAGACTTTCCTATTAAGAAAAACTTCCAACTTGAAATACAGAGAGTGCTGTAGGGACTTCCATAATCTTGTACTATTCGTAATCTCACCTTTGAATCGCTCACTGGAAGATTTTTAGTGACTTTATAATACAGTTTCTCTCCATTTCTCTCTTGTACAGAGACAGCTGGATGTGCACACACTCTTTCCCATCCACCTAAATACTCCAGACCTGTTTCCTGACTCCTTTCCCGGAGAGGTAAGTGTACAAGCAGGGGAAGGATATTTATGGTCATTGTCAAACTTGGAACCAATTTGGAAACTGAGATACCTTCAGTGGAGTGCAAACATGAAAATGTGAGTTGCAGACACTGCTTTGCTGGATATGTCTCATAACTCATGGCCATTCACCAAATGCCAAGGCCATTAGCCAAAGGCAGCTATTTGAGCATTTCAGTTCCTCCACGTAAAAGGATCACGGTCATTTTCCTAATAGTAAAATGTGCAAATGTAGACTTAGATGATCATTTGAAAGAATGAACATTTTTTAAAAGCTAGAAATAAATTTCATCAATCTAATTGTTCTTTGTAAGAAAAGAATCTGTAGTAAAAGATCAGGGTAGCCATCAGCTCAGTAAGGTATGAATTACTGGTCTGCTTTAGCATCTCTTATTCTCATAACAACTTCACTGAAAATGTCCTTGAGGTTTGCAGTTTTAAGCCACGGGCCCAGGAGAACCTGAAGCATGCTGTGAGCAAACAGCCCAATGCTGCAGGCATCCCTGGAGCGTTGTTTGTACCTCAGCCTGGATTGGGGGCTCCTGATCATCCCAACAGAGGCAGGTGGCTCAGATGTGTCTTGGAAGGTGAGTCAGAAGATGAAAAGGTTCTCAAAGATTTGGCTGTTCTAAATTTCAGTTAGAGGGTGAGCCATCCCCCTGTTATAAATGAGGTCTCAACTCAATCTGAATTCTGTAATATTTATAAAACAAATATTTCTAAAAGGTATAAAAGGCAAGTAAACAGCGCTGGGTGTGCGGGGAGTCTACGCTCCACCAACACGCACACACAAACATCAAACATTCTAAATATACAGAACATTGCTTTACATACTAAACCCGAGTATGCCTATACATACGTACAATCAGGAAAGGTAACAAACAATCCTTTAAGTTCCATAACTTAACAGTCTCCATTTTCCATTCCTTTTCTTGATTACAAACAAGTCTCCATTTTCCATTCCTTCTGAATAATATGTCTTGCTTTAAGTCGTCAAGCAACTCGGTCTTCAGGCCTTATGTATCCCGTTCTTCACAGATCTAAGAAAAAGCAGATCCATCTCCTTTTCAAGGCCAATAGGCCTGGGTCAAAAGGCACGTCCAGGTCAGCAGGGGGCAAAACAGCAAAAGCCTTCGATGGCTGTAGCAGCAGAGGGGCCCCCATGGTGTAGCAGTCGGATCAGTAAAGGAGCCTGCAGCTCCCTCACTATCTGGCAAACCACACGTTTCTGACTGTGGTCCCACATGGCTCTTTAAGGCCTCAGAGGTTGCTTGCCAGGTGCCGAGCAATCCCACTGCAACCTTGTCAGTTTTAGTTGCAGAGTCCCACACCTTGTCCTCAGTTTGGTCCCATATTTCAGGCTCATAAACTGGCCAATTGTTAAGAAGGAGAATGAGCTGTAAGGTTACCAGGACAGTCTTTGTTCCTAAGGACGTATGATTCCCCATAATGTGCAACTGCTTACCAGCAAGAGGCAGTTGTGTGCACAGGTCCGCTTCTCTCAGCTCGAGCTTCTCTCCAGCTCCAGTGCGCCTATTTCCAGCGACTTTCAGTACAAGCTTCTCTGAGCAGATTGCTGAGTCTGGCCGAACCTATCTTCATGAGGTGATCAATGTGCCTGTTCCTGTCCTGGTCTCCATTCTGCCAGCCTGTTCCTCTTCACTTCTTTTTCCTGCTTCTTTATTGATGTAACTTCATCGTGTGGCCTTTTTTTTTCCTTTTTTTTTTTTTTTTTTCTTTTTTTATCTTGAGGGCAGGCTCCCCTCTTATACCCTTCTCTCCACAGCAGTTCTTTTCCAAACAACTTTTCATTGGTCAGACAACTTTGAATGTAACAACAACAGCAAACACCCAGAAACATCCATGCCTTAATGGCTGGAGAACAAGAGAACCATCTGGAGAACAAGAAACCTGGAGACTGCATGGAGTCTCCTGAATCACCCTTCTTTGTTCCCTCTAAACTCTTTTATATTCCTGATGGCCTCATCGTTAAGAGTCTAATGTTATCTCAACCACGGGGCTTTCCAACCCTCACTGGGAGTGGCCTTTGTGCCACACTCCCAAATCTCCCCCTTCTTTATTAATATCAACCATTTTCTCAACACGAATTACCACTCCATATATAACACCCCTTATTGCTGCTGCTGGAGGTGCTGAAGACTGCAGGATTCTTGCAGGCCCATGTCCTTCTGCAGAGGCCAGGGCACTTTGTACAGTAATCTATTTGTAGATCAGGATTAAATAAGAATCTTGGCTATAGCCTGAGTAGATTTAGCTTTATTTTTATTTTTTTTTCTTATATCATTTCCTAGTATTTCAAAGAGGAAAATATAGTTATATTCTATATCTGAAAATTCGAGATGAAATTGTGCAAATGGCTCCTCACACTTGACAAAAGACCTACAGGGTAATGCAGCAAAGCTTAATATTAACAAAATTACCACAGATTGTGCTAAGAGCATTGTAACTTCAACTAATGTAAAAATAAGTGAGGGATTTCTGGAAAGAAGTATATCAATTTAATGCTTATCTGGAAAAACTAAATGTACGGATTATGTAAGGAAATAAAAACAAAGGGCTTCTTCTGACATTGTCTCAGCCTTTTCACTTGATATGACTTTATTATGCATTACAGATAATAAAAGTCTTTTCTATTCCAAAGTGTGTTTTTAAAAATACAAATTAAAAAAATAAAAACGTGTGGTTCAAAAAAACACTGCATTATCTTTTTATCCTTGTGAATTGTAAACTCTTTTATGGCTTTGGTCTAGGTTTCTGTTTCACAGGGCTCTGAAACCCAGAAGTGAGTTCATGCTAGCTCCAGTGTTAGCCTGCTTGGTAGTAAAAAAGGGAAATGAGACTTTTAAAATCTGTTATGGCAATGTAAATCCAGAGGCATAGGATTAAAATCAGTGATATTGTTCAAGGCTTAAAATAGCCTAAATAAGGCCAGAATTTTCCTGCTCGCTTTCATGTACAAGTGAAACACAAGTCCCTCCTGGAGTCCTTACTGCTGCCTGCCTTCTGTCCTAAAAGTTGCTGTTGTGAATAGCCATAAAGAGTGAGTAGCTCGTTGTTTAATTATTTAATGATCTAAGGCATAAAATTAGAGAGAAAAACTAAAATAAAAAGGCCAGTTGGAGCTTTGCTGCACTGACTGTAGTGTAACAGTCATACATCCATACATGCCTCAGTGAAAATATTTCTCTGGCTTGCGTAAGTACATTGAAGTGTTTTGTTTGGATCAGTCCTGAGAAGAGGAAAACCCAAATAACCCCAAACAAGTTTAGAAGTAGTCTGAAACCACACCACAGAAGGGTGGCCCAGAGAAGCCTCTCATTACTTTTTAATGTTCCTGAGTTAAAAATTAATAACTAATCTTTAAGAACTGTTTACTTCAATACACACACAACTTGAGAACGTAAACTTCTAATTTGAGTTAGAAGATGTCCTTAGAGTGTAATAGGAACTCGGTACTAGCATTAAAGGGAAATATATGAAAGACAGGAAAAAGCTTTGGATTTATTAGTCGTGAAGCTAAGAAAAGAGTTGCTCTGTAAGACGTGCTGAGAATGAGGTGAAATAGGTATTAATTATGTGTAGTACTGTAAAATTCACTGGTTCTCTTCTACCTTTCCGTGGAAGGAATAGCCTTCACCTCTGCTTGTCAGAATGAGTTTCATGCAGCAGGGAAAAGGTCTTCTCTCCTTGAGAAAAGGAACATTTCCCACCATCTAGTGAGGGCAATACTGGAGGTGCAGCACAGATACAACAAGTCTGTTTGTTTGTGTCGTGGTTTAACCTGGCCGGCAGCTAAACACCACACAGCCGTTCGCTCACCCTTCCCCCTCCCTCTCTGGGATGGGGGAGAGAAACGGGAAAGTGAAGCCTGTGAGTTGAGATAAAGACAGTTTATTAAGACAGGAAAATAATAATAGTAATAACAATAATATTGATAATAGTACTACTACTACTAATGTGGATGAAACAAGTGATGCACAATGCAATTGCCCACCACTCGCTGACTGATGAGCAGACTATCCCTGAGCAGCTGCCCCCCCCCCAGCTAGCCACCCCTATATATTGTTCAGCATGACCCCAGATGGGATGGAATACCCCTTTGGCTAGTTTGGGTCACCTGTCCTGGGTCTGTCCCCTCCCAGCTCCTGCTGCACCCCCAGCCTGCCCGCTGGCAGGACAAAGTGAGAAGCTGAGATGTCCTTGGCTTGGTGTAAGCACTGCTCTGCAACAGTTAAAACATCAGCATGTTATCAGCACTCTTCTCATCCTAATCCAAAACATAGCACCCTACCAGCTTCTAGGAGGAAAATTAACTCTATCCTAACTCAAACCAGGACAATTTGCCCCAGAGTTTGTGGGAGACGACCTTGCACTGGCTGCTGGGCACCTTTAGATGCAGGCAGAAAGAATATTAAAAATAAAACAATCACTCCTGACAGATGTTTTGTCTAGTGATAGCTCTGGTTTTTATGCCATGCAATACATATACATTTGGTATTAGCAATTCAAATAGGAATTGGCTCTTACATTACAGACAGGTGCTGGCATATAAGAGGAGAGGATGTACTTGCTTAGAAATGAGTATGCAGCATCTTTTGAAGGAGGTGGCTTTGGTAACATGATTCCTGCATGGCCCTGAAATCCTAGAATTTTTGTCTTTAGAGAAATTTACCACTGGTATGCGCAAAATGGATCACAATATCTTAGATTTTTTTTCTGCACATTGGAGACCAAACTGAGAGGTTGGCTATGGACTATCTCCGCACTGAACCATTTAAAATTCACTTTAATAATCAAAACAAGCACTTCCTTCACCAGTCGTAAGATGAAGTCTCATCTTTTTAAATCACAAGGAACACTTCAATAGTAGGATCAGGCCCTGCTAAATTGTTGACATCTGTGAATTTAAGGCACAGATTTTTAAGCATTTAAAGTTTTATCTCCTAACAGGAGCTTATCTTGCACCCCTTGTACACTGAGCATTTTCACTGAAAACCATGTCACAATTGAGGTATAAAACACAGCAAGTCACGTATCTGGATTACCAGATAAATCTTTTTGGCTTGTGTTGACTAATACTACTTAGTCATAGCAATGAGGCAAAGGGACACCAATAATTGAAAACTTGAAAGTTTTCCATTTTGAAAAGGCATTTCTATCAGACAAGCTGGTAGAAAAATATTAATCAGTTAGGACCTTCCCAGGAATTTATTAAGTTTTACATAAGCTGTTATTTCTGCCTAATTATATTATGAATAAACAGCTGCAATGGAGGGATTCAGTCTTCTGAATAAGCACATAACTACATTATTCACTGTTTTCTGGTCTTTGACAGCTTAGTAGTTAAACTAGATGAACACGGAGTACAGTACATGAAAATGGATTAGAAAGAAATTGACAATACAGCACATTTTCTCCACTTCCTTCTAAAATGCTTAGAGAAAAACAATCAGTTCTAAAAAACTCTGCCCATGTATTAGTTAATCAATATGAATGTTCAGCCTGCTCCAAGATATTTTAACACCTGTCAAAGCTAACTCACCAGTGATTGTTCAAATCTTACATGGAAGTGAAAACCACTATAGAAAACCTTTCCCATCTCCAGGGTATTAATTCTGGGGAGGAAAAAAAAAAAAAAAAAAAGTGAATGTGATTCTGGTTACTAGAAATGAGAGGGGGAAGAAAGCTCCAATTCTCAGCTGATACAATTATTAGAAAAACTATGTAGAAAAAAAAAAAAAAAAGTTGGGAGAGTGAGGAATTGAATCATGATTATGTCCCTCTTGTGAGGCAGTGTGAAAATCCCCTTTTGCTTGGTTACTCCCGAGGTGCGAGAGGGAAGAAGTCAATGTAAAATGATGCACCGGAGAGGTGCTGGGATGGAGTGCTGCGAGGGAACTCTTCTTGCACTGGGAAAACATCCCTTTCAAGTCCTCTGGTGTTATTAATGGACTGTGAAACCCTCGTAAGAACTTGGGTCCACATGTTGCCATTTTTGCTGCTTGACAGAGCAGCATAGAGCTACGTTTGCTGAGGGGTTAACAAAACATCTCTGACATGTATATGCCGTTCCCCTCTTCCCATCAAATAGTGAGTTCAATATCTCGTCTCTATAATTCTCTCTGTTTATAATGCCTATCATATATTATCTCCTCATAATGTCTATCTTTAATATTTCCTCTCTATAACAATAAATATATTAGTTGGCAGGTTTCATATCTTCTCTCATTCAAACCATATTTTGTTCGAGCATGACAAACAAGTGCAAGGAGTATTTTTCTGAGGTTTTAAAACACAGCTATCAGAAATCCATACAGCTCTGTAGATAGAATTTGAAATCAAATGTACCAGCTCTGATACTTTCCCTTCAGAAAGAGAAGTAGGGGGTATTGACACCAGCCTTGACACTGTTGATTTGAATTAATATACTACAGTGCTTTTATGCATGAATTAACAACTTACATGTGACTAAATGAATTTGTGTTCACATTTACCTTGACTTATTACAGCTGAGAGGAAGGTGAGGTCTGTGCTCTGCCCTTCCCCAAGCTCTCTGGGGACATGGGTAGCCTGTCCTTGTGGTGGCTCCTCTGGGCAGACTGCTGTTCTGTTCCCGGTATGCTCCCTGGTGAGGATGATTATTGCTGAATCCTGTGAAAGCAATGGCTAACTGAGAAGTATGTGTGTCTGCCTGCTCCCTGGGAGGTTGCAAATCCAGGATAGTGTGGACTGTGAAAACCATTTAATGTTCTGAAAGAAACTATCCAGGCAGGAATACTTACAGGTGATGGAGTGCTCTCAGGGCTGACATCCTGACCACCTGCATTGACATTCTTCACCACCTGCATGGTCCTAATCCTCATCCATTAGATTTTAAAAAAAATATTATTATTAAATAATAAATTATTCTAATAAAATGTATTATTATTAATTTATTTCTATATGTGCATGTGCAAATGTGTGTGTGTGTAGATATGTATATCTATCTATCTATCTATCTATATTTCCCCTAGTGGCTGACAACTCCAAGAAGAAGGGAATCAGGCCAGTTGGGTAGCTGCATCCTGGTAGCTGGTTGGAGCTATGTGGTCATGGTAGATGTGTAGCATCGCATCTTGCTAATAGGTCTGCTCCAATGCTTACTTTTTGTTCAAGTCTTTGCGAGACTATGGATTAATTGTTTTATTTATAAATAGATGTATAGTGATGAAAAATGTCATATAGACAGTACTGAAAACTGATGCATAACTGCCTTCCCTCAAGCACAGCACAAGCAATGCAGACTGCAACCCTGCAGGCATTTTATTGTAAAGACAAAGATTTCCTTACAGGGATGGAAGGGACTTTTCCCTGTGGGGATTTGTTTTGCATGCTGGGTGAGGCTTAGATTACATGGACTTGAAGAAGTACAAACCAGAAGAGCTTTGTTTTCTTGCACAGCGTAGGCATAAATGATTTTCTGACCTCCTCATCAGGACCTCAGCTCCTCTTCCTCATCTGATGAATCTGATAATCAAACCTATACCTATAGTCATAGATTAAAAAATAAAGGGGGAGAGGAGAGGGAAGGGGACAAAAACTCTACAGGATCACAGTAATTCCTTTCTAATGTAGAATAATTTGATTGCTGTTTCTGAGACTAAGAGAACAAAGTGTGTATTATATTTCTGGATAAATCAGCAATAAATATGTATATTGCATGTAATCCTACTTACCCTATCTCCATAAGGCTGTAGGATACCTAGAAAAGACAGTGAGAAGGCCACAAGGATGACCATAAAAATGAAACAGCATCTGCTTGTAGTAAACCCTGACTGGACTAGAGCTTTCTGAAATGGAAAAGGGATGGCTGCAGGTAGGATGTAACAGGAGCCAACAAAACTATGGAAGTGAATTGTGAGTAATGAATTGTTTGCTGTCTGTAAAGCAGAGATTTTAAGAGAACTCTAGCTGGAGAAATACATTTCCCAATGAAAACATTAGGCAACAGTTTTTACAAGAAGGGGCCGTTCTCCCCAACAGGTAATGAAATTGCAGATCTGATTGACCCCAGGGGGTTATTGTGCTGACAAAAAATAATAAATGGGTTCAAAAGGGAATTAATTCAAGCCAGTAAACAGTGTTATTTGGATGGGAGCTGTATCATATATACATGTCTATATATGAAGCATTTTCAGAGTGAGGAGAGATTTTTAGTTATGGTGTATTAAAACTATTTCCACCTCTGGGCATGAATAAAGTAAAAGAACCATTTATAAGGTATGGGAAATTAAGTTTCTCCAGCACAGACAAAGAACTTGCATTTTTCCTACTAGGACATTTGCCTGACTGCTACATGCTGCTCACTAGCATAAAGCACTCACTGCTTTGAAGAAAATCTGAGAGCACTGGGAATTAGGGTCTGCATTAGTTATGCAGGTAAAAAGTAGTCCAGAAAATGTACAGGGCTGCCAACACAGTGGGTGCCTGTTCATCCTTTCTCGAGATAAGATATACTCGTATAGATCTTCATCTCCACAAAATGACAGGATAGCCCCGCTTGCCAACGTTAAGCTATGATCGTTTCCTGCAACTTTACTGTGGCATTCAAGTGGTTTTATTCAGTAACAGTAACATGGAAGTTGTCTCTGTGTGCAGCTGCTGTCAAAGTGACATTTTTCTGATCTGGGCAAACAGTTTTAGTGATTTCCTTAAACAGGACTAAAAGAGGGGAGATTTAGATGAAATGTTAGGAAGAAATTTTCACCCCGAGGGTGGTGAGGCAATGGACAGTCTGCCCAGAGACGCTGTGATCAGGTTGGATGGGGCCCTGGGCAACCTGATCTAGTGGGAGGTGTCCCTGCTCATGGTAGTGGGTTGGAACCAGGTGATCTTTGAGGTCCCTTCCAACCTGAGCCATTCTGTGACACCCTGACTGCCAGGTGGGCTGAGTACTGAGCCCCAGTAAAACTGCCTGAGGCTGCTGTTCCTTTGGCCCCTCCAGACCCCAGTTTGGGACAGAGCACAGGTCTGGTGACACCGGTAGGACTGCTCCCTCTTAGCGCTTCTGGGGCTCTGCCTGACCACCGTGGGTGTCGTGGCTGGAGATGCTCCTGCACGGGGAGGCGGTGGGAGCAGGAGGCTACGTCCAGGGTTTCCCTCGAGGCTGGTGTACGTGGTCAGACCATCCCCAGGGCCCTGCGGCAGTATTCGGGGACCTGCTTTGGTGGTGCTGATGAAGATGGCTTCTTCCAGGATCCTCAGGCAAGCTGCTGAAAATGTCCAAGAGTAAATATCAACCGTTTGCTCCTGCCTATACTCTTGCCTTGCTGTATGGCTTGATGGGGACTCCCAGAGGGGGCCTGCCTGCTCAGGTTGTGTTTGAAAGCACAGCCTCGCGATTGGTGTGGTTAGCTGTGTACCTCCAGCATGGGCAACCTCCATGTGCCCATGGGAGACACCATCCATGGTAAAATATCCATGGGGGTAAAAATATCCCGCCATGGGGGTAAGAATATGGCAGGGAAAGTGCTTAAAACTATCAGAAAAACTACTTTCATGAGCACTTTCATGTTGGAGTTGGGAGACTGGTAAGGAGGCATGTAGGGAGTCCTCACAACAGAACAAAACGTTTTCACTTTGAGGACAGGTTCCCCAGATTTTCCACACAGCCTCACTGCGGGTATGGGAAACAGGCACACTCTGCCAGGATCATAGAGCATCAAGTGTTTAATAGGAGCATGGAGACAATGGAGAACATTGTTAAATTATACTTTTTCTTCAAGCATCATCTGTGCTGATACCAGGCAGGTCTCAGCTCCCTCTTGGTCACCTGCTGGAGTCCAGCCAGCTGTATGATGTGATGAAGAGGAGCAGCTCTAAAAAAGCCAAACAGCAAAGCCATGCTAAACTGTCCATGATAAACCTGGTGACAGAAGTCTGAGGAATAAACCGGTGAGATACTTGCCCTTGTTCGTACAGTAATGATAGAAAGAATATTAATTGGAAAAGTTTTGCTAAAATGGAAAAATAGCTTGGGGCTCCTGGCCAGCAACTAATCAGAATGGATGCTTTAGCACAAACTGATGTTGCTGCAGGTTTTCTCCTGCTAACCTGCTGCTGTGTTTATTGTTGTTGAAAAGTCTCCTTTTTGGAGGGGTCTTTATATAGAGATCTGAGAGCAGGCTGCAGCTAAAGCTGTGCCAGCTAATGAAACTCATTGAAGGAGGTGACCTAGGCTTGGAAGTTGCTTCGGTAACAAATATTCTCTTAGAAATGTGCTGAACTTGTGCTATGAAGAGCTTCTGGCCTTGAGCAGATTTTGCGTGTTTAGATACTGTGAAGCATAAATTCAGTATTTAACATTTAATCCAATTATCCTAGTTTCTTATATTAATAATGAACTTTGGGGCACTCTCTAATTAAGTAACCATTAATAAACTTTCCCATCAGTGTTGCATTAGAATAAGCCATTATGGAGTCAGCTTCAGCAGGTGTAGAAATCTCAGAATAAATAAACAAAGATGTTAGAAAATAAAGAAAAAGCAAGCTATTCCATGTGTTTCTGCTTAGTTCTTAGGGAAGGGCTTTATAATCGACCTACATATCACCATTAGAGATTCAATTACCTGTAATTGCTACCTTTAAAAGCACTCCTTTGTTTAGAAAACAATATATAGATGGATTTTGTCATGGTGCACAGGTTGTGAATTGATTTGAGTTTTGTAATCTCAAGTGGCACATGAAATACACCTTGTGCTCCTAAATCTTCAAGGCAGAGTGGCCAAACTGCTCCCAGTTAAACCAGAGTGAGTCAAAAGCAGTCCACCAAGATTCGTTACATTATTTTTGGATTTCTAGGCTTGCAATTCATCACAGAATTTGTGCCATAACACATAATAGGTAATAACAATTATTTTGCATAGAAAGCAAACGGAAAGCAGGGCTCTTAATCAATTTAGATGCTAAAAGCTTCAAAGTTCTTCCCATGATTACTCTAGATTTACATTTCATTTTTTGTGCAGAGGGATGAGATCCTTCTTATTTATTGGCACGACAAAACTTTCCTTAATGATGCTTAAGGCTGCTATGTTACATACCTCATCTGTGAAGTCAATGGGAAAGTCTTCATCAATAATCATCAGCTTAGTATCACCTCTATCCCAGACAAAAATGCACTCTGATTTCCCAGCTTTACTGAGTTCCTCTATAACGTGATTTTGTGTTAATACTACTGGGTCACCATGAAAGTTTTGCAATAAATTGCAACTTTATTAGAATATATTTAAGAATGGCAATAAATAACAGGAAAATATAAGGATCAGAAGTCAGCACTTCTTCAAGTAGATGAAGAAATGACTTGTACTGACATGCCCACATAGAATACACATCATTACATTTCCCAGCCAGGAAAAAAAAAAAAAAAAAAAAAAAAGATACGGTAAAGATTAAGCCTCCAATATAAATTCTTTTATTATTTTTGTAAAAGTTACAAACAGCCAAAAATATGACTTGGTAATGAAATTGCTGACGGGCCTTAACTACAGCACAAGAATGCAATGATATAATACAGTTGTGCTGAGCTACATTACATTGCTGCAGTGATTAATTCACTGCTGGTTTTGCTGAAGCTGTGCTCTGCAGAAACATCCACAGGTCTGCTTAATCCATATCTGAGAGTGTGAGGGGGATAAGCACTGAGTAAGCACCGAGCAGAACTGCAGCACAGTATAGGACCCCTTTTGTAACACTGCACCACTTAATAACATAAACAGGAATGGAAGTCATTAAGAGGCTTGTATATAATTATTTATGGACTAAAGGGGAATGGTTCTTGCTAAGGCTCATTTCTGCAGCTCCCAGACTGCTCCAACCCAACAGTCGGGGATACTTTTGCTAGCTGGTAATCCTGAGCCAATACAGTGAGCTCTAAATGCTCCCTTTTGTACTTCAGTTGTTGGGGTAGCAATTACAGCATAACCGCATAGTTGTGGCATGATTTTCTGGGGCAAAAGCACCTCAGAACAGGCCAGAAGATGCTCCCTGCAATGAAGCCCAAACTGACTTCCAATGGACACCAAGAGCAGAGTCGAACGAGAGCCTAGCACTGCCTCCTGCCCACCCAGCCCATTTAAAGCAAATATAGCCAAGGGTTTAACTTACAGCCTGTGCAGGCTTTATACCTGTTAAAAATAGTTGATTCACACATCTACGGCCAAATGAAATTGTAGGTTATTACCAGTGCTTGTTAAAATGTAATCCCTTGGAAAAAGTCTTTTATTATTATTGTGATTTTTGTCATTTGTTTCTGTTGTTACCTGCTCTAATGTACATTTTTCATGTGTTCCCTTTCAGCATTGTATTAGATATCTACTTAGGTATACACCAGTTTTTGCAAACTATGGAGATTTTCACCTTTGTTCAGTTCCAAGAGATGACCAATTTTCTAAATCTGTTCAAAAAAAAAATCCTGATTCCAGACCTGGCAATATTACTTGGCTCATTACATGAACTAGCTTCATTAGCAAAAATCCAAAGGAGCTGAACCTTTTCAATACCATTCTAAGTGTGAATAGAACAGTGATGATGCAATTAGCTTAATTATAGTTAATTAATACACATATTCAAGGTAAAAAGGCATGTGACAATGGGAGAATACAATGGAGACATGAGGAAACAAAAGTTCAGTCCCTCTTGGCTTGTGTACACTGCTATAACTGCCTTCAAGTCACCTGAGTTTTGCTGATAGCTGCACACTGAGGCTGAGGTTTGGGTCTGTTACAGGAGGACCTGGAGGGTTTGCTTCACAATTCACTAATATTTGTGTGAGGAGTTTACTGGTCTTTCACAAATTAGTATTTATTTGAATGAATTATTTTTTTTTTTCTATTCTAAAAAGTCGTACTGATGCAATTAAAATGGAAGCAGTGTCCTATGACTAGCTGACCAACTACAGAGTACAGGCAATTAGCCAACGTGGAAGGCCTGAAGCTAATATATTGACATGAAAGCATTTACCTGTGCCCTTGTCAGACAGTACAATTATGAATACGTATGTCAAAACCGGGATCAGCTCAGAAGCAGAAATGTGCATTACATGTACAGGAAAGAGTTTGTAAAAGTAGCTACACAGAACTGATGTGTATGTGAATATATCTGCTGATAACTTTCTCTTCGTGTTGGCAAATGAAAGCACATTTGATTTGAAACTGCTCAAAGTGGAGGAATTTCAAGAGACCGCTTGATTTTATAAAGGGTTTCTGCACACATGTGCATGCACACACATTTTTTTGGCAAGTTCTCCTGAGCTGTCTCCATATTCCATCTGGCAGGGTTCAAGCCACAAGCCTTTTTTTTTGTGTGTGTGTGCTGCTGCATTGTGGTTTGTTAACTCAAACTTTGAAAAAAAAATAAACTGTGCTAATGATGCCAATCTGGCTGCTGCCCTGCCAGCTTTTTGCAATTTTCCCATAACCCTGAGCTGCATGCCATGTGTGAGGGATGGCTATGCATCAACTCTCCTGCGAAACACTGGGAAATCTGTTAATTACTTTGCTCCTTAATGAAGTGATGCGCTAGAGCTGAGTGTGGTTACAGTAAAGCAGCTCAACATAGCAAGATGAGTTTAAGATGCATTTGCAACAAATACCTTGAAAATATGCTGAGCACGTGAAAAAGCAGGAATATGACAGAGGAGAGATCATGTTGAACTGGAGAGCCTTTGGGAAAATACCTGACACGTCATACTGCCTGGCCCATTCCAAAACCCAAGAGTTTGTCCTGGGACTGCATTCATCAGCCTTGTTTTCATCTGACACAAACAATTTAACAGGATCCAGAGAGGTACGTGGAAATGCAGGTACTTGGAAGCTACTTGTTTACTGTGGGTCATCCCACAGCCATAGCCATCTCCTGAGAGTTTCTGGGGTACCTGCCCAAAAGCAAAGCCACTGCTGCTGATGTTTAAACACTTTCCAAAAAAACTCAGTGGAATTAGGGTTTGATGGTCTTTAAGGCCAGGAACATTGCAAAGTATATTTTCAGGTGAGGCTGGCTTGGAAATCACAGCTTGGCAACAAGTAAAAAAAAAAAAACAAAAAACAGAAAAAAACAAACAGAATGGTGCCCTATGTAGGCATCTATTTGCTAGTAAACTAGCAAACTATTTGCCTATATACTAGGCATATATTTGCTAGTAAACTAGCAAACTACTTGCTAGTAAACTGTAATAAAACTACACATACAGAGGTCACCATTTTTTCCACGTAAATGGGTAAGCTTAAACAAAACCACTGGAGAATGATTTCATCTTCTATACACATTTACTGAAATGATCAGAATAGGAAGGATCCAGGCAATGGGACCAGAATAACGTTTATGTAGTGAAGCATGCACCTCCTTTCAGAGATGCCAGTACCCAGGGAAGTGATGAAATCTGCAGCATCTCTCTGGGGCTGGTGCAGAGTGGAGCTCACACCTGTAGCCCCGCAGCTTGCTGCAATGGGGGCTTGCCCTGTGAACACAATTAGTCTCTGCTGGTACTGTGCACTTAATTACTGAAATAAAGGTGTTACAGGTTGATCCTGGGATTACCATGGGCTAGCCACGGGAAACTTAAGTTACTGGATGCGACTCTGCCTTGTCGACTTCTAACATGCTTTCTCAATTAAGCTGTGCATGCCCCCAAATTAAATAGCAATTCATAGCTGCTACAAATTGATTTCCACCCAGGCTGTGGTTAGAGCTGCCAAATGAAATGTCAAAGAGGAATGTGTTCTTAATTTAGAATATTATACTGTTTTTCCGAGGAGAAAAAAAAATAAAAAAGTCTTAGCATTTATAAACATTCAGTAAGTAAACTCAAGCCCTTTATCCAATCTTTTCTTTCTGACATATGGAAGAGGCTCAGTGATTTATCATACTGTGAGTTTTATTGTACTGCCTTTTTTTGTGTGTATTTAGGACCAGTTAATATGATTTGTACAGCAGACTAGAGGGTAATTTAAATTTTAATATATTGCAGTCCAGCAGTGCCAGTGCGTTATTCCTGCCTGTGGAAAGGTACCCGTTCTCTGATTGACTGATTATGGCAAAAAGGAAAAATCATATCCACCAGATGCATCAGAAGAAGACATAAAACATACATAAAAATGTCAGTTTATTATGTCATCACAGACACCAGCAGGATTTGCCAAGCAGCCACATGTCACAGGTACCTGCAGGATTAGCGATTCTGGATCACTCACCCAGAAATAATGTGGAAAGCCCTCACCTGACTTCTGAGTTCAGCACAATTACCGTGCAGAGCAACCTGGAGTGGTTTGGAAATCCTCGGTTTAGGAACCAAAGGGAGAGGAGGGCATTTTGCTCACACTTCAGGATGTTCAGCTTTACTTCTTCACCTTCCCACAGCCACCCTGGCCCCTCGCACACCATCTCCCCCTCCTTTGCTTCCTGGCTGCAGCAGTTAAAAGTTATTATGACAAGGACATTGCTCCAAGTGACTCCGGAGGTTGTAAAATAGACTAATTGCTAAGTATGTAAACATCAATGACTGACTATTAACCCCCCCATTAAAGACAGAAAACAATTTATACAATGCAAAAAAGAGTAATGCAGGATGGATTTTCCTTCTGTGCTGAGTTAGTCAGCAATCGCAGTGTAAGTTGACTTTTGTTGTCCCTTATGCAGTAAAGTTCAGCCTTTGATAACTTAAAAAAGTGTGAAGTGTTTTTGTTGCTTTTTTTTTCCTTTGAGCACATGCAGTTGATGAGTGAGATGTATTTATAGGGATAGAGTACATCTATAAATGGTACATATGATGAAGCTTTTAAAGTTTTACTGATTTATACCAGCTGGAGATATTATTATGATTTTTTTTTTTTTTTACTTTATTTTTTTAATAAAAGGCAAGTGGCTGAATGACAGCTTTGTTAATACCTGGTAATAATAATTTGAAATTGGGCCCTGGTTCCAAATCTTATAGATGTATGCAAATGCAGTGTCTTCTTGTTCCCATTTTACGCAATGTATAGCGTTTCAAACCAGCATTATGGTTTTGGGGCTCATTAATTATATAGGATATTTTGTGCCAGTTCTACTTAAATTTCATATGCTGTGTATTGGTACTTACAGCATTTGAACAAAATATTCAGGGTAACAGAACCTGTGTTATTTATTCATGAAGTCCAGAAGCCATCTGCAGCAGCAAGCAATAACTGAGAAGGAGGCAATCATCTTCCATAAGCACAACTAACCAAGTGTACATCCGTGCCTACTGTTTGCTATAAAACTCTCACTTTATTGTCACAAATAAACATAGGTGCCAAACTCTACCTTAAAAATGGGAGTAAAGTAGATTTGAAGCTTCGGTCACAGGGAGCTGTGAGCACTGCCATGTCCCCAAACACCCTGGCCCATCCTTTTGGGCAGGATTACCACCCAATGAAAATCCTCATTTTGCAATATTAAGTACAGGGAATTAAATACAGAAATTCAGTAGGTTTTTGACACTGCCTGGGAATGTTCTGTACAATTAAAATCTATAGCAGCATATGGTGCATAGAGTTAAATAAAAAATTCAAATGGCTGGATCTGAAAACTTTGAAAGGCTACCTGTAACCTCTGAAGGTTACAGGTAGGTTAAATTCAGAGGTTAAAGTACCTGTAACCTCTGAATGTGTAACATCTCTAAACACCTCAAGAAGTTTACTTTAAACTTCTGCTGCTTTGTAAAGGATGGTGCAGGAACATCTATGTAAAAATATAACAGCACATTGATCTGACTGAAGGCAAAAAAAAATGCCAAGAATACAATCCGCAGCAGCTCTGGGTCCCAAATCCATGTGTCCATCTGCATCACAGGAAGGGAAGGGGACCAGTAAAACCGCTGTATTGGACTTCCGGAGGGCTGACTTTGTGCTGCTGAGGACACTGGTTGGTAGAGTCCCTTGGGAGGCGGTTCTGAAGGGCAGAGGAGTCCAGGAAGGCTGGGAGCTCTTCAAGAGGGAAATCTTAATGGCACAGGAACGGTCTGTCCCCACGTGCCCAAAGACGAGCTGGCGGGGAAGAAGACCAGCCTGGCTGAACAGAGAATTGTGGCTTGAGCTTAGGAGAAAAAAGAGGGTTTATAATCTTTGGAAAAGAGGGCAGGCCAGTAGGAAGGGCTATAAGGATCTTGCAAGGCTGTGCAGGGACAAAATTAGAAAGGCCAAAGCTCATCTGGAGCTCAATCTGGCTACTGCCGTTAAAGATAACAAAAAATGTTTTTATAAATACATCAACACAAAAAGGAGGACTAAGGAGAATCTCCATCCTTTACTGGATGCGGGGGGAAACTTAGTTAAAAGAGATGAGGAAAAGGTGGAGGTGCTTAATGCCTTCTTCGCCTCAGTCTTTAGCAGCAATACCGGTTGTTCTCTGGATACCCAGTACCCTGAGCTGGTGGAAGGGGATAGGGAGCAGGATGTGGCCCTCACTATCCATGAAGAACTTGTTGGTGACCTGGTACGGCACTTGGATGTGCACAAGTCGATGGGGCCGGATGGGATCCACCCAAGGGTACTGAGAGAACTGGCAGAGGAGCTGGCCAAGCCACTATCCATCCTTTATCAGCAGTCCTGGCTATCGGGGGAGGTCCCAGTTGACTGGCAGCTAGCAAACGTGACGCCCATCTACAAGAAGGGCCGGAGGGCAGACCCGGGGAACTATAGGCCTGTCAGTTTGACCTCAGTGCCAGGGAAGCTCATGGAGCAGATCCTCTTGGGAGTCATCATGTGGCACTTGCAGGGCAAGCAGGCGATCAGGCCCAGTCAGCATGGGTTTATGGAAGGCAGATCCTGCTTGACGAACCTGATCTCCTTCTATGACAAAGTGATGCGCTGGGTGGTTGAGGGAAAGGCTGTGGATATGGTCTACCTTGACTTCAGCAAGGCTTTTGACACCGTTTCCCACAGCATTCTCCTCAAGAAACTGGCTGCTCGTGGCTTGGACTGGAGCATGCTTCGTTGGGTTAGAAACTGGCTGGGTAGCTGGGCCCAAAGAGTCGTGGTAAATGGAGTCAAATCCAGTTGGAGGCCAGTTACTAGTGGTGTTCCCGAGGGCTCGGTGCTGGGGCCGGTCCTCTTTAATATCTTCATCGATGATCTGGACGAGGGCATTGAGCGCACCCTCAGTAAGTTTGCAGATGACACCGAGTTAGGTGTGTGTGTTGATCTGCTCAAGGGTAGGAAGGCTCTGCAGGAGGATCTGGATAGGCTGGACCAATGGGCTGAGGTCAACTGTATGAAGTTCAACAAGGCCAAGTGCCGGGTCCTGCACCTGGGGCGCAGTAACCCCAAGCAGAGCTACAGGCTGGGAGATGAGTGGTTGAAGAGCTGCCTGGCAGAGAAGGACCTGAGAGTGATGGTGGACAGTCGGCTGAATATGAGCCAGCAGTGTGCTCAGGTGGCCAAGAAGGCCAACGGCATCCTGGCTTGTATCAGAAACAGTGTGACCAGCAGATCTAGGGAGGTGATCGTCCCCCTGTACTCGGCTCTGGTGAGGCCGCACCTCGAGTACTGTGTTCAGTTTTGGGCCCCTCGCTACAAGAAGGACATGGAGGTACTCGAGCGAGTCCAGAGAAGGGCGACGAAGCTGGTGAGGGACCTGGAGAACAAATCCTATGAGGAGCGGCTGAGGGAGCTGGGCTTGTTCAGCCTGGAGAAAAGGAGGCTCGGGGCGCCCTTATTGCTCTTTACAGGTACCTTAAAGGAGGCTGTAGAGAGGTGGGGGTTGGCCTGTTCTCCCATGTGCCTGGTGACAGGACGAGGGGGAATGGGCTTAAGTTGTGCCAGGGGAGTTTTAGGTTAGATGTTAGGAAGAATTTCTTTACTGAAAGGGTTGTGAGGCATTGGAACAGGCTGCCCAGGGAGGTGGTGGAGTCACCATCCCTGGAAGTCTTCAAAAGACGTTTAGATGTAGAGCTTAGGGATATGGTTTAGTGGGGACTGTTAGTGTTAGGTCAGAGGTTGGACTCGATGATCTTGAGGTCTCTTCCAACCTAGAAATTCTGTGATTCTGTGATTCTGTGATCACGAAGCCATTCTGCTTCACCTGCCAAGGTCAGGAGTGCACCATTTGCCACCCACACTGCCACATGGTGAATGCAGGTGCTGCTCACTGTCATTCCTTGTAGTGGTGAAAACAAACAAACAAACAAACAACATTATTTTTGCCCAATAAGTAAAGCTGTCTGGGAAAAATGCAGTGCCAAGGCCAGCATTGCTCCCTGATGGCTCTGATGGCCATTGAGGCTTTTTTACTCCTCTTGGTGGCTTCCTGGCCACAGGCCTGGTTTTCATTCTCTACTTCTGAAAGAAGTCTGACAAAGAAATTTCTTCCAGGGCCAACTTAAAAACCAATTAGTCCTTTTAAAATGTTGCCTTCAAGACGGCTGCATGATCCTTATCGCATCTCACTGTCTTCAGACCCAGTTACCTCCCCTGAAAGCGAGCAACTGATCCAAGCAGATGTTTTCTTATCAAGAATTCATACCAGACCTATTTATTTTGAATTAGCATATCTCATTAACTGTCTCAAGGACACTGGCTGAATTCGTCTTTTAATGAGTATCTCGAAAATCTAACTTTCCCGAAGCAAAATGTAATTGCAGAGAGCCACACGTTTAACCCCTTCACTTCCAGCGCTGCCTTGGGAAGGTAATTGGGGCTGGTCCCTGTCCACTAAGTGCTCACTGCAAAGCACCTCATTGTGACTGTGGGTCACAATGGGCAGGCTCTGCCCCCCGGTGCATCCCCCAGTGGGTTTTTGGGGTTCCCTGCAGTGGGAGGTGAGCACAACAAGGGGCAGGAGTGCCTCCGTTGCTGTCTGCTATGCAGCCTCTGGGTGCGTCCATTCCCTCTGCTTCTCATATTTCCCCCCTTAAATAGTGCTACTAAAATTCCTTTGTTACAATGTCTCATCATTCAATAGGAAACCACCAACTGATGGGATGTTTCAGCTGGATATCATCCAAAAAATCCACATTTGTTTGTTCTCATATGTGAGTATTACCAAGTCAGGATGCTTCTGAGGCTTCCCAGTTTGCATTTTTTTTGTACTTAAGGAAAGGCCTCAGCAAGTGTGTATGGTGCTGTCTATACATCTTCCACAGAAAAATGCATTCAAGTGTAGTGCTTACTGATGGGAACATAATCACATTAGAAGCGGTAAAATATCACACCGACCATGAGCTCTGCAGAAGGGGGCTCCTCTGAAGGTATGGGCACACCACGACTTCATTTTGGGTTGAGCTGCCCTGTAAGCAGGGCCTGCAGCCCCTGCTCAGGTGGGAGGTGCAAGACATGGGGGCTGACGTGTCTGTAGTGCTGGTGAAGGAGCTCTGGGGACCCAGCTTCTGCCCATGGTGGCCACGCTGGGGACAAAAACCAGTGGCATGAGGGGCGGCTGGATGGGCCATGGTGCCTTGGAGGAACACATTGAGGGAGGACAGAAAACAGGAATAAAGGAGCTGTGGGGATCAGGAAGATGTTCAGAGGAGACGGAAAGCTCAAGGGTGAGGGTGCTACAAATGGAGAGATTTCAATTTCAAAGAAACCCGCAAAAATAAAATATGTAGGAAACCAACCTGGAAATTCTGTTCACACCTGGGCTGATTGATTTGTGAGCCATTCCCAGCACCACAGCTGTACTTATCCCCTCCAATGGCTCATTTGAATTTCATAGAATTTATTTTGAATCTGAGCAGTGTATCACCCCATAACTGTGTTGCTGAAATTATATTTCAAGGCATTCGGACCTTTATTCTGCAGGGTCAGTGTGGCTGAATCTATTTAGCGCAGCATCACAGCTCACGGCAGCAGCGTTCAGGATGTGCCAGCACTTCCATTACGCACCCCATTTTCAAGGGTTTAAATCTGCAGAGGCCTTTAGCAATACACAGTACCAAACAGCAGTGCTGGGCGAAGAATAGGTATTATAATTTGAAAAGTAAGTAAAAAGTACTCTTTGCTAATGAATGCAAGGACAGCTGTGCTGGCTGGAAGAAAATGAATAACGCCTAAGCAACAGGCAATACATATACTAATTCAAACGTATTCATATTTATAAATAGCTCACCTAAATTTAACAGGATTGAAGCAGATGGAGGTAACACATAAAAACATTAACATTTCTGCACGCGGGATATTCACAACAGCAAAGGAACAGGCTCAGAGATCGCTCCCTCTTCATGTCCCTTTAAATGCTAATGGCCGTTTCATGGATGCGCTTGGAAAGGAACCTGGAGTCTCCAAAGGAGTTATTATTTGCTCAGCTGTATATGGATTTTCTTTCTCAAGAGACAGATGTTTAGGTCTGCTTCTAGATAAAAACAACAAAACGTCTTAAGGTATGGTGTTAGTATGCAGAATACATCACTATGTTTAAATCATAATCCCATTAGGATTTGAAGCATCCAACCCCTGGAGATTTCACGAGAACAAAATCACAAATGTTCTAGTGTTTGCGTGAGAAATGATTTGGTGGGCAAGGGGAGCTTTGCTGAAAGTAAAGGTTTTGGTCCTTGTTACCAAGGCCTGCCTGCCAGCATGTGTTTTGTGGTTCTCCAGCCATCGCCATCCTTTGAAATGCCTTGTTGCAGGACTGTAAGTACAGATTCTCTATGCAAGGCAAGCTCCAGCCCCTAGTTAAATATATGACTTCAGTGGCTGGTGCAGCGATGTACACAAGAACAGGTTTTGACTTATTTTCACTGCCTGTGCACAAGCAGCACGTATAAATCTAGAAGCAGCACCTCTTCAAGGTGTGTGCATTGTCTCAAGCCTCGTGCAAATGAGATGAATTTCCATTCAGTCTGAAAAGCCTTTCCAACAAACCACCACTTCACAATTCTTCCACACTAAGTGAAAGTTGCAGCAGTTTGGCTCCCAGAGGAGCTCAGAGGCTGAGCAGGCTGCCCAGAGAAGCTGTGGGTGCCCCATCCTTGGAGGTGTCCAAGGTCAGGCAGGAATGGGCTTTGGGCAGTCTGATCTAGTGGGTGGTGTCCCTGCCTGTAGCAGGGGGTTGGAACCAGATGAGCTTTGAGGTCCCTTCCAACCCGAGCCATTCTGTGATAGCTGGCTGCAAACATTTTGCGCAGCACCGGCCAATACAGGACATACATAAGGTCCCAAGCGCAGCTTCCTCTGGAAACACTACAGCAAGAGCTGATGTCCTCTGGCTCAGTGTTTCCGTCTCTAAAGCAGGATCTGTCACACTCACTGGAGAGAATCACAGAGAACCAGTTAATAAACATAGCTTTTTTTAATCGCAGACCTTCTGCAATAATTTTTAATCAAACATTTTGAATTCAATCCCCATTCCAGCAAGGACAACAAAGCAACCTGAATTTCCCCAATTCCACTCTCACCTGCTTGCAATCTGTTGCACATCAGTGCGACACTAAGCATGTAATTATAGTTCTCTTATTTTGACAAATTATTGGGGATAAAAAAAAAGAATTAAGAATATGTTTCTTGAAAGAGAACCTAACATTTATCTGTTTACCAGGAGCCAATTAGCCAAAGTTCGCGTTTAAACAGAATTTTATTTAATCCTACAAAAGTGAAGAAAACCAGGCAAATCAGTCTCAACAAAGTACAGTTCGAAAATGGAAGAAATATCCACCTGCCACCAATTAAGGCTCCATTTTTTTCACGAGGAAGTGATGGTTGATTATACTAATTTTACCCTTGTGGTAATTGTCACTAATCTTCAGCATATTGTATGTGTCTTGCTCTTATGAATCCCATATCCCCTTCTGCCATAAATATTTCATAAAATATTCAAAGCCAGTCCACAGCCAAGTAATAACAAATGTCAAATGACACATTAGGAAGATTCATAGCTATTTTAAGTATGAATTTTATATGAAAGCCTAACTCATTTATTGTGGTCAGTGTTAAGGATTGATTTTAGCAAAGAAATGCTCAGCAATTAGTATCAGCACCTTTACTGCCAGCTTGTTACTAAAGTAGAATTAATAGAGATTAGTCAGAGTGCTTAGTAGAGGGCTGTGCACACAGGGGTCTGCTCAGCTGTGGGGGGGAGCTTCATTTCCAAAGGACTCATTCAAGACCCCTGTAGTAAACAGGAAGATGTCTGATGATTTTTGCATCCTTTAACAGGTTTTCAGTGTCTCCTTGTTCCTGAAGTTGGAACAATTTTTGTTGGTGATCCTTTTGCTGCTATTAGCTTAAAGCCTTTCTTTCTCGCTCTTCCTGTGAAAAATTAAGGTTTTGTGTAAAGCACAACTTCAGACTTCCTCTACTTTATCTATACAGCAAAAACGAAGTACTAGGAAGAATGAGGCTCCCATTTCCCCATCTGTGAAATTTTTAGTGAACTTGACTGCTGGTGGCTGGCCTGAAAAAGTTAGGGTGCCTGGGTGCGGGTGCAGGGACGTGATGGAATGAGGACTATGTGCAAAGCATGAATGTGAGTGTCTTGCCTGAGGAGCTTATAAAGGCTTCTCCTGGTGGTGAGTGGGTTGCTGAAGGTGTGGGGCTTGCTTGTGAGGAGTGTGTGGGTGTCAGGAGTTGGCTGTGTGTTGCACATATTGAGGTTAGCTTCTCTGGGGAGTGTTAATCACAGGTAAGATGAATGAGGGAGGGAAAAGCAATAGCCAGAGTGGTGCTGGATGCATGTTTTGGTCCATATTCTCCTGCTTTGTGTTACAGCACCTTCTCTGAGGCAGGCAGTGGTAAATGTAATGAGCCTAAAGCAAAAGGCAACTCATTTCTAGGCTTTACAATAGGGCAGCCTTGCCAGGGGAGGCGGCTTTTCTCTCACTGTGATCTTGATTAATCAATGCAAGAACCTGCCCCAGCTCAGGAATGGTGCATCATAGGAGGTTCCTATAGCTGATGTCACTTTCTTTTGAGATGTATATCTACTGTATCTTTCACTTCACAAGTATACTTTTTTTTTTTTTTTCTTTTATTTTCTGTGGGGGAGAGGAACTCTGATTTATGAATAATACAAATCTTGGTTAAAGTTATGTTTGTGATTAGAAATTAGAAGGAATGGAGCTAATGAGGTTACCATAAGGGCAAACAAGCGCTGCTATCTGCTTTGGGTAGGATGGCTTGTTCCCATAGTGACCTCTTCTTTGCTGCTTCAGTTCCTAATTCTCTCTCTGTTCAATATCACACTTGCTTGCCTTACGATTACACAAACCAAACACCCTAGGAACATTATGAATTTCCGGCTTTATTTTATCTTAGCTACATATTTATAGACTTCTAAACACTTGTCTATTCTTCTTCATGTACCCTGAGCAGCATCATATCCCTGTTGCTCTGCCTGTCACTTTACTCTTTCTTCTACCTTGAAAGTACGCAGGGTGACTCTCTAAATGTGTGCAAAAACTTGTACTTAATTGCTTCGACTTCATTACGCATTGTATCCTAGATTCCTTCTATAATTAATAATGCATCAAATGTCTTGCTAGAATAATAGACAACATTCTACTCTGAGTTATCTATTATTGTTATTATAAAAATGATATTATACTATCATTTAGAAAAGAAAGCTGTCCCTGGTGTCACTTGGGCAAGGATTCCCCCCTAAGTTCAGGAGAGCTGCTGCTGCCTCCTGCCTTGGGGCAGGCGGAGGTGGTTGGGGACCAGCAGGGACATGGGAGCACTGCCTCAAGCCACTGTCACATGTGGGGTGGATCTAGGCCAAACAACGAGGGCAGCCACCCCCATCCGGAGCCTGCAGAGCTCTTCTAATGAACTCCCCTTGCACATGCGAGCAAATTAATTCATTTCTGAGCTCTGTGAGGCTCTCCAAGCTGGTGGCATCCTTTGTTCCCACCAGCCTGGGGGATCTCCCTAATGCTTCACTGTCCTCAGAGAGGATCCATTATTAATGTGAGGTGCTCTGGAGATCGGATAACCGAAAGCGTATTGAGAATGCAATGCAAATTATCTGGAAACTAGTAAAACAGTGTGGGGGAGCGGGGCTGTCTGCAACTCTGAGATGGTGATAACTGCACATAGCCCCAGTGCAACTTGGCCAGTGCCTTCTGCTTTAGGAGCCTGCCTCAAGGATCTTTGTGGAGTAATGTTTAAGCCAAATATGACAACGGCTTGGGGACCCCTGCTAACCCTGAACAGATGCACATTTGTACAAATATATTCCTATTAGAAAATTTAACAAAATATTTTGGCCTGTAATTTTGTGTAATTGTTGCTCCAAATGCTTACTGCTCAGCAAGTAGCAAAGGGTTGTGGCCACAACAACTGGTCATTCATTTAAATACCAGAATTTGTGCTCACACGAGGTGTACCACTGAGACTCCTTTACTGATCAGCCTGTCCAGCTTGTGAGGGTAGTATCTATAGTGAAGTGTGAGAAACCAGGGGGTTCCTGCTTCTCCCTTAAAGGTCCTGTTTGCAGTCCCTGGTAGCTCTGGCGGACATAAATCATCCTGACTGGCATTCTCTTGGCTGGCTATTTACTGAATCACATGTTCCTCTTTTAGAGTATTTAATAAAAATATTTCAGCCATTTCTGGGAATTAATTCAGGAGAAATTATAACTTGGCCTGTGTTGGTACATCCTTAAATGATGGTTTCCTGCTTGCTTTGGAAGGGAGATGGGAGCCTGGCAGCTCAATGTCACCTCTCAGGTGACAATGTCACCTCTCAGGTGAGATTTTGTACTCTTGGGAACAGGTCTGGGTTGGGGTGCTGAAGAATCTGTCCCCAAAATAGCTGACAGTTTAGTGGGTAATTTTTGCTAATGCCACACTTTTTCACAATCTGACTAGGGAAATAGCTGTTCTGGAACAGTAAAAGACAAAGTAAGTATGCTTAAACCCTAATGTATTACTACGTGTCCTGAGAGGGGTGAGCTGAGGTTGCAGAACTGATTTCTAACACTCCTCAGTACATCAGGGCTTTGCTTTACCACTTTTAATGCTATTAGCCTTCCTGTTAATACAATTGAGATGACTGCCGTAGCTTGTGCTTGAGTGATAGAGACAGTTTTTTTATGAAGCTTTATGAGGAATAGCTAGGAAAGCACAGCCAGAAACCCCACATCATCCCTCTGTGCTCTGCTAACAGGGGCTGGAGGAGGACCTGGAGCTCTGTGGGGCATGAGCATCATCTGGTAAAGCAACTCAGCTGTGCATCCAGAAGCAGTAGGAGAATGACCTCACTGAGGACACCATGGTAGGGTTTGTGGGTGCAGTTCTGTTATTAGCCAAGAAGATAAAGTTCTTCTCTGAAAATTTCTTGGGTAAAGAGATTGCACTTTATTTCTGCGATAAAGCAATATTTTGTTAGCTTTAACTGCAACATCCAACACGTTTCTGGAAGTAATAAAGTTCAGCTTGGCTGATAGAGCACATCTTAGGCTAGAAATACCTTAGTGATGCTTCAGAGGGACAAAGTGCTCTGGTCTGGGATTTTTCACTATTCTATCATCTCTCACAGCAAAACATTAAATTCTTCCTTTTACCGAAATAATCTCAATTTTCTGGCTATTTCTGGTATCTGCTTCTCAGCTCCCATTCTCTGCCCTTGACAAGGTGATTTTTTCTGATCTTCCTGCTGCCTTTGATTCACCTATTGTTCCAGCCTCCTACAGGGCAAGAGGCGTTCAATAGATGGTATTCTGGAAGGCACGAATTTCAAGCAGTTTTTCTTGAATTATATGCCCGGGGTTGCATAGAGCAACAAAGCATGGTACGAAGATATCACTCTTGCTGTCCCTTCCTCACGTGGGCAGGTTTTTACGCCGTGACATCTCCTGATTGGCAGGATCTGAATCACGTTCATTTTACATGAAAGGCAAATGAAGGGATGGGTCCAAGACAGCTTCATCCATGGGTCCAAGGACTTCATTCTCATGGCCTGAGTTCAGCTGGGGTTTAAAATGTTCCCAACCTTTTTTTTTTTGCTTGCTCTCTTTTGGGCTGATAACAATTAGCCATTTCAATCTACTGCTTAATTTAAATACTAGACTAATATTCAGTTTGAAGCACTATTTGAAATCAACTTTATAATTAATTCTTTGGCTATTTCTTGGGGGTGGGGGAGAAATGATGTTTAATGGTATATGGGGAAAAAAAGTTATGGTATAGCAGTATTGTGGGGATTAATGTTATCACTGGCTAATGCCAGGTGTACAGATGATATTACAACCTCCTTGCCTTCTTCAGATGTGTGCTATTGATTGTTTCATCGATGACTGGTTCCTTGCTGAGTTTCATTATGCTGCGCAGCAGAGGGTTGTTTGTGTTGTGTCGGATACATTTGACCTGTGATTGCCCTATGATAAGTAGTAGAGAAAGTGATGATTTTTATTTTATTTTTTTAAAAAAAAGGAAGCACAGATGTTCTTATAAATGAAAATAAGTAGAGAAACTCTAGCAGAACTTAATCATTTATCCCCCTATGCTGAAACTTCCTTCTGAACAGATTTGATAATTCTTAAAGCAAGGCATACATGGGCAGTTTCCTTCTCTTCAATAAATTAAAATCACTCTGTGTGGCAGTGTTTTGGGCGATGTGTTATCTGACTTGTACCCAGGTGATGTTGTGATAACAAGCAGCGCAGCTTTCAGAGGAGTTCCTTACTGCACCCCAGCCTGGCAGCCTGCAGTGACATTATTTATATGCCACTGAGCAGGAAAATGGTCAATGTAAGTATGTAGTGCTTCCTGAAAAGACAGTACCTACTCCTACCGTGAGCACTTTTAATCATTTATCTCCCTCATTCAAACTGCTATTGCTTATCCTATTGCTTATGAGTGTCCCAGTTTTGCTGTAACCTCAATGGTTCTTGAGTAAATGTTGAAATAAGGGCAGCTTTGATGTTGGAAAGCTGTAGCAGAAGGCGGGCAATGCTGCTGACTTTGGGATATATTTGAGAGGTGCCTCCCATGCGGCCAGGGCCGCAGCACTGTGCAGCTCTCCCTGGGGTGACTGCAGTGCAGGGAGAGGGGAGGCTGGCAGCGCTGCTCTGTGGGGAGCACGGGAGCAGCAATAGTTTAATTATCCCCCTGAGTCAGAATTTAGAGAAATAGCTGCTGATATTAACAGGGATGGCAATGCACACAGAACTGATGCAGACTTGTTCCCTCTCTCCTCATCCTTTTCTTGTTTGGATTTGCACAGGAGCACTGGAACAGCGGTGCCTTCTGCAGGCATTGTTTTGCCTTTTGTTTGTTTTTGTATTTGTCATTTTCCCTGTGATTACAGTGGCATTTTCTTTTCAATGAGTTCTCATGTAGTAAATATACGGAATGGCTGGCAGGCTGTAATGAAAGCCCATCACATTCCTTAAGCGGAGGGGAGCTCTGTGGTGGCGGAGCTGGGCACCAGACCGTGGTGTGGTGGGGACCCTGAGCAGCAGCATGGGCAGCAGGACCATGCCATCCTCTTGTCTAAGGTGGCTATGTATGACTTTCGAACCCTCTGCAAGGGAATAATGCACTTCTCCTGCTGGCAAAGGGCAGAGCACAGCATGCAGGCTGGACCAGTTTTGGGGGAAACCCTAACATCTCTTTCCTCTTGGAGCCTAGTGGGTATGTTGCCTCCAGCTCATGTTGAACAGGTTTTGCATTTGCATTTTATTGCCCCATTCATAACTTTCATTCCACTCTAACATAACTGTTAAGTGAATCTCCCAATTTACCAGCTACAATGCATAAGATAATTCTCTTTCTGCTTTTTACTTTTGATGTAATAATGATTGTACTTTAAAAATGTTGCCTAAGAAACAGAGACGACTTCCTTGGAAGCAAGCTGAGGTGTGGCCACTGTCCAGATGGAGCTAAGAAGGCCCGTTAACCGGTAATAGTGAAACAGTTGGTGGTTCCCAAAGAATTATTTCTCCACTTGTTAGTGGAATGCTAATTCCTCTAATGCCACGCTGAAAAAGCTCACACTGAACTACAAATTATCTGAGATGAATATTTTTTTCCTGCTTTCAGATTGCTTGTGCCAAGTTACCAATTATCAAAGATAGGTCTCTTTTCCTTCTCATGTATACTGATGCACAGCATCGTCTCTGAAACGAAAACATCATTTTACCATTACTCCTGGAGTACTTGGTCGTTTCCTGGGGAAATAATGATTTTGTTGATTCCATCTTGCTTCAGAGGACAGCCGAGATTTGGGTCTTTGAAGCAGGGTGGCGAGGAATTGGCAGAGTCTGCTGCAGGCTAAGCTCCTTGCACCTGTGCTATTGCATCTGTCCCCAGCTCCCATCTGGAATCAGACAGCCTGAGAGCTGGAAGAACTTGCTGTTGCAACAGCCCTATGTGCCCAACTTGCCAGTCTGTCATTAAAATGACTCACCAATTTAGCTGTTTTTCAAGTTCACTCTTACTCTCCTAGGTCCTTGGGCTTCAATCCATAATGTGAAGCACCCTAATTGGTTTGAGTTTTGTTGTATTATTTCTTTGGTTACTTTGTTCCCACAACTAGGCAATTAACGTCTCCTTGGAGATGACTGTGGTTGTTTTATGTGACCCATTGTGGGTTGTCTTTGTAATTTGTCTTACCTTCAGCAGAAAAAAATACCTAATCACTAAGAGTATAGGCAATATATAAATCATTAAATGAAATCTATGAGAACATCTAATAAAATCAAAGAACTCATTAGAGTATTGAAGATGAAGTGAGGCTCCACGCAGTCTTGCAGGGAGATGAACAGGAGATGGGCTCCAGACAGAAACTTCAGTCTCTATCAGTCTTTTGAAGAGATGGCACTTAGAGGACCTGGGATTTGCTTCTGACAAGTCTCTCATGTTAAATATTTTCTTCTGTTTTCAACACAGCTGTGCATGTTGTGTCAACTCATTTAGGTGTGGCAAAGTTTCAGCCCAGCAGAAAGCTCCAGGAGAGCATTCACTTGAGCTGAGAGATGCAGAACTTATGAAGTAGCTTAATGAGCTCCTCTGCTGTCCCAGTCTTTTGCAATATTGAGGTTCTGCTCTGTGTATTTACATATTTTCCTGGTTTCCAGCCATGTAAGTAATAAATACATTAAATGAGACTGTGGTCAGGCTTTAAAAAAAGACAAGTTTAATTTCAAGCATCCTCAGGTTGAATTTACATAGTCTACCTACTGGCATACAACTCAGTGAAGTTGATTTTTATAAGCCTGACAGTGGTAATTTTCAGGCATCTAGTTTCTTCTGAAGTCACCTGTAAACCTCTGAACATAATCCCTAAATCCTCACCCAAACACCAACAAAATCTTACTGAATCTCTAAGGGGGGAAGGAGGGTGGTGGAAGGAACCACTTGCTTGTCTTGCTGGGTGGGGTTGCATTTTTGTTCATTCTTTCATGTGGCATACATATTCCTAAAGTCAGGTCTTAATTTTGGAGCTTACTCATCCATATTTATTCTTGAATTCAAAAAGACTACTAGTGTAAGTACATAATCTTACTTTAAGCTTTCTGTATTTTGTTGTTATGATTCGGATGCACTTAATCTACCTTTTTTTCCCCATAGCAGGCATGAATAGTAGTAATATCACTGATACCACATTGGTATGAGACCAGGGAAGGGAGAGAAACAATCACATTCTTCTTTTAAGGCATAATGCACTGTACCTTTCCTTACTCTACATTTTTGATTACTGTATTCATAGTCATCTCGTGTTCCTGTGCAGCTTGAGCTGGATATCAGCCAAGCTCAGACTGAACTACTTCGGGCTTTGGGAAAATGCAAAGCGAGCACACGCATTCATTAAGGAAGAACAGCCTTTCCTCGGGAAGAGATGGACCTGGAGCACATGGTGTTAAATATCTGACCTGAATAGATGTAAATGTCAAGTCTACCTCATGCTCACCTCAAGTCAGAAGTTTAATGCAAGGTGATGCCATTTATAGATTTTTTAAAATTGTATCACTACTGTATATAGCTGTCATTATGCACATCGGTAGTATATCCTTGACTTGACACCATGCAAAAAGCAGCCTTTGTAGGGAGGAATATGGGGGTACTTTGAGAGGGAGCAGCAGGAGTAGGGCTGCTCCATGAAGGAAGGCAATCCAGGAGCCAAGGCTGGCCATGCACAGGTAGGGGCAGTGACCTTACCCATGAGGGCACAATCCCACAGCACCAGTCAGAACAGGGCTGGGGATAGTGGCATGTCCTGTTAACAGCCTGGTGATTGTCAGAGAAATAAGGTGATGGGCTGGGTCCCAGGTCAAGCCAGGAAGTCCAGTTATCCAGCCAGGATCAGAGCTGAGCAGACACCGGTCTGCATGCAGCATGGCTCGGGTGAGGATTGTTATAGAAGCCCCATCCAAGGCTGCTCAAGGTTTTTAGGAACTGCTGGTACTCTCAGGGCCATGAGTATATGTGGCAATAAGAGGCCAGGAGGACTATTTCCTGATCAGGTAGTGGGGTCACCAGCTGGCATCAGTTTTGCTTTGGTAGCATCATATAGCTAACGCGCGGGACTGAACTATCAATGCTTACAAAAAATAGTTGTGGCAACAGATTTGTAAGTACATTTAATAAATGAAGGGAGAAATAATTAAAATGAGCATATGATACAGTGGCCCAATCTGAGAGAGTTTAAATACTGTTGAAAATAAGCTCTGGTTTTTGTCTTCTGCAGTACCAATCAAAATCCCAGCAGCATGTGTCCTGATTTACATCTAAGCTGTGGGTTATCAATTCAGTGTGCATCTGTCTCTTACAGCAAATGCCTCTTTCTGTTCTATTTTTTCCCCCGAATAGAGAGATTGTATTCCCTAAATACTGGCCCTTCAGTAGGGGTTTCCCAACTGTCCCCAGTAACCCGGTGTGAAGGTAAGCATGGGTAGCTTAGACCAGGAGGTACTGGTGGGGGTATAAGGAAAAGGCATCCATTGAACAACCTTGGTTCTTGGCCAAGTATGTAGAGCATAGAGACAGTATTGGTGTCCAAATCACTCTTACAATTTGGGGTAATTTCTAAACAATTACAGGTCTGAATTCCCCAGCATACATACTGCCATTCTGTACATCTGTCATGCTTGGGCTCAAGGTGTCTCCTTTCCAGTGCTGTAGCTGCCCTCACCAAACAGTGCTTTAGAAACGACATCGCTTAACCTTCTGTCAGTTTATCTTTGCCGGAGAGCTGTAAATCCTAGGCTCTCCTTTGGGGATTTTCAATACTTTTCACATTCTCTTGCTTGAAGCCAAATGGTGCTCTGTTCTACCAGCAAAACATTGCTGAAGTCAATAGTGTTATGCTTGCTTTTTTTCTTTTTTTAAATGCATATCTGAAATTCCCTGCAGGCAAAAGAGACAAGGAGATGCTGTGGTTCACAGCTGAATACAGGCTGCTGCTTTGGAGCTGCAATGGCTCATCTCCAAAGCACAATAAAGTTGAAGGACAGGAAAGGATAAGCAGATCATATACTTGCTTAAGCATCTCTTGCATCATTTCTATCTCTGTCTTCAAATGTTGTTTTCCTTTTTGACCTCAGATGAACATTTCTATGTGAAAGAGGTAAAGGCACAAACACTTTTCACCCTGTCCACTTATCTTGAATATAGCTTATGAATATCCCACAGCTTTTACTGTAAAGAAATTACTAAATCAAGGCCACCTGAAGTAGATTACTTAAACATGAATGATGCAGCCAGTTCAGACCATATACAACACCTTTAATGAAACTAGCCTCCTTCAGATGCTGTAGATGCTGTTAGAGAGAAGAAATGCATTACTGAGAAATGTGGTCAATATTTCTATGACTTGAGATTTTTGAAGTACAACTTCAAATAATCTGCAGAGTAGAATCTTTGTACTACATACAAAGACTCCCTAAATCTCTCTATACAAACTCTTATTTAAACAGAATATTAAATAATCATCCAGCACTTGTACCATTTTTTTTTAGCAAAACTTCAGAAAATCTTTGTGGAGATGCTGCTTGTTTAACTATTTCCAGACTATTTCATGACAGAGCCTGTTGGGTAGACTGTCCTAATTGCTGTGTGACAACCCAAAATGCTGGGTGGTATGAGCAACTGTAGTCACTGATGCTAAAAAGCTTTAATCTCTAGTATTCCTTTATGATCTTCCAATAAATGCAGTTTCTTCTAGTCTACAGATATCTGCCTACTTTTAAAATAGTCTCTACAGTGACAGCAGTGTTCGGAAAAGTTTAAATGACTGATGAAGTAAAGATATCTAGCAGTTTCACAAATACTTTCTGGATTTTTTCAGTTCTTGACTACCTGAAATGATAACATTTCCAATATCAAACTTTTTTATTTTTTTTTTTTTTTTTTGGGGGGGGGGATACAGGATGGGTTTTAAAACTATGCCTGTGATGCTGAAAACGCAAACTTAGTTCAAGCAGCAAAGAAGGATGTTTGTGTACTATCTACAGAAAAATAATTCTTCTCTAATGTCAAGTATTTGTGAAAGATGGGCAAAGACCCCTCACAGGTGTCACCAGGGAAAATGAGCCTGTAGTTACTAATGAGCTGGAAGGTATTGCTCTGAAAGCAAATCCAGCTCAGACCCTGAGCAGGCAAACTGCTAGCAGTGGAAAAGACTTTAAAAAACCAACAAACAAAAAGCAAAGGCTGTGTTCCTCATGGTCCCACCGGACTATGGTGATTCTTCCATCCTGTCACTTGAAAAGCCTACACACTTTGTCATCCCACATAGCACTGCTCTGAAGTGAGTAAACAAAGTAATTTCTTACCTTTTCTCCATCTTATACCAGATCAGATTTGTTTATGCATTCTTGTTGTCTGCATCAAATGAGGAAATCTAAATATCATTTAGAAGTGTCAATTGTTCTGTCACCTTGTTTTTTTCCCACGTGTCTCTCTAAGGTGTTATTTGTCCTTTGGAAAAGATGAGGTTCTGTCCTTTCAGTGTTATTTGATGTGAGGGAAGTTTGGTGTTAACTAAATAGACATCATAATGCATCTTGAAAATAAAAGTAACAGGTGAAATGTAAATTGTGCAATTAGTATGCAGCCAGAGACGCAGCAGAGAAGCAACTGCCTTTACTTTGATTGCTCTAATTGCATGCAAGTTTAGTCATATCTTTGATGCCCCTGAACAATAGCAATGAATAACTGTGGTCCTTTTTTCAAGTGGACTCTCTAGTTGACAAAGTTTTAGTATTATAGTCTTCACACTGAAGGGAAATCAATACCTGAAGAGGAAGTGCTGAGTATATTCTGTTAAGGCTGTCCCTAGCTTTGATCAAAGGTCCCCAAGTATTAGGAAAGTCTACTATTAAAAATCAGGTTTATTCACTATAATTAAGGTTTTCACTTGCCTTATCTTGATAGGTAAAATAGATTTTTTTTTTTTTTCTTCCAACATAAGACTCTGAACTTCCTGTAATTATTTAACAGTGGGAATTGGTCTCCAGCAATAGATCAGGAAATATCCTGGGACACCTAGTTAGTCCTTAAGCAATGGGTAGTTTGCAAGGAGGAAATAACATGCTGATTTGCAGTTATAATTGAGGAAAATTGCTCAAGAGGATTCTGACAGTACAGAAAATAGGCCAATTAGTTAACCAGCTCTGATCCTCCTATGATTCATGATTGCTTCCATTTAATTTTGCTGTCACTTATGAAGCAAGGTTAAGAATAGATTAGCTTCTTCTAGCTATCTCTTAGCTTACCTCTGCCTGGATTTTGGTGGTGGGGTAGGGTAGGATTGTGTTTTTTGTGATTGTGTGACTTGAGTCAAAAATCAGAATTTCTCAACATTGTGTTTAACACTGACTCATTGTAGTTGTATAGATGATGATTAAAACTTTCACATACAAATGTTTATTTTCCAAAGATAAAATGAATCCCAACAGTATGTTAATCACACTTTCACACTGTTACCTTACAGTGCTCTACCATAATCAATATTAAACAAGAAGGACTTAATAAAACCACTCAGGCAATATCCTGCAGCTCACCCTTGGCAGGGCTCAGTGGTGATGTGGATTTGGAGGCTTTAAAATGTCAGTGAAGCCACCCACCGGGCAGCCCAAAGATGCTGCTCCCTATTTAATTTAGGTCTGTGCCCCTCTTTTGGGTCTGTCCCATTGTCCCTTCAGTGCAGGGAGTTAATTTGGACACGGGCATAACCTTGGAGATGCTCATTGCCTTGCCTGCTTCTTCAGCTGCCCCAGGGAGCTCGTTTTATCCTATGGGAGAGGAATTTTAAGAGACAGGCCAAACACTTCCAAGTTTCTAAATACTTGGTAGGAGTGGAGGTCTCACACCTGCCCAGTGCTGGTATCTGCTGGCCTCAGTGGTGGTGCTGGCCTGAGCCTGAGCTGGGCCTGGGCCCTGCCTGAGGCCTCCGGGTGATTCGCTACCCAGGCCCTGCCCTGCAGCTAGCTGGGGCCTGCTTTACATGTCAGCTCTTCCAAAACTGCAAATTAGTCACTGCTTGATAGATGTTCTGTCATTCTTAAGAACACAACAGCTGGAACTATTGCCATCCCATTTATTTCATGATTTTTATTTCATGATTTTCTTATCACAAATTGGATACCTCCGAAGGAGAATAATGAATCACCCTATTACCATTTACATTAAGTAGAACAGCACCATCACAATAATGTTATTTTTACAGGAAGCAGATGTATCAGAACAACCAATCCAGCCCACTCTTTTTACCTCAAAAATCCATGTTGTGAGGTAAATACACAAATGTCTGGGCAGCTTGCTTCTTCCTGTGAACTCTGGACAAGCAGGCAAACGGAAGGGATGATTAGAAGTTATATTCAGTAAGAAGGGTTGTGATGCACATCTAACATTCAAAGAAAGCTCCTTTCATACAGATGCAAAAGCAGAGCAGCTATCTTGTGAAGCTCCATGTCTGTGTTTTTTCTTTCCCTGGATACAGAACCCAACCCTCCCTTTCTAGCAGGAGGTCCGACTCAGGTTGTTTGCTGCTGTGTCCTGTCTATCCTTGCAGTGCAGGATAGACAGGACACAAATACAGTGGCAGAAAACTATATTTTATACCGCTGGCAGATGAAATGCATCTCTTGCTTTGTGTGGCAACACAAATGGGTTGCACGCACAGGCAGTTTTTCCTAAATTTCAAGAGCACTTCAAGAGTTCTATTGAGTTATTTTAAAGAAAGGCGTACATGCATAATTTTTGGGGTGGGAAAATTCTATTTCTTAAGTGTAAACATTTTAGCTACTAATGTCAGAGAGCTGTAGCCATTATCTCACACAGAAAAGTTTTTAATTCAGGCTGAGCCAAGCTTCCCACATTCACATCTCAAATGCCATTTTTCCAGGAACTCGTGGGAGTGGTGTCCCCCCTTAATGGGAAGCACAGTCTGGGAGTGGGCAAGTGCAAATGAATGCAATGTGTGCTTGTAATAAGAGGTATCAAAGTAGAGAATACTAGTATGAGCTTTATATAGTTGAAAATGTGTTTTGAATTGACAGCACAGGTTTTTTTTTTTGTAACAAGTACTGTTGTTGCTTACAGCCTATGTGATTTTCATTGACTTATTCTATATACTCTATATAATAAAAGTTAAGGAGTAGAACAAAAACAACTTGCAGTTTGAAGCAAGTTAATAGTGTTTCATTAACAAACTGTAAATAGTAACAGCATAAGCTAGATGTGAAACTGCTTTCACAGACCATAAATGCTTAATGTTTATTACCAATAAAAGTCAAAGGAGCATTTAGCAAAGCAGTTTACCAAACAAACATTAAATACTTTAATGCATTAGATTCAGTGGACAGAATCAGGTTATTTAATTAACAATGAGTAATCTATTAGGGCTTTATTCACCACAAAGGATCTGCAGCTTCACATGTTAAGAGCTCACAAAAGGTGTATGGAGGTGGAAGAACAACGTGGAGGTGCCAAATATAGAAAGCCCCAGTAGGCTACGCATTTGCTCTTTCAAGACTGATATTGCATGGCCTTTGCATGTGCCTGTCTAGACTTGAAATCTCTTTCTGGTTAGTGCAAAGATTCTGGATAAATCACTATAGAAGCCTTTTAGACACTATCTCAATCCTCTCAGTCATGATCTTCTGCTGCATGATATTTAGACCACCTTAAAAAAAACAAAAAAACAACAACAACAACAAAAAACCAAACACACACACACACAAAACAGAGAAAACATGAAACAAATGACTAATAAGAATAATTTCACATTTAAATTGTGAACCTCAGTAGCAGAATCTTCCTGGATAGAAAAAAATTACATAAAATCAAAATTAGCACTTGATATGAAACCAGGAAGCCCTCAGAAGCTGAGCTAACAGTCTCTTTGGCCTTGGTGACCTTGTTTGAATTGCAGCAAATGTAGGAAGCTATAGAAGATAACTACCTTTGTACACTGATACGATGGGCAAAAAATGCTAAGACTTCTATGTCCCAGTAAGGGAAGCTAAGGATGAATGCATGGCCTAATGAAGGCAATGAACACTTAATTTCACTGAGAAAATCTTCACTACAGGTCTCCTGTGAAGAAGTGAGTCCTGCTTCAAGAGACTTTTCTCCTCCTTGATTCAGTGGTCAGGAAGATGGGGATTTAATTAAAAACATGCACCTGAAAAACTTCCAAGGAGAATCTGCTTGCAGGATCTCAAACACCTTCCTTTGAATGTGAGGAATTCTTCCTTGGTAATGCCTTATTCTCTTCTGATGGAAACTGTACATCTGCCAAAATTGGGCTCAAAGTGTACTGACAGCTGACCATGGATCACATGAATCCCACTAGATCTGTGAGGAAGTCTCCAGTTTAACAACTCAAATGGCATCTGCTCAGTTTCTTGAGAAGGTAGTCTAATTCAAATAAGTGTCTTAACATTTTTGCCAAGATTGCAAACTTGGTCAACTTAGCTAGCTGTGATGGTCGCATTAAAATCAAGCAGAGCATATGAATAAAGGAACAGTTTGTACGCAATTGGTTGTGCGCTGAACTTTTAAAGGTGAAAAGTCAGGACAGCAGCAAGGATTAAACAAGTCTCTCTAAAAAGCGGGGTAGTTCAATATGAACTTTGTAACTTCAGTGTTTGGAGCCTTATTTCAGTCTTCCATTTGATAGCAGTTTATGATTATAATAATCATGTGGCTAATGTTCTGTAATTCAATTACTGCACTGTTGTGAACATTAACAATTATGTAGCAGAACTGAAACACAGTGGGACAAACTGGCAGTATTCATATATCAGTTAGTTACAGCCTATTGCATAATTACTGCAGATAAGTTACTGTTTAATCCATAGCAACATAAGGAATGAATTACAACAATAATTATGTGGTTAATACTGCCTCTTAAAATGAATAAAACATACAAAATCAAATTTATAGCAAGGCTACAGAGGACCTACTCTAAAAACTGTGTGCTGATTCTTCAAAAGAGTATCGACTCTTGGAAACTCAAGATTTACTGCTATCTATTTTGGATCTGTCTTTACATATCCAAAATTGTTTTCAAAGCCTCTTTTGAAATATTAGAATGTTCCAGCTTTATCGTAATATTTATTTTCAATTTAAAATAATGTTTTAAAATTGCTACCATGTTTTATGTAAATGCTGAAGTGATTCATTTAATGGAATCCTGCTTAGGACCTTGTGTACTGCTTTGGTCACTGGTGACCATCACTTTTTGGCTTGCAATGAAAACAGCACTGATTTGAGGTAGGTTGGCCACTGTTTCACTCATACACTGTGATGTCATTGGTGTTAATCAACAAGTTACCACCTTCAGAAATCACTACTTTTTTCATCCTTCAAGTATTTGTATCTCACTCAATGTCAGAGCAAATTGCATGATTGACGTTCTAGTCTGCTTATCAAGGATCTCATGCATTCCCTTTTTAAAATCAATATTTAAGAATAAAATAGCCCTGCAACAATTTATTTTATCGGTATAAGTAAAAATGGTGTCTAATGTTTCACCTGGAGAAATCTCTTGAAGATTAAATAAATGGCAAAGCTGATGTAATTGAAGACAGGTTTGGCTGGTTCAGCATTCCTTGTGTTGGCTGCCTTTGTGCAAGAAACAGGGCAGAACTAGAACTAATTCCAGATGAGTAGCATGCAAAAAGAATTGTAAAATGTTCCAAAAGCAGTGAATTTACTGTGGAGACCGTGAAATGTAGCTGTTTCATTTGGTTTTCTAACCTACAGTGATTCAAGTCATGGAAGTGTATCTTGTTGGGAAGAGCTAAAAGTATACTTAACAAAAACTGGCTTTAATGCTAAAGAAAGAAGATGAAATAGTTATTACAGGTCAAATTGCAGTGTGCCTACAACTTGTGAGTAAGACTTGAATTTATATTTGGACCGATGCTCCATCAGCCCTAGGATACTGAAAGGTCAAAGTACATTAGAACTATTACAGATCTCTTGTCTGGTCAGAAGTGTCAGCCATGTCAGTTAAATTTGTTCCAGGTATTTGTATTTCTGTCAGGCTTTATTATCTGAAAAAATAGATTCCCTGTAAGTTTATGGAAACTTATGGTGGAAGGTGTGAAGCTAAGTACTCCAACAGACCTACACCTAGTGCCTTGCTTGTGTTTGTTCTGCTCTTGGATTTGTGCAGAGCAGAACTGTGAGGTTTCTGTGTCTGATAATGGTTTAAGTACTTTCATTGACATAAATTTCTTCCCGAGAAAGGTTCAGTACTTGTGCTGCATTTTTCTGATTTTCTGGATGTAATAAAAAATTGAAACCATCTAATGATAGGATGTTGCTATAACCTCACTTTAAGGAAGGTATAATTTTGTTAGAGCTCATTATTACTGTCTTTACTTTTTAATTCCTGCCTGAATGATGTAAATTGAAAGCACTCTTTTAATTTTCTCCCAGTCATAAGACAGATCCTGTGATTAAACATTATTTAAGTGCAAATGTAACTGCTGAAGACACAAGATCATTTTCAGGCCCAGTGTGAAAGCATTGGCATGTTCAAGTAGCAATACACTCCCTGTGCAAAAATCTCTTCAGGTTCTCTTATTTTCTTTATGGTGGTGTCCTCAGCTTTCTTCCATTCTCACTTCTGGCTTTGGTAAAGCTGTCCCAAAATACCAAGTGCAAAATACAAACTTCTCTTCAAACATGCTTCCAAGTCAAAACTCAGTGCTGAGTGTAGGAAGAACCAGAACTGCTCCTCAGATCAGGCTCTGAAGTCTGTTTTTGTTTGGTAGGTTGTCTTACCCATTAATTTTTTTTTAATCATATAAACCAGTTTTCATTATTTTCAGACTGTAGAAACTGTTAGCTGTCAAGATACAGCCAAAATAAGCCTGATTATTCTAATGCCTTTCAGTATGTATGTACATGTGTGTTTGTATAACCAGAAATAAATCAGTTATATACATGAGAAGCCAAGTCCATGTTTTTCTGTAGGAAAAATGTTCAAGGGAAGCTGCCTGATATCATCAAAACTTACATCTTACATATCTTGCACCTATGTACTCATTACACCTGTCTCCTCCCTGGGTCTGAAAAGGCAGTTTTACTATTGGCTGAGTTGTCTTGCAGGATCCTCTGGTAGTGTCAGTAATTGCTTCAAATCAGTTTAAGTTCTGACCTGCAGTTCTGTTCTGCCACGCAATAATTAATGGCTGCAGTGAGTTACCAGAAAGATTCCTACATGCAGAAGACATCTTACAGAGAAAATTTGTCTTAGAACAAGCAGTCAAGCTGCATGATACCAGTTTACCCCGTATCTGGTCGCAGTCAATATTGAAATGTTCAGGTATCCACATTTCTTGTTGACTTCTTCCGGCCTATGTACATCCAGGTGCATTGTCTTCAGAGTTTATGTACTGGGTTTCTGGAGAAACCTAAGAGTGATAATGTTCTTCAGGTCTGTCTTCTCTGAACTCGAGTATATAGGTTCGTGGTAAAGCTGTTTTCCCTGTATACACTTGTATCACTAAGCATTTTAACTGCTTATCAGTGCATACATACAGAGTACATTACTAACTCATCACAATTGTAAAGTAACTTTACCTCACTTGTTAGAAGAGATATGGGAAGCATGTTTGTCATTGATAAATTATTAGTATGTAACAAGCACCTAAGTTACAAATGGTAAGGAATTTTGTATAAGCTGAGTTTTATTTCTGCAAAAGAAATAAACTTTATAAGTTTTGGCACTTCTAACAAGAGACTGGCAGTTCATAGACTGAGTCAATTTGTGATAATATTAACAAGAAAACTTTTATTGAACAAAACCTTTGAGAAAGTGTATGGTGCGAATCTGGTCAACTTTTTATAAGCTTCTTCGGAGAGCAGGTTGTAATACTGTACATGCATCTGACATTCCAGAGACTTTATCACTGCCTCATCAGGTGAGAAGTTTGGCAATGCAGGTTCAACTCCTTCCAGGATGAGAATCCTCCTCCTTTACATTTTTGCAGAATATGTTTCCTTTTTTTTTATCAAGATAAATTGTTTACTGTGTACAATTCCCCTTAAGATCATTACGATGATGACAGCATGATCACCTCCCATGCTGAACACCTGGCAGTGGGTGTTAGGTGTTCATCACATGTGTATCTGATACAACACTAATTTTCATGCTAACAAGAAGAATGCTACATAAGGAGTATCTCCCTGTGCCTGTATATATATATATATATATATATATACATATATATATATATTTTTTTACAGATATCAGAGCTGAATAAAGCTAACCTTTGAGTAATATTTTTGAGGCTGTAACATTTTTCATGATGTCTATTCAGTATTATTAACTGTGAACTGAAAATATTTCATTGTAAGCTTCATTAATAAGGTCTCAGTTAATATTTGGCTGCTTTCTTCAGAGATGTCTCTATTTGGGAGCCATTTTCATTGAAAAATCTAAAGTAGCCTTTACTCATGAGTGCTCAGACAAGCTTTGTGTTCAGTTTGCATGCTGAGTTGCAGATCAGCACATAAAACTCTGTTAGAAAACGCTAGATATGCACCAAGTAGATATGCAAAGTTTTAGAACGAGCATTTAGACTCTTTGAAATCTTAGCCTCGTTTTAAGTTGCAAAGTGTAGTTAAATACTTATGTCAGTCACCAAACCAAAATCATCAAAGTTTGACATGCAATCAGGATTATATTGTTAAAAGCTTATCCTGTGTGCTAGGAAGAATCATTTTACTATTCCCTTTGTCAGGACTTGTGTGATTAAAAGTTGGATGCACATACATTGTTCTGCTGGCAATGTGTGCAGTGCCTTCTGAGCAACAGATTAAAGAATCCCTGTATTTTAAATACATTTCCTTTCTTTACAATGTGAATCACATAATCCCCTTCTTATCCATTTTAATAAGCTGTGCTTTACGCTGATCTAGTGACTGAACGTTTGATAAGGATTATAAAAATGTGTTACGTTTATGTTAAATCACCAACATTGCTCTTTGAATCAGACTTCAATAAAGTATATGGAGATAGATGTATTTCCTTTCCTTGGCCATTTTCGAAAGCACTGATCACTCATCTAAGGCTATTGTACCATGGCTTCCAATTATAATATAACTTGTTATGATTGTGCCTATTATGACTGCTTCCCTGGCAAAGGGCTCCAAATGTTTGGCTTCCTGGTTGTGATGGGAGGATGGAGTATTTGCATACAGACCACTTGCTGTTGGCAGTAGGATCATCTTTTGCAGCTAGCGCTAATGACGAGCCTCCAAATAATTTGCAGAGCATAATGAGCATGCCCTCCTCCCTCTTCATCTTTTCAGCTCAAGCACCTTCAGCTTGCAAATGTCTGCAGGTTTCCTGATCTTGGTACTTTGGAAAAAGTGGTAACTTCATAACTTCACTCCTCATATCAGCGGTAGGTGTGGATGGGAGTTCAGAGGTGTTTGGGGGTAGCATCATCTACCACAGTGAGGTCGGATCCAGAAATTTGTTATGTAGAAAAGTGAATCAGGTAAACTGAAGCTGTGCAAACCCCTTAAGTTTTATTGAGTTTCTGCCATGCTTTACTTGTGGCTGTGATGTATTATTGAAACTATTAGCAAACTTGGAGCAACTTGGACTTAGCTCTTCCTCACAGTCTTGCTCCCCTCTGCTCCCCACCACTGCCCCGAGTGTGCTGGTTGGGTGCCACCTGCTACAGGGACCCTGCAGGTGAGCATTAAAGACTGAGCTATGGCTTGGCACTTCTGACAAGAAAATTGTCCCTGAAAAGGAGCTTCATCAGCATTGCTCTTAGCTGTCCTGGAAGCATTCCTACCTCACTTTTTGCCTCCTTCACTCCCTCTGGAGCAGACCCAGGTACTCTGTCCATCCCCCTGCTGCAGGTCTGGGTGTAGGCACCAGAAGTGGAAGTGTAACTCTGGGCTGAATCTCACTGAGATTTGAGACTTCATTGAGAATATGTTCACCTCCATCATAACAAATACACTGCTGCATAAGTGGCATCATCTCTATGTTACTGTAGTACCTTCCCCACTGGTCCTCCACCTAGTGACTGCTGAGGAAGGCAGGATGTCTTGAGATACCACCTCACCCCACAATAGGTGAGGATTTCTAGGATCGTACATGTGCTGCTGTCTGATCATCTTACCTTGAGATGGTTTTGCAGATAAGAAGAGGAGATTTCTAGCCTCACGTAATCTCAGTAGACCAGACATTAGTGCAGCAAGACAGCTAGGGCACATCAAGCTTAGAGGGGCGTGCTCAGAGCTGCTGTATTTCTAACCCTAGCCTGGAGATGGCATGAGTGGGTGACAAAACCAAGCTGTGCCAGTTCCTCCACGAGCTTTTGTTCATGGTGCAGTCATGCAATGAAAGGCCCTGACTCACTTCCTGGGCAGGCATTTCGGGACTGGAGAGCCCTCCAGCAGCTCCTGCCCATGCTGTGTCCAAGCATATTTTCTCCTTGACAGATGTATTGTATCTCTGTCCTGATATTTAGGGTCTTCTCATTTTTATGGGGTTATGCCAATATATATTGCCCCACAGTCTCTCTAGAAGAATCTAATTATAGCCATCTGGGATGAACTCAGATGAGAAATTAGAGTTAAAGAACTTCCCTGCCATAGCCAGCTGCTTTGTTTCTGCTCTCTGCAGACCCGTATCTCTCTAAGGTTCAATTTACAAGTTTCTTGCCAGGTTTTGTTGTGGATGCTTTGTACTGCTGTTCTTCAAGTGGAGAATTAAAAGTGAAGCTTGAAGAATCCACAAATGTCTTCCAAGTGAACTTGAACACTGTCAGGGAGGGAATTCACACATGGAGAAGCCAAATAATCCATTGCTTTCAGTGACAGTGATCCCAGTAGCCCAGAAGCTCTTCCTGGAATAATAGGATGTTGTAACACCATCCTTTATACAAATGGGTTATAAATAGAATAGCTATAGAGAAATGTCTCAACAGTGCTTTAAACATCAAATAACCACAAGTCTGCATAAATAAAACATGAAAAAGAAAGTCTGGATCTGCATTCTTTTATCCGTGTATATAGCCTTGGCTCGAGTACATTGGCCTGTTACAGTCAGCAAAGAAATGCAAGTGATTGACATGTGTGAGTAAAGGGTTTGGTAGGAGAGTCTGAGTTTGTTTAAATAATGTGTTTATATCGCAAATGACTGTGTGGAACCAGAATTTAGACTGAAGACCTACAGAAACTGTAACTAATAATGAATAAACCAGCCATATAACCCTTGCCAGTCAGTCAAAAATAATGATTATTAGGTTGTCTTAATTTGTATGTGATTGCTCAGTAAGACTGAGCACTTAATTCTGTTAAAGAGATAAAGCTGTTACAGGAATATAGGACCCAAAGGATATTCATTAAAAGATATTTCCACTGTAATGCAGTAAGCAAAAATCACTGTATTCAGAGTAGCCCTGTCTCGTGACCTAATGCCTCTAGGGAAACGGCTGGCTCCTGTTCACCTTGGTGTTCATAAATGGTGATGCTGCAGTCTCTTAGGGCTCAAACCAGTTAGAAAAATACAACCCCAGATGTTGTGTAGGATGCAAAGAGAGGAAGCAGAGCTGAATTCTCATTCATTGTCAGAGAGAGAGGTGGAAACTTGTGGAAATTTTACATGTGTATGTTGTCTTGGGGGGAAAAAAAGTCTTTGCGCGCTTGGGCACAATATCAAGGTAAACCTTTCATGGGAAAATCTAGGCAAGTCCATTGAATCCTAGTTAGGAAGCACTTGACAGTTAATTGTCATGTTGACAGGAATGAATCTGTAAGAGAGCAAGTCCTTCCAAATCAACTCTCCTTGCCTCAGTGTGTGTGGTGTGAGCTGTGCATCCCAGCTCTGGGCAGGGTTCGATCACGGAGCTGTCAGCTACCTGGGCTTTTGCTTTTCTACAGGAATAACCCTTCCTGGGCTTTGGGTTAGGTCTTTATTAATGACATATCCTGGTTTCATACTGGGAAACAGTGTCTTAAAATGCTAGACCATAGCACTGTAGTCTTGTTATCTATAGAAAAACTAATTTAAGTAACTTTACTGGTTTCTTGATGAGTATAAAAAATATTTTCTTTGTCCGCTCAGAGCATTTGCAGTCAGATTTAAGGCTATGAATGATACTTGTTTGATTCAAAAGATGGTGTTGTTAACATTGTAAAGCACTCCTGAGCATGTCTGAGTTTTTATTATAAAATAATATAAACAGTACGTGTATACAGTACACCTGATGGTATGGAGTAACAAACCAGCACTGGCAGCACTCATCTGCAGTGTCTTCACCCGTTGTCAAATTCTAGCAGTTGAAAACCTGCTTTTAGGGCCTTAAAAGTTCTGAGTTTGGCTTAAAAATAATATTTTAATATTACTTTCTGCCTTTTTTTTAATGCAAATAATATGTAGCTGCATATGCTTTCTTTAGGTGCATGTGGATGAATGAACGTTAATGCATGAATGTGAGTTCAGAAAAGCCGTTGGAATAGGTGCACATCTTGGCTACACAGTAAAGAATGTAAGAACATCAGTGGTATAATTAGTAAAGCAATAATATTGTGAAGAACATCCTTATTTCACTTACTTTCTTCGTGAATAGTGCTTTGCTTTCTTTTCTGCTATGAGAATTATCTTAAGACTCTTGCTGAATTTTCCTTGCTGTGTTGCTGAGTTTTTTTTTTTTTTTTTTTTTCCTGCAATGACTAATAAAAGACATCCTTGAAGTTCATGGGAGAGGGGGAAAAAAAGGAAGCAAAATGAGGCTGTTACTGCCTGGGAAATCATTTTGCAATGGATAAAAGGTCACGGTATTTTTTTGTCAGTGGATTTTCCTGTTGGGAGTATTTATCATCTATAAAGTGCTGCATCTGCGACCTTTGTGAGTATTTTATCAATAACAAAGAACTGAATAATTCTACCATTTTTGAAAAACCACTCATCTATATTTAAACAGTACAGAGGAAAAACTCTTTGGGATGAGAGCTCTGTAAGCAAGTTGCATGCAGTAAATGCTGCTGCTTATTGCCATTAATAACTTAACTTGCTGCATTTGGTCGAAGAGGCAGCAAGGTGCAAATGATCTCTTTGTTTTATTAGCTAATTAATTCAGGTTTATGTAAGCTGTTTTATGAGTGTTTGTCAGTCATCAGGACACAGGCTCAGGGAGCACTGCAGAGCCGGGGTGGGACGCAGGACACCTCCTGTGGGCTGTGTGGTGCGGTTCCTGCCTGTGGGATTGCCTCGTGCCCCATGTCCTCCCTCTGACTTCAGCAAAGGTGAAGGAGATTGAATCCAACTGGTGTCACATCCTCAGGGAAAAAACCCTTATTCAGGCCAAATGCTGCTTCCACTGCTGCGTATATTTTGGTGGATCATTTCCACAGAAAGTGTTTTATTTTTCCTAATTGTATTTTATTTTTTTATTCAGTGCAGTTCATTCAGATGATGCACGTTTGCTATGTTGTCTTCTCCCCTGGGGCATCAAGACAATTTGAATCTGGATGGAAAGCCTGAGTGTTTTTGCTCATACCATTAAGTAATGGCATTGCACACCAGAACTTAAATTTCAAAAAGAAAAACTTCAGTGAATCTGAAAGGGTCTGCATGAGATACAGAACATGTTAGGAGCATCCAGTGGGATTTGATTTGAGACATGTCACTAGTCAGAGCAGGCAATTGACAGGGTTACTTGACTTTACTTTGGGGGAAAATAACTTGGTCCTAATAAGTGTGTTTTGAAAGTCAAAACATGTTTGTATAAGGGGAGGACTACTGTGGAAGAATAATTAAAAGACTGCTTGTATTATTAATAATCTGATTAAACAGCAATGAACACTCAACTGGTTTCTAATTCTAAGATTAATTGCACTGGGTTAGCTAATTAGCAGGCATTGAATAAACCTGTGAGAATGACTTGTTTTTTGAAACTTTTATCAGAGGCAAAGCTGAGGCAGGATCCCAGGCTCATTAGCAGTGTAAATAGACCCAGCCGCTGTGCTTCAGCCAGCCGGGCAGCAGCACTCAGCTGCTCTTCAGTTATCACAGGAATTGTCATAAATGTAAGAGAAGCCCATTTTTCTTAATGAGATAATGTAGTCTAACAGTATGTGCTGTGGTATTTAATGGTAAGGCAGGTAGGTGTGATAGTAGGAATTAATGGCACGGCAGTTTGGGGGGAAGGGGGTATTGCTCACACTAGTGTATGCACAGGGACTTGGTGATGATTAAAGGCTGTGCAGTCTTAATTTTTTTTTTTTTTTTTTTTTTTTTTTTTTTTTTGTGGTTTCTTGAAGTGCTTTTTCTTCCTCCTACCTGCTATTGTCTGTTTTGGTATTTGGGTTGTTGAGATGCAATGCTGTAGGATGGGACTTGTATGGGAGCAAACTGGGAAGGGGAGCTGCTGTGCAGGGGGCTGATGTGCAGGGGGTACAGGAGTGTATGAGGGGATTTTTTTATTTGATGTGACTTGTATTGTGAGGGGAATGTCAATATGTCCATAAGCGTGTTCTAGTGTTATGTGTATAATGGTACGTGCCTGGAGCTGTTACCTTTAGCACAGTTTTTTTTGGAGTTTTCTTTCTCTGTGCAATAAATGCCCATATATATGCTTTATCTATAGAATCAGTATAACTAAGAGAAAAGATGAGACTAGTATTTAAAACATCAGATTTCTTGGTTTTCTAGGTTGTGTTGAGGAAAAAAAAGTGTTTTCTTGGCTTGGGTAGCAGACTTTGATCTCAAGTGGGTTTCATAGCTGTGTAAGGTGGCACAGGGAGGTGGCCCTGCATAAGGACTCTCTAGGGGAAAAAGACTGTTGTAGAAGCTGGAGGAAGAGAGAAGGTAGGGCAGTTGAAGATAAAGTCCCATTGTGAGGGGTGTAGGGAGCTCTGTGGAGATGAGACTAAGGCTCTAGAGATGGATAAGGCTCATCTGCTAATGAAAAATGTTTCTGGATGGTATCTTGCTGTGACAGCTTGTGCTCAGTTACTCCCTTCCAACAGCTCTGACACCCTCATGTGGGTGCTGAAGCTGGACTGGATCCTGCACCTAGTATCTCTTCACACGGGCTTTGAAGATAGGTGAAATGAACATGTGAGGGTGGCTTTGGGGACCCAGCAGGGGCAGCATAGCTCAGCTTGTTCTCAGGGAAACATCAGCTTCAAAGAGGAACTGCAGCCTTCCTAAACCTGGGCTGCAGGCATGAAGACAGAACACACGTATTAAACAACAACAACAACAAAAGTCTAAAGAACTGTTATTGTTTAATCTTATTCTGTAGAAACAGAGACTACAACTTGATTAATTTTTCAATGTGCCTATAAAAAAAAGTTCTTAACCATTTTGGTGGAATCCTAAAATTTAAGCCTTATCCGTCTTTGGAGTCTGTGTCATCTCCATAAAGCTCTCTACACCCCTCACCATGTGATTTTAGTTACAACTTCCCTAAGACCTCTCTTTCTCAAGTTCTTTTAGATATTTGCTATTGCAGGTGAGAAAATACAGCAAAATAACCTTTGGCATGTGTGCTGAAATAAACAAAACAAAAAGTTGCTAACCTTCTGTCATTTCCGCTTCTGTATTCCTCTAGCACTTTTGTGACTGAGTTTCAAATGATTAACGCTTCCAGAAAAATCAAGGTTATGTGAATGAGCAATATTTTTGTGGCAGTATCTGTAAGAGCACTGTTTTGTTGGTATAGTGTGTTTCTGTGTGCATTTAAGCAACTTAATATCCTAACAGAAAGATATCCAAGCAACCCTTGTTCATTCAGTGCTCTTTATATTTGAATTTTGTCTTTAATTTTAAGCCCTTTATGAAAAGAACAGTTAACTCCTCTGACTGTGCAGTGCCTGAAGTCACAGATGTCTGCTTTTTGGGTCACAGAGGTGTCCCTGTGACGTCTGTATTGCTGTTGTTTTGGAAGGACCTGCACAGTTGCTAATTTGGGAACATAAACACTGTCGTGTGACTTATGGATAATGACAGTTAATGTGCATTAAACTCTGAAATTTTTATATTTTATTTACTGATTTAAAATAGCATGATTCAGACAGATTTGAGGGTGAGTTAGAAGCCAAGGTTCACCCAATACAGATATGAAATGGACATTCTGGTCTGCAAAGGCTGGTGAGTCTGAATTGTCCCTTCTCACCCTGTCATTGAATTGACTCTGTTATATAAAATTATAAGTGATTTTGTGATGCCTGGAATTTAGCTGGATGCTCTATAGGAACTATGGTACAGGCGATGTGGTTGAAATAGCTGCAGAATGGGAAATAATGAAATAAAATTGCTGTAGTCAAAAAGAAAGACACATTTCATAGCATTCTAGTGACAGTGGAGTGCAAACAAGAAAAAAAAAAAGAGCGATTTGAGATAAAATGTCAGAAACTGAAAGTCAAAAAGTGACCCTCCCAAACCTGTTTAGTACTGTTTGACACAACCTATTGTTTAATCTCACTTGTCAGTGTTGCAAAACACATTTTCAGGCATCTTGAGATGCTTGTCATCTTGAAGCAGCATCTCTTGCAATGTTTTGTTTTTTTTTTTTGGCAAATGAGTCACAGAAGTAATTAAGAAAATGAGTCAGTTCTATTACTAGCCAAACAGAAAATTGTCAAGGAAACAGTATGAACTTAAACTTTTAAGAAATAATTTCGGAATTCTCAGGCTGTCATTAAGGCCCCACCATCTGACTGCTTTTGATGGTAGACTTCCACTGGTAGTGATTGCTCTGGCTTTGGGTTACTTTATATTAGATATTTGAAAGATTCTGTGTCTAAAATAAATCAGAAAACTTAACACAAGTATCTAACTGTGGAAGCACAGCAATCTGAAGAGGCCAGAAGTGACTTTGTCTTCATCTGACCGGTGATGGCAATCGAGGTTAATGCAATAGTTACCTGGGTAAATAAGAGCTCACTTCTCTGCCATAAGTAACTTTGGATGTTTTCTCTTTCTTTACTACTACTTCCATGAAATAGTACTGAGCTTCCCCTTTCTTGGACCTGCCCCTCCATCACTTCTCAGCTATCCTGATTTTTTTTTTTTCCTCCTCGTACCCACGTGCTTCAGGTGAAGCAACGTCTGAGCACGTATAGGATGAATCAAAATTGTACAGCTCTTAATTTCTACCCGAGTGTAGAAGAAAAGAAATGGAACATATAGATAGAACAGCAGTTGCTGCTGTATCTATGTTGAATTCTTTGCATTTGTGGACTCATGAAGTCTGGGTAGATGGCTGTTTTTTAGACAAAATGATTTGCATTGCATCTAATCAGTGTTAACTGTTTTGAATGAAAATGGGATTGTAGTATTGTTTACTTGAAAACTCTGGAGACAGCCCAGCTACAAGGAAGTACTTAAATTCCCTCCTCTCCTCTCCCCATGGGATTATTTAGTGCTTAGTGTCTCAGAAGCATAACAGAATATTTCTTACCATAAATTTTAATGGGGCGGTACAGTAAAATATGAAAATGTCAATACATGTTTTCTAAATATTTAACATAATTCTCTTGCTTAATTTAGATCACATCCACAGTTCCCTTGAAACAAATTTAAAGTTTTACAAAGTACAATGTAAACTGTACAAACAGGTTTGTGTACTGACACTACTGAATAAGGAAAAATTAGTCAGTTTCCAAATTAAAATTCAAGGATTTTTTTCATGTGCCAAACCAGATAAAAGAACTAAAAAGTTACAGAGGAGCTGTAAATGTTTTATTAATGTTTTGGCTTTGCTTTACCAATAATGTTTTTATTGTTTTCTTCTCTTCATTCTGTATACATTATTTTTCTTTTGTAGTTTTGTTGACAGCTCTTAAAATTAAAACAGAAAATTTAATCTGGGTCTGCATACACTGGGAATTTTAGTTCACAGGCTTTAATCTCACAATTTTTCCTCCTTTGCAAATTATTTCTTTAGGTGGGAGCCAACATATGACTTTGCTATAATGGGAAGAGCTGTGCAATAAGAGATTGGAAGGAGAGAGGAGAAGGCAGGTGTTGAGGTCTTCTCTTCAGTCAGGTTAGAAGAGTTGAGGCAGTATAAGAACGAGGAAATTGTACTTTTTTTCTCCTGCTAATATGTCTGTAGGAGTGTTGGGACTGCTTCCTACCTCTGCATGCCTGTTGGGATTCTGGGCATCTCAAAATCCAACAGTTCCTCCAGCCCTTCCCAATGTTCCCGTTCAGCCAGGTTTGTGCTGCTTAAGAGCTCTGCAGTTCCTGTGGAGGAGGGCTCTGTTTAGGGCCATCTAGTTTATGAATCCTGTTTTGCCGTGCTCAGTTTTGCTCCTTTTACCTGGTGTGTTAAACAATCAGTGGGTTGTAATGCCAAAAAGGTTCTGTGAGTCTTAGTTTTCTCCAAAAACTGCAATAATCACTGACAGTTCACAGGGGTTGTTACTTTTATCCTTCCCAAAGGTAATAAAATCTACCAAAATGTGGTGCTAATCCTGTGAGTTTTGCATTAATTACATAAATAAAAAGAGGATTGATTGACGTCCCTTATTTATTCAATAATAAGCAATAGGGGATAGGGTTATCCTGTGGTAATGAGACCCTGTGGTGTTATACAATTCATCATATAGATTAGTTCCTTGAATTCCAGAATAAAATTAACTAGAGCCCTTCCCAATGCTTCCCACTTTAGGATTTTGCTGCAGCAAAACGTCTATTGCATGGCTTGGTCTTTGGGGTCTTTCTCCACATGTTTATAGAGATAGCATACTTTATACACAGGCATGTTTGTATTCCTTCTATTTTTTTCATCATAGCAGGAACACTGAGTTTGGTTTGTATCCTATTTACTTTAAATTTTCAGTTGTAACTTTGCCTGGAGCCTCAGTGCATTAAGCTCTCCTTGCCAAAGAGATCATGAGAGCGTTGAGTCAGATTTTAAAATAGCAAGCACCAGAACCCCGTCCGTGCTCCTCTTTTTCTTGGTTTCATCTTCTTCCCTTACACTCCCAGTTACTCTGCCTTATTCTGGATGCCTGTCAGACTGATATACCTGCAAAAAGCAGAATTTCCTCCACCGTGCTTTTATTTTGAGGTGCCTAAACTGCAGAAGTACAAAATGTCCTCAGTCAGCTCCTTTGATCTCCCAAACGCTCTGGGCGCTGGGAGCTTTCAGCTGCGCTCTGCACCACCTCTTCTCTGCAGTGCAGTTCACAACCAAGTGGTAAATTCCACTTAATACGAAACAATAATCTAAGACCTTAAAAATACAATGCACTTGATTTTTTTTTTTAGTATTTTAAATAAGAATTTTTGCACTAGGTATTCACTATTCATACGCTGCAGCTTGAGGCTTACTTACTATTTACTATGCAGTCATTTCTTTTCCTGGTTTATTTAAGAAACATTAAACCCCCCTAGATCAGCACCTATCCACCAACAGTTTAACTTGTTAGAAATAAATTTGCCCTCCCTAACAGCCTGTCCCTTAGAAAACTTTGGGAGGATGCATATCCCTTAAACATCCACAAGTCTGGCTCTCCTTAGCAGGGAGGATTACAGTGGTGAAAATTCCCTGCCTCCTCCATCCCAGGCAAATACTGTCCAGAGGAGCCCTTGGGAGATGAGGTCCCAGTGATCAGGACTAGTTACAAAGCATGTTTAAGTGATCCCAGTGTGAAACCTGATCTCAAGATGGAAATCATCATAATTCCTTCTGCCCTCTAACATGGAGGCAAGTATGGCTCGCTATTTTTACCTTCTCCCCAGCACTCCGCTGCAGCCCTCAAGGGCAGAGTTTAATGGCAATCTTTATGACCCTTGTCAAAACTCATACTTTTAAAACAATGGGAGGAGAATTACCGGGGGAATGTAGGTCTGGTGTGGGGCAATTTAACTTTCTGGCTAGAAGGAAAATCCAGGACACTTAAAAATATAAACCAATTTCTACCGGTTATTTTTCACTTTAAGACAGTAAGGCAGCTTGTAAAGCCTATCAAATGCCTGATGTGAGCTCTAATGAGTTTTAACCTTGCTTTTTGCACAAAAAGCTTTGCAGACTTCCTGTGCTTGTTGAAAAATGTGGTATTTATGGATGCACAGATTGTTTCAAAACCACTCTTTAAAATCCCTGTGGACACCAGCACTGCTAATATTTATGTGCTAGCATTTGAATCTTCCTAGAAATGCAGTTTTCAGCTCCATTTTTTTTTACTTCCTACAATATTCAAGAGGTGAGTTAACCTGTGACTGCATCAGAAAGAGGCTACCATCAGGAAGATGTTGTTTTCTCTTGGTGGCCCACAGTTCTCTGATGTCCTCCTAGAATTCAGATAGGAGGAAATAGCTTTGTTCCCTCTGACTAGGAATTCCAGAAAGATAGATGGACCTGAGCACAATGTCATACATTTAAAAATGCTGGAAGACTGATTTAGTACTTGCTGACAACTTGGGTACACACTATAATCTTGCTTCAGACATTGTCTAGAACAGTGCTGTCAAAATACTGTTTGGAAAGTCACTCTTCGGGCAGCCTCAGTGACAAACTTCGGAATTAAAATCCCATATGGTGTGATAAGTTTCTTTTTAAAGAGCTGAACGCGGGAGGTATCACCATGAGCTGTGACCGTGCCATTTTTTTTTTTTTCCGTTTTGGAGGTAATGGGTATGTGGCGTTACATAGCATCAGTAAATAACATGCAATACTAAGTGTTGAATGTAAACTAGAGTCATCCCCAAGCATATGCTCGTGGGTTTTGTTGTTGTTTTGTTATTTACTAAAAAAAAAAAAAAGTCTGCTGCCTGTCCCCAGGGGCTGGATTTAAAAGAGGAAAGCCAGCTTTCTTCCTGTTGGAGACAAATGCCCTGCACATGCTGCAGACATGCAGAAGCAGGTTGTATGGGGACAGAGGAAATCAGCCTAGGAGGCTGAATTGTGGTCAGGGAGGGAGGGAGATACTAAAGGAGCATTTGGACTGTGTGACTGTGGCTAAGGTGATTATTAATAAGTAGAGATTGTGCCTTACTTTCTGGATGAATTAGTTCCTCCAAGTAAGAAGGTATCTTTCTCCAGCTGGAGGGAAATTGTGGCCTCAGGACAAGAGTCACAGAATGGATTTCAGTAGGGATGGAAGGAAGAAAGAGCATTTATCTGAAACAAACCCCTTTAATTTCTGTTTATATCCTCTATATGTATGCTATTACAGGTACCTGACGAGATGGTTCCTCTCTTGGATGAACATTAGAAAGTCTGGCCTCATCTTTTTTTCTTTACTGTTTCCCTGATTAAATTGCAAATATTCAGAATCACCTTGTATCTCAAGTATGAAAGATCAGTTCAGTTTGCTTTTTTTAAGCCATATCTTTCAGCATTTGAGCACTATTTACATAGCCTTAATCGTAGATTTAAGTTGCAGCATAGTATAATGCCAATTTCCCTACCATCACTCTTCATACCCTGCAGAACTTCCTGCATTTTGGCCATCTGCTAAATTAGAGACAGAGAAAAGGAGCAAACACCTGAACCAAGCCAGACTGATCAGAATCTTAAAGTACGTTCAAATTGTCCAGTTGCAAACTGAACCCCCCTATATGCATATTTACTTGGTGGGAACATACCTATGAGCAACTTTTACACTGTCTGAGCAAAGTCCTTCCCCTTCTGCCTACTGTCCACCTATTTTGAGTGCAATAACACAGACTGTCTAGCCATGACCTCTCTTTTATTTGAATTAACAGGGAGATGGCCTATGTAGAGATGTGGAAATAGCAGCACACACCTTGTAAATGTGGGTCGGCTCCTGGTTAGATCCTCGGTGATACATACGCCTTTCTTCTTGTTTTCTGTGTGCTTACATGACTAGAGTAGGAAAAGTTGTTGTGGAGGAATAAATAAAATTCACAGTGCTCTGTTTCTGTAATCTTGGCTGTGTCATGCAGGAGAATGAGCAGGAACTGGACACGCTTCCTTGGTAGGCGTTGCTCTGAATGCACACAGCACAGGCTTTCCCCAGTAAACCCAGGCTGTAATGTTGCTCCCTCCAATTCCAAATTCCAATAAAGAAGCCTGTTTCCTTGGGTGTTATGTGACCGCATTGCCTAGTGATTAATGCAGCATGGCACCCCTTGATGTGCCCTCCTGCCGTGGGAGTGGAGCGAAGCATCCTTACATCTGGTAGCCATGCTTCAGCTCCTGTGGGGGAGATGGCATTTGCCTGCTGCAAGGGTTCAGAGGGCCTGAGCAGGTTTAATTTAATAGAGGTTACGATGCAGGGTTTTGAGATGTGTAGCACTGTATTATTTTGAAGTATTTAAAAAAAAAAACAAACAGATGTTTAAACTTTATAAGTGCTAACGTATAAAGCACCAATTAAAAAAAACAACCAAACAAAAAGTATAGCGTTAAAAAATTCTTCAGCTGGGGAAAAGGTAGCAGTCTTCTAATCTACCTTTTTTTTTTTTTTTTTTTTTTATTATTTGTAGCAGTGATCTCTTTTCTAATTGTTAATTATATATCTTAATTATCTTAGTTTTTACTAAAAGAAAACACTGTTATTTTTCCTTGTGAGAGGGAGAGATTTTTTTTTTCTAACCTGCAAGCAATGAGAGCAATATGGTGTTTATTCAACATGTAGAGGCAGGAAGAAAAATCAAGAACAAAATAAGCAGTCAAAAACTCAGCTATGAGGCTTACCATTACCAATAAAATTTTACCTTGTATATAAAAGCATGTGTGAGTCTTTCAGGTCAAATCCAACACACTTTTTTTTGTGCTTTATTAGTTTCTTTGATGTCAAAGGGACTAACTCGAGCTGTTGAAAATAAAGTATGAATTACCTCTTTGTGTAATGAAATATAATTTATTATTTCCAGAAGCTCCATCAATTCTGTATATCCTTGGGCAAGTCTGATATTTTGAGATGCTCGGAAGACCAATAAGCAACCTGTATTTTCACTGCTGGCCTAGCTGAGTCTATAACCTACAAAAACTATACCCAAGGACTCCTGTTGAATATCTTTTCTGCTCTGTTGCTATTTACTTCTGATTACTTGTAATATTATAGATTTATTCTGGATGTGAGTGCCAGTTGCAAGACAAGATATTGATTCAGAATACCTGGTAATAGAACAGTAATTGCTTTGCTTTAAAATTAAGTGACCATACTCATTTTAGAATCTATAGTATTTCATCATTTCTAGTAGTATCTCATGATATGAAATAGAAGAGAATCCACACCCAGTAACCCTCACAGAATCAATAGTTCATGTTGTATTTCATGAACAAATGACAATTATGAAAACTCTTTTTACCAGAAGTGCATCTGATTTAAACAAATGTTTCCTTTCCAGGGGGTGGGAAGAAACAAACAAACAAACAAAAAAAAAGCAAAATGTACCTTTTGAATTATTTGTAGATACTTGCATATAGATATTAATAGAAACTATTTTAATTTTTGTTCATATAATTCTGCATCAGTTTTATATTACATTAATAAAATGACTTCAAATTAAATATACTCTATAGGTTCTTATGAATACAAATGCAATACAAAAGAAATAGTCTTCAGTAAATAATAGGTTTTGATCTCCATTAGCATATTTAATAAGTAGAGAGAGAGGAGAAAAAAGCACTGCTTCCAGTACTGATTTACTATATTATGTTGGAAATGGGGTCTGGCGTATTTCTGTTTTCCAAGATTAAATTCCCTGTGGCATGTAAATGTATTTTCTAAATTGTGAAGTCACTTGCATTTTTAAAAACATCTGTTTATGAATATTGTTGTAATAATAATTACTATTTACAAAGTTTTGATAAGGAGAGTGAAATTTTAAATGAAAAACACTGGAGGGAATGGATTTTTACCTTCTGGTCATTACTGCCACAACTTATTCTTCTGCAGTCTGTCAGTTCACTTTTCCCCCTTCTTATTTTATCTCCCCCTTAAGTGCATGTTTCCTTTCTCATTTGTTTGTTTTTTGCCTCTTACCAGGCGCATGAAAAAACGAGACTGAGGCTACTGTATTACAAGGTCTTGCTTGAGATGGGATGAGTGAAAGGATTTATTGAGGGACTTTCACATTCAAAAAGATTAACTTGAACTTCCATAAATTTGGAGGAATGGGGAACCTGGTGTGACTGCTAGTGACAACGTACTCACGTGGTGAGTATGGAATCACCACCAAATATGTACCAGTTTACAATAAATTCAGTCAGGAATCCTATCCTCTGGTTCAGAACCATGAAAAAAGAGTTGGCCACATAGTTTTGGGAAAAAATATCTAATAATTGGTCTTGATGTTCAAAGGAAGAAACAATAATTAAGTAGCTTAAAGTGTTTTTCTCTTCCAGCTCCATTTATCTCTGTAGTGGAGCTGAGGAGGGCTTTACAAAAGATGCCCTGAATGAACAAGTGGAAAAAAAACTCATTATGTTTTAACACCTTGAAGGAGCTGTGCTTTTTACAGTACAACCATTCTTTTTTCAGACCCTCTAGCATCTTAATAAATTAAAGACCACAGTGCTGAAACCAATTCATGCAAAGGCTACTTTAAAGTGTTTTTGCAGTGCAAAAAAACGTATCTTTAAAGTCGCTATAAAGGGGTTTTTGTCTACATGTAAATCAGCCCCAGTGTATCATGACAATTCCCTGACGTTTTGAATGTTTTTAATTCTGTGGGCACTGGATCTGAGCTTTCTGGAAGTAATGGTAAGAATAACAGGAGGAAAAGTTACTTTGGGTTCGTTATCCCCAGGGGGGAGAGTAATGCTTTTGTCTTTTACATCATACATATGACTTTTATACCACGTTTGTTTTGGTTGTAGTCGAATATCCTACATTAGTTAGTTCATTGAGCAATGTTAGCATCAAGATTGTATTTTTTTTCTTCTTTCATTTTCTTGTTATCAGAGTTGGTTGGTGAAATGTTTTTCTTGCTTTTTAGATACTACATTTTCACAGCTCCTGGAAAAAATAGGCTTAAAGGAGTGTATATCTTATCCAGAACAGAAAGGACATGTTTGGATTTGCCTTTCCAACTGTACAGGTTTATTTTAGACTTTTGGACTCTGGCCCTAGTAGTGTCCCAAATTTTCCCAGAAATTTCCAGATTTTTTTTCCATACAGAAAATTTGTCTTGAATAGAAATATTTCATCTGCTTCATAGAGCTAAAGAACTTTTGTTGTTGTTGCTTATATATGTATTTTCATCCACCTAACCTGGAGGGATATAAATGGGAATGGAGATTGAAAGGAACACTTCATTCTTTTTATTCTCCAGCAGGCTAAAATATTAACATAAACTTTTAAAACTATACTCATTAGCTTTCAGCAGGACAAACTCTTTCTGAACTGCACAGAGTGCTTTGGGGCAGCCACAGAGAGGTGGCAAGAGGTCCTGCAAAATCACTGACTGTCCTTTGGCTGGGAAGAGTATCAATGGCTGAATGGGGCCTTGGAAGGAAATGTGTAATTTCCACGTTATCAAGCTTAAAGTTGTTCAGAAAGCCTCTAGATTATGCTGATTGCTTCAATTTTTATTATTAATTTAAGAAAACAAATGCCAAATTATTGACGTTCTTGTAGAACTGAAGTTGGGATTTTGCATAGTTTACAAGGAGAGGAGTAGCAGTCACGTTGTAATCCCGTTGCAAGAGGGCTCATTACTTGTAGCTAGTGCCTCCCATTCACTTTACAGATGATGCCATTTGTTTGCAGAATAGAATTGCTTGAAAAACTTGGCAACATTATCACCCTATCATATTTCCTCGTGTATTCTGTATTGCTTAGTGTCTGAGCATCACTAACTTGCCTCCTTTTTTTTTTTATTCTTTCTGGTTACTGCAGCTGTGATAGCAGGAAGCCCCAGGCTAAGCATTGCTAACAGCAAGAATGCTTTTAAGGCTGCTTCAGGAGTAGACAAGTGCCATGCATGGCATGTGTATATGTTATCCCCTCCTCAGACTTTCTGTTGCTCGTTCTGCTTCTTCTGGAGGAGAGTTTCACTCCTGGCAGCCTTCCTCTGCAATCTAAAACACCGTCTTTGAGCTCCTCTTGCCCTGAGACAACGGGGAGCCCTGTCAGCACTAGAGGAATCAAGCATTTCTGGAGAAAGTAAGAAAAACCCTGACAATAAAAAGAAGATCTAGCAGGAGAAATAAATTGAGATAGTGGTGGAAAGAGGAGGAGGAGTGTGAAGAGAACATATAAAGGCAGAAGAAGAGAGAGGATCAAAAGGGAGGGGAGATGAAAAGCAAGAGCAGAACTGTAGGGGAGAGAACAAGGAAAGCACTGCAGCAGCAACAAAAAGCTTAGAGAATAAATAAATAAATAAAAAGGTCCACAAAAAAACACACAATGTTGGTATGTTCAAAATTGACTTTTCTTTAGCTCTGCGGTGCAACAGTATGCCCAAACTTAGTTTTCGGATCTACATAGTGGGAAAGCAACAATCTAACAATCTTGGCTATTATTTTAATACGAAGTGCCAAGATTGACAGTGAGACTTTCCCCTATGCAATGGTAGATGTCTTGTCTCCTTTGGGGACAAAAGACTATACTTTCCTTTGTGAGGTCTATACTTACATCCTGAAGCTACTCTGCCTTGCAGAAATAATGTGTAACCAGATGTATAAGCTGTGTCACACACAACCTGCAGTCAATTCCTGCCTGCTCACATTTGCCCAAGAAAAAGATAAATATTCCTTTGAAAGCAACAGAGAGATTGTGTATCTGCCTTTTTGTATTACCTTTAAGAGTAAGAAGATAAGTGGTGTGTTATTTTTTGTCTTTTAAAGTGCCATTTAACTTTCCCAAGCAGCTGATTACATATTAGGAATGCAAGGACAGGAGGGTGCTTTTTGTCTTATCTCTATGATTTATTGTTGAACTCTCAAACCATTGGATTCAGCCACCTGAAACCCTCACTCACCTTAACAGAACTGAAAAGTGCTTATGATTTTGATGTATTCTAAAAATATGTTTTTTTTTTTTTTTTTTAATGGAGCACAAACTTAGTATAATGGCTTTCAGATCCCTAAGGAGAAGTTTTTCCAGCCTGATTCGCCTATTGATATTGTAAGATAATATATTTTCCCTTATGGTTTTAAAGCCCAGGTTCTCAAAATCTGAGCTTAAAAGAAATTCATCTGGAACTTGAGAGTTAGTCTATAAGGAAGTCATGTTTGTAAGGTGCTGAGACAGATGCCTGCAGACTGCACAGTCTGTATCCAATGGAAAACAGCACCTTCATATTAGCAATGCTGGAACAGAGTATATCTAATATGTAGTTTTATAAATGTTTGATTTCTACTTTTTTTTGAGCAACATTTGTTTTATGTCTGCTTCCCTAAGGTAATGGACATGGCACTGTGTGATTCATCACAATATGGCATGACAAGAAAAATACCTCAAAGATACAATATGGTTATCAGAAAAATATGGGCCTTTTTGATATTAAAAACATATAAGGACGTAGTCTAGAGACGTAAATTCACGTTACTCCTATTGGGACTAAATGTCATTTCTGTTTGGATAAGAAGTGAAGAGTGTAAGTGCTTTAAATTGTCAGTGAAACCACATGATTTATCATGGTCTGCTGACTGAAATCACCTCCTTCGGATCTGCGGGTAGTGTTTAACCACCAGCATAAACAAATACAGGGCTGAACACTGCTGTCTGCACTCTGGAGGGGAGAAGGACTCTGAGGTTTGGAGATGCTGCTGTACCCCAGTTCAGGCTCCTGCTCATAGGGAATTCCCTGCAGCTTGTATGTGGCTGGGCCACTGCTATTTCCTATATGAAAGTATTGCTACGCTGTCTGGGAGCTGCTCTGCAGCTAACAGAGCTCCTCCAACTAATCAGAAGTCACCTTGCTCTCCACAGCAATGTTCCCTGCTATTTTGGGGAACATCACAGTAGGTGTTTCCCTGTTGTAGTACCAGACACTTCATGTTCCTGCTCCTCAACAAGATGGCAAGAGAAATCAAGGGGAAACGGTTCAGGGGTTGAAATAAAGACAGGGAGGTTGGTTACTGTTGCGAGCAGAACAGACTTGACAAGGGGAAAATTAAAATACTTTATTGCCATTAAAGTAATAGTTGGATGGTAAGAAACACAAACAAAATCTTAAGCACCCTTAAAAGAAAGGGGGTGACCGTTTCTTCCCAGGCTCAACTTCATTGCCAGCTCCTTTCCCTCCCCTGTACCCCAAGCAGAGCAGGAGGATGAGGATCAGGGCTGTGGTAAGCCTGGGACAGCTCCTTTCTGCCCTCCTTCCCCTGCTCCAGCATGGGCTCACCTCAGGCCACAGGAGCCCCAGGCCTGGAGCCCCTTCTGCCCTGACCTCAGGGCTGTTTCTCACGATTCCCCCCTCACTGCAGGCACCATTTTGCCCCCTTTGAAATCCTTTTTCCCTCATGTGCTCCCAGCACTGCTTCTGGGCCCTATGGTGGGGCTGTTGGAGCCGGCTGGCACTGGCTGTGACTGGCCTGGGGCTGCCCCGGCCTCTCCTCACAGCGCCCTGCAGCTCTGCTGTCTGTGCCACGGTGTGAATCTAATCCATTCCCTGAGATAATTCAGCATCTCCATCTTTCCAAATAACATTTTGACTTTTGGAGCAGGTGCTTGCAGGAATCCTGGGCACTTCTCTGCAGGCTGTGGGGCTTTTCAGTGTCTGAAACCTTCCTGTCCCTCTCCCTTCTTGCTCTGTGGCTGTGGCAATGGCAGCCTCAAGTAGTGCATCATAGAGGTCCCAGGTGGAGCCAAGACTTTGCAAGGCAGGGTCAGGACTAGCAAGGCACCTGTTGGGGCTCATGTGAGGGTTTAAGATTAGAAACTCCTCTTGAAACTAGGGGCAAGGACAGGGACAGACCCCAGGCTTCTCATATCTATCCCCAGCAGTGGGAGTCCAGATCAGAGCTAGCCTTGAGCAACCAGACCCCATCAAGGCAGCAGCTGTAGCACCTACTCTTGTGCTCAGGGCCAACATTGCTCTCCTGTGGTGACTGGGTCACCAGAGGCAAGTCTCAGGTTGGACTGGAGGAAGGCAAGTTCTGCCCATGAGGTGAGGAGAGCCCCTAGAGCCACAGGGTATCCCCACAGCCTGAGGCATGGCTACATGGTCAGCAGCCCCAGCCTCTGCCACACTGGCTGGAAAGCCCTTCAGTTTCCGGAAAGGCAGAGCTTTTCAGAAGCGTTAATTTGCTTTGCTTTCACTGGAGTTACTAGAAAGGAGAACTACGAAGCTGGCTAACCTTCAAGATATTCCAGGAAATAAAGCACGCTTCTAATTCATATCGTTTAAGCATCTGAGGAGCTTAAAAGCATGATAATAGCACCTCCGTCCCCAGTGCAGCCATTTTGCAGGCCTTTCAGAGATACAAAGGAGGATTTTAATCCCAGCTTCTGCTGTAAGTTTGCAATCATCTTTTTACTGAATGCTCTCTAAACACACGCTTATATTTTGCTGGCTTGGGGCATGTTTGAAAGCCCACAAAGTTACCAGCAATGTTGATCTTTCATATTTCAAGTATTTTTATTAGCTCCTCTATAAATACTCCCTCTGGTAAGCATATTTTCAAGAATATGTTTGGGAAATAGACAAAACAGGACCGGAATGTGAGTCTGTGTAGGAATTCCCCCTGCAGTACTTATGCCGGGCTGATGGCCAGGAGGAGCGCAAGTGGCCAAGGTGTGAGAACAGCAATCCCACGTCTGCTGATGAATGAACCTCAGTAAAACCCACCTGAGACTGTTGTTGAAATAAATCAACTAAAAGTCTACATAAAAAATAGAAAAAATTGTGAAACTTAGCCCAAACTGGGATTCAATTCACTAGTGTGGTGAATCATAATATTTTGATAATGTTGTTCATTTCACTGCTTTTGTGCTATTCTCCCTGTTGTGCTGCTGTGAGGGGATAATGGAAAGGGGTGATATCTAGGCACTAATATAGAGTCCTCGCCCTCGTAAATGCTAAACAAGCTTCCCCAAATGGCATGTTATCAGTCCTGCCTGATGGTCTCCTCTCTGGGGTGCCAGTTAAAAAACACATGTCCCGTAAAGCAGATCTACTGACGTTGTGAGCAAAGATAAATTATCTCCAGAGGCCACCCAAAAGCAAAGTTTCCCCATTTTTCCTGTTTCCACAGAATGAAGAATTGCACAGTAAAGGGCACTGCTTGTGCTGGGGACTGCAGACCCCGTGCTGCTGAAAGAGGTGTCAGTCCAGCACTGGGCACCCCTACATCCCCTTCTCTTGCATTGCCCACCAGCATCCTGACACATTACTGTGTGACAGAGGAAGGTGAGTGCCTACTTTTGTGCCATTTGCTGGGCGGCAGATATTCTGTGACAAGGAGCTGAGCTTCCCTCTCCACACTATTTCCACATAGGCAGCTGAGTACCTGCCTGAATGCTCAATGCACCCGCATGCCTCTCTCTCTCTCTTCTTTATACTTATTTCTGCTTTTTACTAGAGCTATTAGAAGCATCAGGGCCTTAACAGTCCCCAGAGTGCATCTCCCGAAGCAGAGGCGCTCTGGATGGGAATGCTGTGAAGCAGCACAGGCAGCCTGTAAGTGCTGATGGCTGCTTGGGGAATACACTGAGGGCTGGAGCTCGTGGAAGTGGTTATTCTAAATTCTAAATTAAGTTGGTACTGAAGTTTGCACTTGATGGATTGGAAGATATATGTAGTGGTTAAACGTGTTACTGCATTGGGCACTGGAAAAGTCACTTTCCCAGCAGGTACAATGTAGTGGTAGCAGAGATACCACTGGTGTTTTCTATCATGTAGGAAGGACATCTCACATGTGACCCCATCTCTAGAGTTAGGACAGGAAGTAAATGCAGGGTGATAATTCTCAGTAACTTGGAAATTGGACACATGGAAAACCAAATGCTGTTCTTAGTCCTTCCAGTGAATCACTGATATTACAAGGAAAGGATCATCAGCTCAATTTGTCCTTTAAGAACAGCAGTTTTCAGAATTAACTTTCAAAATGGGGCCATGACCCTTGTGATGGTTTCTGAATGCTGCTCCCTCATAATAAATGCAGAAATCATACTCTAACCACACTACTAGTTACCTATTTTACATTCAATCTCTCTTGGTTTATTATTTAAATACAAAATTATATTAATCATCTTGTGAGAGCTAGAGTTCCTTGTGTCTCTCAGCTTTTCACAGAAGGAAGGTTTCCACAGCTGCTGAGGCTGTCATGTAAATCTTTTGGGATGGAGCATCTCCATCCTCTGTGGTGGCCCTGGGTATCACAAGGTTTTTTCCAAATTGCCAGATGCTCTGTCATCAAAAGAACTACAACAACACAGTGCTGTTTCCTTCACATTTTTGCTTGGTACAAACAAGAACCTGTTACCAGCCCCAGAAATACAGCAGAATCAGATGAGCTTTCCAATAATTTCAAGGTGTGCTGGGATTCTAGTGCTAAAGAGTCTGAAAGAGAGCACTGCAGAAGTGACTGCAGAAGGCAGGTCCTGGCCATAGCACAGGAGAAGTAAGTAGTCTGCACAGGTGAACACTACTATCATGGTACTGCTGAACATCTGATCCCTTCTGTAAATTTTGTGTGTTATTTTGTTAGTAAAAGACAACCATAGAATATCCAACTTTGAAGGGACTGACCACTCTCTTGGTGAAAAACCTTTTCCTGATATCTAGGAAAGGCCACAATCTGCCTTTCCAGCAGTGATGGAGGGAGGAAAATAGTGGTTGAAAAAGACAGTGATGTGTGAAAGGGACGCTGCTTTACACTGGTTTTGATAAAAAGAACACAGCAGTGGAAACTGCTCTCCCATTTGGCTCTTCTGTCTGAAAACCTGAGGTCAGCATCAGTACGTGTGTGCCACTTCTGGCCACCTGTACAGTGAAACTCAGTTCCACAGCATGCGTGCAATGAATCCAGAGTGCTCCCACTGCATGTGTAAATCAGTGGTCTTTGCAACAGACAAAACAAATACAGTACCAGGTCTGTCATACTCATATCACTGTGTCAGAGCTGTTTCCAAAGAGGTGGCAGCAACCCACATCCCTGCAGCCCATTCATTCAAATTATCCTGACAAAATGTTAGGAAAGTCTGCTCTGACAGTCTGATGTTTTACTTACAGGAATGACGCAGTTCTAAATAAAATTAGGTTGAGATCCTGCCAATTTGAAAGCTATTATAAAACAAACAAACAAAAAAACCTACTTTGCATCAAGAATGGTGGTTTAATGTCCTGGAGAAATACACAGAACATTGTATCTTGAGCTTTCTTATGTCAAAGTCTGGAGGGGGAAATTGTGTTTCATGTGTCTTCAATCCAACCTCCTAGGCCAGCTGGCGGCCCTGGAATCTGCAGATTGTAGTTGCTTCTTTAATTGTTTTCCAATGAATCATTTTAAGATTTTTAAACATAATCCCAGGCCATTCAATTAACATCACTTCACAGTGCACATACTCTGCCATCCATCTGCTCAAGTTGTCTTTAAATGACACCGTCTTGTATCTGGTGTTCATAACTATCAAACATACCTCCAACATAATCCACCTTCTGTTCCCAGCTAGAAAAACAGATTTCACCATTTTTTATTCTAACACCTGTGCAGCTATCAACATTTTTCCACTGGAGGTTTGTCACTGGTGACTGTACATGTTGGAAACTGAAGTTAACGCTAATAGATTCACAGACTGATATATATTATGGCCAGAAGGGATTATTGTCTTCTCTGGCCTCTTCTGTAATACAGACCATAAAATTTCCCTGGTACTGGTTTAATAATAATTTCCTGGTACTGGTTTAATAATAATATTTGAAACAAAGTCTGTCTGTTAAAAAAAAAAAAAAAGTTTCTGCTTAACATTTAACTAGTAATAAATGTAGGTACCCTGGGTATTATTTACACTCACGGACAAAAATGTGTACTTTTTTTTTCTCACTTTGAAAATGTTGAGTTGTGACTGCAAAGCTTTTGTTTTCTTTAGAACGGAAAACCCATCCACTTGCTGGCTTCTGGGTGGCTAGCATCTAAAACTATATGAATAAATAAATAGATTTGCATCCTTTTATTTTTATTTTTATTTTTATTTTTATTTTATTATTTTTATTTTTATCTTTATTTATCATAAGTAATATTCATAGTCATTGATTACTCTTGGAGCTGTAACTCCCAAATGCTTTTCCCCAAAACGCAGCTATAGAAAGAAGACAGCACACTTGCTATTAGGTGCAACAGTTGTGAATGTAAAATAATACAGACTCTCTAGTATGACCTTAATCTCAAGAGTAAGAGCAAGACTTCCTATTCTTCTTCTTTGCACTGCACTACAGTTTTATAATCTTTTATTCCGTGCCTGTCAGTAGTTTTGTGGCTCCTTCCCCAGGAGGAAGGTGCTGTGGAGCTCCCTACACAGCAGCTCAGCAGCTTTCCTGCCCATCTTGCTTGCTCTAGCTCTTCTACTTTGCTCCTAGTTTTCTTATGGGGCACCTTGTAAACATCTTGGGTATACAACTCAAAGAATAAAATACGCTAGAAGAAAGTCCCTTTTTTTTTTTTTTTTCTTCTTCTTCCATAAGCTTAATTAAACTCTGGTACCCATTGTTTAGAGATATTCTGGATGTTGAAGGTTTGTTGAGTTCAAGAAACACGGTTATTGAGTGAATGAATCTACACAGGGCAATTAAACACCAGGAACCTCTGACTCAGGGCATCTCTCACCCACAGATCACCTGAACCTGTGGTAACTTATGGTCACTAGCGGGGTCCCTCAAGGCTCCATTTTAGGGCCAGTCCTCTTCAATGCCTCTATAAATGATTTGGATATAGGACTAGAAGGTATTTTGAGCAAATTTGCTGACGACACCAGACTAGGAGTTGTGGACTCTGATGAGGGTGGAAAGGCCTTGCAGAGAGACCTGGACAGATTGGAGAGCTGGGCAATCACCAACTGCATGAAGTTTAACAAAAGCAAGTGCCGGGTCCTGCACCTGGGATGGGACAACCCTGGCTATATGTACAGACTGGGCGTATTGTTCCGCTCTACTCTGTGCTGGTGTGGCCTCACCTCAAATGCTGTGTGCAGTTTTTCGGTACCACAGCACAAGGACATTAAACTGTTGGAGAGTGTCCAGAGGAGGGCCACAAAGATGGTGAAGGGCCTAGAGGGGAAGATGTACGAGGAGCGGCTGAGGGCACTGGGCCTGTTCAGCCTGGAGAAGAGGAGGCTGAGGGGGGACCTCATCGCAGTCTAGAAATTCCTTGCGAGGGGGAGTGGAGAGGCAGGTGACCTATTCTCTGTAAATACCAGTGATAGGACCCGTGGGAACTGTGTTAAGTTGGGGCAGGGGAAGTTTAGGCTGGACATCAGGAAGAGGTTCTTCACTGAGAGAGTGGTTGCACACTGGAACAGGCTGCCCAGGGAAGCAGGCACCAAGCCTGTCTGAATTTAAGAAGCGTTTGGACTGTGCACTTTGTCACACGGCCTAAACTTTTGGGTAGACCTGTGCAGTGCCTGGAGTTGGGCTTGATGATCCTTATGGGTCCCCTCCAACTCGGGATATTCTATGATTTTATGACTCTAATTTACCAGGCAAGGGGCAATACCTGTGAACTCCTTGTAGGCATGCTGTAAGTTCCTACAGCTGGGGTGGTGCCTTGGAGAAGGTGTTGGGGCTTTCAGGGGTGCTGCAGTGATCTGGGTGGTGGGGTTTGTGGTGTTTAACTTCTGTAGCACCAGCACTGTGTTGGGGTCTACCAGCTATTCTTATGGATCACCCTGCTATCAAAGGATGGGTGTAATGCTAGCCACAGGGACGTGGAAGCTTTGAGCACCTTGGCTCTCCTTTCATGAGGACTTATTGATTGCCCAGGGGCCTTTCTGCATTTGAAGTGTTGTTCTTCAGAGTCGGCTGCAAAAGGTATGATAAGATTTCTTACCCTAAGCCATGCCCTGCATCGTCTTTCCTGGACTCATAGGATGACTTTTTTCTAACTCCTTTTTTTATTATTTTTTTATACTTAAGTTTGAGGAGATTTGAAGGAAAAAATGTTATGTTTTATGTATATATATATTTAATGATTACTATATCTATGTAAGTAGCCTGTGTCCCTGGATTTACTATGTTATCACTATGAATCTGTTTTCTGTGTGTGCTTAATGGGTGGTGAGTGCCTCAGCATTTTACAGCTTTTCTGTATGTAATTGTTAGTGAAAAAATGCTATCTCATTAATACTATGGGTGATTTTCTATCCCTGTAACATTAAGTGACTATTATAATATTTTTCGGGTTTTGATATAGATTAAGTTGATATTTTTATGTAAGTTCTTCTTATGTAAGATCTTTTACATAAGGTCTAGTCTTACAAAAACAGTTGGTATCCATGAACCATTTGGCTTCCTCCAAAATCCTGTTTTTCTAATGTTAAAAGTGGTAGCACATAAGGTACAGCATTCCTCCTTATGTAATATCTTAAATTTCCCTAAGAAGTCTAGGCACCTATCACACACACAAAAGTATCTTCTTATGTGACTGTCCTTTCCAATGGTGATGTGTGGAAGCGCTTTACTAGGCATGTACGCAGTGAACACAGGTGTCTTGCTCCATCCTTGCTCCATTTTTCATTTACTCCCTCTATATTTTTGCCCTTTAGGAAATACAGAGACTGACTTCTCGTGGTTATACTGTCTGGCGGATAGCAGTGGTCTCACTGTTGCCACTGCTCTCCCTCTTCAGGATCATCAGTGATGAAGTAGGACCATATTATTACAAACCTGAAAAAGAGCTACTTGGAAGTAAACAAGGAATTAAAGTTAAATTGCAAAACTTGTAAAATGAGGCAGTGATTTGAAACAAACAGAAGCCAGGAGATGTAGGACTGATTAGGGTTTTTGTATGTGGATGTTACGCTACAGAACTGATTTCATCCTTACATGTTGCTTTTGCACATACTGCAGGCTGAAGTGATAACATTCCTGAGCATTTTACAGTTGGAATATATAAAGGGACAGTGAGGCAAGCAAAAGAAGCAAGTTTATTGTGGAGGAAAAAAAAGGGGGCCTGTGAATAGGATATGAGATATAAACATTCGTTGAAGTTAGTTTGCCTGTTGAGCAGAGGGTTCCAGCTATATTTGCTACCAATCTTGACACTGTGGTAGTTCATGGGGGGTTTGTGAGGAGCTGATGCTTTCAGCATCTATCCATGGAAGCCGTGAGACGCGCTGTGGTGCCCACCGATGTCCTGTTCCTACTGCAGCCCTGGGCTTGACAGGGATGCGGCCAGTTCTAATGCAGAAATGAGAGGTGTTCTTGGTGTGGGGTATTACTTCAGCATGCCAATATACTTATTGGGTACTAAACCAGTCCAAATTATCTAATGATCTTTCTTTGTCTTGTGTTTATGTGTGCTGGTTTTTAATGTAGGTGCTGCCTGTGTTATGTCTCCTGTAATTAAAGTTAGCCGATAGTGCAGGGAGCTTTGTGTTGCTCCTGTACTCAAGCTAAGCTGTACTGCTGTGCCTAGGCTGCGTGTGTTGTTACCTGACAACATTCCCATATTTCAGTGCCTTGAAACCACAGGGTCCAGTTCTGCAAACCTTAAGCCACATGAGCGATCCCTCGTCCACTGAAATCAATTGAATCCCTTGTGTGAATAAGGATTACGCTAGTGAATAAAGGGTTTTCAGATCAGGGCCCTAACCCTTTTTTAATTAACCTTCTAAGGAAGAATTTATACAGGAAAACTCTATCTCAGTGGTGAACAGTCAATAAACCATGTCTTTGTAATTCCTTCCTTCCTTTATGGGCCCTTTGTGTGAGGCTTAAGTGAAATGGATTTCACTGTCTATATCTCTTCCTCACTTCCCTCCTGCCCAAGCCAATCACTCCATGAAAGTCACAGTTTCTCTCTCCTCTTCCCTTTCTGGTTATATTAGTTTATGTTTCATTCAGTGACTGCTAGCTGAAGGGTTACTTTTTTTACTTTAGGAAAAATGTAGACAAAAGTGATTGAAATATCAGGAAGAGATATTTCATCTTGTTTTATCCTTGGGGGATCAAAATATTATTTTTTCAATATTAAGAATCCAGTATGTAATTTTTCTGCTTTGCTTCTTTTTGCTTCGTGAAAGTTCTTGCTTCCTACCTACACTTCTATATTGCAGATGATCTGTTTTAAATATAAAGTTTTAGGAAAAATCTCAAGTAATTTTCCATCTTCAGGTTTGTCTCAATGCCCTAAAAATATCAGTTATTGTTTGCTCTTACAGATTAACCATGCTGGTCCAGAAGCAAGATCAGCAAATGACAGAAAATCGAATACATAGTAAAACATGATTGCTTAGCTGAAGTATTTCCTGATACCACTTCTGGCTTCCCAGCCTGTAGTGTTATGATGTGGTAGAGATGGAGAAAACAAAGATCTCCACTGCTCCCCACAGACAAGTGCAAACTTTGTTGCAATTTGTAGGATTTGAAGGGTTTCTAAGCACTGCAAACAGCTTTATATTGTTTGTATAATGCTGTTTTCTCAGTGCTGAAATGAAGTTGCAAGATCTGTGAAATGCTCTGTCTTGCTTCTAGTCAACAGAAGTATTTCATTTTTCTTGTTTTCCCATTACCCACTAGCACACTTTTAATTTGAGAGCATTTGCAGTTACCTGTAATTTGTAAACACTCCTTCTATCCTGCTTCATTTGTGTATAGCTACCTGACTGGGACTGTGTTTCTTGAAGTGATGGTCCTTCTGCCTTCTAAAGGGGTAATTGCTAGTTAACAGTGACATTTCCTATGGAACAGAGACACTTCACCTGATTTGGGGTAAATATGTACAAGTCAGGTTGCGGAATGATTTAGGAGAAGAAAATCTCTGTTCTTGCAAATACTCACAGGTGTATGGGTAGGGGAAAAGTTCTGAACATCTTAATTTAAGACAATACCAGGATAAAATCCTCATTATTTTTTTCTGCTGTTAGTCTGATCCATGGCATTTTCATCTCTACGAAGATGTTGAATTAGCTGGTAAGTGGTTTGGTTGATACTGAGAAGTAATGTCAGTATGACACAGACGCTTTCTTTTTATCTCAAAGAATAAAAGCAATATCAATTAGTGTTCATATTGGCTTCAGTCCAGTCCTTCCTGAAGGGTACCTTACAGTAGGTCTGTTTCTCTGTCTTCTGGTCCTACTCAGATATGTTCCCTATTTTCTTCTGTTTGCTTATTCATTCATAGTGTGTTCAATGGAAGGTCCTGTGAAGATCTGCGGCCCTAATGATGAAGTTCCTTTTTCTCTTGTTCAACATGAGTGTTAGGAGTAGAGACTTCCTATTAGATAAACACAGATATGTATGGAAACTTGATGGAAAGGTTCTAGAAGCTCAGCTTTGGAGGGACCTGCCTTTGGAGAAGTGTTCAGTGGAGTTTCTCTCCATTAAAAAAATTTGCAGCAAATGCAGTATTTGTCTCCATCTTTGGGTACACTGAGCAAAGACAGTACATTTATGCCTGGAGATTCTACAGCTTGAGACTACTTTTGGGAGAGCTTTTTCTTGTTTCTTATCTTTCTGGCTACCTATTCTTTGCTGGAAATAAATCACTTCCAGCTGGCAGTTTTACAAAGGGTTGAAGGGCGTTCTCAGTCTCTTTTTTCTGTGGGCATTTGTTGTGGGAAGAAGTTCTTCATTTTCAGCTCCTTCCAAATCAGAGAAATAGTGGTGTTGTATGCCAGCTGTGGATGTGTACAAAAGTTTATGCCCAACTTGTGACTTTGTGGCACTGAGTACTGGTACTGCTCTCCTGGCAGTGAGCATCTTGGCATCCTGGGTTAGGGTGGAGGCAAATGCCTTCTGTTAAACAAGTATGGTTATGTATTACCTCAATCTCTTCCTATTATTTTGACATACAAACTGAGATGGGGGGAAGGGGAAAGCTATTATTGAGACCTAACTGAACATTTTATCCAGATTCCTAATTGATTTTTGTCATGATACTTCCTGGTCTTTGCTTTTCCTTGTCCTACAATGCTCCTTCCCCAGATCTTCAATACATATTTCATTTCTGCTATTTGAGCTGAGCTGTTGCCTAATCTCAACATTTCTCTCTTCCTCTCACTTGCATTTCCTTCTACAAGTTTGTTGCATCATAATCACAAATCCCTTGCTTACTCTATCTACCTCTTGTAAACTTTATCTCCTGGTCTCAGAAGGGAATTAATAATCCTTCAAGCAACTTCATCCATTTAGCCTTTCACCCTAAATTATAGACTGTATGTAATTATAGACTGTATGTTTGGGCCTACTTAAGATGATAGGTCATGGCACGCATGACCTATCATCTTAAGTAGGCCCAAACATACAGTCTATAATTTACACCACTTGTTTGCTCACTCAGTCAATCCCAAGTTTCAAAATTAAACCTAGATTTATCACTATTCTAAAAAAGTAATTTATTTACTAGCAATGATGTTTTTGTGATCAGAAAACCTTTAAATCCCACATAATGATTTCTTAAAATTGCGACTTTATCAGATTCCTTCAAAAGAGGTACTTTGAAAGGGCTGATTTTAGATTCCTAAGTACTGTAAGTATCCTTGTTTTCAAAACAAACTTAACATCAACATTTTCTGAAGGCAGAAGTAGTCTCTTATTTTTTAAATTAAGCAATCTATTAATTTTTTACACACCATCCAAATTTTAAGCTCTTATTATAACTGTTTTGACCTTAAAACTTTTTTTTAAATAAAAGTTTGTTTAGTTAAGGGGATGGGGCAACAGTCATTACTAAGAAAGTTGAATCAGTATGCCATGTTTCAGCAAATTTTCAATTTTTTTTTTTTTCAGCCTAAGAGAAATTATTATGGGTGGCTTGCACGGATGGAAGAAAAACTTCTATAACTTTGTTCATTGTTAACTAATTTGATAAACAGTGGTAAATACTTTTTAGCCATCTCTCAGGATTACAGACAATATTGCCAGTGTTCAGAAAGTCCTGATTTTTCTCAGTTAGCTATTCCCACTGCAGGTATGTAGCACAGGTTCAAACTCTTAGTAGCTACATGTACTTTTGCAGCTTTTGCCGAATGTACCTCAGGATGTGCAGTTGGTATCTCAAACACAATTCTCATGAATTTGACCCTCTCTTTTTCAGAGTAAGTAAAGACTCTGAATTAAATTGAATTTGTATTTATAAATGTGATTTGCAAATTTATAAATTCATATTTATATCAGTTTGTATTTATAAATGATTATTGTGTCTTTGAAACCCAGTCAGGCTTTTTAGTATCTCTTTAAATACCATATAAGCTTCTGATGGTTCTATTTACTTGGTGGAAGATACTAGGTTCTTATGAAGTATTTATCTGTGTCTACTCACTCTGTATTTATTCAGAGTTTTGGTACAGGTTTTGGAATCCAGTTCTGTCTGTGTCTCTTCTTAACATGACGAGAGAGTGTATGTGGAAGCCTGATTCAAGAATGCAGCAGCAGAGAAGGATTAAAGAGGATGAGGATGGCAAACACTGCATGGATAGAGGGGAGTTCAGAAGGATAGGAGAAAACATGGTTGTTGATAGCTTGATAGACAACTCATCCTTATCAGGAGATTGGAACAATAAACTATAACAAGTGGTATCAGCAATGCGAACTTAGTTGAATGAGGGCTGAAACTTTAAAATTGCTGTATAGCTTAACAGCTGGTATTAAATCAGCAGACAAAACATTTGCTGAGATCATGGAAAGTGTACAGAATTACCTTTCTGGTATCTGCTTTTATAAAGAGGATCAAAAGAGAAAATGAGACAATTCTTGAATTTGTCAGTTCAGAAATAATTTAAATGATGTGTTAACAGACTAGATAGTGCATTATATGCAAAAAAATGAAACAGTTTAGAAATGGTTATTGATTGGAGTAATTGATCCAAAGTAGCACATGGGAGAGTGGCAGGGCAGTGGAGGGTACTGAAACGCTGTAGGCAACCTGCAGAACTGCGTTCTGAGCAGGAGGCTCAAACCAGATGAGTAAAGCAGCGTTTCTTGTTGCATGCATGAGTGCTGATCTTAAGTAACTAAAGGAAACTGAGGTATGCAGAGAAAACATGTGAGTCACTGCCAAACCTAATGCCCCTTATAAGGTACCATAAAACACATTCAGAACTGAGAGGCTGCAGAGGATGGTATCTGCTGTAGTCTGTCACAGTCTATTGTAAAACCACTAGTATCTCTACAGCTATTTAATTTGGCATACAGCAACCAAAATGCTATTGGATTTTGTTAGAAGTGGGAGTAGAATCTGAAATATGTCTTTGACAGAATTCGCAGACACCAGCAAGACTTGATGCTTTAATTATGCAGCAAAAATGTGTGCCTTCAAAGTTTTTTCTAAGGAGGTAAAATGCAACTGCAAAAACTGTTTGTCTCTAGCATGCCTCAAAGGGAGGACATCATGTATTACCTAATAGACAGCAGTTCAGCATGTGATTTAAATGGCTTGATGGAGCTTAATACCTAAGGCTCTCAGTGGTGGGTGTAAGGGGGAGGTCATATATGATGCTCAGTGGAAATTAACTGGCCTCTTCAACATGGCTTTCCACAGACTTAAGGATAATATTACTATCTTAAACTTATGCAAGAAAAAAATCTCTGTTCTGGAGAGACCAGTCATACATCTTGCTAGGCTTCTTCAGTACTTAGGAAAGCAAATAAATAAATAAATAAAAGAGGCAGCACAAAATTCCCCTGTTGAAATTGTATGATAGCAAGGGAGGGTGGAGCACAGGTGAGGCTCTGTGTCCAGACTGACTTCAAGATTAACTTGTACTTGCAAGTTAGTAATTTTTAACTGAAACTATGAATGAACTTATTCCATTAGCCGATTATAAGCACTCCTCCTGAGTCCAACTAGAGAAATATGTCTATAAAATATGGTTTTGAAGTTGATGGCAAGCCATACCTCTTCAAAGGCACGTTGTAATTTTACCAGCTAATCCTATCAATGCCATCAGTACTCATTTTTTGGCAACGGGCAATTAAACAGGTGCTTCACAACATTCCTGGCATTCAGTGTTACGTGGAAGTTAGTGGGATAAAGCACCTTAAATAGTACTGCTGAGAAATTGTCAAGAATTTGAAGGGACTGAGAAACTTGAAGTGCTTTGAAGATTCAACTGTGTTATGGCTGGCAGTTTCACCTTAGCCATGCAATTTATCTTTAGGAACCTTAACCTTCAAATGTTCACGATGCACACCCCTTTTTTGCAGGTAGTCAGTAACTTCTCCAGGTTTTTGCCTATGGCAGTAACAGCATTCGATCTGCAGAATGAACTATCACAGAATGAATAGAAACACATTGATTCACGTGGCATTTGGGGACTTTTTATGAGTAATGGTGCTCATATTGTGTGAGAGAGTCCTTAGCCACTTTTGTCTATAAAGCTACGTTATGATGCTTCCCTAAGTGGAATAGGAGCAGTAATTTCACATCTGATGGAAGATGAGAATGAAAGGTCCATTGCCTTTGCCTCTAAATTTCTTACCTTGGCAAAATGAAGCTGCATGGAAAGTGAGGAAGAAGCTCTGAGCTGTTCTTAGCAGTTAAAACTTTTCACTGGTGCCATATAGGTAATGATTTATGCTGGTTGAAGATCAAGTTTCAGCTTTAATCCCACAAAAAGGAGTTCCAGCCGTAACTGTGACAGAGCTTTTAGGATGGGAAGGCAGCTCGCTGTAGTGATATTGATTTCGAAACTACTAACAGCCTCATGAATGTAGATTGTCTGGCAAACTCGCCATTGAAAAATCACCTGTAAGAGTACTGAAATGGGGTCAGAAGTGGCCTACAGGCTCCGTGTGGCACAGATTAAAGCTTTTAACAGATGTATGAAAGTCCCTAAGTAATCTGAGAACTGAAATCTGCACAACATATGGTGTGTAGGAATTTACGTTCAGGGAGCAAACTTGCACGAGCAGGACTAACAAATGCTTGTACCTACAGATTTGCATTTTATACTTCATCTTATACCTTACTCTTGTCTCTAGAAATTTGTGCTCTTCCATGGCTTTTACAACTTCATCCTCCCCATAGAATTTCCAGTTGTGTTCTGCATCCCCTGATTTCCATTAAATTAGTTTCTGTATTATGGTGAACACAAGAAATAAATTGCATTTTGCCTCCAGACCAACTGCATGTGGACCCACAGCTGATGTGAACATGGCTTCTGTACTCAATCTTTAATTATTATTTTTTATAAGTTAATCTTAGAGATCTTTACTCATATGACAGGTTTGGCTGAACTTGGTCAGTGGTTCCAGAAGCTGGTGGAGGATTGAAATGGGTAAAGCAAGCATATTTAACCTTGGGCATGGGATCCTGCTAAGCATCTGAAAATTACTGGATAGAGCTTGGTAGAATTTGATTGCTCTTGAATTTTAATTTTTCTTTCATGACAGTCATCATCTAGAAAACAGGCTTAAGATACCTCAGGTTGTAGATTTGATTTTTTTGGAATGATTGCAATAGATACACAGCAGGTCTTTCTAATAATAATGTGAGGTTTTCAGTGTCTGTCTTTCCCATATTCCAGATCTGAAAACTCCATAGATGGAGTTTTACTGGAAATAACACTTAAAGCCAGGCTAAGTCTGCCTCCCCCATCTCGGTGGCTAGGGACTTCCATAGAAATAGAAGACAGAGCATAATTGTCTTAAGGGTTTTACTAAGTGTTCATCATGCCTAAATGTTTTCATTTGCACCTGGATGTTGCCAGCACTGTTTTGTTTAGATCTGTGTCAGCTATGTACATGCCCGATAAATGGCCTATGTTTGTGGGGGCTGTGTTTTTATTTCATCTGATATTCACCCTAATGCTCAGGATATAGCAGTGCTGGGACCGGAAAGAGTGAAATTCTCATTTTGGAAGCAAAGAGTTCCTGGATAAATTGCAGGCTAGATCAGAATGTAATGCTCACTTTAAAAGCTCTAATTGTGTTTTGTTTTGTTTTGTTTTGTTTTTTGAATTAAGTAGGATACAAAATGTCACAGCAACCCCTTACCATTCTGACATAGTGCATCACCAGAAAGATTTATTTGTGCTTTCAAGGAAGGAGTGATTTGCACTGTAACTGTAGGCAAAGATAACAAAACATCAGGTTTCTGTAGGGCAGCTGGAATGCAGAACAGACTATTACAAGTCAGATGTTGGCTATAGCACTGAAAAGCTGCATTTTGAACTTTCTCAAGTAGTTTTTTTTTTAAGCCTAACATAAAGCGATATTGGAAAGAAATGAAGTAATCAGGGGTTTCCAAGAGTATTGTTTTTCATAGGAGGAAATGAAGTAGTGAAATACAGCAGAGGTAATTTATGGAAAGTTAGGGTGATAATGTCACAGCTGTATCCTTCATCTTGTTAAGTTGGAGTGGTATTGAATGTGACACAGAAAATTAGGATGTTTACTTGGATGTTCCGTAGGAGGGACACATTGAAAATATGGAACATACACAACTGGCTGGCTGTATTGTGCTTTCTGCTTTTACTCACCTTGAGATAGCTGCTACAGAGCAAGAAAGTGTGACTAAAACAAGTACCCTTGAAACTGTCACAGTATTTGTTTGACGTCTGCTAGCCATACCTAAAGGCATGCTGCACATCACCTACCAGACTGCTTGTGCGTTGCATTACACCTACTGTGATGTTGATAGCTGGGACTAGAGCAGTAGTTGGAGCACAGCTTCTCAGGGTGCTCACCTGGCATAGCGGGAGAGCCTGCTAATGAGCACTGAGCAGCTGCTTGGACACCTGCAGAGTGTCTGGGGTAGCGTTGACAGCACGTGGAAGGGCACAGCAGTGATATGGGGATGGCTTTCCAGGTGCCAGCAGCAAGATGTTGCCATTGAGAGTGCTGGTTATTTCCCCCATACTTCATGTCTTTGGAGAAGTGCTCAAGTAATGTAATTGAGCAGTGATCCTGGTATGGCAAATGATTAAAGATTATTGCAGATAATCTCCATGCATGTAAAATGCATAATTAGTAATGCATAATGCACTTACAGTAAACATAGATAAGTAGGAATCTTGCTCCTAATCCTGTGTTGAGCATAAGGATGCACTGGCAATACCCAGAGTAATATAACTGGTATCGCATCCACAAAGTGGATGTCACTTAAAGTGTTCACCACATAATCCAGGCACTCAGAAATTCTGCACTCCTTATGGAAAAAATGAATTTCTGTTCTTAAATCAGTTTGTCTACCTATTTTTTCTATTACCCCTGCAGCAGAGTCAGCTCAGCACTTATCTGATTGAGGTTTAAATGCTCTGTTTAAAAAAAAAAAAAAAAAAGTGCAACCTGGATCCTCAGGAAAAAGCTTTAACAATGCATTGATCAGAGTTGCATGATGACTTTGGATTGTGATGAAGCCATGGAGATCCTTTATGTCCTGACTTAGTGTTAGTAGGAGTGTTTAGAACCTGAAGTGTTAAAGGTAAACTTTTATTAAATGCCTTTTCATAAATCTTAATTTCTGAAGTAGCTGTTAGCACCTTGGAGAGACTGATGAGAGGTGAGAATATCAAGCAAACACTTGAATTTGAAAACATAGTGAAGGTGGACTGTAACAACACCTCCTTGTCCTGGTACCCATACGGTGTTTGCTTCTTTGTCAGGTGAACTCTGTTCTAATGCTCTGCAGAAATGCTGCCAAAACTCTGTTCTTCATTAAATCATGTGAGAATGCTTTTCTTATAAATTTACCATGACTTGCTAGCTGACAAACTAGTTCCTCTTTACTTCTTGAATAATAATCTCATAATTTATTTATGCTTATTTTTTAAAATAGCTTTGATATGAAGTAGGTCCAAAAGATGGCCCTTTTGTCTTGCCAAGTCTTGGGTCATGGGAGAGCTAAGAAACTAACAGCATAGTTATTGATCTCTTCTGTCCTGAAATCCTATATTCAGAAACACAAGCTGATTTGTTTGCTTCATTAACATTTGTATCGTCTTCTCCATGATAATGCTGTTGTGTCTTGCTCAAAAATAGACATAGATTAATGCAATGTTGACAGCAAAATCACCAAGGAAGAAAACTGCTGCACTAGATAAACTTTACAGGTCATGTTCCTCCAGTTTCACAAACAGTCTGAGATGACTATTTGTGTAATAAGGCATGGCAGGGATTGTGATTATCATAAAATAATCAAGCCCTGGAGTATTTTAAAGGTACAAAGCGTAACTGCTGGTGTTTGATTTCCTAGGAATATTATTATCTGGTAATACCCCAGCATCCTCCAATTTTGGAGATCCCTATTTCTGCCTAACTACTCAGGGCATACATGCTTAAGTATATTTATACATGTAAATAAAGTATATTTATACATGTAAATACACACGGGCTCAAAAATGTAATTTATATGGAAAGGAACACATCAAGAAATTAGAACAGGAAAAATGCAAAACACTCGTATGCTGAAGAGCTCAGATTTGCATCAGGCTGGCAGCACCAGTAATAAGAACTGCTATTCCATTTCTGATGCAAGCACAGAGATGCATCTTATTTCAGCACAAGATATCAGTGCTGATTGTGAGGGGTTTCTGATCATGCCAGAGGTGAGGCATTAGAGTAATTACAATAACAATCTAACACAAGATGGGGCATTTTTGAGCTGTATACATCTATTAGTTAAAAATAAACATCTGAACAGCATTAGCACTTTCCATGCAGCTGTTGATGATGTGATCTGTTCCTTTACTTGTAATTTCAGAGTGGGTGACACTGCATATTGAACAGGTTTACTTGTCTGTGTACAATACACACTAGCATGGCACTTTTCCTTTTCAGTTTCTATAGTTTTGTTAGCCTGAGGTAGGCACCTGCTTTTTGTTTTCTTCACCATGGATTTTTAACTGTGTTCTCACAGTTTAATGTGAATTTTAGGAAGTGTAGGATGGCTGAATGTATTTCATCTGTGCTCTTTACATCTGCTCCCTCAGAAGTGTAAAGTCAATGTAAACATACAAGGTTGCTTTTGGAAAAGGAACCAGATGTGTATTCAGCCCCGTAGATCCTTAGAACTTGGCACCAAGGACAGGAACTTGCCCTAATATCCTGCAGCAAGTAGTTTTCTTACAGCAAAAATCTGCAGGAATTTGAAATACAATCAACACATAAAAAAAGACCAAATAATGAGATTCTTCTGGAAAAATCTGGCCACTGGACAGAATGGATCAGTGGGACTCTTTGATGGATTTCCTAGATGAGGTTTCTAATAGTTTCTTACTGGACAAAATTTCAGTGCCTATATTTTTTTTTCCCCCTTTTCGAATTAACTGTGCAAGTATTTTCTTTAACATCAGTTTTTTAACATCTAAACTCTTGTGGTATACACACCCTTTTGTAAATGCTAGGTTTAATTATAGAACTTGATTCTAAATTGAAACACAACCTTCAGAAAAGCTTAGAATTGTATTTGCAGTAAAGGTACAACTCAGTGCAATCTCTTCAATGAAAAAGCACAAATGCCTGCAGGTCATTACACCGAATTTCACTGGCGTGAATCTCAATTCTGTGCAGTATCTTGCGGATGTCAGCATGAGATAAGTACTGCCCTGATCTTATAATGCAACAGAGATAATTTTCATATTTGGACCTGAGCATCACTTTGGGCTCTTAATTCTCGTGGGCTGTCCAAATGCAGTTGATTTGAAAACAGTCTGTTTTGATAGATGGATGGCATGTGCATATTAAGTAGATGGTTATTTAGGATGTAGCATGAGCTTATTTGCATCAGCTTCTGCATTACTGCACTCAGTCACAGAAGTATACACTGGGTTTTGGAGCATATTAGGAAAGCTGTAGATGTGTTATACTTGTCATTAATACAAATGTTCCCTGTTCATGGAAGAAAGGTCACACCTGTGGAGAAGAGCACCTACAAGACAACTTACACATTGCCTCAGTAGATGATTCCCAGGTTTATATGTGTACCAAGGTTAGAAATGCCTGAGACATTAGTTTTTTGACATTTTGTTTTGGTATAGCTGATAGATGCATGGAGGGAAGTGTACAAAGACAAATGCACACAACACATTTCTCCCTAAAATTATGCTGATGATTCTCTAAGCCAGTGATCCTCAGGAGTTTTATATTAAAAATAGTCTGTCATTCTGCAGTATATCACTCGTATCAGGTTTTTATGTGAATCATCACTTTTTTTAACATTACAAAGCACATACCATCTACAGACCAGCTGCAGAACACTTGCAATGGCCTTGAAAACTGCAAAGCACTGCTTCAGACCATCTAATAACAATGTTTAAGGCCTCAAGGCCTGAACACAGCATTTTGCTGTTTCTTTTACTTTACTGTTGATGTAAGGCTTATTACTCAGTAATCTTACCAGTATGGCACAATGCAGGCCTAATTATCATTAGCAATAGAATTATTTAGGTACTGCTAGTAGTTTTCTAGACAGCTTGTAAACAAATGCAAATATACACAAAGATGCAAACAAATTAGCAAGGCAGGTCAGATGTAGTGCCAGCAAAAGCACTTGATGCACAATGCTAGGTTACAAATTAATTGTACATACTTTCTACCAAATGCTGAATTAATCCATAGAACTCATTGCCACAAAATAGTAAGCTCTTAATGGAGTCCATTGACCATGTATTTATACAGTTATTGAATGTCCATGGGCGTGACAGACAGCATAACACTTGCAGATCTGACTGCTGGGCAACATGCAGAGTGAAAAGAAACCTCCCCCTGAAAGTGAGTTATTCCATGATCATCCATTATAGGATCTGCTGAGTCTCCAGCAGCTGCCTCTGGTTGCTGTGGGAGATGCAGCATTCTGTATGACAGAACATGGGTGCTGTGAGGTTAAAATCAGTCTTATTAGTGATTTAATGACAACCTAGCTGTTCCTCAGCGTTTGTTTAGGATTGTCTATCCTAAAAAGCATTGAAGGCAAAATTGTTTTACATTTCAGAGCAAAAGTTTTTAGGTAAAAGGGGCTGCATTGGAAGAAATCAGAAATTAAAGTAAATTTAAAACAACTTAAATATGAAATACTTTTCCTTGGAAGGTGAATTGATGGAAGGTGAACCAAATGTTTGCACAAGAATAAATTGTTATACCTAAATAAACAGAAGACTTTGTGCTGCACAGCTTCTGAATATTTAGAATGAAAGGGCAACTTAGCAAATATGTAGTTATTTGAATATTCATATTTAATAAGCAATGCACTTCAATAAGGTGTGTTGTAATAATGTGTAATAACAAACATTAATGGTAAGGATGGCTTTACTGTCAAATATCATTCACTCTTGTTGTAATCAGAGCAGATCTCAGTAAGAAGCAACAGACAGAATTACTTTACAATACTGCCATTGGAGGGCATGTTGGATTGCTGGGGTGGCTGGCATGCATTCCCACATGTGTCAGGGATGGTGTTAGGCCTCTAAAAACTGCAAATTTAGGGAAGACAGAGCTGCTTTAAAGAAAAAGGTACTCCTAATGTGTTTGTGATAGAGTGCAAGCCTGTAAGTAGATTCACTTACAATTGCCTATCCTGTTCATTAATGAAACCTCTCACACCGACGTGCAGAACTGCTGCTTCTATATTGCAAGTGCTCAGATGAAGATGGTGACATTGTGACTGAATTAGTATCCTCTTGTTCTCTGTCATCTGTTGGACTGTTTGATGTAGAAGGTAATACAGCAAAGTGAAATACTGAGGGTGATGCATAAATAGGTCAATGCATTTTTTCAGGCACCTTTGCCAGGAATCATAAAGTGTGTACTTAAGTTTTTATATTTGGCTGCATCTCATTCAATTAGTCTATCAAATTCCTCATTAAAGTTCTTAAGCATTTAGAACTGCATAATTAAAATACCATTACACTTGGTGGAGAAAAAAAAATCCTTTAAAGTGCTCTGTATCATTAAAAAAAAAAAAAGTATTGCATTAGTATTCATTACTATTAAAACATGTTGGAAGTGGAGAGAATAAAAACAATTCATTTTATGACACCACCTCCAGGAATGAACTAAGACTTCAACTCAGTGTTAGTTCTTTTGGTTTCTGTACGACTGCTGTGTGTATGTACAGGAAGACTTGATTGAGGCAAGATATTTCAGCAAGGCTACAACCGCTCAGGATATATCTGTATGTTCCTAAATCACTGATTTCAGTACTGCTCTTGTACTCTGCTTTTAATGAATTGATTTTTACTTAGAGGGATAATGAATGATAGTTTTAAGAATAGTATTTTTCCCCCCCTTAGTGATTGCAGATTAGGGTACATGAGGCACATCTAACAAAGAAATCCAGCAGCCTCTCAGTGTAACAGGACCACCCCAGAACTAGATACAGACTTAGATATTGTTAATTTAATTTAATTTTATTTTATTTTATTTAAATAAGGAGGCAAGAACGCAGACAGTGGGACTCATGGGAAGGATAGAGATTACAGTCTTTGAGCAGGATGGAGAGGTATATCTCCCCAAATAGGCACACTGCAAGAAGTATTAAGCACAAAGCCTGAGCAAAGGCAAAATTCCTGACTTATAGGAAACAGGATAAATCATATTTTGAAAATACTGATATATTTTCCATATTTTGTTCCCAAGTAGAATAAACTCTATCAAAATTAAATTTGCTTTTCCCTTCCTCTTTTACTGCCTTTTAAAAGTAATTGTATTCTTAGGATTTACAATAATTGCTTCTATTGCATTTACAGTTAATTATATATTTTTGATTAATGTATTCTATTTTAAAGTTATTTGCTTAGAATATCTGATTGTGATTTAATTTCCAGGTTATTGCTCTTCTAAGCAACCTCAGGAATTGGCTTACAGATAGCGACATTAATAGGCTTTGGTGAAAAGTGTTATATTCTAAGATAAATCACTGTATTGCACTGAGTTTTATGTTGTCAAGCCATATCAAATATTACCTCCTAATTAAAATGAAGATGAAATCAGGTAAACTTGGTTCTCATGAAAACCACTGGCAAGAGCCAAGTGCAGAGGTAGAGTTTTATAAGACTGCTAAATGAAAAAGCGCCCAGAAGTGTCGAAGATATTTGGTGTTGTCTGTGGTAGGGAGACACAGCAGGACTTTGCGCCTATCCTGAATCTGGTCTTATGAAAGAATCATTCATGTCGAACTACTTTGTTTCAGACCCTTGGCTGATTTGGCAATGTTCTCCTTAAGTTTACTTTTGGAGGGCCCTTCAAGGCCCAAAATCTGCTAGTTTCTGAGGTTATTTTAATTTTTCTTAAAGCAGTTAAGGGACTTTAACATTCACGCAAATGGTAAGGAAAAAGTGAACTTTACTGTCAAGAAGAAAGCATGAAGCAGTAAACATATCCGCACTTTTAAATCACACCAGATGTTTCTTTATGGTAGCTGCATAGTGTCAGATCTTTATTTTCTAGGGTGATTGCATTAGATCAGATATCTATATCTGGAGATCAAATGACAACTCTTTTCATTTCATGAGAAACCTCTGTCTCTGAATTTAAATCTCTCAGTGTCCAAGCCAAGTAGAAGAAAAATAACAGTGCCCAAGGAACTGATATTTGCCTTACAGAAATTAAGGCAGCCAAAACCAGAAAGGGGACTAAGTAACTGCCTCTCAGTTACCACTTAAAATGTATGGCAATGTGGTACATGAGTGGTGGTGCCTTTTTTTTTTTTTTTTTCCTGTGCAGCATTGGGATTAGACTATTCTTGAGCATGGACAACAGCAAAATCTGGCAAGAAAGTTCAGGTAATGGAGAAGGTAATTCAAACAGCACTACTATCTGAAGAAACCCAGCTGCACTCTAATGAGGACTGCAGAAGTTTGAGCTTACACATTCTTGCATCTCTTCAGCCAGCAGTGGTTGAAGTGTTGCTGGAAATCCTGTTTTCATGTTTTACTCGTTGAGAATTCTCTCCTAAGAAAACATTTTTGCAAGATATCTCCTGTCCAATTTCTCAGGATTAGCCATTTGGATACTGTTAAAAGGCTTAGATATGCCAGCTGATTTTTTTTTTTTTTTCAGACTAAACTTCTGCAAGTTGTGTGAGCTGCTGGTTGTGGCTCACAACTCTCATGTTTCAGCAACTCATGCTGTCTTTGCAGGTGATAAATCTATTTCCTTCTGTCTTCAAATCTTTGTGATGTTGTCTGTGCAGTGGTCTGTTAATGGTTACTGCACATTTATTTTTTGCTCAGGTAATTTTCTCTTTTACGGGATTTGCTCCTTAGTAAAATACCTCTTTCACAAATTTGGCTGACTTCTAGTGACATGCCTCACACCAAGTTAAAATGTGTAAATATGTGAGTTTCTAGATATAGGTTTAAAAACAAACAAACTTGCCATTTACAAGTAAAGTCAGTTATTCTTAGTGCTTTCTAAATATGACCACTTACTTTTTGAGTGACCAAAGGTGCAAAGTATACTTGGACAATTCAGTATTTTTAGTGCTATTTCAATTTCTCCAGACATGGTCATTTCATTTTTCATGTTAACTAATATGGCTCTGTACTTAAAGAATAGACAGGGTCCAAATAAAGAAACCACACCAGTCAAAGAAGATATCAAATTACTGGGGTTACATTTGCCATAGATTCAATCTACCTTTGAAAGTCTCCTTCATGTCAATCTAATGACCCAGAACAACCTAAATCCTCATCAATATCTAACCAAATACAGATTTCTTTTCTTTAATGATGCTGAGAAATCACAGCTCAAGCTGCAGTTGATGGAAGCTGTGGTAGCTCAGCACTCTTGGGAATTGTTTGCAAGGAAGAGGAGGGATCTGGCAATAACACACTCGCTGTGGCTTCTGGACTAGATCTGACCAACGCTGTTGTTGCAGTGGTCTTCTGTTATTTATTTATAGTTCCTTCCAAAATAAGCAACCAATAAGTTGGTAAATTTGGATTACCAACTTATTGAAAACCTTGATGGAACCCTGTATTTTTGCCCTCTGGAATTGGAGAAAATAAACATTTAAGAATGAGCTCTGTTAGAAAGATTTGACTTCATATGTTATTAGAAGCCAGACTAACTTCTCTTATATAGCTGATAAGCCACAAGAATATATCAAAACTGCATTTAATATATATATATATATACATATATATATTTATATATACACACACATAATATATATTCTTTACATATATTTACACGTAACCTAAGAATTTATGGATAATAAGACATTCCTGTACTGGCAAGGTTTTCACTGCTGTTATTAAATAATGATTGCATTCCTCGGTGTCTGGAATAAATATTCCAGCTATCTGCATGAGGAAAACATTAATTTAATGCATACAACTAGCAACCCTAGATGGATCAGTAAACACAAGACAGCAGTCTTATTTTTGTCATTTTTTTCTCCATCTTGTTTTATAATTGAATGGGCACTATAGATAATTAGATTCCTTTATGAATTTTATTAGGTTTTTAAGTCAATTGATGGCTTTAGTGTGAAGCATCTAGAAATCTGACGCTGTTGGACTTCCTATATTTTTCTTATCTGCTAATACATCTGATTCTAAATTATTGTCTGTGTGCAATGTGATGGAAGAAGTCTTATTATTTCTTGTCTGTAAGCTCCTTAATAGATGGCTGTTGAATGGCATGGGAGGGAAGGATGAACTGAGCATGTTGTGCTTTGCTAACTGCTGGGGTGCCACTGGGCTGCACCTGCATGCCAAGGCTGCCCTGTAACACCCCAGGAAGGTGATGGCAGCAACCATAAATTGTAGAGCCTTTGGGCTCTTTTCATGTCTTCCATATGCAGAGGAACATGACAAAGTACTGTTACACTCAGCATTTCCATGTTTGTTTTCATACTTTCAAAACCAAACTGAAAATTAATCTTTTGAAATATTTTTGGTGTTGGCAAACCTTACAACTGTGAGTAGTCATGTTTGTCTATCCATACTTTAAGCAGAGTATTTTCTTCAGGAGAAATGCAGGGGTTAGTTTGGAGCTTGGAGTGGAGATGGAGGTCAAAACATGGTATTACTCTTTAGGAAAATGCAAACAACTGCAAACTCTGCATGCTTGGACATCACTTGATAAGAGAAACTGTACCCAAGGAGGGTTTTAACTGCATCCTTAGAAACAAAACTCAGTATAAATACTGCTGAAACAGGGCAAGTGAATCTTTTCTTTAAAGCTACAGGGTGCTGGGTACAGCAAAATGACATGTTTGCTGAATAGTATAGAAGAGGTATCTCTGTTTTATAGCTCAAATTTGTGCAACTCCATTTAATAGTATTGATATTTCATATTTTCCATAACTGGGTTTGCTGCTGTCTTTTTTTTCTCCCCAGCATTTTCCAATTTTTTATCTGCTCTAAAACCTTGCAACCAGTCAGCAGCTACTCAACGGGCACAAGATAAGCAGTATATTGTAGAAAAATTAGAGCTTTGTACAGAACCAAAGCCCTATTTAACTTCTAACATCGAACTTGTAAAGATAGCCCAAAGAGACCGGGTGCTGGGGTGTCTGCCTGGAGATTGGGCAGCTTTGAAGGTAGCAAAGCTGGCCCTTTGCTGGGGTGACACTGTAGCTTCTGAAACCTCTCCTCTGTGCAGCAAGGATGAGCAAGCGTGGGGATGCCTGGGGAGGATGAGCAGGGGAAAACCCTGTGGGTAGGTGGCAGAGCCAGGGCTGCCTTCAGGGTCTGACACAGCTTTGAACCCACGTGGTGAAGTTTTAGATTGGTTATTAGGAGAAGTTTCTTTACTTGAAAGAGTTGTGCAGCATTGGAATAGGCTGCCCAGGGAAGTGGTTGAATCACTGTCTGTGGAGGTCTTCAAGAAATGTGTAGACTTAAAACTTAGTAGCATGATAGGTGGATGTAGTACTGGGTTACAGGTTGGACTTGATATTCTTAGAGGTCTTTTCCAACCTGAATGATTCCATAACCCTAACGTGGGTGCTGGGGAAGGGCCTCTGGCAAGGTTGGCTGTGGTCATGAGGACCTGCTAGTACCCTCAGGGTGCTGATACCTATTTTGGTGAAATCTTAGGATGTCTATAAATGTTTGAATTTTAGGAGACGAATATTAAGGACAGTTTAAAATACATATATTAAAGGCCTGGAGCATCAGTTTCTTTCTGGCTTAAAAAATACAAAATAAAAAACACATGCACAGTGAATTTCAGTCCTGCACTGTTAAAACACAGTTTATTGCAAGGTGTCTAGTTTTAAATCTAATTTGGCAAACTTCATGGCCTTTGGGTTCTGTGGAAATCTTCAGCTGTGGAATATGCACTATTAGTCTTTGTAGGATTTATGGCTGCATTTGTTCTCAAAGAGGAAAAAATGTTTCAGACCAGAGAACTTAAACCCCATATGTTAAGCTATTACTTATAAATTTTGACAAAGGGGACTATCCAAACAAGGATGAACTTCTGGCCTGTTTGAATCATAAAAGTGCACAAATGTAAAATATAAAACTCATGAGGGGAGACAGATAGGCATGCACACAAGTTTCAGCAGCCAATATATCCTTTGTAGGGGCAGGTTCCTTGTCCAGGGCGAGAGGCTCCCCTGTAGCTGCCACAATCGCTGTACTTAATAGTTCAAATTAATGGTTAACCCTAGGCAAATTATATTGTTCTGGATAAGGCAATTTTCTAAGGCTTTTTACACCACTGAGCAATCCTGTTGGTTTTTGGATCAATGTCTGTGTGGATGTCAATTTTCTCAGTGTAAAATTAAGGCATTGGAGCACATGGTTTGCTTCAGGATCTTATAGAGCATATACTGCCTGGATGTACAAAGTCTCTTGTTTTATGGAGCAGCAGTAGTTTTTCCAATGGTAGAACTCTTCAGACATGAATATTTGTTTCAAAACAGGTTTTTGCTGGACTTTGCATGATGGAGGAATATGGGCTATGTAGAATTAGCAGGAAGCTCCATGAGCTTTTCTGTGATTAGCTCAGTGATAGCTGAGCAGCTAAAAATTGCATATACAAAATGACTTTTAATGAATATTCACATAAGAAACTGTTTGTGTTGGTCTGGTCATTGCAAAGCTGGTTGTGTCAGTATGTAAAACCAGAGGGCAATGGGCTTGTTCTCATTTATGAGGCTCGGCAGCAGTAAGTGCTTCCTGTGGAGCTCCGGCCCTTCCTGCAGAGGGTCTCAGCTCTGCTCCCTTGTAACAGAGAATCCATCCGTAACAGAAATAAAGGAAAAATCATGGAGAAGATGGTCCTCGAACTTATTGAGGCGCACCTGGGGGACAAAGCAGTAATTGGTCCCAGCCAGCATGGGTTTGTGAAGGGTAGGTCCTGCCTAACTAACCTGATTTCCTTTTATGATAAGATCACCCGTATGGTAGACCAAGGGAAACCAGCTGATGTGATTTTTTTGGACTTCAGCAAGGCTTTTGACACGGTTTCCCATAGGATCCTACTGGACAAAATGTCCACCATACAGCTAAATAAAAACATCATACGATGGGTGAGCAATTGGCTAACGGGCAGGGCCCAAAGGGTTATGGTGAATGGCGCTGCGTCAGGCTGGCGGGCGGTCACTAGTGGGGTCCCTCAAGGCTCCATTTTAGGGCCGGTACTTTTCAATATTTTTATAAACGATCTGGATGTAGGAATAGAAGGCATTTTGAGCAAGTTTGCTGATGACACCAAACTTGGAGGAGTTGTGGACTCTGTTGAGGGTGGAAAGGCCTTGCAGAGGGATCTGGATAGGTTGGAGAGCTGGGCGATCACCAACCGCATGAAGTTCAATAAGAGCAAGTGCCGGGTCCTGCACCTGGGACGGGGAAACCCCGGCTGCACGTACAGACTGGGCGATGAGACGCTGGAGAGCAGCATAGAAGAGAGGGATCTGGGGGTCGTGGTAGACAGCAAGTTGAATATGAGCCAGCAGTGTGCCCTGGCAGCCAGGAGGGCCAACCGTGTCCTGGGGTGCATCAAGCACGGCATCGCTAGCAGGTCGAGGGAGGTGATTGTCCCGCTCTACTCTGCGCTGGTGCGGCCTCACCTCGAGTACTGTGTGCAGTTCTGGGCACCACAGTATAAAAAGGACATGAAACTGTTGGAGAGTGTCCAGAGGAGGGCTACGAAGATGGTGAAAGGCCTGGAGGGGAAGACGTACGAGGAACGGCTGAGGGCACTGGGCCTGTTCAGCCTGGAGAAGAGGAGGCTGAGGGGAGACCTCATCGCAGTCTACAACTTCCTCGTAAGGGGGTGTCGAGAGGCAGGAGACCTTTTCTCCATTAACACCAGTGACAGGACCCGCGGGAACGGGGTTAAGCTGAGGCAGGGGAAATTTAGGCTTGACATAAGAAGGGGGTTCTTCACAGAGAGGGTGGTTGCACACTGGAACAGGCTCCCCAGGGAAGTGGTCACTGCACCGAGCCTGTCTGAATTTAAGAAGAGATTGGACTGTGCACTTAGTCACATGGTCTGAACTTTTGGGTAGACCTGTGCGGTGTCAAGAGTTGGACTTGATGATCCTTAAGGGTCCCTTCCAACTCAGGATATTCTATGATTCTATGATTCTATGTTCATCTTTCTAATTTGCAGTCAAAGTATATACCTGGTTGCATGGCTGTGCTTTGGGAGGAATGCATTCGGGCTTTCCAGCAGCCGTGTTCCTTTCAATTTTATTTGCTCAGATTTATTGTACAGCCCTCGCAGGCTGGCTGTTCGTTTCTAGTAGCCTGACACGTTGTGTGCTTCAAGGCTACCCTTCATTGCCTCTCTGCACTTGCAAATGTGGCTTCGAAGGCTCATTGGGATGTCACCAAATTTGTTGCGTTCTGTCAGGTGTTTTTGCAAAAAACATCGATTTCCATGCCTCCAGTGTTAGCAGCACTAACCAAATACTTAACATTCCCCTGCAAAATTACTATTGTATAGTGCTTTTCATTTTAGTATTTTGCACTTATTCTCCTTTCCTCTTGGTATTCTTTGATAAAAATGAATTAGTATCACGTTCAACCTCTGCTTAAACATAAACATGACAGCAAATGGTTTGTACAATTACAAAGTACTTACGGTATGGTGAACAACCCAAAAAGCCAAATGCTTTCAGAAATCGGTACAGAAATATATGTAGAAAAACAGTGACTCTCATTATAAGATGCACTTAAAATTCCACTCTTAATATGTTTTCCCACACCAGATTTTTATTTTTTGCCTACCTCCCATCCTGGAAAAGATGTGACTTCATAGTTACTTTTCCTCATTGCAGTAATATTACTTAAAAACCAATCTTCTTGCATGTCCTCTAAGAACTGTGGCAGAGATCCTGGTAACATTTATTGAAGTTTTCAGGGTAATTGAGCTTTGATGGAGCACAGACATAGAAATAAGCTGGATAACTGCCAGCAGCCATTCCTTAAGTGCAAAGAGGTATTTGCAGTTTGGGGAAGTAATACACACAGAACGCACACTACAGCAAACTTTGAGAGGATAAATCCTGGCTATAGGTCAACAGCATTATCTTCACACGGGGTTAAAATTGGGATTTTGTACAAAGTAGTTCTAAATGACTTTTAAAGAAATTAAAGAATGAAACATTGACTAGTTTCCTTATTACTGCAGAATTTGAGCTTATTATAGACCTCTAGCTATAATGGAGTGCTGTTCTTGGTTTCGAACTTTACTGAGACCTCTGTTATCTGATTTTTTTATTTTATTTTTATTTTTTTAACTATATTTTTGTCCATCATGGAAGAGGGACAAACTGTGTTCAGTTTTGGGCCCCTCGCCACAAGAAGGACATCGAGGTGCTTGAGCGGGTCCAGAGAAGGGTGACGAAGCTGGTGAGGGGCCTGGAGAACAAGTCCTACGAGGAGCGGCTGAGGGAGCTGGGCTTGTTCAGCCTGGAGAAGAGGAGGCTCAGGGGCGACCTTATTGCTCTCTACAGATACCTTAAAGGAGGCTGTAGTGAGGTGGGTGTTGGCCTGTTCTCCCACGTGACTGGTGACAGAACGAGGGGGAATGGGCTAAAGTTGCACCAGGGGAGGTTAGATGTTAGGAAAAACTTCTTTACCGAAAGGGTTGTTAGACACTGGAACAGGATGCCCAGGGAAGTGGTGGAGTCACCATCCCTGGAGGTCTTTAAAAGACGTTTAGATGTAGAGCTTAGGGATATGGTTTAGTGGGGACTGTTAGCGTTAGGTCAGAGGTTGGACTCAATGATCTTGAGGTCTCTTCCAACCTAGAAATTCTGTGATTCTGTGATTCTGTAAAGGAGGACTGATCTTCTCTTAAGGTACAGGTCTGGAATGGAAAGAAAAGTGCTATTGTGCCATTTAACCACCTCTGAGGCGTGAAGTGATGAAGTTGGAAACCCAAGCAATCACACTGAGATCTTCAGACACACTTGGCCAACTGTGTGGATGTTGGGGATGTGTGCTACATAGAGTATCCACATTCTATCACTTGATGAACAATAGAAACCATCACATTTCTGGGAACTTATTCCCTGAAGTTAGGAAGATTCAGGCTTTTGGCAGCAACCATAGACTGTGTTAAGATGCTGAGAACAGACTCCTGCTCAAATTTGGCATGAGACTTCCAAATTTCCTGATTTCTTGCTTACAGAAATTTGTAGTGGAGTCTGCTTCTTCATCGCAAGAGCATTGCTTTGTACAGTCAGAAGCTGCTAGAAATTCCACAGGAAGGGAAAAAAATAGGGAGAGATCATAAAATTATGTAAGCATGCAGCTCTCTACAGTTTGAAACAACCAAAAATTAATTTCAGGCTGCACGCAGACATCTGCCCCATGCCTGTTGGGCAGACAGTACCTGGTTTTCTCAGATGTGCGTGGAGTTGAGGGTATTTAGGGCTGCTTACTGTGTCCTCTGCAAATTCAGAGGTGGTTCCTGATGGTGTGGACTGGGGGGAGATGAGGCTGGAGAGAGCTCTGTCCTACTGGTACATGTCTCATCATATGGTGTTTGTAGGATCAAAGCCCAACACAAATGTTGCAGCAGTTTTCATAGGGTGTTCTCTATTGGCAATTTAGGACTGGATTAAGGCCCCTTTGAGCCACTTAGGTGGCATAAAGGGGATGAATCTTAGAATGAGTATAACTCTTAATAATATCGATTATTCTCACCAGACATATTTTCTCCCCCCTCCTGGCACACGCACACAAATCCAGCTCTTATGACTCTTGGTTTGTAATAGTTGATGGGTAGTATTCTGGTTTCCTAATGCCTTTTGTCATCTACATCTGGGTCAGGGAAATTGATAGGAATGTGCTCTTTGCTCTTCCCTGAATTAGTAATGCTATGGGTGCTACTAGTTGCTTGGTAAACCGTTTTCCTTTTCATTTTACATCTCTTTGCTCCTCTGGAAGAACAGATCATTTATGATAAAAACTATTGCAATTCTGATAATTGTAAATGTAAGTAAAGGTGTGCTAACGTTCCCTTGTGACACAAGCAGTACAAGTTATTGCTCTTGGTTAGCAGCAAATACAAATACAGGTGTATAAAAACAGGTTTATTCTGGAGTCCCATGTTTGCCTGTGTGTGCTTCCAAACAAGCCTGTCACATTTTTCTCTGTTCTACTCATGTAAGAGAAGCTTTTTGTAAACATCTGCAAGCATCCTGCTTCACAGCTCCCTTTGAGATCTCCTGTGCTAGAAAGGCTGCAAAAACTTGACAACAAGGAGGCAGCAGGTGATTTAGTATCAGTACTGCCTCCCCCGCCGAGAAGTATGTTCTCAGAGGTTTTGGTGCTCCCTTTGTTTTTCCTGGCTCCACCTGTTGTCTTGTTGTATGAGCTCTCTGGAGGAAAGAAGCAATCTTTTTTGTTCCTGTTATTGGTTTATTCGACAGCAGGGACAGCCAACTTCCAATCCCATTGCTGTAGCTCTACGCATTATTCAAGTACAGCTAAATAAGTACATACAGTGTATATTTGAGAAGGAAGCATGTGGCTCTCATAAACCATTCCCAGTCCCTCTTAGACAAACTTGGAGACATTTTCTTTATGGCTCTTTTCAGATGTGGAAGCACTTAGATGAACAAATTTAATGATTTTTTAATAGATTTTTTTTTTTTTTTTTTTTTTTTTTTTTTTTGTTGTGTTGGTATAATTTTGAAATCCTGATGTAGATGTTTTAGTTGGGCCTGAAGTACATAGAGTTCATCAAATCCAAATGGAATACACTTCATGCTGTGGCTTGCTGCGTAATAACACTGAGGTTTTATCTCATGTCTATTGATATTGGGGCGGGGGGGGTTTAGTGTAATTTCCACAAATTTATCAAGAAAGAATTAAAAAACCTAAGTCTATTTGCTAAGCACACCTGGCTTCCATGCTAACTTCCTTTAATATAGATACTTGTGTACAATATATTCTGTTGCTTAGTCTTTTGTGCATGCAATTTCAGGCTGCAGACAAAAGGTTTGCTCTGGAACTGACTCTCAGCTTAGTTATGCAGCATTTTTTCTATGCAATTTGCATAAAAATCAGGAAAACTTCAAAATCAGTGTTTGTATTCTGTAAATTCTCTCCCTACGCATGAATTTCATGTATTCCAAAGAGTAAGGTGGGAAAAGCCCCCACGGTGGTATGACGAAAAAATGTCACAGTGATAGTGTAATCTGTTCACTAGGTCTGTAACGTGCCATGCTAGGCTGAGGGCACAGATCAATTCATTTCCCAAAATAAGGGTAGGCAAACTAATACATTAATGTACGATATCTTAACAGTATAACAATGACACAGCTATGTGAGGATACGGAGACAGCATTTGCATACTAACAATGAAGAAGGGATAAACACTCTTGGTGACAGGCAGAATTAGGAACAGAAACAGCAAGTATAAATTAAATGATTAGAATCATTACTTCCAAGCCATTTAGGATTTCTCCTCACTGGCAGGGACTGCTAGTCCATTTCTATGCAGCAGGGAGAAATATGCTTCTCCTGTGTAGCTTGTGTTTCTCCCCACCTCCTGAGAGGTGCTTTCTGGGCATTGTATAAAACTTGGTTGGGATTCTGAGGTATGAGCTATTGCTATGTGGGAAGATCACCAAATCTGTTGTGGTAGGCAGAGGAGAGACTGAAAGGCGTATGCAAGTACGCCTGACTCCTGATACAGAGCCATGCTGGAGTGTTGTGGTCCCATGTCTTCTGTTGGACTAGCTGATCTTTTTTGTTGGTTTGAAGAGGAAAATATAATCTCTCTTAATTGGGAAAGGTTGGTAAGATGGTGTAGCTTTGCATTACAACGTGCTTCATTTATTTCCTTCACATGCAGTTGGTGTTTGTTTTTTCATCTAAGTTTCTGTTTACCATTTCAGTACTTTCTGCAAGTATCTTCATTGAGGGTTACAGAAACCAAGCATGAAAGCCCACCAAGCCAGAGTAAGCAAATTCAGCATTCTGTTTGAATGGAAGTTTACAGAGTCTTTAACATAGGTAGTTACTATTTTCTAATTCTCTGTGTACGGTGAGACTGTGGAAATTGTTTATGCATGAAAAACCATTAAATGCTTTAGTATACCTGATAAATATACTGACAGCAACAAGAAAAAGAGCTGCATAGGTCCTCTGGAAAGATGGAGTGGTCTAGGTAGTTACTCATGTGCTGTCCTGCCACCTCGACCTCAGAAAACAAATAGTCTTGTTAATGGTGTAATTAGTTAAGCAGCTCTTAAAACCTGTGAGGCCTAGTGTGCAATGGATCGGATGTTTCTTAGACTCAGAAATGTACCAAAAGAATTCTTTAGGTTTATGCATGTGTTGTACTGTAATGTAATGCAAGTCCCCAGCCTGTGTCCAGGGGATGGGGGCAGAAAGACCATAAAAGGGAGCTCTTTATTATCCAAGTTGTGATGGTATGGAAGATGGTATTGTCATTTAAGGTATGGAAGTGTGATAAACTACTTTTGTGTACAGCGGAGTACAAATTGGGATCTTTTTTCCTTGCCCAGAGAGGTTGGCCACTAACTAAATGGAAAAGTGGGGTTCAGCTGTGAAAAATTAAGATCCAAACTCTGCTTCTCAGCATATTTCAGCTGTACAGTGTCTGAGATTTGGGAGTTGCCGCAAGTTGGACTCCAGCACGTGCAACGTTTAGATGGGCAGCATTGGCATGAGTACCTCAAATGGATGCTGCTAGTCTGTGCGGATGGACACCAAGCTCTGTGTGAGACCCTGTTCCCCAGGCTTTTCTGTGAATAACACTGCTATCTGTGGTCATCCTGCTAGTCAAACACATTGGCAACCATATTCTGTTGTTGTTTTCCCAGTATTAGTAGCTCATTGACTTGTTTTCATTCAATAGAGCTATGTATAACCTTAGTCCTGCTTAAAAAAAATAAATACAAAAACCTGTTCTCTTTAAAGAAAAAAGTGTTTAGTTCTTAGTTCTGCTGGGCTTCTGAAAGAGTACTTGAGGTGTCTGCTACTGCCACTCACTTGTGTTGAATCAGCTCATACACTTTTCCGCTACAGATAATAATTCTCTACCCATGAGAACACATATTCATTTTATATTGAAATGAAAACAAGGAGCAGAGGCACTGATTTGGATTATATTGATTAAAATTTAGTTTCCTTCAGGAAAGTCAAATAGTTTTCTCACAATATTAATTCTGTGATGATATTGATGCTTCATGTAGGAGGACCACAAGAGAAAACATAGTACAAAAAGATATGACATTAAATCCAATATGCTTAAAAGAATTGCTCCATTCCACTAATTCCTGAGTATATGGAGGCAACATGTTGCTTCTGAGTATCTGAATTCCTGTATTTCTGCAGAAAAGAGAACTGGCTAAATTCCTAAATAGCTTTCTGTGTCTCTTAACATGTGGGGAAACTACAGGCCTCCCTCATGCATCTGGAGGGATAAGAAAATATTTAGCCCAAAAAAGAGTCAAAAAATCTAAAATGTGAAAAAAAAAGTCTGACAAGTTCTGCATTGCTTAGGTCTTATATCTGCTTTTCTGTATTCAAATTAGCAACAAAGGTGAAAAGACAAGAGGAAAAGGGAAAGTTAAATTGACCAGTAGTATAAGAATAAAATACTTGGGATACCAGGGATTGTGAATTAAGTCTTAAGTATAATTAAATTTCACTTTCCTCTATTAATGTTTTATGACCTACTTTGACATTACTGACTGTGGAGAAGGTACATGAGTATTTTTGATTGATCTCTGCAATGAGTTATAAATTTTTATCTTTGCAAAGGTCACTGAGTCAGGACTTTCTTACAAGGGCACCCTAATATTACTTGTGGAGGAACCTGAAATAAGGAATCAGAATAAAAACATGTTATGTTGTCTCAAACACTACATTAAATTATGGGTCCTCCTGTCACCATGGGTAGCATAGTATGTGGAGAAGTGTTTAGAAAGTATTTGCAGTTACCTGTGTGGCCCAAGCCCATTATCGATAAAATAATCCACTAAATATGCAGAAATATACCCTCCACGTTCTGAAAATAGATACAAATTCAAGATTTCAGGGGTGCTATTAGGTTCTTAGATGCAGAATATAATCAATTTGATAAATACTATTTCTGATGCAGTTATTAAAAATGAAATAATTGGAGTTAATTAAAAAAAAAAAAAGAGCCTGATGCTTTAGCAAAGCACTATGGAGCCACTGGTGGTAGAATTTCTGGAGAAGTAATAATGTCTCATGATTACATACTAGTTTTCTCCAGCTGTGCTGTTTTCACCACACTGCTAGGAGTAGATGCTTTGTTTCCTCTGGGGTGATACAACCTGATTTAAAAAGGAAGTCATAAACCGCAACATATGATGCTGCGAAATAAGGTTATTAAAGGAATTAGCAAACAGTAAAGCTGCTGAAGGCTGTCTGGGTCTATAAAACTAGACTTGAAATGATATTTGTTAATATTTTTCATTTTTGGTGGCTGAATAGGATTCTGTTGTAAGGAAGTATGAGTGCTTTTACAGATGTATAGATATGTATAATAACAGAAATGCAGAAGTGGTGATAAAGCTATCTGAAAAGGTTTTGATGTATATCAACAGTAGTATGCAGGTAAGTTAAATTGATGTCTGAGCAATGCTCCCTCTTAATCGCCTGATGAAGTGACCATTTTGAGTCCTGGTACCTCACTGCTGCTGTTACTGTCTTCAGAAACGTCTGCTAATGTCTCGTGGTGGTACCGTGGCTGAGCAGATGCACAAGAGGATAGACGGTGCACTCTGCGTGCCTTGTAGACTACCGATACTCTATCATCTCTTTATAGCACTGATTTATAGGGAAGGCAATATAATGCAGGGTTTCTCTTTATTTTTTTCTTTATTGGAAAGCTACTTCAATTTGCAAGATGCATACTGGTATGAAAAGAAAACTCAGGAAACTCTGTGCTTTGGAAATATTTAAAACATTATTCTTCATCCCCTTTGCCTTGGGAATCAAGGGACTGATTGTGCCTCATTGTTCCGTAAGCAGCATTGAACAGCTTCAGATCTGCTTCAGATTTTGGCCAGCTGTCCATGGCTCAAAGAGTGAGCTTCTAAAGCAACATTTCAGGTGTCCTTGTCACCTTGTGCCCAGAGCTCCACCCAGGCAGAGGCAAAATGATAAACTGCGGTCCCTTCGTGTTATGATATATGTAGCTGTACCATTACATACATGGGGATGTTGTTTTTTTATTTCAGGGAAAATATTCCTATTATCCAAACTGTTCATTTTGGTTTTGGAGGCCAAATATATGTCTGAAAAGTCATTTTTTCTCTTTCTAATGCTGTTGAATAAGCATGTGTTTCCCCTCTGGGGACACAAGGGGATTAATGTGCTGTATTACACATCTCTGCATAAATCTCTCTGGGAAGTCAAAATTGATTCAGTGCAATTGTGGTTATGCCCTGAAATATCATTGAAAAAAAATACTCAAGTTCCCAATCTTTCTGTCCACATTCACCATTCTAAAAGACTGAAGTAAGATCATATCGTCTCGTTGGGACCAATTTTCTTCTGTCATATTTAAGCACTACAGAGGTTTTAACGATTTAATAGCTATATTTCACTGCTTAACAAGAGAAACACCTTAATATTTCTCATCCTGTTACGAGTGTCCCTCTCTTAGTGCTCTGTTATTAAATATAGATTAGCTTTCCTGGGAAGAAAAAAGTGCTATCTTGTTCTGATGTTTTAGATCTTTCTTACCATTCTCCTAAATAGTTAGAAAAGGAGAAAAAATCCTGTGAAGCTACAGTATGGTTATTTCTATTTTGAATATTTAACCACTAAATAACACCATTTAAATAACTTCTTGATCAAAGAAGCTAGTAACCTGTGCAAAGTTTTTGACCTATCTCCCAGTCAAATGTAATGGGAGTTGGGTACTCTGCTTGCCTATGTTCCTAGAAAAATGCATATCAGAGGAGATGGGATCGCTCCCCTAATACACGGTTTGAGAAAATGCGAATTCTAACAGTTGGTCTGAATTATATTGGTTACAGTGAATGATTATTTCATTTTAATGATGATCTTTATGTAGAACAGAGAATCAGAGCTAATCATATGGAGCAATTTTTTTTGGCTTACAGCCTTTTTACACTTAAGCTCTGTAAGGTAATGAACAGGTACATTCTTTTCAAATATAGCCGGTATTTAATGAAGAAGCGTGAAAATTTGCCTATTGCAAAAGCAAATTCAATATGAGAGACAAAAAGGGACATTTTCCCATCTTTTTTAATTAATGATTAGCAAGCACTTAAATATTTATGCTGGTCATATGCCAGTTACTAAGCAGACTTCTCTAGTATATCTTTGCAGGCTTTTTTTTTTTTTTTTTTCTTTGAAGAGATCTGGATGTTGAGAAGTTATTGGCTTGAAATTAAAACAGTCTCAGACTTATCTTAGTGAACCAGCACGCTGTGGCCCTGTGCAAAGCACCTCTCACTTTGGAGTAAGTGAAGAGTGAGATCAGTTTTGCAGCACTGCCCCATTTCCAGTTTTCCATTTACATTGACGTGTAAAGCCTGCCTGGTTATCATGCAATGAAATTATCATCAACAAAGCTTGTCACCGTGGAATGGTGATACTGCCATTCTACAGTAAGACTTCACAAAGTTATACACAGAAAGGTACAGAGCATTTTTTTTTTTACTGTGACACCTGCCAACACTAATAAGGGAAGAAGCACTAAGATGTTTGAAATGTGTGTCACAATTTGGTAGGTGATGATTGAAGTCTAGCTATATAAGATAGTAATACTAAGCTATGTAAGATGGTAATACAAAGATTGCTATGAATAATATATAATCCTTTTATTTTAGAACTAACCTTTTGACTTAAATTTGTAAGAATGTGTCTTTGGATGACTTCATTTTCATTTTGAGTATGTGCTTTTTCTGCATTCATTCTATAAGGCAGAAAATGCCTTTCAAAACTCTTTGTGTTTCTGTTAATGTCCAGTTGTGTAGCTGTCAGTTTTAGATGGTTTGGGTGAACATTTGACCTTTTTGTTTCAAAGGAATCTGGACTCTTTGGATGACTGCTTCCCTCTAGTCCCTGCCCCTCCCCAAACCTTAATTTGATTTCAGTGGGAACTGGTTTTATTGTAAATCTTTGAGTCCACTTTGAAAGTGTAAGCTAAAGTTTTGTGGGAAGTCATAATCAATGTTCAGAGAACTGTATAGAGCGTGGTCTTTTGTGTCCATCCTGGAAAGTGCGAGGGTGACAGGTATAATTTATACTGTATTTCAATATCTATATTTCTCAATAGGTTGTGACTGCCAGCAGTTTCCCAACAGCCTTTTCAGGAACAGTAGGACTTTACTGTACTGGTCCATAAAAACATGCCTCTGCTGTTGCCACTAAACTTTATGTAAGCCATAAAATATCTTTTGGCTCCGGCTTGAAACACAAGGAGAATGTTTGCACAATGAACATCAGACATTGTCAATGTTAATGTGTAATGTCTGTTGGCAGAGCTGTCTGTAAAGATTTTTTAGCCAGCCAAATGTTACTTCTGCTTCACTCAGAACTCATGCCTGTCATGGGATGGGAAGAATAACAGGTTGTATTAAAATTGGCTACAGGCAGTCTCATTTTTTCTTGTTGCTAGCCTTTTGAGTAACTCCTGGCAGCAATTATATATAAAACACATTATTTTCACGCTTTCTTTAAATGGCTGTGGATAGGAAAGTTCTCTACTGAAAATCTTATGGCAATAACAATATTGTAAATATATACATGTGTATTTATACACACTGAGATGTGATACATATTATTTTGAAGATATATGTTAAGATATCTGTCAAGATATGCTAGATCTTAACAAAAAATTATGAAGGAACGGTCAAGTTCTGCAGTAAATTTCACCAACTTCCGACTTGCTATCATTAATATCCAAGGTGACAATATTTGAATTAATTTTGACTATAGAGGTCTTATGCTTGATAATTGATAGTGCACTAAAAACATCTTTTAGTAAATTCAATGTTACGCATAGATCCAGTTTCTTCTTTCACTAGCATTTTTATTGTCATCTTTTAATCTTGTAAGATTGTGAGGATTCAGTGCTTGCTGTGAATAGTACAGTTGTATTATTGTGGACCATCTATGTGCATGCGAATTGTGCACACTTGTGTATAATTTCCAATGTATGGATAGCATGAATGCTTTAAGTACTTCAGATTTTAATTAAAGAATTATGAAACAGGTCTATAGAGTCTTCTCAAATAGTAGTGAGGATTAATGTGGGCATTTTTTGATTTCCTTTTAACAGGAAGTTACACTAATAGTGTAACTTCAGTCAGGCCATTCAAATGAAGGGGGAGTTCACTATCTAGATGCCCAGGTATAAAGTTAGTCATTATTCTGTATGATTCTGTGGAGAGGAATATTGAGCAGCAATACTACACAGTAGGCTTTTCTGAATTTAAGCTATATCCAATCACTTTTTTTTTTTTTCTGGCTTGAAGACCATTTGCATAATGTACGGAAGTAATAGACTGGAGGAAATGTACTAGTGGAATTCATCAAGAATCAGTCCTGGGACCAATTAAAAGCATATTTTCGACAATGATTCTTGTATAGATGATGTGCTGATGATTTCTGCTGCACATAAAGGTAAGAGATACTGTCAATACAAAGGGGTATTAGAACATCATACACAAAACAGAGGGGGGAGCATAAGAACTGCAGGAATAAAAGTAAATAAAACTTACTAATATGAAAATAAATCCATATTCATGAGGAATTCTAACACTAAATTCCGCTATAAGGTGTGAACTCATCTAATGGGAAGGCTTTTGGTATACAAATTGATGATTATGGTTGCCAGAGTGGTAGAACAATAAAAAGGCAAAAGTGATCTTTAAAAGCACTGAAAATTATTTTCAACAAAGAGGAAGGTATGCTAATACTGTTTTTCAGCTTTTTGCTGGAACCCCATCACTGTCCTTGTCACTCATGTGCAAGATGAGAATGCATGAGGTGGGAACTTTAAGGCTGAATCCCTTAGATCAGTTGCCTAAAGCTGAGGTGTTCTTACAAATATACAGGTAAGACAGGGTTAAACAGCATGGGAGGGGAGAGGGGAGGAAAGTAGTTAAAGAAAAGTGAAATATAAGCCAAAGAGACTATGGCTACTGAAATGAATCAGGCTATCTCAGGAGTTGAGGCAAGGTTCCCAGGCACTAGGACAGCCAGTCTGCTGTGGCAGGATGACAGCAGTGTCCCTAGGTTTTCATGGCTGCTCCTCGATCTGTTCTCCTGGGAGCTTGAGCACCATCCAAGCTGGGGGAAGAGCCCAGACAGTTCAGAAAGATGCTCACTGATCCAGCTTTGTCTGGCAAGTGACTTGGGAAATAATGCCGAATCAGGTGGCTAAGAGGAAAATGTTACTTTCCCCTGTAGAGAGATCCAGTGTATACTTGGGAAGTTTCAAGTTAGCAGTTGGATATCCTGTTTTAAAGCACGGACAAGTTTGTTACTTGTGCTGAGCCACGTGGCATGCTTTTTTTTTTTTTTTTTTTTTTGTGTCATAGTATATAAACTTTTGCTGTTGTGAGGTTTTGTTTTTCTTCCTCTTCTGGCATCCTATAAATGCATAAAAATCCTTTCTCTCTGCTTTTCACTTACTTTCTTTTCTCAGGATCATGAATGAAAATATTCTTATCCTATTCTCACAAGACTATTGTCTAAATATTTGTCTAAATATTGTCTAAATTGTCTAAATATTCTGCATTTCCCAACTGAGGGACTGCAGTGGAGGACAAGCTGTGTACCTGTAGCTTTTCCCAGAGAAGTCAGGGATTTTAATTGGGTTTCAAAGTTGTTACTTGGTGTCCTACCCTGTTGACCTTCTCCGTTCTTGTTTAAATAGGTGAGCATTTACTATGGTAGGTGAAAATAAGCAAATGAGGACTATTGCAGGTGTTATAAAGAGGAGCAAAAACTTTGAATGTCTTTTTCCACACAGGAAGATGGATGTATCAGCCTAAGTCCTCTGTCTTCCAGAAAAGCCAAAAGCTGGACAGTATTTGCTTTTTTTATTATTATTATTATTTATTTATTTTTTATTAAAAGCAAAACATATAGGTACATTAGAAATAAATCTATCCACATGTCCTTTTAAACAACTTGAGACATAACTCCATGTGGTGTTTTTGATGGCAATTCATGCAAAATGGTCAATGTTTTTTACATCCTTTCTCATTGTTAACTGTGGGTTTGTGATTACTGGAAAGCCGCTGAGAAGCAGGCAGCAACATTACCTGTATGGAAATGGAGGCGTATTGACTGAACCTTTCCTTCACCCCGCAGGAGAGAAGCAAGCCCAAGAAAATCAAAACAAAATGCAGGAAAGAAGCATGTTCTGAACAGGCTCAATAATAAAGTCAACTGGCATAAATAAGCAGCACTGTACACCCATGTAAGCATCTGGCTACCACATTACTCAGAAGGGAAAAATTGGGCCCGAAAGCTTTGATCCATCTTGAGCTCCTCCCCTGCAGACAAGAAATGAGCAATTTTGAAAATGCTTCATAACCAAGTACTGAATCATGGATTTAAAAAAAAAAAAAAAAAAAAAAAAAGTATAAGCAGCTCATGCACTAGCACTCACTGCCATGTTTGTACTCCTGTGCAAAAAATGGGATTTTTCATGTGATCATGTATGGTCTTAGTATCTTTGCACACTTCTGTCAGTGTGTGCGTGAGATACTAATGCAGACAGGCCAGAGTCAAATCCCCAGATTCAGGCACTTCTGAGCTCTAGACTGTTCAAAATCCAAATTAGGGTTTTAAAGCTTCATCCTTTCTCTAATATTTATTCAGATTTATGATACATGTAGTACTTTAGAGCTAATTCTTGTTCATAATGTAGCTGTTGTTCAGTCGTGACTCTAGTGTGTAAAAATCCTGCATTTATCTTTGAGCCTGTAGACATTTAAGTCTCTGTGTTCTTCAGGGCTGTATGTATTTATTTAGTCCTTTGCCTGTTTGATAGATGGCAGCAGATAAATGTTTCCTATCCAGGGATGTCTCATTAGTTTTTGATTTTAGTATCTTCTGTCAGCAAATAATAGGGGATTTTTACACATTTGTGTGATTGTATTGTGTTTTCACTCTTAGTTCCTTCCGTGTTTTCACAGGTGAGGTGACACATAAATACGACCTTATCCTTAAATACTGTTTTCAAAGAAAATGCATTTATCCTATAACCAGAGCCCGATCGCCTTGTCGTTACAGCCCCGCTGTTTTCGAAGAAGCAGTCTCACTCTCTGATACAGAAGGTGGAGACTGGGAAGCTGGCTCTGCTAAGCCTTGCCTAATGCAAACTGCTTTAGTATGCACATCACATCATGCCGGCTATACTGCAGGGAGCAGGCAGTTATCGCACAAGCGTGCATCCTCAGAGCCAGGATAAACACTCCGTTACTCTCCCTCTAAACTGCTCTTCTGGGAGGGACAGAAAATAAATAGGGAGCGAGAGAGGCATTTGAAGTAACCTTTTTAAGGAGGAGGCAGCAGCCAATAGAACCTTTCTTCTTTTTTTTTCCTCTTTTTTTTTTTTTTTTTTTCCTACTTCTTACTAGAGAAATTCGTGTTATCTCAGCAATTAAGGAGAAGAGCCAGCGTCTAGGGTTCCAGGCTGTGAGGGGGAGTAGCAACTTGTACCAGGTAGGAAGCCCTTTCAACATCCTCTTTAATTCATGCAGCTCAGTTACTACTCGCTATGTTACTATGTGGTGGCTGACTTCTGGAGACCTTGTGTCTGTTAGCCACCATTCCCCAAATGAAAGAGACCTTGGGGAGCTTTAATTGCCAATGACCTTCAGGGTATTTCTTGGAAAGGCACTGGTACTTAGTGCTGTAAAGTAAAGCAATCTATACTTTGGTCTGACTGCTTGGAGGTGTGCATTTAGCATCAGGATGCAGCTGGGTGAAACTGCAGCTGTTCCCCGTCTACAAAACCATGTCACAAATGAGTAAAAATTAGCCATCTTATAGTAACAGAAACAGCTGCTCTACATTTTTAGCAACACTGCTGTATTACTTTCCAAAACTTATTACCATAAATTCTTTGTGTGCTGGAACGTAAACAGATATGCTTTAGGAGATTTCAAGTTATTTTGACAGCTGTCTACTATATTTTCATAGTCATTATGTGTATTATATCAAGACTTTTATAAACTTTCTTGAGGCAGCTATGTATTGCATGGTAGACTAATATTTTTGCTAATAAATGAATGTAATGATTGTAGTGAGCTGGTTACAGTATTTGCTTTACAGTATTGCCTTTGGAGAGTGTGCAGGAATGGAGGTATGTTCTGCCATGGTTGAGGTCTAGTGTAGGATGAAGCCTTTGGTCATATTTGCTTGTTTTATCCATCTTAGTACTGCAGAAAGATGAAGAGGAAAGGGAGGAGGAGGAGAAAAACCTATAATCAAGCTTTGTGATCCTTTTGTGCAGTGTTTTCTTCCTAGTATTTTGTATTTGTGTGCATTCACATGAATGAATGCTTTGGTTACATCTGTTCAATCTCTGTATCGTGACAGTCATGTGACTTGGTAAGTTCATTAAAAGCAAGAGGAGCCGTTGTGTGTGATGAAGACGCAAGTTCAGAGCTTGGGAGCTGATCCTGCGAGGTGCACTGTGGTGTCTGTGGGGCTCTAAAAGTTTAATTATTTGATCGATTTAAGTCACTCTCTTCTGAGCACTAGGAATCTGCAGCAAACTTTTGCAAGGTTTAGCATTCTCTTCTGTAAATTAGACCAGTAACAGTGAATTATTAAGGGTAAAAATATGTATGTGTTTTTTTTTTTTTTTTTTTTTTTTTTTAAAGTGTAAGCAGTGGCATGGGGAAGGTTGTTGTGTCTAAAGATTCTGTTGCTTGCAGAAAAACCTGAAAATATTGCTTAACACAGAGCTGAAGCACAACTGCTGTGACAAAAAATAAAAAAAAATCTGATAATAGTAGAGCTCTCTGTGATGATTATACCCATACAACTTCTTCCTGTATGTAATTCGTCTATGCAAAGAGACCATTAAACAATATATAGAGGGCTATCCTGTGACTCTTATCCCTCAAAAAGCTACTGAGGAGGTGTAAATCCATAGTCTTCTTTCTGATGATCATACTGAAAAAAACAGTTCTTGTAAATTGAGAATTAGATTTGATAGAATTAAAAATTAAGTAGATTAAAAAAAGAAATAGCTTTGAGAGTAATAGCTGTAAATACAGGTGAGATCTAGCTAGTGACTAGGGTTGGTTAGAGGATCTGGCAGCAGCTGAGGAGAGTTGTACCCATTTCATCTCTTTGAGAAATTCAGTGCTTGGGAGAACTCACACTTACAAAGTACTGATTCAATTAAAAACTGACATAGGAAGAAAACTGGAATGGGAAAGTGAAACCTTGACTTCTATTTCTCTTGATATATGACCTGTGTGATTAAGAAAATGATATCCATGTCCTTCTGTTATTCTAATGAGTATGATTTGATGTAATACTGAAGTGAATTATTGCCTTAAAGAAGAGTGAGTAGCAAGCTGAACACACCTTAATGCATTTCAGAAGCTTACAAAATGTGGGTTTCAGAGAAGATGAAGGCAAAGGATAACTATTTGTTTTCTTGTTTTAATTTTCTTCATCTAATCTCCAATCCAAATGCTATCCCTAGGAACATTAAATCCTCATACGTTCTCAGTGAAATTAGTGAATTGACTCAGGCCTTATCTTGACTTTTGTTTTGTTTTGTTTTATTTTATTTTATTTTATTTTATGTTTTACTAATTCTTTTTCACACCTTGCAGATCACCAGAAGACTGTACATCAGGATATTTAGGTTTCTTCTCAGCTTCCTGTTGCTTGCAGGTCTCTCTATGTTTCTATGCCTCATTTACTCACATTAAATACATGTGTTGGCAGCTGCCTATTTTGAAGCATACTGCATATTTGAGTTTTCAAATTACTCCCATTCACACAAGTGGTGCTTTATGTAGATTTGCTTTTTTGACACACTATGCTGTAGCTTATGAATTTGACTTCAATTATCTCTCTTTTTACATTACTTGTAGCTCACCCTACTGTAACCCTGCTGAACAACCACTGGTTTCTTCATGACTGAAACTCTTGTTTCATTTATAAAACAGGCAGTAGAAATACCTTTTGTGCTTCAGCCCTGCCCTGGAGGAAACTACTTTTCTACAGATAGCTCTGTGGGGTTTGTGGGTTGGCCCTGGCCCACTGGGGAATCCTATTACTTTTAATGAGATTCCTCAGGAGTGCAGGAGTCACTGTTAGCAAATCTATGATGTCTAAATATCTAAAAGAGTAGATCAGACACACATCTTAGGATTTCTCAGCAAAAATGGTGCTATTGGAGAAGATAGGGTTTGTTAATCAGAAAAATAAGCCGATCTGAGTACCAGAGGAGTTGCTTGCTGGCATCCCTAGTAGTCACATAACGATGTGTGGGCACCCCCTTATTTCAGTGCCTCTGAACAAGGCTTCCTACTTTTCTATTGGTTTTTATTGGCTCCAGGCTTTATCAGTGACTTTTTTTTCCCAGCATCCATGTGGTACAGAGCAAGGTCACCTGGTGCCATCAGAATTAAGATGAGGAAACCTCAGATTTGTTGGTAGGGTCTCATATGATGTCACATGACACATAAGGTCTCTTTCTCTAAAAGCAAAAGTACTTGATGTTTCTTAGTGCTTTTTGAGACATTACTGCAGTACTGTTGTCATTAAGATATCAGGCAGGCAGATTTCAATCAATCATACCAAATCAATCAGCTATGTTGTTAATATGAGGACTATCAAGATGTATTATAAGAAATTTTAGGTGTTGATATTATCCTGTATTATTATGGGAGTCTTCAGAGTGGTCATTATCTTTTGATCTAACTTTAGTTAATTTTAACAAGCTCTTTGTTTTTTGGAAGCAAAACACTAAACACAGTTCCAGTAATGTATGATGACTCTGCAAATATGTACAAGACAATTTTCAAAAAAACAACCTGATATGCTTTGAGGCACAAGGGCTGCACACTTAGGCTGAACAGACAGGTCCATACTCAGGCTTGTGTTCTTTCTACTGGGAGTATGGAGCAGAGCATCCCTTTGCCCGCTGTCAAGATGTTTGCTAATATTTTTACAGATGAACGCTTGAAGATAAAGGACTCCTGTACTTTGCTTTCTATGCATGCAGGGGATCAGAATTAATGGTGGGGCTGGATAAGTGACTAACACAACTACCATTGGACTTCACTGCCAACTTTAAGAAAATAGTGAGTTACTTAACAGCACACAACTTTTGAGATTTATTTAGGCAATAATCCCCAAGAAACCAGTCATTACTAGCTATTAACTGCTGGTTTGTTTGTTGCTGGACCATTAATGCTCTAACGAACTGGCTGTTAACTAAACTAAGAGCAAATTCTGAGGTGGGTATTTGCTCCATCTGTGTGTTAAGTATGGCATATTTTCTTTATCTGCCCTATATATTTTAGTCACTAGGGACTCACTAATTTATTCCATTAGCGTCCTTTGATGCTACATGGAAAAGCTATCATGATGAAGCTGGATTTATAATACCTACAAGGCAGTAGGTATAAATGTGTTTGTCTTCATTTTTTCTTCTGAAATTTCATTGCATTTTCTGTTAGCACACTGGGCAGCTCTACTGAGTTGATTAGAACCATCACAAAACTTGCCATGTTACAATGAAATGGAGATCAATTTAGGTCAGTATCTTATGAGTCCCAGATACAATGTGGGCAGAAGAGACCTCAAAAGTTAAATATAATGTAAGTAACTTAGAAAAATGGTAATAAAATAAGACATTGACTTGTGGGAGTCTTTTGTCTGAATCTTATCAAGTTCAAAAAATGATACCGTCTCTCTAAACGCTAATACTCATATTTATTTTTTTACCATAATGGGCTTAAACTCTGAAAACACAAAGTCTAGCTAGCATTTAGTACATGTTTTATGAAAACGCAAACCATGCTCTGCACAGCTCACAAGAGCTTATTTTTGAATTTAAGTAACCAAGCAGTACCAAGGTTGATGTTTTTTTTTCCAGGGCTGGTAATGTTTGTCAGGATTGAGATTCCTTACTGGAAAGCTGCAACAGAGGTGGAGAGATGGGAGAGTGATCTTTTTATTACATTATAGTGCATTAGACTGGTATAATAATTGTTGCTCTGAAGTACCTCTTTGGGTAAACCAACTTATTGTTAAAAGTACAGGAGGTGGGGAGAAGGAGGATCTCTCTATTCAGCACACTACCTAGCAAGGTGTATAGCAATTGGTAGTTATCAGTAAAGAATAAAATGTAAGCAACTGAAATTCTGAGAAAGAAATGATCTTTGTGAAATGGTTGTGCTGTTGGCTGTTTCCTGTGCTTGTTCTTCACTTCAGTGTCAATTAGATGGGTGCGATGCAAAGCTCTTGGAGAAGACAAACATCATTAAAGAGAAGCAGTAAAGGTAAAAATAAATAAATAAATCAGTAAACTTGTATAATTTGTGATGCATTTATTTAAAATGACAGCTATTTAAATGAAGTAGGTTTTCCTGGTGTACATTACCATTTGAGCAACTGACATCAGTGTTTTGCTGAACATGATTCAAACTCATGTCCTCTTGACTGGCTAGTACCTTTATTTATGTTTTCCTACAAAACATCTGCCAGATGTAACATCAAAGCAATGTATAACATAATGAAATCTTTAGGGCTGCAGAAATGAATGGCAGACTTCTATATTGTCTTGCTACAAAAAGAAAAAATATTATGTAAGATGCAAACTGTTTTTCTGTTTTAGTATAGTACGTAACTCATTATTAATACTTTGTGCAGATCTTCCAGAAATTAGCATAGAGACCACTCAGCACATATAGGTAAAAATATCAGTGCCTGGCTTTCAAATAAACTGTGATTTTAAGTACACAAATATTTGCAAGTAATTGTTCTTTGGTGCATTACTATAAATTAATTATCTAGGATCAACATAAGTGGGCATGATTCAGGCAGAATTATATGTTGCACTGACGTGAAACCCAAGCAGTTGAGTGTGACTTTATTGCAACAGAAACCAAAGGTCAACTGCTTGGAGCTGAATTATCAGCTGCACTGGAGTTCTCACCCAGTATTAATCCTTGGGTGCCTCTGTAACCACACAAAAAAAACAGCTGCACGTGAATCTTTCTCACTGTTGAACAGGAAAACTGCCCAAGTATTTCATCAGCAGTTTCATAAAAAAAAATTAAAAATAAACATAAATAAATAAATATTTATTTCCATCTTATTCCCAGGCATACCGTGCCAGAGTCATTTTGTTTTCCTGGCATCGAGTGTAATGCCAGGCTCCTGGGGTGCATTTGGGCTGCTGCTGCATTTGTTTAGTTTCATAAGACACTGAAATTTCTAGATGCTTTCAAGATGTTAAAAATAAGTTAAAAAATTAAAAAATAAATAAATAAAAAATTGAACTAATTCTTCCCAAATGGTTCTTGAAGTATAATTTGATTAGAATTTACAAATTAAAGAAGGGACTGCCATTGTTTCCAGGTACTGTATGGAGATCAATACTCGGAGATCAACATTTGGTTGAAAGCAGCAATACTTGGTTGAATATGCAGCAAGTCACTTACAGTCACTTGGTAGGTGCAGAAGTCTGGTACTTGGGCCAGTAACAGGAATAACAATGCCACCTAGCTTTTGCTGGGAGGCTTGTTAAGGTACAAGGAGGTGAGGAATGGTGATGGTGGCTTGGTTAAGCTTACAAGCGTGTGAGGGAAGCCACGCCTACATTTTGTAAACCTGGCTAAGGAATGAATTTCAGATGCACTAGAGAAGTTTCTAGGTTTCTAGAACTCTGAAGATATATAGGTTTTGAGTACAATACACTTAATTACTTGAAATTCCTTAGCTAAAAAATACATCAAAGAATTTATCAGTAATTATTCTCAGAACTGAATTGAATTCAACTAGGTTGTAATTCAACAATAAAAGGGTAAAAAAAAAGTCAATAGTTGTTTCAAACAACAAATATAGAATATTTTTTGCCTATGGTTTATGTACTTCTAGTCTTAGTGTATGGTGGTGCAACCCACAGTTTTCTTTTGTGCCTATAGCACAAGTGATTCCTCAATGCTTTTCTTGTGTATGTGGGTTTTGTCAAGATTAGTTTATATTGACACTTGATGAATTGTACACTTAAACAAAACAAATAAAAATTAAGAAAAAGCAGGCTTAGGTGCCAGAATGCCTTCAGGAGAAAAAGAAAAATCAGAATGTTTTGGGGTATTGGCAATGACTGATGTGTTAGTTACAAATTACTGGTTTGGGTTACTGAGTAGAAAATACCAAGTCCCTGTCACTTAAGCCTGTTTAATTTTGATTCTTTACAGAAATGTATGATTAAAAATCAACTGTCCTATAGAATGAGCTGATAGGATCTAGCTTGAATAGCCCAGTATATTAAACATTTTTACTGCCTTGACTCTTGCAATTCTTGAGAGATTTACAGTAGGACACATGCTCTGAGAGTCTTTCTGCCGTAACAGCCAGAACAGTCTGTCTTCATGTGGCTTTCCTCTCTAAAATTGTTTCGGACAACTTGACAGTGAACTGTAATATTTCTTTAGTAAACAAACAAACAAACAAACAAAATATATAGTAGTATGCACAAAAATGATTTTTTAGGTCTTAAAATTATGTCAAGGCAAATCTTGCAATTACTCCTATGAACAATGTAACAAATCAAAGAAGAGGAGAAAAAAGTAAGAGCTCTGTACCTGGCTTTGTCTTTAGATTTTCAGAATCTGTTCATGTTACAATCCTTTGGGCTGTTGTGTTTAGAGTTTGTGACAATGGAAAAGTTTTGCTATTAGACTCAAGTGAATCCTCTGGGAGGCTCTGGGAAGAGCTCCAATTCTTCCACTTTACTTTCAATTAATTACGCTTTTACTTGAAGTTGATGAAGCTTACATGTTTATTTAGGAATGTTTTGTAGCTACATTTACACTTTTAGGAATAACAGAATGTGAGAATAGAGTCCACGGAATGTCATTTTTAAAGGAACTCAATTTCTTAAATGTTCTGTGATGTTTTAGGAAGAGGTATTAAGGATTGGTGTATACATCTGCATGATGTACTCCCTGCATCTTGACGAGTGTGTCAACTGGATGGATTCTTGCTGGGGCTTAAAGGGAAAGATAAGTGTAGGTGCGTCTCTCCTCCTGAAACAACATGTGGTCAGAATGAGTATTGAAGGAGACACCTACGGCCATGGTAAAAGATTGTCCCATCCCTGCGTGTTCCTAAATGAAAAAGGATGCTGAGAGGGTGGAGGGAAAAGAACAAATTATTCCCAAGGGATGATGGCTTTTGCTATGCAGCACAGTAGCAGTACCTGCTTCCACATTCTTTATTTTTACAACACGTAACAGGAGAATGACTGTTTCACTTAGATTTTTCTTCAGGATAGATAGGGACTTCTGAAATTCAAAACATTGTTTTACGGTTGCTTAAATAAACCAAGGGCAAAAGTGACAAGTAGTTTCAGTGCTTTTGATCTCTTAGCTGAGTAAAAATACCCTTTTCTACTCTTCAGTTTTGCTGTTATCACTGCCTGTGTAGCTAATGTTTCTGAAGTCCTTATGTGTATCAATCAAATCTTCTAAATATTTTCAAGCTGTATTGTTAAAAAAAACAAAAAACACCAAAAACACACTATGAAAACAGTCATTCTCAAAATAGATCATCATTCAAGCCTTTGAACTGGAAAGCTCAAAAGCAAGAAAAATAAATGTTTCATTGGAGCACCCCCCAGAAAAAATCATCAGAGATGGGTGAAGACTCACTCCATTCTCATGGAATTTGGATTGTAATTAAATTAGACGTTTAGATGTAGAGCTTAGGGATATGGTTTAGTGGGGACTGTTAGCGTTAGGTCAGAGGTTGGACTCGATGATCTTGAGGTCTCTTCCAACCTAGAAATTCTGTGATTCTGTGTGATTCTGTGAATTTGAACTGGTTTGTTCATCAATATGATCTATATTTCACTTTCCCAGTGACCTGGAGCTAGGATGACAACACAGTTTTATTCTAAACTTAGTTTCCAAGTGCCCTAAGATGATAAATGATAGATTTGTCTTTTTGTATTTATCTTACAGTTATGCTGCCATGAGACTTTAACTACTTTGGTTTAGACAGTGCTGTGTATGGATATCACCAGAAATGCAAAAAATTTCTCTCTCTCCCTCCACCAAAGCATCTGATTCCTTGGTAAGCAAAACCACTCAGATGTCTGTGAAACCTATGGTAGTTCTTCAGAGAGAAAGAACTAATGTCAGCTTGAATATTGCTTCAAGTCCTTTCAAAGTCATCACAGTAATAATACCCATTATTGTAATCTGATGGAGACTAACTGAATCTACACAAAGAGGACTATCGTGGGGTTACATAAAGGTCCTTCAAGAATTGCTCCAGATATTGCTTGCTTAAAAATGTCAACAATTCCTTTGACAAAAAAATTGCTTTTGCTCATTTCTTGATTCCCACAAAGTTTTTTGGGCACTGTCACAGAGAGATTGGAATACTGCACAGGAAGGGAAAGATGACCTTGAGGGCTACAGTAATAGTAGCTGAATGAAATTCAATAGGACAAAGTGCAAGATCATGCACAAAAACAATGTATTTCTGTTATAAGCTAGGAGCTTGTTAATTGGATATGACAGAGTAGGAGAAAGTCACAGGATGACTGCAAGCCACCAGTGCAGTACATCAATGAAAGGGCAAGTAAAATCTTAGCTGTGCTGGGTGAGATATTTGCATTAGTGAGAGAAAATAACAACTGCTTTTCCATGAGGTCCTGCAGAAACCATAATATATGATTTTTTTAATAGTTCTTTTTGCCTGCTCTTAAGTCAGAGGAATTCAAATTGGAACAAGTGGAAAGAAAGGTGAGTAGGATGCTTAGGAGAATGGGAAACCTTTCATCAGAGGAGGGATGAGAAGACTGTCTTGTTTAGTTCAGCCAAATAAATTTCTTAGAAGGTGAACAGTAAGTTAATGGCCAGTGTAAATATATTTAAGATGGAAACAAGCAGGTGCCTGGAGTTCAGAGGCTTGATATTCCAGAGCCAATTTGAATAGCAGTCAGAAAATCTAACCAGTCTTCCAGATGGAGAAATAGCACTTTCTTAAGGGGAAAATCTAACCCGCCTACCTGTGATTAAAGGCAGCTAGCCTCAAGAGCAATCACTTCCAGTTCTTGCTTCCAAGCAGTTAAAAGGAGAGGTCAATATTGAAATCAGTTCTGTAATTCAGATACTGCAAGGTTCTTGTGCGGTTCAATCTTGATTTACTTGGATTGCAATGAGGATGGGAGAAATCAGCATAAATCGTAAACTGCTAGAACAGTGTGGTCTGACTGGAAAGAATTGCAGTGTCGTAGTGGCACTGATAATGCAGCCTACTCTCACTGATTTATTCTCTCTGTAAAGACATACTCTGCAAACATCTACCTGCATATTTGTTTGGATAAAATATTTGGTATCAATCTACTTTTAATCTGATTTTCCCAAATCCCATTGTTTAGATCCACATGGGCCACGTGCTAATTGCAAATAGAACAAAGATAAGCTTGAACTCCTGTTGTGTAAACTGTCCTTTACTTGAGAATGTGCCTTAATGTATTAATAGACTCCCATAAAATTACCATCTCTCTCCCATCCTGCTAATCTGAATTTAGCTTTGTAGGGTTTTATTATTTTTTTTTCCCCTCATAATGAACTGACACTACTTTCTCTCTGCTCTTGGTCTTAGCCACTTCCCCCTTGCTGAGCTGAACTGGTACTTTGGAAAGCAACATCTCATCTCTGGTGTGTGAAATCAGTGAGCACAGAACAGGAGGAGGTGCTTTGTCTGACCGGTCCATTCAGTACAGCAGGGGAGAGCTGGCTGGGAAGAAAAGAGTGAAAACTTCAAGTGACAAAGGCAAAGGAGAAACTAGAATGAAGACAGAAAAAGACAGAAGATAAAAACTTGGACAAGGAAGAACAGGGAAGGAGGTTGGAAAAATAGGAATAGACAGACCAATACAAATATGGCAGATCAAGCCTTTAAAATATTAATTTAGGTTAAGAAGAATTACTACACAGTAAAGGCATATAAACTACTTTTTTTTTTTTTTTTTTCTTTTTTCTCTGAAAACCACTGAATACTGTATGCTGGTCTAGTCCTCAGCAGTGCCCAGTGCTCCAATGCTGTTACTGTGTCAAGAGAAGCTTGTGATCATGCACTTGTGTGTTTAAGGCTACCTTTAAACCTAACCTGGACATGTTTTCTTGGTACATGAAGAATGTGATCTCCACAGGCTGTCTTGCCACCTCTTATGTTTAATCTCACCAGAGCTATTTCCACCATTATTGCACATCTGAGGGTGCTGTGAGCTGGAAGCAGCCATCTCACCAGGAGACTCTCCTGGGTTAGGAGAACCCTTCTACAGCTGATACATCACTTCTTTTGGGGGCAGTGAGTGGCTGGAGTCAACAAAGGAGCACAGGAGTGCTGGGAGTACCCAGAAAACAGATCTTCTGACTTTGCTTAGCTCTTGTGTAGTGCTACAAGTTTATCTTCGTCCTTTCCAAGGCTTCACTTTGGGATCCACATCAATGTAAGCCCAGTAACCTTGGGAGAACATCTTTTATTTTTTCACTTCTAGAATACTTGTGGCAGGAGCATCTCTCTCTGATTCCTGCCTGCGTGCATACATACAGGAGATAGCTATAGAAATGTATCCTATTATTCCACAATGCCTGAGGGTACTGGAGTAGCTCTGAGGACAGATAACAACTGAAGTTCCTCCAACACTGTCAAATGGTAATTGCAGGCTTAGATTGTGGTTTTATTGTCAGAGTAGTATTGCCAAGAGGGACTTCTTAGAACCACCATGCCCAAGTACAGGCTTTTTTTTTTTTTTAAAGTTTTCTTTTAGTGTCTCCTTTTTCTTTTCTTCTACTCATCTTGAATTTTCACTGGATTATTATTTCTTCTTTACCTTCAGTATCAAAACTTACTTGTCTCTGATTTTGCTGCTGAATTATTGGCTGTACCTTGTTAATGGACAGCCTTTAGGTCAGCAACAGAAGCCAAGATAGTGTCTTTTAAAATGTGTGATTGAAGATAAAGAAGGAATTTCCTAAAAGTAGCCTTATTCAAGAACGTTCTACTTTATTTTGTTGATTTTTTTGCTCTTAGGTTGATTCTGCTCAAGTTCTTTTAAAACTGGAGGTCATAGTGGTAAGCAATTTTCTATGCATATTTTCTAAACCAGTCTGTTCCAGTGACAAGACAACTCCTCCTTTACTGTGAAAAAACCTTGCCCATCGTCTTCAGAAAATAAATATTATTTATCCCTTCAGCAGACCCAAAGGCTGATAGAAAACCCAGGAGCCCCCAAATCCACAATTCTCTCAAAATATCTGTTGCAAAGAAAGACTAGATTTTGTTGGCAGCTTGAATATGTGAAAAGAGGTAACAAGTAAGTGGAGCCTTTGCTCGGGGGAGAAGTACTCAGAAGGTAATAATTTAAAACCTGAAACTCCAGTATTCTTCCTTGAAGCATGGAAGTTCTACTTTTTTATAGCATTATGTAGAGACTGTCTGCAGCATGTAGAAAAACTAAGCACTGTAAAGGACTGATTAGGGAATACATACTTCCAGTACATTCAGTTTCAGGAAAATGCATGATTACAGAAGACTGAAGCAATAGAAATGACTCCTCACATCTGCCACCTCTTCTCACACCTTTCACAATCTCTGCCTGTGCCTCTTAAAGGGTTTCAGTTCTTCTCTATTAAGAATCTATAGCTTGAATCACACAGCTGACAAACTTCATATAAATTTATATCTCAGAGTTTTGCTTGAATTGATTTAGGATAAAGTGTCCTATTTCAGAGAGACACAAATCTTAACCTGGGCTTTTTGATGTAATTATTTTCAGTGCAGGTGTGAAGAATAGATAGTCGTGGTGAAACTTAACTTTTATAAGCCATGCTAATAGTGAACAAGGGAAAAATTAAGGCCCAGTAATGAGGTGTAGCAGTACTGTTCAGGGCATCCAGAAGTGTAAGACTGGGACAGACTGGCCTTATATTAGCTTCAGTGATAGTCTTAGTTGTAGTTGTAGATTAACCAACAACATCAGTGTCAGGTTTAAATCAGAGTCCTACAGCTGCCAGCACCACACAGGTGCAGGTGGAGAGAGAAAGCAAGATATTAACAGGATTGTAGCCAAATGCCAATATACCTTATTACTTTTAATCTTTTTAGAGACATGAAACATACATTCAGTGGAGCCAATTTCTTGCGATTTTGTTAAGGTATTTGAAATTCTTAATGGGGATGAAATGCAGAATAGCGATGAGGGCAGAAAAAGAAGGAATGTCATGACAACCATCAAGGTGTTTCTTGGGCTTTTCAAAGAGAACTCTCCTTGACCCTCTTGGAGCAGATCATTTATTATTGAAAGTGTCTAACAGATAAAAAGTGAACTCTGCACAACAGTGTACGTCAGGCTACTTATTTGTAACTTGGAGTGTTGCTCTTACTGCTGTACTGAACTTGGGTGCTCTCAGGGTTACAAGAGGACTAACCCCAAAGATTGCAGTTCCTTAACAGTAGCTTTTCTCATGCTCTCTGAGAGTAGGAAAACCAAAGGCTGTGTTGCTGCCCCAAAGTGGGAGAGTGAAAAGGGTAATGCCTGCTGCAGAAACTGTTACTTGTACTGGTTGCTGCTGAGTTCCTTTGTTTGCTTCTCTCCTTTGTTACAGCAAGTGTTCCTGCTAGGTTAGCGCTTGTGGCATCTGCTCCTGTCACACTGATTCATTTACCTTGGAGATGAAATGAAGCAGAATTGCACATTGGTATTGGCAGGGCGGAGAGCTGTGATTCTCAGCTCTATTTCTTTTTGTTTCTCAGAGCCCTCTTCCTCGTTGCTTAATTCTAGTAAGCATTCTCCATATGCATTCAGTATTTCTGTGTGTTTCTTTTTGTGTGTAGACTTTTCTTGTCTTGTCTTCCTGCTTCTTGTCAACTGTTTAAATTTTAAGTTATTCTAATAGACAGATGCTTCTTTGTGTGGACTTCTGTGCAGCATACAGTAAGATGCAACCATGCAGTTAATTGAAGGCACTGAATAATCGTGCAATATAAAAACTGTAATTACTGATAGTATTAGTTTTCTAAAATGTCACTTTCTATTCAGGGAAAAATCACAGCAAGGAACCTATTTCTTATCAATAACCACTTTTCTTAACATGCTTGTGTGGGTTCCTACAACCCGTAGAGAAAACATCTACAAGTAGATAGTGGTGTAACCATAGGATCTTCATAGCTGATGTGTTAATGCCCCCTTTTTTTTGTGCTTGATGCAAAATCCCATTGTTCATGCTCTTACGCTATTTTGAATTGAGAAGCTAAACTGAAGGTAAAATAGATGACAGTATTTACTTTTTGAAGCATACTCTGCAGAGGAACGTTGTCTGTGAAAGCTGTTGTCCAGAACACAGTATGAATTATGTACTGGTAAATGCTGGGTTACTGTAGCAATACTCAAATAATTTAGAATCCTGAATTTAGCCTCAGGAACCACCCATTATTAAATGAGCATCTTGGTGATTTGTAATCTTAGTTTTAGTATAAAATGCTGCTACAGCTAGTTCTTGTTAATGATTACAACTCTCAGCAAGCAGATGAAACTAAGTATTAATTAATCTCTTAGTCTTATTTCTATGAGATTTACTTTTTTTTTGAACTTCAAAGCAGAAGTACTTAAAGGAAATCTGAGGTTTTATGCTCTTTCTCTGTAATACTTGAATCTTTAGTGGTTGCACTTTCAGTATTTGTACTCCTTATACTAAGAATGGAAATACCAAAAATACTGTGGCAAATGCTAAGTTTTCTTAGTAAGTCTGTACTTAATAAAAGTTGCTTGCTCCGCAGTTAGCACCTGCTATCTTCAAAATATGTTAGTGCTAGACACCTTTCAGAGATGAGATGATGTACTTTCCCTGAGAATTGCTGCTATGAAGTGGTTAAGATAAATGTGAATATGTCTTCCTGTTCTTTTTCATGACAGGAGCAATGGGAAAGTGCCAATCAGTTGGTTAATGAATCCGTGTGATAACTTCATGACTCTTCATTTTCTCCCACTCTGTCTGTGCTTTTGGCAGTTCTAGAGATGTTAATCTCTCAACATTTGCACAGGAAAGGTCTGTTGTTTGAGAGAGGTCTTTACGTGCTCTACCTACAAAGGATCAGCGTGTCAAAAGGCACTGCTTTTGAGCTGATCTGTCTGATTAATTCCAGCGAATCCACTTGTCTGTCCTGGGGAGCTGCCACCCTCACCTTTCTGAATCGACTACTTGGGTGTCGCTTTGGGTATGGTCACGACTCCTCCATTCCTGTCTCTTTCTCTGTGCATTCTCTGTGCTGTTCGCATTTCGGAGTCTGGTTCTCTGTCTCTCTTGGATGGTTGGGCTTTTGCTGTTCTTTCTGTGGGGTGTGGGAAGATGGGCTGCTCAGGTTAAACCTCTGCATTTGGGCAACATGCACCCCTGTGCTTCTAATGTCTACATTAGCCTTTGTTTTGTTTCCAGTTTCAAATGTTTATTTAAAAATGGCAATAATTTGGTATGAAAAGTATTCCCAATCTGTATTTGGGATTCCGAAAGTAGTCTAACTTGGTGCAAGATCTTGCCTGTTTGTAGCACTAAATCCATATGGAAATGCCTTTTTGCTAGCGCACTCTTGCACAGGGTGTGACAAACTAGCTGTGTATTTGTGTGCTGTGTAAAGTGATCCTTAGATCATAGAGTCAAGGGGTTTTCTTTTTAAATTACTCTTTGTGATATTAGGTAGTCTTTGGGTCTCTCCTTGGGGATTGGCTGACGATTTCCTGTAAGACCTTTATAGTCTGAAAAAGATACGGATACTTTCTAAGTCAGTCATCAATGGCAATTTTGTTATGGTACCTGGGGCTGGAGGAGAGGCTGGACAGAGAGGACACATACATTTTGATTGTGCTTTTCTTCATCTTATCCTCATTTATGTCAAAAATAGCAATGCTGGAATGGGTGTAAAAAGGGGGACGACCAAAGATATGGAGCAGTTTAGGAATGAGACAACTAATAGGAAATGTAGGAGTTGCTCTGTTCATAATTCTTAAGTGTGTTGAGGGTGAGTTCATCCTTTCTTATGCTAAATAACTCCTTGAAGGAGGGTGGCATTTACAAATAAAATCATCAAGGGACAGAACTTGAATGAGCAAATAAGTTTGTTCAACAAGATTTTTAAACTCTAGTTCTCTGTGCCGTTTAATCTATGGGATGCAAAAGTTTATATAGATTCAGAAAGTGATTAAATAATTTCATAAAAACATAAATCTGCTGAAGACTATCAAACCCAAAGGTGTAATAGCTGACTTAACGTAATCATGAAGCTAAAACCTAGAAAGATTCAAGGGAGATAACACCAAACTCTTTCAGTTCTTTCATGCATTTTTTTATTTTGGCAAGGTTTCTTGTAAATAGCATTAGTGCACTGCTTAGGAAAGGGTGTTAATGGTTTGATCCTGAAAAAGGACTTTTACTATCTTGAAATTAAATACACAAATGATTATGATTTTTCTGTCTTTATAAAAATCATTAGTTTTAGACATTCTTATATATCAATTAAACAGTGGCTAATGGCATTAGGGAGAGTATAAGTACAGAGGTTTGAAAACAGCTCTTGCAAGGTTAGGTTTGTTTTTATTTTTTACGGTGTTTGTGGTTCTTTATACTCTGATTTCTCATAATAAATGGTCTAACATTACAATCAGTCAAAGTCGCCCATACTGCATAGATATGATCAATGCATGCTCTATATGGAAAATAATAAAGTAAACAGTAATTTCTAATGATCTTGCTTAAAATTTCATTTTTAATAATTATATTTTCTCTTTAAATTTGTGAATTCATTTGCATTAATGGCATCGGTAATATTTTCAGGTTGTAGAGTTCTTCCAGTAAAACCAGGGTAAGACTAATTAGACTTTACCTATTTGATGTTACCATCAGTCCAACAGTCTTAAGGGAAGAAATAGTTTCTGAGCTATCCTTTTTTTATTATTATTTTTGGTAATGCTGTTGCTTAAATGCAAAATGTGTCACCGTCTGTATTATATCGTATGCTTAAATGCAAAATGTGTCACCGTCAGTATTATATCATAGTGTGTATTCCAATGATCGGGGTGGCATACTGATCTTATTGTAGTGCTGTGAAATGAGTAAGTAAGGGCTGACAACTGGCAGCAGAATCAATACGTGTTCTTTTAAGGTAGTGCTCACTGTTGCTGGACGCAACAGACCAGAACTTGCTGTTAGTATCAGGAGACTATTTCAAATGCTGCCAAGGTCAAAAGCAATGTGCTACCTAGTATTTTAGCTCCCTTCTAAGGGTGAGAAAACCCAAATGTAGTGCATTCACAATGAAGTATGGCAGCTCATTTCCAATTGTCACACAAGCAAACACTTGCAGGTGTTATGGCTACTGCAGGCTGCATTTTAAGAGCCAGCCCCTTCCAGCACTGTCTGGGCGTGTGGATGATCCCCATGGAGTGGGAGGCGGTGCTAGTGAGGCTGAAGTACCTGTTCTCTTTCTTTGCCCTCTTTCTGAGGTTGGGCACATTGACCTGTTCACGGTTCACCTCTCCACTACGCAGGAAATCTCAAATTCTGCATGACTTGATGGTCCTCCTTGGGCCATGCAGGCCCATCTCCTCAGGAGAAAGCTCAAGACGTGAGATGTGACCTGACTTCTGCGGGCAGGCCAACGCAAGGCCCGGCGGGGTTAACAGCTGAATAGCAAGGCCTCCAAACTAGAAAGGCAGAGTAGCTGTGTGAAACCCTTGAAGTTATAAATAAATGCAGGAGTCCATTTCAGTTCTCGTCTTGGAACAAGGCTCTGCATAGGAAGAGGACACTGTCCTCGGTTTTCTGGGGCCTGCTTCAAAGTGCATAAAAATACCAAAATGCATGGCATGGCAAAATGTTCTGTAATTCATTAGTTAATGTCTTAACGGATCTTTGAGAGTATGCTACAGAGGCACTACATTTAAAACAGGGTAGTTGTAGAGTAATGCTTAAGCAGCTTTGAGAAAGAAAGTGTAATTTTACTTTAAAACGCATTATAATTTTCAGAATTTGGAAAATAAGCAGAGCACTGACTACAATAACAGTAAAAGCCTAGAGCAGTTAAAATTATGTCAAGTTCAGCTTCTGCCAGCATATAATGCAACCCAATGTACAAAAGCAAAGTACTGTCAACTAATAAATAAAACAGAAGAAAAGAGCTTACAAGAGCAAGGAGATTATGTTCTTAATGCCATAAGAATGGATAAATGTACTATTTTCTGCACTTGTACTCTGATACATGAATGAAAATATACATGAAGTAGTCCATGCATTAAAATTCCATGATAATTTATTCATAATAAATACCAAATTCAAAGGGAATGACCTAAAACGAATCCATTCTTTTTAGTAAATATTGTAATGCAACCACATAACAGAGATACTGCAACCTAGCTTCTGACAAGTCATCTTTTTCAACTCTTATCTGTGAGTTATTTGAAAGATGGTTGGAACATGATTGAATGAAGGAAGTTGTTTTGATTTTGTGTAGGTCTAGGTTCTCGAAAATATTTTATCTTGGAGCAAAATGTTAAGAATACCATGAAATGCATCATGTTGCTTAAAGGTAAATGCTAGAGATACATGAATCACTTAATTGTTTTTCCTGTACAGTATCTTTTTGCTCTTTGCCAAGGGATTACTTTTTCAGGCACTAGAGAGCAACAGTTCTTCATTCTTGTTATCTGTATTTTCCCCTCTGACTTCTCTAAACAGCAGTTATAAATGGCCAAGTGGAATCAATCCTGGGGTATTCTACATCTGCTGCCTTGTAAGAAATGTCCCAGATGTGCCAGCCATACTATTTTTGTTATTTCACGTTCATCATAACTGCTCTTTAACTAAATAAATAAAAACTATTTTTTTCAGAAGGGCAAAAGAAAATGCAAAGCAATCAAAACAAGCAAGTATTGACTATGTTTCAGGTGGCTGTTCAAGGACTTTTATTCCTCAGAACACTCACAGAACACTCACTGCAAAGCTCATGTAGGATGATTTAAAAAAAAACGAAACAAACTGTCTTTCAGCCTTCTGTACCAACAATCTCAAGCCATTTAACTGAGATATGCTTGGGGTACCAATGCATATTTGTGACTGTAGTGATGTCATAGAAAAATGGCTATTGTAAAGCAATCTCAAAATACTGTAAAACTTTTGTGCAAGGGAGATGCTGAAGATGTTTTGGCTCTTCTAAATTGACCTGAAAGCTGTCAGAGGCATAGTAATAGCATTTTTTGAATATGAAATACTGCCAATTTTGATTCCTGCAGTTATGTCTGTTTAACTGGATCTTTGATCCTCATTCAGCTAAGCTTAGAGGAGTTTGATAGAGCTACGTTAAAAACTGTTTTCAAGATTTTTCTGACTGCATTGGGAATTTCACAATTGCTCCAGAATACCTCCCTCAAACACACTGGAGTTCAGAATGTATTTAACGTGTCTGATTCAAGACTCTTGTAACTCCCTGCGTTATCCCTTGTGCCCTCCCTGCTTGTGTCCTTTTCTCCTCTGTCCACTCTTGGCCAATGGCACGGATGATTTAGGTAACCTCCTCGGAGAATTCTCTTTACCCACTGAATGAAACAACTGTTAGTGCTGGCTAGTTTATCTTACAAGTACAAATTTCACTGCACACTTAGCGGCCTTCTGAGCATTAAATAACATGCAGTCAAGCGGCTTGTCAGGCTGTATCACTGCTGTATTTGTAACAGGCTCTGCAAAGCGAGTGCTGTGCTGTCACGTAGCTGCTCAAGGAAATAGTTAATAGGGCCATTGCCTCATTTATCTGGAAGGGAGAGTAAAATTGATGGGTAGGGCATTGGCCTGTTATGGAGGTTAAAAAATAAGTTGAAAAATCTGTCCATTGAAGGTGTGCTAGACCACTAGGTAATCCATAGCAATGGATAACAGATTTGTAATTACATTGAAGTATTTCACTAGAAGGGCTATATTCCTTTATGTTATTTCCCAGTTGTCTATGCGACACACATCTTAACAAAATATTCAGTTCTGAGTACTGTGTGGACAAGATGACATATTGCCTTCAAACTCTCGCTACTTTTGGTACATTTATGCTGGCAGTGTACAATTTGGTTTCTGGATTTTAATGCCAAATAGCAGATCTCTTTGATTCATGACTGTCAGAATGCACACTAGAAACTGCTTTGAGAAGTCATATTTGGAAGCATGAGATGACAGCATGTTGGTTATTTTTAAGCATTATATTGGTTTATACATAGTGGAAGTGATTAGGAATGTTTTTGCTTTTTCTTGTCTCCTTGCTTCCACGTTCCTTTCTTCTTCCAAAGTTTTGTCAGTAGTTGTCACTCAATCAGGTCTTCAGTGATTTCACTTTGTCATTCTCATTATTTGATGCTGTTAACTCCAACTTGTACATACTATTCTCGGGCATTTTTTCTCATTCACATCCAGAATTGCAGATAGAAAGATACATGTAGGTGTACATAATATTGGATTATGCCAGTATCTGCTGACTATAAATGCATACACACACTAAGAGTTTTGACTCTACTTATAGCTGTAAAGGCAATGTAGATGAAGTAGTTTTACTTGGACTCTTCTTACCACTCATTTCACACTTTCTGTTTTCATTTAACACAGAATAAACTAAAACTGATTTGCCTACACACTTGTCTACTCAAATCTACTAGTATTGCAATGGTTACAAGTAAATGAGATTTAGGCTTAGACTGGTACACTATGTATGTGCATGCACATTTTGAGAATGTATATTTCAAAATATATTTGTGATTTTTAAAAAGCTGTAAGAAATGAGTAGGCTTAACATTGTGAACTAGGCCTTTTACCTGGAGATCTTTTGCCTAGCTATCTTCCTGAGACAAATATAGTAAATCTAGATGAACTAATCCAATAGATATCCATGCCTGTTGAAGTTAGACCTAGATTCTTTAGGACTCAGTCTCCCCAGGAAAGAAGTTCTTCCTTATAGGTTAACTGAATAATTCCTACTTAATTAGACTGTGTTTTGAGTCTCTGTGATTCAGAGTCAATTTAAGCATGCAGTCATGCAGTCATTTGGCGCAATGAGGTTAATGGACCATGGTGGAGGTCCCAATTCAGTAGGTTGTGAGCTCTTTGTCTGCTACATTCATGTTCTTCTCACATGACATTTTCCATTTCCTTTATGTTGGCCAAATGACTTTATCATCCAAATGATCATGATTCATTTGAAAATATTACCTTACATGTGAATCCATTAATGCTTTAATTTTAAAGTAATCCAAGGTAACTCAAATCAATTTATAATTGCTTTTGAGTTATATAAAAACTCATGACCTCCATGGCCTGCACTCTTAATTCTCGTTACCAAGAGAGATGTGATGTTTTCTTAATAACTACCAACTGCAAATCACATTTAGACTGTCATTAACTGTCAGGTGAGAATATGAATACCAAAAGGGGCTTTGCTATTACATAAAGGTATGCTTGTGGGAATACTTTTTGCACTAAATTTTCTGATCTCCAAGAACTTGCAGATAAACCTGTCACTTCACGCATTTGGAGTACCTGTTAGAGTAAACTATATTCAAATGCAGCTTTGGCATATCTTGCCAAAGTGTACCTTCTGATATAACTCGTACTTCTTGACCAATTCAATTTTGTAGAGACTGACTACATTTTAAAAAAAGCTTCTTACAGTTAGTAGTTGCTAGAAACATTATATAGCTGAAATATTATTAAAGTAAAAGAAGTAGAAAAGTAAGCAAAACCACAGAGGCATTCTCTAGATATGCACTTAAGTCATGTGTCTTCCTGCATTGCCACTGGGTCTAGTAATTATTCTGTTTTAATGTAAGATTTTAAATTAAAAATTTGTTAGAAAGAGCATTGTGCTGTATTTATATCAAAACTTCAAAGTCTGCCTCGTTATCAAGGCTTGCTTCTGATGTTTTTTATCCTTTTATCTTCTTCTCCCTTTGTTTCAAAGATATTTTGAAATATAAAATAGATAAGGTATCTTTTGTAATGGATTCATGAAAAGGAAGCTGAGGGAGAAGATCTATAAGGTAGATGAAATGCAGCAGAGGAGTATTTGAAAGAATGAAATGGAAGATGATAATGGAATTGTGCCAAATCACAGGCACAAACAAATTCTTCTGCATGGTTTACATATCAGAAATCAACATCAGGTGCTGTATTTACAAATATTTTTAGCATTTGTACATGCTACGTTGAAACATAAGTCATTCCTTCAAGTCTTTTGAACATAAAGCCATAAACTCATGCATGATGAACTGTACAGATACAAAACTTCCCTTTCTGCTTCATGCAAGTTGAGCATCTTTCATTGAATAAACAATTCAGAGATGGATGCCTTCCTTTAATTCTCATTAAGAGCTCTTAAATTTTGCATACAAGTGCAGAAATAGTTCTCCCTTTTATGATTGAAATCACTGTTCTTGTATGCCATACATGATTAAAATCTCCTCTTAGTGCAGTTATCATCAAGCATAGGGAGATCCTACAGCTCTGTTTTGTACCAAATGAGGGATAGTTTTGAGCTAGTCTTGATGGCACTTCAAACTGCGACCAACATACTTGGTCCTTTTGGTCATTTCCAACTCTACCATTGCTTTTTATATTAGAATAATGAGAATTGTTATATATCTTGCTCTAATATTTTTGCTGTCTGCTTTCTAGTTAATCTCAGGACAGAGGACAACTCATGGATGGTGGTGAATTCAGTTATAGAAGTTAGGCCTCTCCATAAATTTGGAACACACCATTCCAGGTATAACTATATCATAGACTGTCTGAATGAGAATACATTGTAGGCAGTATTCCACAAAACACTCCTCAGAATCCACTTATTTGTTGAGGTCTTTTGAATGCAAGCAGAGTTATACAGCTAGGACTATCAGCTGTGCAATTTCTGGTACAAAAGGAGAAGTATAATGGGAGCTGTTGTTTTAGTAGCACCTCATCACTTGCTAATTCCAACATTTTCAAAAGCATGCTACCAGCATGAATTCATCTGAGTTAGAACTTGATGTCATTTTTTTTTTTATATATATATATTTTTTTTTTTTTAATTTTTTTTGAGGCTAGCAATAGCTTTGTGTCAGATAGCATATGGGGACAGTACAAGAACATCTTACTGAATGGATGAGACGATGTAAGAACATCCGATACTTGAAATCAGGTTCAAAGATTTTGTGTAGTCCAACAGTTGACTGTAAAATGGGTGCTGGCTTTAATATAATTACAATGTTAATATACTAAATATTAAGCTGTGAGCATTTTTGGAATTGCTGTAATCTTTGAAGTAGGATAATTGTCACTCCAAGACCATAAAGACATAAATGCAAGAACACAAACTCACTGGTAATGGAGTGTGGGAGTGTTTTTCATTAACTTAATTCCTCAGGTCACTTTAACAGCCTTAACTGAACTTCAGCGCTGGTCCCTAGAATCCCAATGGCACAGAGCACATGTGAAAAGGAAGTGGAAGCCTGTCACTTCACTTAGAGTTGTATGGAGCCCATGGCTTTCTTCTCTACTAATGTCACAGCTAAAAGAGAGAAGTCAGTGGCAGCTGCTTAAGCTTTGATGCCCCTTTAGGCATCTGGAAATTGCTGTGCTTGTTGAGGTGGTTGTGCTGTTATGCTAGTGCTGATAGACTTTTTAAAAAAGCATAAGGAGAAAGGAGAGCCTACCTTCACGTCTGGTATCAGATTTATATACACAAATGGATATGTGGAACTGGAACAGGCTGAATTGTGTTCTAACCATTCAAAAGGAAAAACATACATCACATAAGAGACTATGACTGTAACTTTAAAAGCTAGTGCAGCATCTTGTAACCTGTTGACTAATAATTCAGGAATTAAGTGTCTTTAAAATAATCCAGTGTCATGTTGGCTGAAAGCTTCCAGGAGGAAAATCGTATTCTAACATCCAACTGGTGCAGAACACATGTTAACTAGCAAACCCCATGTTCAGAGCTGTGCTGACGTCTTTAATTACACCATCAATTATGCTAATTTTAATGCATACTTGAGAATGTGATAAAAATAAACCAAATGAGATTATTCGTTAGCTGCAGTTTCATGGCTGAAATTGACTTGAACACTTAAAATAAGTCTGGATGAAACACACATAATGTGCCATAGGGAACAATTCTACATAAGCAACAAGTAGAGCATGGTGGGAACTAATAACTCTTCCATCTTAGTTCTGTTTTATGACTTTTTTTTTGCAAGAATTACTAGCTATGATTTATTTATTTATTTATTTATTGTCCCAAGGGTATTGTAAAGTCTTAGCTGGAGCCAGGACAAAGCTGAGCACCTTCTAAAGGAAAAAAGCTCTTTGTATTTGGGCTTACAGAAGGCAATATAGTATGTGTTGACAATTGGTCATTTTAATTCATATCAGCTGAATAAACTGAGGTCAATCTCTCATTTTAAGTCTGTCATGTAAATTTGCTTGTCCATACCTAGTTCACTGATACTGTGAATTGCACTTTTATTTTTTTAATAGTTGCATTTCTTCTGAATTTCTTCTGGCGTACATCAGGCCTCATTTATGTAAGGGGAAAATTACCAAAATCAGTAGCTTTCTTTGGATGCTTCTTGCAGACAGCTGAGTGTCTCTGATTTGCAAATAAAGGAATTAGAATTTCACTTAATTCCCTGCAAAAGGGGAAAACTGCTTGAATAGTCATTTCCTCTTTCAGAGAAACTACATGTACCATTTGGATCTGAGTGAATAGCTCAGTCTTAATCCAGAGTCTATATTTGGTTTGATCCTGACTACAAAATCCACAGTTGATCTCCCACGAATTCAGAAATCCATTCTTCTACAGTACCTCTACACAATAAAATCTACTGATGTATGCAACATGTTCTAAAAAACATTTATAATTTTCACAGTCAGGCTCCCAATTTTTTTAAACCAGCATAAATTGTACTACATAACTAGGGGAGCTATACTATCTACCAGTCTTCGTAATAAATTTTCCAATATTTATTTGCCTGAGGCATAAAAGAAGTAACAGTTTTTAAGTGGTAAAAGGGCTAAGCAAACAATCAGGAATTATTTACTGCTGGAGAACAGCTCTTCATGTTTATAAAGTTTTGCTTTAATAAAATCTTTTCATTAAGATACCAGATTGTCAGCATAAAACATATATTGCTAATAAGAATTTTCAGGAGATTGTAGAGCAGAGCAACATACATGGCTGTGATATGGTCTGCAGAAGCCTTGCCAGAAAGCATTCCTACCCCTTTTCTGGAGTATTTGGCATGGACCAGAACACAGCTCCATGGAAGAGAGCCAGACAGCGACTGGAGAGCAGGAGGAAACTTTTAATCCAAGCTTGCAAGCAAATGCTATCTCTGTTTTTTTTTGTTTTTTTTTTTTTTTTTTTAAGAATAAATAATACTGACTTCTGATTATTGCAGTGTATTTATGTCTTATACCCCAGCATGTGCATGTTTCTGTTGTGGCATATGATTTTTTTTTGCATGTGTCCACAGAGGACAAAAACTATCTGTGCATATTCTGCATCTGTAAGCAGCTTGTCATTAGAATCCACTTAAATATAGAACTGGAGTCTCCAAGCTGTGTAGAAATCCATTGGGATGTACAAAAAACATTTCTGCAAGGAGAAATGTCTAAATTCTTCTATTCCTCACACCACCATTAAAAGCTGTTGTATGTGAAAGACCAGAGTTAAATCCAAAGTTTTCATAATACATAGAAGAAGGTTTATCCTAATTATTCTAAGAAAGAAATACTCCATCAACATATCTTTAGCAGAGTTTCAGCTATGCAGAAATGTGTAAGACCTATGCTAGCTTACTGCTTATTCTTCAGTAAATTCTTCAAAAATAATTCTTACAACTAGGCACTACAATGTTTTCCATGTTATCTCTCCGTACGAACTTTTGGTAGAATGAATTTCTGTCTCTCGTGATGAGTACCACTGAAACCCTTTTAATTTTATCTTATCTCTAAGGTTGTAACTGAGTCTTTGGTTCTGCTGTTGAGCAAAAGGTGAAGCAGTCACGTGCTTTCCCAGACGCAGACCAGGAGCCATGTAGTGCCTTATAAACAATGTGATTCCTATATTCAAGAAAAACAACCTGCGCTACTCCCATTTAGATATTCCAGGTGCATAGTATCAGTATGTTCTTCCAAAGCTTTAATAGCCTGGAGCACTGCATAACATGAAACTGCTGATGCCGAGGTAGAGTTAGACTAAACAACGCGAGCATCTGGACTCATGGGTAGTGATAAAGAGCAGATTGTCTAGCTGTAGCTTGCCCCCAGATGGTTCATTGCTCCTTACTTGAGGTGCGTATCAAGTAATTCAATGTTTTGTTTTTTTTTTTAGCCTGATGGTTAACACTTCCAGGTGTCTTTATGCTTTGAGGGCATTAATGCACATGTAGATTAAAATTGCATTGCCTTAGGCAAGATACAGAGATGAGTAAAATAAAATTTACTACGATAAAACAGTGGCTCTGCTAAAATCCCAGTGCTTTGCCTTGCTATTTAATGTATTCCTCTGCCCCCAAGAAGCCACCAAAGCAAACAAATTCTGAATTAAAGAATATCTGTCAAATATTTAAATAAATAGATGGCACTTGACTGATGTTCAAGAGACCAATGGCATGGGCTGTTAAGCATAAAAAGTGGGTGCTTGTGCTGCTGGCTGGAGGGCAAGGAAAGAGTGGGGAACTTAAAAGATCAGAGGTCAGAGCCTGGACAAGAGGAATCTACTAAGGTCAGAGCCTGGACAAGAGGAATCTACTGAGACAATCGTCTAGAATGGAAAATTTAAAATGGAGAGATGGAAAAGTTGATTCCCTTTTTTTTGCAACTGGTTTTATGTTTCGTTTTATTTTAAACAACTATTATCATTTGATTCCCCAGTAAATAACTGGGGAATTAAAACTGTGACTGCCATCAAAAAAACATTTTTTGATTCATAAGCTTCTATTAGAGTTCTCTGCAATTGCTTTCTTCCCCAGCTCCAAAACTGTCATAAAGGAAATGGCTATGACAAATAGGGATTTTACAAATTTGTCACTCCATTGACATGTTCTTGTCTTTAAGCTTTTGAAGAGTCTGTCATGTTGTGGGAAGCGATCAGGTGAAAGAGAGAAAGGCAGCTTCGAAGCAAAGCCATTTCTGACTCTGACTGGTCTGAGGGCGGAGCTAATAGGAGGGGGTAATACCTGGCTTTGTTTGTCCTGCTGTGTAAAATAGAGCTGTTCCGTTTTGCATGTGGCTCTAAGTACTGCCTGGTGGATATACACAGAACAATCATCATTTTGAGATTGTAAAGAATTGACAAATCTTGTTCAGCTCTAAAAGCAATAAAAGAACTGAACATGAATCAAAACTTTTCCACTTGTATTTCATTTAGGCTCATCCACTGAAATCTAACTTCATCCTGGAGAAATTTTTTAACTTCTTCAGATTTAGTGGCAGTCAGCTTGTTCTTGGAGTTAAGTGGGTGTGTGACTCTATTCTTTGGTTGCAGTGAGGAGGCAAGAGAGGGCTAATGGAATCCAAGTTACCTTTCTTTTCTCTAAAGTGATGGCTATTGATACATGAGTTGAGGTGTTTGAAGTGGAGGAGCTAATGAAAAAAACTGTGTGGAGAAGGTGAAGAATTAATATTAACCTCAAGGAGGTGCTTGACAATATTTGTTTGCACATTACGTGTTGCCTGAAAACTAGTGGGATCTGAAAAAAAGATTCAAGGACCAAAAGACACTGTTGGAAGCAGAGACTAGACAAGTGTTTGAGAATGTGAGGGACGAGGTTAGAAAATGGACAGCATGGGTAACCAACAATTTGTTGACAAGCCTCTAGGCAGAGGACCTAAAAGCAGATCTTTAAATAAGTTGTGTGACCTATCCAGGAACACAGTCTTCAATGTATGGCAAAGGGAAGCAAAGGAAATGCAGAGTTGGGAATGAGAGGGTAGGCTGTATTTGAAGAGCATGTATAAGGAACATGAAACTAAAACATGGAAAAACCCCCAGGTGAGATAGGAGGTACCCACTGATTGCTCACTTTTTTTCTGACTTAAGTGATCTCTAGGAACTAATTGCGATGAGAAGATGGTGACTTCACTGAGATGGGGAAGGCAGAAGTTCAAATAATTTTAATGACATCTTCTGAACTTCTTTTAAGAAGGCAAGAGACATTAAAAGTGATTGATGGTAGAAGGATCTGTGCTGTGATAAATGTTCGGTATTTAAAAGTTTTATACCTAGAACGTAATTAATTTCACAAGGACTATCTAAGTAACCATAGAATCTTTTTATATAATAACCCTTATCTGCTCGCACACCCCGGTCCTTCAATTATCACAGAGTTTAGATGCTGAGGCTATGGTTGTCACTGAAATATAAGCCGTCAAACTGATCTATACATCCAGGTCTTGGTCTTGGTGAGAATTTGTGTGAACTGATACCAAGTCAGTTAGGTGGAACTGTTTTATCTTTTAAATTTGTAGTACTGTTTGGTAATGATGAATGCAAGGCTTCTGTTTTTTCATTTGAGCATTAACTTCAGTACTTGTGATTACACCAAAGTTACATGTGGATGGAGATGAAGCTAAGTACACAAATATTCAACCCACAAATTGAATTCATCCTAATCATACTTGGAAAAGGTTATTTGTCCACAATTGTTGTGTATGAAAGCTTGCATTTGCAGTGGGGTTTTTGTGCTTGTGTATGTCCTCGTTCAAAGCTTGGATATCAAAGGTTAAGGCATCACAGTGTTGTTTTTCTATATATTTTGTAAAAGGAAAAATAGAGAATGTATTCATGTGTTAGAGCCTGGGGGTACTGTGCTGTGTTTTAGAGGAATTGTGAAGATTTTAGGGGTACCAAAGCCCAGTTTCTGAAAGCTTAGGACTGATACTGCAACTTTCAAAGTACACGATATCTGTTGTTTGCTTTTAAAGCCTTCTGCAGCAATAGGGGAGGACATATGCAAATGATCTGGCAGTCTAACACTACCAGAAACCAATAACTAGTAGCCATTTATCTGGATCAGTTGTGCACAACTTGTTACAAAACCATGCAGACGCAGCCACAATTTTGTCCTCAGTCCTAAGAATTTTGTCAAAAGCATTTTACCTCAGGAAACAAAAATTAATATTACAATTTTGTTTACTATACTGTTTTGCCAACACTCGTCTCACAATTCTACAGGATTTTTCACAGGAGGATTATTTCTAAGGCATTTTAAGAAACCCCACACACTCTGTAAAATAATTATAGAGCTCAACAGCGCCTCTGCATCAGAAGGCTAACAACTGTTAGGAGAATCAATCTCCCACAAAGAAATTTGGGATTTCCAACTGGTTTTGCTGGGGAAGGGGGTTTGTTGCTGTTCTCTGAGGTGAACCAGCAATTGCTTCTAGACCTAAATCTGAGGCCATGGTATGCAGCTATTGGCAATAATGTTCACACACTGTGTAGTGGTTAGCATGGTTCAATGGTATCCCAAAAAAGAGAATGAAAAAATAGTGGTTTTTGTTTGTTTGTTTGTTTGCTTGCTTATTTGTTTATGTATATTTGAAAGATTATTTTTTTATTTTTCACTTAATGTACAGTAAGTCAGTATGTTTTGACAAAAAGCTTAAGAGCCGGTGGAAATAAACATGACATTAAAAAGCGTGTCTCTATGACACACAACAGAGTGATGTGAAATGATAATGAAAAGGTCAGTTTTGGAAAGGTTACCAAATGGTAGCTAAAAAGACACTTAGCAGCTTGCTGAGCTCCAGACCACAATACTAATTGGTGACAGTGTGCAAGCAGCCTTCAGAGGGGAGAGCAGAATGCATCCCCAGCAAGCTGCAAACAGCCCACTGGGCTACCCTAGACCCCAGGATCCATTGAAATAATACTTATTTTCTGCCTGTGTGTGTGTGTTTTTTTTTTTTTCCCCTTTACTTCTTCCTGTTCCTCTTGTATTTATTTGCAAAGAAATTAGATCCTTTCAGAATCCAATTTGAAAAATTATGTTATATTACGTTACTTCCTTCTCAGAGAGACCTGGCAGCATGCTAGTCAATTAATTGTCTTACTTCTGATATGAGCTGTTCTAATGTTGAGTTTCAAAAATCCACATTTTCCCTATATAGTGTTGTTTTCTAGAAAGAATGCAAATCTAGGAGACTTTTCAAATGAAGTGGCCAGTGACAAATAATCCTAAATAGATTTTACTTGCAAAGTGATCCTTTTTGATATATTCACTTATTTTTTGTACTAATAACTTCTGTTTGTTGCCTTGATCTGAGAATTCCTTACCATGAAACTGCAGCTCTTGTGCTAGCTTGTCTCGCTCAAGCACCAGGCGCTAAGAATGAGGTGAGTGGTAAAAAAAAAAATAATAAAAAAAAGAAATTATTGCTGCTTCAGTTCACCTGTCAATATTGTAGTGTAAACACAAGCCTTGTTCATCATGACAGTGGCATTTAATCCACTGCAACATTTCCTTATTTAGGGGCTTTAAAAACATAGAGACTACTGAACTGAAGAGAAACTAAAAAGTTTTATATGTAGTAGCTGATAACTGTAATCGTTATGGCAGAAAAATGAGAGTTGTGTTAGGATCATGAGATCAAGCAGATCCCCACCACAGGCATGGGGCTGAATTGAACTTACCAGTTGTCCTAGCCCTCTGTGTTGCAGTGGGAGAAAGCTGAGGTTCAGACTTCAGCAAAGAGCTTTCCCTTTTGTAATTTTATAGTCATAATAAATAATTTGCTTTTTCCATAATGGAAATAAAATTAAGCAAAATGTGAATCCTTGCATGTTTGCATTAGAAGCTATTTTGACTCCTTATGACTAAACTGTGATTTATACAATTTGCTGCATAAACTGCTAACCCAAATTAGCCTTAATTATATTACGGAAACCTCCTTGTTAAAGCAGCTGCCTCTCAAGTGGCAATGGTTGCCAGCTAGCACGCAGCACATGTCCCCATGCTGCTGCTCCTGTCAGGCTGTTCAGACCCACCTCACCTCGCTAGGTCATCCGCCAAGAACCTTCCACAGGTTGGTGCAGAAAGGATGCTCTGTGAGAAGGTGGCTCTCGAATATCACCCTATGCTCAGCTTCAAAATCAAGTGAAAGAAATAAGTAGTTATTTAGAGCTATTTCTGAGGTCAAAACCATCCTCTTCCCCGCCCCCCCCACTCCCCCTCCAGTGTTTAATGCAGAGTTACAGGGGCTGTGTCCTCCTGTTCTCATGGCCCTAGGACAAGGCAGGAGACACAGTAACAGAAGGATAAAGCAAAGTATAAAGTGATCACAAAAGTTGATTTTTCCTCTTACTTTTGTTTGAAAACCTCCAAGGATTCAGTCCGGAGTATTGCAGTGACAGTGTTTAGTCTAGTGGCTGCTGCAGTTCTTCTCTTCTGTCATGTTTTGTAGTTTGTCTGCTTCTTCAGCTGTTATACTCCAAACAATCTTCAGGGCCACTTTTAAATAGGTAATTATTTGCCACCAACTGGAAGAGTTGCAAGCATTCCTTCAATAACAAGGTATGCCTTTTAATGGAGGGAAGAAAATGTCAGGAAGGAAATTCTTTTACATTTCCATAATTATCATTGTTCATATTTTTAAACAAGATCACATAAAAAACAAGCCAGATGATGTACAGATATAAATGACCTTCAATAATTGGTGGAGAGGACTTTTTTTTTTTAATAATTATTATTATTCGCAGGCTGTTTTTGCAAGATTTGTGGTTCATTTATTTATAGTCTTTTTTTTCCTTTTTTTTTGTTTTTCCTTTTTTTTTTCTTTTTTTTTCATTTGAGTCAAAGGAGCCCTGCCAACACCTAGGCTATAAGGTGAGGCACCAGATTTGCATCCTGACATTTTCTATCGAGGTTTTATGCCTGGTTTGGGCATAAACAGAACTCAGTTCTGTTGAGCATGTCAAAATACAGGCACTTCCAAATTGCAAGCTTGCCCAGTTTTGTGATTTAATTGCTTAATTCTCCATAGGATCCTTATCTAAAACAATTATCTTTCACTTTATTCTCTCTGCTTTGATAATCCTGTGTTCATATAGTACATTTTGTCCACACCTAAGTTTTCAGCATACTATGTTTTGCTGCAATTCATTATGGGGTAGAACGTGTGCTGGGTTTAATTACATTATTGGAAACTTAACTGAAAGTAATACTTCATAAGCTTCTTAGTAAAATGTCCTAAACACACCTTCTTTGTTTTGTACTTATAACGTAATTTTTCAAACCTTATTTTAGATAAATTCCAGACTGGACTTGAAAGCATTCAGGGATCCTTTCTTTCTGGAGCATGCTATCTCTACTTTTCCAGTATTATAGTAAATTAAGTGTATTCTTGCAGTGAAGAACTTTCTCATTTAAAGTGCATTGCTTCCTGAAGATAATTGAAGCCTACTATGTGCATAGCATTCATATTGTTAATAAATTAATGTGTGTTTTAGGTCTTGTAACCCATCAAAACCATGCATGGCTTTCTGCCCTCTTTATTAAATAGACAATGTACTTTTATCTGCAGTGCAGTTTTAGTTTGAAAATGTAATTTACCAACAGGAGGGTACTGGATTCATAAAAGGAAAAGAAAAAAATCCGTTGGATTCAGACTCCCAATTTTCTTGAGGAAAAAAGCAAAGGAATTTTTCTGAAGATTTTTTTTTTTTTCCCTCAAGAAAATTTAGGAAGTCTGAATCCTTACTCCAAAGTTGCTAAGCGTGGATTAGAAGGGACTTTGGACTGAGATGTGACACATGTTTTTAAACAGAGAAAATTCCTACTGCTTTTAGTGGAAGGTTTGTCTTCATAAGGATGAAATTGCTGTGACTTTCATTACATTTAATCTGAGTAACTAAGCAGTACTAAAGCAATTTCAAGCCTGAAGACGGCATTGACTAAAAATCTCAGAGCACTGGCAATTTCTGGTTTTCAAAAACACCTGAAAATCAGTTAGGTTTCTCAATATAATTCTTCAAGATTTGGTTTATTTATTTATTTATTTATTAAAAAAGGCCACAAAAACAGGCTATTGGTGAAATTCCTGTGCCACATGTGCCATTGGCATCACTGTCTAGTAAGGATCATTGTTGTCACTTCACTGCTTCAGGCTTGAGCTTGTTGTTTTTTTTTTTTTCCCCTCTAGTTTCTTAGCTAAATTCTGTCCAAATACCTTTAGATCAAGAAGGAACATAAATGAATGGCTAGGTGTCACATTGTGAGATAAAATAGGGCATCTAAATTGGGGATAATTTATGGAAGATACAAGGAAGTGATTGAAAAAAAGCAATAGTAAAGTATGCCTCTTTTTTGAATTATGATATGGATCTGCATATACCTATGTTTATAGTGTGCCATGTATCACCTTTGGGCTTGACCCCTAAGCTCTGTTTTCTACTGATCAGTGTTGAGCAGTTGGGCAGTCCTTCACTTAGGTTCTTTCTCTCCATAGCCAAGTTGACATTTTGTGACTCAACTAAAGTGAAAAATTAAATTGTATTGTAGAAATTTAAGTGATCACTATAGGACAGGAAAACAAACAAACAAAAAAAACTGTAAATGTTTTCAGCTTAAAGAACTCCTTAAAGTGCATAATTAAGAAGAAATAGTGTGTTTGCTAATTTGGGATTAAGGGTGATACTTGCAGTTTTGGCTTATGTACGTCAGCATGTGTGTGATATGTCCCAAAATTAAAGAAATTGGCTTCTTAACAAAAGGATACACTGTAAGAAAATCCCCACAAAAAAGCACATTTTTCTCTCCTTGTTGCTGATGCAGTCAGAAGGTAACTGAAATTCCTCCTGCTTTCCAGGAGGGACTGACTACCTGCTCCTTGTTTAAGCACAGTGGATAACCTAACAGGCTGTGCACACTCGCATGAGAGTCCTAAAAGAATTTTACAGAAGCAACTGTAATCATTTAACAGAAAAAACATCCAACTATATAATCTCAATATAATAAACAGAAATTAGACAACTGGGAGTACTGATGGTAATAGAATAGAAAGGATTTTCATGAAAGATTTCATGTACAAAGGCAAAGGAAAAAAAAAATACAAGCATTGTTTTGAAGATGCTCCCCCAACGATTAGTATGTGAATGAAGTGAAAACATTAAGTGCTCACGAATGTCAGAGTATTACTTGATCCTTCTTAAAAGAAAACTGATAAAACTGATAAAACTGTAGTTTTTCTGTAAGCTTTGTAACATCCAAATACTAGCATGAACCCGTTTCTGAAATTACAAGATCAGAACACAAATGGGTTTTTGGAATGTACATGTGATGGTAAGGATAGCAATTGAAACATACGAAAACGTTAATACACATTTCTTGGTTTTGATGGTGTGAACAATCATAATCCAATCCAGTTTTCAGAGCGTTAGCTAAATAAATCGGCTTTCCTTTTGTGCAACAAGAGTTATTGTCTCTAAATCAGTTATCCACTTTAAAAAGTGAAGGTACTTTCCTTGCTGACTTTGTGTTTAAAGATTTTTTTTTTTTTTCCATAGGAGGTCTATTAATTTAATAGGATAAATTGTTCCATTAGTTACTGCTATGGGATTAGCAAATTTCCTTCAAAGACATGAAAATAGAGAACTTTGTCAGGGTCTGTTGAGCTGTGAATTCAAGAATTTGACTGGCAGTTCATAAAATATTGCACATCAACATGCTGCTTTCCAAATTGAAGTTTAGATACACCTACCTTTTTTTTTTTTTTTTTAATTATTATTACTTGATGTACATGAAGCACATACTAAAACAGCATTTCTGAATAATCTGAAATACATTCATTTTATCACTAAACCCTCACAGTCTGGTTTTGTAGCTCTTAAGAGTTTTACTTTTGAAATTAGTATTTTCACACATACGTAACAACTTCCTCTTTGAGTTTTATAATACCAGATATCTTCTTTGATTAAACTTTGTGATATCACATGGTCTTAAAGGATTGACTACATACATTGAGGAAGAGTCATCTGATAGCAATTGTGTCAGTGTGTCACCTTTCTCAACCTTATTTAAAGTGTAGGCTCTTGTTAAATCCTCACCTCCAGCTGTGAAAGATTATTATCTGTGGTAATGTATTAGAATTATAGAATCACAGAATGGTTTGGGTTGGAAGGGACCTTGAAGATCATCTAGTTCCAACCCTCTGCCATAGGCAGGGACATCACCCACTAGTTCAGGTTGCTCAGAGCCTCATCCAACCTAGTCTTGAACACCTCCAGGGCATCCACAGCTTCTCTGGGCAGCCTGTTCAGTGACTCACCACCCTCTGAGGGAAGAATTTTCTTCTCACCTGTAATCTGTCTCCCCTCTTTTAGTTTTAAACCATTCCCCCTTGTCCTATCATTATTTACCTAAGTAAAGAGTTCTCCATCCTTTCTATAAGACACTTTTAAGTAAGGCTGTGATGAGGTCACCCTGGAGCCTTCTCTTCTGTAGGCTGAACAGCCCCAGCTCTCTCATCCTATCTTTGTAGGAGAGGTGCTCCAGCCCTCTGATCTTGTGGCCCTCCTCTGCAACCGCTCCAACAGCCCCACATCCTTCTTGTGCAGAGGGGTCCAGACCTAGCTGCAGCACTCCACGTGGGCCTCACCAGAGCTGAGTAGAGGGAGACATTCTCCTCCCCCCACCTCCTGGCCACCCCTCTGTTGATGCAGCCCAGGATGCATTTGCCCTTCTGGGCTGAAGGCACGCACTGCTGGCTCATGTCGAGGTTTTTGTCCACCAGAACCCCCAAGTCCTTCTCTGCAGGGCTACTCTCAATGAGTTCTTCTCCTAGTCTGTGAACATGTCTGGGGTTGTCCCAGACCAGGTGCGTCACCCTGCTTTTAGACTCGTTGAACCTCATGAGGTTCACATGGGCCTGCTTCTTGAGCCTGTCCAGTTCCCTTTGGATGGCATCCCTTCCTTCTGTTGTATCAGCTGCATCACTCAGCTTGGTGTCATCTGCAAATTTGCTGAGGGTGCACTTGATCCCACTGTTTATGTCATTGATAAAGATATTAAACAGTATTGGTCTGAGGACAGTCCCCTGAGGGACACCACTCATCACCGGCCTCCACTTGGACATAGAGCCATTGACCAGTCTCTGGGTGCAGCCTTCAAGTGGTAGACCACTGAATGGTCTACCCGTCAAATCCATCTCCCTCCAATTTGGAGACTAGGATGTCATGTGGGACCATATCAAAGGCCTTGCAGAAGTCCAGGTAGATGACATCTATCGGCCTTCCTTTGCCAACTGATGCAGTCACTCCATTATAGAAAGCCACCAGATTGGTCAGACACAATTTGCCCTTAGTGAAGCCACACTGAAGCCATGTATTATTATTTTCTCTTGTCTTCTGAAGATAATAACCACATTCATAGTTTATTTGCCCACGCCATTAATAAAGTATTGCATACCCAATGCAATGGTCTTTTACTGTTTCAAATACAAAACTTCTTTCAGTTTTTGGTAAGGTCTATCCAAGTTATTGACATAGAGTTACTTTTAATAGATAGAGGACATTGTCGTTTATAGGTTTACATGACCATATAAATATTTCACAAAGGAGTCAAAACAAACCTCAAATAAAATTTTAACGATTCAGTATCGTGCAGAGCTCCAAAAAAACTCATCTTTAATATGGTTCTTGGAAGTACTTTTTATTTTCCCATTACTCAGAGAGTTATTTGCTGTAAGTAAGTATTCATGTTCTGTAGTTTACTCTTCTTTGGAGTTGATCCAAATGGGTAAGAATGTCAAGACCAGAGTGAATGTTCTACCAAGAGCCTAAATTATTTTTCCCCTTGATAAGAAGTATTTGGCTTAGAAAGTATCAGCTTTTACTACAGTAACAGATGCTGAAGGCCAGAAATATGGAAGAAATGTTGCAACAATATTTTATAAAGATTAAAGGTAGACAGCCGTGATAACAGTGGGAATGCCAGACTAGTGCTGGCATTAAAAAAAAAAACAAAAAACAAACAACTCAGATTTGATTAAATAAATAACAATGGCAACACAAGCAAATGTATCATTGTGATTTTATTGAAGAACACTGTTTTTATGACACTAATTTTACTGTCTATATTAACAACATAAATGTAATATAAATAGAACCATACATAATGTTTGACTTGATGCTGTAAAGCATTTTGTCTGAGAAAACAGAATTGTACAAACTGATGGTAAATGTTGAACTGATTAGAAAACACAGGAATCAGTAGAGGTGTATGATTAATGAGGCCTCCAGGTAGGTATTTTCAGCCCTTTATGATTTGACATTTTAGTATTTGTGGCCTGAAATAAAACACAAAATCACCTCTGTTCCTGTTTACGTATTATGGAGAAATAAGAGAAATGGTAAATGTGAAAAGGAGGGAGGACATTAATAACAGTAAAATGACCATAATGAACTTCCTGGCTTCACAACTTATTCTTGTAATTTTATTTTTTTTTCAGTACACACATAATTGCTGTCTAGAAGATTCTACCTTAAAGAAAAATCATTAAAGAAAATCCTTTGCAAAACTTGCATGTGGAAGACATATTAATCAAAGTATCAGCCAATGCAATAGGATGTTGAGTTTCTGTTGTGTTTGTCTCTCTGACATTTAAAATGTATTTTATAGAGTCTAGGACAATTATCTGACATCACAAAAGTAATACTTTCCTGACTTCCACAGAAACGTTATGTGCAGGAGTATAGCTTATGCTCCTTATAAAACATTTGCATTCTCATTTCAAAGTTTTATTTCTTCACTCAAGAAAGCTATGTTTTAAGCAAAGTGATCTGCTGGATAAGTAATATAAGAAAGATAAGCACTGGAAGTGTGGGAAAAGCTCTTCTTGGTAAATGTAACAATTTGGTCTGGATTATTAGTCTACTACAGTGAAGTTCTTGTGTACTTGATGTAGGGTATTTATTTAGCTCGTGACTGGAACACTTTGTTATATTAGACCTATATGAGCATTTTCCCAGCTCTCTCCTTAGGAAGTCACACTACCCATGGAGTTACTTGCACATACGGAGTCTGGAGCATGTCATTCAGGTACCTTTGTCGACCAGTCTGGCGTTGTGGCAAAAGGACATTCAGCTCTCTAGTTCATGGTTGGTGCAGAGCCAAGAACTATTCCAAATAATTAAAAATAAATAAAGGTAGATTGTGGCTTGTGTGTGGTCTGACTTTTCACTCACTGGTTAGGAAAATGACTTTCATTGATAAATGCTTTTTTTTTTTTTTTTTTTTTTTTTTTTAAGGTAACCATGCAGTTATCTGACTTTTTCAGATTAAAAATTCCTGCTACAATATTGTGGGAAGAGGGATAGAGGGATGAGAGGAGTGAGAGAAGCTTTAGCCCAGATAGAATGAAAATCTATTTGGAAAAAAAAAGCTCTTCATCTTTGCTGGAACAGCAAGGAGGAATCTTCTTTCTCTAACGGCCTATGCAATATAGGCTTTCACTTCAGTCAAGAACCTAGACGTTTTCCCCATTTTCCTCTTTCTCTGTTGACTGCATGTTCTCTTTGCTTTTATTGGCAGTACTATAAATGTATGAAGTGAAAGGATTTTCTGGGTCAAGTCACAGTATTCTATTATTTCAGCCAGCAACATCATATATCTTTCCTTCTAAAATTAGTTAGGTGTCTTTCCCTTGCTCATCTCTCCTTCGGAGGGCTACTTTGAACTCTCAGGTGTTGGATTTAGCAACTACCTTCTCCTTTCTACAATTCTTTTTTTTTTTTTTTTTTTTTTTTTTTTTTGGTGTTCCGTTTGTACTTATTTTTTACAACAAAATTGTTCTGCAGCTTAAATAGCTCGTCTTCTGTTCTGGTCTTTACTTCAGATAGAAGTGCTCTAGGAGAGCAGTTTTTCCTATCTCCATTCAGTTTTACAAGCCAAAAAGAATAGGTTATCTAAGCATTCTAGGTCAGGGATTTCCTTTTTAGCCCTTCTCTAACCACAGTTCATTTTTGCAACAATTAATGTCTAGAATCGTTCCAAAGCATTTCATGTTACCCTGATTAACAAACGTGCTATAACCCTTTGGACAGCAGTTCTGTTATCTGTACTTCTAAAGATCTGAGGTCAAGCTACTCTTGAGGTGAAACTTTTGGGTAGACCTGTGCGGTGCCTGGAGTTGGACTTTATGATCCTTACGGGTCCCTTCGAACTCGGGATATTCTATGACTCTATGATTCTATGATATTGGTATATGTTTCTGAACATGATTCCTCCTCTAAACACACTTTCACCATGCTGCAAATTTCCCTCTTTTGAAAGCTCTATCTTATTTTCACTCTTATCATTACTTACAGCATTATTTGTCTTAGGTTCTTTGTGGCATGTTTTGTATGCCTTTTAAAATACATGTTCTTTCTCAATTATTTTTTTTGCATCATGATGTCATTCCTGAACTTGATCTTTAATTTATCTTCAGTGGGAGTGGATCAAGAACATAGAGTATTATACACTCTCTGTAAGGTGATAATTAGTTATGTCCTCATGAACTATGGTACTTTCCCTTATGTGTTGTTATGTTCTCAGTAAGATAGTATACTGGAATACAGGTCATAATTTAATCTGATGCCCCACCTCAGCAACCCTTTTTTCTTTGGATCTACACAGTTCACATAATTAAAACTGAGACAGATAATAACATCTTTTTACTAAGAGGAAATTACATTTCAAGTGAGTTTGGGTATGTGTTGTAAGGAAATATGTCCTACAACACAGAAGTGTAAAAGCCTAGACTCAGTACAATTCTCAAAAGCAGCTTTCCAGTCTTCATATGCATCTGTAAATGTAAATCTCTAAATAAAACATGCTGCTGCTGATGGCAACATCCCTGTACGAGGATTTTACAAGACAACAGCCTTCTTGAGTTTAACAAATTTAAGTAGAATTCATGATAGCAGCCAGAACTGTGAAACGGCCCTGTTTTTCAGGAAATGGTTTATCGCAGAATAAATGAAATTTCATATAGACCTGTATTAAGCTGCAGGCTGCAACACTCCCTTGCGCAGCACTTAGCTTTTTTTTTTTTTTTTTTCTTTTTTTAAAGCAGCTATCTGGTGGTTAAATAATTAACCTTATTAATGTGTTGTCAAAGAGAAATTCCAGGAAAGGTAGTGGATGCTATGAGTCAATATGCATATAGACAGTTTTTCTGGGGCTACCATGGGAAAAGTGACCGAGGAGACTATATGCTGTCTCATAGGTAGCTTCAGCACAATGCAGTAGCAGAAGGAAATCTATTTGATTATGCTCGATATCTTCACCCAGTCCTTGCTACTAAATCACTGAAAAATTCCTTTTTTTTTTTTTTTTTTTTTTTTTTAACACTCTGTGCACTTCCTCAAAATAATCACCACATTCCTGTAATGTTACCTGGTTTTGGAATATTATCAAAGGCTGAAGTACTTCAGCAATCAATGCATACGTTTCTGTTCTTCAAAACTATTCTTTTCTTTATAGGCAAATGTCATATACTTGCAGGGCAAAAATCTATGGTGAAATGTTTCCAGAAAACTGGGGATCATCATTGTCACAAGGTGTTTTATTTATTTATTTTTTTTCCCCACCTTCTGGTATTACTCATCCCCTACCTCATTTTCCTACTCTGTTTACAAGTGATGTATATGATAAACTCCCAAAATACTGAGTCCTATAGAGTGTCATCATCTAGTTATCCCAAAACAGGATTGCAAGCAGGTCTAAGAACCCGGTTCTGTTGTTGGCTTGATGCAGGCTTCCTCTGCTGCCTTACAGAAGTCAGGTAAGTTCACTATAATCTTATTTATAAAATGAGAACAGGAAACACACTTTATTGACAGGATATAACTAAGAAAATAAAGTATAATTGATAAAATTTGTTGCATAGTAAGTGCTGTATTGAGAGAACACGGATGAATCTACATCACCCAGTCATAGAATGAGATGAGGTTGGTTAATTGGACTTGCCTTTCATGAATCCATGCTGACTGGGTCGTCCCACATATGCTGTGTGATTGCATTCAAGATGACCTGCTCCAACACCTTTCCTGGCCCCGAGGCCAGGCTGACAGGCCTGTAGCTCCCCTTATGACCTTTCTCATACATGGGCACCACATTAGCGAGTCTACAGTCATTGGGACCTCTCCCAATGACCATGACTGCTGATAGATGACAGAAAGCAGTCAAGCAATCATACCTGCCAACTCCATCAGCATCCTTGGGTGTATCAGGAAAGCCTGTTGATGTAGTCTACCTAGACTTCAGCAAGGCCTTTGACATGGTCTCCCATGGTATTTTCCTGGAGAAGCTGGCAGCCCATGGCTTGGACAGGCACACTCTTTGCTGGGTTTAAAACTGACTGGACGGCTGGACCCAGAACATGATGGTGAACGGAGTGAAATCCAGCTGGCAACTGGTCACCAGAGGTGTTCCCCAGGGGTCAGTGTTAGCATCATAAGCATCCTCTTCAATATCTTTATTGATGACTTGGATGAAATAGAGTGCACTCTCAGTAAGTTTGGAGATGACACCAAGTTGGGGGGAAGTCTCAATGTCCCCGAAGGGGAAGGCCCTGCAGAGGGGCCTGTACAGGATGGGTCGATGGGCAGAGGCCAGTGGGATAAGGTTCAACATGGCTCAGCGCCAGGTCCTGCAATTTGGCCACAACAACCCCGTGTAACGCTACAGGCTTGGGAAAGAGTGGCTGGAAAGCTGTGCAGAGGAAAAGAATCTGGGGGTGCTGGTTGATGCCTGCCTGAACACGAAGAGGCAGTGCGCCCAGGTGGCCAAGAAGGCCAATGGCATCCTGGCTTGTATCAGGAGTAGCGTAGCCAACAGGACCAGGAGGTGATTTTCCCCTTATACTTTGCTCTGGTGAGGCCACACCTTGAGTGCTGTGTTCAGTTTTGGGCCCCTCACTACAAGGACACTGAGGCCCTGGAGAGTGTCCAGAGAAGGGCTATGAAGCTGGTGAAGGGCCTGGAACACAAGTCCTTTGAGGAGCGGCTGAGGGAGCTGGGGTTGTTTAGTCTGGAGAAGAGGAGGCTCAGGGGAGGCTTTATTCTCTCTTCAACTACCCGAAAGGAAGCTGTGGGGAGCTGGGGGTAGGCCTCTTCTCACAGATAACTATTGGTAGAACAAGAGTGAATGGCCTCAAGTTGTGTCAGGGGAGGTTCAAGTTGGAAATGAGACATTTCTTCTCAGAAAAAGCAGTCGGGCATTAGAATGGGTTGCCCAGGGAAGGAAAGGTTGGGCCTGGCGCTAAGCGATGTGGTTTATTGGGTGACACTGGTAGTACAGTGATGGTTGGACCAGATGATCTTGAAGGCCTTTTCCAACCTTCATGATTTTATAAATAGGTGTAGCAAATACTTGGAATCCTACTACTGAGACTTAAAACTTGCCAAGAGATGAGCCATAAAACTTGCCAAGAGATGAGACATTGATTTAGTTATTTACCATTTCAAAGATATTGAGTGTTTAAAAATCTTCCATACTTCTCCCATTTTGTTAAATAAGGGCATTTTCTGTTTTCTAAAGGGTTTTTTTTGTTTGTTTGTTTGTTTGTTTTTTGTTAAGTAGTCAGAGATCAGGGTATTACGGAATACCAGTCATTGATACATTCAGAATTTCCAGTTAAATACGTGTGCTCAGCTTGTATCCCTCACTTTTCAAGGTGGTCTGCGTGTTTGCCCATAGTGGTACGACAGAGCTATGCAGAGACATCCAGAGTTGCGAGGTAGAGCTGCTAGAGGTTTCTTTGAAGTCAACATGTCTAAACACACCAGAAGGTTACCAGTTTTTGAATCTACATTTTATTAAAACACAAGATATGCTGGACAGAGGTAGTGTTTTAAAAAGAAGACAAAATCTGATCTTTTGGATAGGCTAAGTCAAATAATTGACTTTAAAATGAACCTCTCTTGACCATTGTAATGCCTATTATAGACATATTTATTTTAAGAAAGTTGGATGGAGTTTCTAAAGTTCTTCTTTATCAAATGGTATGGTAGTAAGTCATCAGTGAGTTCTCTATGGCTCAGGAAAGCTAGAATCTTTAAATATGCCCTGAAGTTGTCTGTAGTTATCACATCTTTACATTTGTACTTATTTAATACAAAGTTCTTCTAGAACTAAGAATGACTGCTTGTGTCAAGTAGGTAGAAATCTCCTTTTGAAGGCATAAAACATCATTTTTTAGCAACACAGAACCATTACATATCAATGTTACAGTGTTTGCATAATGAATATATTATGCAAAAATGGCTTCAGGCAAGTGTGATTTTTTTTTTTTTTTGAGAAGGAATTCCACTTATCAACAAGAATTAAGCATATATCTGAAAAAGCAATTTATTTATTTATTTTTTTAACGTATATTAAAAATGCTCTTAGATTTGAATGATTTGAAGATTTGAATGATTTGAAGATTTGAATGATTTGAAGATTTGAACGAGTGATCGAGGAGACAGATCAGCAGTTAGACAACAGAGCTGAATTTATTTTTATTTTTAAATGCAGTTCAATACATGGATTTGTATCTTCTTCACATGAGGGATGTGTGTGTGTTGTAAATATTGAGGCGATACTAAAAATACCATTTTTTTCCCCCCTTGAAATGATTGCACTTGCACTGTAGAATCATTTCAGTGAAGAAACTACCACTGTGTAGCTGAGAATGTATTTTTAGAGCATGATCCCATAGACAGCAGAGGGGTTTCTTTCAAGACTACTTTCCAATATAAAAGAAATGTCCTTAAACTGAGAGAAGCAGTTAGTTGGAAAACCATTTTTTTGTGCATAACCTTCAGTTTTTATTAAAGCCTCTCTTTTTTGCTGCATTTACAAGCTAAACCAGCTGTGAAAGGTGCAAGCATATAGTTTGTATTCAGCAAAGATCTGTCATTTTGTGCTTACTGCAAGGCAAATGGCTCTGCCAGTTGGGGCTACAATTTATCAAGCTGGCAGAGTGACAATTTTCATTGCTCTTGAAAATTTATCATGGATAGTCATTTTTGAAGGGTTGACTCTTTTGTTTGAGCAGGCTTCTTACATTTAGACTTACCAAAATGGCAATTATTAATGCCATTAACCCATGAGGCAAAGATCAGTTTTGTCCCTGGAACCTTGAGTATGTCTTCTTGACAAAGAGATTTATCTGCTTCTGCAGCTTCCATGGTTCGTGGGTTTAAGGAACAGATGTAATATAACAAAACACTGTCTCCCTAAAGAACAATAAAAGTCATTTTTATCCTGGTTGTTTTAGCAGGAGAACAGGGTAAAGGGGGGTTGAAAAAGGTAAAATATTAAATATTAACAGTTAAAATTATTTTATGTTCTTTGTTCTGACTTCCTCTCTCCTCCTTAGAGGCTTAGAGAGTGACTCATTTTGAGAGGGTTAGTAACATCTCTATAACCACAACTCATCAATAAGGCTTTCTTTCATGTTGTATTGTAGACAATAATTCCTCAGGACCAGCAGTGAGTCAATTTAGACAGTTCTGTGAAGTATCAAGAGGCTCCGTGGAGATGCTCAGCATTCTCAGATCTCATTGATCTGAATGGAAGGAGAAAGCACTGTGTGTCCTGCAGGATCAGGACCATAATAAGGCTTTTCTGGTGGAGCAGACTATCCAAAATCTGGTGTCAAAAGGAGAAATGTCTGATGTAATATAACTTGGTAAGAGTACTTGTGGATATGTATCTGATTTTGCATTCCCCCATTCCAGATAGAAAGATAAGTAAGCTCTACACGATTTAAAGGCAGCTTCCTCATGAGTAAAAATCAGTAAATGTTGACTTCCACATTTCCACCATTAGAAAGAAAAACTGAGTTAGAGGTATCTTAACTCACAGCAGAAGATTTTCTACCTCTCAACATTCTATGTACTTTGCTTTATGAAAATTTTACTTTAATGTAGAATCAGTAACAGTTCTTAGAATACTTTTTTCACCGGAGCTGGTGGTTTATTTCTTTACAGAAGTGGTGTATGTGGGGGAAGAAATCGAGCCCTACAGGCCCAATAGGCCAGGAAAACACAGCTCTCTGTTTCTGCCAGTCAAACTGTGGGGAACAACTAGATACTCATTTCCCCAGGCAGTTTTTTCAACTTTTTTTTTTTTTGTTTCTTCCTGTTGGAAACCCAATTTCCAAAACTTCTGAACAGCTCTTAGCAGGGCATAATTCACAGCGATTCTAATGCAGAGGAGCTGAAGAAACGTGTACCACTGCCCAGACATCGGGAGTGCTACAAAATGGCCGGCTCCTGCCTGAGCAACGTCTCTAGCTGACAGCAAGCCCCTCCTGCCGTTTATCCTTATCACCTTTTAAACCCTTTTTTTTTTTTTTTTTTTTTTTTTCCCCCCGTCTTCCCTTTTAAACCCTTCTCCACCGAAGTGTTTATATTACTGCCGCCCCTCTCATACTGAAATCGCCCTTCCTCTGAAACAACACTATATTGTGAGGGTTTTCCCGCACTCTCCAGCGCGACGGGCAGCTGCGAGGATTGCCGAGCCCACAAAGACGGCGACAAACACCGGCCCGTGCCGGGGCTGCAGACACAGCCCCAGCCACACCCGCTTTCGTTGACAAGAGCACAGAAATGGCGCTGCTGAGCAGTCAGCCCCAGGCTGAGGGACGCGGGCCGTGGCAGGGCCGCCGCCGGGGCTGACAGGAGGGCGGGCGGCCGTGAGGGGTTTGGCGGGACCCGGGGGGACGGGGGAGGGTCTGTGGTGGTGTGAGGGAAAGCTGATAGGAGACCGGCGCTTTTATGCTGTGTAAGTAGTAAAGAAATTTAGTAAGAAAGAATACCAAAGCGTACAGCATAACTAAAGGCAGGCTTTATCTCCTATTAATGACCAATGGTGGTTAATATTGAAGAAGTGAACACTGAGCATAATACATAGCTATGGCTGGAAAGTAAGCCATAAAATATGTATATATAGATTTTCATTGAAGGGGAAAAAAAAATATTTAAAATGCCTACCAAAGCACAGTATTTCTCCAGTCGGCCCCCTCCCCACCAGCCAAGTACAGTGTCTCCCTCAGTCCTTATGCAGCCAGCTCTTGCCATGGCTTAAGCAACAAGGATGAGTTTTAAGATATTTTCACAGCAACATAAGCTATTTTCACTATCAAATATGAGAAATATGCCTGAAGTGATGCAGGAGATACAGTTACAGCACAGATTTTCAGCAGCAGGTGAAGGTGGGTTAGCAGGGTGTGGCCACCCATTCCTCAGCCATATCACAGCCGCCCTTCATGGCTGCAGTGGGCCTGCCTTTACACCTCCTCATCTTAGGCACCCGCTATGAAATAGCTGCATGTGGCTACAGTGGGGCTGGCTTTTCTCCAAAGAGCGTGAAGACAGCTCTGCAGCAGGTTGAAAGTCCCCGAGGTGGTTTGCCCCGGACACCACTCCAGAAGCAACATAAACTGGGCCTGGGAGGAGCCCCGTGGTGCTGTGGCTATTTTGGGTATCTAAGTACCTAGTTTGAAAGCTTGATGACTCTTTGGTGTGTGAGACGTGCATGGCAGGTTTCTTTGCCATAACGAGTTTACAATCTGAACTGATAGATGCAGAAAGCTAAGAACAAACAGGCTGAATCTTGTGAATTGACTGTATTTCCATTTGCTTCAATGGATGGTGTCTGTTCTGTCCTTCTGTAGGCATTGTGTGGGGATATGGGGGGGGAGAAAAGGAAAAGAATGCTTACCAAACCTCTCTGCTATTCATTCACACTAATAATTATTTTTAAAGTTTATTTGAAAATATTGACATTAAAATCACAAACTAATCTGTGTAGTGGGAGAGGAATTCTTTGCGTGCAGTCATACTTGCATAAAAAATACCATATGGACAGATTTTGCCTGTATTTTAATAATGTTATAATAACTTCCGTTCTAACAGGAAAAAAAAAAGTATTAAGAAATGAATTTACTTAAAAGGAATAACACTTTTAAAACTGTTGTGATACATGGCATAATAATTCGTGTCAAGAAGATGATTGATATTAATAAAGAAGGGGGAGATTTGGGAGTGTGGCAATGGGGATCGGCAAGCCCCGTGGTTGATGATAATATCAGACTCTTACCGATGAGGCCATCAGGAATGTAAAAGAGTTTAGAGGGAACAAGGAAGAGTGATTCAAGAGATGCCATGCAGTCTTGGGTTGCTTGTTCTCCAGCCATTAAGGCATGGAAGTTGCTGGGTGTTTGCTGTTGCTGTTATATGCGAAGTTGTTTGACCAAGGAAAAATTGTTTTTGAAAAGGACTGCTGTGGGCGAAGGGTTTGAGGGGAGCCTGCCCTCAAGATGAAAAATAAAAAAATAAAAAATAAAAATGAATGAATAGGGACAGACTAGCAGAAAGGAGACCAGGACGGGAACAGGGACACTGATCGCCTCATAAAGATAGGTTCGGCCAAACTCAGCAAACTGCTCAGAGAAGCTCATACAGAAAGTTGCTGGAAATAGGCGCACTGGAGCTGGGAAGAAGTTCAAGCTGAGAAGCGGAGCCGTGCACACAACTGCCCCGTGCTGGTAAGCAGTTGTGCATTATGGGCAATCATACGTCCTTAGGAACAAAGACTGTCCTGGTAACCTTACAGCTTATTCTCCTTATTAACTATTGGACAGTTTATGATCCTGAAATATGGGACCAAACTGAGGTCAAGGTGTGGGACTTGGCTATGAAAAACGACAAAGTTGCAGTGGGATTGCTTGGCACCTGGCAAGCAGTCTCTGAGGCCTTAAAAGTGCCATGCGGGACCACAGTCAGAAACGTGTGGTTTGCCAGACAGTGAGGGAGCTGCGGGCTTGTCCACCGATCCTTCTGCTACACCATCGCCCCCCCACCCCCCCACCCCCCGTGCCGCTACTGCCATCCCAGGCCTTTGCTGTTACGCCCCCTGCTGACCTGGACGTGCCTTTTGGCGCAGGCCCTATTGGCCTTGAAAAGGAGACGGAAATGTTTCCCTTCGATCCGGGAAGAGTGGGATGCATGAGGCCGGAAGACCGAGTTGCATGACAATTTAAAGCGAGACATATTGTTCCCACAACTAGCCCTGGAATTCTCCGGTGTTTGTAATCAAGAAAAGGAATGGAAAATGGAGACATGGAACTTAAAGGACTGTTTGTTACCTTTTCTGATAGTACATATATACGTATGTACTATCATATATATATGTATATATATATGATAGTACATATGTATAGGCATACTCAGGTTTAGTATGTAAATGCAGTGTTCTGTATATTTAGAAGGTTCAATGTTCGTGTGTCCGTGTTGGTAGAGCATAGGCTCCCCGCGCACCCGGTGCTGTCTATTTGCCTTTTATAAATATTCCTTTTATAAATACTACTAAATTCAGATTGAGTTGAGACTTCATTTATAACATACTTGATTTCCTTTTCTCTGATGGTAGCAAAGACCTGAAGATACTACACTAACGGTAATTTCCATAAAATTGTTAAGAAAGAATATAATGCAGTTCATTTTCTTGACAAGAAGAAGAATATTTGACTAGTATTTGGCTTTACTGTTTACTTGTTTACAATGTTATTGTTGCCTTCAGGGGGCAGTGGCGACCTGGTTCAGGAACGGCACGGCGACCAACCCCAGGCCGCTCGGTCCATCGGCTCACACACACCAATGTGGTGGATGGCAAATGGCGTTTATTGTTGAGTCACACGGTGTTATATAGCCGAGGCCCACAACGTCGCTTCTGCTTGCTTACATCACAGACCACGTGCTACTGTCCATCAAGGGAGGGGCTCCACCTTTCCGTACAGCGCGACATCTTCTGGCCGCCAGACCCTAACTACCCACAGTTATACAGCTTGATGCTTTTCAAAATTATGTAGAAGCTCTAGATTAATCTGAGCTGTGTATGTCTCCTATTTCACACAAGGCAGCAGCCTTGAAATTGCCGAATTCATGCGGCACTTTGCTGGCCCTTAGAGGAAGTATCTGATGGGACACAGAGGCGGGTTATCTGGCAAGACAAAACAGGTGCTAGTGTTAAACGCCATTCCCAAAGGAACTGATAAAGTCTTAATGTAATAAGAGGGCAAATGCACCTCATTTTTCTTTTTCTTTTTTTTTTTTTTTTGGTCATACTAAAAACCACGTTTTTCCTCCATTAGATGATGAAAACTACTGTTTCTTTAATAGATGTTCATAAATGTCAGTTTTGATGTGTTTTTGCTCCCGTAAGAATATAATGCCTATAAATGAAAACATTGTGTTTTTTAAAGTCTTATGTGTAACCAAATTAATCACAAGCTTGAAATGTATTAATATTCACTGAAAACTAGGGGAGTTACAGCACAGTATGTTTTCATGTCTTCTGCATCAAGAGTTTAATCTGATTAAAAAACAAACAAACTCATAATCCCTCAATCCCAAGAGAAGTCAGCATATTAGCAAACAGGAAATAGAAAAAATAAATATCCAAGGAACAAAACTAAGGTTTCCTTGTGGGATCTGTAGACAGCATTATTATCTGGATGAACTAACAGGTCTCTCTGGACCTGCTAATGCTGCAGTCTCTCCTCAGCCAAACAGAAATTGCCCTCTCCTAAATCACTAATGACTTTTCTTGGTTAACTTACCAGGTGTCTTCTCAGTGCCTATCTTCTCCTTCACTTTTGTATCAATGATAGACTGCTTTCTAATATAAAAGTCGTCATGCTCTTCAAACAATATGCAAGCTGTGAATTACTGTGTCACATTTTGGGCATTTTTCAACATCTGTCTTAATTTTGCTTATGAATTACACCTTTTTTTGGTACTCAGTCTCCATTGCTCCTTTTCTGTCCCAGACTTCTTTTACTTTTAGAGAATAATATTTGGAATATCTGTTGTGTTTTTTCTCATTTTTGCAATTGCTTTATGTGTACCCCACACAGTCAGTGAGCTCTGCACCAGTTCAGGGGTCTCACAATTCACATGAACAAAGCGAACGGAGTCTAGCTTCAAATGTCAGCTCATAAAGCAAAACATTGGTAATTAATAGAGATGAGGCCTGCAAGAAAAGGTAGTTCATAACATCCAAAGGGAATTAATTTATCAGATATGTCTAACCTTGCATTTCTGAGAATGTCATCTGAGGATGATGCTCATCTAAACCGGAATTTGAACAAAAGTTAACAATCAATCGAATTAAGTGGCACAGATTCAAAGAGAAGATCTTATCCTATGTGTTGCCCTTAATTGTCTTGGGAGAGCTTTCAATATTTATAATGATAAAGACGTGTTAGGAATGCAGAATCTAAGTCTGAACTTCAGTCTCACGTTTGGCCCTTCTCTTTACAAGGTATTGAAGCACCAAAATCAGAAGATAGTGAAGAGTTGGGAGTAGTTTTGTATTCAGCCTCTATTTCTGCTGTTCAGGTCTGTCTGTGTTGAAAGTTGACCTCACGGACTTAGAATAAAACAAGATCCTGTGAGATCTTTCATCAGTAGCAGTGTGATTACTGTTGAGACAAGTTCTGACACTGGGATAGCAGCTGCACCCTATTTGATGTTTTGGGAGCTAAATGTCTGCTTTCCCTCCTTTGTTTGTTTTCTAGAATTAATGATAGAGGTTATCTGTTTTGATGAACCAAAATTATCAACCTGTTTAGGCTTTTGTTGTTGTTTAAAAAAAAATAGAAAAACTTTTTTATTAATTTTTGATTATAAAGCTATAAAGCGTAATATTTACAAGGCATGCTTTTTCACACACAGGACAGCAAATGTCAGATTGACTTAAGGGTTGTTCTTTACTAAATTTCCTTTGGGCTCTCTCCTTTAAGTGAGATAGATGTGAGTTGTTTCAAATGGTATTAAATCTTCATAAATCATATTCCATCTTTTTTTCTTCAAAAGCATCATTCTTCCACTTGTCAATGGGAAATTCCCACTTCTGAGATAGACTTTAACCTCAAGAGAGCACTAGCGTCTAACAGGAAAAAGCGCAGGGGCTGCAACATGCAATGCACAGGTGTGAACACTGGGAGTTTCGAATACTTAGGGTTTTGTGCAAAGTATTTTACTGGTATTTACATCTCTTTAAATAATCGCGAGAGTATTTGCCAATATCATTGATTTGATAGAATACCCCAGGTCTTTTTTCTGGTTAGCTAGTCATTTCTAGGTATGCTGACCATACATCGTCCCTAACCCTTCCACTGTTGCTGGCTTGGAAACCAAATCAAGTGATTTACAACTTGTCATTGCCTTCTGTGGCTGTGGTTAGATTGGAGTTACTGAGCTCTTTATTGTGTCAGCTATCACATGTATGCGATAGTGATACTATACTGTTTCACTATTGAGAAACACACTGGTATGTTGCTTTCGAAATTGGTGCATGTATTCATTGCAGACAAGTACTGATCAGTAGTGATGCTATATGGTATATTAGGTACTGGAGCATTAACTCTGAATATACAGTGATTTAAAAAACAAAAACAAAAAACAAGCCAATGTACTAATTGTAAGCAAATGAATGATTTCATAATCCTTGTTGTGGGAGTCAATAGAACATAATTTCGGTATTTGAAAAGAAGGTGCTTGAGAGACTCTCAATCATTATGGACAGAAGTGCCAATCTGAAGAAAATGCCAGGGGTTGACTAGGTTATGCCAATGGCCTTGGGGCATTTGAACATCAAAGGAGAGAAGGAAGGTTAGAAATGATTCACTTCAGTGATTGTGCATTGGCATCCCCTTGTTAAAATGCAGATAATGGTGCCTTCCTATTTTACAGTAGGTTTTTTTGTTTGTTTATTAAAGAAGTTATGACTTGCAATGGTAATGAAATTCTCTGATCACAAAACACTAACATGTATCAAAATGTTAGGTGAAATTCTGGTACCTGAATTGTCATTTTTTGTTGTTGTTTTGTTTTGATTTGTTTTTTAACCCAGTTTGTCCAACATTTCACTCACACTTTATTAAAAAGAAGGTATTTTGAGAAGAATTTGAGAAGAAACAGAGTATAACAGCTAACCATGTTATCATGGAATCATACAATGGTTTCGGTTGGAAGGGACCTTAACGATTAAACCTCTGTATAAAATAATCCTCTGTTTTCCAAGTGAGAAAGGAAGCTTCAGATCAGATTGATTCGGATTGATTCGCAGGTATTTCAACTACTCTGTTTGGCTCAGTAAATTTCACAGAAATTTGATAGAACTGCATCCATCAATTATTAATAATAGAACCATATTCTTTAAAATGTAGATATTGTTTATCTTCTTCCTGTTGAGATTGCAGAGAATCGCATGTTGAGCCAAGTGGAAATGGTTACTCTTCTTTTTTTCTAGAAAGTTCTTCAGTAGTTATTAATAGGCAAAATTATAAGGGCATTAGTGCCTAAGTATTTGAACTAAATCATGTTGTGGAAATTGCAAAGTTCATTTGGCAATGGATTTTCAGTCTTGCAGAAATTCAATAAATACCTTTACATGTAATGTTGTTAAAAAGGGGGATATTTTTAAGATATTGCATGGCTTTTTCTTTGAAGTTTATGGACATACAGTTTTAATGAACACATCAATTAACTCTGGATATGTAAAGTGATTTGAAAGGGAACAACAAAACAAAACCATGTACTAATGGTCAGCAAATGAAATACTAATTTCATAAATTAAAATGAAGATGCTCTGTGGACTTATCCAGCACTCATTAAATTTGGGATAATTCCTCTGTAGTCTTTAGAGAGTGTTCAAGATGATTGCTATTTCTCAAATGACCGTTTTGATTAACAAAGAAACAAAATTAAGTTCAATGTTTAGACAGTTACTGCAAAGGGATTTCAGCTACTAATGTCTGTGACTGGGTTGGCTGGGTTGGATAAATAAAAGGGGTTTTTATTTATTTATTTATTTCCCTCAGCTACTTGATACCCTTGGGGGCTAGATATAAAATAGGATTTAGGTGAAAAGTAGAGGGCAGAATTATAAACCCTAACAGCACCACTTAGTTGCAACTCAACACGCTGCATTTCCTTCTTGCTTAACATCTCCCCATGTAGAGTTGTCTCCAGGCTAATGATCTAATTATATAAACTAGGTAAAGACTATTATTTGACAACCCTTAATACTAATAGCAGTCTTTTAAAAGAAAAGTGCCAGTCTGTTCAGCTCTTCAAAAGATGGATACTACACTTTGGCTACTGCAGCTATTGCCATGCAGACAGAAACATCCCAATGCAGCTTTAGATAATACATCTAAGGGCAAATTTAAGATTTATTCCTATACGAAATTAAGTGACTCTTCTGGTAAGAGAAAGCTCTCATCCCTGAATCTTTACTCCTGTTTGAAGGGTCTGTGCTCTCTTGTGTGTTGCATAGGATGTCTGTGCACTGAGCGCAGGGTTATGGTCTTATCCTAGAAGGCTAGAAATCTGAAGCTTTCGCGTCGCAGTGCTAAAACTCTTACTAGATCTGGGTCTAGAAACCAACCGTAACTAACATTATTAAATGCATTATACTCAGTGAGCCTTTTAAAGAGAGATGTATAGATGTTTCTATTCGGCTTTAATCAAATGACTTCTTAGGTTCCATAATGAAGGGTCTGAAGAGCTGAGTGTGCTTTGTAATGGATTATTCCAATTTTGCTCGTTAACGGAGATATCTTTATTTAACTTTTCTCATTGACTAGTCACATTTACCATGAAAAATCTCGATCGTTATCTAGCAGGCCAGTCCCAAAGCCAAATAAATATTGTGGTTCAATTTTGCTTGTGGCTGTATTCACTTAGAAGAGAATCTGCTTGGATTGAGTGTCTGATCTGAGAAGCAGCACAGTTCCCCATGTGTTTGGAACCCAAAGCAAACAGTGAAAAAATAACAGCTAATCACCTTACGGTTTTCTTAGCTGTACAGGAAAAAGAAGGGCTGTGATTACAGCCCCACTTACAGTGAATTGCAGTAGTAAATCCGCTTGATTGCTGTGCCATCATGTCTGCCGGTAGGTTAGCTTTGCGCGACCATCGTAACACATGTATTCCCTCCAGTTAGTTGTAAAAATAAGACAGTACAGGTCAGTGCAGGAAGAGATGTCTTCATGGAAAGGGTACAGTCCTGCTTTCAGGAATAATTGATAAAGTCATTTGAAACTGGAATAATTCATGAAGAGAAGGTGATAGAATAGTTCCTTCATTTTAATTGGTAGAAAAAAGCTGTATCGCAACAACATGTAATTTTGAATATTTGGGCCAGCATTGTTTTTTCTTCCTTTCTCCAGCCCTTTCCACTGAATACTGTGCATCAGTTTGTACATTGTCAGCAGGCAGGTGACACTCCTTCAATATACAGCAAGGAAAGACTTAATTTCTTAACCTGATTAAGATTTGGGGTTTGAAACAGTTGTGCTATTATTCCTGAGAGCAGAGCAGTGACATACTACTCGGTTTGACTGCAAGTATTGTCTGGCATAAGCAATTTAACTAGACTTCATTTTCAGTCAAAACTCAAAGACTTACTTTTCTGTTGGATCGATAGTTATATATTTAATATTTTGGAGGTTATGCTGAGTTGGCTCCAATTTACTTGATTAGCATGAGAACTTACAATTTATGACAAGGTGAAAACAGGTTTGGCAAACTGAACTGTTCCTGTTAAATGCACTACATGCTGCCTCCTCTCCTTTAGTTTCATGCCTGGGCATGCTTTCTCCTTGAGAATGTCAGTACTGTTGCACGACCATGTAAGCTGTGATAAGAGATGTGCTTTCTGTTCATGAATCATAGCTATGACCAGCCACCCCTGATAAATGTTTCTGGGGTTACTGCCCAGCCACAGCAGGGCATTATTACCTCCACGTACCCACCACTTCTCAGTGGCAGCTACCTCCCCAGAAAAGGCTGCAGAACAAATAATGTGTCTCAAATGTTGCTCTCAGACCTGATATTCTAAAAAATCACCTATACCAGCACTTGAGGCTGCTGTGCCAGATTGTGACTTAGCGCCTGCTGGGTTGTGTGCAGGCAACCTGTTCTGCTGTCCTGCATGTATGTCAAGGGGGTTGCTGCTTAGCCCACAGAAACAGCAGATACATGAGCTATCAGCAAGGTAAAAACACCATTTGATATGACTAGCTGGTACTAAGAAGCACTGTTGGAATTTTTATTAAGGCTATAAACAAATAGGAAATAAATGAACATGAAGTAGAGTAATATCTTGATCAGATGCGTATTACAGAAGTTTTTGAGAAAGTTGGCTATGTGTTAATGGAATGCAAAATAAAGCAAACCATTTGATATAAATATTTGTTATAAATTATTCAGTGCAGTCTCCTCATTATAATTTACGGGCCCAAAGCTTGCTTCGAGTAAAATAAGTCATTGCACGATCTGCTGTTTTCTTGTTAGAACAAATTGGGCTTGGTGATGTAGTTCTGTTCTACCCATGTCTTGTCACGCCAGGAGGTAGTGCTGAATCAGTCAGACGTTTTGAGGCTGTTGTACCGGGACATTTTCCTTGTAATGTGTTCCCCCAAAAGACTTTTAAACGGGAGTGTTTCATGAGATAGGAAGAATGACTCGTTTAATAGAGACACCACAAAATGACCAGTTTGGAAAGCAGATTGGGTGTGAATTGTTCTCCCTGTAACTTTGCAGGCAAGTCCTTCGTTCCAGGTTTGAGTTCAGTAAACTTGATGACTTCCTGAGTTGTGGCAAACTGCTTCATCCCTTCTAGTCTTCAGAAAGGCTTTCTTCTGAGGCTTGAGTGCTCCGTGCAGGCTTCCTGCCCCCTCTGTTAACGTCTCTCATGTCTATGCCATCCTGTGTGGAAGTTTGTGGCTCAGTCTCCCTCAGGTTTATCAGATGTTGCTCAGGACAATCACCACGTCTTTCCAGGGAACAGCCCTGACCCAGTCGTGCTTAAAGAAATGTGTCATACAAACTGAAAGCAAGCAAAATCAATTAGAGTCCGTCACAGTCTGTCACAATTTCACTTTTATTATATTGCCAATAAAACTGATGCTTTCTTTATCCTACTTGGACTTAAAATGAAAATTGCGGGTAGAAGCGATATCAGCTTGTCAGAAAGTATGTGATAGTTTGATATTTCTCAGCGTGCCAGGTTTCAGAAGAGGTCTTGGGGTAGATCAAATGGTTCCCTCTTTCTCAAAGAGGTTTTGAAAAAAATAAAATTGCTGTCCTTCAGATCTTTTTCCAAAGTTGCTCCCTATTATTTCCATCTTCCTAACAAATTTTAATCTCTTTCAAGGTATTCACCCCATTTGTTCTCCCCTAGGATACCGAAACATTCCCTCTCAATTTGATGTGAGGAAGTACCTAAATCACAAGCTATTGCAAGCCTGCCAAGTCTAATTTAATTTTTGTTCTGTTTAATTTATTAATTCCCAAGATGGAAAATGTAATACAAAGAACCAGCCAGGGCTGCAGTTAAGTAATAGAGAACCAGAACTGAAAGAAAAACAGTATGAGCTATTCTTTTACTGTGATGAGACAAATCATTTCATCTATTTTCTGACATAAAAGACAAGAAAGGAATAGGTGAGTCTAACAAATAACAAAGAGGAGAAAGAACAGAACGGAGTGAAAATTTTCCAAATGTCAGAAGAAATTAAATAGTGAACTTTAAAGGAAGCAGCACCCATTTTGCTTAGTGGAGCCTTCTCAAAGTTGTCACGTTGGGAAGAACGGAAAAGCTCAGAAATGCATTTTAAACCCGTTTCTATTAGAGTTTGGGTTTCTTAAACCTCTTGGCAGCAGGTGTCTTTTCTTAATATTCATTATTCATGTAGCCTCACTATGCATTTCAATTAATAAATGGAGAGGTACACAAAGCCTCCTCTACTACATTAAATAGATAAAATGTATTACTAACTTTGAGCTTGTAATGCCATAGCTGGAGCTTGAAAGTTATTTGCCTGCTAGAGCTGATAGGCATACAAGTTGCAAATATTTTAATTTTGGTAAATATACAGATGAACCAACTTCTTTATATGTCTTCATATTTTATTGGATTGTAATGTAGTTTCTTACATTGTTCTGAAATAACAGGCCTCTTCTTCAAGTTTCAAATGAATTAGTCAAATGTTTCCTTTTCTCTCAACAGCATTCAAGTAATGTGCATGGGCCTAATCCTGTTAATGAGGGATTCAGATCATATTAGGCTGGATCTTGAGGTCCTTAATCTTTGTTCAAGCTAGTTCCCACTGACTTCTGTGCAAAAACTGCAGGAGCCAGGCCTGAGGTAAAACTGAACTCCCAATCCTGTTTCACTGAAAGCAGAACAAAGTTTTTTTCATTCATCTCAGTGGGAGTTGAAGCAGGACTAAATTGTTCCCTTAGAATTGTACCCATTAGCATCAATGTAAGGTACAGCAACTTGTGATATCCATTATTTAAAAAATAGAGCCAAAACCAGTAAGTCATTTCTCAGTGTGAAGTGATGCATTTTAAAGGGGCAGACTCCTTCTGGACCTGAGCTGCTGTAACTCACATGCTGAGAGATCCTGACATGAATAAGGATAGCTCAAAGATGAAAGGTTGAAGGATTAAATACCTAAACCGTTACCAGAGGAGTTTTATTTATATACTTACGTCTCCATTCTATAACAGTCTGATAATGGGCACTAGTGTGTGTGGGGGAAGTGGACACAAACTTTTAAATATGTTCAGTACTTGGCAATTCTTGATGCCTTTGAGCAACGGGACACAGAGCATCTTTCCAAACACAGTGAGGCTTAGAGAGCCTACTTCTTGAGAGATTCTGAGAGCTGCCCAAGTCACTTTGGGTACTGGCCTAGGATCTACTTAGCCTTTTCTCTCACGAATTTGCATGGGAACTTGATAACGTAAAGAGCCAACTTCTTGCGCTATCCCAAAGATTTAAATGAGAATTATAGATTAAAAGAGAGCTGGAACAAACTGTGCTATTAGAATAGGCAAAAGAAGCCATTGTGCTGTTCCATGATAGATTTATATAAGGTTGTGCTGGAAATTTTTCTCTAGCTAGGTGTTTCTACTATTTAATGAGAAGTTGTGAGGTTACGTGTTGAGTTAGCTTGGTTTGCTGAACCATATGAACCCTGCTAACAATGCGATTAGTTTTCATCCAGACTGTCCCCTCTCATTGGGCAAGCACCAGTATTGGTAAGGGAGGAGCATCAGAGGTGGGGTACGCTGGGCCATGCTTTTTCTGCTACTTGAAAATTAACAGTGTTTCCAGTCTGTTAGGTGAATTTGTACTGTTCATTCCCCACCAAAAAGCTAAGCAGAATATACTGTAGTCTTTAAGTCTCCCCAAACACAAGGTTCTGAATACAGATTCAGTATTCTATTATCTTTCCATGACTGAATTTGTATGCCTGTGCTTGTATGTCCCTGGGTATTCTGCATGAAAGTGCAGAGCAACTGCACGTTGCATTCACACTCACTATGGATTCAGCTACTGGCTTGCTTTGCATATGGAAATGAGGCTCTCATATCACAGAATCACAGAATATCATGTTACCCTAACTTGTTACAACTAGCTTTATTCGGAGACATGAGGCCAGTTATTCAGTTCTGCTGACTTTTCATCAAACAGTCGAGCAGATATAGCCTGCAGGCTGTTTGGTTTCAAACTGGGATGTCAGGACACAGGCAGAGATATATTCAAGCACCGTACAGGTGAGGATTCAGTGAGCCCTTGAAGATGCAGTTGCATTATTTTCATGTGTACCACCCAGAGTCCTGCTGGCTTATTCCTGTGAGCAAAATTGCCTGTGTTCAAGTGGTTGCAAAATGCGTGTCCTTCAAATTGGATAATTTTCTACGAGAGTATTCAGTTGTGATATGATTAATGACTACTTTTATGGTTCTTCTAAGCATCTCTATTAGGCAAGGTTAGACTAGCCTATCATTTCTCAACAAAAAATATGAATGCCGAAATGTTAAAATGACTCCCAAAAGCAGCTGGCCCTGGAATATACATATTGCAAGAGGTAATGAAATAATAATAAAGGAAAGACTGTAGTTTAACAATTGTGTATTTTAACCCAAGCAAAATAAGGATTTTGAGTCATTTTGAGAAAGCTGAAATTCTGTTTATTTTGAAGCTAATTGAAATAGCCCTGAATCTCTCTGTGTGCTAGATGGTGCTGCTTTCAAACCCTGCAACTGCTGCAGCATGGGACATACCTGAGTGCTTGAACTGCTAAGTGAACTTCCCAGACATGAGGCAAGCTTGTGTTGGAATTAATAAAAGCAAATAGATTCCTATAGAAATTTCCATTGCATTAAAACAATGCTGATTTTCAGTTCTGATTTTGATACTGCTGAATGCCACTGCTAGCTGAAGTCACCGTGGTATACATACCTTTTGGGATACATACCATACTGGGCCACATTGGAATCAGATTGTTTGTAACACATTTTCTTTACATGATGTGATTGCCTCAAGTTCAGCCAGAGTGCTATTTTTTTCCTACTCAGAACAAGATACAGGCGACAATTAGAACTTAGTGACACTCACTGCCCAAATTCACTTTGCTCAGTTATAACCAAGGTATTCTCCCTGTGTAGGATTAAGATTTCTGTAGAAACAGTTGCAAGACTGTTCAGTAAGGTATGATACGGAGAGTTAGTATATTTTATAATAAAATTCTGCTTATAATAGTTTTCATTATATATATATTTTTTAATGCTAATGATATTTTAAAAATGTATCTTATAAATGGCTATACGGAAATATTACAAAATTTTAGTCCATTTTTTAATCCATCATTTATTACCGAAACCACAGTTACAAGTTTTTCATGCTGTCTGTCAAATGATAGGGTTTCCACCGTGTTGTAAAATACCCAAGCAATTGTTGCTGAATCACATGATGGTTTGAATTACTACAGTCTGTATTGGGTATGGTGTTCAGCTTTGAGGAGACTACTGAACAGAAATACAGTGGTTCTGGTGTTGAATTTTTATGATTCAGAAAAAAAGTAAATAATCAGAGCTATCTATAAGTATGGAAAGTCATCTACATCTACTCATACTTGAGCAAGAGCAGAATCTGTTGAGCTGGAGTACAAGTGGCATCTTTGATCTTATAAATTTCTTGCATCTCAAAAAAGAGGCCGGGGTGGACCTGGTAAAAGTACTAACTTCATGACTGTATTTGTGGTGATGCAGGGGAAGTTAGAGCATAAATAAATACGAGTGTGATGTTCCTCAGCATTGCCATTTTGGTGATTAGAGGAGTTTAAGAATCTCTTATGTATTTTCTGTGTTTGTTTTTTTTTTTTTTTTTAACTAACATTTTATTATAAAACTTTTTTTTTTTTTTTTTTTAATGTTGTTTTATAAGCTTTCTAGTAGACTTTAAAAATACATGTTTTCATATCTACAGATGGTTTCTATAAATGGAAGAGTTGAAGCAACAAAGTAAACTGTTAAACCTCATTCATAGCACTGTGGGGAAAAAAAAATAATTAGCTTTAGGTTAAAAGACAGAATAAGTAATTAGTTTGTGGAGTCGTGATTTTGCAGAACAAATTACCGTGGAGAGTCTGTTCACAACCATTCAGTTCAGGAAGACACAGCTTATATACTGTGTCTGTGAAACCTAGGAAATAAATGTGCTGCTTTAGGTATCTCAAAACACGCAGAGAGCTCAACGACCCATAGTCAGCACAGATATCATCTGTCGGCAGTGAAGTCCTGCTTTCAGAGGCACACTACAAGGCTAGTTAAGAACTTAGCTTTGCATCAGGGTTGTGTAGGGCCATGTGCAGAGTGTAGAGAATTTTATTGGAGCTCATTGCTAGTGTAGCACAGTCTTTTGTAAGGAATCTCTTGATCAGGGTTAACAATTTCTACTGCTCTAGCAAAGCAAACAAAAATAGCACTTAACCTTCAGCCAAAAAATTGGGAAGTGTCTGATGTAACTCATTTCATTCTGAATGAGTATTAAAATTGAAGTTAGTTTTTTATAAAGTGTTTTTTATGAACTATTGTTTATCAGCAATAAAAGGTGAACTAAAGGATAATATGAGTAAAAAAAAGATTTTAACATGTAGCATTTTTGCTAGTCCATACTACCTAATTAGATGAGCTAATGTTATGATAAATCTAATCCAGGACACAGGCTGGGCTGGCTTTGTTGAACTGTAGATGGCTGGCATTTGGTTAGTCAGAATACTTCCTTTTTCACTCATTTGAAAATCAAGCTCTTTAGCTTAGCCTTTGCTTAAATGAAAATCATTAATTTATATTTTACATTTTCACAAACATTCTTTTCGATGGAGGGAGGAGCTATTTTCTTCTACCTCCAGACAGAGATCCTTTGATAGCCACCTCTCAATTTAGTCTTTAAAAATGATATTGATTTTGTCTGTGTGCCAGGTTTCTTGCCAGTTATCACTTCAGACACTGATGTCTCCTGGTAGATAGAGAACATGCAGTAATGTCAGGGAAAGGAAGAGGCAGAGGCAGCAGCAACAAAGGCATCCTGAAACGAAGGGTTCCTTTGATAGGACAAGCTAAATACCTGGCACAAAAGTCTAACATCTCTTCTTTTTATTTTTAACAAGTCCCTTGGTAAATAAAGGGGAAACTTAAGAGAGGGATCTCCAAATGTCAGCTCATCTGAAATAGCATCCTGAACAGTTCTTCACATTTTAAAAATAAAATAGTCCCTATAAGGGTAAGTAAAAGAAAGCTCTCCATCACCACTCGTTTGCACTCTGCAAGTAAAGAGCTAACCCATGCAAACATAGGCATGCATTATATAGTGTGTGTGTCAGTGTAACCCATTAATGACAGTGTGGCAGTAACCTTTCAGTGAAGGAGGGGTTCCCTAAGAACTGAGTCTTCATGCTTCAGCTGTAAGCTATGTGTTTGTTTCCTGATGTACAGACTCTGCTTTGTCCTTCGTAATGGTGGCTGTGGTGTGATCAGTTTAGAGAGAGACTGTAAGAAAGGACTAGAAAAAAAGGTTGTGGTAATATGGGGTTTAAGGCTGGTAAAATGTTACACCGGTATCTCCCCTGGTAAAGAAGGACACAAGAGGACACCGATTCTTTGAAAACTTTTCTGTGACCAGAGCTGAATGAATCCAAATAAAAGAGCAGTAACAATAGTAGGGATCAATTGTAGCTTATGCAGATAAACTTTTTAAACTTTAAGCTTACTTTTAACTGGCCCATCCTGGCCCTTCATCTGGTTCCCTGCACTGCTGCAGCACCCACACCCAGTGGTGGCTCAGCTAGAGCCTGACAGGAAATAGGAGCTTTTGGGGCATGCATCACTTCCATGTACTTGGTGTACCGTCCAAACAGAAGCAGGGCTAACTCAGTTCTGTTCACTTAAATGCATTCAAAGTACTATTTTCAAAATGGATTTAGTCTCCTACAGCCATTAACTTTAAATAAGGCTCATTTCCTCAAGTATAAATGCCGCCTTTCTTGATTAAACTTTCACTCTTAAGTCATTTGAAATATTTAGTCCTAGTGTCTGGACAGTCAGCAATACTGTTGTATGTTTTCGCAGGAGAAACTAAAACTTGCAGACTTTGTTTTACACCAAGCTCCCCCTCATGTGCTACCAGGGGTTTATAGAAATTGCCTTCATAATAATCTACCTTTGCACCTTAATGCGAGGTATAAGAATGTAGACAAGAATCCAGCCAATTAGCCCCTTTGTGGATTTTCTGATGGTTACACAGCCATAAAAAATCTGGAAGAGACAATCATATAATATTAAATAGACTCCATATCTGGTACGGGCAGTCAGAAGGTAATGACTTTCTTTGAAGTGTCCAGTTTGAAGTGGGCTTTCGTACTTAATGTGTCATGTCATTTATTATGGTGATACATTTGATGTTGGTAATTGACTAAGTCCCATTTGAAGTTCTGTGCTGGTTTAAGGTATCAGCCAACAGTTAAATAGCTGTGATGCTTTCCTCTTTCACTGTACATGACCTTACATTCAAGAACATTAGCCAGGCCACCTCTAAAACTTTTCTACAATCATGTCTTGTGCTGTGACTATTCTCTTTGCTACAGAAAGAATTAATAATCCAAAATACCATGTGTATTTAGTATATTGAGCTTGACTTAATACTCATCTTCACATTGGGGTTCTTTTCATTTCTAATAGAGAAGTAGTCCCCAGTCTAGTAAATGCCTGAATACATGCTCAAATGTGTTTGTGGTTTGTTTTGTTTTGTTTTTCTCTCCAGCTGGCTTTAGTGAGGCTGCTTTTATGTTGCAGCTCCATAAAGTATATCTCAAGCTACCTCTGTTGAGCAGAGCCCCCAGTGATTTCACAGTGTTATGTTTAAACTGATTCCAGATATCTTGAATTGTACATAGTGACTCTTCTGTGAGAAACACACATTAATAAAACTCTACAAAATTAAAATATGGGCATAGAGGTATGCTAATGTTGTATGTGTTGTTTTTACCCAAATACTATTTTTTAGCTTCAGTGTTGTTAGTCGAGCACATCTGTTACCTTGCGCTAGATTTAAAACTGAGCATCTCTGCCATTTATGTTGGTAAGTAAGGAGAATAGGACAGGAGAAAGATGCATTTGAGCATTTATATTGCTAATGATGAAAACCATAGAATGCTTCGACACTTTCTGCTCCTTAGAGATCTTTCTCTGCGTAATTTTTTTCAGGTGTTTTTGCAGCAATGATCAGATGGGTAAACACCGAGCAAAGATGGGAAGCAAAATGACACATCTTTCCTAGCAAGATGATAGAAAGAAAAGAAGCAAGTCGTAGTAGAGTGGGTCCATCTAATCTAGCTCTCCAGAGCTAGACAGTCACCCAGCTTGGGCACTCTGAGAGAGAAGAGCATAATTAGGGCCTGCTGCTTGAGAAATGGCATGGAAATAGGAAGCAGTGGAAACACTGTAGTAGAAAGTAGGATCTCTAAATGAAGAAACACTCAGCACTGGCATTAAACATGGCAGTTCAGTAGTCCACAGTCACCTATGCCCACCGTGTATTTACTGGGCCTAAATTTACTAGGCACTTTTGTTTTGGCCTGGAAGGTCCTGAGGTGTTGTGTTGTGCATGCAACTGTACCAGCCCAGCTCAGAGCAATTTAGTCTTTGAATCCTGTCATCTGGAGGAGAGACACAATGGCATTGGCTGTTCCAGTTCCTGCTCCCAAGGTTGTTTTTGGGTTGCACATCAATGAATTAAGAGAGGAGGGACAACGACATGAGGTGGCCTCTTTCTGCTGAGTACTGGGTGGTTCTTCCTGTTTGTTCCCCATCCGTGCTGAACCTGGGATTCCTCTGGATCATGTATTAGAACCTTAATAGAGGTTGTAAAGGGTGTGTAGTTACCTGCAGCTGCGGAAAACACCATGGTCCAATGGTCAGGATATTTTTGGGAAAGCTAAGAAATAGTAGTTTGAATCCCACTGGGCGATGAGGAAAGATTTGATTTAAGCTCTGTAACTTCTTTTGTGAGTGCTCCAGTTTCAGACTGTGGTGGAAACTATGTGTCATCACTGTAGATCCATGGAGTCTGGAGGAAGGATCCTGAGTTCTGAAGATAGGTGAGCACATGCATGCCCTAGTGTGGTTCAGGGCTGCTCTGTTCTCAACATACGGGGATTTCCATGCCTACTTTCTGAGAAGAGGGGATCTGACCCAGGAGAATCGCATTCTGGTGTTTGGATTCTAGTCCTGTGGTCAATAAACTGACATCTGGAGATTACTGCATCTGTTGTGCTGGAGGCTGTGAGGTTTTATGTTGTTGTTGTAGCTCTTTTTTTTTTTTTTCTTTTTCAAAAGTTAGTAAGAAGGCCTTGTAGCAGAGAGGTATGGATCAAAGATATTGGTCTTTTCAAAAGAAAGTTTGGCTAATGTTTTTATAAACTCATTAAAGGGATGAAATTTAAAATCAGGAAAATGTGCTTGACAGAAGGGCTCTGTTGTTAAAAAGAGTTCGATTTTTGTGAGGCTGAGCAGAAGTTTTAAGCAAGAGAAAATTCTTAGAGGAAGCTGAAAGCTGCAGGGATGATTATCATCTCACTGGGGCTTCATGCAGATGACAATTATGGGAAGACATCTGTTAAAAGCATGCACCAGAGACCCTTGTGAGCAAGGAACAGAAGCTTCTGCACTAGGTAGGTATGGGAGCAACACTGACTAAATAACAGGACAGATGTGCATGAGAGAACACCATGAGAAATTATTTTTTATCTGTCAAGTCGTAGTGGATATGTTCTAGAAATTCTGGTAAAAGTTAACTATGTAAAACAGGCAAATAAGTCATTTCATCAGCAGCTTGAGTTTAACTCTGATTTCTCCAGAAAGAAGTAATTGACCTGCAAACTAGGATTTAGTCACCTTGATGGCTGAAGCTGTGTAAGGCACAGATCAAATCAAAGTTGTTGATGCCTGTTGAAGTATGGGTGTGCAAGCAAGGAAGGTGGGGAAAATAGTTTCAAGTGTAGACTAAGGGGGAAGAAAGGAACCAGAAATGAGCATCAGTACCAGATAGAAAGGACGTGAGTTGCTATGCATGGAAAACCAAGTGAGATTCCCTTGCCTCTGCTTAAGTCTCAGTAGGCCCAGCTGGCCTCCACCTCCTTCTCCAGAAGGGCGCCGATCCCCTGGGTGATCTGGCTTTCACCTCTCTTAGTGTATGCAAGTCAGGAACTTTGCATCTGGCTCCTCTTATCTCAGTGTGTGGCCAAGCAGTAGCTGGAACTGATCCTATATTTTGGTCAATGATCATTTCTATGTAGGTAGAGTAAGGATCCTATTGCTTGTGTCTATCAGTATTTACAGTGACCAGACACAATAACTATGTTTCTGCTGCATACCATGTTAAGGTGTTGCTGTAACACTGTATACATATTTCAGTTTGGGGGATCTTATCTAAGGAATCCTTTTGCTGAATTTCATTCACCTCTTTTCGAAACTGCACTTGACCTGTAATATAAAATATTGAACGGTCATTCTCATAGGAGGAAAGAAAATGGCAGAGAAGCTCCAGAGTTCAGGCTAAAATAAGCAGCGTCTTTATCACTTGCACTGCTTTTATCCAATCACCTTCCTAGCATTTTGTATCTTGTGGTTAGAGTTTCATCTGTTTTGTTTTGTTTTCTTGTTTTAATAGAAAGCCTGAATGGAGAAGGTAGCCATACTTTGTTGTTGTTGTTATTTAACCTGGCAATCAAAGGTGTTTAATGCATGTTATGTGATAAATATGTGAGAAGTAAGAACGGTAATCGTACATTGTTATTTTTTCCTGCTCATTTTCAAATGAATACAATACTGTAAGTCAGCACTGTCAGCTCTGATTCTGGAATCACTGATTTGTACAATGCATTTCTTTAACCATTTCACAAGCTTAGTTTGCTGTGTTTAAGTGAAAATTAACACACGGGACTCCCATAAATACTAAGAGAAATACCCAGACTGTATTGTCTGAATCCAAATGTTAGAGAAATTATAGCATATGGGGATCCAGAGTTTGTCTGAGCCATTGTTGACCCAATAATACATAAAGTGAATGTTAATGAAGTGCTTATTTATTTATTTATTTATATTGAAGAAAGGCTAGCCGGAGAAGTGGCAGCATGGGCTACTCTTGTAAAGATTAGATCCATAAATTATGCAAGTTAAAGATTTAAAATATCTGAAAATATGAAGAATGAATGCACAGATTTTCTAATTATTATTTTAGATGAAAGTATAAATAACATATTGTGTAGAAGGAGATGAAGCAACACTGATAGATGAGCTCAGGAGCCATGGTACAGCACACTCTGTGTGACCAGTGGCAGCTGTACACTTCTTTACCATGCCAAAACGGGATATCAGCTGTTTTTAGGAAGTCTGTGTCTCATGAGATTCAATCTGTAATAACTTTTCCAAATTGCCACAATGAATATTTGACTTGTTGAACTCAGAGTATATGGCAGTCATGTTCTAGAAAGAGGGAGAATTGTGTTGTAGTGTGCGAGGATTCATAGGGATTTAATACACCACACTGTAAGAAACGGTCGCCACTGAAATGTGAGCTGCTTTATTAGTCTTCTCTGTGATGTCTTTCATTGTGTACACCTGGTGTGGTGATTTTCCAGAAGGGTTTTAGTCCACTGGGTTTTAGCTGTCTGCCTGTGCTCTGTGCCCTTGAACATACATTTACCTTTCTATTGTTTGAGTGCTTAACTCTTTTTCACATGAACACACACAAAAAGTGTGCACACAAAAGCCCTAATACATTTTATCTTCTGTATAACTACCTAAAAATATTCATTAAGCTTCATGTCACTGTTATTTTGGAGTTTCATAACTGAGCATCTGTATACTCTCCTCCCCACCCTTACCCCACCAAAGTAGTAAAGCCAATGATATGTTAGCACTGGAAGTTTGAGAGCCTCTGAAGGATATTTCAGTGAAATTATGAAATTTCTGTTCTCTAATAACAGATTAATTCTCTCTGGGAGGTGGGTGGAAAAGGTTCTCTTTAATGGTAGAATTTCTCAGGTGAGCTCAATAGCCTCCTTTCATCATTTTAAATCTTTGCACATCATTGTGCGTACAGCACTTCAACAAACAATTCAGTTGTTCCTCGTGTCACTCACAACAGCACATCTGCTTGTTTTGCCCTTTGAGTCTTCTGGCTTTGATTTTAATGTGGAAAGCTGATAGATATGTCAATGGAAGTTTTTAAATCCCAAGAGTGACAAAGTTTTTCTTTGATTCCTGCATATCTTCTGTAGGGAATATGTACTGGATGTGGAGACCTAACCTCCTCAACAGTATGCCAATCAACTCAGAGTTTACTCTCCCTTTGTCTTGTCCAACAACATTACTATTTTATGTCCTGTTCCGTTTCACTAACAACATATTATTCTTCAATGAGTTCGGCTTTGTTTTAACTCTTTCCAGATGTCACTTCTTCTATCTCATCTTTTCTGTGTCTGTGACAACTGCAAACCAGAGAAACTTTCAAAGAGATTTGTAACTACATTTTTTTATTGTTCTGCAGCCACTACAGCATGAGCTTGCTGGTCCCTTAGACATCACAAGAATGTTATGTTCTCGTAGGGCAGCATTTTGAAGTCTTAGCCTTGTTAGAAAGGAAAAGGTGTTACTGTGTTTTTAAATGAAGAAATAACATGTCAGCATGTTTAGTTTAATTCCCTGTTGGTTTGATAGCAGTGGAATGATCCACTCTTGCACTTGCCATCAGCAAATCCATAGAGTTGCTAATTAAGAGATTTACAGGTAGGGGTAACATCTTTAATTAGACTAAGGATAGTTGGGAAAAAAAAGCAGATAAGCTCTCAGGCACAGAAGTAGTTCTTCAGGTCTGAAACAGAAGCAGCAAACTTCAAAGCAAAATTCAAGTTGGAAGCAACTGCTCTGACTTAATTAAAGAATGACCTACAAAATACTTTTGCAAGTCTAGAAACTCCAATTCATAGCATAGTTGATACCAAAAGTTATAGCCTCACTGTAGATGCTATTTTGCTGGCCCATTACCTGCACCCCCTGCCTGCCCCCACTGGCCATTGAGGTCACCTTGCTCCACCACCAGGTATAAATTATCTCTAGCTCTTGCCCCTGCAATGTAATCGCCTCTCCTCCCTGCTGAGTCTCTTTGACTCCCCGGGTACGCCTTCCTCTTCTCCTGCGTAGTCTAATACGTATTTAATGATATTCTGAGTAATTGTTCTCAATGTCTTAATTACAGTTTGCTTTATAATTTTCTCCTTTTGTTTCACACCTTAACTAGGACTGGTGTGCCAAAAAACTTGTCTGCTTTTCCAAGCCTGTTGGTCTCATAAAAAGTATTACTTCGATCTATAAAACCTAGTTTTGACTGTATTTTCGGACCATATATCTATAATGACTTTGACGACTTAATCCCTTCTTCCTCCCATCAAAATGAAGAAAATGTAAGGTTAATTTTTTTTTTTTAGAATTAGTTGCATTATTTTGTGATCCTTCTTTCTTCATTCGGTAAAGTGGTGTACAATCATAAACATTACTGTAGACATTAAATGTTCCTGCACTTTAATGTAATATTATATTAATTGTAATGTAAATATTAAATTAATTGTAATGTCAATATTGAATATTGTAATTAAAATATTAAATATAATAATGTAAACAACTGTCTGATTAAACAGTTGTTTAACTTCTTTATAAAATACAAATCAGAACACCTTTCAAGGGTAAAATAAGCATTTGATTTATGATATTACTGCATAAATCTATAAACCAACAAATTCCGTACTATAATTCGAGGACTTCTTTTCTGTTATATTCAGTTTCTTTCTGTCAGAAAGTGATGGAAAAAGAATCATAATCATATTCGTTATGATGAGACATCTGACAGCCTTGTGCATCTACAAGTAGTTAATCCTGAAATATTATCTATCTATTTATTTATTTATTTATTGTACAAGCTGTTTTGATATGGGGTACAGACAGACCTTCTGATTTGTGTAACTAAGCCATAGTAAAAGCCCATGCTGCACAAGTGGATGTAGCAGGAAAACCGATGGGCACATTTTCTCATTTGGAAGAGTATATTGATTTGAAATGACACGAGTCTTTTTTTTTAAGATGTTATTTCTAATAGGAACATGATGTGAAGGTGCCTGACATGTTATGAACATGAAAATATTTCAGATTAAAGAACAAGAAACCTTCCTAAGGGCTATAAGAAATGCAAGACTTTTTATTTTAATGCATTTTTTTTTTTTATACCTGAAAATCCCCACTTAAAGATAAGTAATACAGTTTTCCTAAACTGTTTACCAGCAATAGCTGGAAAACAATAGTGTGAATTTAGTGTGATTTTTTGACAGTGTTATTAACTAACTTTCAAAGAGCAGCTCCATTAACCTATTTAGAGTGAGACTCTAAAACATTCATCCCAGGTGCAGTTGGTTCCATTTTTCAGTATCAGTCATATAAATGATCCAATAACTACACTTATTGTGAAGAAAATTTACCATCAAATCTTGAGATATTATGTATCAGGCTACAATTTGTTCTTGTAAAAGAACCTGATGTTTTCTCAGATTACTCTGTTCTGGCTCATGCCTCCTCTATCAAAATCACTGTTTCATATTCTAAGTGAATCAACTAAATTTAATGCTATTTTGGGAAGGAGGTACGTGGAATAGTCCATCTGGCAGTGAGCTTAAGTGGTAAGTCTCTCCTCACATTTTCTCACCACTAAGCTTTGATAAGAATAGTTGAGGAAGAAAATTATACCACCAAATACTTGAAACATCTATGCATATCCTCAAGTTCTTATTGTTTTCAGAAAAAACAGAAGTTAGAATAAGATTTTTTTTAAAAAAAGTAATTTGCCACATAATTTAATTGAAGTTTTGTAGATTATGATCTGCAGCATGCTACAAAATAGAAAAAAATATATAATAATGTGCGTAAATTTATGTATTCTACTGTGAAGGTACAAGCTTACTTGTGTACATCAGAGCAAGTTTTTCGGCCAAAAGTTTCTGTAGATTATTTGTACAGTGAAAATATGTGAAGTTTGTCAGCGGTCACTAAAATACTGTTTTTTTAAAAGTTGAAATAAATAATTAATTAAAAAAATATATATATGATTTTTAAAACCTCTGATTCAACATACATGAAGTCCAGCCTCTCTCTCCTCTCCCTCAAGCTCCCTGAGAGGGACTTTCTGACACAATATTTTTACCAAGGTAAAAAAAAAATATCTGTTAATAATGAATGTCTCCGTACTTTCAAATACCTAAAGGAATATTTCTCTGTAATTCATTGTCAAAAGTAATAACTGTCTAAGAATCAGAAAGAGAGAAGAAAATAGCTTGTGGTACTGTGAACGTTTTGATGCTTGCTTGCTTCTCTAATCATGATTCAGTGCCTAAGGTCCACCATAAAAATACATTCTTTGACTGATCCCTAATGGGGGAAATCAATTGGTTTAATGTTTTTATGAAATTCATTTGCTTAACTGAAACCTAAACACAATCGTAATTCAAACAGAGCTATTTAGCTTGCAGTTTTTGTTTTGTTTTGTTTTGTTTTTTTTTGGGGGGGGATATTTTTTTTTTTGGAAAAGTTCTGTGTCCTAGAATTGTTACCAAGTACAGGAAATATAAAACAGTGTGTTTTGTATGCTTGTAATAATGTGTAGCCTGTTCTTTTGAAAGAAAGCATAAATAATTTCTAAAATACTGCCTTAAAGCTAATATATTGGTATTGAGCCAAGGGACTTGCTGAAATAAGTATGCAGTATTCTATACTTGTATTTATTATTTTTTGAAGGCATTAGAGTGTCATTTTTAGGCTATTGATTACATGCTGCATGAGTTATATTATTTTTTTTCTCAGCTGTGACCCAAAGCTTCTGTCAAGCTGAGCTGCTGAGCTGAGCTGTTCTTTGATTCATATTTCTTGTCAATAAAATGACCAGGGTAGCTATCTCATGGATTTGGGAAGCCTCACTTTTAATTTCTGCAAAATAAAATTTACCAATGAGTATTCATAGGAAAATGCAACTTCTGTATTTGTGTGCATTTCTGCATATACTTTGCATGCCATATTGTTTGTAAAATTCAACCTCTTGACTTACTGACTCCTGTAAAATTTGGGATTTCAGTTTGTGTGCATTATCTAAATACATGGTAAAATGCTACACAGGCTGAGAGTTTCTCAGATAGTATAGAAACTAGCATGCAGGCATTACTGGCAGGGTCCTCAGATTTGGCTGGCCATACAGCTGTGGAATATAGAAAATATAGACCTTCCACCAGCATCACTTACTGCTAATGGGGCTATGTGGGGCTTCCCAGCATACCTGTAAGTAGCTCTTCAGTTGTCATTATTTCTCCACATGTATGCATGAACATTTTGTTGGCATCCTTTCTTTCCATACTGTATGGAAAGAATTTCTGGTGAATTCTGTGGGATGACGAGTCTAAGGGAATGTTGATTGCAGTATTATGACTTCCTTCTGAAGCAGGATCATTCTGTCCCACCCACCACCCTGACCATGTGTATGCTTATTTGTTAAGAGGAAATATGTGGCAAGAGCTCAAGATACATATTTTGCTTGAGAACATTTAATAAAATGTTTTGTCTTCAGTATTACGTATGCAGTTGATGAGATTTATTTTATTTTTTTTTCTGCTATAAAAGAAAAATAAGTTTTGGGGGTTTTTCATTGCTTGCCAATAAATGGAGCTTTTCAGTTGCATCGTATTTCTGTGGCTCTTTGGCCATTTAAAAATATTTGACAGAGGCTTAGAAGAATCAAAGTATTAACTTCTGAGTACAGTTTTTTGGGGGAAAGAGAAGGATCCTATTAATTTGCTCACTTATTAACCCCAAAGCTAATTAGCTTTCCTTTTTATTAAGCATCAGGAACTTTACAGAGATTTTAAAACAAGGCTTCATAACTTCTGCTTCTCACATACCTACTCATTTACCTCTGGTAACAAGAAAAGCAACCTATTTTGGGATTGGAAAAAAACTTTCAATAATCTGCAGATAAAATAGGCAGGCAATTATTTGAGGTAATTATGAGAAATATATATATATATATATATATATATATATATATATTTGTATGGGAGGACTATTATGCTTAAAGTAATTAAAATTCAGCCAGTGTTGAAATTGGTAGGCCGGTCATGATACCAGTTTAGTTGTCTTTGTATTAATAGGCTAAGTAAATAACTGGAGCACATAAATCATCAAGAGCCCAAAGAAATCCAAGTGTGTAGTTCAGAGGTAAATTTTTGGGTATCACTTAATATTAATGGGAAATCTACCCCAGCAAATTTAATCTAAAAGTCAGTCACATCAGACAGTTAAATAGAAAGACAATCCAGATTTAGACCTGCCTTTCCTGAATTATAAAAGGCATCATTTACGTAGGACATGTTCTAGAATGTTCGAAATTCCACTGACAACTCTGTTCTTTTTTGAATAAGTGTCTTTTAATGAAGATGCTTGAAAAATATCTCGCTGGTTAATGAAGTCCAGTGTATTGACTTAATCTGAGTTGAGTTTTCTTTTGCAGTGTATGTCGTCTAGCCAGAAGCCTCTCCCCATAGGCTGAGTAATTCTAGTTTCCCTTGTCAGTCACCACAATGTGAGTACCCTTTTTTGAGTCTCAAGGTTTTCTGAAAGGTTGTCCCTGTTCTGGATGCTTTTGAAGGCTTATAAATACTTCTCAGTTAATGCAGAGTAAACATTGCCTGATCTCTTCCACTTGTAAGAAAGAATTTAATTTCAGGTGGTTTTATTCTATAAATACCAAATTCTTCAACAAACTACAATTACATGCTTGTCAGCCTAGTGTGTTTGATCCCATTCTGCCCTAGCTGTGTATTGGGCAAAAGGGATGTGAAATGCTTCCAGAAGCATACGACTGCATTGAATTTGCATAGGCCAGATAAAATTATCACACAATGCATAAAGTAGTGAAGAACCCAAAGCAGTGGATATATTTGAGATGAAGAAGCAATGGAGTTTATTCAAGGATACTTAAACTTACTGTTGAATTCTTTTAGAGCCTTAAGGTGTAAGCAATTACTGGTGGATTTAGGTTGAGGCATGATCCAAATATTTAAGCACTTGTTGCAATTTCCAATAAAACCACTTACCACTCATTCTATGGCTTTTCACTTAAACATTGTCATACCAAATAAAACACAGCTTGTGCCTTTTGAGTGATGAGGGTAATTCAGAGAACAGACATATTGTCGCACTGGGCTTTGTGCAACACTCGGCACACTGAGCTACCCTGAGAAACCAGAGAGGCGTAGTAAGCCTGACCATTCTGTGTGTGTGTGGGAGGACATTTAAGAGCATTTCTTTATTTCTTTTTTAGTCCTGCTTTTCCTTTCTTTTAAGCATGCTCATTACTGCAAACAGTTTTGGTTTTTTGTTTTTTTCATTTTTACTTGATGTTGCTTACATTCATTGTTGCAACGACACTTAGATAGATACTTGGCTCTTTTTTTTTTTTTTTTTTTTTTTAATAGTATGTATTTGTGCATGTGAATAGGCTGTAATTTATCTGCCTGCATTTGGACTCTATGTACTTAGCATTATAAAATGTTTCTAATTCATTTTTTTTCCATGGGATTATAAGAGTAGCACTTCTGAAAAGTTACTTAGTGTAATTTCATAGCTTTGTGTTAGAATGGGCTTTTTGATAGCCCAGAACATTAGCACAAAAATAGAAGTAGACCTACAGCTCAGAGACCAGAGGCAGTCTTCTAATCTCAAACATCACTTCAGTCAAGTCATTCCTCAGTCTGAAATATTCTAATGCCTATAATTTTCCCATCTTCCTTTTAGGAAATAATAAGAATATATTTTATTCTGTAAGAAGTATTTGTTGCACTAATTCATTATAGGGAGGAGATGTAAACATTTTTAGAATGTGGGAAAAAAGTGTATTTTGCTCCCATAGAGAATAATACATACTTCAGAAAAGGTGAATATCTGGCCCGTCAGATATTCTTTAAGATAAAATATTATCTGCGTCACTTTTCTGGTAGAGTGAAAAATGTTTAATATAAGTTTTTCAAGGCATGAAAACAGTTTGGAATTTGCCTTCCTGTGAATATATCTTTGAAGGGAGCTTTTAATAAAAGTGAAATACTTGGTTTCTTCTGAAAGCTTTTCTACTTTTTCTTACTAGTGAAAATGAAACTTTAAAGCTGTAAGTTATCTTTTGCAATCAGATATCTGTAACCAGGCAATCTGGGGGGGGGGGGGGGGGGAGTGGGGGGGGGGGGGGGGGGGGGGAATTTAGAGAGATACCTGATTAAGGATTCTTTTTAAGTTACTGCTGAACTAGTGTTTGGGGCATTGCACAATTTTGGTCAATACCCGCTTTGGCAAGCAAAGAAGCTTTTCATTCTCAGCATTTATGGCTTCACCTAGACTGTTCCTAAGTGGGTACTACAGTAATCAGAGGCAGCTTGTTGGGTTCTTGGATAATTCAGCATGTGCTTCAATATTTCATTTTGTTCTGATTTATGATGACTTTGTTTACCTTGGCAATTTCAATAATTTGGGGGTTGTTTTTAATGACTCTCTTCTTTTTAATGACTCTTACAGTTAAGTAGAATTCATAACAGAGAATAGAGAGGGAATCTTTGTATTTGATCATATCTATCCATTAGTTATTCACACTGGAATGTCAATCTAACATTAAGTGAAAAATAGGCTCTAGCAAGATGTTTTATGGATTCCACTCTTACATTTTGCAATGCTCCAATTTATAGAAATTGTGATTGTTAATTTACTGTTATTTTAATAGTATGGGCCTGTAGTTGGCTAATGTAAGTTGGAAAATGTCAAATTAATTATTTGTCTATTTGCTGCTTTAAATTATTCTCTGGTAACATCTCAGCATTGATAAACTTACTCATCTACAGTTAATATAGGTTTAATTTTCTGTCTTTATTTACATTAATCTACTGTAATTTTTGTACTACCCACATTCCATGTTTTTTCCCCACACCTAGCAAACACATTTCCATTGCCAAGTGATTCTTGCCCCATGACTGAATATAAAGATGAAGTATAATTAAAGGACATTAAATAGGTTATTTTTTTTTCTCAGAGGTCACCTCATCTTTCATTATAAAATGGTTTGCTGTCTCATATTATCAAAAACATTGAATAATATTATAGTGTGAACTAATATAGCACTGATTCCGTCTTTTTAGAGGTATTTCAGGTACTTGCTTATTTCTAACCCCAGAATCCTATCTTGTATTTGCAAATATAGAATATTGCGTTTTATCATCAAATGGTTCTTGAATACTTAATAAGTTATATTTAATACTTAATCCAACTACTTTGTATTATTTGAAGTACATGACATCTTATTCCACATTTTTGATCCCTGCAAGGTTTCTTTTGCATCCCTCTTGTTTCTGAGCAGTCACACGCACTATTAGTAGCTTGTGGAATACACGAGTATTGGCCATTGTGAGTGAGCCTGAGATGAAATTGTTTCTCTGTTGAAATCAGTAAGAGTTATGTCATTGTATTCACTGTGTCTTAGAATTTCATCTAATGTGCTGCAAGGGTTCTTGAAGAAAACATTAAGGCAAAATATGTGTCTTGAGCTTCCCTGGGTTTGTTTTGTAAGGCAGAATTTTGCGGGTGTTTTCATCGTTCCTGAACGTTCATAAATCAGGAAATACAAAATCATTTTTTTCTGCTACTGTCATACCAAACTGTGATGAGATTATGACTTTCCCAAGTTCTCTCACATTTCAGTGTATTCACAGTTTCTGAAAACTTCTGCATGGGTGTTATTACAGAAGGCACCTGGAGAGTCGTTATCATTTCATGTCTGGCTACATCTATATCAGGAAAACTGAGACCTGCACTTGTCACAGGTGTGCATCGCAGCACTGATAGAAATTATAGTGTAAGAATTGAGTCTGAAAACATTTGAAATCAGTACTAATGGAATCACAAGTCATTTCCCTGCTTATAAAAGTCTGTATCTTATTGTTAACACTGTTTAAATGCTAACAGTTTTTATTATCTTTACTGGAAACATCCTGCTAATGTGGCTATTTTGTGATGCTGGATGCAGCTTCCACTCATATTAATTCCAAACATGTTCCATATCAAGAAGCTTTTGGTTTGGAGACAAAAACAAACAAAAAGATTGTACAGTTATTATTTTGCTCAAGAAATCAGAATTGCCTTAAGTATAGATGTTTTTTCTTATGTCCCAAAAAAGGGGTGATTGTGAATAAAGATATAATTGGTCACAATGAATGAGAGTTCTGTTCTCTGTCCTGTATTTGGTACATACATATGTGGAGAAACAGTAAGATACAGACAATATATCATCCAGAATTTAGTAGGCAATCTGTAATTCTTGCCAGTACAGTGATTATGATATGTATTTATTAACAAAGGAGCAGATTAGCTTTTGGGATTTCCATCCCAGGAAACAGTGGAAGCTTTGGTGTTTATTTTCTTTCAGACCAGTATGGGAATTCAAAATAACAAATGCTCAGAAGGAAATGCCAGCTTTCAAACACTTTAAAATAAAAAAAAAAAAAAAGGAAAAAAGAAACACTGAATCTGCTTCAAAAATGTTCTACTTAAATGCCTTTCTGCCAGTGGTTTAATATTTTATTCACTCTAAATTGCATAATAATTTCACTTTTAATAACTTTTATGATTGTATGTAGTTCAAAACCATAAAACTAGATGTTGACATTCACAAGCCAGTGGATGAAGAAAAACTTTTTTCATACATGTAGACCTATCAAGCACACGTGGTCAGCAGGAGTGCCGCATGTCTGACTGTGCTTGTGTTACCTTGCCATTGTGCTTCCATTTCATGAGCTTACAGGGCACTTCTGCAATTTCCTGCTTTCCCTCTGCTTCAGCTGTGGTTGGTAAACCTTATCTGTGCTACAGGCAATGCTATCTGCTGGGACCTTGAAAAGAACAGTTCATTAACTCATAACCTCATTGCTGCCTCTCTCCCAGCCTCTCTGGTCATTCCCCATTGAGTACACCTCTGTGCACCTGCCCCTCTTACGTGACCTCACTTTGTAAGGGGCTGAGAAAGATATGCTGAGGGTTTTTCATTCCTGACCTCATTCACTATAACACTGACTGAATCAAACCTCGATATATCTTCTCATCGGTCTTGCTGGAGGAAAGGGGAAAAAGCCCAAACTGAAAATGGTGGAGCTGGTGTGAGATGCACAGTTCCCAAACAGTGGCATTAATTGGCTTGCTAATGTTTATACTGACAGGTCAGTGTTTGTATATGTTTATGTATATATAACATTATTTATATATATATAAGAAATTTCCTATTGGGTAATATTTCAGAGTTATTTTTTTTAGTTAGAAGGAAATTCTCACTGATTTTCTGTTCTCTAACACTTGGCTAATCAAACCCATTTGAAGAACCTCCTTAATCCACCTCCTAAATGTGCTCCCCACCAGCTGAGTGTGCACCCAGTGCTCTGGCACAGCCTCTCAGCTGCTGGGGCTCCCCCTCCCCCAGGAGCATATCCCCAGGGGGAGAAGCCCTCTTGAGCCTTTTCTCCATCTCATTCCCCAGGGTTCCTCTTCCAGGTGAAGGCAAGTACAAGTACATTAGGTACAGCATGGTGTCATGTGTACTGGTGAGGAGAAAGGATTTTCAGTGATGTTGCATTTTACTGATAACCACAAGAAGTTTAAAACAGGTTGCAAATTAGTGTGGGGTGGGTCTCTTTCTCCGTAATTTTGTACCTGTTTATTTAACCCTATATGTAGTTTAGAAATATTTGAAAGGTAGTATATGGAACGGTCTTGAGAGTAATCCTATTGGAAAGGAAAGTTTCTTCAACATAAATTTTGACAGTCCCCTTACATTATTCAGACTTTTCAGTTATTAAAAATACACACACAAAAAAACAAACAAACAAAAAACACTTGGAATTCTGGGGTGCTTTCAGCTGGGCATTGAACAGCCACTGCTAGTGCTGTAGTTATATTAGGGTTACATCTTTTGTAATCCAAAGAAAATATGTTTATATTGGAACTAGTGCTAAAGTTCCTATGTATCTAAATCAAGACAGGATTTTACCTATCTTGTTTAAAGAATATCTGCTTTAAATAATTTATCACCTTTAGTTTAGCATTATGTCTCACAATTGACAGTTACTGGTAATTAATCAGTAGTTTTCTAGATCAGATATTCTGTAAAATGCCATTTTATGAAGATGTGGTTGAAGCAGGTCAAATTGCTTCACTTAGTCTTGTTTTCTTCGTGTATTTCAGCAACTAGTACATATTGACAGACTTAATTGCAATTCCTTCAAAAGCTAGAGGCTACTTATTTTGCCAAAGACTTCCCATATAAACATGACATTATTAATGTGTATTTTAATTAAGTTGCAGATAGCTTTTTAGCAGGCTATTTGCTGAAACTTGACAAGAAGAAAACAATAATGGTTGAGCTGACAGAAACAGAATTTGTGAAAAGAATGAAGTGTTTACCACCGTGTTTTGTTTAACGCAAATAATAACACATGAAGAGCATTTCAGGCTTTGATAATAGCAATGTGTCAGTGAAGCATATGGATTAAGTCTTCCAAAAACAGAACATACAGCCTTGGTTTTCATTTCTTTTGGGTTGCCAAAGATAATGGGAGTGACAGATCCCAGAGACTTCCTGGGAAAGAATTCTTTTTATGCCTAAAGTGGCTCTTCAGTCCTTCTTAAAAGGTGCCTAGCGATTGTCTTATCTTCTTGTGAAGCATTGAACAGTCATAGTAATCTTGATATAATAAATAATTAATTTCCTAATTATATCTAGCTTGTGATTATTTGTCATAAATAAGCTACGTGCTAGTACTAGGCAGTACTCTGCTAGACACTGCCCTATCCACCACAAAAGGATGGCTCTGCTGGTTACAGCATGATTTTATTTTTTCTGGAGTAAAGCACAGGATGTTTGTAATGCTGCAGATCACTCTGCTCTCTTTGTGGCAGACTGTGGCACACAAGTTCTAAGTTGATTATTTTTGTTAGAAATGTTTTAAGGAGACATATGGACCTTTCTGATCTAAAAATCTATCGCAAGATTGCCAGTTTGCTGTTCATCTCCCCAGAGACAGGCAGTAGTTAAAGCACACAGTGTGAAGGCTTAATGAATGGTTCCAGAACTAATCACGCTTCACTTTAGACAGAGGGAAAAGCATACCTACATGCCTTTGTTGCTGTGTGGTATCCTTTAGGCTCTGGATTGGTGTCCTGCTAGGGTTTGAAGCTCCTGTACTTAAGTGTTTCTCCTTCAAATCACAACCTGCTCAGTCTAATCAGGTTTCTTGAACTTAATCAGTCTCAGCTGGAAAACCAACACAAAATAAAAGAAAAATCCTGTTCATTTAGAAATCTTGCATTTATATTTGTAAAGTTCTTTTTACCCAGCTTTAGGATTTGGACCTTACAAAATGAGTCCACTCATAACATTTCTTATTTGAGATGATTACAAAGGTGTTTTTTTTTTTTTCTTTCTCCCCCCCCCCCCCTTTTTTTTTTTTTTTTCTCCTATCCTTTGTTTGTTTTCCCCCCTAATAAATTTGGTGCAGATAAAGCTACATTTGGAGAAAGAGGGGTGAGGGTTATGTCTATACTTCTTGAGGAGTTGAAAAGCAGTTAAGAAAGAAAGGTGAAAGGCTTGAAAGTCCGCATTATTTAATATGCCAATCTGTTAAAGACATTTAAGTAATCACTTAAATAATAAAGGGTAAGTTTGTAATTAAATATGTGCAGAAGTTGGAAGATCTTTTGTGTATTTATTAAGCTTCTTTTGTCTTTCAGAAGTAACAGTTACAAAATTACTTACATCATGAAAGTTTAACAAAAGAAATGTAATAGGCCAAAGACATGATTTTTTTTTTAAATTTTTTTTTTCCCCTCCTATCTCCTCTGTGTCATGGGGTAACTAACATAATGAATTGATGCTGACAATTTTATTGTACTCTAGCAGAAAAGCAAGTTTTCTGAAAGACTCTAGTATGGAACATCTAACTAATAAAATTGAGATGCTAAACTTCTATTATTTTTTTTTTTTTTTTTTTTTAATGAAATATAAAGGGTAATTTGTTTCCATCAGAAGATAATATTATCTATCCTTCAAGGCTGAGTGGATATAATTGCCCATCATGTAAATCTCTTGACAAATAGTGCCCTTAGGCAGTGTGACACTAATAATTGTTCAATTACAGAGTTTTAAGTTTTCAAATGGCCAGAATAATTATTATGCACCTTGTTAATAGAAAAAAAGGCATAGTTTCAATACATAGGGAAAATATTATTCTTGCGAAGTTGAGTTCATCTTTACAATTAAGGTCTTCTGTAATTACCTGTAATATTTTTAATAATCATAATTGAATCCCTTTAATAATAATTGTGCTCTGTTTACAGAAAATGAAGTAATTAAGTATTAGGGCATTCAAATTTGAAATAATATATTAGCACTATATTTACCTTTTTGAAAAACTATGTTCATCCTACCTATATAGCCTCAATGTATTTTAAGTGTTTCACACAGATCAAATTTGTTCTCTGAGCCACCATAATCATCCAATAGTGAAGTATTGGGCTACTGATCTTCTGGACTTCATTGTAACATTCTCAGTTTTCAGTCATGCAATTTAAAGGTACTGAAATTTGGCTGAAATTGATGATCCGGTAACTCCTATAAGTTAGGAAAATTCTTGGAGACAGTTCTTGAAGGTGAAGTGGAAAATGACTATTCTTTACAATGTTGTTTCTCTGTTTGTCTTCTAGTATTAGATAAGGGGCAGGGAGGCAGCTTAGAAGAACTCTCTTGCTCTGAAAAAAAGTCTATTTGCAGAAGCCAGGAGGCTTAGTACTACTAAAATTGTCAAACAAAGACATATATTAACTAAAATATTTCACTCTTTGCAAATGATAGTCAGTCTCAATGTTATTCATTCTATTTCATTCCATGATTATTAATTGTAAGATGTTGTTGTGTTTAGATCACCATAAATATTTATTGTCAAATGGAAAAAAAATGCCTTACCTACAGAGTTTGGAGTCTGATTTTTGATCTTCAAATACATACTGCTGGTCCTACTGCAAACTTTTTGACTTGTCCCATGTACTTCAGTAGGATCTAATCCCATGGGAAAATAGCAGTGTTTTATAGGAACATACTAGAGTCGTGATGTTTTCTTTGATATTATCACTACTTAAATATGTTGATCAGACAGAAGATTGAAGAACTGTTTCTTAAAATTGTCTGTTGTCAACATCATTAAACACAAAGTCTGCTTGATTTCTGAATGGTGGATCATTGGGAACAGACTCAGTTAAACTTGGTCTTACAATGTCAGATTGTCTTTTCTCTTGTGGAGATTATTGCATTTTTGTATACTTGTTTAATTTGTCTAGGACTTTCAAATTGCTTCAACTCTTTGTTGTTTAGGTAAATAAGACTTAGAGTGCTTTACAGTTCCTGTGAAATGTTGAGGGCTAAGGGTGGGAGTATCAGAATGCAGAACCTTACATTCTTCAGCCTGGGTCAATTCCTACAGAGTATTTTACAATAATACCCCAAAAGAAAGAAGGATGTTGGTTAGATTACTCCTACTCATGTATATACTTGAGTTTCAATTGGAAATTCCCTACTTTATTCTATTCTTGACTCTATCACTTCAAAACTCCTGTGACTCATACATCTTTTTTTTTTTTGACATATGATTTGATTTTTGCATGGTTCTGTGTGGAGCCAGGAGTTGGACTTGATGATCCTTGTGGGTTCCTTCCAACTCAGGACATTCTATGATCTTTAATCAAGCATAGGACCTCTAGACTAGACTTTGTCAAATGTTTACTTTGAAAGCTAGACACCTATGTTATTTGGTTCTTTGGATCTCACAGAAAATTCAAAATGTAGACTTGATTTATTGCAAGACTTGGTAAAGCTTAGTTGTGTATGGATCTCATGGATACTGTGATTTTAGTTAGTTATTTTTTTTATTAAGTTGCATAAAATTTGAGCCTGATATAGGGAAATTCACATAGCTGGAAACTACAATAAAATATTGGCATGAACCTTTGAAAATCAAAATACAGTTATATACTGGCTAGGTCACAAATTTGGTGGCGATTACTGTGGTAGTGATTATGTAGATTTAGTAGAATACCTTCTTTCCAGCCTCAGTATGCATTGAAATTTCCTCAGAAATAAAATAATAATATTGGGTCATAACTTGTTACTGAGGCTGTGCTTATATTCCTTAAAGTACTTGTCTAGAAGGCTTCCAAAAGAGAATGATCATAGCTTTCTGGCATTAGTTAACACAAGACCTTGTACCCACTTTCAAAAACAAGTGTGCACATAGCAGGCTAAGGGCTAAGAATGAGTGCTCACAGAAGGGAATGCTGAAATGGGAACTGTGTATAATAATAGAGCTTGCTTAAAAAGATTTCAGATCCGCTTTAAAATAGGGTGATGCTTTTTGTGTAATTTACAAACCTTTTCAAAATCAATAGAGCCATCTCAACTTCATCTAACTTTCAAATTTTTGCATTTTTGATGTATCCCCAGAGTTATTTCCTAACTCTTTTGTAATAATTCTCATTGATTACATGCACTTGATCAGAGTCAAAGCAATAAAATGCAGACTTCAGTGTTGCTACAGTCAGCATATACAGTAGTTATAGCTTCATCTGGTCTTTTTCCTATTAACACACATTTTGCTTTTGAAATCAGAATCTTCTGAGCTGTCTTGAACTTTGAGAACTCATTAAAATTAGAAATAGGCTGAGGAGCTCTGCACGACTAAAATTAGCTGAGATGCTAAAAAAAAAAAAGGTGTTACATTGACACGTGTTTATTTCACAACACCTTGCAAAAGCATTTGTACAAATATGCTTGCCTGTTTTACTTTAAAAGTAGCACTCAATTCCAGTTTTCTTGTATGTAAGATGTGTTTAGAGAGAAGGTATTTCTTTTGGTTTTGCACATAGGACATAATGCAGGTTTTATTGCCAGTTGTTTGGCTGCAATAGTTGATAAGAACAAAGGCTGAGCCAATACTTTGTCCACAGCCCTTGAACGTGACACTGTCCTTGCAGAGCCCAAGGATTAGGACCACGGCCAGGCTTTCTACAGAACCACAGGGAAACGAGGGGAGTATGTTTTCCTGCAGCAGTTCCTAAGCTCTTACCCATCAGTGTCTTCACCTCAGCTCTGTCTGGAAATCTGTGGGCACATGTGCCTCATCAGCAACAGCAAAAGCATTTCGTTTGCTAAATAAATAAGAGTACTCTTGAGTTCTTGTGCTACCTATCTCTGTGAGTACACACAGAGCATGGCTGCTCCATGGTACAGCTCGCATGTTGGCGTCCTTTTTACTTTGCATGTCCTAGAGGGAGTTGTACTGATGACAGCATAGCTGACTTTTGGTCCTTTGCTTGGTAAAATCTGCAGTGAACTGAAACTGCCTGATTATTTGAATGCTTTGTCTTTGACATATATTCTGTTATGAGAAATTTGTGCATCTGCTATGTCTGAGAATTGCTACAGCATGGCACTTGAGTTCCTCAGGAGATCTAAGCCTGGATGCCCACATAGAAAATGTTGCCACTACAAAAGACACGTTGCCCTTTCATGCCACCTGATCCTGGTTGTCAGTCACTTGTGCCCTGAGGATGTTTTTGTACATAGAGGCGTTGGGACTGACTTCACAATATCTTCCCCGAGAAAACAATTTTTACATTACAGGCAAAAGCATGCCATATGAGGTCTTTTTTTTTTTTTTGGCAGGAGGAGGTAGGAGAACAAGGTTTAAAATGGTAGTTGTGTTCTGACACTATTAGCATACGTGAGTAATTATCTAGGTATGTTTTTAAATCTGGGAGATTGGTAGCAAACGTGGAAAAAGAACAGGAGAGAGATGTTAGCCGCTTACCCTGTCATCAGCACAGATTAAAAAGAACAAAAGATGGTAAATACAGCTGTTCTCTTGTGAGCTGCTGACTTGAGAAACCAATGGGAAGCATTAGTACTTAGCAGCTGGTTGAAAAGTTGTGAGAATATTAAAATTAAACATGTTTATGCAGACTGAGAAACGTATGGATGACATTGAAAAGTAGTATCATATGGCATTTAGCTGTTCCTTTAGCTAAATTTCACAGCCTACCAACGTGCCTGAAAACATTGCAGTTCTCTGTTTGCTGCAACTGAAACTCTATTGGTTCAGAAAATTGTCTATAAATACTATTATTACTTCAATTTTAAACATGTTATTTAATGTACACTAATAATGGTAAGAAATTGAAATCATGTGTTGTGTAGTTACTATATTTATATCCCATATTAAATATTAACATTTAAAATCACTTAAAAATCTGTTTGTTCTATACTTAGGAACTGCCCTGTGGTCCCCAGGACTTGGCTGAAGGCAAGTTTGCAGGACACCCTAACCAAGTGGTTGAAATGCAAAGCATGCTTGTTTTGAAACTAGTGTCAGAGAAGCACTGCTGGGACCTCCTATCCGAATTCTCTGGTGGAGCTGCGTTGCTAATGCTACCAGAACTCAGAGAGGAGCAAATGTGCAAAGCCTGCCTGACCCCTGCTATCTTGAATGTGATGGGGTTTTAAGAAGGTGCAGGCTTCCCTAAGTAGGAGAGCAGTTAGTTCTGGTGTCTGTAGTTGTACTGGACTGCCATCTTTTTTCTTTTTCTGTTTCCTCCTCATTCAGCCCTTGCTAACTGTCCAGTGTGAGGAAGATGCTGTGTGCAGGTACACTGGCATTTATGCATGCTACCCCAAGGGAGCTCTAATAGTTGCTGTAGGGCTGGCATCTCACAGTAGCTTCTTCAGGCAAGAAGCACCTTACCTGCAGTCTTCAAAGCTGGATAATCTCCAAAGCAATTCATGTCTCTTTGCACTGTTCTAGCTGACCAGTGCCTCACTGGCCAATGAGGAGGCAAGTCCCTAAATTACCAAGTTTAGAGCTTGAATAAAAGTGAACCTGAGAAAAAATTCCAGAGTAAATATGGACATATAATGCAGGGGAGAAGCGGTTTAGTCTATCTCTGCCCCATGTAGCTGCTTTATAGTATTCAATCTACCTCTTATGATACTTAAAGCGTATATCACATCTACACAGATGTCACTTACTGTCCTTCCAACAACTCATTCTAAAATATCTCTTTAAGAAGTCTGATAATTTTGTTTCCAAAAACCAGAAAAAATTATGGTACAATGATAATTGGTTCTTTATTCCAAACTATGTTGCTCATTGAAGGGTCTCTGCACTACCCACCAGTTGTTCTGCAAAGTGATATTTTTTAGTGCCAACATGATTGTTCCAGAAAGTTTCTTGGGATTCCCCCATGCTGTTGACTTGCTGTATGTCACCCGTGTCATCTGTAGATGGATTTCTTCACAAAACGTGCAGTTAAACATTCACTGTCCTCCTCCCATGCTTCTTGTATAACAGAGTCTGGTTTTGTTTTGCAAAAATGCGCAGACAGGTTTCCTTCACAGTACTTGCTGGCTTCGATGGAACTATGTGCAAATAAAGGCAGCAGTTTGACCTTAGATTATAGTTGTGTGGCACTTGCACCATTGGGGTTTACATAAAGCTTTGTTCCCCACGGCAGGTTTCCACACAGGATATATTTTAAAGCCAGAGTGCCAAGTATGAAGACAGGTAAAGAAATTTTAAAATAGTAGGAAACACGTACTCAAGACAGGATTAATTTGGCGTGTTTACCTGCAGAGAGAATTGACTGTGTTCTTGTAAGAGTTACCCCTTAGACCTGTTTCTAATCTACATGAATGGCCCAGGCAGCAGAATGCAAACGTGAAGCAGCAAATCTGCTGATTATTCCAAATTTGAGGGAGTAATGAATGCAAAGTTTACCAAAGGTGAGGTGCAAAGGAACTGTGAATTACTTTTTAATTAGGCAGGCTTGTGGGGTTTCAAAATAGGACTGCTGGTTAATGAGAAGTAATATACTGTGCAAAAATAATAACCAAGTACTGCAAGAGTGGCACAAGAAATCTGATGGGGGTTTGCAGGATAGGGCACACCTGCTGCCATGGTATGTGTGTCTGATCACTTGCTGGGAGTCTGCTCTTGTTTTTAAAACACTTGACATATTTCCGTGCTATAAGAAATGTTGAGTTACACTTTCAAAAGTTATCTAAGCCTCTAATCTTCAGTACCTGAATCTTTCTGAAAGCAACTTAGGTACCTAGCACTTTTTCTGCACACCACCACGTCGTTTAGCACCAAGATATCCCAGCTAGATGTGCAGTGCTCTCCTTGACCTAAACCACTCTGCTGAGGGATGCTGTGCTACCGCAGTTGTGCTGTGTTTGCCATAGCCCTGTATTTATAGCTAGCATGGCTACCTACTCAGACCTACAAAGTGCTGTTAGGACTAATTTTAAAGTAAATAAAAGTAGAATTTAATCTGAATTCCAAAGGTATTTTTGAATAGCTCACCTTTGAAAGAACTGGGGAAAAAGTAAGGATTTGGCCATCGCAAAGATGTGTTTTATCAGATGTTATTTTTAAAATACAGAAAATATTTCATATAGTCATCTTAGTTTATAGGAATTATTTGGTTTTCATAGCTTAAAATGATTTTTCATTTTAATAGATGTCTGTTGTAATGTTTTAAATATGTATTTTAGAAAGTCTTGACATTTTTAGATCGTGGTTTAAAATTATTTATTTTAACCCTAAATACGTATTTCTGTTAATTTGTAAAAGCAGTTCTTTTTCATGAACTGAAAACCTACTTCAGTATATGAATTGAAAAGTGGTAACTGTGACACTTCGGCATTTCGTTGCATGACAACAACCTGTTTGTTAGACAAAACAAGAGATTTGGGAACAATATTTGCATAACTTACAGGAATAATACATAATACAGGAATCCTGCTTTTTTATTTTCAGTATTTCAGGCTAGCGGGAAGGAAATAATGTTGCAAAGAGTACTTCTTTACGTCTTGTTAAGAAAAAGAAAAGACTGTCCTTGTCCACAGTAGTCATGCAGATCAGTTGGACAGATGTAACCTGTAGAAGACAGGAAACCTATGTTTTGTTCTTTCCAGTGGTATATGTTCAGATGGTGTCTGTCTAAGCTGGGAATGTTTCCTTGGGAAGAGGCTAATATGTTCAGACAGGTAGTAAAGAAGGCCGGAATGAAAGAGGGATCAAAGAAATGGGGAGATCTTATTTATTTATTTATTTAATGCGTATCTGGCTTTTATCTTTAAGAATGTGTTTGTGTTTTGCTTTGTGTTTATTTTATTACTGAATGAATGAGAATGGTGACAGACTTGCTGATATCCTTTTTTATATTCATAGAATGCTAGATATCAATCAAAATTAGTCTTCTTGTTTTGTTGAGACTTCAAACTTTTGTCATGTTTTCAATTTAATGTCATATGAGGAATTTAGAAATTAAAGGAATAAGGGTTTTTTTTTAGTATCATTTCAAACAACTGAGCAAGATTTATGATTTTTTTTTTTAATCAAAATGCAATTAGAAACCATTGGGCCAGAGGTTTGGTTGACATGATTGTTCAAGTGGTATATGCTAGATCTTCAACTGGTGATTTTTTAATTTTTTTTTTTATTTTTTTTTTTTATGTAACTGGTTTCAGAAATGCGTTTAATATAATTACTAGCTGTGAAGGTACTTCTATGAATCTGAAAGTTCCCTATATTGTTGCATGAATTTTAGGTAACTGTGTCTATGAGTCTCAGTTAATAGGAGTTGCATGTTTGTGCTGGCGCGCTGGAATCCATTGTATTGAGCAGCACCTGCAGTGAGGAGTAGGATCAGGCTGTATGGCCGTGAGGTGGGCACAATGGGTATCTACTGCGAGCTGAGGAGAAGGAGGCTATGGACAGAGGTTCACTGAGAAACTGTGTGCGACAGTCTGAGACTTTCCCCTCTGAATTACTACTAGGATTGAAGCATTATACAAGTCCACTTCATCTGCTATAGGAGAAAGCCAGCAGTTTAATTTAAACAGCCTTCCTGACTGGTTTAAATTAACACAGTTGTCCGATGTCCTACAGTACACAGTTGTTTTTTTTGCTGATTCCGTGGTGTAGATTTATTACTTCTCCAACAGGTGAAGAGTAATGATAATAATCATAAATTCTTAAACTGCCTCAAAAAAAAAAAAAAAAAAAAAAAAAACAAGATTGGCCCCTACATAACTTTGAGTAATTTGCAATTTCTTCATTGTCTACTATTTTAAAATATTTGGGCTTGCATTGACTAATAAACAATATTTTTATTAAAATATTATCATATTCAAATTAAAAAAAAAAAAAAACAATAAAAGTATGCGGTGTCAATGGGTTAGGTTGTAATGAAGTGTATGCTAGCTGGTCGAAGCCTTGAAAGAAAAATAAAATCTGCAGGTTGAAATTCCCTCCCCTCTGTGTGCTTCACCTACACCTTGAATACACAGTACAAAAAGACATGGGAATAAGCAAATCAAACCGTACACAACAAATACACAGGGCTGACCACAGCCAATGTGAGTTCTGTCCTCTGCACTGTGCACTGCCTGGGGTTCAGTTCAAATTCAGTTCCTTTGCTGGAGTTCAGCTGCCCTTTTTGTCTTCTCCTTTGTTCTTGTTTCATCTTCATGCCACTCCTGAGCTTATGTAAATCACCGTACTCTCTCCACTTTAGCAGCTCTTATGTGCACTTTACGTGCTTCTAGAGTGTTTGTTTATTTCTAGTGTACCATTTTTCATGGTCCATTTGCAGTATCTTGGTGGGTAAACTGGAATTTAAGACAGTAAAAAATAATTAATGATGAATATTCTTATTCCTTCCTGAATTATTCTCATTCATATCTAAATAGAAATAGCTGTTTGAAGACTGGGTAGCAGCAATATTCTTGACAAGCCAAATGGGTATGTGATAATGGGTGAGTCAGGTAGGAGTTGCTTTGCGTATGCAGTTTTGCAGAACTGAACTGCTACTGGCTCCTTGTTCTGAAAAACGAATTTAAAGAGATAATTCTAAGCTTTGAACCAAGGTGAAGGAAGCATGTTGATGTTTTCATTATCCTTTGCATTGTTTTAAAAATAAAACAAAAGAATATATAAGTGCCTGTTGACTAAATATCTGTTGAGTGCAGTGTCAAAAATCAGTCCATTAAATACTTCACAATCAGGTTGAAACCCAGAAAAGACACACAAAAAACATTAGTTATTATAATGTTGAATGTTTTCTTGGTAAAAACAACCAACATGAAACTGTATTCTGTCAGGACTGAATCAAACAATTATTCAAACAATGCAGTTTCATATACTCACCAGTTCTTCGGCTTTAGATGAATAAGTTTGGAAGGAATTTCATTTTCAGAAAAGACCTTTTAAACCAGCTCTCTTAAATGTATATTTTCATTCCTCAATATCTTCCAGTTACATACTCACTTATCTGATAATATATATTTAGGAAACTGTATTCTGTTAGCTAGCACTGCATTCACATTACATGGATATTAATAGCAGCATAAAGCCATCTGCGTCATTACAAGAGCTTCATCTTGGAGGCATCCTAAGAAACTTAAGGTTTAACATTGGATGACTCCACAAATGTCTTTTCAGAACATTTGAAGTTCAAATATCCTCATTACCTCAGATAAAAACACTTCAACCTAGCAAATTAATGCTCTACACTATCAATTACTTTAATTACTCCATTAAAAACACAGACTATCATTTTGTTAAAAGTTGAACCATTCCAACTTCATATACACCTATGTCAGTTATAGAAATTATAGCATTTTTACATAGACCCCCCCCTCAAGATTTACACATACATGCATAAATACAAACCACAAAATAAAAATTAATTATAAAACCTATAAACTGGTGGAAGAGCTCTTTTTTTTTTTTTTTTTTTTTTTTTTTTTCCTGAATCAGGCAAATTGCTCAAGATTATGAGAGTTGATATATGGGTGTAAAGTCTTTTTGCTGTGATGCTAAAAATAAGGTTGGGGTTATGTTGAAGATTAGGATTGCAGACTATAGAGTGACAGTAGCTACATTTGTTTCTGGATCTTGTAGGATTTAATATGAAGGAGTTGGTTTAGGTGGAATGAAAGCCTTATGGTGAGGGTGAGTAAGAATCACAAGATTTATTTTAAGGGTGCGTTTAAAGTTAACAGTAAGATAGGGACTGGCATTTGAGAAAGCAGTGTTTGAGCAGCTGAGTTTATTCCTGGATTTCAGAAGACTTACAAGTATAGAAGTATGCAGTAAATTTTGATCCTCAACCTCTGTTTCCCAAATCACCTTTAATTCTAGATTTAACCACAGGCTAGTGGATATGTGTCTGCTTGAAGCTAAGGATAAACTGTCCCATCTTGCACCAGCATTCATTCTAGTTCAGACTGCCTTTCAAGATCCACCAATAAACGTTTGTCCTCTGCAGTAAATTTAAACCTGTTTCGGACTCTACCATAAGCATTGCTCAGCCTTCTGAGAAATAATAGTAACATTTATTTATTTATTTTACTGTTGCTACACAGTTCGTGTTTAGTCCTGCAGCCTTGCAAGATCAACTAATAATTCAAGGTCTGCTGTTTCTTTCCCAAGCCCTATCTCAAAGCCTAGTCCTAAGAATGCCTTGTGACATCCTTTAAACGGGATGAGCAGGTGATCACTGTTCTGGACCACATCTTAGGACAGAAATAGGATGAAGTCCAGTGAGGATACTGATGGAAAACTTATGGTTCATAACCATGAAGGTAAGAATTCCTAATGTTAAATAAAACTTAGGATTCTTCTTCAGATTCAGTTTAGGATTCGTGCATGTTTTGTAAACTGCTCTTACTGCTTTTTACATAAGAGATGAGTAGACCCTCGTTACCTGGTGTTGTGGGGGAAGGCTGATTTTATATTGGATGTGACATTAGGGCTTGGGATGGAAAAGGTGAAAGAAATAGGGTAATAGTGAAAGACTTAGGGACTAAGATCAAGTGGTTCTTGATGTGTTTGGGTGGCCAGAAGGAGTCTCTGGGTTTAGGGCTTTGAATTTCAGGGCAAAAGTTTTATCACTCCATCCTGCAGGGTCCATAAGCCTGGAATAATGCCTTGTGGCTGAAATCTATTGCCTTGGTGCAAATCTAGAGATAGGATTTGGGAGTTAAGGGCTAGGATTTGGGCAAAAGATGCCATGGGGCTTAGTTCAAGTCAGTGTAAGCCTCAGGTATGCACTGAATGCCATTGTCAAGGATTGCAGTGCTTGTCCAGAAAGTTTTGGAGAATGAGGGAGGAGCTGGTGATGTTAGTGTATGAATTACACTTGTTCTTTGGTGTAGGATGCCCTGAGTTGGTGTTTAGGTATTGGACTGATGTCAGAGCCATAGGATATTGCAGATTCTGAATGTAATTTGATTATAAAAATCCAGAGTTTTTGTTTGGGATTCTAGAAGTCTAGCTGGGGTGAAAAGACAGCAGGAAGGAAGACCTTATCAGTAGCTTCAGAGAAGGCTAGTTTTAGAGTTGGAATAAATCTCGGGCTTACTTCATGGCTCAAAAGTCTAACTGGATTTCAGTGAGGGAGGGTATTGTTAACAGTGAATGGTTCTGGTAGATTCTGGGTAAGTGTGGTTTTCTGTGCTTGCCTGAGGGCGAAGGATTTTGTATTGTTAGGGCCAAAGCTGAAAGCTTAATGCTAAGTCTTACAAGACTTATGTAGTTGAGAAAAAGGGTAAATGATTGGTTCTTAGATCTATTAGAAATTCCTAGTTTCATTTAGGATGCAGCCAGTTCTAGGATAAGAATTTGGACTCCAGGGACAGGACAACCAAGTGCAGTATTATATGCCTGCGAGATGCACCAGACTGGGGTGAGGACCACTGCTGAGAGGCAGAGATTATGTGATGGAGCAGATACAAATTGCCATATCCTTGCCTGACAGAAAAGACACCAAGACTTGAGCTTATATATGTATATGTTAAAGGTATAAGCTGTCATACATTGACTCAAGCTTCCTCCTAGGAAACTATCTGTAATAGCTATATTTTTTGTTGACCAGACACATAGATAACTAATACAATATATTGCCTTCTGAAAATAAATAAATAAATAAATAATAGTTCTAAACTGTTATCAGTGTAGCTGATTTCTCTGTAGTTCTTAACATTAAATAGAAAAGTAGTAATGTTAATAGAAAAATAGAGATTGTCAGGTAAGGTAGCAAATTAAGGTCCTTTCATGGAAAGTCATGATAAACTGAATTAATCCTTCATCTCTGTTTTATTGGTTTTTAGCTAACAGTGTTCTTAAGGTATCCATTACACATATTAGACACAAACTGGTATATTCTTTCACAAATAAGAAGTGTACTGCTTGACTAGCTGTAATAAAACTGCTGGCTGAAGCAGTGGTTTAGAATCATAGAATCATGGAATATCCTGAGTTGGAAGGGACCCTTAAGGATCATCAAGTCCAACTCTTGACACCGCACAGGTCTACCCAAGTTCAGACCATGTGACTAAGTGCACAGTCCAATCTCTTCTTAAATTCAGTCAGGCTCGGTGCAGTGACCACTTCCCTGGGGAGCCTGTTCCAGTGTGCAACCACTCTCTCTGTGAAGAACCCCTTCCTGATGTCCAGCCTAAACTTCCCCTGCCTCAGCTTAACTCCGTTCCCGCGGGTCCTGTCGCTGGTGTTAATGGAGAAAAGGTCTCCTGCCTCTCGACACCCCCTTACGAGGAAGTTGTAGACTGCGATGAGGTCTCCCCTCAGCCTCCTCTTCTCCAGGCTGAACAGGCCCAGTGCCCTCAGCCGTTCCTCGTACGTCTTCCCCTCCAGGCCTTTCACCATCTTCGTAGCCCTCCTCTGGACACTCTCCAACAGTTTCATGTCCTTTTTATACTGCGGTGCCCAGAACTGCACACAGTACTCGAGGTGAGGCCGCACCAGCGCAGAGTAGAGCGGGACAATCACCTCCCTCGACCTGCTAGCAATGCCGTGCTTGATGCACCCCAGGACACGGTTGGCCCTCCTGGCTGCCAGGGCACACTGCTGGCTCATATTAGTTTAGTTGAGTCTTTTGCTTCTGCCAACGTGATCATTATTTAAACAAGACACTGTTAAGTGATCTGTTGCAGAAACCAGCCTTTTCAATACTGCTAAGTGGTTAAACCAAGATTCTTTATTGTTTATTTATTTTTTAGCAATGGTTGAAGTCAATATCCCAGCATAACTAAGCCATGTGATACTTTAATTGACATCATTTAGGTTTGGGACTTAAAAAATAAAATAATAATAAAAAAATCTTCATGTTGTTTAGGGGCTGTGGGCTATGTTTGGTGTCCTAAACTTTGCATATGGATACCCATTGTCACACTTCATTGTCAAGTATTGCTCCCAGAAATGCTACCACTCAATGGTAATACTAAAGAGAGATTTTAGAAGTAACCAAAACATTTAATAGCCAAATCCTGTGAAGAAGCATTCTAGTGTCACTACAAAGTAGGTAAATTCAAAATATGTTTTAGCAAAATTAACATTAGTCATTTTAGTTAATGTTTAAGGCCTTGTGTAAACACACAGTCTTTTATAAATACCTTCAAATAGTTTTTGTATTTAAGTTCAGGTTTGTTTATTTTAAGTTTATATATGTAGGATTAAATTAAAAATTCACCTACCACCTAATCAGCATACTGTAGTAATACCTGGGAAGTACATTTTACTACTTTATAGAAATACTTTGAAAAATATGTTTACTGTAAAATAATCCATAATAATATCATGATTTGTACTGATAAATATTTTGTGGTAACTGAAAGAATACAGCATAGTAAACAATATGCTGGTGCTTCTGTTTATGAGGGTGCAGAAAGTACATCTGCAGTATCTGCATGGTCATGTAGGAGGCTGACAATCTAATGTGAGGTAGTGGCAGCTTTTCCCCAGAGTTGTGAAGCTCAGCATTTCTTAAAAATTATGCTGTAATTTAGGAGCTAAATATTAGTGTGGTCTGCAGGTCGCGCTGGATATACAGCAAGAATAAATAACACATGCAAGAATATTCAAGAAACCATGAACTACATGTAATTGGCTAATAACTGCTGGCATATTCAGACATGAATCATAGTCAGCTGAGGGAGGCTGATTGTGAAAGATATCAAACAGATGTAATGTAATTTTTAAAATTCGAGAGAAGTAGCATTAATCCCAAAACAGTGTAGTGAGGATTCCCACATGACTACTTTGCATATAGCTCATCAAGTGAAAGCCATATCTTCTCATAAAGTGATAGTTTGTTCAGCCTCATATGTGATTTTTCTTTCAGCTGTGTCCAACAAGCTATTATTAAATAGGTTTAACTTGTAATGATTTGTGCAAGGGTGTGGGAATGATTTTCCAATCGGTTGAGGAAAAAAGTGTTTAAAAAATATAGTGTATTGAAATGAGAAAGTATGTTTTATTAAGCCCTTGATATCCATCATTCTCAGCAGAGGCAGCTGTTATGAGAGTGCACTGCTTAGACTCCTGCTGAAGGCAACATCCAGAGACTTTCCCATATAAAACAAGAAGCAGCTTCTTTTGCCTATTTATGTAAATGACAAAAGGAGAATCCTCTTGGGTTTTGTTTATTTATTTATATATTTTATTACAATATTTGGTTTTAGAATTTATTAATGTTTATTTTCAACAGAGCATTTTCTTGATTTTTACAGCAACATGTTTTAATATGCAACTCATAGATGAAGAAATCAAACTGGAAAAGTAGAGTAACATGTACAGGGGTCAAGCAGCGCCAAGAACGAGAGTTGTGAACAGTGCCTGGTAGTTTGCTTGCTGCAAACACTGAGTGGTAGCATCACTCATGCAATGGTACATCCTGCCTTAGAAACAGTGGTACTCCTATTTTTTGGCTGTATGTATTGTTTGATCTAGGATACATGTCCTTTATGAAAGGAGATGTCCTATTTTTTCAAGTCTCACATTTAGTAGCTGAATACATTGAATTATACCTTTTTGATACGGTGAAACTGAGAGGGTGAAGTACTGAATAGCGCTGTTTCTCTCTCACCTGAAGGTCTGTTGATTAACCTTTACTAAGCAAGTTCCCACTTTAGGATTCAGGTTTTACATCTGATTTTTTTTTTTAAACAACAACAACAAAAACACCACACAGCATTTTTTAATTTCTGTTTTCCTTGCTCTGTCATTGCAGGAGCAGGGAGTTATAATTGTACAAATAATTCCATCATTTTACTAAAAGAAAGTGTGGGATTTCATGCTTTCAGGATAAACAAAACCTCAGAAACACCTCTAATGCTTAAATGGTCAATGGTGGTGGACCATTTGCTTTTGATAGCTGGACAAAAGCTGGTGAAAAACAAATGAGAGGAGAAAAAGAATGAAACAGTTGACCGGTAGGGAAAATTCTTAGATCCTGAGAGGAGGACATAGGCTATAAAAGGCATTCCCACAAGATAAGAATGATGTCTTCTCTTTAGAGGCAAGGCTAGCTACAAAACTGATTTCTTTGCAGTTGTATCATCTTGTTCTGCGCTTATTGTTAACCCCCTGCTCAATATTCAGTAGAAGAAGTCATGTGCAAGCACCACAGCCCATTTCACTCAAAACTTTCTAATCTGCCATGCTCTACGTGTCCATGCACACTCAGGCTGCTAGCAAGGTCTCCATAGAACAGCTGAGGCAGCAGATCAACATGGGGATAAGGAAGTTGGGCTCCTCTGGAGACTGATCTCTTCCTCCTCATGAAGGGCTGATGAATAAGCCCTTCTTTTCCGCAGAATGGTAAGGATAATTTTAAAAGTATCCTGTAGCTAGATTCTGGCTTTGTCTATACTTTTTTGAAAAGAAAAAAAAAAAAGAGTGGTCTTGTGGGATCTTGTCTGCTAATATGAATGTATGTAAATGGTGGTAGTTAGGTGTGCATTTGAGAAGTGTTCAACTTTGCATTTTGATGGAATAAAGTTAATAAGTGTAAGCTTGCTACTTAGTAGAAAATAGATTGTGAACGCCAAAGAATAAATGCATAAAGAGGTGAATTAAATCACCTGAGCAGAAAAGATATGGAGCATGCTGATGTGGCAACAGTCATGAAAAAGACCTTCATGATTGATATTTTTTACACTTTAAATATGGACTTTTAGTTGTACAGAGGGAAACAGTAGTCTATCCTTCAGGTGAAATGTCCTTCACTTAATAGCTGTTCTGGGGGATGAGGGGAAAGAATAGAATAAAATAACCTTTAGGAACATCTTTTTGCAGGAAGTGCTGTGAGGACTGCCTCTTTGTTATGTATCAGAGCATGCATTTGTGCCCTGAGAAGTGCACTGCAGCACAGCTGAAGAACCTGCAAAGTTCCTTCTCAGCAGTGCACACTAGCATTGGGAACTGGTACATGCATGGCAACTTGTGAATGTTGGTCATCTCTCTACAACCCCAAGATCTCCCAGCTAAATTGGTTAGACTGGAAGGAGCTGGATATTGTTTAATCTACTTAAACATATAATGGGTTTAAAGCTGTCTATGCTTGCTGCTCCAGATTTGTAGGCTTTAGGAGCTTTCTTGACTGCTGTTGTAATCTGTATAAATTTTAGGAATCCTTAAGCGGCTGTCAGTCAGAAATGGACTCGATACTGCTCCGGTTATAACATCTGGAGTATCTGGAGTATCCATCTGCCCACATCCCTATTGCTGGAGGCTAATAGCAGACCAGTACCAGCCATGCTGTCTCCCCCACAGCTGGAAGCAAAGTCAGTTCCATGCAAATCCTTTATTTGAGAGGACGAAGTAATAGCATGTCCTAGAATAGCATCTTCAAAGATTAACAGTGTGTTCCCATTAACAATTCCTCTTTTTTGTTGTTTCTGTTTTTGTTTGCTGTTTGTTTTCTATTAAGCTTTGTTTTCTATTAAGATTTAACTCATAGCTTGGAATTTGGCACCTACAGTTCTATGTATGAAATGAGTTACAGATAAAAGTGACAGCATTTAGTTGTACAAATATGTGCTGCACTGTAGCAATCAGGTGATTAGGACCTAAATGAAGTAGTTGTGCTTACAATTAATTACCGCCTTGATTGATCCCAGTCAGCACTGAGAGGAAACTCTTTATAAAAGTCTCAATGTAGTAGCAGTCTAATAATAGGGTATTGGTCAAAAACAGCAGTGAGAGTAAATAAGTGGCCTAACTGATAGGAAAGAGAATAAGGGAGAAAACAAGTTACTTTATATTTTATACATGCTTTTGAGAGCTAATGGATAATATACACTACAGTTTTAGTGAGAACAAGTGATAATTAAAAGGAAAACTTTTAATACAAAATGTCAACACAATCATTGCATACTTCTATTGCATGGTTCAGTGGAGTATGAAAAGACATATTGCATCTTTCTCTGTAGGAAGTTTGTCGGTTGTATGTGATTTTTATTCATCCTTAACCATCACCGAGTACCTCACAGGAGTATTGTGGCTGGGTCTAGGCAGCTGTGCTGTACATCTCAAACTAGTTTTCAGTTTTCAAACAATGCTGAATTTGCAGTGATCCCATGCAGCTTATCATGCTTTCATCCCATCAACATGAAAAGATATTTTCTAGTTCTAACAGGCTGGATTTAGTATTGCAGTGGACTCATCAGTTAGGTCTAAAATTCCTCTCTCTGTTGCCTTTGCCAAAAAAAACAGGAAAAAATGTTTCCATGGCTGTTCTGCCTCATCAGATTTCCTGAGCATTCCAAGCACATAAATATGACAATGTTTTGACTGTATTTATATAAAATGATTTTTTTTTTTTTTTCGCTCATACATTCTTCACTACATGTATTAGGTTATCTTTATACTGTTTTCTGTGGGCTTTTTGGTAATGTTCTGATACTACAGTACCTACCCAGCTGGAGCAGTGCTCCTGAAATTTATGGAGACAACAGGCTTCCATCTTCTCTGTGGATTTATATGCCAGCGTAGCACAAATGAGCACTCAGGTGCTGGTTATTAGCATTCTTCTTTGCTAGGCAGAAAAAAAAAATAATCAAAGAATTGTTGAGTGATGTAAACCTGGTGAGAGGATGAGAAACCGGCAGGTCTCTAAAATCTTCTGGTACAGAGCTGAGATTCTGGATCATGAATACCTCTGCATTGCAGTCATAGGAGAGAAAAAGCAGGTAGGAAAGATCATTGTGTTGATCTGCTTTTAAAGTGAAGTGGATGAAATAATCTGTTTAAATGCAAGTAGTTTTCAGGCGGCTGAGCATGCAATGAGAAGGTTTTGCTCAGAGTTTAAATTTGGCTGCTTTGTACAGTTATGGGTCATCATAGAGTATGTTAGGACTTGTATGCTTCCCAGCAGCTAGTGGTCATGTTTTAGTATCAGTTCTTTAAATGAAGTAGGCTTCTTGGTCAAAAATATATGAAGAATTTTTTCAGGATAGACAGATGGTTAAGCTGTCCACATAGATATAGTCAATATATTTGATATTTACTTTGTCAGTTCTGTGGTTTTTACTTCTGTTTAGAAAGCCTCCATGTAGTACTACACTGTTGGATAGAGCAAGCTGTTGCTTTAGTTCCTTCTCATTGATTTAGTAAGAATAATTGGTCCTGGTCCACTCAAATAATAATTTCACAATCTATATAGATAGAAAGTGTTTTTTTCTGTGGTTAGTGACTCAAGGTTTTATCCCTCTTTTGACCTTGTTAGAATCCTTATTTTCATCTGATTAGAAGCTGTATCACATTTTGTTTCAGCATATTAGTATAACCAGATTACAACCAGGACTTAAACTTTAGAGAAATTGTTGTCCCGGAGAATGTTTTTTCATGGTATTAAAAACCAGTAGTCATTGGGAATGTGAAAGGCATCAATAATTTCAGTATAATATTTTTAATGACGTTTACTAGTTGCTAAAGCACTTCATTTGTAAACATCTTTTGTTTGGTTTGGTTGGAAATACAATCACAAATGTCAAACTATTTTGAAAAAAGGAGTCGCAGAGCTTGTAGGGTCAGCAGGAGTGTCTGCCCCATACATTAACATGAGTATCCATTGCATATTCCGTAATCACAAAACATGAAAACATAACATACAAATCACTTATATTTCAGGTTAACATTGAATCCTACATTCCGTTGCATCTTGATTGTAAACAGTATTATATAATAATATATACATATACATGTAAGTGGTATGTTAGGCTTCACCTTGTATCTTAGAGCTGGCTTCTCATTTTATGCGGGTGTTAAAGTTGTTGTGCTGGTACTCTGAGTGTAGAGCTTCTCTGCATTTAACTTCCAATGGATTTTCTATATATCTCATAAAACCAGTGTTAGCATATTTATTTATGAAACAAGAGTTGGAAGATTGATTTTATATATACATGTATGTATATGTGTACACACACTAGATTACTAACCGCCTAGAATCATATTCTTGTAACTTTCATGCCACAAAGAGATTGAAAAGTTTGATAGATGATGGATAACTCCTCTCATCCACAATATATGCACAACATGAATAATTGGTATTGTTTTACAAGAGCATTTTCCCAGGAACATAACATTCTGGAATAATACATGGATTGTTTCATGAACAAATGGAATGTATTGTATCTGAAAGCTAAACTATGATCTAACACAACTGAGGAAATTCAGGAGATGTATCTTTGTTTTATTTTCCTTTTGTAAAGAAAAACAATTTTTAATTTCTCTTCCTGAAAAGGTAGAGAGTGCCTGCAGATGAGCCTGTGGAGATAGAGCTTGCCTGAAGAGCAGCTGGGGTGGCAGCCTCAAGAAGGCTTTTGTAGCTGGGTGGACTGATGCTGATTGTGCACCCATCTGAAGCTGACTTGGAGATTTTGCTGCCCTGTCCTAAGGCCTGTGGAACAAAATCCTGTCTTCCTGCATCTCTGTTGTAATGAGTTTTTCTTAAGGGTTAAAACTTCTCTCAGCTATTGTGAGTGCATTTTTGTCCTATTGGAAGTGCTTCATTTATCTTATTAGACGCACTGTGGTATGCAGCCCCTCAGAATCTAGTAGCTTCTGAATCTTTTACTTTCGCTTGGAATAAGTGTTCTTAGCAGAACCAATGGGAAAAATCCACACGAGTACAGTGTGATGGAAAGACGTACTATGGAATGTAGCCATTTCAAATAAAAGTCTGGAAGGTGCCACTGAAGGAGCAGCACAGAAGTTACCTTCTTCAGATGTTAGCAGGCAGCAATCTTAAACAGCCATTCTGGGAGGTGCCTGAGCAAAACAGGAGCAGGAGACAGAGAGGGGCTGGGGATGTGAATTGGAATAAGCAACAGAGGAACAGCTGCATTGGAAAGTAGCAGGAAAGAGGAAAAATTTGTCCTAGGAGAAGTAGTGACCTTGGTGGAACCCCGTAATCTCTGCAGCCAGCAAGGCCCATGAGTGCTGGAAGGCAACTGTGAGGCAAAGAACATAGACAATAGTGATATATCCCTAAAGAAACCTTCTTTTTTGTTGTTGGAGTTTAAAGCTATATGGTAGAAAAAGTATAAATTAATGTCAAATTAAGCCCCAATGTTTATGTTAAATTCAAATGGTGTTTTAGTACTGCTCAGTATAACATGCTTTGGTATAATACAAAAGAAAAAGGAGGAGCGATCTTCACTGAAGGAGAGAGAATTCATTTCTTGAGGAAGAGAACTCAAATATTGTCAGAAACCACATCCTTATACCTGCTAATACATCATGAGAATTTTTTGAGTAATTTCCTGGCAAGTGTATTTTGCTTTAATATGGCTATTAAACTCTAAGTGCTTTCCACAATCAACTGATTGTTGAATATTCAGAAAACATTACGCTAAATCCAAATTGCATGTTTACTCAGACACGGCAGGACTTGATTCATCAATGTTTCATAGATACATATGCATTTTTGTTGTTTTAAAAGAGCTCTGGAAGTACCTAGAGGACTCTCTTCTGCCAACAAGGAATTATGTAATAATGGCATTGGACTGGATCCTTTGGTATAGATTTTATTGGAAAAAGCTTAATCTGAAAACAGACTGTCTCACTGATTTGCTTTGCTCTATAAAGTATATGCATTATAGTGTGAGCATCAAAGCACAGCTTGGCGAGGAAGCCCTCCTGCAGTGCAAGGCATTGCATTTACCTAGCACTGCAGTAGCTGCCACAGGGGGTATCTGCACATCCCCGAGGTGCAGGGCAGCATCTCTTTCTAAGCATATTGGCCACTTAGCCAGCCATGGACAATTGGGTGCTCTTTTCCACAGTCTATGACCCATTTTGCTGTGTTGTATGAGACTCTGCTGTCTATCCTGCCAGATGTCCCGTGCTCCACTCCGTTGTTAGTGGGGTTAATCTCTGTTTGCAAAGCTCCAAGTACAGAGAGACCATAGCAAATTCAAACATGAGACCAAAGCATTCACCAAGACTCGAATGTGCCATTTTGTATATTAGCCACACACTGCTTACATTTATTTTTTTTTTATTTTATATTTTTGTACTGCAGTGAAGGTATAAGGTAAATGCCATGTCGAGCCAGAGTCTAGTTGTTCTTTCAATCATGATGTCAATTTGGACCTTTGAAAAAAGGAAAAAAAAAAAGTGAGAGGAGACAAAAGAAACAAAACATAAATAGCAAGCTCTCACAGGCTGAACTCTTTACTTGAGATACCTGATTATTAGCAGCTTTTCAATGAAATTGTAACTTCCTACAGACTTCCTGCTTTCTTTTCTTGCATTTTTCTGAAAGTGTCTTGTTATTCTATTGATGTGCTATGAGCAATTCTACAGGGGAAGGTGATAAAACACACTGCTCCCTGTATCAAAATGTATGTTGCTTTAATATTTTGGAGTGTATGTGCTTCAGTGTTCCTAAATTATGATTTGTCTGGGTTATCACAGTCTTCAAATAACTGCAGTAAAAACCATCAGCAGTAACAAACAGAACATTGCAGTTCATTCTTTTATTCAACATTTTCTTTTGATTTATTCCATCTTTTGCAATAGCAAATCCCTTGGCTGCCAACAAGTATCTCCTGGCTTTTATGGAAAAAAGCGTACATCCCATTTCTTTGTTAATGCAAGCTGCTTGCACATGTTTCCATTTTACTTTGCAAAAATGTGGCACTTAGCTCATGATATTTCCTAGTTAATTTGTATATAATATTTACCCGTGCATGAAAGATGCTATGTGCAACACACCTTTTCTAATACACGTAACAGTAAATATTTGGCTTCTGTGTCCATATGCAAAAATTGCTTGATGATACAATATCAGAGCATAGGAAAGGTTTATAATCATTGAAGAGCTCAGGCTAACTGGGGAAATGTGTGTGCACATGTCAGTGGAAACTTCTGCCAGAGCCATCTGCGTCGTGTTTGAATTTATTGATGTTTGTGGCAAGTTTGGGATCTTTAATGTTATTAATCTATGCCTACGTATGTTGTTAATTGAGTTTCCAGTTAGGTTTAAATTTATCCGATGCCTTTCTTGGGAAATGTGGTTCTCCCTGACGATGAAAGCCCAGCCTGTGCCTAATGGGTCAATATGTCAGCATGACATAAACGCCTTTTAGCTGGGCAGAGGTTGTGCTGCTGCCACAGCTGTAACACTCCAGCACAGAGAAGGAGAAGCCCTCCCAAGCCTGGAACAACCAGACTGTGTCTGTGCTGTCACCGTAAGCTCCTCCAACTTAGTCGTTCTTTGGGCACGGCGTGGGCTCACACCCAGGAGCTCTAGCATGGAATGGTTCAGGGCTGGCATGGGGTCTGTTTCCAGAGGGTGAAAGGCAACCCAGTTTGAAGAAAGGGCAGGATTTTGCTGTGCTCTTGTTGGCAGTGGGGCAGAAATAAATGTTGTAGCTCCCTGTGGGGAGGCTGGGAGAGAGGCAGCAATGGCAGGGGGAGGTAGCAAGGAGCAGAGGGGAGTTTGAAATATTCCATTGTGAAACCTGCTGTCCCCACTCTGAGCGGGATCAGCTGAGCAATTTGGGCCATGACTCGAATCTGCAAAACCTGTATTGAAGGGGTGGCATAGAAGGTGCAGAGGTTTTTCTTGCCTCCATTTCAGGGTAAGTACCTATTTCATCTCTGTGCAGGGAGCACTTCCAGGAGGTCTTTATAGATGTGTATAACCTTGTCCCTTTCCTGCTGACTTTTTAACTTGTGGAAGCTGTTAAAAAACCACACTGTCATCTCTCTTCTGCTACTGTGCTTAAACATTGTATTATCTTTCATTGTAGCCTGGACTGAACAGTGATTGAATGTCATCTAGCGCTTATTAATATGAATGTTGTCATTTTTCATCTCAGTCATCACTGTCACTTTGTCATTTGCGTTTGTGTTATATTGGATCACGGTGTTGCTAGCTTTCTATCCTCCATCTCATGTGTGGATGCATCAATTAAGTTAACACACCTGAGGACTAGTTCTAAGGAAAAAAAAGATGCATGTCTTAAAAACTACATTCACTGTATGTGCACAATTTTGCAAGTGGTACACATTTTTTAGGGAAGAAGAGTGTCTGTTTTATCTTAGACCATAGTGTACACTGTATTTCTGTTCCCCTTTATGTTCTATAAGAGAATAAAAGCTCCACAGTGTCATTGCATGAGCAACAAAAAGCCTTTGGTCTTCCCATTTAATTGGGTTATTTTAGTGTAGTCAGGAGAATATGGTATTTCTGAAACATCATATTTAAATTGTTACTCCTATCTTCAGAAAGCTAAAGGGAGATACTAATAACAAAAACAATCTTATGTTATCTAGAATGAAAGTAAATTAGGTTCACAAAACCCAGGGATTTTATTCCATGGCTGAAGTAAACTGGAATGTCTGTTTGAATAATAAAGAGAGCTGGAGAGAGAAAGAAAAATCACTGAGAAAAATAAATATTAAGACCAAAAAAAAAAAAAAAAAAAAGCACAATCTAATATTGATGGTTTGCATATAATTTGCCATACCAGCAGATGTTATTTTTAGAATGGAGACACCCTGACTTTAGTTGAAATAGGTTTTTTTTAGAACATAGTTCATTTCAGGGAAAACTTCAATTGTTTGAGTATATGGCAGCTGAATACTAGATATATATTAAGCAAGGAATAACCAGTAGTATATTATAGATACTCTTTTACTGCCTGCACAGTGATACCTGTACAGAGTATGCACATGCTTTATATTATCATGAACTACTCTCCTGGGATACTACCATATTTACATTTAGAGGGAAGGAGCCTAATCTGACTGCTTGCTCTGCTCTCCGGCTTGCTCAGATGCTCCAAAGACAACCTGACCCATCAACATATGTTGCAGGGTGTCGCATTAAGGGGTGTAGCTGATTAACCGTTACGGGCCCGGTCGGATTCAGAGTACTGAACCAGTCGGACATTCACCAAAAACACGTTAAATGTCTGGGGGTCCCATCAGACATTCACCATCAACGCATTAACGGTCTGGGGGTCCATTCAGACATTCACCAAAAACGCATTAACCGTCTGGGTGTCTGGTTGGATTCAGAACACTGAACTATCACGGATAACCACCCTCACCCTAGTTGCACTTAATGAGAGCTATCACAATGCAATCAAGTATGGTTTATTACAGCAACAGATAATCAGGTTCTTTTGGATTGCCGGCGATAGTGACTGTCTGCAAAAGCAAGCTAGTATGCATGAAATACACAGGTGTTATAGGTGTTACAGGTGCGCAGCCTAGAAATAAACGCATTAAAAGGATCAAAGACTCTATAGAGATTTATAAGCAAGTATTCAGATCTCACCCAAAGGCGTCCCAATGGGGGGGGGGAAGAGAGGCTCAGCCCGTTGACTGATCCCAGGAGTCAGGAGGTCCTAAGGATGTTGTATTTCCTCGGGATGGTATCTTCCCTAACATCCCCTCTCTCTTGGGCTAATTTATATTATTTTCTATCTTTTAGGTGGAGCTTGAGTGGCTCTAGTCAAGCATATCTTAGTTATGATTGGTGTAAAGTTTTCCCGTCTCCGTTTAAAGTAATAGGCTCCAAGAAATTCAGAGCACATGCTCGGTGAGGGGTGGTTGCACCTTGGAGGCGGGTAGCTTTTGGGATGGAGGTGTGTTTTGGTATTATAATGATATTATAATGAGCAAAAAGTACACTAGGGTACAGCATTTGCAAAACATGACAGGTCTTTGGCTCAGGGTGGCAAAAAGTGCAGCTTTGTGCACAAGAACAATCGAGGCCCCACCTGATTACAGAGCCTCCACTCCACTCCACGCTCCGTGCTGTTCCTTAGAGCTAGCACACCAAGTTTCCCCAGCGCGATAGCATCTAAGGTTAGGAGCCTAGGGAACGCTCAGGTAATGCAGTTATGCCCTACCCTGAAAGCCTCTTCAATGCTGTACCTTTTCCTTAAAAGTGTGAATGTTAGTTTTATTTTCCTAGTTACTTCAGGCAATTACACCACACAGGGAAACCAAATTGCTGAGGTCTTAATTAAAGAGAAGACATTAGTTTATTAATTAGGTAGAATACAGGAAGAGCTTTCCTGTGGTTCAGAGAAGAGTCATTGACCTCTTTAGGAGTTTCAAAAGTGAATTTGTCCAGAGGAAACGACCCCATTCCTTTGGTGGAAGAGTTGGGTTGTAATGCCAGAGTGCTGTGTCTAGCAAAGAACCACCAGAACATTCGAACCAAGGTAGAGCTGGTGTATGGTACCTGAGCCAAGAACGAAACATCGCTACTCAAGCAATCTGGTAATGCGGTTTTCCCAAGTAATGGCAGATCCAGGAATGCTGTTCTTAAAAATTCAGTATTAATATTGCAGATCTGAAGCATCTTATAAAAGGGAATATGAATCTGAAAAATCATCTAACCTATACGTAAGTGGTGAGTTGTATAAATATTTTGCATGTATTAATATTTTTAGACATTTTGGATTATGTGTATTGGGTTTGAGGTTTTTTTCCACCATCATCACTTGTAAGTTTTGTGAATGTCTCTCTTGGGGAATGAAAGCTTGAAGAAATGCTGATAGCAGGGGAATCTGCTGGAATGTTCATTTCCATTCTCTCCCCAGAACTACCTTACAGTAATCCGTGTTAATTCTGCCGGGGAAAATTACTTTTTTTTTTTTTTTTTCCTTTTTCCTCTTCTTTTTAATTCAGATGAAACTACTAGAACATTTTCTTCATTTTTGTCAGACAGGAATGAGCTGTTTGCTGCCTTTGAGTAAACGATCATGCTTTTAGCATCTTCAAAACTATCTTCCCATAATTTAATTAAAATTCAGCCTTATTGCTAAATCACCTGAATTTTATTGCTCTGCTTCTGCAATTTGCTGTTTTGTTTACTAAATGCAATAAAGCAGTAGAAATTCGTTACAATATCCCATAAATAATCAAGTAAAGTGTGAAATACAGTAGTAAAAATTATCAATAGAAAAATAATGAAATTATCATGACTAGCATAGTTTTAAGTATCTAAATGTCTTTTGAAATTAAGCATCTGTATAGCTTGATGAAGCTTTGAAAGCACAATTATATGTGCATTTATTTATATGTACTTATGTATATACCTATTGCATGTAAGTATGTATTACAAATTCCAGAGAAAAGGGATAATAAGAGATTTAAAAAAAATAACATCATCTGATCTAATTTAGTGACCAGGAAGTGGAGGTATGTGTCTGTTTTCTTCAGTGTTGCCACTGATTTCATTGGCATCTTGAGATTATTAAATTCATTTTTATTTTTTAAATCTAACTGTGGGCATGGAAGTATGTAGTGTGAAATTTCTCTTATTATCACTATTATTTTTTTAATGGCATGTAAAAAATCACATTGAGCATTGTGAATGTCCTGGCTATGTCAATCAAGGCTTTGATCAGAGTTTACAGCATGACAGCAGCTAATCCATGAAACCTGAACTGAGGGGTAAATTCTGTAGTGCCCATCAAGGTGTGTACTTGGAAGAATTCTCTTTTTCAAGCATTCTCTGACTTCTAGTGAAAGAAATACAGTGCAGCCCTATTGTAGTTCATTTTAAGAATCAGTTTAAGAATCAGTCACATCAGAGATGTGATTACTGGTTGTTTTTTTGCTTTAATCTAACTGAAAAAGGATGAAAGGATGTTGTTATGGGCCAGGATTCACATGATGTTGTGCAACTATAGCTGAGCCACAGTATGTAGCCATGATAATTTTAATAACTCTACCATGTCTGATTGCAACACCTGTAAGGCCAGTAATGTAATTTTGATACGCATAAGTGTTTTCTTCAGGTGAATTTACCTCATAAAAAGGAGTAAGACCATTACTGATCACATGCAAGAAGGAACTAGAACCAAAATTACCCTTGCAAGTCTGTTGGGTGCATACAGGGCCACAAGGGGATTTTGCACCATTTCCGGAATCTACTGAGAAGCCAAGTGTAGATAACTTGCATAAATTATGAGTAATGAGTGAGCACTTTTTAGCTCTCATTTGGTGCAAGTTTAACTTAAGAAGCAGTGAGAAGGTGGCAGCAGCTCAGCTACAGCTTCAGGAAAAGCAACAAATACGGCAAGGAGCTAAACCCAAAGTCTTGAGAATTTTTCCAGTTATTTTAAGTAAGGCCAAAAAAGTTATTTGGGACTTACTTCTTAATTATAATACTACTTAAGCCTTCCTAGAAATCCTTAAAATGGAAGTGTTGAGATTTTCCCTTAAAAAAAAAAAAAAAAAAAAAAAAAAAAGGTAAATATTGCACTATTTGGAGAAATGGAGAAATTGGAGGTTTACAGGTAAAACTGCATTAAATATGCTGAATTGTGTGTACTATTTGTTTCAAGGGAAAGCAAGGCTAGATAAGGCAAAATGATGATTAATTTGCTTTGTGATGGCATTTTTCACCTTAGCTCTGCAGTCAATGTCTTCACAGCTGGAACTAAAAAACAAACAAACAAACCCCATCACAGGACAAAACAAAATCATTCCAGAACTTCTGTGCTAAGTGGAGCTAACTGCATCTTCCAAGCTTCTGGTGCTTTTCCCCCCAGCCTCCCCCCCATCCTTCTCCTTGAGCCTTGGGTCACCTCACTGGCTGCAGTGAGGTGATCCACAGACTATAGACCATCTATCTGAGGATTTAGGACTTAAAATGTGTGAGGGTTTTGTGTTGCTTTTTGTTGGTGGTGTTGTTTTTTTTTTGTCTGCTTTGGTTTTAATAATTCCACCTTTCTGTCTATAGCAAGCCAATGTTTAACTGTTTTATCTGTAGTAATGATGTATGTTGAATGGGAGATTAGATGTTACCTGCTGGTAATGGCTTCTGCTTTTTCTACAAACTACATATTCTCGTTTATCCACCTTGTTAAAACAGAAATAGATGCACCTAGTATGCATTTTGTCAATTTTCTCAACCAGCTAATCAGGACAGTCAGTGATGCTTCCTAAAGAGTACAAAATCCTTAAAGTACATGAGAACATGCTTAAATACTCTCAGTTGATTTTAGGTTCAGGAGATAGACAAACACCTGTGTTGTGTGAGCTTATCATGGTCATTTGTTGAGGAAAAGGAAGTTAGGAAGCTGCAGAGCCTTAAAATTAATGCTCTTTTGGGCAGGGGAGCAAACTGTCTGCTGAAATACATTAAGACAATTTTCTTTCATTTCCTCTGGGATATGTATCAAACCTAATAAATGGTAATTTAGAAATCCCAGATGGATTAAACTTGCCTTGGGGAGAAAAATTGGTTGTTTTAACTTTCAGAGAAACATAAGCAGGAAAGTATTACTTATTCTTATTGATATGAATTCTGTATTCTTACTTTGTATAAAGTTCTTGCTGTGGTTTTGGCTTAGATTTTAATTCAGGGTAGCCTAAGCATAAGTTCATTCAAGAGAGATGATGCTTTATGTAAAGAATTTAGCAGTACTGTTACACACACACACATATATATAATCAATTTCATTTAGATATTTTCTTTTTAGTATGAAAAACCAAAGGAATTTTGAGTTAATTAAAACTCAATGGCAAATATTTTATTAGAATTACATTTGCATGGAAATGCCTCCCAATAAAGCCCATGCAAGTGACATTTTAAGTGTCACGAAGTAAAATGTTAGTTCTCTGGTGTTGGAACTGGTCTGCCCAAGTGAGCGAGTGGAGAAAACTGTATGGTACCAATACTCTGATACTGATGGATCACCTGCAGTGAGTTGGCAGAGTTGTGCTGATTGTGCACGTATAAGCTGGTAGGCCAAGTTCAAGTTCCTTGGTTCAACCTGCTCAAAAGGTGGTATGTGTGTCCCCATCAGGCCTCTTTTCCAATCTACACATGGTAGACAGCATGTCAGCAGCAAGGGATGCTCTTGCTGCGTGGGAGCTCTCAGCAGCCATATAGATAAAAGTGTAGATTTATTTTTGGACAACTAGAAGTGAACAGTAAGATTGTAGCATATGCTTAAAAGTGAAGAGTTTAGGAAAAGGTTACGCTAGTAAAATTTGGCAAATGCTAAATTACTTTAATGGAACAGGGTTCTGGCATGTTACTTTAATCAGAATATTTCAAAAGCAAACATGACTGTTTGTGCATTAGGATTGTTTAGTAGCAGAGACCTAAGGCAAAACAAAGAAATACAGTCACTAAACTTGAATTTGAGAAAACTTGATGTTTTTGAAAGGACTAAGGTCATCCCTGGCAGCTATGGCTCCACATTGATGACAATGTTATTGAATTCTTCAGGATCTTTTGTTAAAGGAAAAGAGATTTTCCAACAGAACTGTCCAAGTTTGCTGTGCAGAGTTTCCTTCAAGGTGAAAGATATTACATAAGTCTCTTTTCTTCTAATCCTGGTATTCAGTGTTATAGTTTGAAGCATTAAGAGCTGCTAAGATGGCTGGTGAGAGAAATCACCATATTGGGACATAGTGTCCCAATAACTTGGCAGTTTTATTACACAGTGGTTACAGTAACCTTTAAGCACCTGAGAAAAGACTGATGTACGCTGTACTGCATGTCTCAATCATACACTTGGTAATATGGGTCCCTTTCCACATATCCAGTTCTCCCTTCTTATTTAATTGAGCTATTAACATTTTAGAAACCATTAGAGCATGACAGGTCTTGCACTTCTGGCTGCAGATAGGGTTGTGTATATCTGAATGAAATGTTTCTTTCACAAAAACTTCCCTAAAAACATGCCTTCTTATGGATTCGCATGTGTGGATCTGTGAGCTATTTTCTCATTTTGTAATGGGGTAGAGAAACTCATCCATACCTCTGCCAAGCACATACCTAGTTGGGTTGCAGTTGGGTTTGTTCATATTTACAACATTTGGCTTGTTATTGAATAGCTTGCAGAATGTTAATCCATAAATGGAAATATTGTTGCTTGAACTTGTTGAGGCAAGAAAAATCTGAATAAACCTCTTCTGAGCTTAGTAAGAGCTATGCTGGGGTTTGAGCTTAACACCCCAGACTCCTAGAAGAACCCTATTCTAAAATAGATTTGATTTTTATTTTTTTTTTAAAGGTACTTATATTATCTCAGGAATTCATGATTTACATAACCTTGATTTTAAATGCCAGTCTTTGTACAATAGGTCAAATACCAAGGAAATCTGCTGTGAATTTCAGGTTATCTGAAAGACATTTCAAAAGAAATAGTCTATCCATCTCAGTGGTTGGGGTCTTAGCTAAAGGAAGACAAATCAGTTTAAGTAAAACAAGATATTTTTAAAGAAATGAGCTGTTCCATTCAGCTGTGTATTCTTCAAATCACCCAAGGCCCTGTCAGGGTGTAAGAATATTCCACACCTCAGTCTTGGTGTTAGGGGCTTGGCACACGTACAAAGGATGCACTTGGTGTAGCCAGCAGGCACACTGTCTTTCTTACTTTGTCCCTTCTAAATCATCATCTCCTAGGAAGTATTCTCAGTGTATTTTTTTTCCATTTGTTTGAGTGCTTTATTTTTCTTGCAATTCCAAAAAATAAAAGCTACATAACAGAGCCTTTCTATTCCCATGATTCTGGTGGAATATTTTCTCTATACATGAACAACATAGTGGAAACTCAAAAATGTTGGATGTACATAAACACATTCTTCCCATTCAAAATCAAACAGTAGTTGTCAAATCACAGACTTCTTGTATAACGTCAAGAGAACAAGAAAGGTGAAGGATTCTCCATGGGATGTTTTCTTACAACATTGAATGCTTGGTGTGATTTCCTAAAAAATGAAATTGAAATTCCTTAGAGGAAATGTTAGGGCTCTTATGTATGAATGTTTAATTTTGTGTAATTTTACTTTCTCTGGGATAGAATTTGCTTCAGCAGAGAAAGAAGTCCTTTTTATTAAATGAATGAACTGACAAAAAAAGGCAAGAAACTTAAACACAAAGGAACCTAATGTTGAAAATTGAGAGAAACCTGAAAGTAACAATCTTATTTCATACAACTGCAATCAGTTTGTGTTCTGTGAATGTTTTTTCTCGTAGTGCAACTTGATTAAATCAGCAAGGAGTAGTGGGCTGTAGGTATGTAAGGGATGTAAGTGCAGGGGAAAAAAAGCATTGGAGAGAAAGTAAGAAAACTTGCTTGATTGTACAGCTGTCTTCTATTTCATGATTCTCCTGAGTGCACTTAGGAAAAAATGAAGATTTGCATTACGGGGAAGGAAGTATACGTTTTCTGCTTTGTCACTTCTCAGATTAAAAGACTGGTATATTTCCGATCCTTATCTGATGTGACCTTTTCCCTCATTAGTTATTTGTACTTTCAAAAATCAAATCCATAGCGCATAGTTAGAATGTTGAAAAAAGAATATGAAAGAGATTACAGTTAGGAAATCAGGTAATGCTCATACCCAAATGCTCTAAAATAATAAAATACCTAAATGCTCTAAATCTCTTCTCTCTATTGGAAGAGCTGTAAACATTTTGGCAAATATTGGCAAGTTCAAACAAAAATTAACAGATATTTATAAAAACCTGAGTTCAAGATTTCAAACACTGAGCAGCAGGAGACATCTATAGTTTATTTTTTAAATATGGAAAGCTATAGCTAACATTTTAAACATGTATAATATTTAATCAGTCTTGAAAAATGCACTTTGTTGAAAATATGAAGTAATTTATTGTAATAAAATACTTAATTTAAAAGAATGTTTCTCACTAGTTCATGAAATAAATTTATAAACTTTTAATTCATTATTTTTTAATGATTTTTAGGCTATTTTTCTTTTTTATAGCGATACCTAACTTTTGCATAAAGTATGATCTCTCCTCTTCATACTTGCTTCATACTTGTTTTACAGTGCATTTAAATCTAAGTAAGACTCTGTTGTGCATGTGTTGTACTGTGTTACTGTATTAGATAATCAGGCAGTTGCAAATAATGCAGGTGGATACAGAAAAGATAAAACTAGTGTCACAACACACGAAGAAGGGTCAGGAAATCAGGTCAGCATGACATAAAGTGTCACTATGTCCTATGTTTAATAACTCCTTTTATTTCTAGCAACATTTTCGAGGGAATGTGTGAAGATTGAAACAGAAATGTAATGCTAGCCAAAAAGGATAGTACAAAATGATTAATTTTACACACCCACAAAGGAAAAACCCTAGGAGCACAAAAATATGAACAGGATTATTCCCTATCTTCAGGGTGCAAGGACCTGCACTAGTTCAAGATAATAAATCTCTGTTTGGAGGGGAAGAAAGAGCATATTCCCCGCTAACACCTTTCATTTTGAAGATTTAGCCTTCTTGATGACTCTATTATTCAAAATATATTCTTTGTAATTATACTTCAGGTTTATCACGGATTAAACAAACCAACCTGTCTTAACCTAAAAGTGATCATTAGAATTGTATGTACAAATGCTCAGAAAATGAGTAAGAATGCTGTAAACTTCTCGTATCTTTATCAGAAAACTTTGCCCTTTTGTAGAAATTAAGCACAAATTTTGATTTAAATTTCAGCAGTGTTACTGGAAACAGTAATTTTATGCACATACTTGATTAGTTGCATGCTTCCCTGAAGAATCAAAGCAGATTTCCAATGAAAAGGCAGAGCAGAATTACGTGATCAACCCTCATGAGGAACCTAAACCAAAACAATGTTACAGCAAACTATTTTTTGCTCTCCTTACTTTCATATTGAACAGTTCCTCGTAGGAAAGGTAATTTTGTTGAGTATAGATAGAAAAAATTAGTCCTTCCAAAATAAATGGGCCCTTCCACCTAGTATGACTCTGAGTACACAAATACACAAAAGACAATTTATTACACTTACTCAGAGAAGTTGACGTGAGAAGGGGATTAAAGTCAGGAACTTTTGGATATTTTTTCACTTCCTGTGGATTGAAGCAATTAGTAAATATGTTACTATCAGCAAATAGTTTCCATCATTATTTCCCATATGTATCTCTTCCAATTGTACAAGTTCTTTCAATGATAAATCAAAATAAATCTTTTTTTCCTCATTTGGAATAAAGAAAAAAAAAAAGTGTACTACTGTTTTTAGTATGAGCAGTCTCATTCTTCATGAAAGCTAGAAGTTGTTTATATCATAATGTTTTGATAAAGTAATCAGGGTTATTTTGGGTCCTGTGGGATAAACCCAAGTGCTTCTTCTTTACCAGTGGAGCAAAATTCCTTTATAGCAATCTTTGAGTTTCCATTTAGAGAGGTGGTCTGTTCTATCTGGTGTGTTTACTCTGATGTGGAGGACTGTCTGGCTATACAAAGAACAGCATAAATATACAGCAGAGTGCCCTGAAAGATGTGCATTTAAGTTATCTTTTATTTTAATTATTTTTATTACTAGGACCTTCTCACGATAAAATTACTGCTACGTTTTACATGGAGCTATCTGTTAGTTAATACGGACTCTTAGTGTCCAGAAGTTTGGCTCAGATGAAAATTGGTGCTGTTGTCCTACAAACTTTATATACAGTAAAATGCATTCCCTGCAAGTTGCTTGGGAACATCTGGTTTAAAAAATAAGCACATGTATGTGCACTGTATCTTACTAGACATTTTGTCTGAATAATTAGCGACAGTGGTCAAATGATTTTTTTTATGGTTACAGAAATGCTCTGTAGTATGTTACCACTGCATGAAGCAAATAATAATGGATTACTGATTCTACTTCATTTCTCTCTCTTTTTTTTTTTCCTATCACTTCCATCCAATTTAATGACCTGTTGTGTGAGGTGCTTATACATGATGCATCTGTGTGTGTACATGTGCATAAATACTGCTTTTCTGAAAATATTTCCTGGTGCCTGGGGGTTGTTTTGTGCTAGCAGTATAGGAAAGGCAAGCCAATATTTGTACCCTTCCGTAGAGAAAGAACTGACACAATGACTCTGAAATAAAAGATGACAGAAGCCAGAAAGTTGTAAATAGAAAATACATATGGTGCATAAATTTTATAGTACACAGTTTGCTCTCAATTTCCTTACTTCCATACACTTCATTCATAAAGAAGTGTTTTCTGTACATTATTAGCTATTTCCTGTGTTACATAGGTGTATGTATTTCATTAAATAGTTCCGTCTTCTGTCTATTCCCAAACCATTTATAAATGGAAGATTTTATGTTCTTTCATGCTAATATAGATTTTCCAACTCCATGTAGAAGTTCATGCAAGAGACCTTGATGACTTCTATGAAATTACCAGTGATCTCCCAGACAATTAGTCACAGTCAAACTTTGACAGGTTTACAGACTAAGTAAAGCTTCGATTAAATGTTTGAGATGTTGATACATGCCTGTGGCTTTTCTCTGAAGAATCCAAATATGACTTTTTGTTAGCAACTAATTTTTCTCTCCTTGGAACTTGAAAATTTACAGCAATAGTTTCTTTTGCTATTTTGGGTGTCTGCCTTGATGCAGTCTATTAACATGGAGTGAGTATAGACATCACTGAAATATAAGGTACAGTGAAAAGGAAAGTGTCTTCCCTTAAAGCCTAGTCCAATTTCTAGCTGGCTTATTCATAAAGGGCAGCAGTTCTGGCTCAACGAAAATGTCTTTGGAAACTTAAATGTAGTGGAAATATTTTAATTTCCAGTGCAGAGATTCTGATAACACATCTCTCTTATGGGAATAATCTGAGCATAAAAAAGCAAGTTTCTACTACTGGAGATTTTTTTCTGTAATTTTGCTGAGAAATTTAGCATAGGAAAAAACAAACAAACAAACAAACAACAACAACAACAACAACAAAAAACTAGAAAAATCTGTGTCTAGGTGTCTAGATAACCCTAGCATTTTATATAAATATAAACATTTTCTTGGAAACGATTCGGGATATAATTGAATGATTGCATGTGTATTAGGGCCTTATGATAAACTACATCACTATTAAATGCTTTGTATCCACAGTGCTCAAAGTTTGCAATCATTTTGTTGATTAATCTTGGAGTGGGTTCTTCTATTACATAGTCATTATTAATCAGATTATAAAGCTGGACTTTTGATGTACCTTTCGTTGTTTATCAGTTTAGAGCTATACTATTGTGAAGATGCATCAATATTTTAATGTAATATCTGGATGACATCTTTCATTTTGTAAATCTCTGTGTTTGCTCTGGAATGTTCTGCTAAGCACTGCAGAAACCTCTCTCATTGGTGGAATGTTTTGTTTTGATGCATATGAGATCTTCTCGATGACAAACAGTCAAGCCTGTATAAGCTAAATTTCAAGTGCAAAAGATGGAATTTCAAGTGTGTTTTTGCTGATACCCTCAATGGTTCTCTAGCATGGCTAATTCATAAAAAAGTCTTGAAATTAAAGCTAGATATTTACCCACCAGCACATGAGAAGAATAATGTATTCCAAATACAAAGGGTTTGTCTGAATGTGTTAATCAACTCTCTATACCTTCCAATTATGCTTATCATCCGTGTTAAAGAATTTTCCCGTATTTATATATTTTTAATTTTGAAGCTGATGCAATATTTAGAATACAATTATGTTTTGGTTTGCTGTGCTCTTCTTGCCAATTTCTTGTGTTTTGAAGTCTCTCGCTGATTGTGTCTCATTTTTCATTACTGATGGCCCCTTCAGACAGGCAGGCTCCGAGCTAATTAGCAAAGCTTTGTTCATGAACGCTTGTTTCCTCCAAAAACTCTGCAGGAAGGAAACTCTTGAACAATAGTACACAATCTGCAGTTTCAGAGGCTATAATGTTAACAGTGATGCACTGCAATGTTTAAACTAAAATCTGCCACTTCAGAAATTATTAATTCATGCTCAGTGATGGGAAGGGTTGTAGTCCAAGGGCTATCTGAATAGGATTGTACACTGCAGCACCTTTTAGAAAAATCTAAAGCTGGCATGAAAGAACAGTGTTGGTTTCTAAACCACCTTTTGAAATCCCGCTGAAATTTTGTGGTTAGACCCTCAAGCTGGGCTACTTTCAGTCAGTATTTGGCCAACTCCAAGGTTTTTCATTTTGCATTGTTCATCTTTTGATTTTGTGTGCTTAATCACTGCTTAAGCCAGTTGGATCTCACAGCGGTGAAAGGCTGCACTCTGACTTTTGTCAGGGTGAAAGTGCATCAGAGTGGCAGTGTGCAGGGTGTGAGGTGAGGGACAGACCTAAGTGAGGCAAGAGGAGGAGCTGAGCTTTCTGTGACATGAGGGGCTACGGGTCATTGCTAGGGGCTTCTGACTAAGGTCATTAATTGGACAGCGTGGGTACCTTTACCTCTCATTACATTCATAGCATCATATTTTTGCTGTTTGAGGCATAGGACTCCTCACTCAGTTACACCACCTAAGCTTAGGAGGACATCACTTCTTTAGGGATAATTTTCAACATTGTGGTCAAGTTTATTGCACACATTCCAGTCTGTACTGCTGCATTAGGGTAGAATCCTTTCCCCCCTCTCCTTCCCCACTTTTTTTCCTGGATAACTTGTAAGGTTTTCATATTAAATTATTAAATTATCAACAATCATTTAATTATGGTGGCCTTCTGCCGAGGAAAGAGTTGACAACACCACTGAAGGTGTGCAACATCCTTCTGGTTGATATTTCTTAATGGTTTGTCTCCTAAGATAGTGCAAGTCCCGTGGGCCTGCTCATGCTATTACCATGTAAAAGAAGGCATGAACTATAACATGAATTCAGTCAAAGTCATTCTGTAAATCATAAATCTTAATGAGTATCCAAACATGGGGGCTGGGGAAGGGGGAAATTAAATATCCCCTGGAGTTACCTAGGTGAGGATTTTGGAAGGGAGTGTACCATTTCACTCACTATGCAGTAGATTGTAGAGTGTTCCTGCTGTTTCAAAGCAAGAAAACCCAGCATATTCATTAAGAACTGGCTTCTGAAAAGATATTTGTCAATCGTTTTGCAGTCAACATTTATTCAAGGAAGTTTCTGCAGATTGCCCTTAAATTTAATGTTGTTTCAAGTGATGGGTAGAAGACACATCTCCCTGACAGAAAGTATAGCCTATTGGTTCCATTAAAATATGAGCTTACATTTTGGTAGCTTGTCATATAGCATAAACTTCTCAAGACATGGTGATGCAATGCACTTTATACTTGTAAATACTTCCCAACAGAGATTAAGATTTCGAGGGGGGATGAATTTGATTCAAATTAACATATGAAATAATGGTTACTAAAATGCAGGTAAAAACTTGTACAAAGAATTAATAATGGACACTGATAACAGAATGGCCATACCATAGCTTAATATTTTATGAAGTTTCATAAAGCATCCTTCAAATCTTGAATCAAAGCTGATAAAAAAGAAAAAATCAATAGTAATGAGCTCATCTGTATGTAAATGAATGCCATTCTATTCCAGGCTACCTGTATTTTATGTTATCCTGCTAGATATCACTAAGTATGGTCGTGAAAATAGGGCTTTTCAGGAAACCCTTAAAAAAAAAAAATCACTTTAAATGCAAAGTCTTTGCCTTGCTTTTAGGTTTTGAGAAGTCCTTCATAAGATTCTATCCGTCTGAAAGTTTCATATACTTGTATTTAAAATAATAATTCAGTACGTTTTCAGAAGCTGACTATCATACTAATGAGGAGATCTAAGACAATTCTAACAATACCAGGAACTCACTGAAAATTTATTTGCATGTTGCAATTCATTTGGAAAAACTGTTAAACTAGAAGGTATGTCTGTGTACCCAGAGATGCAATGTAAGCATGCAAAAGAACACTGCAGCTCTCCTGTGAAGTGAAATGTCTTATACTTGCTCTACTTGGGAAGCATGCTAGTATTGCTTGCAGTCTTTGAGAATGGTAGGTTCTGCTACACTCATATTTGGACAGCAGCATTAAATAGTTGCTGAAATAGGTTAGTGGAATTTATAAAAATAAAACAAAAAAAAAAACCACAAAAACAAAAACAAACAAACAATTCCAAGAAATGAATCAAGCATGAGTGAATATAAACTAACAATCTTCAAGCTTTTTTTTTCACTTTTAGAGGATGCTCATAAAGATGAAACATCTTTAAGTTGTCAAGAAGAGCTGATGGATCTACAGCTCAAGCTCTGTAAGTGTGTTTTCAGTTAAAACATTATTTTCAGGAAACAAACTGGGGTTTGATAATTTATTGCTAAACAGAATAATAGTCTTAAATACTCCTCATTAGTTTTTATTAGAAAAGTAAATTTTCAAGCGTTTGGAGCAATTTTTCACCTTATTGAAGCTTCAATTCAGCTAAACTGCTAAGGACAGCATAAACTTTGAATCAGGAACAAAAATTCACCCATATTCACTAAATTATTTGAGTGTTTCCTACTTTTAATAATACTTGTGTTGTCAAATTAGGGACTAAGTGCACATATATTGGAGATTAGAAGAAGGCATTAACATGAAAACCAGAAAGAAATGTTTTGATTGATAGCTCAGAAGGAAATGCCAAGGATAAATATAAGTACTGTTGATTGCAGTTGATGTGGGCAAGTGGTAATCAGTTGCTAATCTAAACAAACAAGACTCCAGCAGATATTTCAACTCTTCACCTTTCTACTTGTCTTTCAGTTGCCTTTCTCAATCCCATTTACAAGCAAATATCCTACTTGTAATGTTGCTCGTACATTCCTTATCCTGTGGGATAATTAACAAAACATACCTTAAAAAAGGTGGGGAAAGGGGAGAAAAAGTTTATATACAAACAGTGTGGTTATGATTAGAGAAATATCTTCTGTCAACGCAATAGTAAACTATCATTTAGTTTATTTTTATTTTTATTTTTTTTTTCTGAAAGCTAAAGTATGCTGACTTATTTTTCATACTGCTCAAACCTGTGACATATCTACATGAAGAAATTGTGATCTGTGGTCATATGTAGTGCAGTAGCATACACAAAGAGTTTTTTGTTTCTTTTTGTTTCTGGCTCATTATTTATCTTCTCTACGAAGGTTTTGCCGAGGCAGTATTTTGCGCTCCCTGATGTGGTATTAAGTGCCCTAGGTGAAACCATTTCTCTGTCGGTAATTTACCATGGTCAGGGATGGTGCAGTCTTAACCTTCTTCAGGCTGATGAAGGTGATGTAGACTGACTGAAGTGGGTTGGAGAAATCAAGGATCATGGCTTGAGTTGTGATGAAGCCTGTACACCCTAAATTAAGTGATGGGACTGTCCGTTTTTATTAGATTCAGATTACCTGGGGCAGCTTCAAGCTGTTCTGATTAATGTGACAGCCTTCTTATTAGTTGATTGGGTACTAAATATTAAGGGTGCTTTAAAATACATTTATCTTTTTCATCCTTCCCTTTCAGGTTCCTTGAGGATTGCCTTACGCTATCCATATATATTAATAATAAAATCTGAAACATACTGTTCCTGGTTTGTGATGCATTTTTAAGAAATCTTTTTGTCAAGGTGCAAATTACAGAAATTATGATTGTGATTATTATGGCTAGTTTTAATTAGCAAATATTACTTAAATGGTAAAGTAAGGAAAAAAGACTTTTTCCTCTACATGAGACCATGTTAGTGGAAAGCAAGTAGAAAAGTTGAAGAAACTAGAGGAAATTTTAGACAAACATTTAAAAAGTCAAAATTGTCTGTATTAAATATGGGTATTTGCATACTGCATAAAATAATTACATTAATCCAGTTTGAGAGGAGAAATAATATCACATGAACTGAATCTCCAAATGGAATTAACTGTCTTAGTATGAATTTTGAGTAGGTGAACTACAAATTTCCTGCAGTTAAGTTATTAGCTGTAAAGGAAGATGAGATACAAATAATACATCCAAGAAAATCAGAAGCTGCTCATGAATCAGTAGCATGTGGACATGCTACTGAGGCAAAATTTGGAGGAGAAAAAAAAAAAAAAAAAAAAAAAAAACCCCCCCCACACACACAAAAAATGAATACAATACTTAACTAAATTCACAATACACATAGTATATTCAGTAGTACATAGGAGGGTGGACGGAGCATTTTGTGTTCTACCTTATTGTACATCCTGAGAGATACTGATGGAAATTCAATGAAAACCAAGGTAATATGAGCTACAGCAACTATGAGAAGTTTGTAAACCAACCCCAAAAAACCTCACCTCACCTGATTTACACAGCTTTTTAGTAACTTTGAAGTTTAACAAAAAGAAAACCTAAATTTCAGACTAACATGAAGAATTAACAAGAAGCCCTGCTAAAGCTTACATTACTGCATTTGAAAGTCTCTGAAGGCTACTTTGTCAAGGCTAGTTTATAGTCCATATAGTTTGTTAAAAAGCTTTTAGAGTCATCATGGTCGATGGTATCAGTGTGGCTATTGTAAATGTGCAGTAAGTCAACATTAAAGGTCTTATGAAATTTTAATGCCAAAAAATTAAAAGCACAAGTGCTGTAATCAGTTCATAAAACAAAATATTTGAGTCTCTGACCCTGTCCTGCCAAGTGAGGATCAATGAGTGTGATATTGTTCTCTTTTCTTCCTTTCCAGTAGATCTGTGTAGGCCTATTTCTTTGTACCCTACTGCTTTGCATTAGCCCTGCTACTTCTGCATCACAGACATAGAACTAATGCTTAGTCCTAATGTTTTCTTATGATAAGCCCAATGTTGTGTGTAAAACCAGCGGGGGACAGTAGTCAGCTGCATGGTTTTAGTGGGGCATCTTGCTGGTGGTTGCAGAGATGTGCCTTCCTGAACGTTTTTATTGACTTTGTGCTCAAACCTCTGTTTCCTTGCACATTTTGCAGGTGTTTTTGTACTTTTCAGTTTTATGATCAAAAGTGAATGAATTAAATTTAGAGTGACATATGTTTCTTCTGAAGAAAGTCAGTTTCTGAGTTTTCTGTAAAAGTTGACATATTGAGTATGGGCCTGGAGTCAGACTTTTTCTTATTGACTTGACCTCTGGCAGACCAACTTCTGTGATTTTCTTTCTTTTTTTTTTTTCTTTTTTTTTTTTTTTTAAGCTTCTCATATTGTACTTTTTTCCCCCATTGAGTTGTAATCTCTTCTTTGCAGCCTAATACTAACTACTTTTTTTTTTTTTTTCCCAATTTACCTCAGTCTATGTCATTTCTACATCAAATCAGAGTACTTTAAAGTTGATTCTTTTTGTTGATCATCTGTTTGCACCAGCATAATACCCTAGAGTTTGGCACCATGTTTACAAGCTCAAAATCTTTTAAAGTATAGAATAATAATGTAAATCAAAACTGAAGGCAGTTGAATGTGTGGCTATACTTAAAATATACCCTCTTTGCTCAATGCTGAAGTAATGTAATAAGTTTTGAAAAGATGCATGTGTGAGGTGTGGTTTTGTGTTTATTTATTTATTATTTAAATTTGCTTTAAATATTATATATATTTATATATATTACATATAATATATATATTATATATAATTTCATATATTATATATATTATATATATATTTGCTTTATAAAGCAAACGTCAAGACCCCTGCAGCACTGTAACAGAAAACAAATTTTATAGCTTCTTTTAAAACATAGAGGGACAAAATATTCAAAATGTAAACAGGTCATAAACTGCATTGCTTGCATACAAAACACAATCTGTTAAAATGCAAAGTTAACTTCGGAATATAATTAGGTATCTTAAAAAAAATGAATCAGATGTATGGATATATGTGAAAAAAGCTAACATAGAAAGTTGGCTTCCTACCAGTAATTTTTCCATGTCTGGGAGGAATTATTAGGAAACTTTTGAATGCAAAATAATTTGGGAAAAATAAATAAATAAATAAATAAACATGAAAAAAGAGGGCTATTATAATATATGTCATCCTGAAGTAACAGTGGCATGTAACCTTATTAGCTTCGGAGAAGGAAATTACTGTATTCCTGAAGCAGTCACCTGCAATGGAGGCTTTTTATGGTATTACTAAAAGATAATGGCAAGATCAATCTTAGTGGAAATAAAGATTGTAGCTTATAAACAATTATACTTAATTTCAGGAAATGTTTTTGTTTTTTAAAAACACTTTTGAATAATATTTTTGGAAAATAATGTTGGAATGTATTTGGTCTTGTACAGTTCCTTACTAGTCACTGCAATAAGAATCCAATGATTACAGTTAATATTATTTAAATAAATTGTAGAAGTGAACAGAAGTTGTTTTATTTGAAAAGAATGACCAAATTCCCCTTTACTGCCCTCACAACAAGGAAAACCTTTCCTTTTTTTAAGGAAAACATCATGGTTTCTATTTGACAATAAACTGTTGCAACTGTTATCATCCCTCAGATGGAGCTCATTAGGTCTTGCCTGTATTTGTTTACTGATTTGTTTTTCGATTTTTTTTTCCTTTTTTCTTTTTCTATTTTTTTTTGTTTATAAACAGGGATTGATAAAATCATCTAGTGTGATTCATTCCAAACTACAGACTAGTAAGCTTTATCAAGTTATTTCTGTCTCAATCTTTGTGTCTGTCTTAATTACCTTTAATGAGGAATTTATGGATCTCAGTGTAAGATTTTTCTGTTAGTTCACATAAAAGTTTGGAATCTTTCTCCCAGCTAGAACTGAATTTTGTAGTGGGGAGATGATACTGAGCGGCAGGTAGCTTTCTGAGTAAGTGGTAGTAGATAGGGCACTGCCTGAGACCTTGGCCTTATCAGAAGTCCAACCCCCATAGTCTCAGTAGCACTAAAATTTCATTTGCCAGGTAGACAATAGATATTTTATTGCTCCACAGGTTAACACATACAAATAGCTTTTGGATTTGGACTAACAAGTGGTGCTCTGTGTGTATCTAAAACTGTCACACAATATGGAAAATTTGCTAGGGAAGGAAGCACAGTGTGTGCCTTTACCAGGTGAGAGTGCCAAAACAGAAAAAACTTTCTCACTAAGGACCTGTTAAATTGTGCTCCTGTAAATATTTGTGCTCCAACTAAAGCCAACAGCTGTAGTGGCAATGGCAGCGGGGTCTTGATAGGAGCGGTACAAGGCTACAAGGAGGACACATCTGTGTTCAAAATCTGACACTTTAAAATGCAGAAGAGTTGAATAATACCATGGCTGAAGCCAATGTGAAGATGTCAGGCTCACAAGGTAAAACATGGAAGATTCCACTTAGAAAGGAAAACCATCAGGGTGGTCAAACACCAGAGCAGACTGCCTAGAGCTTTCTGTGCCATCTCTGTCCTTACAGATGCTCATAATTTGACTGGACAAGGTCCTGAGCAACCTGACCTCAGTGGTGCAGGTTATTGAACCATATTTCCCCTGAGGTCCCCTCCAACCCAAATTATTCTGCGATCTGATAATATTGTCATTCTGTTCTGACTAGGAACTTGACTCCTCAAAAAAGATGCCTCAATAGCAACATTTCTTTATATCGCCAGACACTGAAGCTAAGATTTTTGTGCCTAAACTTTCTGTTATTTAATGTTGTTGATACATTATTACATAATTCTGTGATGAGATGCTGAATTTACTTTCAGTTCTCTTGTAATCATTTCTCAGCCCCATGTGGCTTGAAATACTGAGATTCCCAGGTGTGGATTCACCTGTGCTGCAGCTAGACTGAGGCTGGCTATAAGTCACACAAGCCCTCAAATTTTGAAGGGTCCAGCTGAAAGAATGACACAATTTTTAAGAAAGCATAACTTTGCATTATTCTCTTAGCATCTAGTCTGGTAGAATTCCTGTCTGCAGTTAAAAAAGAAAAAGAACTCTCCTGTTGGCTGAAGGTCTGTTTCCAAATTGAGCCAGTTTTAGTAGTTTTATGTTATATCCTCTTTATTTTTGTGTTCATCTTTCCAAAATGGAGCATTTTCTAGTGCAGTAGGGTAACAAATCAGTAAAGTGACCAGTGGCACTGCCATGAGAGGACATCTGCTATATGCACCTGAAATGCTTCTACACGAACGCACGCAGTATGAGGAATAAAATGGATGAGCTAGAAGTCCTGGCCCAGTCCCGCAACTACGACATCATCGGCATAAGCGAAACCTGGTGGGATGAGTCCTGTGACTGGGGTGTTGCGATAGACGGTTACAGGCTCTTCAGGAGGGACAGGCAGGGTAGGCGAGGTGGTGGGGTGGCGATGTATGTGAAGCAGGGGCTGGACTGTGTGGAACTCCAGGTTGGCGATGGCAAAATTGAGAGCCTCTGGGTAAGGATCAAGGGACGAACGAATAAAGGGGATGTCGTTGTGGGAGTCTATTACAGACCGCCTGGCCAGGACGATAGCGCCGATAACTTATTCTTTACAGAACTAAGAGAGGCCTCGAGATTAACTCCCCTTGTCCTTATGGGGGACTTCAACTTGCCAGACGTTAACTGGGAGTGCCACACGGCTGACACGAGCAAGTCCAGGAGGTTCATGAAGCACCTAGATGATAACTTCTTGGTGCAGGTGCTAACGGAGCCAACTAGGAAAGGTGCCCTCCTAGACCTGTTGCTAGAAAACAGAGAGGGTCTGGTGGGAGATGTGGTGATTGGTGGCCGCCTCGGTCATAGTGACCATGAAGTGGTTGAGTTCAAAATTTACGGTGACAGAAGGAAAAGTGCCACCAAAACCTCATCCCTAGATATGGGGAAGGCGGACTTCAGGCTGCTCGGGGAACTAATCAGCAAGGTCCCCTGGGAAGCTGCTCTTGAAGGCCTTGATGTCCACCAGTGCTGGTCACTCTTTAAGCGATGCCTCCTAGAAGCACAAGATCAGGCAATTCCTAAATATCGCAAGTCAGGCAGGCGTGGCAGGAGGCCGGCGTGGCTGACCAGGAACATTCTGATGGAGATTAGGCGGAAACAGAGAGTGTTTCGCTACTGGAAGGAGGGCCAGGTGACATGGAAAGAATACAGGGATGCTGTTCGTGTCTGTAGGAAGAAAATTCGTGTGGCTAAAGCACACCTAGAGTTGAAGCTGGCTGTGTCTGTGTGAGAAAATAAAAAGGGTTTTTTTAGATATGTGAATGGAATAAGGAGAACTAAAGAATACATAGGGCCGCTCCTTGACAGGGAAGGTCTTCTCACAGACGATGACATAGGCAAAGCAGAGACGCTTAACACCTTCTTTGCCTCTGTCTTCAATGCCGATGATGGGCTTCGGGACCCAGGGTGCCCCGAGCTGGAGGACCGGGACGGTGGGGATGACAAACTCCCAACCGACCCTGAACGTGTGCGGGATCTGCTACTCCACCTGGATCCCTACAAGTCCATGGGTCCGGATGGGATTCATCCCCGGGTGCTGAAGGAGCTGGCGGACGTCATCGCGGAACCTCTCTCAATTATTTTTCAACGATCCTGGGAGTCTGGAGAGGTCCCGGTAGACTGGAAGCTGGCAAATGTTGTGCCGATTTTCAAGAAGGGTCAGAAAGAAGACCCTAGCAATTACAGGCCTGTCAGTCTCACATCAGTGCCTGGTAAAATCATGGAGAAGATGGTTCTCGAACGTATTGAGGCGCACCTGGGGGACAATGCAGTCATTGGTCCCAGCCAGCATGGGTTTGTGAAGGGTAGGTCCTGCCTAACTAACCTGATTTCCTTTTATGATAAGATCACCCGTATGGTGGACCAAGGGAAACCAGCTGATGTGATTTTTTTGGACTTCAGCAAGGCTTTTGACACGGTTTCCCATAGGATCCTACTGGACAAAATGTCCACCATACAGCTAAATAAAAACATCATACGATGGGTGAGCAATTGGCTAACGGGCAGGGCCCAAAGGGTTATGGTGAATGGGGCTGCGTCAGGCTGGCGGGCGGTCACCAGTGGGGTCCCTCAAGGCTCCATTTTAGGGCCGGTACTTTTCAATATTTTTATAAACGATCTGGATGTAGGAATAGAAGGCATTTTGAGCAAGTTTGCCGATGACACCAAACTTGGAGGAGTTGTGGACTCGAATGAGGGTGGAAAGGCCTTGCAGAGGGATCTGGATAGGTTGGAGAGCTGGGCGATCGCCAACCGCATGAAGTTCAATAAGAGCAAGTGCCGGGTCCTGCACCTGGGACGGGGAAACCCTGGCTGCACGTACAGACTGGGCGATGAGACGCTGGAGAGCAGCCTAGAAGAGAGGGATCTGGGGGTTGTGGTAGACAGCAAGTTGAATATGAGCCAGCAGTGTGCCCTGGCAGCCAGGAGGGCCAACCGTGTCCTGGGGTGCATCAAGCACGGCATCGCTAGCAGGTCGAGGGAGGTGATTGTCCCGCTCTACTCTGCGCTGGTGCGGCCTCACCTCGAGTACTGTGTGCAGTTCTGGGCACCACAGTATAAAAAGGACATGAAACTGTTGGAGAGTGTCCAGAGGAGGGCTACGAAGATGGTGAAAGGCCTGGAGGGGAAGACGTACGAGGAACGGCTGAGGGCACTGGGCCTGTTCAGCCTGGAGAAGAGGAGGCTGAGGGGAGACCTCATCGCAGTCTACAACTTCCTCGTAAGGGGGTGTCGAGAGGCAGGAGACCTTTTCTCCATTAACAGCAGCGACAGGACCCGCGGGAACGGAGTTAAGCTGAGGCAGGGGAAGTTTAGGCTGGACATCAGGAAGGGGTTCTTCACAGAGAGAGTGGTTGCACACTGGAACAGGCTCCCCAGGGAAGTGGTCACTGCACCGAGCCTGACTGAATTTAAGAAGAGATTGGACTGTGCACTTAGTCACATGGTCTGAACTTGGGTAGACCTGTGCGCTGTCAAGAGTTGGACTTGATGATCCTTAAGGGTCCCTTCCAACTCAGGATATTCTATGATTCTATGATTCTATATTTGGAAATCCTCATTGCATTCACTCCCTATGACAAATACAGATACAGAAAACCTATCACATTCTAAGTAAAGACCAATTAATCATCCCTGTGCTTTTCATGAACTTTATCTTAACAATAAGACATGTGGTAATGCTTCATTTTCAGTTGTCTGTTTTGAAAATAACTTCATAAAGGTTTAATAAAATAGCTGAAAGATGAATAAGAAATAACTGTTCAGTAATATGGCATCCATGGATGTTTTGGGAAGCAAATGTTTGTATTTTCCAGAAATAATAACCTAACTATGATTCTCAACAGGGTGTCTTAAAATTTTCAGCTGGAACAGTTTGGGAGTACATCGTTTCAGGCTATTCATTCGAGAAGTGAGAATAGAAAAAAATCTCCAGTGGGACTGAAAAAGTTGCATAATGATACCATGAAATGTTAACTTAGCAGCTGGAAATAACACTTATGAGCCACTGTAAGCTGAGTTCTCAAGGGTTTAATATTTTTTATAGCCTCATAAATCCATTAGATATATAATCTCTTTATTAAGTCAGATATTGTATTTGTTTTTGGAAGCTATCAACAATTCTGCCCTAAAACAAATGAGTTCCTCATTGTAAACAAAATTGCACATAGGAGATTCTATAGTTAGAGAATCCTCTGTGGGTAAAAGATCAAATATTAAGTCTCTCCTTGAAAATCAGTATAAAAAAAGAAACAAATGATACTTCAGAAAACATGCAAATGCCTATGTTAACATAATATTAATTATATGTATTAATTATCTAAGTCCTGGGGGTTTCAGATCTTCATACAGATATTTTCTGTGTTGCAGAACTGTGTAGTCATTTATACGGGAGTTTGGCTCTGTTCCTACAAAGAGCCCAGCACACTGTATCCTTTGTGGCTGCAGTGACTGCCAATGAAACTCGTGGGAATCCCCAAAAGGGGTGCGGGAATCTGAGCCAAGCAAACCCACTCTCCTGGATGATTTGTACAAGGATGTTTCTTGCATTTTCAATCTCTAGTTTATAGGAAAATCTAAGTTCCACCAAAACAAACCCAGGGAAAAGAAATTAAGATTTAAGAAGTAATAAGGAGGGACAGTATTATAATAACCCCAACTGTAGGTAACGCGAAAATTTCAGCTTCGCTGTGTATAGTATAAGATGGAGGCAGGCTTTCCCCACGGAGATGCTGGAGAAATACAGTTTCTAGAACTACATATTGTAAAACTCATGTGGTGATGGAAAGACTTCTGCAGAGATGATAGATGGTGAGAAATTGAATAAGGACCCAGAGGTAATAGAGGACAGATACTTGGGAGCACAGATAAAGAGTGGGAGAGTAAAGGAAGTGGGGCACTTGGATGAGGTCATAAACATTTATCTGAAGAAGTGAAAGAAAGGCAAAGGAGAAGACTGAGGAAATGCAGTGTGAGATTTAGGAGAGATCCTAAGGAAAAGGTACAGGTGTACTGCTTCTGGATTTGGCCAAAAATAAATAAATAATAACAGAACTTTCCTTCATTATTTTCCCCCCAAGATTTTTTTTTCTTCACTAGTTGTTCTATGCAGCTCTGTTACTGAGACTCACCTCAGACACTTTTTCAGCCTTTCCATTGCCCTTTCCACCACATGCAAAGCAATTTTTGACAATTTGGACATGCAAGTTAGTAATTCTTTTGAAGAGCTTGGAGTTTTGTTAGCAGCCATTTAGAGAGATGATCAGAAACAATATACTTGCATAATATTGTGGATGTCACTTTCCTTCATCTGGATGGTTCCAAGCTGTCCTTAGGTTTTACATTAGAACAAATGGAACATTTCATGTCAAATATGTTTTTCCTTGTGTGTAAGGGAAAAAAAATATCACAGGCTTGGTTTCTTCCAAGCTAAATCTTTTCATTTACATAAGAAAAAAATAGCTAATTGCTATTCTTGCAATAAAGTCTAAGGGCATCATTAGTTTAGCAAATTAAACCAGGCCAGGTGAACTTGAATTTCACCTTGTGAAATATTTCTTGATTTACTAGCTAGAAACTGGTGGTCAATCTGTGAGCTAACAAAACTTATGGCAGTCTTTGGTCTTTGTTTTTAGAATTACAGCAGTCTTGATTTCTGACAGTCAGATGGGCTAGCTTTTGTAGTCTGACCATACTGTGTCATGTTGAAGTTTTGCTGCATCCCAGGGGGACATGGAGAGCACCTGACTGCTTTCCCAGATGCTGTTTGGGAGCTGATGTGCTTTGCCTACAGCTTATCTTTCTTCCCATCTTTCTGTCTCATCACCTGGGCCTGCACACTTTAGAGGCCTTTTAGCTGATGAATTTCACCTACACCGGAATACAAATGGAAATGTTAACAAGGAAAAAAAAAACTAATTTAAAAAAAAAGAAGCACATTTTTAGGTCCTTCATCTGGTAAATTGAAACTGAGCATAGCATTTAGTCATGGTTCACAAAGACAAAGTCTGACTAGAGTTGTTTATCTTCAGCAAATACAGAAGGCATACACAAAATCTAAAGCAGTTACCCAAGCTTCACGTGAACAGAGGCTCCTGTACAGCTTCAAATCACTGGGCACATTTTCAGATTCCTAAAAATCTTAAGCACAGCAGTAAATGGCCTTATAATGAACACAGAATTTGATCTTTAAAACACAAATAGAATGCAGGGTGTTGTCCTGGTCTTCTGAATACAAGCAACAAATCTCCCATCCAACTCCAGGAAATTCAGTATCTGACCATAATTGGTATTTAATCCACTTCCACAATGTGGAAAAATTATTCGGTTGCTGTTACTTTCACTGTGAAGTAGCTTAATAACATGTCTTATTAATGACATCAAGACAGCAATCCTACCTAATAACATAGATTTTAATGAGCACAGGTCATCAAGGAAATTATAGTTTGTTACTTAATGTGATTTTCTGTTAGGAAATCCAGATGAGAGGTTTGAGGGAGATCTTTTGTTGCAGGCAGGTGGAAAAACAAACAGCTGTATGAACTTCAGTTGTGAGTTTCACTTTTTTTTTTTTTTTTGTTATATGAATGTCCCATCATGAAAACAAATCAAGGGTGCTTTTTTAATGATATCATCTAGACGGACTGATTTTTTTTTTTTTTTTTTTTTTTTGGCAAGTTTTAACAAGTTTTTAACATTTTTAACAATGTTTTTGAGATGTGCAGTGTCATGTGTTGCCGCATTGCAGCAGTGAGGTATCCTATAAATTACATCAACATTGTACCATATTTTCTGGTTAGAGAAATGGTTGGCACCTTGAAGTATCTAGTCCTTAATTAGCATAATAATGTTCTACTGAAGCCTTAGTTACCTATGTAATTAATAGAGCTGAAGTATCTAAATATCTGAAGTAGTTAGCTTTATGAAACAGAAGGTACATTGCCTAGAAAATCAACACATTTTTAAACATAATAAGAAAGCTATGTTGGGTTAGTAATTATTCATGAACATAACAATCTTGAAATTACAATTAAAAATAAGTCACAGAAATTATGAATTGAAGAAACCTTACTTTATCAGGGGGTTATATAGATAATGGTGGTTTGGTATTTGTTTTGCTAACCATGCATTCTTGGGAATTGTTACGAACTCTCACAACAACTATATGTGATCTTACATGGATGTTTCAGATCCCTAGGGTATCTCTGGTAGTGACGGGTAATAGTCCTTCCCATCATGATGAAGACAATGCAGATGGGGGTAACAGAACATAAATACTATATTTCCTTCCATCTTTTGGTCTATGCACTACCAGATGCTGCTTCAGTCTTTCTTTTTTTAAAGCTAATTGTCAGGTTGGGGTCCCATCACATTGGGGCTGAGAAACTCAATGGAATGCAAAAATGTGCATTGGGACAGGAAAAAAAAACACCTGACATTACTTTTAAAAATACATTGTTCCAGAAAAAATACTTGCTGCGCTAAGATGGAGCTTAGTACATTGTGATGGGACCTCTGTATTTACCGTTAATATTTTCAGATGGTTGTTTATATCAGTAGCAAATGTGTGGACATCCTGAGATTTATGAGTCATGTGCTTCCTAGAACAGGCCTACCTTGACATTTTCCTGCATTCCCCGTTTTTCTAAATCACCCATCTGTCGTGGTTTAACCCGGCCGGCAGCTAAACACCACGCAGCCGTTCGCTCACCCTCCCCCCTCCCTCTCTGGGACGGGGGAGAGAAATGGAAAGTGAAGCCCGTGAGTTGAGATAAAGACAGTTTAATAAGACAGGAAAATAATAATAACAAAAATAATAATAACAATAATAATAATAATAATACAATGGTGATAATAGGAAAGTAATAATAATATGTATAAACAAGTGATGCACAATGCAATTGCTCACCACCCGCTGACCGATGCCCAGCCTAACCCCGAGCAGTCCGGCCCCCTCCCCCCGGCTAGCCACCCCTATATATTGTTTAGCATGACGTCAGATGGTATGGAATACCCCTTTGGCTAGTTTGGGTCACCTGTCCTGGGTCTGTCCCCTCCCAGCTCTTACTGCACCCCCAGCCTGCCCGTTGGCAGGACAGAGCAAAAGGCTGAGATGTCCTTGGCTTAGTATAAGCACTGCTCTGCAACAATTAAAGCATCGGGGTGTTATCAGCACTCTTCTCATCCTAAGCCAAAACACAGCATTCCATCAGCTACTAGGAAGAAAATTAATTCTAACTGAAACCAGGACACCATCTGACTTTTGCAGAGCCTGATGCCTCTGTAGTTCAGATCTCTCTATTCATCTCACTGAAAATATATTGGACAAGGCAGGATACATTAGAGTTTTGGAAAAGGCTGGTGATGTGAGTTCATATAATGTACCCCATTTAGTCCATTGTTCATAGTCACTGGAAATAGGAGGCTTTGCGAGTTGTAGGTTGTATCTAACTTACATTGAGAGTTGGGATGGTGATTGGATACAATGCTTTAACAGTCTCTCCGTTTCACTGTCAGGCATCAGATCTGAAAAACTTGTGCTGCAGTCTGTAATGGGAACTTGGAGTGGAGGAGGGGGAGAGAACGAAGACAGGAAAGCAGTAATAGACTTTTGTGGCTTTAATGAAAGCCAGTCTCTTATCCCAAGATGGGCATTAATGGACACAACAATACCTGTTTTTTTCCCTTCTGTTTTGAAAGCTGTAAATGGTTTTCAGCATTGCAAGTCTCTCACAATTCATCATGCTTTCAGATACCCATGTAAAATAAATCTGATAATAAATAACAGCTCCATAAAAGTAGTTCTTTTTAATTATTATATATTTTTTTTAACTGAAGTTAAATTGGGCTGTGTCATGCATGTATATCAAATGTATTTACAATTAATGTATTTAGGCACCATTAGCTGCAAACTGGTGACATTAGATAACAAAGCACCTAAATGAGTTGCATGCTAAAATTCCATCGGTATTTAAAAACAGAGTTTCTAAAACTTGTGTGCGCTAACTTCTGTATTTTCTGAAGCACTGGTACTTGTTCTGCTACAGGTATAGAATCATGAGGGCTAGCAGTATACTGAAAAAGAATTGTAATCGTTAGCTGCTATCCATCTTTTTGATGCCTAGTGAAATTCCCATGTATAAGCAGAGTAGCGGCTCCCAAAACCCAAAAGGAGCCATGGATCCTTGGGCTGGTGTTTATCTGATCTTCTGCATTATCATTAAGTGTGACATTGTGGTCCCAGTGTGGACCCCCACATCAAGTAACCATCACCCTGGTAAGAAATTTAACTAGTGGCTAAACAGTAACTGTTTGCTAAACATCAGTATCAGCTGTTCAGTTTGAGTTAAATCATCTCATGCTCCAAGACTTTAAGTTGCAAAGTGCAATTCCTAAATGCAAAGGCTTTGGAATTGAGACCAATTGTATAGGCTACTAATGGAATTAGCCTTTTATTTATCTGTAGAAAGTTCTCCATGTATACCACTTTTACAATTAGCCTTAATAGTTTGAACACACCACAGTTAAAAAACTAAGGCACTTAAACCATGTCCTGTTCCACATATTAATAGATTAATAGGACTGTGATCTAATAGTTGCCGTGATGTGGTTATACAGCAACTATTTTCTTCTATTTTCAGAAGGCCACATGGAAGAATTAGGTCCAGCTGTTTTGTTTGGGGCAAAGGTGTTTTTTTGTTTGTTTGTTTGCTTTTTTTTTTTTTTTTTTTTTTTTAGGCTGGATAGGAAGGGATTTAGCTATTTTTTCGGTATTTGTTTGGATTAAGGAATCAAGTCAATTAGCATTGTGCATATATTTGATTATTACAGATTTGTTTCTAAATAAAGGGAACAAAGGGAAAGGGAAATGAATCTAGATGTTAAAACATTTGGATTTGATAACAATTACAAAAATACTTATCTACTATGTTGCTGGAAAAGCAGAGATTATTTTTTATTTAAACTTCAGGTGATTGAAGTAGTGCTTTCTATTGTTATTAAGTTTTCTTTTGTGTTTGTTTTTTTTTCAAGGAAAATTCTCTTACTGGTCTTCTGTGTTGATTTCTATGTTTAAAAAAAAAAAAAAGATGTGGAGGTGAACCCCTTTACTGGGGTTCACTGGGAATGACCTTCTGCTATGAATGCTGCTGGTGATCCATTACCCTCATTCTGTAACCTTAGGAAGTTAGATGAGTTCCTTGGCCTTTATAGATAGCAGGTTTTTCCATTTTCACAGACCCTTGCACTCTGTGCCTTCCTGTCCTAACACAATATTTTTGTGCTCAGGTGAGTTAACTGTGGAAAGATCAATTGGGAGTTTTTTTGCATGTCTAGAACCTTTTGCATGTCTAGAACCGCAACTTCGCTGCAAGCCAGCTCCAGCTGCTGGTAATTGCTGATGGATTAGTCTGCATATAACAATGAGAGCAGGAGCATTTCAGAAATTCACATTTCATTAGAAAAATGGTTAAAATTGTTTACTTTTATAACATGAATAATGTTCCCTTCCCTTCCCTTCCCTTCCCTTCCCTTCCCTTCCCTTCCCTTCCCTTCCCTTCCCTTCCCTTCCCTTCCCTTCCCTTCCCTTCCCTTCCCTTCCCTTCCCTTCCCTTCCCTTCCCTTCCCTTCCCTTCCCTTGACAAAATTCAAAGTAAAAATAATCTTTCTGGATATTATCTTGTATAGTCTCTTTTTAAAAGCAAGAGAAAAATGCAGGGTATTTGTAGACTGTATGATATCATTGTCCCTCTGCAGCTATTCACTGGAATTTGAGTCAAATGACCTCTTAAACGTAAGATTGCAAGTGCTTATAAAATAAAGAGCTGGCATTTGGACCAATTTCACTGTATCTCACTGGCTTAAATTGTTAAATCTGCTATTAAAAGATAAGCCAATGCAAAATTTGTTATGATGACTTACTTCTACAGCTTTCCATCTTCATAATCTCATACTTTTTTAAAAAGAAAAAGAGAATTATAAACTGGACCTAAACGTGGTTTTTTTAATTCCCTCATTTTATTAAATTTTGTAGCAGAGCTTTAAAGCCTATACCTAGATTTTTACAGACTCACCTCTAACATTACTAGGTTTCATGCACATATTTACGTAGCAGTAGAAAGGACATGAGTAAGGGTGACACTTTTAGAAGCAGCATCTTGCATGGATGGCTCATATAATGAGAAATGACAGCTGACCACAGGAGAAGGCCTAAACAGAGCAAGAAGAAAAATGAATAGAAAAGGGCGTACATCTCCAGATCACTGAGCAATCATCGAGGGGGAAAAAAGAAAACCACTGTATCTTTTCCTTGCAGTCATTCAGTGTTCTGAAAAAAAAAAAAAAAAAATAATATATATATATATATATATATATATTATTTTTTTTTTAAATTAATCCCCCCTTATTGTTAAGGTGGTGTTTTTTGTTTGTTTTTGGCAGGTACCAACTCACCTCCGTTCAAGTTACATGCTCAAGTTTAAGGTTACCAATTTTTTCACCGTGTCTATGCCACAATATATGTATAGGCAGAACACATCTAAGCTGCTATGGTAGCACTTGAAAGTTGTGCATTTTTTTGTTGTTGTTGTTTTGTTTGTTTGTTTGTTTGTTTTGTCTGCCCTGTTCTCCCCATTTTGCTGGTAGCATTTGTACTCTAATTTGCCTTCTCCCTCCCAAGTGGATTGCATGGTTGGAAGTAACACCTGTGGCCGCTCTGCTCTGACAGCTGCAAGACTCAGATGCCAAGCTCTTGAACGTATTTTTTCTACTGCTGTCATCTGGATTAAAGGATAGCTTCCAGGCAGACGTCTCAGTCACGTCTGTGTTCATTGATCATTGTTGGGAAGGACTAGGATCAAGGTGTCATTGGGATGGTCAACTCTTCACAATTTAATTTATGATATGTGCACCAGTGGCAGTGAATTTGCTTTCTAGTATGAGCCTTTCTAGGGAATAAGTTCTGCTCCACTGTTTAACACGTTTAAGGCTCTCTTTAGATCATCATGTGCTCTGGACAGGGTTGATAACTTCCTTTTAAAATTCTGGACTAGGAAACTCCCCGATGAGTCTCAGCTGCTAAGCTGACAAAGATGGGGGCAGCCATAGAAGGACTAAGCCTGCTGTACATTCTCTGCAGAAAGAGCTGCATGAAGAACTGTGAAATGGTAATGTTTGGAAATTACTAAATTTGGATGATGAGGCTTGCGATGCTGATGCTGTGTGTTTCAGAAGAGTAATTTCTGAAAAAAATTACTATGATGCTAGTATCCTTGTGCCTATAGCCTTGTGACTGTGCTGGGCATGAGAAAGCTCTTGAAAGCAGGAAGAATTGCTGTGTCCTGGAGAAGGCATTTGAACAAAGTCTCTGGAACTAGGTACTCAACTAGACTTGTTGAAAACTGTTTCTCTGAGGCTGGTTGTAAAATTGGACAGCAGAATCAGAAGTTAGAATTTTGATCAATTAAAGTTAGAAATATCACTAACTCCTTTCCTACTGGAAGTCCAGCAAGGGATATCCTGTAATTCTATTTATATTCAGCAGAGTGTAAGTTGGAGAGTGGCAAATACAACTTTTGTGCATGAGATATAAAGCCATTTACAGTAAATTGTATTCCCATCTATGAGCTTATGCTCTGCACTCTGTCCAGCTTTTTAATGCTAAAGTTTGCACACCAAGTTCCCAGTTTTAATATTCATGTAATATCCTCCCGAAGACAGTTAATTTATACATGCTCTCTTGTACAGAGCTCTAGGCTTCAGAAAACTTTTTGTGCAAAATGGACACACAAATTAATTTGACTCATGCAATTTACTGAGGCAACATCATGGAAAATATTGTCTCTTTTTTGTTGCAAGCAAAATGTGTTGGGGGGAGAGATGACCTTTGGAGATAAGGCTGAAATGAAGCAAAAATGCATTCACTTCCTCTTTTACACTGAGGGCTGATTTTTATCAGAGCACTAGAATGCGTTTGCAAATGGAGTTTGAGGATGGAGATGGACCTTCAAATGTACCTGTGTGACTCGACATTGGCCAATTATTTCTTCTCCTTCTGCTCGTTGTATACTTGCCTTTGAGGTGAAAGCTCAGCACGTTCAATTTATTTAAGTGCCTCTGTATTTGTAGTCTGGAATAGGTGTTTCCATGTGCGTGAAATCTTTTTTTTTTTCTTTTTTTAAGTGAATGCTTTAATATAAGTGAATCTTTTTTTTTTTTTTTTTTTTTTTTTAAGGATTCATTTTTGTCCATACATAGAAAAACATATTTCACTCTATTTTACCCACGTGGTAAGCACTCTTTAAAGCTTGTATCTGTTACTTACGTGTGGTTGAGTCCCTGCTGACCCAAAAGACTGGCTTAAAGACCTGCACACAAACATTCATAGACAGGGTAGAAGTCCTGTCAGCTGTACTGCTGTAACCAGAACAAAGATGCGTTTAACTCCAGCAGTCTTCTCCCCCTCCCTGTGAATTGCACTGCCAACTGAGCGTATGGTCTTGCTGGCAGGCACATCTACCCCTGCAGCTGGGCCATTAGCTAAAACTAATCCAGGCTTGAGCACTTGGCAGAGAGCAGGCTGGAGGATTGGTTATTGAGGGTCAATATGTTGGCTTGGAACGTGGCATGCATTTCTCTGTGGGTGCGACTTCACTTTCCTCTGGCCACTGCAAGGCACAGCATGACGGTTGTTTTGGTAGGGCACAATGTTCTCAACTGCTGAGGCAACCGGCCAGCAAACAACACAAGCTATCTTTCCCCAGTATTACCTGGGATGTAATCCCTGCTATTTGTAATGGATTTAATTAATAGGAGTTCACTTAGCTGGTAGTGCTGCGCTGTTTCCATGCGCCGGGCACTGTCAAACCCCACAGTCCTTTGCTGAGGCTTTATTGCCTTAGAAAACGCAGGGGGGCTACTGTCCTCCCATGAACCTTCAGTAGGATAAACTCAGATTTAGTTTGGTGAGTGTGATTTGATTGTGTGTGATTTCCTCTGCTACAATACTATGAGGCTGGTTAGCTCTTATGGCCAGGTGAGTGTCAGCCTACACAAATTGTTTGGTAACTCCAGTTTCTAGCACTGGTGGTACACAGGATGTCAACATACCTTGTGTAATTTCAGCAGAGAGGCAAAGCTGGAAGATGAAGAGCCGCTGATTCATCTTGCTGCTCAAGATGTGGCTCTGCCAATTCAAGTAAAGTGTTTAAAATTGGACATAGCAGTGTGACAGCTCCCATACAGCTAGCTTGTCTCAGGGCTGGGCCATGAGAATTTTCCAAATGACTGTGGAAAAAAAAAAAAGATATGGTAGGAAGTTAAAAGTATAAATGACCCTTCTATGCTTGTTACTAGTCAGATTTTATTATTATTATTATTATTATTATTATTATTATTATTATTATTATTATTATTATTATTATTATTGGTCTCAGTTTCATGTGGGATTTAAGAAGAGGGTCTGCTATGAAAGAAGCTTAAAGAAGCTTGTTTTGGTTTGTTTTATTTTGTTGTTTCCCTGTTGTGTACCATATGAAAGTCCTAGCTGCTTTCCAGGCTTCGATTTGTTTTGGATTCTCATGACTGCCTCATTTTTTGAGGGCTGGGGAGGATGTATCCTGGCAAATAATGTGCTGGCTTCTGTAATGCTGGCATTGCTGAAGGTAGCTTAAATCTCATCTGTGAAGCCTACATTAGTACTGAAAGACTGAGGCTTTTAAAGATCTCTTACTGCAAGCTTTCCTGGCTTCTGCTCTGCAGCCTGGGCATACTCGGACCGTAATCCCCTGTCAGTCATCGAGGGAAGCAAACTCTTTGGCTGGTCCTGTGCCAGTGCCAAAAGAATCAGAAGGGCACAGGAAGAGTTCTTAGAAATCTGTTAGTGACTGGAAGATTAATAATACTATCATACTTAATTGCACAACAGTAACCAGAAGCCCTTAGGATCCACCTAATTTTTACAGTTTTCCAGAAGTGTCCAAGTGTTAGACTGCTTTTAGCAGGCTTTACCTGCTGTGCTCACATACAAAGAATTCTTAGAGGAAAGCATTCTTCTCGAAGTGTTGGAAGGGTGATTGTTCAGGCTTTTAAATCAGTACTACTTCCTTACATGCAAAAGGGCTCTGTCCTGCAGTTTTCATACTCTTTAAGAAGATATACTCAGCACAACACAGACATCTGCACACCTGACTGCAGGGACATTTTACACCTGATTATTCTTATTTTAGTCCCTAATTTAATGAATGTTTTTCAATCAATTTTGGTTTTGAAAAGGAGTACAGGAGTAGGTTTTTTCAACTTTATTGTCTTTTGCATGAGACTTTCCTTTCTCCTGTTTTCCTTTCCCCCAAATCCATCTCATATGGCAGGGATGAGGAACCCGTGTGATGGTGTGTCACACGCAGTTACATCAGTCCCACTGGCAGTCATTACTGACACAGCCTAATGCAGCCTGACTGATGTAATCAGACATGATGTCTTCCACAGTACTGTGTCATCCTGAGAAAGCCAGAGACACAGGTTTCAGAAAAACACTTTTGAGAATAATTTTAGAAAACAAATAATAACCCAAGGCATTGAGTCTAGAGATGTGCACTGAAAACAAGTGAGCTCTGGGCAGAACATGATCAGCGTGCTGACTTCATTTCCTTGGGGCAGATGATGTGTTTTGCAGCCAACTTGAGTGAACCTCATTTCTGAAAGAGTTAACATAACTTTTTTTCAATATTATTCTTTCTGTTCCTGATCTAAAGCACAGTGGCCTACCTTTCCAAAATTACTTTCAGTGCCCTTTTTGGCATACCCAGCCTTTGACCTCTTGAACGCATCTAGTTTCAAGGAACTGATACAAGATGCCTCATGTTTGGTGCCCAACTGTTGAGATATTCAAAGCAGCTACACATGGACTATAACTTAAATGCAGGGAAATCTGGAAGGTACTGTGTAGCATCAACATCATGGTTTATAGGCGCCTCAGGTGTGTTGGTTGATGGCATTTCTGAATGTAGAGGTGCTATTCTCACAGTTTATCTGATTTAATTGAAAGGTGTCAGTTGCAAACTAAGCTTGGATTCATATTTCTTGGTGTGTAGTCAGAACAAGGATAGGTTGATTTTTTTTCTTGTCATTAGAGGCAGGGTCTAGATTTGAAGTGTTCAACTGGATCTGATCATTTTCTGGGTTTAACTGGATCACTAAATTCAAGGTTCAGCTTTAACTTCCCTGACCTCTCAAGCAGTATATGAAATCTGAGGTTCACTGAGGTCAGTACCAAGCTTCACAGTAATTTAGTGGGGCAAGGTCGGGCACAGGGAGCAACTTCTGATACTGACTGAACTTGAAGTTGTTTGAAGAAAATTGTCCAGCTTGTTAAAGTAAGGATTGGATTAGGCATACTATGTGGAATGCCTCTGAAGCTTGTGAAAAATGACCTAATTTTTCACAGAATCACAGAATCATCTAGGTTGGAAGAGACCTCCAAGATCACTGAGTCCAACCTCTGACCTAACACTAACAAGTCCTCCACTAAACCATATCACTAAGCTCTACATCTAAACATCTTCTAAAGACCTCCAGAGGTGGTGACTCAACCACTTCCCTAGGCAGCCCATCCCAATGCCTAACAACCCTTTCAGTAAAGAAGTTCTTCCTAATATCCAACCTAAACCTTCCCTGGTGCAACTTTAGCCTATTCCCCCTCATCCTGTCAGCAGGCACGTGGGTAAATAGACCAACCCTCACCTCACTACAGCCTCCTTTAATGTACCTATAGAGAATGATAAAGTTGCCCCTAAGCCTCCTCTTCTCCAGGCTGAACAGCCCCAGCTCCCACAGCTGCTCCTCATAAGACTGCCTGTAGCTCTGCTTGGGGTTGTTGTGCCCCAGGTGCAGGACCCGGCACTTGGCCTTGTTGAACTTCATACAGTTGACCTCAGCCCATCAGTTCAGCCTATCCAGATCCTCCTGCAGAGCCTTCCTACCCTCGAGCAAATCGACACACGCACCTAACTTGGTGTTGTCTGCAAACTTCGTGAGGGTGCACTTGATCCCCTCATCCAGATCATTGATGAAGATATTAAAGAGGACTGGCCCCAGTACTGAGCCCTGGAGGATGCCACTAGTGACCGACCTCCAACTGGATTTGACTCCATTCACCGCGACTCTTTGGGCCCGGCTATCCAGCCAGTTTCTAATCCAACGAGAAATATGCCAGTCCAAGCCAAGAGCAGCCAGTTTCTTTAGGAGAATGCTGTGGGAAATGGTGTCAAAAGCCTTACTGAAGTCAAGGTAGACCACATCCACCCAGCGTGTCACTTTGTCACAGAAGGAGATCAGGTTCGTCAAGCAGGACCTGTCTTTCATAAACCCATACTGACTGGGCCTGATCGCCTGCTTGCCCTTCAAGTGCCACGTGATGACACTCAAGATAATCTGCTCCATGAGCTTCCCTGGCACTGAGGTCAAACTGACAGGCCTGTAGTTCCCTGGGTCTGCCTTCTGGCCCTTCTTGTAGGTGGGCATCACGTTTGCTAGCCGCCAGTCAGCTGGGACCTCCCCCGATAGCCAGGACTGCTGATCAATGATGGAAAGCAGCTTGGCCAGCTCCTCCGCCAGGTCTCGCAGTACCCTCAGGTGGATCCCGTCTGGCCCCATTGACTTGCGTACACCCAAGTGCTGTAGCAGGTCGCCAACCATTTCCTCGTGGATTGTGAGGGCCACATGATGCTCCCCATCCCCTTCCACCAGCTCAGGGTACTGGGTATCCAGAGAACAACTGCTCTTGCTTCTAAAGACTGAGGCAAAGAAGGCATTAAGCACCTCAGCCTTCTCCTCATCTCTCATCACTAAGTTTCCCCCCGCAGCCAGTAAAGGATGGAGATTCTCCTTAGTCCTCCTTTTCCTGTTAATGTATTTATAAAAACATTTTCTGTTGTGTTTAACAGCAGTAGCCAGATTGAGTTCCAGATGAGCTTTGGCCTTTCTAATTTTGTCCCTATGCATCCTTACAACATCATAATACTTCTGAGTGGCCTGCCCTCTTTTCCAAAGATCATAAACCCATAAACCCTCTTTTTTTTTTTTTCCTAAGCACTAGCCACAGCTCTCTGTTCAGCCAGGCCAGTCTTCTTCCATGCCGGCTGGTCTTTGGGCACATGGGGACAGACTGCTCCTGAGCTTTTAAGATTTCCTTCCTGAAGTGTGCCCAGCCTTCCTGGACTCTGCCCTTCAGAACTGCCTCCCAAGGGACTCTGCCAGCTAGTGTCCTGAGCAGCACAAACTTTGCCCAGACAGAAGTCTAAGACAGCAGTTTTACTGTCCCCCTCCTGACTTCACCAAAAATAGAGAACTCTACCATTTCATGGTCACTCTGCCCAAGACAGCATCCGACCACCACATCTCCCACCAGTCCTTCTCTGTTCATGAACAGAAGGTCCAGTGGGGCACCTCCCATGGTAGGCTCACTAACCAGCTGCGTCAGGAAACTATTTTCCACGCTCTCCAGAAACCTCCTAGACTGCTTCCTTTGAGCTGTATTGCATGCGCAGGATATGTCTGGGAAGTTGAAGTCCCCCACGAGGACAAGAGCCAACGATTTCACAACTTTTGCCAGCTGCCTATAGAATTCCTCATCTGTCTCCTCATGCTGGTCTCATCTAAGCAAGTGACGACTGAAAATTCCATTGAAAGAGAGGGAAAATAAAGATCAGGAACAATGAGAAAGACAGTTGGCTATACAGAAAAAAAATCTTGCAGCCTGCTTTTGTTTTATAATTATCTTTATCTTTTATTAATTGTATTGTTTTAATTATGTTTAAGCATATTAAGATATATGTTAGAGATTTGGGGGTCATATTAGTGTGTAAAATGCCAAATCTAGTGTGACCCTAAGTCTTGATTTGGGATTCATTCATATGACTAAAATTAGAATAATTAATATTAATTCAGTTCTGGATTTGTAAATTACTTGAATCAGAGATATCATTGAGTTTACTGGTAAAGCCAAGTTATAACAGACCTTTAAATTAATCAGTTGGATATGAATGTGACTATTAAATTGTTTTTAAAAACACAGAACTTCATCTGTACCTCAGTTTTTATCTCCAGAAATATCTTTTAATTTAATTTCTTAAACTGTATTTCTAACTTGATTTTTTTCCCTAGTGAAAATGAATGCAAGTAATTTGTACTTAAAAAAAAAAAATGGGAAAAATGAATGTATCTCTGTTTGTATGTTTGTCACCAGCTTTTTAATGATCACTCTTAACAACTTTGCTGTCCCTGAAGTTAGATCTGTTGCAGCATCCTCACCTTGATATGCACTCAGCATTATTTTGTTATTTTGGGAAGGATTGGTTTAGGAAGCAATCGAACAGTTTTTATTCAATCTCTGTGTAAAATGTAAGAACCTGACCACAGAGTTGTTCAGCATGGGGACCCACTGATACCTCAGCAGAAAATGGTAAGTCATTACAGCAGCATCACTGACTAGTATGTATTGGAATAGTTCAGAATGAGGGGAACTACAAAGAATATAATGTATAACAAAATCTGCTTCCATGTAATCCTTCTGGAGGGACCCTCCCGTGTGTGACAGTGGTGACTTGAACTAGGATGTGCCCAAGCCATGTGCCTGCAGGTCCCATGTGCAGGGTGAACTGCAGGGCAGGGCCAGGGCTTCCTGCAGTCTCATTCCTGGCCTTAATGCCAGCCATGCCCCAGCCCTGTCACCTCACACTCAGGTGGTAATGGCATGGTCAGACCTCACAACTCTGAGAAATGAGTTGAGCTCCTGAGAGAAAAGTTCCTATTTATGGGTTAGCGTCCCCTAGCATCAACAGCAGTGAAAATTAAGGATGTTTCAAAGTGCACGTGAAGGAGTAGTTTGCACACAGGGGGGATGAGAGCTGTCATTGGCCTAGAGCAGCGCCGGCCTGCCAGGCTGAGGTCTGTGGCACTGTGGCAGGGCCTCCAGATCTCCTCAGCACTCCCAAACCTCTCTTCAGCCCACCATCTGCCCAGGGATGGGCCTTGCCGTCCAGCTGCCTGTTACGCTCCGACTGCTTCCTGATCCCTACTGTTTAGTGATGTGGCAAGTGAAAAACACCCCTTTTTAATTTCCCCCTGACTAATTACACAGGGGCAGCAGCTGGAATGCTTAGCATGGTATGTAATTTTAGGTGACAATTAATTAATGTGAACAGGCAAGGCACCCCATGGTGTCACTGTTTAGTCAGTTTTCTGTGGAGATTCACACTTTAATTGGTAAAACAATCTTGTTTTGGTGTTCTCAAGACACAATAAAAACAAACGAATTAAAATTAGTAACTGATATGTCATCTTATCATAAGTTTTCTTTCAGCGAGGAGGTGATTGTTCTGTGCCATATGTTCCCCTACTGTTAGTGAAGGAAAATGATGAGGAAGAAACAAACAAAAAACAACCAACCAACCAACCAACCAACAAAAAAAACCACAACAACAACAACACAGAGAGTGTGGAGAATGTGTGTGTTTGGGGGGGGGGATCAAACAAATGCTATCATTTTCCAGTGCAGACACTGCCAACTCCTGCTTGGAAAAACAGCACCTGAACCCATTCATCCATTTTTTTTTTATGATAGTATATATCAATCCATAAATATTGAGGAAATCTGGCTCTGCAACATAATTAGAATCACCTGGATGGAAGCAAGAGCTGTCAAGAGCATTTTAAATGCTCCCACTCTGGTGCTGTGTGACAATGTGCTGGTCAAATAGGATGTTTTGCGTCTCTAAATTACTGTGATAAGTGTACTAAAGGAAAGAGAAACTGCTTTAAAAAAATGAATAAGAGCCATTCTGTGATAAATACAGTGACTGGAACAGATAGAGCAATGAAGCCTTTTCACATGTTAAATGCATTCAGTTATGATTGATCAGAAAGTATAAAGAAAGATCTCAGTGCAGCTAACAACCGTGGTCAGAGTTAAAATATCTTTGTGGTTTTGAGTAGGTGGGTATTTGATAGGAGTGTTGGAAGAAAATGATGCAGAAGCGTGGTTCTAAAGTTTTAGATCTTTATTCTCCTGTTTGCCATCAAGCTAAGTGTGGAGAGTTCATTTTCAAGAAGGCAGACCCATAGAAATCCATGCCATCAAAATAGTTGGCTATTGTCTTTACCAGTGTGGTATCAACAGCATGTAGGAGCACACATGCTGTCATGCTGCGCTTTGGGTTATTTGGCATGTGCTGTAAATGAGCGTTTGGAAAATAGTATCTGTGATTTGGGGAAAGACTGAGAGAAAGACTATCAGTGATTTTATTCATTATTGTTTCAGCTAGTTCCTCCCCTTAATTTCTGCGAGTTGTAAAACTAGTGTTGGTAGCCAGAACCAAGCCTCCTCACGCATATGTTTGGCCAAATTTTTTAATGCTGCCAACAGCAGTCTTTTTGTCTTTTCCTTTTGTACAGAAAATGTCAAAGTGTGCTCCCGTGTGTATACATGTCTAGAGCTTTTTCTTCCATCGGCTGCAGCTCTGATCATGGGCTGTTCCATTTGCAAGGATGTTTTCTTGTATATTTTGGTATATTCGCTTGAACATAGAGATGAACAAGCATGTGGAACCTATTTTCTACAATGCCAAAAAAAAAAAGACATTTCAGGCTGGGTACTCCATAGTTTATTGTTTGAGCCTGTGCACAAATACCCAGTGATCTTTCTAATTCATAAATAATTCCCTAAATTATGCAGAAGACATGAGAAAAAAAAAGAAAAAGAAAGTGTACAAGAATTTGGTTCTTGTTTTGAAAAGTGCACCTTGAACTAAGCACTCCAGGCCTGTGTCTGAATCCTTAATAATCTCGTTCCTTTCCATGGAGTAAACTTTAGAGTAGGTGCATGATGTCACCAGTCTGTGACAGAATAATGTGTTTGAATAAGAGAATGTAACAGCATTTCTTGGTTTAAATAATTTTATTGATTTCTTGTTAGAGATACAATTTTGATTTCTCTGTACTGTTTTCAAGGACAGGTGGTTGTTTGATAAACACTTCCTGAAAATATCCAGCTTCCTGTGACTAAAAGTGCTATGCAGAATTATTGCAAATGAGGCAGGTGACATGCAGGCTTTACTTCCTTTCCTTCTCCCGCTGACTTTTATTTCTGTGTATAGATGATGTAGAGCACTGAGACTTCCCTAGGGGTATGAGTTTTCAAACAGAAACAGCAGATAAAATAAAGTAAATGGCTTAGTTATGTCTCCCTAAATCGGTAGGGGAGACTCCAGGAGGTTTGTTGTACCTGATTCTTCTTTTTGCTTTTACTTGTCTATATTTGAAGCTGATGATGTTCCTTTAAATCAGCTGTCACTTGTGCTTCCTTGGAACAGACATGTGCTTGTCCTCATTTCGACTGTTTGTCCAGGTATTGACTAGGATGAAGAGGATAGGCAGGCAAAAAGAATTGATTTGTAATACTTTACATTTTTCTTCCAGATAGAGGAGGGACAATTTTAAATTAAAGCAACTTTTCTTCTGCAGAAAGCAGATATATGCTTGTATCACTTGAAATTTGTATTAGACCATATTTTATCATTTAGAAGTGTCATGTTGCTACACTGAATAATGCAACATGGGCTGACCTACTTTAATGTTGAAACACTGATTTACCTGTCAACATTTTAGAGGAAATGGAAATATTTGTTCTTGTCTTCAGATGGAAGTACAAAACAACAGCAGACGTTTGCAGGCATGAGTAAACCTCAGTGGACCAAGGTATGTTTTTACTGGATAGTGTAACCTGCTAATTTCATCAGGACTACTCTATGCCTAACGATGATGGGTCAGAAACCCGTGATGTTTAACATACAAATTCATTACGATATTTGCAGATGGCACATTAGTAGTTAATACTACTGCATGCATAGCATGAATGTGTCTGATAACCTATAATAAAGGTTAACTACTGGATGTACATGTATTGTGAAACTTCTGCCTATGATAGGCAATAAAGTAACAAACAGTTGAGCTACTGAACTGAAGGGCAGATCTTTTAAGCATTCTATAAAAGGAGACCACATGTCCAAACATTTGTTATGTAGGTGTCTTTTTAAATTAAATTTCTGTATTGAAAGAGCTCCCCAAATTTTTATTAGCCATCTGTTTATAGTAGGTGTGTACTTGTTTTTCTTCCATTTCATTGCAATTGCTACTCTGGCAACAAGAACAAGTTAAAACCATGGCCCATCTTCTGAAAGATTCACTTTGGTTGCATATGGTTCCCTCTGTTAAAACACAGGCCAAAGGGCAAAGCACTCGACATGAAGCTCCAGAAATTAGGGAGGCACATTAACAGTAGCAGTAATTGCCTCCATTATTTGTTGGCTGGAGCACCAACCATATACATAAACTCATTGCTAGTGAGCATCTACTGCCCCTCCTTTTACAGAAAATGAAATATTTTTCGTAGGTAACTATTTACGTTTACTTTTTCACTTGAGGGTTACGGTAATTAAGGATAAATGTTTTCATGTTTACTGCACTGAATTGCATGCTATATGTGTTGGCCTGACCTTTCAATGAACCTGCTTGAAATTAATTGACCCTGCTTGAAAAATAGGGGAAAGGGTGGTTTATGCATAACTTTTATACAGACAGGGAAATGTGGAGGAGAGGAATCCACTTGGTTCCTGAGGAGCAGGTTTAGTCCATGGCACAAAGCTCTTCCAGGAAGTGCTTTTGTTCTGTCACATCCCAGCTCTTGGTGAAACCACAGCTGTCTTCTGGCATGCAAGCGAACACTCATCTTGTGGATTTTCTGCTGCTGCTGTCATCTCTTTTGGGCCCCATATTGTCCATGCTTGGCAGGATGGGGGCTTCTTTCCCCATTCAGCCTGTGACTTAGGCATTCTTAATGGAGTAAGGAATGAGGAGACTGTCCTGCCCAAGTTGGCATTCATCTTAATGAACGCTTATCTCAAGGCTGTGAACAAGCACAGGCAGGTCCTCAATTCTTACACGTGTCCATTTTCTTTTGCTTTTTAGATACTGAAGTACATAGGAGAGTCTGGATGGAAGAAGGAAACAGGAGTGATTGTTGCAAAACTCTCTTCCATTTCAGACCCGTTTATTTTTAGATGCTACTCAAACAAGCTTGTGAGATTTTTCTATCACTCTTCTCAGCTGCTCACCACCCAGTTAATTATTACCCATCTAAAATTCTGTGTAGCTCAAATAATTATGTTGTCATCCCTTGCTTTTCCCTCTTTCTTTTTCTCTAAAATTTAAAACATTTCTATTTCTACAGCTCTTAGATACTTAAGTTGTGGTATCGAGCATGTATTCTGAATTATCTGTCAGAATTAATGAACAAGTTTACCCACAAGTGTGTCATTTTTCACTGTGTACAAAATAAGCAGGAAGGGCATAATTTAGTACCTACAGGCTGCTGTAGGTATAACATTGTTTTGATGTATGGCACAGCCTCCTTAATAAGATCATTGTGGGAGTATGACATTGTGGGAGCATGTGGTAGGTGCGTAATATGCAGATGATATTTGTAGCTGACAGCAGCCATCACACTGATTCATACAACATTGGTGCTGTAAATTTTTCCTGGGCAGCAGGCACATCAGCAGTATCTCTCTCATATCTGAAGTTTATGTTGCATGTGTTCTCTCCTGTATTCAAGCAGTACCGTGACCTGATCTTTTTTGCCCTTTGTAAGAGCTATTTTAATGTAGAGTTTTCCTCACTTATGTATGGTGATGATGAGGAAAATGTATTACTTCCTAGAAAGTAAAAGAATTGGATGGAGCAGACTTATGCCAAAGATGACGCATGGTCAGTCTTACTGATGTGAACTTGCAAATCTGTTCCCGGTACACAGTTTAGATTGCACTTGGGCTGGGCAAATGTCGTTGTCACTGTGTCCACAGCAGCAACGCGTGCTGACAGAGTACAAGCAGCAAAGGGACCCACATCTTCAGCAGGTGTGGTAGCTAAGCTTTGGCTTAGCTTTGGCTTTGAGACATACCCTGTCTCACTGGTAATTTGATTCCTAAATGTCTTTCTCTGTGTGTTGTGCTTTGGAGATGGTACCTGTATAAGAGTAGCCTTGGGCAGTTTCCTTTGCATGTGGCCTTTGGTCTCTGCCTTCAGCTGTGACACAGGGACAGTTTTGAATGCTTTTATCTATTTCAGAGCAAAGTCAAACAAGTTGACCCAAACTAGTACTCAGTGACCTTTTAAACTATCAGATGGACTCAACACTGAAATGAACTGAAGAGACCCATCATTTTAATCTTCCCTTAGGACAAGCTCTAAGCAGTCAGACCCTAGCTTCTGCTGCACCAGCACCGAGAAAGAGCTTTGGGAAATGGTCAGAGACTCAAGCAGGACCCAGGGGGGTGCAGTGTGGGTAGCTTTAGGGCTCAGCCTTGGTTAAAGTTTAGATTTAATGATGTGTGACTTTCCCCCTAACACGTGAGAAGCCAGGAACTGAGTTTTGATGTTCATTTAAAATGCAGTGTTCCTAACACTGCTACTGATAGTCTAGCTCAGACAGCTGGACACTTAAACAAGGATTTAAACAAAAGAACTGGCACAGAACGATGCAGTCTGCAGGTGATGAGCTGAACCCAACATGTAGAACCCTGATTTTTCATCTAACCTTCGGTGCTTTTAGAAAATCATCCTTTTTAAGGAGGTGCAAATTAAGCATTTGACAGCTCTCACTATTATTATAAAATGGAAGCTTGGTGTCAAGCTTCATGGAGCTAAAGCTACTGATCTAGTACCACACTTAGTTCAGACCAATTTGAATTGGAATAATGTCTTTTCACAGTATTGTTATGGGATTTCAGGTTTTGCATTATGCATTAAGTTTAGAAACTTAATTCCTATACAAGATGCATTTGGACAGAACTGTGATGTAGTTCTAAACAAAAAATGGACAATTTCTTTTTTCTGTGAAACAAAAATATTTTGATCAGTTTTTCATATGTATTATGTAATCAGAGGAACATCAAAACAGAGTAATAGAGATTTGCTTTGTAAAACAGTTACATGTGTCTCCTACATGTATAAGGCCCTGTGAATTTCATTTCATTGGGTTGGGAGGGAATTCCAAGTTGGCTCTGCAATCTCATAGCCTTCAAACCAAGATGAGAACCATTAAATTTTGCTCACTGTTGTAGTCATTGCCTCCAAAAAATATATATATATATTTTCTTTTCATTTGTTTTCTAGTAGTGGTCAGGTTGATAAATGATCAGTCTTTGGTATGAATGCATTCCTTACATACTCCTGTTGATTTAGTAGGTTTGCAAGCAGGAAAAATAAAGGTGCCTTTCAATTAAGCACTGGCAGTAATTCCACTTAAATAAATTTGAGAGCTCCTTTAAACAGAATGCATTTTAAGCCAAATGATAAATAGCAAGGTACAGTTCCTGAGTTTGTTAGAGTGCTGTTTTGTCCAGTCTCTTCTCTTAGGGGTCCGGCAGAACACTTCGTTTCTCTGAAAGCAAGCCCTAGGTTTACTGTTTTCTTTAATAGACTGCCCAAATCTTGCAACTTTTTTGTGTCTAATGAAATATAACTAAGTAGTAAAACTGATTAAGTTGAGAATAGCAGTTTTTGTAATGAGGAAGGAACATAAAATGATTTGGGACCATGATGCTGATTAGATTTTAAAGGCAAAATCTAACTAATGAGATCTGCCAATTTGATAAGTTACATTTGAATGTAATTTTAACGAAGACAAGCCGTTTTTTGAGCTAAAGGAATGTTAGGTTAATAGTGTTAATACTAAGTTATTTTCATGATTTTGTTTACCTTGGAGTATATTAGTTACAGAGATGACACCTGCATATTTTTTAGACTGGTCATACTCATCCAGCAATTAAATTATGGCCCCAGGAAGCTGAGTGATAGAACACTTATTAACTGCAGAGAAATTAGGATTTTGCCCTGACGCTTAATATTAATATGTGATATGTTATTGGGCAGTATATATAAAACGAAGGTAATACAATGAAGAAAGGGCTTGAGAGATGTTAAAAAGAAACCTGGAAACAGAAAAGTGAATTTATTTCCTGACACAGTGAAAGAAAGCTAACAGTCACCCTCAGCTGGAGGGTATTTTCCATTTTTCTTCTTAGTTTTATTTCTTGTATTTTTGTGTGCTTTATCAAGCACATATGTCAGGGTAGCCTGCCACTTGCCCTGTGTGGGGAACTCACTGGTAGAAGGCAATTACCAGGCTACACAGGAACCATGCGACTAACTTGCAGCTCCTGAATGTTTGCTTTACAAGGAGGTGAGGGGCATCAACCCCGTGTAAGCCATGTTTTCTTCAAAAACTCTTTTCATATTCATCTTCCTTATGCACTCAGAGTGAAGAGCTGCCAATGTAATAGGGTGCTGAAGATCTACCAGGTGTCTTTGGCTCATGATCAGTTTCTGAAGGCCAGGAGGGTCCAGCCAGGGTTGTGCTTTGACACAGGCCCCATCAGAGATAACTGATGAATATTTTCATAGAATCATAGAATCATAGAATCATAGAATATCCCGAGTTGGAAGGGACCCTTAAGGATCATCAAGTCCAACTCTTGACACCGCACAGGTCTACCCAAAAGTTCAGACCATGTGACTAAGTGCACAGTCCAATCTCTTCTTAAATTCAGACAGGCTCGGTGCAGTGACCACTTCCCTGGGGAGCCTGTTCCAGTGTGCAACCACCCTCTCTGTGAAGAACCCCTTCCTGATGTCAAGCCTAAATTTCCCCTGCCTCAGCTTAACCCCGTTCCCGCGGGTCCTGTCACTGGTGTTAATGGAGAAAAGGTCTCCTGCCTCTCGACACCCCCTTACGAGGAAGTTGTAGACTGCGATGAGGTCTCCCCTCAGCCTCCTCTTCTCCAGGCTGAACAGGCCCAGTGCCCTCAGCCGTTCCTCGTACGTCTTCCCCTCCAGGCCTTTCACCATCTTCGTAGCCCTCCTCTGGACACTCTCCAACAGTTTCATGTCCTTTTTATACTGTGGTGCCCAGAACTGCACACAGTACTCGAGGTGAGGCCGCACCAGCGCAGAGCAGAGTGGGACAATCACCTCCCTCGACCTACTAGCGATGCCGTGCTTGATGCACCCCAGGACACGGTTGGCCCTCCTGGCTGCCAGGGCACACTGCTGGCTCATATTCAACTTGCTGTCTACCACGACCCCCAGATCCCTCTCTTCTAGGCTGCTCTCCAGCGTCTCATCGCCCAGTCTGTACGTGCAGCCAGGGTTTCCTCGTCCCAGGTGCAGGACCCGGCACTTGCTCTTATTGAACTTCATGCGATTGGTGATCGCCCAGCTCTCCAACCTATCCAGATCCCTCTTTTTCATTTTCATCAGATGTGAATGGAAAATTTCAGAAGAGCAGACACTAATCTATTTATCATTTTGACTTTCTTAGGCTGTTTTGTGTGCAGAACTTCTTTATTCCTTCTCCTTCCTAAAGAATGAAGTGGGAATATCCTTGAGTAATGCCAGATGGGACTTGTGTGTGTGTGTGTGTGTGTGTACCTGTTTCTTTTTGGTTTGTCAGGTCCCCATCAGCTGTAAGGCTGCTGAAATTTCTACATGAGCCCCCTTATGCCATAGCATCCAGCCTGTGACTGCACTTTGTCCTTTGAACCGAGACTTGCAGAAGTAAAATAAAATGAAAATAAAAGCATGAAGACAATAGTATCAGATTTGCGCTGGAGATCAAGTGTGTCTCCCAGAATAGGACCCCATTTCCCTGAATATTACAGAGCACATACAGTCAGGAAGAACCATTTAACCGACCAGGGCAGTATCACGACAGCTGGCTCCTAAAACTTTTTCAGACCCTTTTGTAGATATAAATGCAAACAAGATGACTCGGCTGCAGAGTCAAAATGCCTCTTTTAAACAACTGAGATGTGATATATGGCAGCCCTCCTGCATAGAGGACAGTGATCCGTGTGGCAGCTCTTTTTTCATCCTCTATCTCAGTAACTCGGAATGACGACTCTTCAACTCAGATTTTTCTCCCTCAAAAATGTTAAACAAACTGCTTCATGGTATATACTGGGAAAACATGAAAGTTAATGCAAAAATAAGACACCTTACACAGTAAATTATGGGGGTTATAAGTGAAGACTTGTTAGTTTAAAGCTAGCAGTTTAAAAGGGCAATTATTTATGGGGTGGACTTCAGGTTAAATACTTTACCATACTGTGGACTAACGAAGCATTTGGGAATACATTTTCCATCTCCTAACTCAGGAGTTATGGACAAGTCCTCCTGTGGGTCACTTGTGGACACAGAGCTTGCTTTCTTCTCTCGCTGATTTAAACCTACATTTGAATCTGCAAAAAAAAACATTCATGACAGTGGTAGCTAAATTATCCCTCTGAAGCGTTTTGAAAGGTACTTGAGCTTTGAATGATAAATACTTAATGGAAAAACACTTATTTTCTGTAGAAAATAACTGCTTTTCATCATTTGCAAAAAGTTTTTGACTACTGGGATTTCAAGTTGGTCACTTTGCTGGTCTGTTTCAACGAAAACATGATTTTCTGGAAAAAGAACAGTAGTACCAAACAACTATTTTCTGATGTTTTTTAGGTTATTTTTCCTAATAAGAGATTATCAAACTTCAAAAAACTCTTGTGACTAGCCTTTTAATACACAGAGAGGATTTCCTAATGTATGAATATATCTCGTCTTAAGTTGTAACCAGGAACTAGGTTTTTTAATTACATCCCAGGGCAGGATGTCTAGCATATAAAGTAATATTCAATATATATGGACACTACATTCCTACCACAGATCCATGAATTGCTGCCAGTTCACCCAGGGGGGTTGCATGATACCAGAATATTTCTGGTTTGTATGTTCAAGTCTGTTGGATAAAGGAAAGAGTATAATAAGTTATTAGTAACTTATTATTTTTTAATTAGGATACTGGCACAATGGACAGTCTTGAAATACAGGGGACAAATACTGATAAACTCTCATACCATGGTACAAATTGTACAGGTGGAAGCATAAGAAAAATCCGGAGGCAAAGCAGCTAATGTATTTCTTGATTATTTCTTCATCTTTACACAGTCAGTAAAACCTGAATTTGATCTCCTGTCTTCATAAAAAGATATTTTTACTTCCTGACTGCAGACAAAATGATGAAATCAAGTTGTGTAATTATATCTATGAAAAGTTATAAAACTGCACCTGTGATTATACAATGTTGTGTTTAGTGTAAGGTACCACTTTAATCAATTGTAATCAATTCTTAATAAATTTATAAAATTTGTTGTTATAGTCTCTCTACGTCTTAGTCTTCTGTTTATGAGCACAGCTGTTCACACACAGCATTTCTGATGGAGGATAGAAAAAAAGTGTGTTAGTCAACTTTTTGGGGGTAAAGTTAAGCTGTTCTTGGATTGTCTCCTCCCACGTGATTGTGAAAATGTTTCATAATGGGGGCAAAAAGGTTTCTCTTAATAGGAGCAAAAATGCTTCAAATTTTATTTTGAATGGATTTTTTTAAACATGTTTATAACAATGATCACTCCCTTATTGTATTTATGGAGAAATAATAGCCATCTCAGCAGTGATCCATTTAATTTCTTACATTTCTATGTTGTTTTTGAAATTATAACTAGATGGGTTTAAAAGTGATTATAGGATAGCAAAGGACATACTACCTCTGAACATGGTGGGATCTTGTTATTTTTAAATCTGATGAAAAAATCAAGGATTTTTTAATGAAATTGAACTTTGTCAGGCTTGATTTGAAAAGAACTATGGTAAAAGTCTGATAAAAATTGTAAAATAGCTAGAGAGTAGCTGAGTTGGGATAATCTGAGCTATGTGATTAAACAGAAATACGAAATAGAAGGAGGACTGAAAGGTCAATTGTAGAGAGAAATTACTAGCTCCACTAGCTGTTTCATGTCTTATAGTTTGTTGCTCAGATTAAAATTATATGTATTCTATGTATGTCTAACTTGACCTCTAGGAAATTGCCTTGGAAATAGAGCTGAGTGAAAAAATTGATTAGGGGGTGAGGTGGAATGTGGAACACTTAAATGGAAGTGTTTGGATCAGAAAAAATTAACAAATAATCTATAACATAACACTTCAGATTTATGGAATTTGACCTAGAAATAATTTTATTTATTTATTTATTTATTTATTTTATTTGACCTTTTCCAATATTTGTTAAGTGAAATTCCATTTCAGGCTAAAATTCAAAAATGCTTTCTGGAAATAGCTTAAGCAAAATACTATGATAGTTTTGAAGAGAGGCCTTTAATTTGTAAAAAAAAAAAGTTGTTCTTTTGCCACCTTTTTCTGAGAGAAAATGTTGACAGATTTCCTTGGCTGGAGCAAAAGCAATTTAAATTTTTGTATCTTCTGGACCTCTTAGAAGCTGCAATGGAAGCAAGAGCATAAGACCTACTCAAACATGAGTAAGGTTATAGTTGCAAAGGCAATTGTGGGTGCAAGTGTCTTTCAGTCTTTTAGCATTTCCAGTATTGTCTAGTCTTGCAAGACTCAGCAGGGAACAATCTTGAGCTTTTTTTTGTATGGTTTCATGCAAGTGTATCCAGGAAACGGCAATCTATATTAGGCAGTCACCCAAATGTTATTTCTGTGAATGAAATTTTATTATTGTAAAATAGCAAGAAGACAAGTATCATTTGGCCCAACAGACATTTTTTTTTTTTTTGGTCTTTGTGGGACTGACTGAAATTAAGAGGAGGAAAAGGAGGAAAAGCCAGTCCATACACTGGATGTATTCCACTGGTTGCCAGCAAAGCATATGCTGCAGCTTGACATCTTAGTGAAAACTGTGTTACCTTTTGCATGCCGAATAAACTTAACTAAGTTAAGATGGCAAAAATATACATTTCTCACATTGTTTATTGAATTCATTTTCCCAATATCCTGTCTATGTATGATTTCTGATGTAGATGAACCTACATTTTATTTTCCCACTAAAGTGGGATGCTGAAATAAAGTAACGCATTTGGAATCTTTATCTAGTCAATTTTTTCCCTGACCCTTAGCTCTGCTGGTTGTTAGATGGAATAATGAGTGTTCTGTCTGCTTGAAATCAGTGCCTGCTCTAAGACAGTAATTCTTTGCAATGTTTTGCAGCTGTCCTGAACATACTTATATTCACAGCATGAAAAATACAGTATTTTAATTCATGTGGAAACAAACAAACAAATAATAACAAAAAAAAACAAACACAGAACAATAAAAAAATTGTGCAAAGTCTGAAAACGGAATCTTGTTCACATTTGAAGGCAGAAGGGAATTGCAAAGTAGCCTGATCCTAGACAAGCTGTATATGTTAATGACTACCTTTAATCATCTTTAAATATTTTGCAGCCTAATTAATCTGTGCTATATGAATTTATTAATCCAGGAGTGTCCTTTGTCAGACAAAATTTGTATAAACTGGTTTTCCTTAGCTCAAGTCCAAATCTGCTAATTAAGGGTCACAGTCCACGTTGTGAAGTAGCAGAGAGGGACCTAGATGTTGCAGCTGCACTTGTGCAGATCAGAAGTTATATTAGATTTACCCTGTTAGAACATAGAAGAGATATGACTATTTTCCTTGATATTTGCTCAGTGAAAGAAAAAAAATCCACTATAGAGTCTTTATTTATACATTGGTTCATACATTGGTTCTCTATTAAATATTTGTTGTATTCCAGTTATATTCCAGTGTTATTAAAAATAAATATTTGTAAAGGACAATAAATACAGAAATGAAAATAACTGCAGAATCTAGAGGGTCACAAAAAATCATTAATCAGGCAATGCTGTTTAATGTTGAAGCAATTATATTAAAAGAGTGACTTGCATTTACTGTTAAAATGGCTTCTTTAAGCATATCTTCTCAGTTGTGCATTGGAGTTCTATTGTAAGTCCTACATAGTTTTTCAGATCTGAATAAAATTGTATCCATCTGTCTCCTTTCCAGCACTACAGCTCTGTCACACTCTTCAATGAAGCATGTAGGAGATGGAGAGGCTTCCTTGAGTCCGCAGAAAGGAACTGACATGTGGAACTAATAATCAGGTGAGTTTAAAAGACGCGTCTGCAGCAACATTTTGCTATGAATCTGGTTGTCAGAGGTACGGTATCAGATTAAAGTCTGGGAGAAATATGGGTAATGATTAATAAAAAAATAAACCAGTGAATTATTAGAGAGAAGTATTTCATAAATATTTTATTCCTTGTAGGCTGATTTATATAGAACTTAATTTTTTCCTTGCATTTATTTAAAGTTCTATTCTAAATAGCACTTAATATGCAGATTATTTGTATGCATAAAGCTCGTTATGAGCAAAGACTGCTCAGAATTTGTTGTGAATGAACTGGATTGGTCTTGTAGGTCAACAAGTTTCTCTACCTCAAAGAAATGGATGTTGCTTTCAGAATCAAGTTTAAAATATAAGCAAAATTATTAGTTGAAGATTCACTTTCCAAGTATGCATACAAAATAGTCAAACAGAAAAAAAAAAAAAACAAAACAAAAACAGGAATTTAATTGAATGTTAACAGAAAGATTTCCTTCTGTACACCAGTTGGAAAAGTTTGCTTAATTGTGGATAAAGTATACATATTTTAATTTTATTCTGAATTCCAAATACTGTCTTTTTTTCCAACAATGAAGTTACATTAAAAGGATTGTTTTCTCACCTGAAGTTAGTCAGTTCTACAGCCATTTTTCCAGCTATTTTAGCAATAATATATGCACATTTAGCATTGGCTATTGCTGCTGAAGAGTGCATTCTTTGCATGTAGATATTCTCCTCTCCTTTATGACTGTCCATCTCATCCTTGCAACAGTGGGGACTGGGGACAACCCTCTTTCCTGAGAATTGTAGTTTGTACTAGGTGAAGGGTCTGCTGTTTCCACTGTACAAGGTACAAGAAAAACTGAAAATACACATAATACCTTCCCCGAGAAGTTAATGAGGGCCAAAGAATATTTGGGTGAGTCGTTACAGCTGTCTTTTTCTGCAAGTTAAACTAATAATGAAGACTGAGCTGTAAACTGTTTGCCAATTTTGAGAGTTTATTCTTGGTTAACAGGAATATTTGGGGTTCGTCATACCTAGTTTGTGAAAAATAGGTTGGGAATTTTTTTCAATTTTATTTAAAAGTTGCAAGGTTTAGACCAAATAAAATTTTACAGAAAAAATAAATGGAGCAGTAAAATAAATGAAGACATTGAACTAGTGTTGAGGAGAACTGTGTTTTGGTTTTTTTTAACCTCTGGATTTAAATTTTAAAAGTGAAGGAGTTTGCTTCAGGGCAAAATTAATTCCTGTCATTTCTGTAACTTCTTTAGGAGTTGTTATATTGGAATAACAGTCCTCAAATTACAGGGAGTATTTCATTCAATAAAAGTTAAATTACCATTTAACTTATGGTAAACCTGCAGATAATTCTGCTCCATATTGACTTCAGTGTTGTTCTTTATCTCTGCACAGCTCATCTTTCCTTTCTTTAGTTTAATTTTCTATACTGTCGTTGTTTCATATGTACATACAGGGGTGGATTTTGGAGGGACAGAGTGAAAGAAATTAAAGAGGCTCTCATTCACTGGTTAGATGGTAGATAGTGAAGGCATATACAATTACACATAACTTATATAAAGTTAAGGCTGCCTTGCTCCTTCCCATTACAATCAAGGCTGAGCTGTTTGTACTGGTTGTACTGTTTGTGTTTGTACTGCTTTTTTCATGTTTTGAGGGTGCACTAGTGCAGGTAGATACATGAGCACAGCACACATACACAATGAGAGGGGCGTCAGCAACATATACACTTCATACTTCATGTTGGGGAATGTAAGCAGGGTTTTTTTATTTAATTTTCTCTATTCCTTCCTTTGACTTAACAAAAGTTTGAAATGTGAAGTTCATTTTCTCAGCCTTGCTGCCCAAAGTATCATAAAATGTGGAGATCCTGACAAAGAGGTTAGCCTTACACTGTTGATTGAGATGGTTTTTCTTAACCTTCTAACAATATTTGATGTGGCACACCTAAAGGCAGTTTGTGTCTCTCTAGAGTGGTTCATGGGAACAGGAAGTGTGTGTGTATACATCAGGTCACAGAACGAACTACAAATTTCACAAGATGTCTAAGAGCAAATTTGCTTTAGTGCTAGCTGCATAGTATACTTTTTTTTTTTTTTTTTTCCCCTCTCTAAATTTCCCTTTCTGGTTTAATTACATGCTAATGTGATAAGTTCTGTCAGGCAAAGACTTGTTTTATTTAGAGAAAAAATGGTATGTTTGCAGAGAACATGTCTCAACAGGAGAGCTGAACTCTTTAGAGGAATAATGGCCTCCCAGTTATCACAGCGAAGGTCAAGGGCAAGCATAAATATAGGACCTGGAGCACAGCTTGACAGAAAAGGAGGCAAGAAGTGAAATAACAGAAGATGGCATTGAACACTGAGGTGATAAATATGACGGCTACTGTACTACTAAGGCCAGGATGGAAAAACGTATAAAATTGTATGATTCAGTGGAGATGTATATATATTGTGATAGGTTTATCTAAGCATCATTATTAAGCAATATTTTTATGTGCAATAGTAGTTAAGTAGTCTGCTGATCATTTGCAGTAAAAACGGTACACATAAAGAGGTTGGACTCTGTTCTATTAAACTGTCCAGATATTGAGTAACCTAGGCTCAAGCATACCATCCTATTAACTTCAACATAAAAGGTACCTAGACTTTTAGTTTATGAGGATATTGGAAATACTACAGGCAAGGAGGATCAATCACAATGTTGTTTTTGCTGTGATCAATAGAAGACTTCTGTGACAATAAGCTGTGAAATGGTTTTCCAGAACAGCTTACATGTCTAAAGAGTAAAATACGTCCCTTCATGTGGCACTGCTACCAAATGGAGGATTTAATTCAACCATTATTTTCCCTCTAGAGAGCAGAATGTTGCAGCCTACTGATCTGACCCTCACTGTTGTTTACTTCCTCATTAAAGCCCTGTGAGGATCCTGCACTTTGATATAACGCACACAATATGCAGTTATAAATTTCTTTGACAGGCACTGTCTCTGGTTTATCTAGTGAATGCTATTATCAAGATCCCAATCCCGACTGAGCCCTCTGGTTGTAGCTCTTTTGTCTGTTAGTTTAGGATTCATTGTTTATAATAATGTTATAAAAGAATTAGGAGCCTTCCCAAATGGGCAGATAGATAATTCATATTAATATATTTTTAAATCTTGTAATAGAAAGCAAACAGTTTAGTGTTTCATTACATTGGTGTCTACATTAGACCTAATGGTTACATTTCAAGGTGGGCATGGACAAACTGTTTATCTATATACATATGTTCACAAGCACTTCACGATCATATTTGGAAAATACTGACTTCCACTTCAGGCCAGTCTATGGAACATCTAATTTATCAACAGATGTGATTTTTACGGAAGACTTATACCATGGTATTCAAGAGAAAAATTTGGAAAATTGCAGAATAATAATTATTGCTGTAATTATAACAGCAGGAATATTTAAATTTTTTTCTAATCATTTACAAAATAGCTGCTCCTGGAGCTTTACTTACTGAATAAAATTTTCTCTCTTTATTTTCAAGCAGTTTTCAATTTTCTGTAGCATAGTGTATTTTTAATTAACTCTATGAATTGTGATTATTTTCCCTGGAATTCAAGAAGCAAAGGTCAAATGTAGTTGTAGTGATGACTTTGCACTCTCAAGAGGTATTTATAACATAGAAGAAAACTTCCTCTTTTTAACTGAGAATGTTTTTTACCTAGTAAAGCAAAACTGATTGACTAACAGATGCCTTAAGCTAAAATTCCTTCATGATTGTTCACATTTTCAAGTGAGTGGTTTATTTATTAGAAAAAAGAAAAATAACAATATTACAACCATGTTAAATTGTTACAACAAGGACTAGAAAACAAGCCATTTAAACTAAATTTTATTCCACACTTTTCATATTCCAATAAATTTTTACTTGTTTCTTCTGTAAGGAAATGCCATTAACCAGACACCTTAATTATGAAACCCAAGAAAAAGTCCCACATTGTCTTCAGTACTTTGTGAGCTTTACTTTTCAATGGGTTTCATTCTTCAGCTAAAAGTATGCTTAAGTATGCTAAAAGTTATAGGTACAGTTAATGGCAACTTTGTACAGAGAAGTTCAATAATTTCAGGTACAGAGACAAAATTTTTAAATTAAGATATACAGAGTTGCACTGATCAGAATATCCATTATTTTTCCTTGTAATTTATGAATGCTAAACATTATCTTTTAAATCAATTACTATTTAATTAAAATCATATTTGTGTCTCTCTGAAGTTGAGCAGAAAGTGTGCTGACTTTGATCTCTCTGTCTTATTTACTTGTCTGAAAAGAAAAGCAATAAATTCTGTATACAGATTAAAGTTCTGATAATTTGGGGAATAGGCAATTTATTTTGTTCAAGTGGATGTTGCTGAATTAACATCGTTGAATGCCTAGATCAGTATCCTGTGTGCTGGTGAAAAGTTTCGAAGACCTGCTTGTTTATTATGTATTCCTGCAAAAGGAGGAGGATTGTCTGTATGTTAGTGATGATGGACATGTTTGGACATCAAGAGCTTTTGTCTCCCTTTATACTCTTGGTTCATGCTAAGACTAAAGGACTGCTGTGACTTAGTTAACTTTTCTTTTACAGTAGACTTTTAGTCTACTAAAAATGCTTTTTAGAGTACTTTTTACTGTATTCGATCTCCCACTTAGGCAAAATTCTTCACAAACTTAGCAGATAAAATGTTATTTAGCAGGCACAGTATTAATAACTGGATATATTTATCAACCATTTATATTCTGCAAGTATGAAATACCTCCATGTTTCTAACAACAAAAAATACTTCTGGTGATAAAGTGGTAAATGGTGATTTGCAACCATTACATATGAAAATCTGCAATGACACATCTAAGCACCTTGCATGTATCCTCTGTGATTCCTTTTTTTGAGGTTAAAACACAATGCCATTATAAGAGGTAAGCACTTCACTTCATGCAGTCTGAGAGTTTATTTGATAGAACCGTATTGGAATCTAAACCATTTTGGTTATTTGTATAATATATTATCAAGTCAGGAGCAGGGGGGGAGCATGTACGACTGAAAGTGAAGGATTTCTATTTAATGTTGGCCATTTGCTGTTGTGACAAATTATGACTAATCTTAAATTTGACCTTTGTGACCAACAAATTATATTATGTAATATGCTTACAAAAATCTGGATTAAGCCAGAAAATCGATAATTTATGCTTAGTTAACTTACTAGAAAAGTTTGTACTATACAATGAATGACTAAATTCCTAAATGAATCAATCTATACATTTATAAATTTGGATATAGAAATTTTGGGTAGAAAGAGCTGCATCAACTGTGTTCTGTAATAACACTGTCTATGAACATCTATTCTAGCACTCCTTCACTTCAAAGTTCTCTTACTGAGCAGTGGTAGTATTTGTATAACATTAACAGAGGTAGTAAATGTACTAAATGATCAATATGACTTTATCCCACATATAAAGTAGAATTCATGACACTATAAAACACTATGAAAATCTACTATTCTGTGATTTCATTAAACATATGTAGGTGTAGTAAGAGATACTGTTTCTTTAACATTTCATCATAATATGACAATTTAATTTTCTACTAAGTATGAATAATTCTACTGTGAAATAATTTATCACCAGATAAATTATATATTATAAAATATATATTTATTCAGATGTTTTATGGCCTCTGAAATCATCTAGCTATATCACTGAAATCCCACAGATTTTTTCTCTAGTTTGATAAATTAAAATACTTTCATTAATATCATATTCTTCTTCCACAAGTGCTAAGTTCCTTACCTTTAAAAGCACTATAGTGATGAGTGCTGTAGAAAAACCTAGACAAAATTATTATGTTTCTGTTTACAGTTTGCATTTTGTACAGTAAGTATCAGAGGGTACAAGAAAATACTGAGTATCTATCCATTAATCTGCTAATGCCTATGTTGTTTGTTGAGCCACACAGCCTTATCCATAAATTAATGATGGCAGGGTTAATGCTGGGAAAGGAACTCTAATTCTTTGTTTTCTAATCTTTTACCTGCAGGTGTTTGTTGTTGTTGTTGTTTGTTTTGTTTTGTTTTGTTTTTCTTAGCCTAACTCAGATATAAGTATGAAGTGTGAAGTGTGAAGGTGAAGTATGCTTATGAATCAATTGTCATAAGGATTTGCATGCAAAATTTAAACTCCTCTTAGTAATGCAATAAATTCTTTTTACTCTGCAAAATTATGGCATAACCATATGTTTTTAATCTCCTTAGAATCCTTAGAGTATAACATGAAGTGTGTTAATAGGAGAGCAGCATAAGTTTCCTTATTTACCCATCTCTTGTCACTCCCAAGCACTTATCTCAGTGCCATATATATTTCTAATCCATTGACCATCTGAATACATTACGACTTCGGCTGGATTTTGAGCTTTGTACAAAAAGAGATTCCCAGGAAAAAGAATGTTAATGGACTTAGTTGGAGCTCCTTCAAGCACCTGTTCACTTTGATCTGTAAAATGAATCATCTTCAAACCTGAGTGATGTTCACTGGTCAAGGCTGAGAGACGTTTGACTGATCTCTACACTGTCTGCATGATAATAAGACTTTATGTTAGGATTACCTGACAATGTCCTTTTAGTCTGTTTAAAAAGTTAAGGGAATGCTATATCATCTTAGTTTATCCGTGTTTGTGCTTTCCTCCCAAAGATAGCTTCTTGCTATTGCTTTGGAGATAACAGTCTTGCCACATTAGAATTCAATTGCCTATTACCCTACTAATCCTACTGGCTTGTATTGGAGTGTGTATTGGGTAGCCAAAGGCCTTTGGGTATTATAATTTTAAATTCAGCTTATTTCAATATATATTCCATTACTTTTATGTTGTCCCTTGTATAACATTGATGCAAACTTTGTAATGTTTTTGTTCAGCACTTTTAGTGTACTAGCTGTTGGATTTGGCTGTTGTAAAATCAGTGGAACTGCAGGTAGAAATGTTACTATGAAAATAGAATAGCTGTTGCCTGGAGCCTAAAATCAAGACTGAATTTTTGATGGCATGCTGAACAGAGAAGGTTATTATTCATACAATGATGGAGAGATTTACCTATTCTAAACTACGCTGTTTTTTTTCTGGCCCCTTAAAAAAAAAAAAAAAAAAAAAAAGGCAAACAACAATAAAGAAACATTAAGTCAGAAAGGACTGTCATTATCAGACTTTTTGCCGTTTTGAGGGGCAAACTGTAACCTTTAAAGGCCATCTCTAAATTCTAACTTGTAGGGTGGGTTTTTTTTTTTCATTTTTGTTTTGTTTTATTTTTAATCTTACAATGGGAGGAGAGGAGAAATAATTGTCTATATTTACTGGGCTAAATTCACCTCTTGCTCAGTGTTCAGCTTTAGATGTTACTTTTAGATGCTTGCTACCAAAAATTGCATATGTTGTGAAGCTGACTTTTAGGTGATCAGCATACAGATGAGTGACCAAATTTTTTACTGTTTTCTGTTTTACCGTTTTCAGACCCAACACACATATGTAGCAAATTATTTCAGTGAAGAGAACAGACTGCATAAGATATAGCTTGAGATATCATCAAATTCCCAACATGAATATTAAAAGTCTGAAATCATTAAGAGTGAATTTATGTGATTTTGTCTTGACTAGAAAAAAATGTCATACAAAAAGGTTCAAAGCAGGACTCCTGAAAACAAAATAAATTTGCTAAGATTTTAACAAATGTGTAAAAAATATGTAGCTCGAACAGTCTTCAAGCTCAAACTCACACTTATTTTATAAGAAGGCTTATTTCCTAAGCCTTCATTTTCTTTTCCTGGAACTGGAAGACAGGTGAATAAAGTTTTAAGTACAATTCATAAGGGAAGGAAAAACATACCACCAACACATCTGTAAACAGGATCCTGTAGACAGGATCTTCAGATTTCCAGAAATGATCATTTATAAACGCTTGAATTCATTCTAGTTAGTAGCATAGGTGAACTAAGATGCAGCTTTATTTTCTTTTTTAATCTATTTTAATGTTTGTTGTTTTTTGTTTGTTTGTTTTTGTTTTACGCATTGCAGAGTTTCATGACACATTTGCTGCAATTCTTGCAGTTCAGGCTAGCTGTAAGTAAGACTGAAACAAACCATTTTGAACTGAGGAGAAAAATTCACTTTTATTATATAGAGTAAAAACCCTATTCTAATTTACCTGAAGTTTACCTGATGTCCTCAGAGACATCACTGCTCGATGTATAGAACAATGAAACACTAAATTAGGTTGATTTTCTGTAGAACTTCCCCATTTATTTCTCTCATCTCTAGGACAGAATTATTAATCTTCCTTTCTGTTGTAAAGGACTTTTGAATTAACTGATGACTGTGAAATTATTAGTAGGCATATTGTTATTCTCATTTTAAAAGCTTCCTGCCACCTGCCACACGAATGGAGATCTGTCCTCCAAAATGGACATGTTTGTTTCTAAAGATGTCTTTTTAAAATGAAAGCTAAGGAGAATTGCTGAAGAAGACTGCATAGTTAGCACTGCATACTCAGTATTAGTCCTGCTCGATTTTCAACTTGGTACCTTTGGGATTCTGATGCTATAAAGCCTTTGAACATGGTGACTACCTTTCTGTAGATCCCATGAAAATACATGCAATGGGTTAGACTAATGCCCTGTCTAGGTCTGTATTCCAGGTCATAAGTGGGCTAACAGTGAACACACAGGAGAAGGAGACCCTTGGTGATAAATCCATTGAACACTTTCCCGACTTGTGAGGAAAAAGGGCTACTTGAATCTCTTTGTTTTTAATATGCTGACAGGTTTTTATTTTGCAAATACTTCCCCCAAAAAACTGAAAATTCAGTTTTTAGCATTCACAATATCTTGTGTCAAGGAATGCCACAGTTCACTTTTGCGTTATGTGAAGAATTACCCACCTGGTTTTTAATTTTGAGTTTCCACCTGCACATTTTCAGTTGAGGCTGTCTGGTGGTGGAAGAGGCAGCTAACTAACTTTCCCTTTGCCTCCTCCACTCCTCCTGTGATTTTTAGCAGCCTCTGTGTTAACTCTTTTCTAGATCGAGAGTCCTAGCACATACAGATCTTCCTTCTGTGCAAGTTATTTGGTTACCTCTGATCATCTTTGTCCAACTTTTTTCAAATTCTACTACATGCTTTTGTTAGATGAAAGGGCCGAAATGACATCATGACAATCATGATGTGAGCACAACACTGACTTGCCAGGTAACGTTATGCTTTCTGAGGTTTTCCTCTGTTTAATACGAATTCCTGAGCTATTGAAATAATGTTTTCATAAGGCTATTATTTTAGCTCAAGACCTCTTTTGTTTGAGGTAGTAGTAGGTTCAGAATCAATCACTGGATACATAGTAGGAGCTGTTTTTTGCCAAGTTAGTTACTTTAGATTTGTGTAGTTTGAATGTCATCTGCCATTTTATCCCCAATCACTCAGTGCCACAGAGTCTTTCTGCAACTCATTTTTTGTAGTCAACTTTTGTGTTTCTTTCCCTGAAAAACTTAGTGGCAGCAGCAAACTTAATCTCCTCTCCACTCTCTTCTTCTGATCAGTCCTGAATGTACTGAGCAGCTGAGGCCCCAGCAAAGATCCCTGTGGGATTCCACTGGTGCCTTTCCTTCACTGAGAAAATTGACCATTTATTGCAGCTCTTTGTTTCCAATCTTTTAGTTAGTTATACCTGTGAGGATCTTCCCTCTTATCTCATGTCAGCTAAATTTAAGACCCTTCGGTGATTGGACATCGCTGAATACTTAATGAAAATCAGAGTTGGCTGTGTTAGCTAGCTCTCCCTGTCCTCACTCTGTGTCCTTCCACTTATTTCTTGTCAGAAAATTCGAGTGGATTAGGAGGTAAGACTGCTAACACAGATGAGTATTATTGCAAAGTGAAATGGGAATGGTTTGAGTCTACATGGAATTTACAGCATTTCTCAGGGCTCTTTGTACCTTCTTGTAACTCTGGTTTATTGAATCAAATCTAATGCCAGTTTTCAGCTTTCATCATGATAAGTTTGATGTTACAATTCTTCAAACTTTCAAATGTACCTTGTGTTCTGAGAGAACTGGAACAGACTGGAGAACAGAGACTGCAACAGAAATCTAACTCTGTACTACTTTCTAATCTAGAAGTGTCTGTCGCAGGCAACAGGAATTTAGGAAAAGTAAACCTTAAAACATATCTGGTGTTTTGTTTTGTTTTGTTTTTGAAGTGCTTCTAAAAAGAATATAGGAAATTAATGTATTCCCCCATAAAAATTCTATTGTCTGAAGATACTTAAAAGCTTAGTAAACAATAAAGTACAATGTACTCTGAAGAGACTTCTACTTCAATTACATTTGTACGTAGTTTCCATAATGGATTGTTAATAGGAGAAACAGACTCAAATTCAAGAGAGAACTAAATATTTTATATACAAATATATGTGCAAATATTTTCATGAAATTTTAATGACTGTTTTTTTATTTATTTCTAATCAACTTTGTACTACCACAGAAAAAGCCAACTTTGTAGTCTTACCAAAGGGGAGCATGCAAAAAAAAGAAAACAAAACAGGGATTTAGGAAACTTGACCTCTCAGTCCTTACTCTAGCAGACAAAAAAGCATGAAAATGGGAATTACTGCTTCTTTTAAAACCATAAACTGTGGCATTTGTCTTGCTTGTTCTACACATTGATCTCTGCTCTCCTTGGTAATCAGAAAATGTTTCCAAGTGTAATTACAGAACAAAAGATCCTGAACTGGAACTTATTACTGGATTGGCAGTCTTGAGACCACCCACATACTGAATTGATCTTAATTTATCTATAGATTGATTTTTTCCTACTGTCTTTTCTGTTTTGATATTTGCAGAAATTATACTGCTTTTTTGTTACTAATTGCAAGTCTGAAATAGGACTAATAAATCTTTTGAGTCAGGATGAGCTTAAAAGGTATCAAATTATAAGGTAAAGTGGTAATTGCTGTGTACCAATTGTGGCAGCAGTGTGTAAGGACAAAATAATATCACATTGGTACATCTTCTTGTGAAAGCATAGATTTTTGGCTATCTCTAAACTAGCTGCCATTTGTGCTGCCAAGCGTCAGGAGTTCAACACATGCTAATTACCTGAGCCTCTTCACAATGTTCTCAAGGTGGGTTGTCACCCATATCTTTCCTCGTCTGAATGACCTACTTCAGAGTTTGGGCATCACTAATGAAGCTGTAGTAGCACCATTTGGCCTGGGGCGTGGAAGTGTCTACTGCAAAGTAGGGCATCTCTCTGAATGTCTCTAAAGCACTAACACTAGCATAGACAGAGTTTTAACAAGTGCAAATAATAAACCAACACATTGTCTGGCTAGCTTGCTTCTCTCTCTCTCTCTTTTTCCCTGAATGTAATTCATCATAGGGTTTAAATCTAGTCATTGGTCTTCATATTTATAATCACACTTTTTCAATGCTCCAATTCTGTGTTCCAACTCCCAGGCTTAAACATGTGTTTGAAGGTAGGAGTGTATTGGGTCAGATGGTTGAAAAACTCAGTGGTTGCTAAGGTGACTGAAGTAATGAAATAAAGGTCACAAAATCATCAAGGTGGTAGATAAATTTAACGTGGAAGAGCTGTTCACTGCATCTCTCAGCACAAGGTACACAGGGTAGGGAACTTCTACAGTTTGCTGCCACTGAAGTATATGAAGGCAGACAGTAGCAGCAGGTCAAGAAAGGGCTGGGACAAATTCAGAAATGATAGGTCTGTGAAAGGATGCCAAAGGGAGTGGGACAGGTTGTGCCACCTTACTAGCTATGATTCTGGGGAAGAATAAGGGAGTGAACCACAGAAAGCAGCCAGGCTTGTGTGCTGCCCCTAAGTAGCTTCACTCGTTGAACCTGAATAGTGGGCCAGGTGAACATCTGTTCTACATCTGTTCTAAGTAGGGTTTTTTTTTTCTTTTTTTTTAATATTATTATTATGTAGTGTGACAGTGATGTCATCATACACATTGCTCCTTTATCTGGTTATCTAAATTACATTCTTATCAAGCAGATACATTTTTAAGATTTTGCTTTCCCTTTCTTGTACTTTCCCCAAAATAAAAATTGGTGTTTGTAAACCTAATAAACCAGAACAGTTAGAAAAATAAAGTATTGCTGCCAAATACATCTTACTGAATACTGAGAAACTGCATTTATATCAGTGATGCCTCTCAGAAGTACATTAGCGAGATGCAAAGCAGAATTTAAAGAATGGGAGCATTGAATAGTAAGAGTGATAGTCACCACAAGGGTTCTACAGAGCAGACTGATACTTTAAGCATAGGTATCTTTAGTTTTCAAATCCACAATTCTGTCTTTTTGCCAAGCAAGCATATTTGAAACATGAGAAAGTCCAATCTATCTCCAAATATTGGACAAACTGTATTGTATGTGTGCATCAAAACCATCACCTTCAATGGTACTTTGAATCCTGACTTATCTGAGCCCTTCTGCTCCTTTATTTCAGGGAAAGTATCTTTCATTCATGTAAAATATTGTATTGAGGAGAAACATTTTATTTTTTTTAATTTTTTTTTAGTCACAGTGGCATTTATAGTTAATAAATTTTGTATACAGAAAGATTTACTAATATTATAAAGAACTAATGTGTGCGTTTGTAGGATGCAGGTGTTATGGCAGCTATAGTGACACAGGGCTGAGTTTGGCTATTCTGACATCAGAGATCAATCATGTTATATTATTTTGCTGCCTTTATTTATTTTTATTTTATTTTGATACTGTCATGTTACTTTATATTTTTTGAAAGTGATACAAACTTAATGGAATGGTGAACATGGCATTACACAGACCAGATGTACATGTATGCACTGTTTTGGATATGTTTCTCTCTTTCCCAGATTGATTACTGTTGTATTTTAAGAGGCTTATATTATTTGCTGCACCAAGCATGAAAATAAGTCTTCAGATTTTTACAGCATGAAGGATCTAAATTCTAATGGCAGAAACCATTGTGACAATCTTTGAACACTGCTTTTAGAAGCTCAAAATATTTCAGAAAATTCAGTGCATTTCTTCTTCAGTTGGCCTGATGATATAAACTTTGTATTCCCAAATTCCAAACAGATAAAGCAACAAAATAACAAACTAATCAAAATTAGCTGTTGTTTCTCTGCTGTTTTGGGGAAGGGTATGAATCCACATGTTTTCATAGTACAGCCCAAATTTGGTGATTGGGCTGAATATTTATCCAGTGTAAGTCATCCAGTGTAAGTCAATGAAGTGAAGTCAAATTTTACTACTCTGCTTAGAGTAGTAAAATACTACTTACGCAGCTAAGTATCTGTCATGTAGGAGCTGCTCTTCAGACACGGCTGCAGAGACCAGGTCTCCTTTGCACAACCATAAAACTCTGGAAAGTACTTAACTCTCAGTAAGAAGGGAGAACTAGCTTACCAGGCATAAAAGACCTTACAACAATAAAAAGAGCTATAACTAGCAATCTTTCATGAAAGTGCTTACAGAACAGCATTTTCTGAAATACAATTAACTTACTTCCCAATGTAGCATTCATTCATTATTAATAAATTAATTATCAATAAATCCTTTGAAATTATGACTCTCAGCAATCCACACTAAGTTGGTGTACTTGTTGATTGTGCAATGTGAATAGCCATCGAATGCAAAATAATCTGTTACAAAGCTGCGAGATCTGATCTAGTTTTTAAATGCAAAGTAATAGGGTAGACACAAGTGAATGTAATTTTGAAAACAATTTAATAAATAAAGTTTAAATTGCAAGAATGCTTTTTAATAAAAGGAAACAAAAGCAGCTTGTCAATTATTCTTATGAAAATCTTCATATTTATACCTGAAGTGCTTCCACTTGAACCATTTCTACCAGTGTACTGTATATTTAAAACATGCAAAAGGATGCTGAAAATGCCTCCTTCTTAAAAAAAAAAAAAAAAAAGACTGGTTAAATCTGAGGGAAGATAACTAAAAATTAATATTCAAGTCAAGCCTCTACTGGATATTGAAAATGGAAGAGATTTGTAACAGATGAACAGATGTAGATCATTCTTTAATCTACTAAACATTTAGAATTTAACAGTTTTTTTGTTGTCTAGAACTATTTGTTTTTCCCTTCCTAATTAATTTCCTTTTTCTTGAATTGTCTATTTCTTCATCAGTAAAAAAGTAATACCAATGAGCGTACTAAAGGGGATGGGGTTTTTTTAGAAAATTCTTCGTAGCTGACGGAGTGAGTGTTTTTTTAATAGTGGAGAGGATCAAAGAAATTGGATTTGAGGTGTTTAATTAAGTCTGTTCACAGACAAACTGTCTTGATGAGTGACAGGTTGGCCTGGTGGAGTCCACCAGGAAAAACAGCAATTAGAATGAACCTGTGGACTCCATATCACGAGCTTTTCAAGTTCAAGCCACAGAACTAATTTAGAAAAGAACTAACATGATGTTGACAGAGAATCAATAATGAAAGCCACCGCAGGATATTTCACTAATGCGAAGTTGCTTTAACCCCACCCACAACTGAACACTCTTTCAAAATATATGCAGTTCTAATTCTTCTGGGGTAGTCTCTTATGAATATGCAGAGAGGTGATTTTTTCACCTTTCATAAAAGCCTTGGAAACAAAAGTACCCATTAAGAATTTAAGAACACTTTAGTGAAATCAGTGAACTTTATACATACTAAATATATATGAAAGAAATTTGAGTTCCATTGGAGATGGTGACAAATATGTCCTATGACTTCACTTAGGATAGAAATTATTAACATAGTGCAAAGCAGTGTAACTTAAATGTTCATGTCTCTAGGTCTAAGGCAAATGTTTGCATGTATATCTACTGAGAGGAATTAAATCACTTTACATCTGCATAGTTGGCTCTGCTGCTATGGCAGGTATCATTTTTATTTTCCTAAGACATGAGAAAAAATACTCATGTTCAGATTTTGTGGAAATAGAGAAGGATTTGGGAAAGCTTGCACAAAACCCAGCCAGTCATAGTTTAACAGAACTTTATATATATATATTTTTTTTTCTATAGACTTTTGAAGTGAGTGCATTTAGCTATATGTTTCTATTATTTTCATTGTCATATTATCTGAGTGCAGACTGATATGCATAGTGAATGTAACTTTGTTTAGTAAATGAGAAGAATGGCACTCATTAAATTCATTTACAACAAAAATTAGCAAATATTAAAGGCATATATATCAGAAGAAGCTAATCCATGTCTAGTTTTCTTTCTTTACGGACTGCCACCTACCTACCTACCGCCTAAGCAGTTTCACTGTTTATCACCTTAGCACACTCATTTATTACTCATAACATATGTTAGCATATTCATTATTACTCAAGATATATTTTATATATTTCATTTATATCTCTGTATATTATTTAATAAGAAACATAGTTATGAGACATAATAATGACATAAAATAAGATGCAATAACATCTCTTATTAAAGGAGACCTGATGTTAGATTGAAATTCAGCATGTTATCTACATAAACAACAACGCCTTGTTTAAATTATTTATTTATTTATTTACTTACTTATTTTATATGAAAGTTAAGATGTTACTGTGAAGAGAAGGAGGCAAAAACGAATCTCAGAGATTCAGCAAAATTGTGCAGGGTAGGCTCAGCTCACATTGGATGGATGTCAAAAACACTTCAAATTTATAACAGCAGGACATCATCTGCTGTTAATATTCTTCATTCTTCTGCTCTTTACTTCCTAGCCATTACTCTACCATCTGCCTTCCTTTTTCCCCCCTCACAGAATATCCTCAAAATATCCCAGATCTTCTGTCCTCCAAAACTAGGTAAGCAAGAAATCTAAAATTTCGTGGTATATTTATGTGCTTCTGAGACATAACCCTGTCTTACAGAGGAAGTCAAAGGTGGTAGACCATCAGGGTTAAGACAGATCTCTTAAAAAGTCATCTGTGATAACTGGATAGCTGGTAGGGAAAATGCAGACCATTCTGCATCTGTCCAGAAAACTGGGTGACATGCATCTGGCTGGGCAGTCACACAGCTGGACTGCAAACCCTGTGCCCATACAGGATCTAGATGCCTCCTAATAGGCAACATGCATGTTACAGAGGGATGTTACTGGCCATCTTTTCTGGTATATTTAAATTATTTCCATCCACTCTTTTCTAGTGAAATCACTTCTGGATATTGATTCCAGAAACACATCATTTTTGTATTATGCCGGGCAAAGGAATGTCCTAATAGCTGAAATGTGCCAAAATTCTTCCAATATAAAAACATCTTGAGATGTGGATAATTGGAGGTGAAGAATCCCACTCTCCTTCTTTCTTGTATGACCTTTACTGCAGAAAAGACCAATTGGTTAAATGCCAAACACTTTGCTCAAAAATGACTGCACAAGAACAGAAGATCGAAATAATTTTTTTTTATGCTCATGGTGTTTAGTAGGGAACCTGAAGCATTCAGATTCCTGTTAGCAGATGGCAGGATGCAGAAGAGGAAGCAGTGATGCTTCTCCTTAAAACACAGTTCTGGTTGAAAACCTTTGAGTTTATCACAGTGCATCCCGTGCCAGATTTTTCTGAGTTATTAAATAGGTTACTGTCTTGGAGGGGAAAAATAGGTGACAGTTACTCGTGCTTTAAAGAGAGCAAACCTTTGGATTTGGAAATCAAATTTGGAACAACTGAAAGGACAAAGTGTAAGTCTCAGTCTCTTTAGCTAACGGCACAGCTTTCCATGGCCAAGAGGCAGCTTTAAAGAATATTGTTTCTGCATGTACTCTGTGTATTCTATGGGACAGAGTATCATTAATTTCTTTCCTTTCTTAATATGCCTCTCGTTTACACCGAAGATGTCACTTCAAAGCAGTTTATTGCTAGCAGAGGCTGAGGAAGAGTGCATATGGGATTCTCTGTGCTGGGGCGTATCGAGTTTGTTCTCATTAGGTGTTTGCTAAATCTCTATCATACTGAAGCAAGTTTTTTGGAATTAAAGCATGGCAGTTATTTCAATTAAGCATTTCCTAAAGGCTTTTAATGTTCTTATCTGTAAAATTCAGTGTAATGCCTTAGATTAATTTGTTCACAATCGTGTAGTGCTTTATGGAAACTACTAAATTAGAAGGAAGCTCTATTACTTCACTATCTTCCAGATTCTGTAGTCTCATTATTAATTTCTGCCTGTGCTTCCTTCCAATGCTGGAAATGTTTGCCTTAAAATTTAATTTACCTAACAGAGATAATGATCAATATCAGGTATGTGCAGGATTATTTACATAATTTTATCAGATAAACATAATTCTGTGTATCCAGGGTTATATTTAGCTCTGTTGAGCGCTGGTATATTTAAAGCTTGATGAGGACAGATGGAACGATCCCAGATGCAGAAAAATATGCATCTCTTTTATTTATGTTTGATGGAAATGTCCCAGGAAGATGCAGAATTTTGTGCTGTTGTCTAATAATAATTTGTAATAATTTGGTACGCTCAAACTTAAAATTTTTCAAAACAGTGGCTTTCCAGTACAGAATTTAAGCGTAACTTCAGAGCCTAAGGACACTCTTAATTTTTTTGTTGTTGCTACAGTATGTGATGTTCCTGTGCTTAGGAGGGTTCAACTATAGAAAAGGAACAAGTCTCTTTACCAGATACTGCGTAAGCATATAATCTGTATTTACTTTCTAAAGCCCTCATTACGTTATTGTTTAATCCCATATTTAAATGCTATGGGTCACAGCAGTACTTAAACAAATACTTACATTTTGCTTGCTTTCCTGAACACACAGCAGTGCTGAGAAAACTGAGATTCATCCAGGTGAAACAATTTAGCCAAGGCTGCCGAGTTAGACATCTGTGCCCAGCATCTCTGTCCCAGTCAGGCCTTTGCTGAGCTGCAGTGCTTTTGGCCTTTTGAATCTCTAAACTCAGCAGAGGTCACACGTAGTTTAAAAGAAAAATATTTGATTGGAAATGACAGGTCCAAGTAGCAGAACTGTGGCATTCTTTATAAATATGCCTAATAATAGCTTTTTTCTATGTTTTCCTCTGAAGTCACACATGGCTGCAACAATGTTATCACTTCATACAGTTTTATCAAAAGAGAACAGAAACTCTATTTCAGCATGAGGTATTTTTCATTTTTCTTGGTTACCTAAGACACATTTGTTACATTCGTTTGTATCAGTGAATCTCAAAACCAAGCAAGACTCTTGCATCTTGTGCAACATTTTCATATGGGTTTTGCTCCATATTTGCAGTTTCCTGTGTTGACTATGTTATCATGTCCAACTTCAGTGATTTCATGTCTTCCCAGTGTCAGTTGCAAGGATTTCTTCCATCACCTTCCATCATCATAAAAAAGCACTGTGCAAACCACTGTGGCAAATCTGTTCATTAGCAGTTTCACCAATTGTATCTTTTTTTTCTTTTCTTTTTTCCTTTTCTAAGGTGTTTCTCTCTATCAGTGTTGCCAGCTGTGTCCTATTTCCAAAGCTTCATCTGGTAGCACAAAACAGCTTGGGAAGCCAAGGTAGATTTTAGCAGATTAAAGATTGCACTGTAATACACTAGACTTAATCCTAACGCCAGTAAACTCTTTATGTGCTATACGCCCCTCAGGATTACAAAGATTTATGTAACCGTATTTTTTCACATCCCAAGGAGCTTAAAGGAATAGACATAGATTGTTCTGGGTGTTGAATAAAAGCAGTAAGCCCAGATAAAGTATTTTTGTTCCTCAGGTAATGTATGAGAATGTAGCATTTTTAGATTGAGTGGTCATAGTAAAGTTGAGAGTAAAAAAGTAGAGTAAAAAATAATAAAGTAGAGTTGAATGGGGTGATGGGGACAGAAGACAGCAAGAACAGTTATTTCTGAATAACAACAACCACATTTCACAAGTGGCTAGCAGTTAGCATAGATAGATAAGACTGGTGACTGGTTTTGTCTGTTTGTTCAAAAAACAAACAAACAAACTCTGATGCTTTTGCTCAGCATGGAGATGAGCTTCTGAACATAAGTGCCTGGCCCTTACGTTCCAATCTCAGCAAGTGAAACATAACATTGAGTTTATTCTAATACAGCTACACTCACTAAACATCACACACTGGGTTTCATTTTCTTATTTTCCAGTAAAAATATTTATATTTAGGGATCTCAAAGCAAGAGCAATACCAAGAAATTACATGTCTCTAGTATAGGAAAAAAAATATATTTTCAAAACCCCAAGTGTCATGTTTTCAGCTTATTCACAATGCTGCTAACCGTGTTGGCTGTTTCAAACATTGATCCTATTCCCAGAAATTTATGCTGAACAACTTTTAACATGGCTGAGAGACTCAAGTGTTGTTCTCCCAGTATCTTGGCCAGCATCCAAAAGGAATCAAGAAAAAAAAATCGAAACAACAAATCCATTCTCCCTCTTCTAAGTCTTTGCTTAAATCTGACATGTAGGATGCATTTTATACAATTTTTAAAATGTGTTCTTTATTAATCTCATCATCCAGCTCCATATAGAAAATAAGAAGTGCAGAATATTAGTTTATTTTATACCCCCATACTGAACATAATGGCATTATTAATAACATTTTTTTTTTTTATCAGAACAAACTAAAAGCTTATGGGAAGATCTATTAGTAACAGATCTTTGTAACAGAGATGACTCAACTGAAGAAGTATATGCTGACTTGTTCGTTTATATAAATCAGCAGGAATTATTTACTGGAGTAAATACAACAATTTTCACAGTCTGGAAATGAATCCCCGAAAGATAAGAATGTAACAGCTACAATTCTGCAGAAGGCAGAGAAAAGTCTAGTGTTCTTACTGGTATGCATTCATAAAATATGCATGTTTCTGCAAAGACTCTAGGAACTAGCAGAATCTCTCTTCTAAAAGATTTTCCTAGTACTTGGCTGATATTACTGAAACTACAATAAAAATTCTGTTCAGCATAGTGGGAACAAAGTTGTGTGCATCAGACATAAGATGAAGAATATGAAAAACAGGCAGCTAGCAAGAACAGGTTAAATGGAGGTAGAACTTGCATAAGAATGTAATGAGTAAGAAAACTATGTGGGCTACAGAAGGAAATTTGGAAAAGCACAGAGCATACAAATATTGAGAAAAGGTATTTACAAGAGGTAGCAAGAGGCATTTGGATGCTTTGGTTGATTTAGATCTCCATCCCCAGTGTCCCAGCTAGAAAGGGGTCCAGCAGGCAGGTATTTGGCTAACAAGATGCAGCCTAATGGAAACCACAGTAGTGTGAGAGATCTCTTTGTTTTTCTGTGCATAAAACATAGCTTGTACCACCAAAACAAAATGTGTAATGTGAGTTTTACACACACACACACATTAGGGAGCAAGAGAATGTGTATCAATTGCCAAGTTCCAGTTGCAGAGGTAGGGAAGTCTCAATCACCGAAGACAAAAGCATTCTAATCTGTTAAATGTGAAAGGAAGATATTTTTTTTTTTCCAAAAATAATTACTTTCAGAAAAATTCTTCCAATATTTACTCTGATCTTTAAACTTCACTTACATTGAATTTTTATGTATTCACATTGCAGTAGTGTGCATTTAATGTTATAATAACAGAACTAGAAAAAAAAAACAAAACAGTTACCTTTGGTGCAATATTCACATTTTGTCTAAAACTACTAAATGACATGTGAATCTTCCTACCTAAGATTTGCCTCTGCTAGCTTTTGGCATTAAATATTTGAAAACTGTCATGTTGGTGATATAAATGTGTACTAGGTTATATTTGCATATCGGTTTTCCAAATCACATTATGTAGGAAGCATACTAGGGATTGCAGTTAAAGGTGTTTTACAGTCAGCAATTTATCAGGAGCTTTTATGTGTTTTCATGTCTTGCCTACTGGAGAAGGTCTTTAAATAACATTATCAGAACCATGAATATTCTAAATGCTGGTGTTCTCTCAATGCAGATATTTAGCTTGAGCTCTTAAAAATTTAAGGGACACAACTGCATGTGCGATATGCTGTCCTCAGTCCTCTTTGATGGAAAGCTAATGTAGCACAGCATATATCTAACTCAGATTGATTTCTATTGTTTTCAGGGTGAGTGGAAGCCTTTACCTTTTCCTTACCCCTTACCTGTATCATTTTGACGTGACTTATTTCTTTCCTCTCTGTTTTGACACTATCTCATCTGTGGAATTCTGATTATTTATTTATTTATTTGGGTGAAGGAATGAAAAAGTAATAGTTAAATGTAACCTCAGGAGATTATGAAGTTTTGTTGTTGTTGTTGTTGTTTTTAAACTGGAAAACCATTCAAATGGGGCTTTGCATATTAGGTTGACAATGTGACTACTTGAATGTATACTGAGGACTCATTTTTCCTTTTTTTAATAAAAAAATAATTTTAATAGACTTTTAGAAGAGAATAATAATCCTAAACTCAGGTTTCAGCTGGTAATCAGCCATAACACATGAAGACATTAGGAAAAAAAAAAAAGACAAACCACAATAGATGGAAACATTAGAAGACTATAGCCAGCCCTCATTATTTTTAAAAGAAGTAGAGAGACCAGACAATGTTTGATTTCACTGCACTTTTTGAATTGCTTCAGCAAGGTACTTATTCAGTGGGCAGAATCACAGGGAAGAAGAAAGGATGAGAGAAAAGCATCTAGTGTACAAAGCAAAGTCTATTTATATCTGGTATCTCAACATAACTTCTATATAGAGGAAGCGATAGAAAATGTTGAAGTGTCTTTTGCAACAAATGGTCATTTCAAAAAGTGGAATTTCATCACCTTTTCAGAAGTGCATAGAGCCTTTGACAGTTGTTCTGTAACTAAATGCAGAGAGATATATGAAATGCAGCACTTAGCATTTTATCAGCCTTACAAGCAAAAATAAAAGCCTAGTTTGGTGCTTTAAAAAATGAGTGAAAAACATTTCCATCTTTGGTGATGTCTTACAATTCAAAGTGTGTGTTCTGTTTTTCTCCTTTATTTTTCTGTTAAAAAAATACTAATTTGGATTCAACAAATATATTTAATATTGTAGGTTATATGTAGTCAAAGGACTATATTTATAGAAAAGGAAAAACACTATTTAAAAAGTATTTCAGTGCTCTTATATTTTCCTTTTTATGCTGTGTAAATCCTGTGTAAACCAGTGTCATCTGCAGAGCCCTGGAAGGCCAGTGAGCATTATCAGGGTAGATGACCACTATTTCTTCTAACATGAAACAACCCAGGAGCTTATGTGATTTAATAGGAAGCGACATAAGAGGGAAGTGAAAGGAGGCAGTGGTTTCTCAGAACTGCCACCTGTCTGGCATTTCTTCAAATGTTCAGATCATGAGCAACCTTTGAGTTTGCTTCTGATATTATTAATGCCAATAATGTATAGTTGTATTGTTTGGTTGATAGGTTTTAATACAAGCTTAGAGGGCTAACTAGCCCTCTAACGTGGTTGCTAGATTGCAGTGGCTTGTAGTGCCTTGTTTTCAGGAGTCCTGCTCTGGCACTAGGCTTTACAGTCTGGGCTGATGCTGTTGAGTACCCACTCATACTGCAAACGTGATCTTAATGGATATTGATGTTGGGCTTAAATGTGTGTTGATGAATTGGCTATAGAGTGATTGGCAGCTTGTTGCATCTTTAAGTCCTACTCATGCCTGGGGTTTGGGATTTTGGTTTGCTGTTCCTTGATGTAGTGGGTTTACGTGGCAAGGTTTTGGTAGCAGGGGGCCATAGGGGTGGTTTCTGTGAGAAAGATCTAGAAACCGCCCCATGTTTGGGAAGGGCCCCGTTGTTTTCCAGATCTGAGCCAATAAGCGATGTTGTTTTGCGCCTCTGTGAGAGCATATTTAAGACAGGGAAAAAAACGCTGCGCCACACAGCAGCCAGGAGAGTCAAGGGAGTGAGAAACAGCCTTGCAGGTGCCAAGGTCAGTGTAGAAGGAAGGGGAGAGGTGCTCCAGGCGCCGGAGCAGAAGTCCCTTGTGGCCTGTGGTGAGGACCATGGTGAAGCAGGATGTACCCCTGCAGCCCATGGAGTACCACGGTGGAGCAGGGTTTCACGCTGCAGCCCGTGGAGGAGACCACGGTGGAGCAGGTGGCCCTGCACCGACGGAGGCTGCCGCCTGTGGAAGACCCCTGCCGGAGCAGATTCCGGGCCGGACCTGTAGCCCGTGGAGAGGAGACCACGCAGGAGCAGGTGATCTGGCAGGAGCTGCTGCCCGTAGGGGAGCCAGGTTGGAGCAGTTTTCTCCTGAGGGATGGACCCCGTGGTACGGACCCATATCTGGAGCAGTTCTGGAAGAGCTGCTGCCTGTGGGAAGCCTACGCCGGATCAGTTCGTCAAGGACTGCATCCCGTGGGTGGGACCCCACAGCACAGGGGACGAGAGTGACGCGAGAAGGAGCGGCAGAGAAGAAGTGCTGTAGACTGACCATAACCCCCATTCCCCCGTTCCCCTGCACCACTCGGGGGGAGGAGGTGGAAGAGGGTGGATGGGGGGGGAGGTGCTTTTGGTTTCTTTCCTTTGTTTCTCACTTCTCTAGCTTGTTAGTAATGAACAATAAATCTTACTATCTGTCTTCTTATGCTGAGTCTGGTTTGCCTGTTACACTAATTATTGCGTGATTTTCTCATCCTTATCTCAATCCTTGAGCCCCTTTCACATATTTTCTCCCCATTCCTCTTTGAGGAGGGGGAGTGAGAGAGCGGCTGTGGTGGAGCTCGGCTGCCCACTCGAGCGGAACCACGACACTTGACTGCGTTCCTTGATGCCAAGTAACTGCAGGCCAGTCAAAAGAGCAGCAGAGAACTGGGAGAAGTGACGGCATCTTCTGGTCTAGGCAATGTGATGGCCTGAAATCATTTAAGTGCTAAGAAACACTCCAGGGTTTGAGAGAAATATCATGGAGAGTGATCATAGGCAAATTCCAGACTGCCCTATATTCCACAGAAAAACAAAATTTCCTTATGCTTTCTCTGGATATTATCTTTCCTTTGTGTTTTCTCTTGAATCTATATGAAAATGCCTAAGAGAAAATGCTTTAAAAAGCAATCTTCAAGTAGTGCTTCACTCTCTTATACTTTAGCTATCTAAAATGTGAATATTTCCCTAAATAGCAGATGGAGGTGTTCTTCTAAATTTTAAAAGTTTGATTCATAGAAAGCTTTATTAAATGGCTATGCCACAGCATAGTTCAGTTATCTATATCATCATAACACAGGAATGATTTCATTTCTGTATTTAATAGGAAATGCACATGGAATAGATTGCCTCTAAAACATTATCCATTTGATTACATTACCGTTTAAGAGAGACTATAAATTGTGCCTCATATACCATAAGATTTTATAATATTGCATGCAGTTTGCTAGATAACAAGCATTAACACTTCCAAATGTCTTTGATGTAGCCAGTAGCCTAATTTTTGGTGTACTGTACTTCTAAGGATGTCTCTTTTTTTTTTTTTTTTTTTTTTTTGGCCTCCTCCCCCTTTTTTTTGAAAGTTTCTTCAAACAAACATTGACATTTAGAATGTCACTGTGTTGATCTCTCCATGGTCGCTATTTCCTGAAGCTCCCTCTCTATGCTGAATTCTTGCTGTGTGTCCATTGTACTTAACCGTATTTAAACTCTCAGGCTCTTTTTTAGGCATTCAGTATTCCCTGGTATCACTTAGGTGATAGCGATTTATAAGATGAAGCACATGGAATTTTCCCCAGAAAAAGTTATAATTTTGCCAGCAAACTCATCTTCCTTGGGAATAGTGCTTGACAGTTCCCACAAGAACTGAGTGTTATTGCAAGCCTTCCACTCCATATGCAAGACATACTTCTTCAGTCTTGCTTTTTCTTAATGCAAACTCAGCGCACAGTGTATGCTAATTAATTTTAATCTAAAACTAAAATTCTATGACAAACATCGTGTTGTGGGCAATAAAATGCTACTAAGTGTGCCTGCTATAGTTATGGAAGATGTTCAGGACCTTAAATTGTGTTCATTTCTTAACACACATCAAATATAATAATGGCAGTTACTGTTACTCTCAAATTGCTGTACTCTGCTAGAAGTAAATAAAAAATGGAAATTTCTTTATTCCTGTTAGTGAAAATTGGGTCAAACCTGAACTGTCAACAACACCAGAGGTATTAGGCAATGACAAAAATCCACCTGTCCTGGATTTGTTCCTTCCAAAGTGATTACCACTGAATGTCACTGAGTCTTTGTTTCAAAAGGAGTTGTATGGCTTGGTGGCAGTGTTGGAGACTACAGTTACACCGTTCATTTAGAACAAAAGAACCTGTAGTAGGCTCAGATGTGGTAAATTTAATAGTTCGGGTTTGCCATCTCTTTTTCAATGTGTTGATGAATCCTCTATAATAATGTAGATTAATTTAACAGAATGCCTGTGTTTAGCCAGGAGGTGATAGTCTTACTGTCTTTAGTGTGGAGACATTTAATTGCTTTTCTCAAAAAGAAATGCTGTGAAAGAAAATTTAACACTTGCATATTACAGATAGTATATGGAGATAGTTTCTCTCCACCACCACCATCCATTTCATGGTAAAAAAAATCTACGCTTTCTGCTCTTGAATTTTCTCCTCATAACAGCTTGTTGAAATAAGTTCATGTTAACCCAAAGCATTGAAATTGTCAGACAGAGCCCTTTGAAATAACTGTGGTAAAATGAGCTTCAGTGATCTGATGATTCATCTTAATCAATTGCCCAGACTTAGGTATGAAATTGTCTTTCTTAATGATACATGTGGATGAAACAGATACAACATTATTCTCACCAGATACTGGACAATTAACCATACCTATTTATCCTCTCACACACATGGAAATCATTAGTAACAACTGCAAAACTCAACTGAGAGCCAGTTTAAAAAGGAAAATACAGAAATGAGTAAGAAAGATCTGAAACTGTGTTGAAATACCTTTAAATCTGAATGCTAGTTTTAAAGACTTTTCTAGTTAACTTTATATTTGTTGTCATATACAAAAGCTGAGCATTTGTATCCTAATAAAAAGATAGTAGTTTGATCCATAACGACTTTTAAATGCCTGGCAGATGCAGTGCTTTGTTGTTTGTTTTTGTTGTTCTTTTTCTTCATTGAAAACAATAGTTTGTCAGCCTTTCAGATAACAGTCCTAATAGATGTGCTGGAAGCTAGTTGACTTAGAAATTCATTTAATATAGATGCACATTCTTTGTAATTAGATTAACAGATGTTATTAACAGGCTTTGGGGTGGGGATATACTAATATCTCATGAGATGGCAAGACAGTTCCATCTGCTTCTGGGTGCCAAATAAGTAGCAGTGCTTACTTCTAAGCTCATTATCCTCCACAATGGAAATTCTTGACTACCCTGGTGTTGTCTGAATGTTAGCAGTAGTTTTATTAATGAGCAATACCTATACTGCATGATGTGTAACTTAGGGACCATGATGGCAGAACAGTTTATGTGATAGAGCAACATGTGATCACAGCTTGTGTGTTTGACACATGCAGCAAGTCAAAATCTGTTGTATAGCTGCATGAGATTAACACATTTTATACATGATGAGATAATTCCTCTATATATAGCTAGGAAAAATGAATGGAGCAATTCTCTTTTTATAGACAATAAATAATCCACCAATATCTCTATCTTCATTCATATAAAGAACAACTAAAATGGTTGTTCTGCTCTTGAATAGTCTGAAGCTTCCCCAGTGCTGTTTAAAATAATGGCTAGGTTTTGCTGCTGTAAATATTAGAAAAGTTTTCTGCAAGCATAATACGGATGATTAAAAAAAAAACAAACAAACACCACCACCAACAACAACAACTAAAAACCTAAACCTATTGGTAATTAAACTAGAACAATTGTTTCTAGAAATTGACAAGTATTCCAGTAGGAAGACAGTGAATATCTTGCTGTTTCTTAAACATCTCTAATGCATTTTTTGTTATTACTGCTAGTGTATTTTCCAAATATTTTTACAAAACTGGGGATGTGTATAGATTAGCTGTAAGTATATACAATCATACTAGTCGATTAGAATAAAAGAGGTTTTATTGACACAAAGAAGTTTCTAGGTGTCTTTTTCCCTACTGAGTACTTAATAATGTCATGTTTTTATAAACCTAGTCTGCACTTATTCAGTTTAGTATATTCAAGTTGAGTTTCAAAGGTGGTTCAAGAGAAATTGTTTGTAACTTGAACTTTTCCTTCAACACTTTCTACTTGACAAGCTTGGACTTGCTTAGATGTATTCTTGCATGCTGATGCAGGGCTTATTTATTTGTACAGACAACTACTGAATTAACAGATATGTAAGAAGTCTGGGATGGTGTTTATTTACATGCCAAGGCATCCTGGCTTAGCAAGAATACCAACCTAGAAGTGAACTAATGTGAGTATCCCTACTTCAGATAGAAGTTTTTCTTCCAGCATCTTGGCACATAAATTATATTAGCATGGTTGCCTTTAGATTAAGACTGTCTGACATCTGACATTACATTCACTGATGTGTAACTTTCCACCATCATATGCATTACCTCTGCATTTGTCCCTGTGCTTAATCAGAATGAATCAATCAGATATATTTTGTCTGATGCATAAGTCACCACAGCCATGACTTTAGTAGGCTCTGTAGAGGTCACAGTGGAGAGTAGAGGCTTGTCCATAATAAGCCTTGCTTGAATTATTATTATAGCTGTCTTAGAATGCTGTTATAAGTGAAAGTGAGAACATGGGTATGAAGTAATATACTTTATTGCACTTTCATTTTGTCTCTTAACCTTTGGAACAAAGATTTCCTCATCCCAAATAACTTTTGTGTACTTTTTATCACATTCACGATAAGAAACATTTACCTTGCTTTAGCTCAAACTGTAAAAATAATATTTAAGGATGCCAGTCAATCTAAATCTCATGTGAGAAATCTCTCTGTTGGTAATAGTCAGCACAGCACTCGAACTGGTACTGCTCTTTGGTGAAGAGCATTCAGACTTTTCTGAATTAGGCTGTGGGTTTTGAAAAATATGAAACTGTCTGGATTGATGGTACATTTATGTGTATGTATCTTTGCCTATGTATTACAGTGGGGCATCTGTCTTTAATCTTACAGAACTTTGACAGTGCGTCTCATAAGCATACAAATAGAGCAAGTTTCTTTTGCAAACTAATCAAGTTCCCGCTGACAACCTGAGCCATCTATTTTAAGTGTGATAAGATATTCATCCTCCTCTATCAAGTCATGACTAATGGATAAGAATATTAAGATTTTTTATATGTTATTATCTGGCCTTTGATAATCTAAGGAAAATAGAAAATAGAGTGCTTGATGTTTGAATCTATGATGTTCATTCATTAAGCAATTAAAAGGAAACGGAGAGCACATGGAATGCACTAAAATGAACTGTCAGCTGCTAAACTAATATGATGTTTATGGTCCGTATAATAGCCTAGTTATTCTTATAAATTGTTGACTGAATGAATTATATTTTTATTAAAATTGATACTGATACTTGGTGGTCTTGCCCTTCTAATAGTGCTGTGTTCATAAAAGGCATGTCTGATTTGGCTTTATAAAAGTAACTTGGAACAAGAGAGCAATTAATGCATACAGAGTATCACTTGCTGTGGCTAATGCATACTTCAGGTGTGTTTGTGAACGCATGCCTATTAAAATGTGTTTTGACACATTTTATTATTCTGTATGTTTGTGATCTCCCCCAAATGCAACAATGCTTCTGACTGAGGCCTTGGAACTGCAATTACCTGCATTTGGGCAGACCTCTGTAGTAAATCCCTGCATAAATCCCTGAGTTTAAAAGTTGGAAAGGTGGTGGGTATGTTGTATTATGTTGTTTGTTTTTAAGATTCCTCTTTTGCCAGTTTAAGCTCACTGCTTAAGTCACTGACTGACCGCGTACATTATTTTAGTGGGAATTGCATCTTGTGTGGGAATCATGCATGATGAGCTCAGGCTTTGAGAGTCATATCATCCATTTATTTTAAAGCTGGGTCAGCGTGGCACAATCCAGTGCCGTAGGAGCAATACCTGAGCTAGCCTGGGCACTCATGCAGTGCTGTGCAGTTCTGTGTGAGGTTGTTTACCATTTTTATACATGGAAGCTCTTTGAGAGTCTGTGGTTTAAAAGAAAAGAAAAAAAAAATGCCTCCTGACTCAGTTCGATTTCCCTACCGCACCTAATGTGGATGAAACTCAAGGCTGATGAGCAAAAAGATCTTGAGTGACTACTGATGGGGAGAAACGTGATGCAAGGGGAAGAGGCTGGGGACAGGTAAGCATTGCCACTGTTACTACAGGGCATTAGTAAGGGCATTCGAGTGTTGGATGCGATGTGCACAGGTATTGAGAGTAGACCAATTTGTTCATAATACAGAAGGTATTTTGAAAAAGTATTGTGCATATGTACTAATTTTTGACTTCTTATCACTTGAACTTTTCAAACTATATATCTCTTTTATTTTTAATAAAGGAATGGCTTTAGCATAGATCACAGGTCTAGGTGTATTCTAGTGGATTAAGAAAATTAGCATGTTTCCAATTTTTATTTTGCTAACACTGATCTCTGTAATTAATTTGGTCAGCATGCCTGAAAATTTGAGGCCTGTTGTTCTTGATCACAATTTTAAGGAACTAATTTATTTATTTATTTAAGTTTTTCTGGATATTACTCAGTCCAATGTAATATGAATTAATGGCTTTTGCTAGTGAAGAGGCCACTATAAAAAACCTTGAGTGCATCACTGCCTTCAGGTAGTTATAGCTGGTGCTCTACTTTAAGCAGTGGTTGGTTAGAGTTATTTTAGATTCAAGCTTTTCAGGGTCAGTACCATTTTACGATCACATTATTTCTCTAGCACAGCTTTTAGTCATTTCCTAAATGAAGAAAACTACTGTGAAACCATCAAACAGTTGTGTGTGTGTCGTGGATTATCTCTGGCTGGCTGGCAGACACCACCCAGCTGCTCGCTCACCTCCTCAACAGGTTGGGCAGAAACCAAAATGGAAAAGCTGTGGTGGAAATAAAGACAGGAAAATGGCTTAACAGTTACTGGCTTGTGTAAATAGACTCAGCTTGGGGACAATTAGTTTATTGCCAAATAAAACCAGATTGGCCCAGTCACGGCCTGAGGTGGGGCCTCTGGAACTGGCTGTGAGAGGCCTGAGGCAGCCGCGGCCTGTCCTCACAGCAGAGGCCTCTCCTCACTTGCAGGCCCACTGCATGTGCTGAGGCTTCAGGTTGCAAGGTGCTGTTGTGTGGTAGGAATCTTTAAACCTGCCCCATATCTCTGCTGCTATGCCCCATCAGGTAACTGTTAGCAAGCTGTAAGTCATCTTTGCCTTGGCAGAGAAAAGTGTTGAAGCCTTGACCGTGCATTTCACGTTAATAGTGAAAAGACAGAAATAGAGTAGTACAAGTCTACCATCGCACCCCTGACTCCAGGGACACTTTACCTCAGTTTTGGCCTTGCTGTCCACACATCTTCCAAGGTGCCTGGGTGTCTGGAAATCATGGGTTTTCAGAGCCAATATTCAGTGTTGTTACAAGCAACAGAAAACAAGATCTTATTATAGGAGTGGGTCTGCAGATAACCCTGAAGAAAAGGTGGTGCAACCCATCATATTCACCAAAAGACAAAATGTTGAAATCAGAGGCCAAAATGATTTATGACACAGTTTATGCATAACTCCAGCCACAGGTTAAAGTATCAATTGTGATACTGCATGGGAGTCAATTTTTTTTTTTTTCTAGTTATTTGCCAAATATTTGCCAAATAACTGACTGCTCCTATAAACATTTGTTGTCTTTTGAAAGGACAGAAGAAAGGATGCAATAAACCCTAAAACTGGGTTCTGGGAATATTTCCACTTTTGTTTCTAAACACAACGGAGATTGTTTCCTGGAAAGTAAAGGCAATTTTTCACATTAGTTCTGGGAGGTTGCATAGCCTCATGTGGAATATTTCTAAAAATATTCTAGACAAGGATGGACTATTGCAGGTATAACAGTTAGCATTAATTTTTGAGGGGGGGAGGGGAGAGGGTAAAGTTGTAACGACAACCTTAAAAAGTACTAAATTATCACTGATTTAGTTGATAATAGTGGAATTACAGTTATGATTTCAATAGTTTTAATTATGATAAATGAAGAAATGCAGCCATTCAAACTGCTGACTTCAGGAGGAAGAGACAAGTGGTCCTGCAGCTTCAAATGAATTTGGTTACCTAAGTGGAGATGATGCATGCATATCACCTACTTGTGCATACTGTATATTGTTGGTATTTCTTTCAGCTGACTGTACTATTTCTCTCTGTAAGTAAATACAGTAAAATAATTACATGCTGCTATTAAAAGTCTCCCATGAAAGAAAGATCGGATAACTTTTTTCCTCTACACCCTGAAGACTATGATAAAAAGAATATAATAATTGTTGCAGTTACTTGCTTTAAAGAGGTGTAAGTAGTGAAAGAATTTTAAATCCAGTCTTCCCAGTTTGGAGCTGCACATATAAGAGCAATTGATGTCGTTTTATCATAAAAATACTGCATTTGAAACATGGCCACAATGAAATAGACCTATCTAGCTGAGATCGGAATCATAAAATGCAATTCATCATAAAATGCCTTCACACCTATTTGTACCTTTGAAACTGTTCATTATAAGGACTGAAGGAAAGCTGAAAATTAGGACTTAAAACCTGGAGCCTTCTTACTGCTGCACAGAGATGGAATTATCTTAGTTAAAACCTTTTTTCCTTAAGCTGTGGGAAATAAATGAAAAACATGTCTTTTTGACCTAATATACCTAATATTTATACAGTGGTTTATAAGCATCAAATGATGGCTGTGCATCATTTCCATATGAGAGTAATAATAACTAGTAGTTGTCATGATCTTTATCATTCATATTGACAAAATAATTTTTTGTCTTCCTTTTTTTTTTTTTTTGTTTTTGTTTTTGTTTGACACCCCAGGTTTTTAAACTGCTTGAGGAATAAGTCCAGTTGAACAGAACTGGATTTCATAATTTCCAGCATTAGTTTCTCATAACGAATAATGCCAGTATTTTAAGAATTTTATTTGGAGAATTAAGCATAAAGTTTGTCAGTGCTTCCAGTTAAGGTTCTTACTGTAAAAGAAACCTTAAAATTGCCTCATGATTTGAAATTGTTAATATTGAAGGGCTGGTTTTAGCTGCTCTTCAGAAAAAAAAAAATAAAAAAAGGGGGGGGGGGGGGAGGGGCAAGAATTGTTTTTTTAAAAGTAAAAATCATGAACAGTTAACAAGCAAAATCACAATTTCACAGGTAGTTGACCGTCTAAATGCATTCAGGCTTTGAAAAAGAAAGACTATTAAGTTTTAATCAAATTTCACAGCCACTTAAATAAATTCATGCTATATTTGATTGACATGTCTAATACAAATAACACAATCTGTTAGGAAAGGTGTTACATTTAAGGTCAGGCCTGTGATTTTCTTCTGCCTGTGTTCAAAATGCATAGTTCTGTAAGGCTGTGGTTGTTTCCAAATGATTCTATTTCTTTATTTCCTTTATCACGTTCATTTTTGCTTACTATCCATTCTAATGCTTCTTCAGAGGACTAAAATGGGTCTGATGAATGCGCTTACCTTTTTGAGAACACCGTAGTAATTCCTTACGTTCTATTTGTGTGTTATTTTCCTGTCCTCACATATTTAGAGATGCATTCTGCTTGCTCTATGTTTCAACCAAATGTCAGCTCAATGGAAATGTCCCTAAAAAGCAGATATGGAAAGTTTTTATATTTTTATGTTGCTTCTTTGGTTGAAAAAGAATTTGAAATGCAAACTTTGGTTTGTATTTCCTTTCAGGGAACTTTGTTGGTTGGTTGGCTTTCATGGAAGAGAGTAAGGTATTGTATGAAGGATCATTGGAGAGGAAACCAGAAGGAAAGCAGAAAAGTAGATCTTTGTGTAAGTTGAAACAAAACAGTTGCTAAGACAATGGGAAGATCTTATATAGGACTGTCTAACAGTCATCAGGGTTTTGAGTTTAAAAAACTAAAAACTCATTTCTGAGAATTACTAGGACGAAATTAAAAATAATACATGACTCCTTCACGTGATATCTAGATCTGAATAGCTAAAGGTGATGGCTATTTTCTAGATACCTAAGAAACACTATATATTTTGTTCATGGACTACTGGGAAAAAATCGTGGGCTAGAAGGAAAAAATCTTGAAAAATACCTTTGAAAATAAAGTACTGGGGCAATGATAAGGCATTGGAAAGGCATGATATGAGTGAAGATTATCTGACAAAGGATTGTGGGAAGAAGTGAATGCGTTAACTGCAGTGAGATCCCACCATTACTGGTGGCTGGGGCATACAGTTAGGTTGAAAGAGCACATGCCCTCTTGAGTACCGCTCAGAAAGCTCAGGCTCCTGAGTTCTGGTTTGTGAGATACCAAAAAAACAAACCATGGCATAATAATAGTGAGACTGTGGACCTTTTTAATTAATAACTCTTTGCTATTAACAAAATTATTTTGGAAAAGGCTAAATCTACTTAGAATTGAATTTGGATTTTATTTTATTTTTTTTTTTTAATAACTTGCTTTTTTCTTTTTCTTTTTTCTTTTTTTTCTTTTTTTCTTTTTTCAAGCTGATGATTTTTCATAAAAACAGTGTCTTGGAGACATCATTAATATGTCTGGTCTGTTCTACGATATGCCTGAATTCCTGTGGCCTGTGCCATGAACAGTTCCTTTACTGGTAACCTGGGATAAAGTACTTGTTCAGCAGCTGTGTTCAGATCTTGTGGTCTCTGTAATATTCATGTGGGAAATTCTCAGCTATGTCTTAAAGATTGAATAGAAAGATTGAATCTGATAGGTGATAAAAGAAACAGGGTAGAAAGGAATTCTGCACATCAGCTGAGCATATACAACTGATTAGTGACCAGAGTCAGATTTCAAGAAAAAAGTACTTCTGACATGAAGGAAGAAATAGTCAGATCCTAGAAAATGTTAAATATGGTTAAATTAAATATTTAAATTTGTAGAGCTTTCAAATGAAGTTATTTTTATATTAGAAAGGCACTGGAACACCAAAGCATTTTTCCAAAGTGTTTGTATGCAATTTTGGAACTTATTTTTTTATAATAGCTTTGCGAAAGACCTACACAGTATAATGAAAACATTTGGTATGATTCAAGTCATTAATTACTGAAAATTTCAGTCATTTAGTGTAAGCATGTTCATAGTAAAATCTGTCTGATTGTACTAAACTCCTGTTCTGGTAGATTAACCCTCTGGACTTGAAGAAGTGCCATCCGGGCATGCTAACGGTGCTTTTAGAAGTAAGGAATAACACTTGTCGTTGTGTGTTTTGATTTATTTTGACCTCTTTTTTTTTTTTTTTTTTTTTAATGTGCTTTAGTTTTGTTTGTTTGTTTGTTTGTTTATTGTTGTTGTTACACATAACCAAACCATAAGGTGTCTTAAAAATCTTTGATTCTTAGTGTTACAAGTTACACAGCCAGACACACGGAGCTACTGGAGTTGGTACAGGAGTCTGCCTGTCTGGATCACGTCACTAAATTAATTCTTCTATTTTTTAGTGATTAATAGATTTAATAATTAATATTTAATATATAGATAGTTAATAGATACCTACAGCAGTGAATGGAGCAGCAGTATAATATGATTTTCCAATATTATTTTATTTTTTAATTTTTTTTTTTTTTTTTTGCATTAATTTATGTTGTTTTGAGGCACTCTGTTGCCTGGTCAGTGTTTCTGCTTGAAAGTAAAAAATACCAGGAATAGATGGTAGTCTGTTTTTCAGCATGGTTTCCTTAATTTTATGAACACTTCTCCCAGCATTTGACTCCTTTAACAGTGGCATAGAGAAACTTCTTACATAGTTTTAACTTATGTTTGAGTTGAATTTTGAAACAAATACTGCCGTAGTGAATGCACAAAGTAATCTCTCTATGCATTGAATAGGAATTTTTAATTTCATACAACATTAGCAGCTTGCTCTAGTAAGTCTTCAGACACTACACAGCTCAAAGGTACTGAAGTAGAGAAAAGAAATATATACTTCTCTTTGAAAAACTAGACAAAATGATTAGTGTCTGTAGCTAAGCACTTCAAGGTGAAGAAGGGTCTCTGTTCCCATTAGTAGAAATTGTATTTTGTGCTTATAATATGGCAAATCCATTATTTCATTTGCAAAACCACAGGCCTCTGTAGTTCAAATAAGAAACGGTCACTAAAAGAGCATAAAAATTGACTTGGGCTACACATAACTGCCTCTTTTTGGGGAAGAAAAATCCTGTAAAAATTAAGTGGGACCATAGTAGTGAGCTTGTAGAAAGGCAAAAAATCACCTGTCCTTTTGTGGTGGTTCTGAAACTAAGGATTCATCTTACTCGAGGTGACTATGATGAGAATGAAATCTCCAGGAGTGAAATTAAGTTGTTCCCATGCTGCTCCTGGCAGGTCCTCGTCTTTGCTTGTCTAGCCCCTGGGGAAAGGTTGTGGTTAGGTAATTTGTGTGGGCCCCACCATGTGATTGCCCACTCAGGATCTTCCAGCATCAAATAGTTTTCTCGTTCACCTGACCTTTCTTTTGGTCTCTTGAAAGGTTACGTTTTAGAAATTAAATATTTTGTTAGGGGAAAAAGTCTTTAAAAATATTTATTTCTATTGATTTTAACAATTCCCAGACCCAAATATAAGTGAATTTTACATGCAGTCATATAGCATATGATGGCAGATGGGTTTGTTTATTGCCACCTGCTCTATCTGAGTCAGCAGCTGTATTTGTAAACTGGTAATACAGTATTTAGTAATTTATTAGCTTTCTACGGTGATTTCAAGGTATTTGGACTGAAAATACTTTCCTTCTGAAAGTAATAATGATGATTTATGTTGTTGCTCTGTTTAGTTACTGTATGAGGCCACTGCTTCATTCGTCCGAAACAGGGAGAGGTGCATGTATAACTATACCTACATTGTAGGTATATACTTATATACTTTGCCCTATCTCACAAATAATATTTATTAAGCTTAATCAATGCCCAATAAAATAATTTCAGACATTTGCACTTTGCTGAACTCTTTTCAAAATGAGATTGGAAAAAAATTATAAATGATGAGGTGAAATGATAAATCCATTACACCAGATCTTATACTACTCTTACTAATTCATAGCACTCAATTTATTAATTCATTGTATGTTTTTATTTTCAGGTTTATTCATTTTTCTCAGTAAGCGCCTTTTAATTTTCTGAACTATTTTGTGTACAAAGCAATGCTCATCCATAGTAATGTGAAATAAAACAATCTAGGTATTTTATTCATTAAAAGTTGTATTCTCAATAAAAGGCAGCACAGTAGATTATTAAATGCCTCATTAATCCGGTGAGTCTGTAGCTCTGTCTATAGCTTACTGTTTGTAAACTAAGACCAGACGAAAGTTGATCTTCTTAAAGTGACTTCATTAGAAAGATGAACCGATGAGAATAAACAGAATAAGGACTTGAGAAAGCAAAGAAAATCTATAAAACCTATAATAAACTGAAATTAATATTAAATTAAAGGAGTTGGTTATATAACAAAATGTTAGCATGAATTAGTGCTTATTAAAAGTTTTTTTTTCTTTGTTTTTTTTTTTTTTTTTTTTTTTTTTATTAGCGTGAGATTGTAAAATGTAAAACACTATGTTTTTCCTTTTAATTAAAGTGTTTTCAGAGCTTCGTTGGCACTCAAGTCCCTCTAGGAAATACCTTGCAGAGTGTGTTAATATAATTTTAAAGAGATTTAATATGCTATACTATAAAATTTGGTTTAGAGAGGGAACTACAGCATTTGTAAGAAAAACAAACAAACAAACAAACAAAAAAAATGCTGTAACAAATGTAAAGAGTGGGAAGTTGATAGAAATAAATGCATGATACAAACAAGGAACTACGGAGAAAAATTGATAAAATGAAAAGAAATCTAAAGTTTGTACATAGTAACATTTTTTAAAGAAGATCCTCAGAACAAGGGAATATTAACGAAGGTACTAGTTTATCATGAAAATTCTGGAATTCATACTGGAGGAAGATGTATATGCTGTACATATTTACAGTATACACACACAATACATGTTTGACTAAATACTGTTCATTGCAACAGCTTGCCAAGAAGCTGTGACAAGTTCAACTTTGTTCAAGTAATCAGGTGCTACTTTATCTATCAAATAGTTTAAGAGTACTTACTGGACACTGAGTGAATGTCAATGTGAGGACATGAGCTGAGTGGGGTGTTTATAGGACTGCTGGTATTGCCCGGGTATCCAACATTTAAAAGTAACTTCAATACTTGGTTCAAACGAAACGAAGAAGTGAATAGATGAATATGAATGAAACTGAACATTGTCTAACTGAGAGTCTTTCTTCTAAAATTGACTGATTTTTTTTTTTTTTTTCCTGAATGGCACTTTATAATGGTAAACATGATAATGCTGATGGACTTGGCTGTAAAGCAACTGACCATACTGCATATTTTCTGATTCATATTTTGATTAAGGAAATAAAATGTCATGAAATAGTATGGCCTGTAAAAAAAAATGATTAAAACAAAACGAAACAAAACAAAACACAAAACAAGTCTGATTTCAAAATGCATTTTTAGAATGGCTGAATAACTTTGTTCTTTCTGGGGACTCTTGCCCATCTCTACTGAACTCCTCTGGTGGCCTGGCAATAAACTGGATTGTAAGTGTACATTTAAAGAGCACATCTCAGGCATCTGAATTGTAAGCTGAGGAATTCTAGTCTGCTTAATTGCTCCTTGTTTGGAAGCAGTTCCACATTTTTCATCAGCATTTTTGATTTATTACCTTTTTATTATTATTATTTATTTTGCTGAGTTGGGGCGGGGAGAAGAGCTGCAAGCAGTATTGGAGATGCAGGCTCATCACATGTTTATGTGGTAGCGTAACAGTATTTTCATTTTCTCTCTTTGATACTTTTTTTCCTCCTGGCAAAGCAAAATGAAGTTTGTGAAAAGGGATGGAAAGAGTAGAGTAGGAGGTGGTAACATAATGGGACGACAGCTGAAATCCATGTATTAGACATTGTATATTGCAAAGCCTGGTAAAGCATTTCATAATTTCTGTCCTCAGAAAGCTGTTGAACAGGAGTAGTTAGTGAGGTGAATAGAAAAGAAGGATCCTTCTGTCGGGGATCCCCCACTCTAGCTTTTTCTTAGAAAGCTGCTTTGGTGTTGAGAGCTGCTATGCTGAAGCACGGGATCCAAAGGTGCACTGGAGTGGTCTCACAGTTTCCTGGCTTCTCACTGCAGGGTGTTTCTCTGAGTGATGAGATCTGACATGAAAAAATGCAAACAGTCAGAGGACCTCCTCTTGGTGGCTTGCATACAATGTGCCCCAAACTCCTGTGGCAAGTAAATTAACCACTCCATCAGAAGCATTGAGGAATGCTGGAAACACCCAGTTCTGGATGCTGGAAACTCCCATTTCTATTGTTTACTGAAGAATAAATCTTTTATCAAAGGAGTTAATATGTTTATATTAATTTATCACAAGAGATTCTGTTTATCTGTTCAGTGGCTGCCACAGTGATTAGAAAAGAAGGATTAGGTTGCATGAACAAAAAGCTACTGTCTCTTCCTGAGATGAAGTATTCTCTCTCAGTTTTAGATCTACATATACTAGAAAAAGTATTTTTGCTAAAATATCCATTCAATGTTTAAAAGTACTGGATTAACAAGAAGTAGGATCTCAGGAATTAATTAGTGTTATTTAAAAAAATAAAGACAACAAAACCCACAAAAATACAGGTTTCCCCAGTGGTTTCAGAGCGCTGGTCTGGGAAGGAAATCTTTCTAAAAGTTCTAAGTGTTGTCTATATTCATTCTGTAACTGAACATATCCAAGAAAATTGTGACTGGGGTAGCCTGAAAAATGTCAAAATATCACAAAATGATGGCAATACTAGGGAAGATTTGCTCTGATATTAAATTTGGAGGGAGATAAGTAGATGTTCTCTGAGAGGCTAGCAGGAGAAATGGACTTTCATGAGAATAACAGGAACCTACAAAACCTTCTGTGGGTTTACAGAAATTGGAAACTGGCAGTGAATAAATAGACATAATTTTAGTTTTACTCCAAGTATTTTGATTATATAAAGGAAGGAATTTCTAGAGCTTGCTTTAGCTTCCTCCTGAGAATTCACTCACAGTGATATCCAGGTCATTCAGACACAGATGCGTGATTATATATAATCAAAACTTGAATTATAGACCATCTTTAATGTCAAACTTTTTTCTTTCCCTTCCCTGGAGAAGGAAATTCTGAACCCATATCAGTTTCTGCTCCCAGAAATGAGTTGTGTTTCAAACTGCCAGAGAATTGCAGGTGAGGCAGCAGCTGGCTGCAGAGATCTGAGGAGCGCGTGCAAGTATTCAGGTAGGAGGTGGGTGATGGCTGCTCTGGTAGGTCCGTGGTCCCAAAATACAGGGAGCAGACTGAAGAACAGATGGCTCCTGAATGCTCAGTCTGTTATATAAATGTGGTAATCAGTAAAGGTTTGCAAATCAGGAAATGGCCTTGGAAGTATGTGAATTCTTTATCCAATCTCTTTTCCTCTTCAGAACAGTGGCAGAATTGAAACTTTGGGGCTACTCCTAGAGTGGCAGATTATTGAAGAGCTAGTAAATGTGGAAGTTTTAAATGCCTAGAGGGATCACTGCTGATCCCTCCTGGCTTTTGCTTTGGAGGCCAAACAAATGGAGCACCTGCTAGCGCTTGTGCTCCTTGCCAAAAACAATAGAGATGGTGCTTGTTCTCTTCCAGTGCTAAAAATTTCACTTCATGTAATGTAAGTCTTGAAGACAGTCAGCAAAGCAGAATTCATGCATAATAGAAACAGCTCTCAAAGATGTAAAAAGGGAGCAGAGAACTAAATGTGCCATCTAAAAGCAAAGAAAACAAAATGTTTCAGTTCACCTGTGCAGTCAGAAGTCATCGAGATAAAAGCTTTATTGTAACTGCATTAATTAAATGCAGGGGAGTGTGATCGTAAGTTGAACCACCATGAATACTATTCAATAAATTAACCTTAAGCTCATTGTTCTGGCATATAAAAATATATATTGACTGTTTGAATACAGTGGTGAGGCTACAGCTAGAGCAACATGTCCAGTTCTGTGCACCCCAGTTCAAGGAGGACATGGGCATACTGAGCTGGTCCAGCTGCCTGAAGGAGTGGAGTATCTGCCGTACAGGAGGAGGCTGAGAGCTAGGATTGTTTAACCTGAAGGAGGAATGGCACAGGGCAGACCTTATCAATCTGTTTAAATACCTGAAGAAAGATAGTGACCTATGCGTCCAGGCTCTTCTCACTGGTGCTCCTTGGTAGGACAAGAGGCAATGGGAACAAAATGAAATATAGGAAATGCCATTTAAACCAGTTTTTGTTGTTGTTGTTTTTGTTGTTATTTATTTTTTTTTACTATGAGTGTGGTCGGGCACTGACATAGGTTTTCCAGAATTATCAAGTCACCATCTTTGGACCTACTCAAAATCTGATGGGACGTGGTCCTGAGCAGTCTGCTGTAGGTGACTAGATGAACCTGTGGTTCATCATAGGTCCCTGCAGACCTCAGATGTTCAGTGCTTCTCGGACAACTTCTGTCTACTTGGACAGGGTTTGCATTTAGGGAAGTTCAGAGCATGAATGTAAACTTTTACGTGAAGACAGTTCACTTAAAGGTATTGAAGACTGTTGAAAAATTGCCAAGATCCTGATAAATTATACAGATGTGAAGACTTTACACCAAGAATTAATTTATTTCCCCCCCAAAAAAGTTTTAAACTTTAGTTTAAACATAAATATTGGATTAATTTTAAGCAAATCAAAACCTTTCAAGGCTTTTCATCTTTGTAGGCTTGAATGTTGTTAGATTACGACTAAGAATAAAATGACTTAGAATTATACTTCTATTTCACTATTTGAAATTTAATTTTAAAATCATATAAATATTTTTTCCTACAGTTAGATAGGCTTTCCCTTTGAAGATGATGCTGAAAAACAGTAATATGGTTAATTAATCTTTAATCTATGCCTTAGCACATTTGCAGATAGTGAAATCATTCTTAGTGGTCTTAAAGCAGTCACTAGAGAAGATTGTAATGCCTGCAGAGAATACTGTGTCTTGAATTTCAAGAGTAAGTATCAAGACCAGTGTTTTATTTAAGATCATAAAATCCCCCACCCCAAAAAGAAACTTTTAGCTCATGGTATGCTTTTTATTTAGAAAATATTAATACTTGACAGATATAGTCATTGAATTGATGAATACTTCACAGATACATGAAGGAGGGTTGGGATTTTTCTTTTAATTGCAGTTTAATATTTATTTCTAATTGCTCTTTCTAAAATAAAACAGACAATTTAGAAAATATATGGTTCCCTCGGGTTTTCTCTTTTTTTGTTTGGGGTTGGTTTGTTTTTTCTTAACTGAGAACAACGCAGTTGCTTCTCTGACCTTCTCCCAGTGAAACTGTTCAAAGTGTTTTAAGACTGCAGGGACTTAATTCTCTCTAGGAGATAATTAATGTGAACCTCTTCAGCAAAATTTGCTTGACTTTTTAACTCTTCTTTCTCCTTGTTCAGCTGCATATCTTCAAGTTTTCCGTCATCCAAACAGACAGAACTGGATGTGATCAGCAATCTCTTCCAGTTTCCTCACAGGCAGTTGCTCTTTTACTGTTTCAAAATGAATTTCTGGAGTTTGATAGTCTGGAGTTCTAGGTGCACTTATAGATTACCATTCCCTCAGTGATCATCAGATTTATCCAATTCATTCTCTTTCCTGCTTTAGTTTGTAAAGCATCTCTTATGAAACTGCATTTTTTGTCTTCACCCATGTTTCTTTTTAGTACTTCAGCTTGCTGCCTTCCGTCATTCTCGCAGAGAGTTTCCAGGAGAGTGGCCAGCTGGCAAGCTGCCTTCTCTGAGCTCTTATCATGTCATATTGCAGCATATTACTTGTCCACAATGAGGGAAGATGGAGGACCAAAAGAGATGGCAATAGAATTGGAAAAGTGCTCAAAATTCGATGCAAACAGTAAGGAGAGTAAGGAAGCAATATAATACCTTCCGTCAGGTGACTAACAGAATTGCATGCAGAAATGAGTTCTCTGAAGGAACCAGAAGTTGAAAAGATAAGAAAGGTTTTAAATGAATGGCCAGTGTTGCAGCTCTTCCAATTTTTTTTGGGGGGGAGGTATCCTGATCAGCAGTTATTCAAAACACAAGTACAGTTGAAAGGGTCATGATGATGATACAGGAAAAATTCTGATGTTGCTCAAGTCACTTGATGGTTATTATTGCCATTGACAAGACCATTATGTGCTTATGAAAATACCTTGTCATTAAAAAAGAACCTCCACTGCCTTATAAAAAGGAAAGAACTTGGTGATTGAAAAGATAATATAAGGGCTAAGGATCCTCAGAAATTTACTTGATTTTATTTGTCTCCTTTTTTGACTTCAAAGACAATAGTAGGGTTGTTAATCCATAACGTGGTTATGACTGAAGTGTTTTGCCTTATTAAGTTTAATCTCACAGATGCTCAATGTCGCTTTCCCCCACACTGTTGTTTGTCTATAGGGGTGTTGAACATGATGAAAGCAAACACCAGCAGCTTGGTAGGGATATGGGAACTTTGGAGTAGTGTCAGACAGAGGCCTGGTTTTCATAAACAGTACTGACTTCTGCTTTGCAGTGTGGGGAGGCGCTGTCACCAAAGCACTTGCCCTATTGTAAATGAAAAAGTGTTTCTCCCATATCCATCAATGCTGTGCTCTCTGGCAGAAAACTCCCTTCTCCACCTGCTAGTTAACCTTACTTACATATGGAGGACTTAACTATTGCATTGGCACTTTAAAACTTGAGTTGCTCATCTGTATTTTTTACTTACTGCTGTTTTGTTTTCCAATTGGTCTAAAACGTAACTTCAAGCATATAGGTAGCCATCCAAACAAGTATTTTGACTGTATTGTTAAATATGGGCCTTCTAATTCATGCACGGAAAAAAATGTAATTTACTACTCCATATCTCTCAGCTGCCCTGGAATTAGTAGAGCTTGTGATTATCAAAACCAGTAGTGTCTTGTTTTCCTGATCCCCTTACAGATAAAAAAAGTTGACATGGCAGAGTAATAGAAAGTGTATTGCATTAGGGTTTAGTATTAAAGATAAACAGCACAAATGAAACTGAAAGCATATGGCATCCCTTGCCTTCTACGCCAGCTGATGAGCAATACATTTTGTATTATGATCCACTTTGGAGGCTTTAAACCATTAAAACCTTGTTGTTTTGTTTTGCATGCTTGAAAGTTGCCAGTTAAACCAACTGGAGTAGCCTAATTTAGCTGATTGTGTGACTAATGTGTCAGATCTCTGGCTTTGAGTTTTCTAGGCTGGAAGTGAAAAATTGGACAAAATGCATTGCATACAGCAGGTTGTATACTATAACAATGCTTTAAATGTGGAACATTGCAGATGGAACTGCAACAATATTTCTGAAAGGTATCTAAAGGAAATAGAAAAAAAATCAACGAATGATTCTCATATTCAAGTACCAGATTCAAACCCTCACAAAAAATAGCATTTCTTATGATTACCTAATGGTACTATTCAATATTTAATAGAATGTCTTCTGAAAATTCAATTAAGCAGTTAACATTAGTATATACTAAAGAAGTTAATCTCAGGTAGCTCTACCTCACAATTCCAATGATTCTAATGCAGCCTCTGTGCTGATACGAAGTTGAATGGTTTCCCTTAGTTGAAACAAAGGATTTAGAATATTTACAGTGGATGCACCTGGTTGGATGTATTTGCTTGATTCAATGATGTTCTGTAGGTGAAACAGCTCAGTTGGAACAATGGCAGAAAGAAACATCGCTCTAAGATCTTCCTAAGAAAATAACTATGTTTTAGTTGGAATTAGATGATCTTTAAGGTCCCTTCTAACCCAGAGCATTCTATGATTCTGTGATATTCTTCCTTGAAACTTTCCCTTGTCACCACCATCTGGATAATACTGTCTGTCATTTTTGTGGCTGCCATCGTGTCATGAGAATATGAAAGGACTGAGGCAGAGACTCCCAGAATGAAAAGAAAGTTGTCTATGGTTTCAGCATCTTTAGAGAGAAAGCTCTGTAGCAAACATTCATCATTGGTTTATATGATATTAGTTTAAAACTATTTAAAATGCGATCACCTAGAAACTCCTTTAAGCATTCAGACATTGATTACACTTTTTAATGAAGTTTCTGTTAATCACAAACTCTTAAAGGTCAAAGAAATGTTAGCTCAAACCACACCTTTCTTTTGATTGAATTTCTTTGATATATTTGATCACTTGGGTTATAAAATAAAATCAACATTCTCTGGGGCTTATTTATCTAATTCAATTTATGTCTTTCCTATTTTGCATAAGCTCTTTTCTTCCAAAGATACAGATCTATTTAGACAGGTCTGGCATAGTGTGAGACAGTTTGTTCATGTTTATTTCAGACTTGAAAGTGGAGGAAAGGCAATACCTCTTTGCATATTTTCTTTTAACTTTCTTGTGATTAAATGTGTTGTGTCAGTGAGAGCCTGACTGAAGGCTGAACCCTTTGCTGTTGTGAAATTACTACAGTACTGTCTCAGTGCAGAAAGGGCAACCACAACAATGCAGAACGACTCATATGCAAAGTATAGTTTTATAGTAGTGGCAGAGCAGGTTCTGGAGAGGTTGGAGGGATGCAAAAGAACCAGCAAGTCTTCTGGAGGCCAGGGTGCCTCTGAAGGCACGGTATTCTGGGTGAGGTGGGTAAAGCCCTTTGCTACAACTCCTCCTCTTCCTAATGTCCTCACGTCAGTCCAGCTCATCTGATCTCATCAGGGATCTGGTACCTCTTCCAGGGACTCTTTGTGCTATACGAGAAGCTAAAGGTGGTGCTTGACTGAGCCTTAAGCAGTTTCTCTGAGTGCAAGCTGCCTTCTTTGAAAATGTGTGGGATTTTTAGCTTCCTGTGGCATTGATGAAGCCCTCCTCCTGCATCTAGACTGTACCGTAGTAATTTCACAACAGCAAAGAGCTTGAACCTTCACTTGTGCTCTACTTGGACCAAAATATTTAAGTATACTGATATTTATTGTAGATATGACAATGCCAGAACTGTTCAATTTGTTATTTCTGCTTAGTCACTTAAATAATTTGATTATGTTTTTCCCTTTTAAATTCATTAAAGTTCATTATATAGAAAAAGACAGGTGTTTTTTCATGGGATCTCTCTTCTGCTCTTCCTTCTGCACCATCCCTCAAATAATCTAGTAGGTGGCAGTGTATAGTCATATAGTCATTCATGTAAGTTCTGATTCTTCTCAGAAGTTGCTATATGACAAGATTTTAGGATAGTCAGTCTTGTGGTTATAAAAAATATTATTTAATTGGTTGAAAGTATCATCTCTGGTATGCGATAACATAGTAAAAAATAAAAACAAAATAAAATAAAAAAGCTGTTGTTCACCAATATGAACTTTTTTGTCTCACTCAGCATCTTTCTGAATAAATCTTATGTAGACAGCCATGTAGCAGAATAAATTGTTATATTATTTTTCATTTTGCATGTCTATCTAAATTCAATCTCTTAATAAAACTCAGTTATTGATTATTCTATTTCTAATTTGCCTCACGGCTCTTCTACACAATTATGGCAAAGAAACAAAACATAAAATAATTTACCTGCAGAGAATTATTCCAAAAAAGGTGTGGGGGGAGGGAAATAGAACATAAAGCTGAATTAAATTTGTTATCCAGCTGTAAAGCTAGTAGAGAGCTTTAGCAAGCAGAAAGTTTTATGAAAGTTAAGCTGTGTAGCTAGCTATATTAGAAATATTAAAATGTAAAAGTTATAGATAGTAAAAGCTAAAGCATGTTTGGCTTATGAGGCTGCCAAGTTCAGGATACCTAAACATTCTTAGAGAATGGTGAGAATTCTAACCACATGGTGAGAATGGTGAGAATTCTAACCACAGGCCTTCTGCCTTTCATCCTAAACCGTAGAATTGGACAAGGTTTAGTTTGGGGTTGGTCCCCAGTTTCTAATGCTCAAATCTCTCTCTGGAAGTTCAGTTGAGAACCACATTATGATTTATGGTGCTTCATAAGTGTATTATCTAATGACCGTTTTGTTAATCACAATACTTTTTTTTCACTTTTTTTTTTTTTCTTTTTATTTTCCCCTGGATATACATTTTTAATATTCAAAGCAGTAGTTTCTCAGAAATAAGTATTGAAATGCTTACTGCCTACAACCTAACACACTGAGCAGTTACCCGGAGGTGCTGGTTCAGATGTGCACAGGGTTGTTTCTGGAGAAGAGGAAAAAGAAGGAAAAGAGAAAGGATGAGATGCAGCAACCTGGTCAAACAGGTACTTAGCTCGTTGCATGGTGAAACTGTTTGTGCAGTCAAATATTTGACTTACCAAAGAGTCTAGTTACTTGCCTAGTTTTTGTATGACAACAACAACAAAAGATGCAGTTGTCCTGAGAATAATTAACTATCTCAGTGAGTAGAGTATTCTGATGAGATTTGTGATGATTTTTTTTTTTTTAATGAGACTTACAGCGAACAACAGCAAAAACTTGAGTCTTTAATATCTTTTTTCATATCTTTTAATATCTTTTTAATATCTTCAGATCTTTTACTCAGATCTGAATTTGGATTACTTTTTCAGTATAATACAACAGCTCACAAGGGAGTCTGAACAAATTCCCCCCGGAATACGCTAGCCCTGAACTGCCCAGCCTTTAGGCTGTTGGGTGAGGAAGTGAAGTTTCAAGTCCCTTCACATCTTCTTATTCTTATATATCATAAATAACTTTGGTCTTAGGCTTCTCCAAACTTGATTTAAATTATGAGACCAGAGTGTCAAAGCACTTCAACTACTCATAGCATCCAGTTAGGATGTAGCTTAGGGTGCTGTGAGTAGCATCCTAAAAGATACTGCAAGCTAATCCAATTCTATGCAAGCTATGAAATGAGGAGCAACTCCTTCACTGTGCAAGAGAAATGTGTCCGTACCTGGGAGAGGTGGTTCCTCAAGAGAGGGAAATCGATAAAATATATGCCAGCCAACTAACAAATGTCCAAACCTGACCGTGTATTTTTGGTCTTAGAAATAGCTGGTATGAAACAGTATTGTACAATGATGACATGCATGGAAACTAGAAGTTTGGGTAACTTACTGTTTACTCAAAACAAAACAAAACAAAAAAAAGATGCTACTGATAACAACTGCCACTCAAGTATATTTTTCAATATTGAGACAAAGTAACTAACCTGTGGTCCCACACTAAAAAATTCAGTATCCTCTGGAAGTTTAGGTGAGAAACAGACTTCACTCTACTGTGTCACCTAATGAACAAGCAACAATAAAGGGGACTCTATAGGATGCATTGGATTCATGCTGGTGGTAGTCTTAAATGTTTCAGCACACTTTCATTTTTGAGAAGAGGTTATCAAGGGCAAAGCATTGCTACAGATATTGTTATGCTTCTGTCTCACATGGTTTTGTATTGTATATTCTGTAAGGCTAAGCATGATCAGAATTTAATGCAACAAGTCAATACAGCAAAGGATTTTCTTCCAGATGTAACTGAATTAGAAAATCTTGTGGCAAAATAGTGAATATATTTCCTGTGGCAGTGAGATACCTCATTATTTATTTGACCTTTCAAAATTCTATTCATTTAAAACTTAATGTAAACTTTAAGAGATGTGCTTGATATTCAGAAAATATAATGAGATCCAGTAATAGCTCTAAAATGCAAGGAAACTTTTTCTTTTTTTTTTTTTTTTTTAAATATAGAACATACCTCTTAAACCTTGATGACCTTTAAAACGAGAAGAAACATCTTAAGTGAGCACACTAACATCACAGCTATGAGATATTGGAGGCAGTGATAGCTGAAACGTATTTGCTACCAATTTGTGCATTCAAATATTGGGAAAAAATAACATTGTCAAGCTGTTTTTAAAGTTTGTTTGTTTGTTTGTTTTATTATGAGACCTTTAAGGTTTTGAGGCAGTTGTGGATTTATTTATTTATTTATTTATTTAATGCTATCGATTTCTCAGGAAATGGTTGAATCTCATTTGTTCTAGGACTCCTTTTAGGCCATAGGAACAGGACATTGATTCCATTTCCTCTGTGCATTACGCGCACATGCTTTTACCTGTACCTGGCTTTCCATGTGAAAATGGAACAATTATGACTCTATGCAAGTGCTAGAAGAGATTTTAGGGCCATCAGGGCAAGATTCAACCAGATATTCCCTATCTGCTCCAGTGAAAAGGTAGTTTTCTGCTTCCTTAGTGAAGTTGTCTTGAAGGCTGGATGCAGGGCATGGCACATGGCATTTTAAATAGTAAAGAAGTAAATATTCATATTGTAGGTTTAGGAGCAGGGTAGTTCCATTGATACTGTGTTAGTAGTCTGATTTCAGAGCCTGATTCTTCTGTTGTCATTTTCTAATTCAAATACAAATGCTTATTATTATGGGCAATATGCAAAAACATGGCCTTTATTGCTTTGGAAGGTTTGGACTCTGATGTCAAAGACCGGCTTTGATAGAAGAGCAGAAGAAAGAATGACTTGTGTGCTTAAGGGCTAAAGCCATGAATTCTGAGTTGCAGGTGGATGAGGTGAGAGAAGCATTCAGTTTAAGTCAGTTGGGTTTTTCTCATCCATTGGATGACTTGTATGTTTCTCTGCAGTGGGAAAGGACGTGTTTCTCTGTACCAGGAAAGGGGTTTCTTCCATTTCCTCTTGAAGTTAGAGTAATGACAGGCTTGGGCAGTTTTTGTGCATGTCTTACTCATTGTTTTTTTGGTTTGGGAAGCAACTTTATGATCTAAGGTAGATTGTCTAGGAGAGCATGACCTTTTAAACCTCACTTTCAGTTGTCCAGACTAGTCAGCAAGATGGAAAAGTCTCTCTCCATCTTGTTTATATCTAGTTGTGTTTCATCAGCAAATAGGCTCAAATAATTAATAAATTGATCTTACAAAAATGTATGGGGGGATTGAGCTGCCTTCCTTTTTCTCTTGCCAAGTCACATTTACCCTTCTGAACCATTACAGAAAAATCTATGCTCCATGCAAAATTCTTATAATCCAAAACTGAATAGGAAATTGCCATAATGTATTCATCACCTTGTGATGGACACAACTTAAATCCCTGCTGGAAGCATTCCAACCTTCAGGCTTTGCAGGCTGAGATCTCATTCTCTTTTCATAGTGTGCAACTCATGTCATGTCTCATCTCTAATCATTTTGTAAATTATTGCTAGTGTTAAAACTCACAATCATCCATTGCCATTGTTTTCCTTTTACAGTGCAAGCCCTAAGTAAATAAATGAGAGGTCATATTTGAGCCCCAAACATAACCAAAGCCAAGGAAGGAGAAGGCACTTGTTCATGATTACTCAACTGTTTGGCATCACAGCTTCCCAGTTTTTATTTATTTTGTTAGACTCACAGTTTTCCCACCCCCTTCATGCTGGGACTGACCTAGAGGAGCTGGGGGTGGAGGGATATATGCCAGGACACCCTGCTTTGATGTACCCTTGGAAGCACCACGGCCTTTAGCAGAGTAATTGTATAGAATTTGCAGCTGTTGATGTGGCTCTTACAGGTCAGAAGGGAGGCAGATCTCACTGGGATTGTTCCTACCATCACGCGCCCTGTGCCAGCTGGCATCACCAGCAAGGCGTCACCGATGGGCTTTATGGGCTACATGGAGTCTGCCTGCAGCCCTGTACATGGGCAGGCTGGGGGACTGGGATCTGCTGGATTACATGGTAGTCTAGCAACGGCCTCCACAACTGAAGGAAATGTTAGTGCTGCTAAATTGTACTAACAGATGCAAATAGACTGTGCTGCAGAGGACAGTCTTACTGATTCCTTTAGCTGCACAACTCAGTAGTTCTTAGGGAAAGAGACAGGTAAAACCAAGATGTGGATTTAGTAAAATTATAACTACGTAATACATAACTGTTTTATGACAGTATGGACATAAGGAAGCAGGAGAATATAATTCCTCCAGTACACAGCTTTAACACTTTAGCTTATGTTTCTAGGGCACTAATGATTTCAAGGAGACCACTGTTTCCTCTGTGACACCTGATCACAACATCTGTAAAACAGTTTCCATTTCAGATGATGTAGGTGATTTAGCTTTCTTTTTCATTATGGGAATAAACCACCATGGAAACCATGGTATACTCTCATTTCTTCTCTCTGTGCTTTCATCCACCAGTCTCTGTTTCAATTCACTGTTTATTCAAAAGCAAACATCTGCATTGTCTCTATATTCTACCAAGTTTTCTCTTGCAGAAGAGACTTCTATGTTGCAGATTTTCTCTGGCACCTTCATCAGAAAAAAATACTATAATCAGAGGTAAATTAGCCCTTGTAATGCCTATTTTCCATCAGTAAAATTTCACTAAACAGTGTGCTATTAATGCCTATTAACTTCCTGACAAGAAAAGATGACTTGATATCGATTATACATGTATTATGTTGCTCACAAAGTCTAGGTATTCACTGAAGAATCCATTAATTGAGAAATTTGTTTTGACTTTCTTTCTAAACCTGGAAAGAGATATATTTATATAATGAGTCTTCTGTTACAGTTTAATATTTCATAATTTATGGTGTTTAAAAAGGATGGATTTTTTTTCCTGTTTTAGTGTTTTGGTTTTAGATTATCTTGTTTCATTATCCATACCTAATTGTTCACAAGACTGAAAACTGATCTTGATTTTGGGATATCTTTAGTGGTACTTTCAGCTGAATCTGCTCCTCTGTCTGGCTCATCTTACTTGTGCTGGCTGAAAGGAAGGGAGAAGGAACCTAGAGCATGGACAGGTGGGAGGGAAGAGTAATTTAAACTCATCTAAATCCAGCAGGAACATGAGCGATCCAGTGGCAAGCCACTTCAGGAAGCTTAGATCATGTAAATAGATCAAAAGTAGATCATGGAGAGAAGATGAGGGATAGTGAGGAAGGGAAGACTAAGACAGCCAAAAATTCAGATTTACAATCCTATGGAATTGCCCCCTAATCCCTGGGACTGGACTGCTCAAAATCTGAGGAAAGAGAAAAGACTGTCAGCTTGATTTAGTCTAAATCCATGAATGCTTTCAGTTACAAATTTTAGCTCTGTAAATTTTCCAAAGGGCAGAGCTTAAAATGATCAAAGGGTGGAATTCGAATACCTCTTTTGACGAAGCTCTGGAAAAGAAAACATGGTGGTTTTTTTTGTGCTATGAGTTTTCAAGATATTTTAGTCTTTTGCAGTGCAAAATGCGCTTGTGAAGAAGACAGGTTACAATGCAAGTAAGTTGGCAAGACTGAAAAATAAATTTTTCTAAAGATTTTAGAAATAAAGGACTGCATTATATGCATAACGGACTTTTTTCACTGTGCTGTATTTAGTAAAAAGTATGTATTCACTCTTCCATTACGAACAAAGTCATATCCAAAACTTTCTGAAATATCTGGAATTTGGGATATGTTCATTTGTTTCATGTCTTTCTCACAGTCCTTTTTTAACTCAGATCTTAGACATCCATGAACTGGTATCTGCTTTGGGGGTTATTCCACAAGAGTACTGAGGTATGCTGTGGTTACTTGAATGTAACAGTGTGTGTGTTGACAGGTGGCTGCATGATGAGGATGTAGAAAGTAAAACACAATTTTCCTCCAGTCCGTGTTCTCTCTCTGGTCTGGATCTGAAGTTTTGGTTCTCCTTCAATGGAGTCAAATTTCTTTAAGTGAAAATTTAAGACAAGGATGACTGTGTAGAGAAGCAAAAGGCATTACTTAGAAGACAAAAAAAAATCTGCTCCAGGTATTTTAAAATCATTGGAGAGATAGGTTTGTTTAGGAAACATTCTTTCAACAGTTTTTCATTTAATAACCATAAAATCGATCGGTAGGTGCCATAAAAGCACGGAGAATGGTTTAGAAATGAATGATGAATGAAGCGAGAATTCAAAAACAAATAATAATAATTTGTCAAGAGATGTTCAAAAATGTTTTATATATAATGATTAGTTTTACCTTAATTATATAAAAATATAAATCATTCAAATTACTGTGCATATTACTGAGTGAAAAATAGTTGCATTTTAAATTTCATTGAAGAGACCTGGCAAACAAACTGGTAATTAAAAGGAGTTATCATATAAACAAAAAAAATCAAAGCCTATACACTATGGATTTTTTTATTCCTGAAATTGAAATCAAGCTAGGCAGAGGACTGATTGAAATTTATCCCAGAGTAGCTGAAAGGGAAATGAAAATTAAAAATGTATGTACTATAACTTCAATATAAAGCTCAGATAAAAATCACAAAGTCACTGACAAGGTGAATTCCTCAAGAAAGAATACAGACCAGGCAGCTGAATTGTTTTTCTGTGGCTTGCATAATTATTTTCCAACAAATTAAATATTTTCTTGTACTTTCTGTATAATGTACTCTTTTGCATCTGTATTTCAATAGATTTTTATTTTGTTCTCATTTTCTCTTACCTTTATCTAACCTTTTCATTCCTTCTGTTTTCTTTATACTTTCATTTTTGAAATTTCCCTCAGAAGCGAAAACTATAAATAGTGCTGTTTTGTGCTTGCAGAAAGATACTGCACAGCAGTCCACATAGAAGATTCAGTACTTCTGTGTAATCCCCAGCACTTCGTTTCAAGCACAGAAGAGTCTTGCACATATAGTGAAGGTCAAAACTTGAGTTCATGGAATCACAGAATGGTTTGGGTTGGAAGGGACTTTAAAGCCCATCCAGTTCCAACCCTTTGCCATGGGCAGGGACACCTCCTCTTGGGCAGCCCAGGCTGCCCAAAGCCCCATCCCTCCTGGCCTTGGATACTTCCAGGGCTGGGGCATCCACAGCTTCTCTGGACACCCTGTTCAGTGCCTCACCACCCTCTGAAGGAAGAATTTATCCCTAATATCTAAACCTCCCCTCTTTTAGTTTAAAGCAGTTCTTATCCTTTTTTTTTTTTTTTTTTTTTTTTTTTCTATATCTTTTCTACTCCCTCCATTTGTTCTATAGAGGGGTCTGTTGTCTTTAAGTGAGATTAAAAAATATATATGTATACATAAAAATGTGTATTTATATATGAGATTCCTATCTGGGCACAGTCACTGTCTTGAGGTGTTCCCAAGTCTATGGAAAAGGCTTAAAAAATATTATTACTCTCATCATAATAGTTCCATTAAAAATGAGAAACCTGAGCTCTTGTCTAAGTTTGTGTCAGAGCTAGCAATGTAAGAGCAATTCCTTGAATCCCATTCTAAAATGGTAGGCTCAGAAGTACCCTTCTTTCAAGCCAATGAATTTCGAACACAAATACCTATTTGAGATTACTTGTCTTTAGTTTCTAGAATTCAGTATTTGACTTCCATTTTAGGTGTCCTCAATGAACTTTCTTAAGCCACTGTATGCAGGGTAAGTGGTGGTTTTCTTAGGAAGCTAAGAAATGTGTTTATTATGTTGAATAAACTGAACAAAGATGTATGCATACAGCTAGATAGACCACTTTCTCATTGGGGACCTCATTTTCTCTCTTTCTTCCTTTCAGTTGAAACCTGAGGGTTTTGTATCACATGACTTGTGAACTGAAGGAGAGCTGAAGAACACGCCAGTCCAAATTTCAGTGCATCATACTGTGGTAAGTTCAATTTTTTGTTGTTTTAACAACTTATTTTTTTCCACTTAGAAGTGAAAAGACATAGTGAATACATATGATGAAACTGATACTTTTCCAGGTTTCAAATTAAATAAGATTTTTCTTCTGTATTAATGATATTTTACATCTGTGTTAAACTATTGAAATTGCTATTTTATTTTTTATTTTTTTATGCTGTGTGATGTCTGAATTTTTTTCATGGGCTGGATCCATTTTTTTTTTGGTACTGGTATAAGTTTTTGTCTTTTGAACACTGAAGGGTTTTATTCTTGTAGAGTCTGATGGCTCTTATTGATCTGATGTCCTCTAGAAATCTCTTTGGAGGAAAATGCTCTCCTTACAGAGGTAGATTAACTGTTTGACCTTTAAGCATTGCATGAAAATCAACTCTCTTTTAAATGCAAAAATGTCACCTGGTGATAAAAGGGACTTCTTAATGTGTTAGGGAGAAAACTGAAGTTTTTCATAGGATTGTTGCTAGAGCCTCACTCTATATTCTACAGCTTGCCTTGTGGCAGATTGTTTCATTATCCAGAAGTATCATTAATCTTTTTTATTATCACCTTAAAAATAAACAAACAATGATTTTGTTGTGTTTGACACAAGTAGTGCATTTTAATTTTGTAGGCTTGTATTATTGACTTAGAAAAGCCCTGCAACATTTCAGCTTGAAATACTGACTTACAAATATGAAAATGCTTTTCAGATGTGTAGAAATATAATGGCATCTGTTGTGCATATTAAACAAAGTATGTGATTTTTATCTCTTCCACATGGAGCTTAACATTAACTAGGAAAGTTGATATTAATTAATTTTGGAAATAATAACTTGACATTCATTTTGCTTTCATGCAAATAGCTATGCTGTTCTGTGGGTGATACTGAAAGCAGGTCTCTAAGAAGAAAGAGGAGTAATCTTGGGTCACATGATGGAGTTTATTTCAGTAATAATAATTGAAAATTCAATTGATTTGATATTCTACCTCTGTGATTTCTTTCTTTGTTTTACAACTTGGCAAAATTCTGTTTTCCTTCTTTCTTTATTAGTATCTAACCAAAGTAATAGTGGTGTTTATGATAGATTAATTCAGGATTAGTTCTTGGTTTTTAGATATGATTTTCTTAATTCTAGTGTTTGTGAACATGGACAGCTGACAATCTACTGGCATTTATTTTTGCTTTTGTCAAGATAATTTAAAATTAATGTAATGAACATGCACTTGCGAAGGAAACACTTCAGAACTCTTCTGGTAATAACTTCATGAAACTTATGGCCTGAAATAAAGTTTTGTTTCATTCTCTGGTATTCAATTCCAAGAAGACATTAACGTCCTTGGGAAAAACAAACAAACCAAAAAAAACAGTCCCAAACTACCAACAAAAAACATAAATCAGACGTGGATATACTTGGCTGGTCATTAAGGATTTATAAGTATAATATTAATGCAACTGAAGAGAGATAATAAAAATTACTTAGAAAGTTGTAGGGGAAATCTAAGTAGATATGTCTTTTTGTCTCAGGGTTTCAATTCTCACATATTCTCTCTCTTTCTATTGGTGTACTTTATACTTGCTAAACTGATACACGCAAGTAAGAAGCAGTGATTTAAAACAAAACATGCACAAAACAGTAGTAACCAGGCAAAATATTTGTAATGGCTGCTACTTTGGAGAGTTTAAACATTATTTTATCTTCCTCAGACTTGGCTGAGATTCATTAAGCACTAGTAGCACGTTGATGAAATTGATACTACCATAAATTATTATAATTTGAAGACTGCTTATTTAGCAATTTCATAACAGGTGCTTTTTCTTCTTTACGCCTGTAAAGGAAATATTTACAGATGGATATGTTTGTGTAATCAATGTAATTTTAAACTGGCTTTCTTAAAGTCTCTTCTTCTTTTAGCCTGGCTCAGTTGTGATTACTAAGGAAAAGAGGTTCTGGTGATTCGATTTCTGTGAGAGCTCAGGGCAAATGCATCATATTTTCTTGCTCTTCCTTGGATTTCATCCAAAGCCAATTCTGTTTAATCTGCCTGCTGCTGCTCTGGAAGTGACATCTGTTCAAATTTACACTCTTTATCATGGCTGACATGTTGTTTGTGTGTCTGTTTACCCCAAAACCTAGTTCTAACTGCCTCTTGCAGATAATTTGTGATTTCTTCTTTCGGTCTATCACGGGTTGCTAGGCATTGAATTGCTGCATATGGAGCTCTGCTATTATTTTTTATTTCTTTTCCTCAGATTTGCAATTATGTTTTGAGGAAGAATGAGAAGTCTAGATGCAAGGTGTGTCAGGAAATGTACAGAGGGAAGGTGGATGAGAAGTGAAGGAGCTTGGGGGGCAAAAGGGGAGCACACAGAAAATGTGTATATATAGTAACCTGATAAGGAACTTAGTAAAACGTGGGCTCTGATCTCTATACATATCTCTTGTGAAATAAATAGATAATATTGCTTTCGTAATTTTAGCTACAGTAGATTTAGGTGAAACAACTAAATTCAGACCATATTTTTCTGGCAGGGATTTCCATAATAATTTTTATGTAGGTAAAACATTTTATACTGTAAGAATTCAAAAATCATTAATTAGATCTCAAAAGCAATGAGATGGCTTTCAAAACAGAATAATTATTCCAAAATATTAAATCTGGACACTTTAATATTCCTTGAAGTTTTGGCTAAATGCAGATTAGCATTTTCAGATGTTTCCCAGAGTTTTCCAATCATAAAATTTCTATCTAAAATTAAATATGAGACACTCATGTAGTCATCCTAAGAGCCTGAAATTTAAGATCAATGTTGTGAGCCTTGCAAAGAAGATGATGAGCTGTCATCTTTACATATCTGAGGACAACAATCTTTCAGATGCACATTACTGTGTAACATAGGTACTGAAAAATAAGCCTGAGACAATCTTGAATTGCACAGTTGCGGAGCTTCACAAGATGAATAAACTGCTCTTATTCCCTTCTCTTATTGTAGAGCAGAAATGTGGGGATTATTGCTCCTGATCTTTCTTTCACCAAAAATAAATAAATAAAGTTTAGGTATTCGCTATGGTACATGTCAGGGAAGATCAGTTACTGAAGCAGATTAAGTGCTCAAATGTACAAAAATAATTTAAACTGAAACTTGATGTCCTGCTGAAATATCAGAGAACAAAAATGAATGAGTAACTTCAACACCATTTTTAAATATTTGGACCTGAAATAGGGCTGAAATACATAACAAAAATATCGAGGCAGATTCAAATAAATTCCTTTATTGGTCTTTGATGCTACAGCATTTATCACATAGACACTTCCCACATCCTACAATGATAAACTCTCTAGTTGGATTATTCTTTTTTGCTTTTTGTGTTTATTTTTCTCATTATATGTGCATAACCAGGACAACTAAAAGCTGAAACGTGATTTAATATTTTACATAGACGATGGATAAAAAGTAATTAATTGTAAATATATATTATTAAAAAAATAATAATAATGTGCTATCTTTGCTGAAGGGAAATTATCCAAAGGAGACATTTTCTCTTATCTTGTCCTAGTGTCCTGGAGTTTCAGTGAGTCCAGTCTTAACATGAAAACGGGGTCTGTATTGTTTCTAAAAATTGTTATATAGGCACATCAACTCTCAGAGCAAGTCAGGTAAGTCAGAAAACAAGAGAAACAGCAGTGCACAGCCAATGGTTACAGTAGGCCAACTGCATGCACAGAGCAGTAAGTAGGTGCAAACAACCCACATGCAGCTTCACTTGTTCTTTTTAACATATGCTTGTATCAATCCCATCCCAGGCCTCCCCAACATGTGCCTGCTGGCTGACTTGTTAACAAATAAAAGCTGACACACCTTTGAGCCAAATGCGCGCAGCTGCATGATCCATCTCTAGACTATGCCTTACTTCTACCAGATGACAAAAGACTAGTTTACAGAGACAGTGAAAGTGTGCTACATAGGTAGAAATCTTTTTCTCATCATCATGTTCCGTTCCTTTTCTGTTTTACTTCCTTCCTGCCACATACTTAAAACAGTGTTCATGAATCTCTGTCACATGGGAAACAGGATTTATTTTTCTTCATCACTTCATGCTTTTCAAACTTCGTTTTATAATTTGCATAGGAATTTTGCTGCTTGTCATGGTTGGATTCTTGCTTTTATTTCTATGCAGTATTTGCTGCTTGTCAGTGCACAATGAGAGCGTTTTTGAAGGTTAACAAAGTTGATGAAAATCTGTCAGCCATTGTTTCTGCATCTGCTTTTTCTTCTGATAAACTCCCTATACATAGGCCTGTTGCCTGTAGGAAGTTCCTACATCCTTCACACTGACATATTCCAAAAATCTTAAGAAAATGCGAAACGAGAAGAATGAGGTTACTGTAACAGGGAGGTCTTCTGAAACTCTTCTTTTTAAAGGATTAATGGATCTATAATCTAAATACAGTGGTGAGCTTCCACTTCTGAAAGAAGTTACATACAGGGAACACAAATGCATTTGCATTGTCTCCTTAGATCATTTTATATATAATGCGTTTACCCAAATTCAGGCATGCACCACAAAATACTGAATGCCATGTGCTGGAGATCAGGACGTCATCAGGTAACCCTGAAAATGGATAGTCAAGCTGTATAAAAACAAGAATCAAATTTCTGTTTGTCTCAGGACTATTATTTCCACTGATACAGATTTTTTGTTTGTTTGTTTGCTGTTATTGCAAATCCATGGCTGCTTGGCTCGTGATTATATTTAACTCCACCTCAGAATTACTGCAGAAATGAGATAAGATCACTGTTTGCTTTTCTTTTCTCTTTTCATCTATCCACATGTTAAGCATTTTTATCCTCTGCTCATGATCATGATAATTTAATTATTTCCATATGCCATTCCTTACAAGCTTCACTAAATTTGTTACCTAACTTGAGATGCTTGAAATTTTCTCTTTAATCATATCAGCAACATATATATTATGTCTGTTGAATGCTCAGCAGAGGATGGATGTAAAATCCTTACAAGAACCGTGTGCAGGAGCTAATGACTTGTTGATGTTGACACAAACTGACAATTTGATGGATTTTGCTATGTGAAAATTTACTTTCTTTTGCAAGCCAGATTTGGAGAACATTATCAAAGCTGAGGTTTTGTACATCTCCTATTGTTCTGTCTACACTTTCAAAACACTAAACTAACAAAATAACACACTTCTGATTACCATTGTAAAGTGGATTGGAAAATACCCAGCTTTGCTTTGAGCTGTTTTAATAGAAACCAACAAGTAAGATGTAGCTAAGTTTGCTGGTGATTTCTGTTGGTATCTAGACAGGACTTATCTTATTTCACCAGGTGTTTCACTTGCTATCTAGAGATGTAAGTGTGTGCACAATGGAAATTCAAACCAACATTGGTAGTTTTGAGCCCAGTAGAAGTCCTTTATTAGACTGCTGCAAAAATGTAATGGTAATGAGGGTAACAGACCTGCTCTGTCCTCTTTCAGCAGCCAGACAGATTGTAAGCAGAATACGTTTTTGCTGGAGCAATTTTTTGTTTGTTTGTTTGTTTTTAGTATCATAAATTTACTTTTTTTAAAAAAAAAAAGTTAAGTACTCTTAAGGGATTCCATGGTCTCCCACCATGCACGTACCCAATATCAACTTTACATTTTCATCTATGCTGCTTTATTAATAATAATACATCTCCTCTGAGGCAGAAAGTACATAAGGGTTTCCATCCAGAATAACTTCTTTAAGTTAACAATACTAACAGGCAACTAATACTGAATAAACGAAACTGAAATGGAAACATTGAGGCTAGATAAACTTCTCTTCCATAGCACATTCCTCTATTTTTCTACTAAACTTACTTTACTATTTACTTAAGAGCCTATTTCAGAATAATACTGAATGTTCAGTTTTCTGAAGTAAGTATGCTTTCTTAATTCTCAATTACGAGAATTACACAGGCATCTGATTCCTTCAAAAAACTGTTGTTGGGACACTTAGCAAAATCCTATTTTATCAATATATGGATTCAATCAGTTTCTCTTTGCATGGCAAGGGTTTGTACTATGTCTGCAAATTATATTTTTAATTATTATTCTTTCTGCTTTTATTATATTTTTGGAAGTAGGGTAGAGAAATAGGAAGAAACAGGAAGACTGTGAACAAATGGATGCATTCAAAGGCAGAAAAAAGGCTAACTGCAAAGAAGATGTATTTGTAATCACATTGATTAGTGTACTCCTTTTTGCTCCACCTTCTGTTATATGCTGGCTTTTATATGACACAGAGAGCATGTTAGTCTTTATTGGTTATTTGCCTTTTAAGCTGAATTTCTGAATAGATTGAATTTATTATATATTATTGTTCAGCATGAGATGGGTAGATATTTATCCTATGTAATTGCAGGATATTCATATCAGCATTTCTGTTATTAATTAAAAGGAAAATCTTCCTATCAGATCTTCCAGATGAGCTGCTCGTGGAATACAAATAGGAGCTGACATCTTTGATTTTGCTTTGGCAGTGCAGTAAAATAATTTGTCTTGATTGTTCCATGTTATTGGAGAGAAGATTCTGGAACATATTGCCATCAGCACTGACATGGGGTCAAAGATGGCTTATAGGAAAACGCTGAGAGTTTGCTAAGCAAAACTTTTTATTTATTATTATAATCAGTATAAGAGAATGGTTTGGTAGAATTGTTAAGAAACAATTCTGAAGAAACACCCACCAAATACATAGTAAATTTACCACCAGTGGACATATAAATATGTTTGAAATAGTTACCTCTTTCAAATTATTGCTTATCTCCTCTTGTTTTACAGAAGTATCTGAGCTACCACGGTTTTCACCTCTGTGGAGAAGGGCAATTAACCATAGTCCCATACTGAGGAAGATGTGGCTTTATTATTTTGTCTCACAAAGCTTGATTCCCCTAACATTAAAAAATAAGCTGTTAGCATAAAACGAATGCAAATATCTCACATAAAATCAGCCATGCTTCTGTCACCAGCACTCGAGAAATGGCCAGAGATTCCCCGTGGCCTTAAGCAACCCGCTGCCATCATGCCTTTCAAAGGCTTCGCTGAGCAGCCAAAGGGGGACAGGCTCAGTTAACCATTAATGACAAATGCTCCAAGGAAAACCTTAAAACTGCTTTCTCAGCTTTCAGAAGAACTCAGTGTTTACCTTGGTCCTGGTAGGACTGTTGGATAGTGCAGCTCGTGATGGTATCGACGCAAGGCCTGACTCCATGATACCAATCACACCGATTGGCACCATGGTACCCAGGCCTTGGGCTGTTTCAGCGTGGAGCCCATTCAAGCTGATACAGGCTGGTACTCCACCTCATCAAGAGTTTAGTTTAATGAGCCACTTGAGTGCATTTTTTCTGTTCTAAAATCATCAATTTTATTTACCTTTGGTGTTATTAATGGCTCAGAATATTTCTTTTCAAATATTATGGGAGTGCAAACATCAACCTATGAAATATGTACAAACTCATGGCTGAGAAGTTTGATTTCATGGTTTATTTGCAATTTTCCAATTAAGCAAAAGGGCTTAAGACAGGTAGTACTGTTCCTGGCCTGTGGCTGAGCAAATGCTGCTTATATCAAAGTGGTTCGGAACTAGTCTGCTGTAAATACATGAACATAAATGTTTACAGGGTTCTCCTTAGATGAGCTTTGGTTAAAATCCTTTTGTTGTTGCTGCTGATGATTTTTTTCCTGTTTCTGCTGATATTTAGCTGCATAGATTTAGGAAATGTTAGATACATGTTTATACAGAACAAACAAAACATAATGGCACTTGATGGCTCTTATTTGAACAAATATATGCAAAAGCTGTTTTCATTTTACCTTCTAAATTACACCATCTATTGTGGAACAGTCTGTAAGATTACATACTGCAACCTCACTTTACAACTCCAAATAGCAATGTACCCTCTGGTACTTTAGTAATAGAGATCCAGACCTTCCTTATTTTTCTAAGATAGCAAGAGTTGTACATAAAAATATTGCCAGGATACAATTCAATAGAAGCACCAAAAGCTGTGAGAACAGAGATTGATTCAGACTACATTTTTATTGATTAATTACTATATTGAAACTGTCTCCCCCAGGGTTAACCATTCTTATTTCTGGAAGAACCAGAACCAGACTTGTGTTATGCTCCTAATTTAGTATAATTTCGCTGACCGCATGCTGTAAACTACCTGTGTAAGGCACTATTAGTTTACAGTGTTTTCTTATAGTTTCCACTGATTCATTTTTTATGGTATGTTTAGCTTTTCAAGATTAAAGGTAGCCTCTTTCATCTTTCTGTCATATCTTCCTAAGCAGAGGGGAAATTGGAGAAGACAGCTTTAATAACTTAACATACAGTAAGGAAGCAACACACAGGCAGAATATAAAAAAGCAATCTAAAATTCAGCACCTTAAGTGCCTGGAGCTTGAAAATGACTAAGGTGTTATAACTTAATGATATATTTTTGGAATCACATTTTGGACTAAAAATAAGGGAGGAAATACAGCTTGAGATTTGTGATAGAGTGCATTGCTCTTTGGAGGATACTCTGTTACTTACTCATTGCAATGCAATCTGCACAGAAGTGAAAGCATATTTAAATTAGCATTTCTGCATTATTTAGCTTATGATAGGTGAGATCAGTGATTAAAAGTTATATTTTTTCCTGTTACTAAAATGTTCCTCTATCCTATTCTAAATCCCAATAATGAATGTTAAAAAATAAAAATAAAAATAAAAAAGGAAACAAGAAAAAAAAAGAGAGAGAGAGAGGAAAAGAAACCTTTGCCTAAGTCTGAAATTTACATCAGCCAGCTATGTCCTCACTGAAAATATCAATTAATAGCTGCTCGATTAACTTGTTTTAGATTGTCTTTGTATCAACATGTTATGGTCAGGCCTGCTGTCATCCAATCTAATTGTCTGAGTAAAGTAGTCAAGGATTTGGGCAGCCCTTGAAGGATGCCCCAGCCTCATAACTTAGGGCTGTTTGGCCTGCATCAATGGTGAGCTTATACAGACTAAGAAAATGGGGTTTCAGCTATTGAATTTAAAAATAAAAATAAAATAAAAAGACTGAAAAAAGACTGAAAAGACTGAAAATACTCTCAAATCCGTATTAACTGTTTCAGCTGAAAAGAAAGGGGAAAAATGTGAAATATAAAAGTATTTTTTTCAACTTAAAAATTAAACATTTTATTTCAGAAAGGATTAGGTGTTTTCTTTCAACATTTTAAAATGGATCTGTTTAATTTTTTATTTTTAAGTAGCATTTAAAAATGATATTTAAAAATTTTAATATAATTTAAAAATTATATTAAAAGCATTTTAAATATCATTAGATTACAGAAAGATGCAACAAAACCTTTTTGCTAGAGAGAGGTGTAATGTAGTTTTGGTCAATCAAATCACTTCTCTTTCTCAAATGTCCAACAACATCAATGTATACTATTTGGATTTAACTCAAACTCTGTTTTGTGTTTATCTTTTTCTTGCCTGGTCTCAGCACTATTTACTCATCTCTAGCTCTAGCTAGGTGTGTCATGCATTACCTACTTGCAGGTAACATCCCGTTAACATCTCTGAGATTCAGGAGCCCACTCTCATTAGAACAGCTATAGCTTTCAGTCGATTGACATCAATCATTAGAGAACATGTGTGTTGTTTTTTGTTTTGTTTTGTTTTGTGTGTTTGTTTGTTTTCTTGCTGCTAGTAGAAATTGTCATTTTCTGTTCACACAACCCCCTAGATTAATAATGACTGATGAGTAAATGCCAGTATGCAAACTGGTTGAGAACAGCGAGACATGTCCCATTCCACTCTGAGTATTGCTGTTTAGTCACCTGTCTCTATCACCTCGGTTATGTAAATGTAAGGATGGGGAAACAGTTATGCAGAACATTTGATGCAGATGCCAATTTGTAGTCTTTAAATACCTAGTTGACACTGACAGTCATGCACTAGAATATGTTTGTTTGTCCGATATTTTTTTCCAGCTGAATAAGCTCATTTTTTGCTGTTTTTCTACAAGTCTTCCCTAAAAGCAGATAAACACTAGCAATCTGTACTTGACAAAAACATTTTAAAAAAATCAAATACGTTTTTTTGAGAAAATTAAATAATAATTTAAATTAAAATCTCTTATGATTTCTCTTCTATTTGTAATTTGGAAAATTTGTAATAAGGCAAAAAAAAATTGTAATAAGGCATTTATAATAAGGAAAATTTATTACATTTTTAATGTATAGTCTCTAAAGTCCTTAAAAACAACATTTATTTCAACAAGGGTTTTTTTCCCATTAGTATTACCGTTGCCATAATATCACTGTACTTTCCCATAAATTAAAACGAAACAAAATAAAAAACATTTCCCAAAAAATAAGGCTGATGCACCACTTTCCGTACAGGCATTTCAAAGTACTATGATGCTGCAAATTTAGCAACTGTAACAAACTAATTTAAAGTTCCAAAATATTCAAATTTTTAAGTAATCTTCGGCCAAATAACCATGTAAGAATGTAAGTGTAATCCTCAGTTGTAGTCTTCCATGCCATTGGTGTTTTATGTTTTACATAGAAAACACAGTAAGAATTCAGAATACTATGAATTACTTTTGATATACTATGACATAATACTATGAATATACTTTTTACTATGTAAATAATTTTGACACACGATTTTATCAAGCATTTCTGACCTCACAGAATGGAAGACTGTTAAGTTCTGTTGTGCATTTGGAAAGAATGACGTTAGTTTATTGATTATTCTTCAAATGTTTTTCTGGCTTATAAAACAGGTTAAATACATACATTATTTTAAATTTGTGTTTAGTGACCAAATGAAACAGCTCTTACCTAGAGCTCCAAGGTCTGTCATGTAATGCTTTTCAGAAAGAATAGAGAAAGGGAACTTAGGATTTTGCAGTGGACCATTACACCATCAGGTTCATTACAGATATGTTCATATAAACTGATAACTGGAGTTCTTAATCCTGGCATTGGCCTCCACCAAAAACTTAAAGTTAAAGAAGCTGACTTCCAGGACTTGCATATTGCATGAAATATCTGAGAGCAGGGTGCTTTCTTCAAACAAGCAAACATCATTTAACTCACATTTAAAGTTCTGAGTATAGTAGGTTAAAATTGAAAATACAGAAAATTACATATAATAATACTTTTGTCATAGAAGGGTCAATTCTTTAAAATACTGAATATGTCCAATATCATCCAGAAACCATCATCAAGGTTATTCCATAACTTCAGCTGAACCTAATAAAGACATTTGGTAGAAATGACCCTATTTCTGAATTTCGTACTGCAAATGAAAACTATCAACTCCTTCATAGTTAAATTTATATTTTTGTTTATTGTGAAAATCGATACACAGCTGTTCCTGTCTTCTGAAATGATGTTGCTATAATCCCAAATATTTCAATATAGGATGAAATAAATATAATTTACCTTCTTGTGCTCATTTGACTATTATATCTTTTGCACTTAAAAAATAATTAAGAATACTTTTGGAATAATTTATGTAGGAGTATTTTTTCAGCTTCCATTTTCTTGAAAAAACATTATTTCCGAATATATCAAATATTGATATCAAATGGTATCAATTCATCTGATTCTATCAAGCACATACATCTTGGAAATAAGCAAGAAGTAATTTAAAACATCATGCATCATCATTTCAAGAGTTACTTCCATGCTATTTTATTGAATACAAATATATATACACTATATCATGAAACAGAAATAAGTGCATGATTTATGTATGTAATTATTCAAAAATCCAGCTACTAAAAGGGGAGTTGCCAGAGGGTGTAAACATCTTGCCATGCATTTTGCCAGAGACCTGAAGGTGGCACTCTACCTGTCAGCCCACCGTCTGACTGGGGCTGGAGCTGTGTGCCCTTTGGCAACCATAGCAGATCTGCTCTACAAAATTGCCATTTTTCTCCAGAAAGATATTAAACACTTCTGAAACAATTGAAAAAACAACGGCTTTTACTCCCTGATTCCTAGGCCAGTAGAGCAGAAGCTCTTCCTTAGTCCAACTGCTTCAACAAATGGAAAAGGACTATTTAGTAAACTACTTGTCTATTTGTATATTTGTCTGTTTGTCTATTTGCCACTATAAATAATAACATTGCCATGGTTAGTCATTTAATATAAGCCAGCCTCTTAAAAATGAATATTTAATTCCCATCTTTCTGCATAATAACTTAGTAATAACTTATTGTGCTCCTTCTACGTAGAATCACACATAGAATATCCTGATTTGGAAGGGACCCATAGGGATCATCAAGTCAACTCCTGGCACCATACGGGACTACCCAAAAATTTAGACCATGTCTGCAGTTCCTGTCCCTTGCTTGCTTTGAAAATAAATAATATATGAGGTATTTAAAGCAGCATTTTTGTTTTGTTGCCTACCTTGACTCAGTCCAGTCATACTGTAATAATAACAAAACAAAACAAAACTACTATAAAAAGAATAGAACGGTGTATGATATCCTGTATCCTGTAAATCAAGAAGGCAACCTTACATGGCAGCAAAAGTCTTTACAATGCATTTGTCTGCTCAGCTGTGTTAGTAAGCAAAGTAAGGACTTAGCTCCCTTTAGACGTGGCCCAAAATATGAAATGGATGCAGGAAATAGTTATTGGAATTGATATTGTGTAAGAAAAAAACAGCCATCCCCATAGTTAAGAGTTTGGATGTCATTTACTTTATTTTATATATAATGATAGTAATGTTCAAAAGAAATACAAGCTTCATGTGCATGTAGGAGTAAGTGAAGAAGAGAGAAATATTGCTACATGAAAAGATTGGAGGTAGAAAAAGAGGTAGAAAAAAATGAAAAAACAGACTGGAAAATAATTTGTAAAACCCTTTCTGCCATTAATAAATTTGAAGAGCTTATTTCATTAGATATCAAACAGTATGATTTTTTAAACTTAAAATATTTTTAAATATGTAGTTTTAATGATGATATTAGAAGATGAACTAAAAGTAACATCAGGAAGAACTCAGTGCTTTTTATTTAACTTTAAATGATGAAAGCTTAGAAAGGTCTAAATATATATTTAAGACTTCATAGGTTAATCAACTTAGAGATTATTTTAATTCCTACCTATTACAGGTATCTAAATTGATTTAAACTACTTATTATTAATTCACACATTAGTTTCTTAGCTATTTGGATAGTACCGGTGTAGCTGTAGGCATGATATGATTAGGTGACTTAAAATCTCATTCACTTTAAGATGTCTGACCAAGTCCTGAGCTTAAATCCATGGAAGCCATGTTGACTCTTTCCACCACCCTAAAAAGAAGTTTATTAAGTCCTGAGAGTATTACTAATTGTTAATCAATTTAAATTTTGCTTGATTAATTTCATTTTTCAGTAGATACTCTGTTCTTTTCCCTTTTCTTTTTCTTTGCAAATGTATTTTTAATTTGCAATCTTATCGACTATGTTAAATTGTCTTCATTTTATAAGTAGCTAATACCTCTCATTTTCCTCAATAAATCAATCAAACCATCTCTCCCACGTACTTTATATTACATAGTCATTTACATTAGTTTAAACAATTAATTGAGTTACCTGAAAGTCATTGGTTCATACATTCCTTACTGCTGCATAGCACAAAATGAAGCCAAGGCACAGGATAGATATATATGTAAAAGTGTACAGTTCAGAGGAGGTAAGTGAGAATCTCAGTACTTGATCACAGAATCACAGAACTGTAGGGGTTCTGTGTAGGGACCTCGAAAGATCATTGGGTCCAACCCCCCTGCCAATGCAGGTTCCCTAGAGCAGGTTGCCCAGGTAGGCGTCCAGACAGGCCTTGAATATCTCCAGAGAAGGAGACTCCACAACCTGCATGGGCAGCCTGTTCCAGTTCTCCGTCACCCTCACTGTGAAGAAGTTCTTTCACATGTTGGTGCAGAATTTCCTGTGATCCATTTTCTGGCCATTGCCCCTTGTCCTGTCCCTACAAATCACTGAAAAGAGATTGGCCAAATCCCTCTGTCTCCCACACTTAAGGTATTTCTAAACATTAATAAGATCCCTTAAACATTAATAAGATCCCCAATAACTAAAATCAATGAAGTTATTGATAACTCCATAAAGCAATTGCTGCTAGACTGAGGATCTCACAAACAAACAAACAGACAGACAAGAAATAACTAATGATTAATCTTTATTTCCTTTCATGACTTCTTAGTTCAGGTTAGTTTTTAAGAATCTGAGAGTGACCGAAAATCTTGTGAATTCCAGAGATGTGACTTTACCAAATTGTGTCACAAACTGGAGCTCGCTGAGTCATGACGTGGAATTTCTGATTTTCACCTTTGAATTTTGTCATGGGAGTGTAACTGAGAGTGACTTTTACGTATATAAAAACCACAATTGATGATTTGATGGTTTTTTTTTTTTTTTTTTTTCACTTATCAGTAGAGCAGCTGGTTCCAAACACAGAAACCTTTTGACTATCCCATTCTTAAAAGCATTGCTTTTATATCCCATTAAACTCAAAACTCAAGTAAAAACTTAAAAATGTTGAGGAAAAATATGACTAATGAGAAATACTGAAAGGCATAATTTTCCACCGGTGATTGTTGCTTTGCCTCTTCACTCAGCCATCCCAGCTTTCTCTGGAAGGCTGATGCTCTGCAGAAACACTCTGGGACGTGTTCAATTGACCGTGTAGCTGATATAGTCTCTGGATGCAGTAGCATTGCCATCACTTGTCTCTTGTGTCTTGTCCTCCAGACCTGGCAAGTCCACTTAGTCTGATCTCAATAGACACAAGGTGAACAGAATACATGTGAAGCTAACTGAATGCTAATCCACTCGCTTGATCTCTTTTAAAACTGTAGCTCCATTCATCATACTCAATGGTGGCATAGCCACTGTCCCAGTAAGATTAATTTTTTATGCTGCTTTCAAGAGTATTCTCCATCCCCCTTGCAGATAAATGGAAAATGAATTGATATCCAACTTCAAGCTAATGCTCTACATAAGCATCATATTTCTGTCCAATAACTCTGTAACCTATCATTGTTACAAAAGACACCATTATAAATGAAAATCATTTTTTCAGTTTGTTTGGTGTATGTCTGATTGCTTTGCACAACAGCTAAAGAGAGAAAGATATTTGGAAAGAAATGTGTTTGAAAAATCACAGAATTTGTCAGAATAATTCAAGGGCAGATGTAGTGCTTGAAACAACTTTTAATTCTCTTTTTATCTGATTAGATGTAAATGCAAGAATGTCTCATTAAAGAAATGCACAAGTTGTCAGGGAAAAAAGCATCAGGATCCAGATTCACTTGCTGCTCCTATGGATTTGTCTTTGTTTCTTATGGTTTGTTTTTGTTTTTGTTTTTTGTTTTTTGTTTTTGTTTTTTTTTTTTTTGGTTTGGTTTTGTTTTGTTTCTCCTTTCTTTCCTGTCATTATGAGCACAGAAGTGAACTGGCTAATTAAAGCTGAATCTCTGTGAAATTTCTAGGAATGTTTCCGCACAATCTATAATGTTGTCAGAACTCTCTTAGGAAATGTAATAATATTTATATCAGAAAAAGGATATTTTGATTTTGTTTTGTAACAGGATTTTATTGTAACTAATGTGAGCTTAAGATTGCATGTAGTGCTGTGCTTCCTAAAACCTGAAGCGCTCAGTTTTGCCAGGATTGTTTTGCTTAGTAACTTGGGCTGGTAAACTCTCAGAAATTTTGGGTCTCTTTTTAGGTTTGTGGCTTATGGAGAGGGGAAAGAATCTAGTTTTGGCCAGTAAATGTAAAGTGGTGTATGACTTAAATGATGCAAGTAAAATTTATTTTGGATCCTGAAGACGGCAAACATCTCAATGAAGTAATTCACTTTTTTATATAATAACTAGAAATTAATTGGAAAAAACTGTGGAAGTATTGCAGTAATTTTGACAGAGACCAGTAAAGAAACTTGGTAAAAGGTACACTCTAGAAAGAAAAGTGGTTATGAGAGAATTGAGATGGGAATAAACCAGATTATAATGGAGCAAACAAATTAACAAATAAAAGTATTTTAATTTTTTATGGGAAAATTCAGTTTCTGAAATCTGTTTTTTTTTTTTTGTTTTTTTCCTTATGAAAAAACAGGGATACTTTTTAATGAACGAGAGATACTTTTAATGAAAGAGATCCACCTTCTTCTTGTTGCAGAATGGGTATACCCTATAGTAGTGATACATTATCACATTTCCCCTGGATCTTTTAAAAAAATATGTATTTTAAAATTTCTTCAGCTAATGCACAAATTTAGAAATACATGAATAAAAATATAATTATTAAAGAAAATACGAATGGCGTGAGGAGTGGGATGGGAGCAACACAAAACTGAAAACCAGGAAAACTGTTTCTCAATACTACTTAGTTACCAAATTAGCACAATTAAAAGCAATGCAAAAGGATAAGATTGTAGTGTACTTGTTTTAGAAAATATGTACATTTTGCTTTGTCCTTCGGTTGTTATAAGATAATAGGAGCCCATATCAACCGCACCAGTCACTTGGTATGCTCAGGTGTTGAATCTAACAATTAAATACTAATTTGAACCTAACTTTTGGCTAATATTTTTTAAGATATAGATTATCATTAACATTGCAGTGTGTGCTTTACTAGGCTGTGCAGTTTAATAATAGTTTTTTCTTTGTCTGGTTGATAATTTGGAAGAAGTAGAAAAATCGTATCAGAAGTTTGAAGAAAAAAATTACAGAGGGAAAAATTTTAGTCATTGGTGTGTATGGTTCTGTTTTGATTCAGTTCATGATCTAATAGTATGTATGCAGTGTACAAAGGCATAGTCCAAGAATTATTTGGAACACAAAATTGTTCAGATTTGCCATAATTTATATCAATGATAATGATTACAATTTTGAGGACATATTTCCTTGTGCAATATGACTTTCTAGAAATATTTCATAAAACATTATGTTATATTTTTGTGATATTTTTGTAGAGGATAAAGCCATTATAGATTGTTTTTGCCTAATGATGGAAGATAAATGACATTGGTAAGGATGTATTAGCCAAAGGGGACCAAACATGTTTCTTGCAGATCACCTCATTAGCTTGTTTCCAAAATATGTTTCCCAGAGTGAAATTACAGCACGTGACTAGCAGTAGTGACAAACATCTGTTGTCTTAGCTCCAGAAAGACTTTTGGGAGTGGTAAAGACAAACAGTTCTTATTTAATCAGGTTAAATGTAACCTGAGAGACATATTTTGTCATCTGTGGTCTTGTCCCAGTCTGCTGGTACTCCTTAAAAATGGCTTATGGGGTGAAGTTTCCTGTTTAAGTTGCATGGTCTGGTTGTAAGAGAATAATTTCCATCTGCAATGCGATGATGATAAATGCAGTAGCTGCTGATCATCAACCAACCAAACCAAACCTGTCTGCATTCCCCACAGCCTGCCAGTGGACTGAGCAGTCCTACCTTAAAAACAAAGAAACGTGGTACCTCCTGAGGACAAGGTAGATGAGTAAAACTTGGATTAAACTTTAAAGAAAAAAGGAAGCGAATGGATTGAAGACGTATTTTCTGTGCTTTCTGGTAATCTCGTTTTCCACTCTGAAAGAAAAGATGGTATGGCTACTTGAATGTGTTTTTGGCAAGGATTTCCCCATATTGTTTTATAGTGTATCACTACATCAATAACAAATGTTTGCACTCATTTTCTTTCTGCTTTGTGGATCTGCTGGCTTTTCCCAGATTTCTGCTTGTTACCAAGCGTGAGGAAAACCATGTATGATTTTATTTAAAAAGAGTGAAAGTGATTTTCTCTTTATTATTTAAGTGATTACTACACTGTTAGTTTTCATTACGTGTACTGTGGCATGAAAATGAAATTTGTACATGGACATTTTATGGTGTGTTGGTATATGTCTCTGTGTCCATATCCTGTCAACTTGGATACCAAGTAATTATTTATTTTTTATTGCATAATAAAATACTGACTTGTGGCTTCACAAAATCCAAATAGATTCAACATTACGAAACCTTTCAAGCCTCATAATTGCCTCTGAAATTCCTGGTAATTACTATGAACATCATTAAATCAATAGTAATGTGAGACATAAATGGGCATTGCATTGCTTTTCCTCTAATTTTACATTTCAGAAAATACAGAAAGGAACACCTAAATATTGGAAGCTTAAAAAAAAATTGACACAAACAGAACAGGAGAATGTCTGATGTGCCATACTCAATTCCCAGAAAGTCAGGTTCAACATTATATATATATATATATATTTTTTTTTTTTTTTTTTTTTTTTTTTTTGCAAGTCTAAGTTTTTTTAATCTGCCTTTTATTTCATGTCTTCAGAACTAAATTTCAGTAAATGAACTGGGATACACTGGGGTGTACCCGTTTGGCTTCTCTGGTATCTGTTCTAAATTTTAATGATATTTTCAATGGTTATTTGATTTTTGATTAAGGGAAGCTGTTGGTTTTTGAGGATTTAAATTTATTCAATTCTACTATCAATGTAGGCAGTGAAAATCTACTTGCAGAAGATATTTTTCTATTATGTTCCTTTAGAATTCTTTTCTTTCTGATAAGAGCTTTATCAGCTTCATGTATATGAAGAAAAGATTGCATCCCATGGTCCGTTAACTACCAATATCTATTCTCAAGAGTAAAAAGATCCTCTGGGAAGTAACTGCATCAATTTTCTTGTATAAAGAAATAAATTTTTGATGGGAAAAGAGAAAAAAAAAACAACAAGGTTAGAGTCATGGCATTAGGTACAGATCACTCTCTCAATTGGTAGACAGTATTTTCTAGAAAAAAAATAGTTATTAAATAAGTGCATCCATTTTATAAGATTCTGTCTTTCAGCTTTTAAGTTAGATTAAGTACGAGTAGTTGTCTGCCATGCACTTTATATAAAGTGAAAGTGCAGAAAAAAATCCAAAAGAAGAAACATAAAGAAACTGCAAAGGTGTCTTTTCAGGATTCTCTATATTAATTTTTCACTGGAGCATAGCAGTTCCTGTTCCCTAACTGAAATGACCCTCTTCTCATACCTGGTAAAGCTGCAAGGGTGCTGTATATAGCAAGAGGCATTTGTCTCAAATGCTATCTACAACCAGAAGAATGCCAGACAAATTTATCTGTCCTGAGTAATCACTGTGAAGCAGGATGGGGAACTTGCATACCAGCCTGTCCTGCCCCTTCCTTCTCTTTTCTATCCTTTCCACAACTCATGTGTTACGAGATAGAGGGAAGCATTCACATTTGCTGTATTCATGATGCCAACTGGATCTTGCAATTTTTCATTATTATTTTTATCTTGGAGTTACTAGATTGTAACTCCATACCTATTTTAAAATATTTTTTGTCTGTCAGTATATTAAGTGCAATGGCATTACCACATGCTTTTTCTGTAAGATTTTGAAAACTTGCATAGAGTTCAAGACAACAGCTGTCTGGATCTTGTAGTAGTTCTGAGGTAATGAACTTTTATCATTTTCACCTAGGCTATTTTGGTTTGTTAAATTGGATCCCAGCCTTGCAAATACTTATCAGACAGATAATTTCAATAGTTCACTGCAATATGTAGGATAGTGTTCAGAGCTAAAATTTTCTTTTTCTCTATTATTGTTGCTTTATGCTTGTAAAAGATATATCAGAAAAAAAATACTTTTTTTCCTTTTCATCCTTTTTTAGATGATTCCTTACTCACGTAAAATTTCAGTAGATTCAGGAATAGATAAATAATTTTTAGTGGTTGTAACTAAGCTCCATGAAAACATATTAAGCTGAATCTTAGCATTTTCCTCTGCTTTGAATTGTTGTGTTTGTCAAGCTGCCCATACCAAATATAACTGTTACATCTGAAATCATTGAAAGAAATAGAGAAATGATCCTGAAAAGGTGTCTAAGATAGTTCATCCTTCCCAGGATGGATGTGCTTAGCCAAGATTCCTCCTACTGCCTTGTGGTATTTGGTTTTTGTTTGTTTGTTTTAGTTTTGTTTTTTAAAGAGACTAGACAGAGCCAGTTAGAAGGCCCAGGAGATAAATCTTCAAGCAAGGGAGCTGTTAAACTGAAGCACTGTTCTCAGAAAGGGAACAAAACAACTTAGCAGCTCAGAGCTGGCTCATTCTGTTTCTCTGCTCATGAATAATCCATCAAGAAGGTTGCTCCCACTCATCTTGTAGTTATGTGGCAAAACTGTATTACCAACAATAGGAGAGATGTCCAAGGAACACAGAAATGTAGGAGAAACTTTTTTTTTTCTTCTCCCCACGTAGCAGCATGTAGCCCTAGGGAATATTTGATCTGTTGCAGCATCACAAAGCTTTTATTTGACTGGATTACAGACCGTAGCTTGCACCTCTGAATATACTGCAATGTACTTCTGTAGATATATTGGATAATAAGTCTCAGTATTACTGACTTAGGAGATACAGAAAAGTAAGCTCTTTGCTTAGAAGAAAGCATGCTTAAAAGTAAAGTGCAATGTTAACAACTACCATTGCTATTGTCATAATGGAAAGTATCAAGTTATGTAGACACCTTTTGAGCTGAATATAGGATATACTGGTGTAGCTACATAACACGAAATAGTCCAGTGGTCAGAAGTGTGATATAGACTGAGCAGATGATGTGTACTATGGGGCGTGTAGGAATCCTGTCGTTTGTGTAGTCCAGGCTGGAGACTGGGCTACAGTTCTCTGGGCACTCAGGTTTCATGAGGAAGCTTGGGTGAGAGAGAAGTGGAACTAGAGTCTATTCTCAATCCTGACCCCACATGTGGGGTTAAAAATGGCTCATATGCAAACAAAAACATAAACTCTTGGAAGTGCTTCCAAGTCTTCCATTGTCAATGTAGTTAAAGCAAAAAGGAGTCAATCAAAAACAGTCATAAGCTTTCAAAGTTAAGATACTGGATTTGAAAAGACTACTCGTATTTTGGGCGGATGTGAAGTAAAACATTTTGAACAAAGTGTAAGTATAATAGGTTTGTCACAAAGAAAACTACTTACAAAAATAATGTAGTTTAAAAGAATTGATTTTCAGCTCATTGAAATTCAACTAGACTACTTGTCTGAAGAAAAAAAATCAGCTTGAGATCCTTGAGAAGTGGAAGTTATCCTTGAAATTATAACATACATCTACCAATCTTTGTTACACAGCTGATGGGTTAATTAATCATGGCAGCCCAATTGGATAACGCAACATTTTCAAACAGAGCAAAAAATCCAATGTAAGTATCAATAACATTTTTAGTATTAACATTAAAAGAGAGTTTATAGGGAGAAAGTTAAAGAGGTTTTATTGTTATACCCCATCCACCATCTTTGAACCAGTGCAAAAGTAAGCATTTAAGTGCAGCTATTCTTCCTAGTCTGCACTTATAGAGAATTTTTCAAATACCTTAAGAAAACAAATAAATGAATACAAAAAATTTATTATTATGTTTAGAAATCTTTCCTTCTATCTCTCTCTCTCTCTCTCTTTTTTTTTTTTTTTTTTTTTTTTTTTTTTTTTTTTTAAGATATTACTCTATCTGTAGCCACATACTAAATGTCTCTTTGCCTCTTTTTACAATTGGATACTGTCCAGGTACAAGACAGATTCAAGCATTATAGTTTCACTCTGCCTGTATTTTCCACTGCACTTTTTCAACATGTAGCATGTCTGTCAGAACTGTTACTGTATGTCATCCCCATTAATGGTCCTGAACCATTCTGTGTAGATAGCTGCTGGCTGAATGAAGCAGCCTTCATCTTATACTCTCTGTTTTCTTAATGGCAGATCCTTATGTGCCTGAGACCCACCCCCAACCCACTCTGTTGCTTTTTTTGTATGATCTAGTGGTACCAGTCATCTTCCATCTTGAATTCCTCTAAATTCCTCAAAAAATCCTCTAAAGCAAGAATGGGAGACTGCATACGCTGAAATAAGATAAGCAATGAAAATCTGATGTTTTACCTTCACAGTATAACAAATTGTCTCAAGCTGAGAGAGCTTTGTAGGTAACAGTGATTTAGACATTAGTTTAGGTGCGTAAAGCTACTAAGCTGTTGATTTAAAGGTTTTCTAAATTAATTTTAAATTATCATTCTGTAAGCACATATACATATACTGCCTCCAGGAAGAAGATCTGATAAGTGAACTGCAGTTTAGTGTTTTCAGAATGGAAATAATCAGGGTGTCTGTCATGATGACTATAAATGTTTTATAAAACAGAACTTAAATAACTAAAAGTTATTTTTAAATTAGGCGAAATGATATGGGGGTTTTAAAAATAATATATATATTTAATGAAAAGAAATATTCAGTCAGATTATGTAGCACTTGCACAGAATCACAGAATGGCTGAGGTTGGAAGGGATCTCTGGGGGTCATCTGATCCAAACCCTGGCTCAAGTAGGGTCACCCAGAGTAGATTGCCCTGGGTGGTGTCCAGACACCTTCTGAATTTCCCCAAAGAGGGAGGCTCTGTATCTGCTCTGGGCAACCTCTGCCACGGTTCAGTCTCCTTCACAGTGAACAAGTGCTTCCTCATATTCGGGGAGAACTGTTTCAGGTTGTGCACATCACCTCTTGTTCTGAATCACTTCTCTTGTCTTTTGATCTCTCTTTCTCTCCCTGCCTTCCCACAATTAAAATACTGACCATAATCTTGAAAACTCTTTGGCTTTAAATCAGGGGTTGACAAAAACAGTGATAATGGTCTTCCGTGTAAATCCTTTCCGGGGAGAAGACATTTGAAGAAAATCCGTCAGGGCCTAGCAAAAAGACATAAGGGATGCTCAGTTAATGCAGCCTTAGTTGACGGCACCTGCTGGCATTGGCACCCATAGATTTTGACCAGTACAATTAAATAATTATATTGATGTTAATGTTTTCAGAGTAAGGCTACAAGCACTGAAAAAGATACAACAAAGTGACCACAATGACAGAAGGGATCAATAACATTTTCCTACTTAAAACATATTTTTGTCTGTTAGAAGAGGTCTTGATACAGATTGACTGCTGAGATTGCTTACAGCAAGCGTTTTGAGCAATGACTTGAGCACTGTATGTTTTCATATATGTTGGCCTCTGCACGAAGTGTGGGTTGGCCTGGGTAATGCAAATGAAATGCGTCTTGAATTTATGACCTCCTCATGTGTGTCTGTGTGTCCTTGCAACCTTCCCCACCATTTCAGCTAATGAAGAGGGTTTCAGAGTTCAGAGGGAGAGTTTTTGGTATACGTCCTTCATGGACTACATCCTACATTCTTCACAATGCCTGGTGTACATGAAAATGTACTTGAAGGAGTGGTACCTCAGATTTCTTGTTTTCCAGTCTTTGGCAGTCTGGTTTTTGTCTAGGATATAATTATTCATCAATTCATCACTGTTCATGGAGCACTCCTGTGGGAGAATTAGCAGACTTACTGTATGTGTCCATTGTCTGTTGAAAACATTACTAACAAATACATAAGGATTGAGTTAGAGGTATTCTTTCACATACCAAAAGCAAAGTTGTAGTTCTTTCATTACTTCTTTTTTTTTATTATTCCAGAGGAAAATATCATTAAAATGTTTTGGGCTTATTACAGTTATGATAAAAACTTTTAAAGTAATATGTATTTGCCAGCACTGTAATCATTGAAATAGTGCACTGCTGCTTGTGTTATCCTCATGCTAACAGGTTTTTCTAGTTCAGTTTTTTGCTCTAGGAAAAGCTTTTCCACTAATGTATTCTCAATGACCTCTAAATTAAATGTTGGTTTTGTTTGTTTGTTTGTTTGTTTGTTTGTTTTTAAAGTGAAATTTTAGGGAACTTTTAGGCAGAAATACCATGAAAAAGAAAAAAAAAAAAAAGTAAGCTACCCTTTCTACCTACGCAGAAATTGAAAACACGGAAATGCGTACTGCATTTCAACAAACGGCATATTCTCTTTGGACTTAAGTTCTTCCTGATTCCTCCCCAAATAGACAAGACTGTTCATAGCTCTTTGCACTCATGACACCATAGAACTTAATCTCCTTCAAATGGTTAACAATAGCCAACTCTACCATTAAACTGTATGGGGATGGGGAACTAACCAAATTGATATATAAGAAATTGAAATATACAGATATTTTAGATTCTTTATTGTGGTACAGCAAACATGCTTCTAAAAGGGTAATTGAGGGAGAAAAGGAATGAGATTGCTAGAGCTCAGCTGATAGGTGCTCCAGCGCCCAGAGTTATCCTGTTCATCATAATCCCTCAAAGGAAATTTGCCCTTATAACAACTATTGGCTCATGTATTATTCTGTGTAATTTAAAGAGGCTTCATCTATCCTCTACATCCGAACTCAGCATGCAGTCTTTCTGTTCTGAAGTGTCTGGCTTACTCTGAGCCTGTTTACAGTGCATCTGACATTTTGAACTGCAGAATGTGACAAGCTGACAGTGCCTCTGATTATAAAATCAGCTCATCTGCTGATATTAGGAAAGAGCAAGATGATGTATGAAATAGTTTTTAAATAGATCATACCATACTCTGAAGTATGCACATTCCAAATATTTTAAGAAGAAAGGGCGTAGAGTACGTGGCTTTCATTTACCTTGTGTTTTCACTTTGTTTGAAGACTGATGTATTATTATTTGTTCTTATAATACATGTATACAGTAGGCTCTGAAACATGCGTGAGTCCTCTCCCATTGCAATAACTTTGCATTTGTAAGTATGAAAATGAAACCAGTGCTCAGAAAGTTAATGTAATGCCAGATTTTCAAAAGTTCACCATCTGCAGCTAGGACTAAGAGACTTCATCTTACATCTAAGTGCTTGAGTAGCAGCTAGACTTTGGAGAGTGCCAACAGCACCTCCCGTTATAACACAGCTTGCCAAATTGTCAGGAGTTCAACATATGCTGTTCAAAATGTTTTGAAAATCTAGAGAACATAGTCTAACTAATCAAGCAAATTGCTACTGTATTCATTGCAGACATTGTGAAAGTCATTGTTTTGCCACCCTCGATAGAAAATATAAGCTATAAAACAAAATATGACATTCAAACAGGGTGTTGTATTTTAAATGAAAGTAAGAAAATATTTCTGTAACATAATTTTTTGTAACACAATATTTTTGTAACACAATTTACTTTCATTTGACACATAGGTTGAAGTTAGAAATGTCATGATATATCCAGTCTCTATAATTTCTTTTCAGAATACGTCAGAGGTGTTCAGTAGAATTTCAAGTCTTTCACCTCATGTCCAGAAGGCTCCTGTAGTAAATGTTTAATATGCCAGTACATAATGCTAACACAATAAAAATGTTCAAGTACCATTAAGGATCTGGCTAAAATCCATAGTATAGGGAACTTTGAAGCTGCCTGACCAATTTTTAACTCTTTCAAGCCAATGCTGTAACTGTAGCTCGCCACAATTTACCTTTGTGTTGTGGCACCATTCCCAACCAGCGTTTGTGGAGACAGAAAGCTCACCCTAAACAGAATCTGGTGGGTTCTCATTATAGCCCAGTTACTGAATTTTGCATTTAGTTGTGATTGCTCAGATACAGCCTTGTCTGTATATTAAATAAATAAATAGATAGATAATCTGTGCATTGGTGTTTGAATTGTTGAATAACTGGATCTGTTACACAGGCTTTTGTCATCACATCTTGATTGCTGTGCCTTCTGGTTGATACATAAGATTCCTCCCCATTCCACCATCCAGACTAATGCCTCAAGTTTTTGTTGCACACTGATTTAGTTGAGCCACTAGAAGTGTTTGGAGAGCTACATTTCAGGATAAAGGAGTTGGTTTGGACTTGTTTTTAATTTTATTCTGTTTTTATTTTTCATCCTTTTTTAATTTAAGTTTGAAAGTATATATATGTATAGGTGTGTATATATAGAACCCATCTGAAGCATGCTGCTTTTTTGGTTTGGTAGGTACCACATTTTTCCAAGTAGTTTTCAGGAGCAGACCTTGTAGGTAACTTGAGAAAATGTCTCTCTGGTCACAGGTGAAACCTGCTAAGACTGTATAAAAGGATATAAGTATTCCTGGGATGAGATAAACCAAACTGAACCCAGTATTTTGGACAAAGAAATGTCTGGATTAACAGAAGTGCCCCCTTTAAATGAAAACAACCCAAATTTAATTCGAAAATATCCTAGGATCAGGCATTGCCACACATTGGTTCTTTTGGTTCTACTGCATAGGACAAAGAATAAACATCTTTGTTTCGAAGTTTTACCATGTTCTACCTAATGTTTCTCATACAGGAATGATAGATTGACTTTCAGCTGTGATTAGGTATTACTAAGTCTAATTTTCTCTCCTGCCAAACTTTAAAACAAGTACTTTTCTTCCTCAATACTGTTTGCAGCCCCCAAAAAATCCAGTACATATCAGTTAAGATAATTCTTCATACACCTTCACTTTCTCCTTGACAATATTGCCAGGAGAGATTTGTGATAGTCATTAAATTCCTTACTCACGAGGGTTATTTCCAGTCCTGCTGATGAAGATGTTGTGACCCATTGTTTCCTTTCCCTCTTTTGTTAGCCCATGTTTCTGTTTCCTTGTGTACATCGTGTAGCACAGTGAAGTCCTAGGCTATAACTAAAACTGGAATGCAAAGTTTACAACATGAATTTTAATGCTTCTGACGCTGAAACTGCTAGCTTCTGAAAATAGGATGATATATCTGAATGTAGTTGTAGTATTTAACTCTCTGTACAGCAGGGGGCAAAGCAACTCAAAATAAAAAGGAACTAACCGAAGATGTAGATCTTGGCCATAAAAAGTTTCTTGTAATGACATATTGCCCTTGATTAATACACATCATGAACAGAAAGTCCATGATTCCATGTAAAGCCTGAACCTGAAAATCTTAAAATGGATCCTTTTGGGGTTCTCTGTCACCACTGGCATATAGTGTGTCCTAAAAGCACATCTTCTGTAATGTGAGGCTATGATCAAAGCGGATGAGATATCACAAGCAAACAGAAACCATGCATTACAGAGGCTGTAATAGCGTTTTGCCACTTTCAATTCAAATGCAAGTGTTACCAATCTTGTTTTGCAACATAAATAATTAAAAATGAAAGCTCTTATTTAGCATTAATGTGGGGTTAAATTTTTAAAAAAATTTTGTCTTTGATATTCCTTCTCTCTATTGCATGTTGTAGGGAACCATGCATATTTGTGTAGTCTGAGCGTTAGATGCCTTGATTCACAACGTTTTCATTTCTAGCATGCATAGTAAACCTAATTAGCTTTACTAAAAAAAAAAAAAATAGTTTTTTACCTAACACCACAAAGGCACATATGCCCGATATTTTGGGATTGTGGTCCTTAGAATCCATGTTAAAAGATCTCAAATGTCAACAGCATCAGTTACTGTAATGACAAATAAGGATTTGTGTATTCCTATAGATAGAGGATTGAGAAACCTGTATTGATCACTTGACTGGTCAGACCTATCTTTAATTCAGAATGTCTATGCTCTTTTTACATTTGAGCACTTTAGTTACCATTATTACATTATTTTTTTCTTAAAAAAAAAATGTATTCAACTTTGTACTGTTATTCACAGCCTTTCCTCATGACCTTGGGCATATCTGCGAACAGAAAAAAACAGAATCAAGTGAATGAACATTTCCGATTAGCTTCACTCACATAAAACCAAGTTTGCAAAAAGATCTTGGGAAAAAAATAATTGAAGACTTCATAGTGGTTTTGATTAGAGTGAACATTCTTTGAGCTTTATAGTCACTGAATCTCACATATGGAAATTACAGTTGGTCTTAATCTGCTTTCAGAAGACTGATGCAAATATTAAAAAGTAATGAACTAACAAGATTGTTTGTTAATGCCACATAAAAGTGCTAATTATACTTCATTTCCTGCCTGCAGCTAAACCCAAGAGACATTGCCTGAGAAATTGCTAAATAAGTTGCTTCACTTGAAATGTGAATAGATCTGCAGTGCTTGATGGATTTACATTTAAGGAGTTGTGTGCCACATAATGCCTTTGAAAGTGTGGCAAACAAAGGAAGAAACTTGTTTAGTGCACAGAAAGTATATTATTAACATATGTGATACCTATTTCCAAAGAGGAAAGGGCCTCATTCATAATTCCAGTTTCCCTCCAATTTTAGTATGCAGCATAGTATGATACTGCAATTATATGTTAATTGTTATATTAGGGCTTCTAATTTCTTTAACAGCATAATGATGGTATATTTTTCCTCCATAAAGTATACTTGAAATATACCCCCTTTCATCACACTGCCTGAGAATATTTCTGAAGTATATGCATCTCAACTGACATCTGTGTAGTGTCTTAGGGACAGGTACATGAAAGATTCTGCAGACATGTCATGAGGATAATTGAAGCCCTGTGGAAAAATTAAGTCACAATTTTCTGTTTTTCTGTAAACCTACCATCTTTCTTCTTTGTAGTATAAAAAGTGAAATTTAATAATGCTGTTGTATTTAATCCATATTCTAAAATACATATATTTAATAATATTTATGTTAATTTTCTGAAAATGGAAAATACATACAGTTGAAAAATTAGTATTAACAGTTAGACCTCAACTCTGTAATAACTTAAAAGCAAGTAAATTTTATCTTTTCTCAAAGATACAATATAAACCAAACACAGTTAGCTCCAGATTCTTTTCTAGACCGGTGAAATGATTGTTGTGATGAGGAGAAAATCTGAGTAAATTGCTGTAAGAGATATAGTAAAATGGCTCATCTTTTCTGTGATTTTGTTTAAAATATTCTCTTGATTAAAAATTGGATCTCTGTCATACTGAGGAAAGAAAGTAACAGAAATACAGGGGTGTACATAAATATGTGAGAGTTTGGACACACACATTTCTGATTCTGCCTTTCTTTAGAAGCTCTAGGAGTGAGGTTGGTTGAAAACTTTTACCATGTATTTCCCCCACATCTTTTGGAAAAGTGGGAACATCTTTATGGTGCCTATGTACCATGGAGGAACTAGAGAGTAAAAGCCCTTGAAATCTCCTTCAACTCAGACTTTGTGGGCAGGCAGGAAGAATTTAGCATCTCTAGAAAACAGATGCATTGTTCATTTTTTTCAGTTTAAATACTGTGTTTAAAAAAAAAAAAAAAAAGGCTAGTTTGCCAGGTAAGATCATAGTTTAGATAGTTTCATTTCTAGCTAGTTACTAAATTATTCAGGAATTATTTTAGTGGTTGAAAGCAGAGCATGGAAAGTTCTGCACGATGTCTTGGGCCAATTCTTAGTGCCTCTCCCTCTGAGGGGCACCTGCTGGGACCCCAGTGTCCCAAAAGACGCAGCAAATTCCTTGGCATTTGGGGATGCCAAATGCAGTGCAAGCATCGTGCAGAAGACTTACACAAAATAAAATACTAGTGCCATCATTAAATGACTAAAATATTTTTTGCAGTATTCTGCATAATAATACAGGTGTTTAATGCATTATGTGAAAGTATTATAACTTATTAATAAAAAAAAATACAGAAACCTTTTCAAACATGAAAGGAGTTTGTGTTGAGATTGTACACTTTATGAAAAGGGAGGCAACAAGGGTAGCATCAGGAAACCATTTTTATCCTGTAATTTGTGTAAATGTGTTATGTTCTATTGATGATCTTTAAAAAATATCTACTATATAGATATATTTGGCTTTAAAAATAATTTATGCCTAGAGTTAACCATTATACTGCACAAGTGACATATTACTAATAGAAGTTTCTTTTTTAAGAAATAATCAACACTTAGGCTGTGACATTATGCATTGTCTTCAGCACATTTATAATGGTATGTGTTCCCGATTAGCTGTTGAGTGACTATAGGAGATCAAAATACATGGCCTTTTTTACATAGGAGAGGTGATAATGCTCTTTGGGAAGAGCAATAAAACACATTTATTGGCTTCTTGATGAAGACTGCATTGAATAAAAACAGGTATATACCTCCTAGCTTCACCTCTGTGAATTGTTAAACTACAGAATGCTGAGAATGTGGAAAAAGGGATAAAATAAGGTCTCAGATAACCAAAAAGAGAAAAAAAAAAAAAAAGCTTTTTTTTTTCTCCTTTTCTTTTTTTTATTCTTTTTTTTCTTCTTTTTTTTTTTTTTTTTTTTTTTCCTAAACTCATCAGTGTCTGCTATGGCAAAGCGTTTGAAGCAGAAAGTAAATCCTCCATGGCTGTATTGCTCCAACAAAGCTAATTTCAATGATAATGTCCAATACTTCTTTTCAGTTATCACTTCATGCATAGTAAAACCCAATTTCAATGTAAGTCAGGTTAAGGAATTCTGAGTTTATAGAATTTGTTTACTTCATATTTTTTATTTATATCTTCCATTTAGAATGCTATATTGTACTAAGAAATACAGCAGTTATGGGAGTTTTAGAATAACCTAACTTTTATAACGTTCTTATTAGTTTAGGGAATTATTGAACAGTAGAATATCCTCTATGATACAGTCAACAGTACAATAGTACATAGTGTGATTTAAAGTTAAGTAAGTGCACATAAAGGATACAGCTTTATTTCCATTTTATCATTTGTTTAACTTTAAAAAAAAATCAAAATAATCTTAATTTTAAATTGTGAGCGTGCAGTAGTAAAATGGAATAGTGATGTGAATGACTTTTTTGTCTCTATACTCCCATATTTTTTTCATTTGCTATTAGCGTCATTATGTTTGTTATAATAGGAATGTCTTCCTATTGTACTCAAGAGTCTAGTCTTATTGTGCAGTAAACACTGTCTAAGAAATCATCTGAGGATACTTGCTGATCATGAAATAATTGTGTATAAGCCACTTTGGCTTTCTTTGAAAATCTTTATTGCAAAATGAAATGGAAGTATGTTACTCAATATATTTTTCTTGAAATGTCTTACAAGCAATAAGTGGCACTCATCATGATTACATGACAATGCAATGGTTACCATGTTTCCTCTAACTGTACCGATAACCTGGACAGAAATTGGCAGATGTGGTGGATGACAAATAGACAACACAATGAGCTCATTGACCTTTGGCTTCTGCTAAAGAGCTAAAGACTGCAATCTTAAAATTTAACATAAATAGCTTATTTACATTAGTTGTATTCCAGCTGCAATCTTTGACAGAAGACTAAGACATAATTTTAATACCAACCATCATTTCAAAAGGATTATAAACTTTGAATAGATTTATAAATCTAGATTTTAACCTTTTCAATATTCTGGTTCTTGATGGTGACTCGATCTACCTCTTCTTCCCAGGTTACTGATACTGTTAATAGGAGAGAATAGGAATGGCTAATGAATCAAACTATGGGACACTGAAAAGGTCAAAGTAGTAGACTTTACTATTATCTTCCACAGAATATATGAGGCATTAAAATTCTGACGCTGTAGTCTTGTGACAAAGAATATAATGAGAACTATAAATAATAAACAGCACAACATGAATCTCTTTGTGTGATAATGATGTAACAAGCATGAGAAAGATAAAATCCTTAACCTATTCTCACTACACTAATAAGACTTCTCCTTTGGATATGTGTGTTGTAAGTGTCTGTGATTCTAAAAATGAAAAGAAAAAAAAAAAAAAAAGATTTTAAACTATAACAGAATCCAGCAAGGGAGCTGGAAAATTAAATGTGCTAGTTTTGGTGGATTCTGTCTTCTAGAATGTAACATGTGTCGCATGAGAGGTGTTTGTTGATAAATGTGAGTAAGTGTTATGGATAACATCAGTAAAAATAAGAGCATGAGATCAGACTTATAGACCTGAAATAAAGTCATTACTAGCCCTGTATTAAATATCTGCAGACCCAGGTAGTTAGAAAGATGTTATTGACACACTCTCTGTGGTTGGCTCAGGTTTTAGAACTGCAGGTAATAGAAAAAATAATGTTGATGTTTATAATGATTCCCAGCTCATTTGCTCTGAGGTCTGAAAATACAGGAAGTGTTTATCACACTGGGACTATCTCCTGACAGCAAGGAGCTGAGAACTGGTTTGCTGAATATATCATTCCTAACCACTGCCACTTTTTGGAGTAACTTCCAACTTCACAATGTGCTTATTACAATAGGATGTTCCTTTGCAATATACCTTTTCTGAATCTTTCTGTTATTTATGAGATTGGTATAATTAAGAAGGAACAGCTTGTTAAAGAAAAAAATATATTAATCTTGGGGAACTCTCTGACTGAATTAAGGAAAACTAACCTTGGGTCTGTCAGGAAATGAACATAAATGGTCAAAACTTCAGTTTACCAGACATTAACCATTGATTTGTCTGTTAGGTCTCCCAAGAAAGCCTACTTGTTTTCATCAAGTTGTAACCAAGACTGAGATTAACATTTAAGTATTTCATTCAGTATAAAATGTTGAGTATTGGATATTTTGGTGAATTATATATATGAAATCAGTGAAACTGAAATATAATGATGTTATACCAGAGGGAATTCCTACAGATGGAAGCAAATCTAGGAGGCACTAACAAAATACTTTTTATATGTGTTAATGCCAAAGATTTTAAAAATAACTTTACATACTTAAGTACTGAGTGGTGAAGTTATGGTAGTGCTGCTCTCGTGCTTGAAGATTTAAAATCAGAAGCTCCTTTTCATTTAAAGATTTTAGCAGTGTATATGTTGAGGATCAAGAGATGCAAATTATCTTTACCCTACCGGTACCTTCTTCACATCTCCAATTGCAATTTAGATATACCTGAGACCATGTTTACCTTTCTGTAACAGGATTATAACTCTACGTTCCTCACAGACTTACCAGAGAATCCAATAAACTCAAACCCATGCTATTCTGTATCTATTCTACCTACATCTTTGGTGCTCTGGCAGATTGATTTTGTATATTGGATTTTCCCTACGGCCTCAATTTGGCATTAGAAAGGATTGTTGTGATCACTTGGTGTTCTTTACATGGATCTTTAAAATCTTTCTTAATTATTTCATGTTTCCACTGTTCTTATTGTGAGCTCCTTTTTGTTATGTACTTTAATGTCATTTAAATCTCCCTCCTGCAAGCAGTCTGGCAGCAAGTTGGACTCACTTCTCCATCTCAGTCCCTAAGAAACCAGAATCTACCCATACGGATGTGTGGTCATGTTGGTGTGGGAAGGGAAGGAAGTAAAATGTGAGTAGTTTGGTGTAATTTTTAAATCCTTTCTGATGAAGGGAGAGAAATATGGACAATTAGAGAGCAAAATATCTGACTTTTTGAGTGCTGGGTAGGTAACAAATTGAGGTTAAATTCTCAGCTGAGTGTAAATTCTCAGCTGAGAAAAAACAGCTGAGAATTAATTCTGTAATGAGTCTTTACGTCCTCTCAAGACGACTTCGGAGATTATTCCAGCGTTGCTGAACTATTTTGAGGCTTGTATTGACATTCCAGCTGGGAATCTTACATGTACATCTTACATGTACTTCTTTACTCTTTCTTAATAATAGTGAAGCAATTAAAAATTTTCATTACTGCCAAAACAATACATTTTTCTTGCAATGAGCTTTATGTGGAACAAAAAGTGTGCCATTTAATATTTGTCATTTTTATTTTATATACAATGCAGATCCCAGAATGCTTTTTGTATTTATTTAAGCCTAAAATATTGTTCTTCCTGTAAGCAACATCTGAAAAACAAAAGATCTGGTAACAGATGTGGCTTAATGCCACGTGTGTGTATGCTACTTTGGGACAGTACACATGCTTCGTTTTGTCAGTGTTGCTAAGAAACAAGATTGGAATTTTCTAATGAGTAAATAATAAATGATTTTTAAAAGTTGAAGTGTCTACATTAGAGTTTTGCTGGGAATGTGATCGAGTAAAAGACTGCTGCTGTCAGTCAGCAGCTACCCTGTGCTCACATGAAACCTTGTTGCAATTAGGCCAAGAAGGTCAAAGAAGAGAAAGATTGAACTCTGTTATACTGAGCTGGCTGAGTCAAGGATAAGAAGTTTCTAGTTAAATCAATACCAACTACTTCAGCAGCCAGATAGCTCTAGGCATCACTTTAAATTGCTAATTGTATTTGTTAGCTGCTTCTTTCTTGCTCTTACTGTGACATGTGTGGTTTGTTTGGAACTGGAAGGGTACAGATGGATGAGAAGTAGCATGTAAAGATTTAGAGAGGGCATTTAATACATAACATATCCATTGTTACATATCTACCCTGTAAAGTAGATGTATAAGATCACAAAGGGTAATTATTATATCCACATAGCAGGTGGAGCAACCTTCAAGAGAAGGAGAAAAGTTATTTACATGACAACATGGAGCAGTAGGGTTGGAATGATGTCCTGCCACACTATTAAGAGTGTTGGGGCTCACTGTAATAGGGATTTGGTTTTCAAGCATTTACACAGGACTCTTTCTGTCATGTTAAATCACAGAACAGAACCACAGAATTACAGAACTGTAGGGGTTGGAAGGGACCTCAAAAAATCATCGGGTCCAACCCCCATGCCAAAGCAGGTTCCCTAGAGCAGGCTGCCCAGGTAGGCATCCAGACAGGCCCTGAATATCTCCAGAGAAGGAGACTCCACAACCTCGCTGGGCAGCCTGTTCCAGTGCTCCGTCACCCTCACCGTAAAGAAGTTCTTTCACATGTCAGTGTGGAACTTCCTGTGCTCTAACCATTGCCCCTTGTCCTATCCCCAAAAACTACTGAGAAGAGGTTGGCTACATCCTTCTGTCCCCCACCCATCAGGTATTTATATACACTGAGGAGATCCCCTCTCAGTCTTCTCTTCTCCAGGCTGAACAGACCCAGGTCTCTCAGCTTTTCCTCATAGAGAAGATGCTTCAGGCCACTTATCATCTTTGTGGCCCTCTGCTGGACTCTTTCCAGGAGATCCCTGTCTTTCTTGTACCGGGGAGCCCAGAACTGGACACAGTACTCCAGGTGAGGCCTGACCAGGGCAGAGTAGAGGAGGAGGATCACCTCCCTTGACCTGCTGGCCAAGCTCCTTTTAATGCACACCAGGATCCCATTAGCCCTCTTGGTCAGGAGGGCACAGTGCTGGCTCATGGTCAGCCTGTCGTCCACCAGGACCCCCAGGTCGTTTTCGTCAGCTTTTCTCTCCAGCAGGTCGTCCCCCAGCCTGTACTGATACTTCGGGTTGTTCCTTCCCAGGTGCAGGACTCTACACTTGCTCTTATTAAATCTCATTTGGTTTCTTCCTGCCCATCTCTCCAGCCGGTCCAGGTCTCACTGAATGGCAGCACAGCCTTCTGGCGTGTCAGCCACTCCTCCCAGCTTTGTGTCATTGGCGTACTTGCTGAGGGCAGACACTATTCCCTCATCAAGGTCGTTGATGAAGATGTTGAACAAGACCAGACCCAGCACCGACCTCTGGGGAACACCGCTAATCACAGGTCTCCAGCTGGACTCTGTGCCGCCGATCACCACCCTCTGAGCTCGGCCAGTCAGCCAGTTCTCAACCCACCTTGCCATCCACTCCTCTATCCCACACTTTCTCAGCTTTGCTAGTTGGATGTCATAAGAGACAGTATCAAAAGCCTTGCTAAAGTCAAGGTAGATGACCTCCACCGCTCTCTCCCCATCTACCCAGCTGGTGATGCCATCACAGAAGGCAATGAGGTTGGTCGAGCACAACTTCCCCTTGGTGAACCCATGCTGACTACTCCTCATAACCTTCTTCTCTTCCAAATGCTTGGAGATAGCATCCAGAACAAGCTGCTCCAACACCTTTCCAGGGACAGAGGTGAGACTGACTGGCCTGTAGTTTCCCGGATCCTCCTTCCTGCCCTTCTGGAAGACCAGAGTAATATTGGCTATCCTCCAGTCTTCAGGCACCTCACCCATTCTCCAGGACCTTTCAAAGATGATAGAGAGCAGTTCAGCGATCACATCTGCCAGCTCCCTTAGCACACGCAGATGCATCACATCGGGACCCATGGATTTGTGTGCATTGAGACCACTCAGACGCTCCCGAACCACTCTCACGTCCACCAGGGGGGAGCCCTCCATTTCCCAGACCTTTTGTCCTATTGCCAGGGGCAAGTAGTCCCGGGGGAGTGTCCTTGAAGCAAAGACTGAAGCACAGAAAGCATTCAGTATCTCCGCCTTCTCAGTGTCTCCCGTGACCAGGACACCCCCGTCATTAAGCAAGGGATCCACATTATCCCTACTCTTCCTCGTGCTGTTTACATACTTGAAAAAAAAAAAACTTCTTATTATCCTTTATCTTTTTCGCAAGCCTCATCTCTAGGTGGGCTTTAGCCTTCCTCATTGCAGGCCCTGACAACAAATCTATACTCCTAAGAGGACAGGCCCTTTTTCCACATTTCATAGACCATCCTCTTCCTTTTGATCTTATTGATGAGCTCCTTGCTCATCCACACAGGTTTCCTGCCCCCCTTCTCCGATTCCTATTCTTCGGGATGCACCGATCCTGAGCATGGAAGAAGTGTTGCTTAAATGCAGCCCAGCTCTCACAAGCACCCTTGCCTTCTAGCAACCTATCCCATGAGATACTCCCAAGCAAGTCCCAGAAGAGGTCAAAGTTGGCTCTTCGAAAGTCCAGGGTAGCAATCCTGCTTTTAGCCTTACTTCCTTTGCCTGGTTCCACCTGGAACTCCACCATCTCATGGTCGCTGCATCCCAAGCTGCCCCCAACCTTCACATCCCTAACAAGCCCATCCCTGTTGGTAGGGACAAGGTCCAGGAGCACCCCCCGCCTCGTCGGCTCCTCTACCACCTGCGTCAGAAAATTGTCCTCAACGCATTGTAGGAACCATTTGGACTGCTCGTCCCTGGCCGAGTTGCTTATCCAGCAGATGTCTGGGTAATTGAAGTCCCCCATGAGGACCAGCGCTCGTGATTGTGAGACTGCTAGCAGCTGCTCGTAGAAAGCCTCATCGACCTCCTCCTCCTGATCTGGAGACCTGTAGTAGACCCCCACCACTGTGTATGCCATACCAGCCCACCCCTTAATTCTTACCCACAAGCTCTGCAATTGTCCTTCACCCTCCCCCAGGTGGAGCTGGGTACACTCTAATTGCTCCCTCACATAAAGGGCAACCCCACCCCCTCACTTTCCCAGCCTGTCTTTCCTAAAGAGGACATAGCCCTCCCTGACAGCGTTCCAGTCATGCGAGCTGTCCCGCCGTGTCTCTGTGATTGCAACGAGATTGTGGCCCCGAGACGGAACACAGATCTCGAGCTCCTCCTCTTTATTTCCCGTGCTCTGTGCATTGGTGTACAGGCACTTTAGGGAAGCAGCAGGTGCAGTTATCCCTGGGGCGATGCAAGAAGAAGATACTGGCCGGGTGATCGGGAACGCTACCTTCTCTGAGGAGCCCTCAGACAATCCTGTGGGAAAGCTCAGAAGTTTTTCCCTGTCTTCAACAGTGACAGTAGTGACGACTTCCCCCAGCCCTTCTCTGTCACCTTTAGCTCCCCTTCCTTCCCCCATCAAAACTAGTTTAAAGCCCTCATAATCAGCCCAGAGAGCTTGCTCCCCAACACATTTGCGCCCCACTTGCTCAGTTGATGTCTGTCCATAGCCAACATACCTGGCCTCTCAAAGGACGGCCCAAGATCAAAATACCCAAATCTACCCAAATCCTTGGTTCAGACACCATCCCTCAGCCAGTCATCTACCTGTCCTGTTCTGCTCCTTCTATCTGCATCCCAGTCACCCAGCGGGAGGACAGAGAACACTACCTGCATCCCCCATCCCCTCAACAACCTCTCCAGGGATGCAAAGTCCTTTTTAATATTCATTTTTCTAATAGCAGCTTCCCAGGATCCAACCTGAATGACTACGAGAGGATAGTAGTCCTCCGGTTTAATGAGTCGTGGCAGAGCCTTCCTAACGTCTTTGACACATGCCCCAGGAAGACAGCACACTTCTCTGGCTAGGTTATTTGGGCAGCAGATGGGAGCCTCAGTGCCTCTCAGCAAGGAGTCCCCGGTCACCAGGACTCTCCGCTCTTTTTTTGTGGCACAGGTTACAATGTGGTGCTCCATCCGGCCCTGATCCTTATGTTCTGCACTTCCCCCAATCTTGACTCTCTTCTTGGGGTTGTTTCCCAGGTTCGGACTACTGTCCAGACCCTCAGCCTCTTCCGCAACCTTTCTGAGAGCCTCAAATCTATTTCCCAGGGACACCGTGGGGGTAGGTGGCACCGTGTGTGTCAGGGGCAGACGTCTCTTTCTGCTCCGAGCCAAGACAAGGGTCCAGCCCCTTGACTCTTGTGGACAGTCTGGCCCTCTGTTCTGCATGTGTTCAATGGGGGCAGCCTCTACCCCTTGTCGGCACATAGGAGAGGGCTGCTGAGCAACAGCAGGGGCGGGGAGACCCCTCCTATCTGTCACCCTCAGAGACTCCCTCAGGCTGCCGATTTCTCGCTACAGCCCAGCCACCTGCTCGAGGAGTCCCTGAAGGAGAGCACACCTGAAACCATGACGGCGCTCTCCTCCCTCATGGCCCAGATGGGCCTCCAGATTACAGAGTTCCCCGCAGTCACCTGTCTGGACTTCCACCTCCCCCCTCAGGGGATCCACCTGGGTGCCCACGTGAGCCCAGAGAGGCAGCATCTCCTCCGTTTGGGTTGCCGCCTCAGACTGACTGCTGTGATGTGTGCCCACCATGGCGAGGTCTAGGTTCTCCTCCCTGCCCCACTTGAACTGCCCCATGCAAACTGCCTGCGCTAACTGCCAAGCCAGTCCTGTTAGCGCGTCCTGTTTGCGGCACTCCAGTAATGGCGCATCCAGTAAATGAATACAGGTTATGTTGCACAATAGAATCTTGCCATTCTGACTAGCATGAAATGTCTGGATAGAATTTTACTTCAAAATAAAGGCAAACAAAACAATATTGAAATGAAAATTAAAGAGAAAATGCTTATGGATGTTCATTCGTTCATTGTTCACTACATTAAGTATAAGGTAGTCTTGCCAAGACATATTTTTCTGTCTAAAGAGTTGACATCTCTGATGCTTAATATTCTTAACCTTTTTTTTTGTTGTTTGTTTTTAAGTCTCAAGCCCTGTATAACTGGATGATGTCATTTTCCTTGTTAGCATATAAGAAAGCAGTAAATCATGTTACCTAGACATAGGAGCTGTTTCCTTTTCTTCCATTTTCCATTTAGTGACTACAATTTACAGCAACATGTGTACCTTCCACACAGACAGGAGGCTGGAAGCATTTGTCTCCTTTTCTATAGCATGGCACTCCCCTTTTTGTGACCACAAGTTGTAATCAACATTCCATCTTTCACAAACAGACTTAGATACAGAGTTTCATGGAAGGGAAAAACTGAGTGTTCAGGTGATTAGTTAGGTGAGTCAGGAAAACGTGATGGCTGTTTCCTGTTGCTTTAGAGAATGTTAATTTGACCAAGTGGTTTTAATACATTAAAGAATTTCAGTAATATTTTTTTCCTTACATGCTCAAACAGCTTGCTAGATGAAGCATAATAAACTGCCTATAATTCAAGATGCAAGAAAATATGCTGATGAGGCCCAAAATTGAAATAATGAGGGAAGTCCACCCCGAAGGAACAGCCCTAATTCTTTGTTAAATTACACAGTGTTATTATGTTGCTGTCATTTGCGTTTGGTAAAATTACCTTCTAATCACTGCTGACAAAAGATCTATTTCCTTATTTGTGAGGGATTAGAGGGCATGTCATGCTGCCCCTCCATGTGTGTTTATCTTGTCTTTTGGTTACAAATTGATTTCTTCATATTGTTTCTTGTTTAGAGAACTGAAGAAAGCATGATATGCTTTTAGCTGGACAACACAAAAATGTTTCCTGCGTTCTGAAGTGCCAGCGTAGGTCCAATGTCAGTTGAAGGCAGCTGTTTTGTGTTGAAATTGTTTGCCATTATATGGAAATAGATTGTTCTTACTTTTGTGCATTTTATTTATTTATTTATGCACAGAAACAAAGCATTCAGTGCAAATCAGCATGTAAAATTTAAACTGCTGTGAAGGAGACAAACCAACAAACCAGAAGCAGTTTAGAGATGATTTACTTGAGTGGTCCAAATTTTGAAATACTGTTTGAAGATGTTAAATATGCACATGCAAAACCCAGCATTTAGAAATTGATTAATTACATGCCTGACTGCCAACTGAAAAGCATTAAAACCCTCTTTAATGGCAGAACTTTTTGTGTGTGTCTGGAACTAACGGTTGCAGATACTTGGAACGGGCAAATTGATGGGTCTTTTGGAAAAAGACGACCATTTCCCTCCCGCATTAGCAGTACTGTGTAAATTCATATTAATGAGTTAAGAATGTAGTGGCAGATTTAATTGTTTCTCACCTTGCTACAATCAGCTCCAGCCCATTTTCTAAGTGTTTTTTAATTTGAAGGGATTGAGATTCATCAGATCTTAGTTAAAGAAATCAGATAAGAATTAGTGTTTAGGCTCTGACTATGAGGCCTTTGATGAGGGACATTATGTTCTTCTGAAGGGACAATAATTTCCCCTTATATTTCATAAATGCCTCTTGCCAACCAGTACTCTACACTTTACTATGTTATTCAAAGTTAATAAGTAAATTACAGCATAATGGAAACATAAATGTGGTCTTGCTCTTAAGACTGAAAATGATTAAAGCGAATAAGTGTAAGATGGATTCCAATGAGCTGAGAGCCACACCTTAATAACTAAATCAACAAAAAGGTCTGTGTTCTACACTCCTGAGATGGGATTGATGTTCCATGGAAAATATGGGCAGAATTGTGAAAAGGCTTAAAGATGACGCTCTTCATCCCTTCCAAGCAGAAAAGTTTGGAAGTGCTTATTCAAAATCAACCTATGGCTCAGTGAAAAAGATCTCAGAAAGGATGAAAAAGCAGCATGTCCCAGAAGATGCACTGTTAGGCAGAGGTACAGAAAAAGTGAATTTCTCTTTATTTTAGTCTTAGCTTTCTCAATTGATTACATTTTTTAGTTACTATCTAACTGTTTAGGACAGGGACTGTTCCATAAGAGCTCAACAGTGAGATGTCACATCAGCTAGAAAGGTCTGAATATAAGCACTTCCAAAATCAGTTGTTTGTAAAGAGCCAGGCAGAATTAGGAGCTTCTGCTTTTCACTCCTTCCACAAAACTTTCAGGAGAGATAAATGTACCTGGGTGCGTATAGAGACACCAGGTGCCAATCTGATCATCTAGCCTGGGGACACATTGACTGGCATTTAAGCATTGTTCTTGTATCGTCAGTGATGCTGCATAAATTTTAATTTCTCCCTAGTTAAGGATATTTCTTTTCTTCTCCCTGTGTAGTTAGTAAAAGCTAAAAAGAATTGGCTGTTACAGATGTTAATGAGCAGTATCCAAAGCAAGCAGAAGATCTGGCATGGTTTACCTACAGCTGATACTGGATTGGTCATGATTCGTGCCTGGCATCCCTGTGTAAAGTGTCCAAGGTGTGCAGAAGTTCTGAAAGTGAATTGCTTTCACCCATTCAGATACATCTGTGTCTTTTCACTCTCTCCCCCAACCAATGGTGCGTTTTGTGTGTAGCAGAGATGCTTAAAGTTGAGGCGTTTCAGCCCTGAAATATTAAAGATAACTAGCGTATTCACTACTTGTAACCAACGTACTTAAACATACTAAGAAGGTAAGGAAGCTGCCACTTAGTGGCACAGCAGCTATCAAATAATACTCAAGACCGTGGGGTTTCCTATATGTGTGTTGAATCAAACCCTATTTCTGCATCAGTTAAGTACTAAAGTGATTACCATCATAGATCACATGTTGAATTTAAAAATGCTAAGGATTTAAGCACAGAGTAGACCTCAATCAATGATGTTGTGGCTAAACTATCTACCAGGAGCTACATGGGTGTTTAAAATATATGAACCAAAAGCTCAGGTGCATGATTTAGTTTTCCTCTTCAGTATGTCATATATGCATATAAATTAATGTATACACACCAAGAAATAGATCATAGAATCATAGAATCATAGAATATCCTGAGTTGGAAGGGACCCTTAAGGATCATCAAGTCCAATTCTTGACACCGCACAGGTCTACCCAAAAGTTCAGACCATGTGACTAAGTGCACAGTCCAATCTCTTCTTAAATTCAGTCAGGCTCGGTGCAGTGACCACTTCCCTGGGGAGCCTGTTCCAGTGTGCAACCACTTTCTCTGTGAAGAACTTCCTCCTGATGTCAAGCCTAAACTTCCCCTGCCTCAGCTTAACCCCGTTCCCGCGGGTCCTGTCACTGGTGTTAATGGAGAAAAGGTCTCCTGCCTCTCGACACCCCCTTACGAGGAAGTTGTAGACTGCGATGAGGTCTCCCCTCAGCCTCCTCTTCTCCAGGCTGAACAGGCCCAGTGCCCTCAGCCGTTCCTCGTACGTCTTCCCCTCCAGGCCTTTCACCATCTTCGTAGCCCTCCTCTGGACACTCTCCAACAGTTTCATGTCCTTTTTATACTGTGGTGCCCAGAACTGCACACAGTACTCGAGGTGAGGCCGCACCAGCGCAGAGTAGAGCGGGACAATCACCTCCCTCGACCTACTAGCGATGCCGTGCTTGATGCACCCCAGGACACGGTTGGCCCTCCTGGCTGCCAGGGCACACTGCTGGCTCATATTCAACTTGCTGTCTACCACGACCCCCAGATCCCTCTCTTCTAGGCTGCTCTCCAGCGTCTCATCGCCCAGTCTGTACGTGCAGCCAGGGTTTCCCCGTCCCAGGTGCAGGACCCGGCACTTGCTCTTATTGAACTTCATGCAGTTCACACAGACCAGTAGAAGTCCTGCTCCTCTCTCTCAGTCTTTCTCTCTCTCTCTCTCTCTCTCTCTTTCTTTCTTTGTATTTTTTTTTCCTCCTCCATGAGGGTCTGTTAACCAAGCTGGAGGAAACAGCAGGAAAAATTGTAAAGGGTTCTAATTATGTAAATGTAAAATAGTCATCAGGAGAGAAAAAGGAAAACTATGTTAGGCAGCATTGAAATATTTACTGCTGCCATCAAATTAAATTCTATCTTACATTTAGCATAAGGATTACAACATATAAACAAACTAACTTTCTACAACAAAAACTAATTATATTTGTTTAACCTAGCTAAAATGCAGTTATGTGTTTTGGTATATCACAGGAAAGTTTAGAAGTGCCAATGTAATGTATTTATTATTCATTGTAATATACACACAGCTTCCCTGGGCTATGGGCTGGATTTTAACTTGTAAAGTCTTCTGAAGTCAAATAAAAATACTTTGGGGTACTTGGTGAGATCTTTTGGTACAAACTAATCCCTTTTCATCATACAAACATGAAGGGTTGTTTATAAATGTTGTTCAGGTTTAATATAATAACTTAATGGGATCTAGGTTTGATGTGTTTCACAGAATCATAGAATTGTAGGGGTTGGAAGGGACCTCAAAAAATCATCGGGTCCAACCCCCATGCCAAAGCAGGTTCCCTAGAGCAGGCTGCCCAGGTAGGCATCCAGACAGGCCCTGAATATCTCCAGAGAAGGAGACTCCACAACCTCGCTGGGCAGCCTGTTCCAGTGCTCCGTCACCCTCACCGTAAAGAAGTTCTTTCACATGTCAGTGTGGAACTTCCTGTGCTCTAACCATTGCCCCTTGTCCTATCCCCAAAAACTACTGAGAAGAGGTTGGCCAAATCCCTCTGTCTCCCACACCTCAAGTATTTAATTAAAATTACCCTTATTGTTACTTGATTATTATGATGATTATTTCTGTATTTTATATTTATGATTTTTACTTTTGATTATTATTATGATTATTATTGTGATTATTATTATCCTGATATTTAATTAAAATTATCCTGAAAGTAATTGCCCATGTAACAGATTAAGAAGTATTAGAAGTGTGATGAACATTTATTTGGGATAGTATCTCAGAAGCTGGCAGGGTCCAAAATGAAAGACCTAGTGGAGTTGGATCCTGTGTCTTTCTTCTTGTGGATAGCTGAGCTCTGCACGTAGCTGTGTTGCCAGGAAAGTATCCTTATGTATGAATAGGAAGGCTTTGCTGCCACAGATACTTTTGTGTCCTCATCCATGTGTGCTAGGTGTGCAAGGTGTTGTAAAAAAATAGCAAGAATGAAAAAGTTATCCGAATGTTTATTTAGTAAATATAAGAATTAAATATTTGATATATCATAGGTACAAGAACAAAAATGTGTTGGTTTTTTTTTTTGATTGTTTGTGTTTTTTTGTTTGTTTGTTTTGTTTTGTTTTGTTTTGTAAATATAAGTGCTGTGGATTGCCCTTCATTTTTATTAGCTTTTTAAAAAATAATGTTTTAAATACATTTGCCTCAGCTCATCTTCTAGCTCGAATCTTTTTACTAAGCACAGTATTTGAAACTATTTGCAGTGTTATACAATCAGAGTCTCAAAAAACACCCTAAATTACCTTTTGTTATCAGTATTGTCAAAACAGTATTGTGCTGATAAGCCAGGAATGGCATAGGTAATGGCCTCTCACAGCCTCTCTTACAGCTTGGTCCTTCCTTGGGTTGGATCTATCTATATAAGAGCTACAAAAATGATGCAAATTGTGTTGTGCATCATGAAGCAAATTTTATCATGAGTTATCATGAGTTTATGAGTGTATTGGTGTTTCCCAGTTTGCTGTTCAAATATTTGGAAATAGAGAAAGGGAAGATCTACCAAGAGATTTTTCTTTAATAGCTGTGATTTTAGGTACCTAGAACAAAACAGAACAAAACACATAATTCTCTGAAACTGAGCAAAACTAGGCTTTTTCCTTTCCATTGTGTTAGGTAAATTGTGATTTTTATTTATCATGTGTTATGATTAATATAAACTATATTAATATCACTAAAAATATTTTGAATGAAGGAGAATTCAGAGTTAAAAATAAAAAAGAAAAAGAAGGCTTTTAGACACTGTTAGTATAAGGGGCTCTCTTGATTCTTGAGGTTGAAGTTTAGTAAAATTTAGATCTAGAAAGTACATTTGAATATAATCTTTCTACATTCTCCACTTATGCATCTACAGGTAATGATAACAGCAGAAGCAAGGGTTTGTATCTTGGCAGTAGTACATGTGGAGTAATAACAGCAAGAGAAAAACTAGGGAAAAAAAGCAGGGATGCTAGATGAACCGATTTGCCCAGAGCCTCCCAAGATGCTCAGTGCATCAGTCCTAGCACCATCCGTGGCTTTCACATTGCTTAAAATTTCCTGATTTCTGTTAGTTTTACACTTTCAGAGAGACTTTTCAAAATAAGACAGTAGTCCATTGTGTTGTGTTTGTTGTTGTTGTTTTGTTTTGGTTTTGATCTATTCATCAAACCAAGCTTTTTTTTGGCAAGCAGCTGTACGGTACGGTGTGACTTGGCATAAATAACAGCCACAGCATCAGATGTAGAGAGAACTCCACAGGGGCTGAAGAGAAGCACCAAATAAGAAAGAATCTGTTAGTGCAGGGATTTAATTTTGCCCTGATTTACATCAGTGGTGGGTTCATTAACCTTTTGCAGACAGAGTATTTTGCTTCAGTTGTATTTCTTATTTCCCTCTTTGACCATAAATGCATTCATAAAATATTTTTGCTGTCTCCCTAGTTTTGTGTAGTTAGTAAACAACATCTGATTTGAAATAATTTCATAGGTCAAGGATTTCAGAGATTGCATATATATTTGCCACTTCAAGCTCTCTGATGTCATTTCTAAATAAGACATAGTTGATTTTGCTATGTGGAGTTGATATTTTAATTTCAGAATAAATAATCAGTTTTATAACATTCACTTTGGTATCGGAGTTTCATAATTGTCTTTTTATTGTTGTTTATGTAAGCTGGAGTCCAATATTGAGGCCTGAAGTACTTTTGGAAAGAAAACAGTTTTAAATAGGATTTCACTGACTTGCATGATACTAAAACAGAATTGCATCTTACTTTCTTTTTTACTTTTTTTTTTTTTTTTAATTTAATATATTGTCATCACAGAGGAAAATCAAGCAGGCTGACCTCATTACTGAGTAAAGGAAGAACAACTATTTGAGTTCCAAAGTGAGTCATTTTCTGCAATATGTATTCAGATTAATGTTTTGTCTGTAAACTTTTCTATTATATGCATGTTTTCAAAAACAAATTTCATCATAATATCACCTAAGAATTCCACCTTCCACATTTTCTGTATTCTTCCAGATGAATTTCTTCCAATGACATGCAGATCTTGTACCAAAAAAAAAATAATCTAACAGTAAAAGTGTGATTTTTGAGATTCCAGGAATGTATGTTTGCATGGCCCATCACAAGTTGTTGATGGTTTGTCTGTAGAGTATGTACCAGGATGAAAGAGTATGTATGTATCAGAACTGGAGATTCTGTATGTGATACCCAGGCCAAAGCAAATAACTTGGACTTTTGGCAACACACGTTTCATAAAAACCTCAAGATATATAGCTGAGGACCAGGAGGAAGGCTGTCATAGACTTAAGATCATTTTTTCTATTGCCGTCTTAGAGCAGCATGCATACAGATGTGCTGTGGCAGGACATGGGATTTCAAAATCTGCTGAAATCTGTGGTTGTGTCCTTTCACACAGGGCAGCATATTTTTTATTGAACGATTAAGGGAACTCACTTGATAGCAGTATAAGTTTAGTGTGTCGGTTGAGAACACCAAATGATTTCTTTCATTAGAAGTGTGAAGTTAATTAGAAATTTTAATATAATATTTGCCTTCATTAATTAATGCTAGCTTTGTAATGCTTTGTTCAAGTATTGCAAAGCAGACATTTCTCATTTTTTTCTATAATTAAGTTTCCAACAATCTACAGAAGCACAAGAAATGTCTTTAGAAATAAAAACCAAGCCTAGTGAACTCAATAACAGCTGTTTTTTTTGTTTGTTTTGTTTTGTTTTTAATATTCCTTATGAATATGCCCAAAGAGTACAACAGGTCATGAGAGAGTTTAATTTACAGATTATTCTTTTGGAAAGTGCCAAGCCACTGAAAATAAAACCTAAGATAAAGCCTATTTCCATCTTTAAATTAAAGTGCAGTCCTGTGATAGAGAAAAGTTAAATTTCAGGTAATTTATTAATACAGTATTTTACTTAATCAGAACAGCATAGTTTAAGGTGGAAGAATGTATTTTCAGAAATGTTCAGGCATTCTTTAATAAATATAGTTAATGCTATCATTAGTGGCAGCTCTCAGCAAAACTTTTATCTTTTTTTTCCTATAGATAAGCACTCTTCTGGGAGATGAATATTGCTGCAGTCATATTGTGCTTTCAGTTAATGAGATGTGGGTTCAGTTTGTTAGAGTTTTATGATAATGAAGTTTATAATTTACTGACAAACTGGCTTGCTTTCAAAACATTCTCTTATTGCCATGACTTTTTTTTTTTTCAACAGAATCACTGATGTGCAATTTAGGTGTTGATGGTAACAGATGCATACCTTTGTAGACAAGTAGAAAACCATGCAAAAGGGTGGAAAAATAAACCAAAAGTGGTAAGAGCATGGTACTGGATATAGTATGTGGCCTACTTGCCTGTGCTTAAAAGCCAGCTACAAATTAGTAAACTCTATTGCTGCTCACAGATGAAAGTACCATCCGTAGAAAGTTACTAGTTTATTATTTTCCCTATAACATGCCATAGACTTGATATTTGCAAAATTTTTACAAAATTTGTGAAATTCTGCCTATGCAGCCCTTCCTGAATCTCTCAGATGTAGCAGTCTTGCCTCATAAACTTGCTACCCGGTGAGCAAGGGGTGAATTTACATCAGTTAAAAGTAAGATGTTATCCAAATCTTTGCTGAAGCCTTGAAAAAAATGTTCAGTGGACATGGAGATAAATATCTCCAAATTCTTTTGTTTTCCTTCTGTTTATTTATTTATTTAAAGCTGGATTTAAAGGTTTCACCAGGTGCTGTGCAACTTCTGCAGAGTAATTCAATGTACTGAATCAAATTTATGGTTGGGACAAGAACTGCACTTCGACATGTTTCTTTCACTACTTTAATTCCAGTTTTTTATATATATATATAACTGGGGATGTATATATATATATATATATATATATATAGCTGGGGCTCAGATTCTAGTGCTTGGCGAGAAAGGCCAGGTTCCCCTAGAATACTTCTTATTATTTCAGTTTTCTAAAAGATCTTTCTGGTATCAGTTTTATAAAAGATCTTAACCTTAAACGTAAGACATTGAGAAAAAAAAATCTAATTAGAAGGAATAACACATTCTGGTTTTATATTAAGAAATTTGTTCTGAATCTGTTTTATAATTACATGTGAAATAAATGAACATTTTCATGTTTTTGAGCTCCTTTTCATTCCTATTAATGAAACGTGAAAATAGGGAAAACACTCCAGTGTCTCTCAAAAGCTGTGAGGAATCTGATCAGAACCTCTTAATGACAGCAGGAAGATGCTCCTACTCTCCTTCTGGTGAAAATTTTACTTCTAAGGCTGGGTCTTTAGTAGAAAATCTCTAGATTTTCTACTATCTTGCTTATGATAATGGCAGGTTGTGTTACCTGCCAGGTTATCCAAATTTCTTTCTTCATTGTAACAAAGTCTCTATGTTCTTGCTTTCTACAGTTTTCTACAGCTCTGATTTTTTTTTATTTTATAATTTTGGCAGTAATTATACAATCATAATAAAAGAAAAAATATTGAGATCTAGAGTTTTCTAATTTAAGTTTAAACAATTATTGCTTCAGTTTATGTACTTGGTATTATAAATAAATGGCAAATTTTACACATTCTTCTAATGTTTTATTAATTTAGTTTACAGAAGATTGCCTAAGGTGAAAGTCTGCTGGCTAAGGCCTTCATTAGCATAATAAAGTAAGCACAGGTTTAAATAGCTGACAACCACCAAAACTCTCATTTTTTTGAGTTTTTCTGTGAGCATACATTGCTTGTGCATGCAAAGAAAGCAGGATTATAAAGAAATTTTTTAGTTGTAGTTACAACTTTGCACCGCTATGACAAACATCTCCCAGTGATCTCATTTTGTGCTTCATCCCTTATGAAAGGCTGTCAAAAAACACTTTCTTCCTCCAGGATGATTGATTAACATTGACCAGTTTTACCTCAGTTTCTGTTCAAGGCAATGTAGTGAAATTAACACCATAATTATTTGCAGTGAGTAGAGTCTATTATTTAATTATAATGAAAGAAAATTGTCCATAAAAAGGAACTTGTTTGCTTACAGTCAAATAGAACTGGTTTCTGGGTTTTTATTTATGTAGGAATTCCCCTTCCCAACGAGATAAAATTTCATGCTGTGGTTAATGTGTCTTATTCATTTTAAATGGCTAGAGTTGGTGATTTTGTGGAGTAAACTTTGCATGAGGGAGGGAATTTGCTAATGTGGCACGGTGGTAAAAGCTTGAAATTGCCCTAAATGTTTGTGATACCAGCCTGCTGTGCCTAATTGTTTTTTTAATTACAATGTTTCGAATAATATTCCACATCTGTATGCATACCAAAAAGGTTCAAACAATAATAATAATAACATTCTTTAATTAAAATTTCAATTTCATGTCTGTTATTAAATTGACATTAGCATTTCTAGACACACATTGTACTCAGCTGCCCAAAGCAGTGGTCAGAAAATCTGCATGTTAATTGATGTCTTTTGAGATGAATGTTAAATATATAAGTAACAAGGAGTTTGTAGGATTCATAGACTAATAATCCTGGAGGGCGTTTAAGCATACGACTTGGTATGCTTTTTCTGCAAGGAGCATAGCATGTTAATCAGTAATTGTAAAGCACAAACTCAGGTAAACAATGAAAGGCCTGCTGTATTAATGACAAGAATTCTTAACGGTCATTCTCCTTTCGTTAACTATGTAACTAATTGATACATTTTTTATTAAAACACCTTGAAGCTTTTACAGTGGTGCTGCTTGCAAGCAAAGGAAATCTCCAAGGCAAGACTTAGTATTTCTTTGTGTCAAGATGATATAACTTTGCCTCAGGCACTGCCACAAGCTGAAAACATTGTGAGTGGATAGAAAACAAGGCAGATGGGCATCTATAAGTTCATTACAATTACAAGTTTGAGCATGGCTCTTTTTAAGAAACTGATTTGAAAAATACGTTAATGATGATACCACAGGATTTTAACTGTAAGCATGTGAAGTAGGGTATAATGATTTTCAAACAGTTTGTCATTGTAGAGTTAGTAATTCTATACTACCTATCTGCAGGCATGACACTAACAGACTTCTGTGTTTCAAATATATGTATATATATTTGATTTTGTTTAAAAATCAATGATGAATTTGAAATACCTGTTCAAATGTAGTCTATTGTGTTATAGCTTATGCTCTATTAAACCAGTATTTTCAGTATTTAATGTGTAGATAAGTGTTTAACATTTCTGGTAGTTTGTTAAAAAATGACTTAGGGACTCAATAGTCCTAGTGCCTTGGTGGTGAAATAATACCACCAAAGTAAAAGGAACAGGAAAGAAACCCTATGAATTAAAATAGTATATTTGCTTTTAGTTCATAATCATTTGTATTAGAATACGTGGGACTCCCATGGGTAGCTGAGGCCATATTACACCAGGCGTTGCCACTACCTGAAAGAACTATTATACACATGACTGTGGTAAATGTGACTTCTTTAGCAACAAAATTGCCTGAATATTTTCCCACCCTCTCTCCCTGAATGTTCACCAAGTAGCCATGCATTTTTTTTATTATTATTATTTTTTTCAGCTGTTGTTTTTAATGGATTCGTTTTAACCTGGACGATTTCCGTAAAGTTAAGGGCAGTGAAATTCAGCTCAGAAATGAGAATAAGTGACAAAAATGGAAGGGAGTGGGAGCTGAATTTACATGATGAGCTGGCCTAACTACACCCAAGTGTGCGTAGTAAAAAGTGGTCTGAAAGGATAAAATTAAACCCATCTCTGTTACACAGAAGGTTGTAGTAGTGATGAATCTAGAAATAGGGTTGTTAACCTCCACATACTAGACTGGCATTAGTTTCCATTCACAGAATCATCTAGGTTGGAAGAGACCTCCAAGATCATCCAACATCTGACCTAACACTAACAAGTCCTCCACTAAACCATATCCCTAAGCTCTACATCTAAACGTCTTTTATAGATCTCCAGGGATGGTGACTCCACCACTTCCCTGGGCAGCCAATTCCAATGCCTAACAACCCTTTCAGTAAAGAAGTTTTTCCTAATATCCAACCTAAGCCTCCCCTGGAGCAACTTTAGCCCATACTCCCTCATCCTGTCACCAGGCACGTGGGTAAATAGACCAACCCCCACCTCACTACAGCCTCTTTTAGGTACCTGTAGAGAGCGATAAGGTCACCCCTGAGCCTTCTCTTCCCCAGGCTGAACAATCCCAGCTCCTTTATCCACTCCTCGTAAGCCTTGTTCTCCAGACCCCTCACCAGCTTAGTCACCCTTCTCTGGACTCTCTTGAGCACCTCCATGTCCTTCTTGTAGCGAGGGGCCCAAAACGGAACACAGTACTCGAGGTGCGGCCTCACCAGAGCCGAGTACAGGGGGACGATCACTTCCCTAGATCTGCTGGCCACACTGCTTCTGATACAAGCCAGGATGCCGTTGGCCTTCTTGGCCACCTGAGCACACTGCTGGCTCATATTCAGCCAACTGTCCACCATCACTCCCAGGTCCTTCTCTGCCTGGCAGCTCTCCAACCACTCATCTCCCAGGCTGTAGCTCTGCTTGGGGTTGTTGCGCCCCAGGTGCAGGACCTGGCACTTGGCCTTGTTGAACTTCATGCAGTTGACCTCAGCCCATTGGTCCAGCCTATCCAGATCCTCCTACAGAGCCTTCCTACCCTCGAGCAGATCGACACACACACCTTACTTGGTGTCATCTGCAAACTTCGTGAGGGTGCACTCGATGCTCTCATCCAGATCATCGATGAAGATATTAAAGTGGACTGGCCCCAGTACTGAGCCCTGGGGGACGCCACTAGTGACTGGCCTCCAACTGGATTTGACTCCATTCACCGCGACTCTTTGGGCCCGGCTATCCAGCCTGTTTCTAACCCAACAAAGCATATGCCAGTCCAAGCCAAGAGCAGCCAGTTTCTTGAGGAGAATGCTGGGGGAAATGGTGTCAAAAGCCTTACTGAAATTAAGGTAGACCACATCCACAGCCTTTCCCTTGTCTACCCAGCGTGTCACTTTGTCATAGAAGGAGATCGGGTTCTGAGGATACCATCAGGGTATATTTTTTCAAATACATATATTTTCAGATACATTATATATACAGATATATATTTTCAAATACAGATTATTGTTCATTTAAGGTACAGTATCTTACTGATATATTTCCAAAATATGATTCAAGATGGCCTTAAGGCATTCCTAGTAATGTATACATTTATGTTTTATGGTTCCCAGATTTCTTGGGTATCCTGGAAATTCAAGTTGCATAACAATAATAAAAGAGTACGTAGGTGTCTATGTACAGTTCCTTTCGACGTACTTGCTGTTAGCACTTTGGCATTTTTCTAGGTAGACCAGTGTTGATGGTACTTACCAAAGCTGTTTACTTAAATTTGATTCTCTCCAGGTAACAAAGTTGTGCAGCTGCACTGCTCCTCTTCTGCTCCAAGAGCTCCTGCAGCAGATGCAGCTGGTTGACGGGCATGTTTGGTGGAAAAAGATCTAAGAGAAGTCCCATGACTTCTCTTCAGGAATGTGCAAGTTGCCCATAGAAGCAGACTGAGAAGGAGGAATGAACCTCAATCTATTTAGCTTCTAGACAGGCAGTCTTTACACATAATTAATAACATCCTTATTTTAAGAGAATGAATCCTCTGCTTAGGATGGGATGTACATGCATTTGAGGATAGGGAAAGGCAGGGGCCATTGATGATGCTCTGTCATCAAGGATTCCATGTCTCTGCCCTCTCTCATGGCCCAAAGGCCATAGTGCATTCACATTTGATTGTGATAGAGCCTTGGGAGAAAAAATAATCTTTTTTGTCCAAGACATTATTGAAAGATTGTCCAAGAGGAAACATTTATTTATTTATTTGCATGGGTATGTGAGGTTTGAATGCTCAGCTTAAGTAGCTAGTTCTGAAAATGTGCCCCATAATACTCAGAGGAAGTGAGAAACCCAATTATTTTTTTAAATTACAAAAATAGATCTCTCCTTGAATGCTTATTCTCACAGTTATCTGCAACTTTGGCAAAAGTCAGATTGTCAGCAAGATATGTATGGTACATTCACTCAAATAATGCTCAAAACGATTGTGCTACTTCACTGCAGATTTGTAAATTAAGTACATGTTGGTGGAAAATTCACTTGAAATCATCAGCCCTATTCAGTGAGACTACGACAAATTCTGACATACTTTGACAAAGTACTGTATTACAAATGTCATATTACTGGATCAGAGTAATCAGATGCATATTACTGATCACCTTCTCGTACAAGTCCTAGATGATAATTACTATGAGTTTTCTGTAGCATCTTGAAAATAACCTGCACTGTTAAGTTTCTGCCTAAACTTCGTAGCTGCTCTATCGTATTTGGGTATGTTGGCTTTATTCAGAAGATGGAAAAGATGCTAGAACCAAATTCTGTTTGAAGTCTGAAGACAAATGAGATGATTTCACAAGGTGTCATACTTTAAAGATTTGACAACTTTGCAACTTTTCTTGTTGTTATATTTTGTTTGTTTGTTTTGGAGTAAACTTTAAGAATAATGGAGTTCAGTATCACAGGGGTTTTACAAGGACTGCACACTAGAGGGAAGTATCATCCAATACAGAATGTATCACAAACTTTTGGGGATTTTCCTGGCACTATCGCAAGTGGACTTTGGATTTCCACAGCTGCTTGAATGAAAAACAGAAGGAAAATATAGGTTCTAAAGTGACAATGTATTCTATGATTTCTTCAAATGTTAATCTGTATAAGTTGAAGTTATGAATACTATGTACTTTGTACATTTATCTGAATAATCAGAAGGTGTTTACTGAATATGAAGTGATTCGGGAGTAATTTTAGTGACCCTAGGGGGAGAAAGGGAGCCAGGTAGCTGTCAACTTATCAGCATTCACAAAATCATGCTTTCTTTAGTCTTTTGTGATTTTATGTATAAATTTGGCAATTTGTCAGCCCAAGTAAGTAGGTACAAAGGCCAAAGCACATTGTGTGACTTAAAAATAAGGTCTTCCAGGGATCAGGACTAATGCAGGTTTGTCAGGTGTCTCCATGTCTCTCTTGTTTTGAATGCTAAGATGAAAGGAGAGTGGTGGCAATAACAAGTCTTCCATCCACCCTAAGTAGCACCTGCATTTGCCATCAGCTTCCTTGTTTATGTAACTGTCTGGTGCTTAGGATCAAGGAACTGATCCAGCTTGGGAAAAAAGCATTTCCAGTTTCCTGCTGGAACAATTTGCAAATCCAGCCCCTTGCTTGGACCCAGCAGACTATAACAATACCAGGACAGGATTGAACAGAGAGGGGTAGAAGTGTTTAAGCCTGCAGGTACACTAAAGGAGAGACATCAAAATGAACCAGCTTACAGCAGAGAAAGAGGAGGCAGACCAGGAGAGGTAGAGAGAGGGCTGGAGGGCAGAGAGGGCCTTGGCAGCACAGACCCAGGCACAGAGAATTGGAAACTCACAGTTTGAGGAGTCCCACATCAGTAATGAGGGAGAGCAGAATATATCATGCAGAGGAGGCTCTAGATGGTAGAAAAGAATAAATAAGGTTTGAGAATTGCCCTCCTGATAAGAACAGTTAATCAGGAGGGCACTTTCTGGTCTGAAAGCTTCATGTGATTTACCTGAGATAAAGACTTGAAGTGTAGCAGCTGAGGATATGCTCGGAGAATTCACAAAGAGCTTGGATAAACTATTAGTTTGAACCATGACAGGTCCCCTTCATCATTTTCATTCTTGCCATATGAGACATTGAGATAGTAATACACTTATGAAACTAATTACTGCTAGCCTAGCAGACCAGACCTAGATTACCTAGTGAAAACAAATTATTGAAGGATCAAAATATGAAGAGATTTCAAATGCCGGTGAGTTATGATGCTTGTCAGTTTTCAATATCAAGTAATGATAAAACCAAGTGACTGTAACAAATTATTTTGTGTCCAGTTGAATAGATAATGATGACAATCCATCTCAAATGTGCTGCTGTTTAAAGTTTAGTTGCTACACAGTAAACTGAAGCTGTATCAACTAAGATGCCAAGCCATATTTTGATTATGCTATGTGATAATTCACCTTTGTAGTCACTTTCATTTTTATGAAAGTAGAATTAATTGAAAACGATGAATTCAGGTTTTCCAGTATGAAAGCCTTAATTCAGAATGAACCTGTGGACCATTTGAAAATATTGCTTTCACTGGGGAGCTGCTTTTTTCCTGATTAAACCTTCCTGCAAGGACAAGCGGAGAGCTAAGTCATATCGTGCTGGCAAAGCAGGAGACTGCTTTTTTCATTTGAGTAGGCAGGATTCATTTTGGAGCTCTCTTGAAGCAAAAGAGTTGGGTTTAGCTATTCTGTGAAAGCAGTACTTTGTGCTGGTTTGTGCAAGAATGAAAAAATTGCCGCCCCCCTCCCCCCCCCCCCCCCCCATTTCTGATGGCTGTTTAGGCTCTGTAGAAGAGAGAATCAGTCTCACTGTTCCCCAAACACTATAGAACATCTTTGCAGAAGTCATAGGTAGATGAGGTCATCTTCTAAATTGGCAAAACAGATTGAGCAGTTCAGGGTTGGTTTTGCTTGTTTAGTGTTTTTGTTTGTTTCTTTGTTTTGTTTGTTTGTTTGTTGGTTTGGTTTGTTATACTAATGTTCTGCCTTTTGCTGCAGTGGAAAGTAGTCACCAACATATGAATATCCAGGATAACATTGTTGTTGTGTACGTCTTAGCCACAGTTCCTTCGAGAAAGAGGTGTTCTCAAAGTCACTGGAGAAGAAGAAATTTGAAATAATGTGTTTCCAGTGAAAGCCTTTTCTCTTGGAGAGTAATTTCAGGCATCAGGCAGCAGGATCATTAGACTTATTTCTGCAATCACATTTTTCTCTGTATTATACTACAGTGGAAACAACATGTTTAAGAAAAAAAAAAAAAAAGAAAAAAAAAAAAAAAAGAGGAGTTCTGGCACCATAGCAAACAAAATAGAAGCATAAAAATACTGGAAGTTTGTATCCTTTTCTTCTTGAGTTTGCTTACAGGGAGAGGGGCTTTTGTTTATTTTAATGGATCAAAACAGCAGCGACCAATTCCCTTCAGTCCTGTTGATTTAAACCTGGTAGCCAAGGCAAACAATCAGAAGCAGTCAGGATATACTTGTTTTATTTGATTGCTTTTAAAGAGGAGTTTTAATGTTGTTTGATGCATATGAGTATGGTTTGGGGCATGTGTAATTTGTAATTATAGTGCAACTCGTCACAGTTTGGTGTTTTACTATTTTGTAGTTTCAAACCTCTGCCTGCAAGTGTTATACTACATGTATGTACCTATTTGCAGAAGGATCAGAATGTATGTTAAGACAGGTTTTAGACAGCCCAGATAGACGGAAGGATAAACATTCATAAGTAGGCCTAAAAAGGGATGCCAAACAATCAGCAGCAAAGTCCCCCTGTGTTGGCTTCTGAGGCTGGCAGGTCCCTGTGTCTGAGGAGTCAGACATTCTGGCTCTCCTCTGGAGTCATTTCTGGAAAAGAAAGTGTCTGCTGGAGGGGAGACTGAACAACACAGTGTTTAAAAATGTATAAAACCATAATTGTTTGAGAAAGTTAATCATTAGCAGATATGAAGTGCTATACCAGTGCGGTCCATCTTGTTCACAATTTGCCTTCTGGTAGAGGCTTACAGCAGATGCTTTGGAAACTGCAAAGCAGGTGCATGTAAAATAATATTTTCATATCCCTGAGGTCAGGTTTTGAACTGCCTTTCTTAGATATCCATTTAACCCTACAGAATGAAGTTAAATTTCGTATTCAGTATTCTTTTCTATGCAAATACCAAGTCCCAACTGAAACAGGTTAGAACCTATATGCAGATCCTAGCATCTGTAGCACCTAGCAGTCAGGAGTTACACGGTCTAATTGTGCACAGTGAAAGCATTTATTCAGTGATTTCAATTTGACCATCTTTTATTTTCATTAACTTTCCTTTTGCTCTTGCTTTATGATGTGTGTGGAATTGTAATGTCAGATCCATCTTCGCTGTCATTTTGTTTTTGAATATGCCCTTTTCACATCCTTTGTTATTTGTCTCTTTTCTAAGATAAACTAAGCTTTGCAGTCTCTCTTTGAGAGTTTCTCTATACTCATATTATTTGTATTGTCCTTATTCTGTACAGCTTATAGCATTCCAAAGAAGGCTGAATTAGAATGTATTGCACATCATTTTCTGCTCATTCCTAATGCATCTTAATGTGATAACAGCCTGAGCAGAGGCTCTCTCTGAGCTTTCCTGATACAAAAAACAGGTCCAAACCTATAAGGAGTGAAAATAGTTTAAATTCTTTCCTTCCCACTGAACTTCTTTATCCATTGCCCATTCACCCAGCAAGGAAAAATTCCCCCTGATTTCTTCACCACCTTTCTTGAATTAGATCTGTTATTTGTAACTACTGCACCCTCACTGCTTATTCCCACTGCCATTCATAAATGTATTAAACATTGGAATGAACCTGAAACCTTGGGCATTTTTCTGGTCAATGTATTATGCTTGTCACAAATGATTAGCTTGCAAAACTATGACGCTTTTGGGTCATTATTCCTTTTTATTGTTTGGTCTATTACTGTATTTTATTGACAACTGACAAACAACATTTGTGGTGCTATGCACATATTTTGTTAAATACAGGGAGAAAGCTCCAACGCTTTCACAAATAGAACAAAGACTACTTGCTAATCCTTTTGTTGTTAAATTCTTTTTTACTTGGAGCAACGTTGTTAGTTTCATCACAACAAAATATATTGTTTTTACATATTAAAAGGAAGGGTGAAAATTTCTCTCAAACGTAGCAAACATTCAAATTGAAATCATACTTTATGACTCCGTATTATCAGTGCTGTTCCCCTTCCCCTATAAATACTACTGATGGTATTAGATAATTCTAGCTCCAATGCGAGCTCTGGGCTTATTTTTTCCTTTTGTCCATTTGGAAGGCTAAGCCCAAATGTGAGCCCAGAGGACCCTGATCATTGCTGTTGGAATCTAGTGGGCTGTAGCTATGTTATGGGTCTCTTAAATCAGCAGACAGACAAGCAGCCTAACAATGTTACATGTTTTTAACATGAATTCTGCTGAATTCCCCTTAAATGGGCACCTATACATGCCCTTCATTCCCGATAGATGGAAGCTGAGGGCTCCAGCTCTCTAAACACACTAAGGCAAAGATATTGTTTGTATACAAACTCTCTTAGTGTCTTATCACTGGGAAGGATTTGTGGCTTTCTTTTCTTTTAAAAATTAAATTCCAGCCTTTGAAAGGCAGAAGGAATGGCAACTGAGGCCTCATTCTCTGTAATGAAGAAAACCTTACAGTTCCTTTCTCAGGACAAGGACAGTCATCCTCCCCGACACATCCCTGCATGTGTCCTGGCAGTCTTCTCATTCCCTTGCCTTACTCCAGAAAAACTATGCCATGTTTCCTATTAGACTATCCCTTGTATACACAAGGAGCCTCCATTGTCCTAAACTCACAGCTGTTTCCAAGAGCAAATCCCCATCAGCCACAGCTGGAAAGGGAGCAGGGAGGCAAAAGGAAATACTGACATGTGGAAAGCTGACTCCACAATGAGTAAGATTGTAAAGTAGATATGTTTATTCAGCACTGGGTGGCACAGGGGGTAGTCCCACCAAAGTCGTGCGCACCCCAATGCGGCACTTGACTTGGTTATATGTGGTGAAGCGTTACATATGCATGAAGTTTCTTGAGATGCCTATATATACGCACGACCTATCCCCACTTTGTATTAAAATTAGTTCCAGAGAGTCATGTTCATAGATTCCTCCTATCCACACTTGTGCAGTGTTTTCTGGTAGTGGTTGATGGGGGTCATGGGGATGAAGATCAGTGAGTCTTCCTTGTCACCACTGGTTGACCTCTCGTCTCAGCGCAGACTCATAAGCTTCTCAGCTTCTGCTTAAACTGCAGATTTGGTTTCAGTTGGTTCTTGAAATGTGTTTCCCGTTTTCTATCAGGAACTGTTTTTCATGAGGAATCCCAGAATTTCTTGTCTCAGTTTCTTTACACAATAGGTTGTGGAAGATATAGTACCTGTCCCTTACCTGTCTTGTTTACTAAAATCGTTTTGGCTTCCTTTCATATGCTCATTAGCCTATATTATCTACTAAAATACTTTCAGCCTCCTCTCAATACCAGACACAAAGTGATCAGGGGAATACTGTATAGCTACCATTAAGAAAATTGCTATATGTGGAAACATTGTCTCTAACTGGATGAAAATAAATAATCCTTTATTCTACTGTGAAGGCAGCAGACTGATGCTACTGGATTATCCTTCCTATAATTAAGAGGAGTGACCTGACAAGGTAAATAAAAAATGTTTTAATTCTATTGATGGATTGAATTTCTTGCACAAAGAACAACCAGGCTTTTAAAAAAAAGATCCTTGGTGAGTGGAGTAAACCTAACAGTCATCTCCTAGTCTTCTGCCTTACTAACAAGGCTGCTTCTGAATCTGAAGATGGTGGAGATCAAAGGTCTCCACTGGCCAGGTAGGTCTGTGACACTATATCATGGGCTATCAGGACAGAGGTGTCACTGCTACAGTTTCATGTACTTTTGTACCCTTTTGTTTTGTACTGAAATGCAAAGTGCACACAAATAGAATCTGTTGTTAACAGCCTCCTTCTCACCTGCAATTTTTTGCAGATAGAGTTGAAGGGGAAAGCATGTGGAAATGTGGTCACTTCACTTAACTGTGCCTTAATGACTGTTTCAAAGATAGCAGTGTCTGAACTCGATACATAATTAGAATACGTTTCCCAGTAACAACTCGTAGTTGTTTTCCTCTTCGGAGGTGTAGAGGAGAGGGTTATGTGTCTTTATTTTTCTATCACTCAAAATCCATACTGAGGAGTGGAATTAGTAAAAACTAGGTAGAAGGTTGGTATCCTTTAGAAGTCAACAGTTATCACTCTAACCCATTTGAATTAGACTTTAATATTCAGACACTTTTCCTCCTCATCAGTTGTGTACCTTTAAAATACTGGTTTCTAATGATATCTTCATGGAGTTTGTCTTTTACCTTTTGGGACAGATAAACTTGGCACTGCAAAGTAGGTATTTTATGCCTGGTGGCTGCTTATTACATTTTCCTTTTTAGGGCCAGTAAGTATTCAACACCTGCTTAGTTTCTTTCTCATTAATAAGATAATGACACATTCTGTTGTGGCTCTCCAACCCCTCAACAAACACTTTTTTGAACTGGATCATCAACTGCTGTGAGCTCATTTCTAAATGAAAATTACTTTCCAGGTGTTGAAATTCATTATCTCACTGCAGTGGAAGCAAACTTTGAGGTAGCTAGATAACATTTAAAAATAAAACCCAACAAGCTGTGGTGTAATTCAACAGTCCCATCTCTGCCACTGGGAGTCGTAATGACTTAAGTGTAACTAAGCCAGAAAGAGGGCAAAAAAATAAATAAATTTAAGTAAAATAAAAGGAATGTTGATGCCTGTCTGACCTAAGATAAAAGAAGACAATAAAGATTTTTTGCTCTCTACAGATACCTTAAAGGAGGCTGTAGTGAGGTGGGGGTTGGCCTGTTCTCCCACGTGCCTGGTGACAGGACAAGGGGGAATGGGCTTAAGTTGTGCCAGGGGAGTTTTAGGTTGGATCTTAGGAAGAACTTCTTTACCGAAAGGGTTGTTAGACATTGGAACGGGCTGCCCAGGGAAGTGGTGGAGTCACTGTCCCTGGAGGTCTTTAAAAGACGCTTAGATGTAGAGCTTAGGGATATGGTTTAGTGGGGACTGTTAGCGTTAGGTCAGAGGTTGGACTCGATTATCTTGAGGTCTCTTCCAACCTAGAAATTCTGTGATTCTGTGATTTTAGTGGTGTCAGATGAATACTGCTTCTTCAGGATGTCTTATTTGAAATCATCTTTGCTTCCCCCCCCCCCCAAAAAAAAAAAAGTACATGGAGGACTACTTCTAGAACATCATTCTGAAAGTCATTCTGATCTTGCAGAATAATGAAAAGTTGAAGTGTTTAGTCTCGACTATTCTATGTACTTAACAGCAAGATAGCCTGTCTTTACCACCACTTCTTCACTTTGTCCATGTGAAATTTGGATGATTAGGCTTTTGTAAAAGGCCTTTACAAAGGCCTTTGTCTGTTTTTGGTTGTTTGTTGTTTTTAAACAGACACGCCCATTTCAGAGATTGTGATGAAGTGTCCGTACTATCCTTTCTTCTCTTTGGTCAACTATACAAGCAAATACATAAAATGTAGGTTGAAAATGTTAACATGGGTTAAAAAATATGTAGGGGCTTAAAAAGTGACCCTATTTCAGATATCCCCGGTTTCTATCAAGTTCTATGAGTTAAAACAAAACACCTTTCAGAAACTCTTGTTATGAAACAGGATTAGATCCGAAGAGTTGAAATAATAATAATAATAATTAAGATTGCGTACAGTCTGGGGGTGTCTATAAGCAGTAAGTGACATTCATGTCAATACCCCCTTAGGCAGGTGAAAATGGAATTGTACATGGTGTGATGAGAGTCCTGTATTACTAATAAATTCATGTCCAGGTGAACTTGTCTCTGACTATATGATGCAATTTATATGCGTATTTTTATTTATTAGTTGCTTCAGATACAATTCATCTTTCTCAAAAGTGGAAGAATATTTTAACAAGTGTTTGTAAGGAGAGAACAAAGGGTGAATGCTAAAGAAAGTAGAAAGGTGATGTACTGGGTGAGCCACGTTGAATAACTGCCATGGCAGTGCTGGGTCTTGGATCGGAATTCTGTATCACTGTTTTAAGAATATTGGAGTTACTGGGCCATTTTAATGACAGAGATGGTATGAAGCTGTGCTGCAATCTCCTCCTCCCCCTTGTTATAAATGAAGATACAACTCAGTCTGAATTTAGTAATATTTATAAAAGGCAAGTAAACAGCGCTGGGTTGTGTGGGGAGCCTACGCTCTACCAACATGCACGCACAACCATCAAACTTTCTAAATATATAGAAAGTTGCTTTTACAGATTCATAAGAAACCTGAGTACGCCTATACATATGTATGACATATCCCTGCTTCGTATTATAATTAGTATTTCACAAACTCCTCCTTTTGGAGTCTGTGCAGTGTTTCTTGGTGGTGGCAAACACCCAGCAACCCCCATGCCCCAACAGCTGGAGAACAAGAAACCTGAGATGGCAAGGCAACTCCTGAATCACCCCTCTTTAAGGGTGATCATTAAGAGTCTGATGTTACCACCAACCATGGGGCTTGTCGACCCCTGTGGCCACACTCCCACATCTCCCCCTTCTTTTCATTGGGGGGTCATGGGGATGATGGCTCACGGTTCTTCTTCATCACCGCTGGTAAACTTTTGTTCCTGCGCAGACTCTGTGGGTTCCTGGATCTCGTCCAGACTGCAGGGGCGGCTTGGACCGGCTCCCTCTTCTTCTGCATATGCTCTGCCCTCCCCAAGGTTCCTGAACCTAACAAGATGTGATTGACACTAACTAATGTGAGGCCATCTTTTCCTGTGTTTTGTTAACCCTTGAAACTACACTAATAATATGATTATCATATAACATTAAACAACAAATTTCAACAGTTCACTCAGTGTTTTTCATTGTTCTATATCAACCATCTTCTTGACATGAATTACTACTCCATATATCACACCCTTTTTTCCTCCTTTTTCTCTCTCATTTTGGATTCACTTGGCAAACTGAATCTGCAGAAGAGGGGACAAGTCAATTCAATGTGTCTGATGAGTGCAGACAGCTCAGCAGTAATACTAGGACATCTTTACATTCTGCAATTGTGAAATGTCAAGATTCAGATCAAAAAAATGCTTTTTCTTGACTGACTCGGATGTTCTGTTTCAAAGTATGACATGTGAAACTGCAACTTCTGTTTCTCAAGGTCTCCAAGGCAAGAGGAAATATGTAAAAATAGAGGATATGTACTAGTGATTTTTTGTATTGCTGCACACAGATGAGTTTTCAGTGATATCTATGGAACTATATTTGTGGACTGGTTTGAATAAATATAGCTCTAGAAAGTCAACACAACTATCAGGATTTTTATCATCTGAGGATCTGATTAGTAATCCAAGTGATATTAAACTCAAGAACATAGGACAGCTGGGAATATATGCTGAGTTATAGAGATATATGCATTATTGCAAATATAAGCTCAAGAAGTCATCCTTCTAATGTGTAGTGCTATAGACATAAGTATACTTTGCAGACATTTTTATTAGGAAAGACTGATGTTTTCTGAGTCTGTCCCAGGGACACTGTTTGTCTTTCATTAGAGCTTGCTGCAGTATTTCTTTGAAGCATGGGCAAAAACACCAAAAAAAAAATCATCAAGCATATAGGGGCAATGGGCAAAGTGTGATTACAAGTATGAGAAACACTCCATAGCCAGTAACTTAGGCTCAGGCAAGGATCTCAGTGAAGTAGTAATTTATTCGTGATTGCAATGGCAGGTATCCCACAAGCAGGAGAGCACGCCTACTAGTTCCAAAACACAGTTTATATACCTTTTGATGACAGAACCCTCGCCTGTTTCCCCACTGAGCGGGTAATCCAGGTTCACAATCTATCTGATGCTTCACAGACAATGCATGGCCTTCAGTTGGTGGCCTGTTAAATTTCACATTTCTTTTGCCTTTTTTACTGTAGGAAGTGGTAATGTTTCTTCAGTTATCTGACTTGACTTAACACCATGATTTTCACCTAATTGTTCTAAGGAGTCTGGTTGTCTGCGTTTTACAAGCTCACCTGCTAAGCTTTCTCATCACTTTAAGCATATCTCAATACCACATTCAGTACCTTTAAACAATGTAACTCTGCAAAAACAACATTTTTATTCTCACACAAGCAGAGCACCTGCAGTAAAAGCATCACATCAACTGAGCTGAGCTGCTGGAACTTCAGCTCCAGCGAAGAGGCTGCTGCAGGAGTCCCCGGACCCAGGCATGGCAGAAGAGGCAGGCTGCTACCGCACATGCTGCCTGCTCCCTGTGACACATGTCTCTGAGCAGGATGGTAGGCGTTGTGCTGCATGTCTGTATGCTGATGGTCTGAATGCTGATGCTTCCTCAGAGCACCAGGGGCTATCATTGCTTGTGCTTTGGGTTGCACTGGTAGAGCCTGCCCTTCTCTCCTGTTGTGAAATTTCAAGTCAGGAGAGCAAGGATAAGAGAGCAGTTGACAGCTGTTATTTTAATGTCTTCACTGTAACTCTTATCTACCACCATGACATTCTCATCATGTATTCATCACTTACAGATTTGCAACAGTTTGTAAAAAAGTCACTGCCATAGAAGAGCATGTGCAGACACACAAGGGATATGTACGGTACTCAGGAAGCCTGCTGGGAGCAGCAAATATTCCATATCTTCTGCTTTTCATGGGGGAAAAAAATGCCTCATCCTTACCAGTATCTGTAAGCCATTATTACTGTGGTATAGCTGTTGGGGAGATAAGATAATTATGAAGGCTTTAACGAAATGCATGCAAAATTAATTGTAGTTCACAGAAGGAAAGAGAATTCAGGAAACTATTTAGAATGTTAATTTACAGTCAAGCCTGTCATGACTGTGGCAAAAAAAAAAAAAAAAAAAAAAAAAAGAGAAAACACTAATGAAGGGTGAATATGTCGAAAACATGTAAAAAGGAATGGTCAAATCACTTGAACACAGTCAATATCCAGGCAACAATTATTCTGGGATGATACAGTCAAATGTTGCACAGCCATAAAACACATGGACATATGCAGTTCAATAGTAAGATAAGATCTGGAAGCAAGTTCTTTTGAGATCACCCATCCCCTCAAAATCTCCACAACATATTGATTATAAATCTTTCACCTTCATTAAATAAATGTAATTTTTAAAGTCTGTCCAGAAGCCTGTCTATGAGGTTGCACAATATGCATATAGGATGCTTGCTTGCGGATATGTTACTCTGTACAAGTTGTGAAGCCACACAATGAATGTGCTTCTGAACATTGTCCACATTTTAGCCCATTAATAGCAATCACACCAGATGTACTCTAACATTAGGAGCACCTACTAACACACGAATTCGCATAAAAACAGGTAACATTGAATCTAAGCAGAATCCTCTGCTACTCTCCTAGCTTTTAGTCTGAAAATAGTAGTTCTTGGGTTTGTATTGTTAATATGTAGGATATTTTGATTTCCATTACTAAGTTTAAAATTGTGTAAAGTGGGTACTTTTTTGAACCATCTGAACAACTTTGTTATGAATACTTTTTACATGATTGTAAAACAAATACTTCATTGACTAGGAAGGTTGTTTGCCCGTTCTTATACAATGTGGATCTAGTGCCATTTGGGAATTCTCTGCTGCAATTATCATATTTGGGAACCTTTTGAAACTCAGCACTGAGATGCATTCCACATGTTCAGTAGGAAAAAATAGTCAAGAAACAAATATTTTGCTAAATCTTGGAAGTTTTGCTGAAATAGGATCTTACATGACTGCACAAGAGTACTATTGCAATCAGTTAGATGGCCACTGTGTTATGCCACAAAGTATGATCTTTGGATAGTGTAATATTTATACAAAATAATTTACATGATGCAATTACTTACTCTGTATGACAGAGATACCAGCTTGAGATACTTGATGAACTTTTTGGCCTCACGTCTTTGCCCAGCCCTCATTGCACAGTTTCAGTACACATTTAAATACCATACTGTATTCTGCAGCCCTTCAAGTTAGCCATTTGTGCAGCAGAGAGAGGGTTGGAAGCTGCAGGGAATAATTTTGCCAGTACATTCAGCTAAGGTTTTTCTATTCATCAGTCATGGGTATCAGGCTACGTCCATAGCTCAGTTAGTAGGTGTGACTATCCATTGAGTTATTTTAAAATGTGAATCCTTAAATAGTTTACCAAAGAATGATTTTTGGCATTATTTGCTTTTCATCCCATAGTCCTTAAACACAGTAGACTCAAGCTGTTCCTGTGTGTGGTTATGACTTCTCTTATCTGTGCTGCTTTAATGTTCTCAGATACAGTTAAGTTTCTGATTTGTGACTTTACCAAGCCATACACATTCCTCAATGTTTCTAGAACTTAGATTGTCTTCTTGTCAAACATCAAATTGTTGTTTAGCATGTTCAAGTAGCTTGTTGGTAGTATGATGTTTGGGCAGTTTCCCATTTAGCTGAAAGTCCGTTCAAATATAAATTTGCCACCCCTAAAACTGAGGACACTTGCAATGCAAAAGAAAGGATTAAATTGAATGTATAAGCTCACTTAATACTTGCTTCCTTTTATCTAACACACTAGTAAAATATCTATTAATGGGATAGCTTTTAGGTGCATTTGAGAAATTCAGCTTGAATTATGTTAGTATGTATTGCTTGAATATGTAGTATAGATGAGTTACAATCCATATTTGTACAATTAAATCAACAAAAAACGGAAGTTTGTGGAAGGGAGAAGGAGACTGAAGAACAGTGTGGAAATATCCTCTGATCAGTGATTTTGGTGATAACCAGTAGGTAATCTCAAACATTTCATATGAATACAGTAATGAAATTAGGAACTGACGATTTTCATTCTGTTCAGCATACACGGTCTAAGATTTCTTTCATGTTCTCTTGGTCATTCTTTGGTCACAGAAAGACCAAATTAAACTTTGTGTACCTTACTATGTGATAATGTTCGCTACTCATAAAATTATTGCTAACCTCCCCCCTGCTACTTCTTTACTAAATTGAATAAGAATATGGGAATAACTGTTAGATCTCCTGTAGAAAGTGAGAGAAACAGTACCTGTGGAAATATTGCTTCATTGTGATGAAGAGGAACACAGAATAGTTTAAGTAAACCATCATGGCATATCACCTTCCTGCAGTGCTCCAAAGAAAAATAAGTTCACTATAGTTGTTTAATACAAGCCCACTTTCTCTCTAATGTGCGTTACAGAGCTGATAACAGTAAAGTTCATGTGCGCCTCACAGGTACACAAGTACAGGTATGCAGAGCCTGTTACAGTAAAAAGCAGTTCCTTATCTTCACTTGTGGTTTGTGTATGCATAATGCAATGTATTCTTGAAAATATATCTAACAACGTTACATTGCCTCGGGACAGGGAGAAACAGAAGAGCCTAGTGCTATAATGCATACAAAAATAAATCCAATTATTTATAAAGAAGATTGAGGACAAATTATTTTCTCCAGGTTTTTACCATAAATCATTTTGCTGAAACTACTTTGCTTACATACCTTGAATTTATCTCAGTGATACTGGCACAATTTCTTTGTCTTGCTAGTCAGATGCTCTGTAGCAGTTTCTGAATTTTGTTCTGAAAAGCCATTTTCAAGTATTGTTTTTAGAGAGATCATAATCTGGCAGAAGGGGAAATAAAGGCAGCTGGCTAGGCTCTTCTTCAAATAACCATGGCCAAGAAAGTCATTAAAGCAAATTAAAAACCAAACATGGTTTCCTCACTTCTTTACTAAATGCCACAGTTATTCATCTCTGAAAATGGACAAACACAGTCTCAGTTGAACTGTCATTATGAAGAGGAATGGAGTTATAATCTGAATGCTAATCAAATTCTTATTTATCAGTCTCAGCTGTGCTGGTTTGGTAGGCATATGCCAACAAATTTAACAAATATTTCTTTTTCCAAAGTCTATGTTTACCTGGCTTCTCCATAAGTATTTTTTAATACAAACTATTAATGAAAGATAAAATGTAATAAAGTAAAATAATTGGGCTTGCTGAGGACACAGTTCATTACAAAGTATTATCAGAATGCCTGTGTTACGTCTGAACCGAAGAGATTTGATGGTAAAACCAGCCTGTGGTAATGAGGATTGCAGTTGTTTGACATCTGCCTTGGGTGCCTGATGGTGGGAAAAGAATGATGATGATCACAAGGATGAGGAATGCCAAAGTCTAGGAAATGGATAAAATATGGCATTATATGGCATAAAAATGCCTTGGAATCAAATGTTTTAGTGATTTGTATTATGTCATGTCACTGCAAATACCAGCTGAAGATGTGAGGTCACTGGCTAATTATTTGATTTGATCTAGTAGTCTGTCTTGAAATTCCCTAGTCTGTTTGGAGGTTCCCATTTCTGTCTTGTTTTCCAGTGAAGTTCCTGTAAAGCACTGCCTTTATTTTTTACTGTACTTTATTTAAATTTTTTACCTCATGGGAGATGACTTGAACTATCACCAGGTTAGAAGTAGTCATGATATGCCCTTTGAAAGTGCTACGTGTCTTGCAACACCTAAGATGCCCCCCCACCCCCAATAGGCAGAGAGGGAAAGGGGGCTGGCTTTAGCTTTGTGACATGATAGTGCTGCCTATTTCCTAGTCCTGCTGCCATGGTACAGATGGATTGCTTATGCTGGTAAAGAATTAAAGCCCTAATGATGGCTTATCAAAGCAGAGCATGAACTTCAGCTGTGGGAATCCCAACTCTTTCCCCACCTCTGCTGCTGTACTGCAGCTAGACTAGGGCAGTCCAAGGTCTGGGCTGTCGATTTCTCCTGTATGCATTTACATGGCATTAAACACCCAGACCTTGGGAGCAGGAGGTGCTATATGTGCAGCACAACAAATAATAAAAGTGCTTAATATGCACTATTCTGTCTCCTTTGATGATAATCCATGTTTCTGAGTGAAGGCACCAAGCAACCATAGGTCGTTCATACCAGTGTTCAGCTGGAGCCCTGCTGCCTTTATTTTTCAGGTGCAGATGTTCTGGTGCAGCAAGGAGGCCTGCACAAGGTCATAGAGCAGACTAATAGGAATATTAAGAATATATTGATGATGTGCTAACTGTATAGTAAAACCATACCTGCATGATGACAGTTCTGCATCTCACCTTGCTCACAGTCCCTCAGAAAATACTGTCATTGTTCAGAGTTTAACTTCTTTACTAATTTTAGTACTGGATATTTTTAAAATCCCCATAATCCCCCTAATATGTTGACTTTATTTTTTTAAAACTCATTTGCTTTTAGCAAATATGTTAAACATTTTTTCTAATGACCAGTCTACTATTTCAGATCTCACTGAGGATAGGATGCCACTTTATTCTTGGCTTTCAAGAAATAACCTCATCCTAAAACATTTCCATATCTGAAAGCATGAATTTCAGTTTATGATTTCTGGATATGGCATGTGTACAAGCAACATTAGTAACTATGCAGCAGTACTTATCTTACTGGGCTAGCTCCAGGGATTTTATGGGTCACAGGTACTGTATTTGTGAGAAAAAAGGAGAAAAGCAAGCATTGATTTTGTGCCATAGTTGACGTTTGCCATGCTTTTGGAGCTTTATCCTAACCCAAGTAGGATGAGGGATGGAATTTAGTGCCTTTGGTTCCAGCAGAAATTAATATTTTAAAGTTTACAAGTTCAGTTTTTTATGCAATATCCCCATTGACTTATATGGTGTAGATCAGAATGATTTACAATCACTGTTGGACTTGAAAATGATTCCCAGAAGTCAAAGCCCAGTAGTACTTCAATAAGCCACTATAATAAGGTATTTTATTATTATGGCTTTAAATGTCCTGCAGTGTACAGTAATTCAGATATAAAATAATTAAAGGCAATTAAAGACCATTACAGCAAAGATTACTTTGTGCTAATGACAGACTGTTTGACTTGAGGAAGAATACTTTCTGAAGTCTTTTAGGGAACATGATACCTAGTCAAGGTGGGAAGAGGAGCACATCTCTGAGATTTGAGTGGGAAGAAGCCATAAAGATGAGGACTTTTTCCTTCATCACATTCTGCTTTCATTTAACCATGATAACTCCTCCTCAAATTGCAGTATCTTCTGTAATTAGTTATAAAGTTGATTCATTATAAATAAGGATGTTCATAATGTAGAACTTTCTTCAGGAAAGTGCATTCCTCAACACTTGGGAAGAAAGATGTTTTGTGTTTTGCTTCTGGTTCTCAGTGACATTGTTTTATTAAATGTATTAAGATCAATAATGGTAATTTTACAACTCTGTCAGCAAAACTTTTTAATAAAACAGGTCTTCTATTCACTTTCATATGTGATTCAGCAACCCTTAATAGGCATTTAGGAGAGAAGGCACTCAATATATGTTGCTTGAAAAATTTAGTATATACCACAGATATTCCAAGTCTTGAATGCTTGGGGTTACTGTAGCCACTTCTAATCTTTATTATTTTGTTTGAAAAACTACATCATACAAGTGATGTAAAATATGCCTTTGTGTAGAAGAACATGAACTACTGCAAAACTCTGACCCGTACTACTGCTCTCTCCAAATGTAGACTAGGACATGATAGCTGATTAGACATGTGAAGCATGGTATAAATTCAGTAAACTACTACTTTAATGTATAGACAGCTAATAAGGCTCACCTTTCTAGTTACAGCAGTACTCTGTCCTAGTATATCTAATGCAACGACTTACCTCCTGTTTCTTCCCTATGAGCACAGTAAATTACAGTTTGTGCCCACTATGTGAAATAGGAAGTCCAATTCAAATTATCATCGGTCCACTTCAAATTATCATCACACTGGTCTCTACACTGCTAATAACTCCTTGTCTCTTCTTACATTGCACAGAAAAGCATGTAGGAGAAGCATGAACAAATGTGAAAAGGGTACAAAAAGTTTTACGTTCAGCTGTATATCTGAGATATCTCTTGTCAGGCTGTTGCTGCAGCTCTGTCTCTGACAGCAGATTACACTGCAAGAATCCACTGTTCAAGTTCTCCAAAGAAGTGTTTTTATCTTTTACAGAAAAATGTGAAATGAAGGGGTCTTGCAAACATCCAGCAGGAGAGCTGTACAAACATTAATGCATCCAACTGCTTTAATATATCACCGCTGAATAGAATTCAGTTTTACCAATATGAATGCAAATCACATTGCAGGAACCTCACTGTACAGTGCTGCTGGAGAAAATAGGACTTCTAAAACATCAGCATGGGAAACTATGTCAAAAAAATGTTGGTCTGTGAAGAATGCAACTGTTAACGCATTTCTTATGTGAGTCATAAAGACGAGCATTGCATTTAAACATTAAACCTTATGTGAAAAAAGCAGGTTTGCTTGAGATTTATTTGTAGCAGCCTTAAAATGAAGTGATTGCTTCTCCTCTGAGATGAAGTTTTTCAAACCAAAATGGTAATAGCTAATCCCTGCAAGGGGGGAATAATTGCAAATTTTAACAACACTTGTATACAGGACCTGTGTATGAAGAAGTCTCTCTGGAATCTTTTTGCAATCTCAAAAGAAAGAACTGTAATTTCCAACACTTTGTGTAGTATTAATGGCTGAATCCAACAGAATGAAATCCTTTCTGTATCTGTATTGTGTAAGCTGCAAGGCCATGACAGAGCAGCAAATTCATAAACTTCGAGAAGCCATTATTTAGCATTTAGAGGTGTGAAGCATCCACTGCAAGAAATGATAGCAAAGTTTGAAACATAAATAAGAAAACTGCATGCATAAAATTTGTGAAGCCATAGAGAATATTTGCAAGACTTCTTAGTGATGCTCCATTTATCTAGTTTGGGGCTCTACTGCAGAATGTGTATTTGGTAGTCCTGTACATATTTGTATCTATTTGGAATTCAACATTATTTCCTGGAAGGGAATAATGTAGCCACTGTTTAAGGGTCTAAACATAATAAAACATACACAGATGGGGAAAAAAAAATCAATCTTTCTAGTTTTGTAGATGAAAGAAAGTGAAGTATTATTGAGTTAAAAAGCAATACATGTAAACCATTTAAATTGCCACTATGTCAGCCACTAAAACTCTGTCCTTAGATCATAATACCATTATCCAATTCCTATAGTAATTCTTCAGGCAATCACTATTCGCAGTAAATCTTTCCCTTGTTTTGTAAAGAATCATGAATCCAGAAGTGGATTTTTTTCCTTTGGATGATGAAATGGGGATCAGAAGGAAATGCTTAATTCAGTGTCATTCCTAGCAAGAGCAGGCGTGCTTACCGCTACAATCACAGTTAAGAGCAGGCTGCAGAGGCTGAAGGAATCTATTTATATCTGATAAATTTTATATCTTCAATTAGATTTCATCTTTCTTATTCTTGTTTATATGCAAAACAAATAATTGTTTTCTTTATCCTTTATTGATTTAAAAGTAAAATTGATTCAAAATTATATTCAAATATAAACAAAACATTCTGCTATTGTATTTATTTGGTTAATTTGATAGCCTTTTCGTATTAACATCTTTGGTACACTAGGCTGCCTTACAGTGTTAAAAGCAAGGGTAAATAAGCTTTGAAATGCCTATTCTTAAATTGATAACTGCAGGGTCTCTAGTGAAGCTCTCCAAGTTCTTCTGGCTTACACCTGATTTGCTTTAATAAGGGTTATAGGGAAAGAAAAACTATTGAAACTACATTTTAAAATGCCTGGCAACAGACAGGTGGAAATGACTTAGAATTACTATTTTTCATTACTGAGGGCCCCTTAGGACTACACTGGAAAGAATCCTGTCTGCCCCAGATAAGAGTCTCCCAGCAGTTTAATGTGCCAATCAGTTGCGCTCAGCAGCCTGGAATCATCATATTGCAGCTATTGAATAGTTCCAGACCATATGCTCAGAAGGATGGGGAATGTGATATGTGTCACACTTCCAAAGAATGATGATGAAGAGCATTAATATGCTGATGAAGAGGGGGGAAAAAGAAAAAAAAAAAAAAAAAATTGAGAGAAATCTTGAAGAAGCAAACCCACCTGTGTTACAGAGCCTGACAGTTATGCTGTCCTAACTCTTCCATTTCATATAAAATTACAAGTTTCAGTTACCATAAGATCTATATCACAGTGAATTACTTGGTCTCTTCCTCTCTAGTCCTCTGCTAATATGTTTCCTATTTTGTTTTTTAAGTGAGAAAATAGTTCAATCAGAGTCCAAATTGCTATAAAGCATTTTATCTAGCTGTTAGCCTGGAAACTGTTTGAGTGTGTTTGGGCTCTAATTACTTTGCAACAGAATTTCAGTTTTGAACCAAGTACTGCTCCATTCATATTAAATTACTCCCTAGTCGCTTGAAGGAGGAATGCTAATAAAGTATATGAGAAGGGGAAAACAATAAAAAAAGTGAGTTTTCGTATCCATTTTGTCTTTTGTTTTCTCCTTTCTAAAACAAATACAGTGGTTTTAATGTGTAACTGCAATATGGTAGCAGATGAATTAATGAAAAGTAGTTCACAGGGAACTGATCTTCTAGCCAGGTTTTTTTGGTGCCTCACCCAGGGATTTTATTGCCCAAGACTGTGGAACACATTAAGTGTTGGCATAAGCAGCTGAATTTGCACTGACTTCTATATTTACTGTGGACAATTTTCATATCCCTCCAACCGTTTCTAAGTTCTTAGCTGTATACTGGGGGAGCAGAAACAGAATATGGGAAGAATTTCTGATCCATTGTGTAAGAGAAGACAACAAACTTCTAAAATTGACCGCAGAAATGAGCTCCTTTCATCTCGTAAGGGCAATATTTACAGGGAATAGTGAGCAGCCTAAAGAACAAATTTTAGTCTAAGCTAGCCATACGGGTATTTTAAAGTATATCTATGTATTTAACAATCTTCTCTGATATCTTTCTGGCCTAATTTTCCACAATGTAGACATAAATATTCTATATTTGCCAGGATTGTGATGCATAACAGATTGTACGATGTGCTTTCGTAGAGACTACTGAAATCATACAGCCTTTAAGAACTGAGTTGTCTGCAGTCTGAATAGAGATCTTCTTTGGAAAGATGATCTCATTTTCCTTTGTCCTTGTAACAAAAGTCACTGATTAAGAATGCATTCAATTGCTATGAGATAAATTACAGGATTTTTCACAGTTTTCTTATTAATATTATCCCTTTGGCTTTCTGATTACTCATGGATTTTCTTTAGTATTTTTCTGTATTCCAAAACACAATTTAATGTTACGGGTTTTGTTTCGATCCATTTAAAGTCAAGTTTTAGTCTAGTGAAACTCAATGAAAATGGCTCTGGTTATATGAAGGAGAGTACAGATTGTTATTTTTCAAATATAGAATCTTACCATGAGGCAGTTTCCTTCAAAGTAGTTCCTCTCTTTGATTTATGATCATTATGATTTGGTTGTTATTCAGTCAAGAGGTGCCCAAATGCTCATTTTCTATCAAAAATGAAACAAAAGCCTGTAAAAGAACAAGCTTCACGTGCTTCGTTTTTTTTCTTCTTCCTCTTCTGAACAGTTCTTGTAGCATTTAAGACAGATGGTCTAGTTGTGTGTGGTCATTCTGTTCCTAAAGATTTACAATACTATGTAAATACTATGTAAAAAAAATACTAAGATAACTTTAGTGATCGACTAACTATGGTGGCTTTATTTTGATAGTTTACTACCAGAGTAATGATTCTGTATTATACTGAATGAAGAGAGGCACTATGACTTTCTGTAGTATATACTGCATATTCCAGAGAATATGTTGCTTGCCATCAGTCTAGCTGAGGATATATTTTGGCTCTTCCAATTCAGATTTTCTTTTTGCCCTCTAATATTAATTTACAAGAATATCTTTCTAATATGAATGGGCTGAAAGTGTCATAAATAATTATAAGTGTGATTGATACAGAAATTAAGCAATACGATCTTCTACTTTGGACAATTTAGAAGAGAACTTGGAAAAGTAGTTTTTTCTGTCTTTAACTTGTTCAGTGATGTTTACTTCTCCACTCAACTAAATTCTTTGTTTTCATCTTTGACCACATTTCAAAAAAAAAAAAAATTAACTCTTGCATTTTCTCTGCTACACCAGCAAATTTCAAACCAATGCACGATGTAACTTGCACTTACCAGTGTTTCGTTGTCTCATCAGGCACTGCTCAGAAATGCAAGATATCTAGTTTGAAAAAGCAGGCAGTTTCGCCACTAGGTATATGTGTTCATTTTACTTAGTGCAGCTGATTCTATATATTATTGTCTGCCAGCTGAATGTTCGGGGTGTAACTTGCAGTAGCTATTCAGCATGCTGGTGAACCTTCCCTCCTGTGTCATTTTGAGGTTGCAGTCTATGCTCACTTGCACCGAATGAGGTTGGTTTCTTTTTGGCATACAGAGCAGTGATTTCATATCCAAACGTCCAGACTGCAATCTGCATGGCTTAACACATGGACCATGAAAGCAGCTGTAAATGTCCTTACCTTCTTTGACAATTTGCATTGCAACCAGGCAAAACCTTGTCTTTAGCCAGAACAAATGGTGCAAGCTGTAATCAAATAGAGTAGGAAATAATCCTAAAGAGTTGGAAGTTGGCTAATAGCTGGAAATTGTGCAAGTAGTTCTTGTGCAGACACCTTTTTCTTGAACAGTGATTTAAAGCACTAAATTCCAGTTCTGATCAGTACAAAAAATCATCCTGCTGTTGCTGGACCTGACAAGGATTCTCATCAGATTTGGTTTCAATCTGTAGTGAGGCATGTTTACACAAACAATTTTTAAATGTTTCTCTATTTTTTTTTGATAAAAAAATATTTTTTTATTCTTTTTGATTAAAAAAAAAAAAAAAACTTATCTCCTAAACTACATTATTTACAGCTGAAAGAAAAGTTGTTTTCAGTTCATTTCAAAACACTTGAAGAACATTTCTTTAAACAAGCCACTTACTCTTTGATTCAAACCAGCATTTTCTATTTAACAAAATTATCACTGTAATACTATGGTTTTTAATTCCTTTTTCACTATAAACTCAAGTCCAATCAGAACTTCCTATGTGACTGATTCCTATATTAGAAATGTGTCTTTCTCTTAAAAATGCCGAACCATAATTTTTAAATTTGGTGCACACTTGTTAAATAGCCAGCTGCATAACTGAGCACCAAATAACAACTGGAGAGCTGGGATTCAGGTACCTGAACCACTCACAGTCATGTGTGGGATTTCCCTTGGGGGGCTACATCCGTGCTTCTCTATTCATCTCAGCCAGAGCTATCACCATATTCCAGGGCTGAGAGTAGCAGAACGATCTTGATTCTCTCTGCATTACTGGGAAAGTTTATTTCATTCACCTTTTGCACTGCACAGCTGCACAGAAATAGCAGACATTAGGTTGCAGGTGTAAAGCATGAAAATGACAATCCAAGGGAGCTGCAGTGCTCTAATTAAACCTTTCAGACATTGATGGTTCTTCTGTTTTGGTTTGAAACCAATATTTTTGTCCTTTTCTATAAAATGCAAAATTCTGCCTTGCTTGTCTCCTCATCTCCCGTGTATTCTTGCCACCTGTATTTCATTGCATTTGTCCATCTTCCTTCCCATCTTCTCTCACTTTTGGAATATGGCCTGGCAAAAGACTAGCTACGTCTTTCAGCCAGTTTCTTCTTCACCTCTATTCCACAGGAGTCAGACATAAGTGTGATTGTAAGTGCAAATGTTGATACATTTTCTTCATTTTGAGATTGGACCATCTCATTTGGCACATTTTGAAGCCTGCTGCCTGGCTCATATGATAAACTTTTTGTGGGATGGTTGAGGCTTGAAAAGGAGTAGCAGGTGGGGTAATTCCTCTATTTGTTTAATATTGAAATAACATGACTCTTTTCTTTTTTGTCCTACATGGAGACAGAAGGGATTATGACTACCATTGTTTACAGAGCATTAACGCTCAGTGATACGGTGTCCTTAAGCATCCTGATTTAGCAACAAGAGCTGTCACAGCAGCAGTTCAACTAGTTCAACTCACATACTTAACAGGCACAGAACTGTCCATTTGGCTGCAGAGGTACACAACTGTGGTGTTTTAGGAAAAACACCCCTTTGCCTCTCAGTAATTTTGTGCTTATCATTATTCTTTTTGTTCTATACTCATGTAGATTTAGATTAAGTTTAGGAGATAAACAAGACTTTAAGGAAAGATCACTATGATGGGCATCAGCAGAGCACTAAAAGTGATAACAGAGTTTTTCCGTTAGATGCAGCGAATGATGGCACTACTCTTTGCCTACTGTTGACCTCCCACTTCTTCTAACTGCTTACATGCTTTCTTACTTCTTATTCCATTCATTCTTATTCCTAATTCACTAATTATTACTCAAATAGCTTGATCAGTGAAGGAGACAGTACAAGGGAGTACCTTGTAGCACTAAATGGGATCAGCAACCCTGGTGCAGATAGCTTTCAGCTATTTTTTCAGCTAGTTGACCAAATGTGAGATAGGCAGGCAGGTGCTTGAAATGTTTGGCAAAGTGGGTAATTGGGTGGGCCTCTTTAGACTCTGTGAAACAGCTGTCTTAAATGTTAAGCTATTTTGTGGGATAGCTTGGGTGTGCAGACAAAAAGTGAGAGGGAGGACATGATCAAAGTTGAATTTGGTAGTGTAAAGCAGTGGTGTTTTGTTTTGTTTTAATTGCCACTAGTCCCCCACAATTTAATTATATAATACAGATGACATGCTGTGTTTTGTTGTATACCTTCTTTTTTTCACTCTGCACATCACTGCTTTATCTGAGCACCTGGTATCAGTGCATTACACAAAGTGACTATCAGGCAGAACTTTGTTATGTCCTCCTTTCTCCAAGAGATATAATGACTACAGCAGAATTGATTGGTTTCTAGATAACTTTGTCTCTCCATGTTTGTTATGGAAGTCAGTATGAGAGGATGTGCTGCATTCTTGGAACAAAAGATAATCAGTTCTGTTTCCCCAGGCCAAGACTGAATTCTGCAGTCCTGGAGTGCCCCAAGAGTACTTTGTCTCCTGCATAGAGATAGAGATGTTCAACTCTATAGGGAATCCTGGTGCAAGGCAGAGCAAGCGTGTCACTAGTCTTCATTCTCTTGGTTATCAAATACCCTGAGCCCAGCTACAGGTACTGCTGGCAGGGCTTGAGACGCAGAGTTAACTGGATATTCTGTGAGAAACCAGTTTAGATGGAAAAGTTGCGTATGTTTCTCTCAGTTGGTGTTAATGAGAAGTGGTACTGAGGTATTGTGGACCAGCTGAAGTTTAAAAACTGATAACAGAAGTTTTGACCAGTTCACCAACTGATGATATGTAGTGCTACATTGCATATTTCCTAATTTGCTTAACTGTGCCACCCAATGTGCCTACTCTTGTCTGCTTACAATCAGAAATTGAGCTCTGTTATATGTGCATTCACTGTTGTAATAGCAGGTCTGTATGTAGGCACATGTAAATATAAAACAGTAAATTGGATTTGTTTCTTTTTGTGATTTTATTTTTTTTTCTACCGAATCTGATCTATAATAATGTGTGTTTTTTTTTGTTTGTTTTTGAAACACGAGCAGTGATGATGAAAAAACTATGGTTGCCTTGTTCTGTATAAATATATGTAGAAACTGATGCCTATTGCATAGGGGTTTAATCAGACTTTCTAATTCAGTTAAAGCTCCAGCTGAAAGAGCAACCTTTAAATAGCATAGTCAGGTTCTACCTTTTTTTATGAGAGGAAATATAAAAATATTTCATTACAATTCAAAAATTGTAAGTCAAAACATTATCTGTTTTCAAATTATGAAGTATGTAGTTATGTGTTTACCCTATAGCGTTTTTTCAAAGGTGCAAAGATCACATAAGTACCATGTCATGATAAAATGTTTCAATGACAAACAATAATAGTTTAGTTAACTCAGCCAGATCTAGACCACCTTTAAGGTATGCTACTGTATTGTGAAGTCCAGGACAGCTCTAAGCATGAGAGTTGTAGTAAGGAATATAGAAACACATATATAACTATCGAATGCATAGTTTACATTGTAAAAACCTAAGGGATGTTTTTGAATCCTGTTGCTTTCTGAATGTAATTCCATTCTTTCTCATTGAGATTAAAAATATACTATTCTGTGTAGATTACTATAATTAAACTGTATTGGATACGGGATGCAGGGAGTGTCAGAGCCTGTTCCTGCCATCGGCAGGAGGCAGAGACGCTGCGTGTGTGAGGTGTGAGCAAGTGGATGACCTGATCCACATGGTGGCGGAGCTCAAGGAGGAGGTAGAGAGGTTGAGGGCCATCAGGGAGTGTGAGCGGGAGATAGACTGGTGGAGTAACTCCCTGCAGGGCCTCAAGGAGAGGTACCGGGGTGAGACACCCCAAATGGGGGTGGACACCCTGCCCTGTCGCCGTCGGGCAGAGGGAGGGGATCTGGGAGTTGAGGAGGAGTGGAGACAGGTCCCTGCTCGACATCGCAGGCGATGCCCTCCTCTTCCGACCCCACCTTCCCAGGTGCCCTTACAAAACAGGTTTGAGGCCCTGGAGAATGAGAGATCAACAGCAACTGAGGAAGAGGTAGAAAGTGTTCCCAGGAGGATTCCTAGGGCGAGGAGGTCGACTCCACGCATCAGGACTGCCTCCACCAAGAACGAAAGAAGGGTGATTGTTGTGGGAGACTCTGTCCTTAGGGGAACAGAGGGTCCTATTTGTCGGCCTGACCCTACCCGTAGGGAAGTCTGCTGCCTCCCTGGGGCCAGGGTCAGGGACGTTGCCAAGAAAGTCAAGCGTCTGGTACGGCCCACTGACTACTACCCGCTACTGGTCTTTCAGGCTGGTAGCGATGAAGTAGCAAAGAGAAGTCCGAAGGCGATCAAAAGAGACTTTAGGGATTTGGGGCGACAACTTAGAGGTTCGGGCGCACAGGTTGTGTTTGCCTCTGTCCTTCCGATAGGAGGGATCGAAGCAGAAAGGTGCGCTGTTCGCATAAACTCGTGGCTTCGAGACTGGTGTGACCGGCACAACTTTGGGTTCTTTGATCACGGGAAGGTCTATGCTACACCGGGCCTGATGGCACCGGATGGGATGGGCCTCTCTCGGAGAGGGGTAAGGATCTTTGGTCAGGAGTTGGCAGGGCTGATAGATAGGGCTTTAAACTAGAGTCGAAGGGGGAAGGGGCTAAAACCAGGCACGCCGGTGAAGACCTAAGGGATGGTACGCTAGAATCAGAGGGGCTGTGTGCCAGTGAGGTCCTTCGGTTAGATCCACAAGGTGCTGAGTGTAAGGAGACGCACCTGAAATGCTTCTACACGAACGCACGCAGTATGAGGAATAAAATGGATGAGCTAGAAGTCCTGGCCCAGTCCCGCAACTACGACATCATTGGCATAAGCGAAACCTGGTGGGATGAGTCCTGTGACTGGGGTGTTGCGATAGATGGTTACAGGCTCTTCAGGAGGGACAGGCAGGGTAGGCGAGGTGGTGGGGTGGCAATGTATGTGAAGCAGGGGCTGGACTGTGTGGAACTCCAGGTCGGCGATGGCAAAGTTGAGAGCCTCTGGGTAAGGATCAAGGGACGAACGAATAAAGGGGATGTCGTTGTGGGAGTCTATTACAGACCGCCTGGCCAGGACGATAGCGCCGATAAATTATTCTTTACAGAACTAAGAGAGGCCTCGAGATTAACTCCCCTTGTCCTTATGGGGGACTTCAACTTGCCAGACGTTAACTGGGAGTGCCACACGGCTGACACGAGCAAGTCCAGGAGGTTCATGAAGCACCTAGATGATAACTTCTTGGTGCAGGTGCTAACGGAGCCAACTAGGAAAGGTGCCCTCCTAGACCTGTTGCTAGAAAACAGAGAGGGTCTGGTGGGAGATGTGGTGATTGGTGGCCGCCTCGGTCATAGTGACCATGAAGTGGTTGAGTTCAAAATTTACAGTGACAGAAGGAAAAGTGCCACCAAAACCTCATCCCTAGATATGGGGAAGGCGGACTTCAGGCTGCTCGGGGAACTAGTCAGCAAGGTCCCCTGGGAAGCTGCTCTTGAAGGCCTTGATGTCCACCAGTGCTGGTCACTCTTTAAGCGATGCCTCCTAGAAGCACAAGATCAGGCAATTCCTAAATATCGCAAGTCAGGCAGGCATGGCAGGAGGCCGGCGTGGCTGACCAGGAGCATTCACAGAATCACAGAATCACAGAATTTCTAGGTTGGAAGAGACCTCAAGATCATCGAGTCCAACCTCTAACCTAACACTAACAGTCCCCACTAAACCATATCCCTAAGCTCTACATCTAAACGTCTTTTGAAGACTTCCAGGGATGGTGACTCCACCACCTCCCTGGGCAGCCCGTTCCAGTGCTCCATTCTTATGGAGATTAGGCGGAAACAGAGAGTGTTTCGCTACTGGAAGGAGGGCCAGGTGACATGGAAAGAATACAGGGATGTTGTTCGTATCTGTAGGAAGAAAATTCGTGTGGCTAAAGCACACCTAGAGTTGAAGCTGGCTGTGTCTGTGAGAGAAAATAAAAAGGGTTTTTTTAGATATGTGAATGGAAAAAGGAGAACTAAAGAATACATAGGGCCGCTCCTTGACAGGGAAGGTCTTCTCACAGACGATGACATAGGCAAAGCAGAGACGCTTAACGCCTTCTTTGCCTCTGTCTTCAATGCTGATGATGGGCTTCGGGACCCAGGGTGCCCCGAGCTGGAGGACCGGGACGGTGGGGATGACAAACTCCCAACCGACCCTGAACGTGTGCGGGATCTGCTACTCCACCTGGATCCCTACAAGTCCATGGGTCTGGATGGGATTCATCCCCGGGTGCTGAAGGAGCTGGCGGACGTCATCGCAGAACCTCTCTCAATTATTTTTCAACGATCCTGGGAGTCTGGAGAGGTCCCGGTAGACTGGAAGCTGGCAAATGTTGTGCCGATTTTCAAGAAGGGTCAGAAAGAAGACCCTAGCAATTACAGGCCTGTCAGTCTCACATCAGTGCCTGGTAAAATCATGGAGAAGATGGTTCTCGAACGTATTGAGGCGCACCTGGGGGACAATGCAGTAATTGGTCCCAGCCAGCATGGGTTTGTGAAGGGTAGGTCCTGCCTAACTAACCTGATTTCCTTTTATGATAAGATCACCCGTATGGTGGACCAAGGGAAACCAGCTGATGTGATTTTTTTGGACTTCAGCAAGGCTTTTGACACGGTTTCCCATAGGATCCTACTGGACAAAATGTCCACCATACAGCTAAATAAAAACATCATACGATGGGTGAGCAATTGGCTAACGGGCAGGGCCCAAAGGGTTATGGTAAATGGGGCTGCGTCAGGCTGGCGGGCGGTCACCAGTGGGGTCCCTCAAGGCTCCATTTTAGGGCCGGTACTTTTCAATACTTTTATAAATGATCTGGATGTAGGAATAGAAGGCATTTTGAGCAAGTTTGCTGATGACACCAAACTTGGAGGAGTTGTGGACCCGAATGAGGGTGGAAAGGCCTTGCAGAGGGATCTGGATAGGTTGGAGAGCTGGGCGATCACCAACCACATGAAGTTCAATAAGAGCAAGTGCCGGGTCCTGCACCTGGGATGGGGAAACCCCGGCTGCACGTACAGACTGGGCGATGAGACACTGGAGAGCAGCCTAGAAGAGAGGGATCTGGGGGTCGTGGTAGACAACAAGTTGAATATGAGCCAGCAGTGTGCCCTGGCAGCCAGGAGGGCCAACCGTGTCCTGGGGTGCATCAAGCACGGCATCGCTAGTAGGTCAAGGGAGGTGATTGTCCCGCTCTACTCTGCGCTGGTGCGGCCTCACCTCGAGTACTGTGTGCAGTTCTGGGCACCACAGTATAAAAAGGACATGAAACTGTTGGAGAGTGTCCAGAGGAGGGCTACGAAGATGGTGAAAGGCCTGGAGGGGAAGACGTACGAGGAACGGCTGAGGGCACTGGGCCTGTTCAGCCTGGAGAAGAGGAGGCTGAGGGGAGACCTCATTGCAGTCTACAACTTCCTCGTAAGGGGGTGTCGAGAGGCAGGAGACCTTTTCTCCATTAACACCAGCGACAGGACCCGCGGGAACGGAGTTAAGCTGAGGCAGGGGAAGTTTAGGCTGGACATCAGGAAGGGGTTCTTCACAGAGAGAGTGGTTGCACACTGGAACAGGCTCCGCAGGAAAGTGGTCACTGCACCGAGCCTGACTGAATTTAAGAAGAGATTGGACTGTGCACTTAGTCACATGGTCTGAACTTGGGTAGACCTGTGCGGTGTCAAGAGTTGGACTTGATGATCCTTAAGGGTCCCTTCCAACTCAGGATATTCTATGATTCTATGATTCTATGGATGTGGATCTATTCTACAGATACATGTATGCTTAATTTTAATAAATGTCACCATTTAGTTTCCAGATAATGTTTTGTGTCCAGAAGCTAATAAATCCAGATTGCTGAGTTTGGTTGAGGCTTTAGCAGCTTGGTAACTGTCCATTCTATGTCCTGGGTTTTGTAAATTCTTTCTGAATTATCTTAGTATTAGAGGAGAGGAGATAAAAGCCAAATCTTGAAAAGCTGTAAAGAATTGAGATAAAATTCAGTAAAAGTGACTGAACTACTATATTTCAGATGTTCCACTATCAAGAGAAATGCTCTTTATTGCTGGATAACCCTGTCATTTTTGTTACAAATACCTCCCTTTTTGGAGAAGGCTAAGTATATCACTTCTTATTTTTTTTTTTTTTTTCCAGGCCTCTTAAATGTGGGCAGCACAATTACTAAAATAAAGGAGAACGAGACTGGGAGAGTTGATTCAGTGCCAGAAGTGTGCAAATATGGTGGAGGCGAACTGTACTGTGTTCTTACTGTCTTGGTCGTGTTTAAAATTGTTCAGCAGAGAAATGTGATATTTCCTGGTATATACTAGCTTTCTTTGTCTGTCTTATTTTTTCCAAGAGAGTGTAATCTGAATGATTTGGTATATTTAAGCTAATAACTGATGTATTTTTAAATTTGAAGTTTAAGTTACTGCTAATCCAGAAGCTAGAACCTTGCAGCAACCTGCCTGATTCTGAGTGAATCAAAACACTCACAAATCAAGATGCCACTTTCAAGAGCAGTATTGCTATTATAATTTGTTAGAGGAGTTTTGTATATGGAAATCAAACTTTCACCTGCCATCTGGTGGAAATAAACTGAAAAGCTGTAATGTGTACCTCCTAACCAAGGATTGCACCTGTTGCCAGCTTGCTGGCAGTATAGGAACTTGCAGTGCTGGTTGTATATCAAGAGCAATAAGGTTATATTGCTCACTTCCTTCCTGTGTATGACAAAATAACTTCTGGACACCTTTTTTGCTTCAGTTTCAGTAGAGTAAAAGAGCTTGGCACCCTGCCTTTATACATGGTTGACTACAAAGTGATAATGCAAGATGATCAGTAGAATCAGGACATAATAAAAAGTTGATATCAAAATATCTGAGTAGGAGAAAACTGGCTCATAGAAGTTTGGTGCTATTTATTTTGTGTAGAGGGAACTAAAATGTCTCAGTTTTCTGTGCTGCAAACAGCCTTAATACACTTATGCTTTTACTATATGCAGGGGTTGTTACCAAAGTGACTGTAAACAGCAACAACAAAAATCCCTTGTCTTTTAATTTATGGCTTCTCCATATTCTTTTGTTTCCTTATGCATCCTTCTCATTTTCTGATATTTGTGCATATGTATTTTAGTCTTTTTCTGCAAGATGTTAACAGGTTTCTCTCTTGCAGTTCACTGAAATTTAATCATGAAATATTTACAAGTCTGTTCAGGAGGATTTTAAATAAGGTGGTCTGTCTTGATGCTAAAGCAGTGCAAGTGGTCAGGCCATACAGCTAGTGATTTTAAAAAGTAAAAATTATTTCTAATGAAATGTTTATTTTGTTAACTAACCCTTAGTTTGTGTAGTTGTGTTCTTTAAATCTGTAGTCACATTCAGGGATTGCTCAAACCTCCAATATGTAGTATGTACCCTAATAATAAAACCCCTTCATTTTTCTCCTGGTTTTATTTTCTTTGAGGATGCCGTTTTCCCATAAACTCGGTTGCATTCTACAAGCACGAAGCTCTTAATTGTTATACCGAAAATAATGGCATGGTAATAGTGTAGTTTTGTTTTCAGCAAAAGCATTTAAGCAGGAATTAGTAAGCATTAATTCACTGATATGGCAATAACTAAGGAATTTATCTGAGGAGTTGGGGGTGGTCAGAGGAACAATATTGGTACTGTTGTTTTTGCTTTGTTTTTAAAGAAAATACTTTCCTGTGGCTTACAGAAAAGATGTTACAGTGAAGTTGTGTGGTAATATGTGTAAATTAGGAAACTAGGATGTGTAGCTACAACAGTACGGAGTTATAAGAAACAAATCCATTTGTCTTCTTTAGCTCCTATATAAGGGAAAAATCCTTAGGTATAAATACTCTTGCAAACCTTTTTTGCAGAAATATAGGGCTTCTGATCAGAGTGATATACTTAGGTGAACTTCAACTGTAGAGAAATTCCAGATGTCAAAATGAGGTGTTCTTATAAATTTGACCCTTAGTTATTATCAATTATAATAACTGCTATTTCTGGGGGAAAAACAAACAAAATTGAATTGGAAGATGGGGAAGAAGATGGGTGGTTGGTACATTCTTCACTTGCATAGAAGGCGAAAGTGCTCATTCACCATAACTACACTCCAAATTCACTTGCAACTTAAAGGAATTCTGTAACACTGGTCCTCTTAGTTGTATTGCAATTGGCTCCTGTAACTTTTTGGTATTGTCCACAACAGTGTCCTGCTGAGTCTTAGCATTTCCAGAGGTTAATGCAATTTTGTGCCTAATTTTATATTTTCAAGGTCAACCTTAAGTTTTTGTCAGTTTGGTAAACAATTCTATTCTACCACCAACCTTACAACTTAAGAGTGTAGCTTTGCCAGCATTATTACTATTCTTCAATACAAATAAAATTCAAAGGCAGCTATAAAAAAAAAAATACTTTTTTTTTAATAAAAATGAATTGTGAAAATACATGAAAATAAATAAAATAAGAAACACATCATACAAGTACATCATACAAGTACACATTATTTTATAAAGCAAGACAAGTTAACTTGCAATAAATATTTGCCTGTCATAAATTCCTAATGATTTTTATACCAAGGCATTGTTCCCAACTGATCTTCAAAATCTTTGTTAATTTTCAGTTAAGCTGTGTATATAATTTAAATGACACTTCAGTGTATTTAATCAAAACTAATAGATATTTTAAACTGTGGCAAACATAAAATATGACATTATGAGGCAAGACTTTTTTCCCATGTCAGTTCCTTTTCACAAGTAATCCTTTCAGATAGGCTTTTGCAATTCTGTAGCACAGGAAAATATTCCAGGCTTTTGGTGTAGGGTAAAGAAAAACACACATACACCTTTCGGAAGGGAATACAAGGGACTATTGCTAAGTTTCCTTAATATAATTTGTTACCATTTGCTTTGCATCGTAGATGACAAACTAAATGATGAGGATCAGAGTAATTGTGTTCACCAGTTCTCCATTTTTGCTTGAATATAAAATATCTGCCTGTAATGTCTGGAGCATGCTCAGGGAAAATAAAACAAGGTAGACCTGTGGTTAGGATATGATAGGAAAACATAAAAATGTATGGAGTAAGCCTTCTGGGAGCTGGGGTTCTACAGTAATATTCAATCATATGTCAGCTGCAGTACACTAAATGAGTTTTAAAAGTTTTTAATTCTCCATATCACCAAATAAATCACTGCAAATCACTGACTGCAGTAGTTCTCTTTTAATCAAGAATGTTACTATAGCAAGTGTAATATTCTTCCATTAGAGTTATGCTTTTGAAAATATGGTAGGAAAAAGTTATTAACTTGCTTTTAGGAGAAAAATTGCACTTAAAACTGGCAACGTTTTACTGCTGCCTGCATGAAGGTGTTCTAAATGTGTGTTTCGGTTAGAAAGCAAGTAGCTGCAAGATTTTAATTGTGATAGTCCCACAGCAAGGACACGAGTGCTGTGCACTTCAGCTGGGATCTCTATGGGTACTTAATCTAACAAAGATTCCAGTTAAAGAATTGATGTTACTTTCATGTTAGACAAGTGAATACAAGCAATAAAGCGGTGAGATTAATTTCACATTTTTACTTGAATGCGTAGTTCTGACAACTATGAGAATAAAATTCCTTCTACTACAAACTAAGTAAACACAGTTCAAATGTTCTTGAGAGGCAACAAACATGAATAGTAATTTTAGTACCCATTCCAGCATGCTAGCTGCCTCATGGTAAAAAAGTAACTGCAGTGGCAGCATTTAATTAGAGTTTATTTGTAATTAGGATTAATAAACAATGTTGAGTTTAGTGTGCAAACCACCAACATAAACTTGCTATGTGAAAATGTCTGAAGTTGATGAGTTATCTCCTACAATACCTTCTTTTTAGGAAATAGGAGTGTTCATGTGGGAACTCAGCGTGTACCTATAACGTGTTTGGTACTACTGCTTAGACCATCAATTGTCCCCATGAGCTCCCAGCAATCGCAACAGATTTCTGCTGAGCTCTTCTGTCTCCTCTGATACAGTAAGTCCAGTGTCTCTTTGGTCTGAATGTTTGTGTGAAGGTTGCATCCTTTAAGATACGGTGGTGTAGCTACAGAAACTTCAATATTGAAGTCAGTCCCTGCTCTTTAAATATTATGTTAATACAAAGGTAATTCATTTGAAAGAGATAATAGATTTTAATCTTGTCAGTCTGCAGTATTTGACCCATTGTTTGGAAGAGTATATCAAGTGATTAAGGATTATGTTCATGTATGGTATAGTTGGTTTTTATTGTGGTCAGTTTGCAGTCTTACAGCTGACTGGCTGGGGTTGTAGTTACAGGTCCTGAAGGATCTTAAATATAAGGCAAGTTTTCTGTGGCTGAACAACAGGGTTTTGATGTATTCTTGCTTCTGCTCACATAACTGTTGAATGTGGGTAGTGTAAATGGCTTACTACTAATATGAAATACTTAGCACTTGCTGTAGTGCTATATAGTGTTTCCATGTAGTTATTTGCTAGACGTAGGAGCAAAGATGAATAAACACTGCAATGAAGGATATATTAATTTTCTAAAACTATTATGAGGGAGCAGAAATGTTAGAAGCAGCTGCTGTCTCTGATACCACTGTGTGAAACACATTACGGGAGCTGGGGTTAAGATCTTAAAATACAAGAAAATGGAATGAAACTTGCCTGAGCAATTGATGTGTTTCCTAATGACACACTCTATACTGCTGAAATCAGGAAAAACCTAGAGGCCCTTTCATCTGAACAGGGAACAATATTTCTGCAGGATGTAAAATAGTAAAATCTTGGTAAAATAGTAAAATGTTTGTTAAAAAAAAAAAAAAGTAGTCAGGTATTTCTTAAGATGTCTTACGGTTATAATGTAAAATATAAATAATGTAAATAATTATGGTTATAATGTAAATAATTATGGTTATAATGTAAAATAGTAATGTAAAACAGTTCCCTCTTGGTCTTAAGCACAAACGTGCTCTCTTCTCCTCTGTTTTCAGAAGTTTAAAAAGAAATTATAGTGCTTTTGAATTACAATTTATTTCTATTCATGGATTTTAAAAGCTTAATTATACAAAATAACTATTAGTAGTATCTCACTTGCTGGAAAGAGCCTTTCAATACATTGTTAAGCTTCTTGGCAGTTGATCCACTCTTGGCTTTACCATATACATGTAGTTCTCTGTCTTTTTCTGTAGCTGCAAACTCTCAAGGAAGGCCACTGGTAATTGCTCTGAGGCAGAGGATACAGAATGTACCTAAGCCAGTGTTCTTCCTGATTTCTGTAAAATTAACTCATTGCTGAGGGAAGTAATCAGAGGCTGACAATCATCTCAGAATACTATGTAAGGAGGCAGACTTAGATCAGGGCTTCAGCTGGATGTTTTATTTCATGCATTGTTTAGCGCCAGCTTAGAGGGTTAAACTGCAGAGATAGGAGCTGATGGGACCTGGGAATTTATATCGCAGTTAACGAATTGTAATTCCTGTGGATTTATATTGGAATATTTGCATCAGAGAAACAGTGAAAGTTTCATCGTCCTGCTGTGTTGCTTACAACATGAAGTTGATGGTTAAGGAAATGTTATTTATTTATTTTAACGCGGGGTCGTATCTCTCTTCATATAGCTATTTCCATAGAAGCAAGTTCCAAAGTGTCAGCTTTCCAGGAGGAAAAGATAACTTTTTATGTTAATGATCCCTGAATCTTTATAAAATCTCTATAAAACTCCTTTAGAGAAACATTTAGAACATACTTTATTCACAGAAATTAATGATCTAGCACTCCAATTCTCAATGGTGCTTCTGGGCACAGGAAAGAATTTATGTATTTGCTTTTGCTTTAACTTAAAATAACTCATTTCTAGTCTGACTGGGCCTGTCTAAATACTCCTTATTTCATTAGAAAATGACTCTTCTGCACATGCTGAGGAATTTTGTAACTGATGGATATAGATGGTTATATTCCCTTCAGTGAGAGCATAGCAACCATAATTAAAAAGCATATTATTTAAATAAAATGTCATGTTACTTGCTTACAATTCTATTTGATTTGGCACGGTAGTCCTTCCCTATCTGTAGTTCTGACAAATTTCTAAACACCCTCTTCCTTTCCCACCCAACCTTATGATTATGAAGTAGTTGAAATTGTGAAGAATTTAAGAGATTTCTTACTTGCAAGAATAACATAGTCAATAGCAAAAATGATAAACAGACTTAATTTCAGCCAAAACCATATAAAATAAGAAGTAACTAGAATCTTGAACAATGCTTTTATTAAATATTTTAATGAGTTGATAAACAAGAAAAATGTTATCTGATCCATTCAATAACAGTACATCCTAATTAGTCACATATAGGTGAGCCTCACTGAAGAACAATTTTTGTTTTGTTACCGAGGGTAGCAGAACAGGGTGGCTTCTGCCTGCCAGCATCTTAGTTCAAGATCAGTGTGGTTTACAAGACACCAAACTTGTTTCAGCAGGTTTTTTACTCTTATAGTTATGTTGAGGTTTAGGAATCTTGTGGAAATTAGAATCTACTTTATTTAACTCATTTTGCAAACTGGGAAGTTGAAAACAGAAAGACTATAAGCAGCTTGCTAAAGACCATACAGAGCAAGTGAGTAGCCAGGCTAGGAGGTCAGGCGAACAATTAAGGATCAATGAATAGCCTTCCCAGTAATTGCTTGTGGCCATGGCATCATACCAAGAGTTCTGGCTCCCACTTCGTTCCCTGAAATGGGAGGGGGGGGGGGGGGGAAAGGGGGAGGGAAGGGGGCGGAGGGGGAGAAAGGGGGGGAAGCGGGAGGGGAGGCGGGGGTTGGGGAAGCGGGAGGGGGCGAGGGGGGGAAGGGGAAGTGTGATTTCACTATTATTCCTCTGGTGGTATCAGAGGAACTTCCATTTGCTGTTGTCAAGGGAAGGCATTTGTCCTAGCTTTGTAATAAAATGGGCAAAGGATACTTGAAATGAGCCAGTTATATGCAATTTATTAGTGCAAGTCAAAGCTCCCTTTTCCTAATTTCTTTTTTCTTTTACATAAATGCGTAGCCTATTCAGATTCAAACTTTCTTGCAACTCAAGCAAGTTCTGCAGTGGAAGAATAAGCTTCTTAACAAGATTGAATTTGCTATTGTGCAAGTTACAAGCTGAACAAATACAGATTGGGCAAGTTTCTGTTCATTCATGTTTCTCCTTTAAAGAAAAAAAAAAAAAAAAAAAAAAAACACCAAATACCAGTTTAATATAAATGGAAATGAGGGTGATATTAGTGTGAATGTAAATCTTGATCTATTGTAACTTACTAACGAAAGCCATACTTTTCAGAGTCTGGATAAATAAATAAAGCCATAGCATTTTCTGTTTGTTTTTAATAAGTGTACAAATAATCACCTTTAGCTAAGATTTCTATCCTTTTATTTGCTTAATAGGATCTTGGAAAAAGCTATTATTTATGGAAAAGCAGGTACTCCTCTCATAAGAGGTTGGGGTGTTTTTCTTTTATGTTATATAATTGTTTCTGGGAAGAGATTTTAAAAAAAATGATATGGCAAGATATTTGAAAAGAAAGTTTACTAGCATACTTCATAAAGTTTAATATTTATATAACCTTTAAGCAGTCAAGAGACTATGCCTAATGACAGTCAACTAACAGCTTGACCTTTATTGAATGGAAGAATGGTAGCACACTTACAGGAGTTTCATTTCAATGGCAATGTAATTTCTTTAGGCTATTAATGTACAGTAAGCATACTGAGCTCGGAAATGTATTATTTCCATTAAGTCCAGCAAAACTAGAGAATAGAGGGTTTAAAAACCAATCAACTTCAAATGTATTAATTCTGTTTTAATGATCTTCCTAATTAGACGTAAAATGTCTCAACTTTTTCTAAGAAATATTAGAAGGGGTGCATGCACAAATTGTCTGTGACCACATCTAAAATCTTAATGTTAATCGGCAGTTTGATACTATACATGTGTACATGTATGCAAAGTCTAAACATCCTATATCTTTTTTTTTTTTTTTTTTGTGCCTCTTAAAAAGGAATTATACTGTCATATCAATTTGAAGTAATTATCAACCTGATCTTGAAAGACTAAGTACTTTTAAAATGCCTAAATGGAAATGTGTTTTTTTTTCAAATTTACAGCTGAAAGACAAAAAATATTTGAATTTCACCTGGTCCTTCACTGCATAGCCTTGACTGTTGGATTAAAAACATACTAAGTTAGGTTCTCCTCTGAAGAAACACCCTTGCAACAAGAGAAGCACTGTAATATTTAATCTATGTGCTGCACTGTTTGTGGATGCAGGTTGGAATTCTGAATTCTGACCGGTGTAGCCTCGTGCAGTCTGCTAGAACAGACTGCTCAGGTACTGCGCTCTGCTTTTGTGTTTTGTTTTCTATTATGTTGGTTTTACTGAAAAAGTAGATTTTTGAATCTTACTGATGGTGGACAGAAAGAAAATTCTGTCTTCCTCTTTGAAAGACCAAAAAAGAAGCTTGTCTTTTTGGCAAATAATTGAAATAGGGATTTTATTGTGGTTTTGGTTTTGCTTTTTTCCTCATTATGGGTGAGCAATTAAATCCAGATAACCCTAGCTAATATACTTTAAAATGTTAAATAAATCAGAGGAGTGAACAAAGAACTATACGTGTGCTATTTGTAGTTGACCTTCCATTACTTTGTTGACCTGCAACATACAGGAAATATGCAAGTCCTTGAGGGAGCAATGGCTACTTAAATGAATAAATGCTTACTAGGATCCAAAGCAAAACTTTAGGCTACAGTATACCAGATTATGTATGAATCAAAATGAAGTTTCTTAGTATCCCTGTACTGATCTTGCTATCTTCAGTGAAATGAGAGAATATCAAGTCCTATTTGTGTGTATGATATGCAAACGTAGAGCCGGTGGAGGGCATATATCTCATGTACTTCTGTGCTCTATATAAAGCTTTATAAAGTGTGCACAAAAATAAGAGGTGATTCTGAAAACCCTGGTGAGGCTCATTTGCATTTTTAAATACTTAATGATTGTAAAAAATCTTGACCTAAAACCCAATCTGATAAAATTCTGAGGTCAGGAACCTTTCACGCCATTTGTCTGTCAAGTGCTAGGAATACTCCTACTGCTCTACAAATAAGAGCAATGGGGGGAAATGCATGATGAGTATGCCACAGTTCTTGAAATGTGACTTATGTGACTTTAGCACATGCAAAACTACTTGAAAAAGTGAGCTTTTTTCATTCTTACAAAGTAGGATACAAATTGTTGGCAGAACCAAATTTCATGCACTTAGCTTGCTTTATCTCCCTCCAAATTTGTAAATGTCTACCCATAGCTAAATGTATAAACTGCCAGAAAACTAGTGCTAAAAATATTCTAAAAGATGCTAGCTATTTTTCACACACTACTTCAACTTGGGAATTTTTGATTTATTGGGTTTTTAATTTATGACTACATTAATACCTACTTGTACCTTCAATCACACTTTGAAGATACTTGAACAAGTGCAATTGTAATTAAGATTACAAACCCAGGTATTCCTTTGGGAAAATGCAGCTGGAGCTCTTTAAACTTTCTCCATTGCTTATACATGCCTGGAGGAAATCTGGTGCCATCTTTCTAATGTAATCCTTCTCTGTCTATGGATCCTGACATATCTGTTGCCTGCCATACTCTTCATTGCTGTGATGAAAGCTGGCTCCAAGAATCAAGAAGTTTTATCCTCCTCTTCAATATGCTTATTAAAATGAAGTAGAGGTTAGTTCATTTTAAAGGCCTGAAGAAGGATTATTAAGGAGCTGATTAAGTCTATTAGGCTGCTTAGGGAATCCTTTTTGCTGTGTTGTTGTTAGCCAGGAACCTTAATAGGACAATTAGGATTAATTAAAATCAGCCTGATTGATTAGAATATATAAACCTGCATGCAAGAGACAGTTGTGTGGTTGTGTTTGTTCAGACTGGAAAGGGGAGGCAGTGGATGCTGAGGTCTGCCTTTCTAAAAATATCTGTATGCCACTACAAAAGCAGCGTGCTTTGGGTGGTGGGTTTTGTTAGCAGTGATGCTGTGTCACTGAAATTGGCTGTTTCCTGCACGTCCCTCTTAGGATTGATGGGATATGAGACTGAACAAGGAAGCAGCAAATGAATTTCACTGTATATATATGAGATGATATGGGGGCGGGGATGTGTGTGGAATTCCAACTTTGCACATAAAATAGTGTGACCTGACCATGGTCACTCAGGACCAAGGACCCAGGGCATTTTAATGTAAATGAACACCCTTACTCAGCAGTGGCTTGGCAAAACTTAATGCTGGAGTTTACTAAAAAACAAATTGAGAATCAAACACTGTACTTTGGAGCATAATAAAAATCCAATACTTGCCACCTCTTACAATACAGGAGTTGTAGGCTGTCAGATGAAACCATAGGGAGATGCATTCAAACACCCAAGATAGGTGGCTAATTTGTCATCAGAAATCCATTTCTGCATGTAAAATGATTACTGGACTGTTCTTGACTTCTGTTTTTTTGTTTTCATTTTTGATTATCATATCCAAGAAAATCTGAACATATGTAATGTAATGGCATTTTTAAACTGTGCCATACCACAGTTAATAGATACACCCATATGTTCATTTAACCCTATAATCTTGGCTTTCTTCAGCTGGATACAGTTGTCTGTATTCAAATCTGTGATGAAAAAGAAAGTGATTGGGAGTGGTTCCAGGGATTTCCATCATGCCCTAAAGGTAGGGGGTTAGGTTTCTTGGTCTTTCAAGGACCAAGCAAGATCTCCCTTCATTTAAAGGCTCTTGCCTGTCTTTAATGCAGTGATTCATTTTGGTAACTTATTGAAACTTTTCATATCTGATGTCTTGTTCTGTCCCTTTGAAATAGTTTCCTTCTAAGGGAAACTGATTTACTGTGAAAGAAGTTATCCAAGGAATATGCCTTAAAGCTTCCTCTGTTTTACTGCCTGTGAACACGAGCAGCTCCAGTATTTGTTTTGTTCCTTTACCCAACGTGTTCTCAGATATTATCATGTGGGAAAATGTACAGAACTGTCACTAGACATCAGCAAGGCTTTAACACACAGCAGCATCTTGTTCTAAGCAGTTGGATCCTGGGCAAGTGTTGACAGTTAGAATTTCTTTATTGAAGTGCTTCTAAAGTTATTTATTAATGAACTAATATTTCAAAACAATGCTTACAAGCATCTCTTCCCTTACTGCAGTGGTGAATTGGTGTGTGTATAGGTAAGTGCACTGTCTCAGACTGTATTACTCCTCTTACTGGAAGGATCCATTTCCAAGACCTCTTGTTCCATCTTATTTAAGGAGATCTTCAAGTATTGTACCTCGGATGTCAGTCAAACAGCTTTTCACTTTGCTATGTGAAATGCTTAGGTTCGTTATTTATAACTCACATTGTTAAGAAATACCAGAGGAATCCCTATTTTCAGTGAATGGCATTTTGCAAAATTTAGTGCTTAAGCAAAATACATAGTAACCTGTGGTAAGTATTGTCTGAAATGATCAGCCCTGTCCTGGGGTGTCTCTTCATCTGTGGAAGTTTTCCTTACAGTCTTTAAGAGCAGAATGATAAGTGGGAGATAATAGTGTCACTGGGGGAAAAAAAAAAAAAGTCATGCTCTTTTAATCCAGAAAAAAAAAGGTTTATGTATGATGAGGGCTAGTACTGTATCACATGTGGAATCGTTAAGACTCAGTAAGATTATCCTAGCTCGATAATCTAAGATTACTAAAATTTACTCCAATATAATTTAAAAAATAAAATCCTCACAACTGCAAGATACTAAGAAGATACTGGATGTCATTATTGTTTTTTTTCTTTCTAAAATCTTATGTTCTAAAAAGTTCCTTTTTATTCTTGTAAATTGCCTGAAAAGTCATAAATCCTATTCAGGAATTGTAATTGTAGTTGTTTCTGATAATAAGTAACCTTCTTCAAGTCTTGCTAAATTTTAAGGCCAAATAATAAAATTGAAAAACAGACTGAGAAACCACATGTGTATGTAGTATCTTGCTCCCAGATTTCATTACTGTTGCTCAAAAAGATTATAGAAAGCTTAAGTACTTACTTCCCTAAGTGATGGTTTGTTTGTTTGTTTGTTTGTTTGTTTGTTTGTTTTTACAAGCCACTTTTCTTTTTCATGGCTTTATTTAATCTTAAACATACTCACCCAGCTTTCTGAGTAAACAGTGTCTGCCTTAAGGTATGAAATATTAACAAATCTAAATTTACTTGATCTAACATGAATTAATAACTTATAATTATCCATTTTCGCCAATAGGTGGTGGTGCTAGCTGTTTCTTTATCTGTTGCTTCTTCAGACTCCAGTGGAAGTAACCATAAAAATATCTACACGTTTATAGCATGAAAATATTAAGCACAGGTGATTGGAGATGCTTGGAGCCAGACTGACTCTCTGCCTAAGCTAAGAGAGAGGCAGGGGAATGCATGCACCTACCAAAAGCCACAAAGGGTCTGCTGTGTTTTGGCACCCCTCCTTTTGAGCGTTAACCCTGATGGCTTCAAGGCTGCAGCAAGTGAGAGGCATTACCCCTGGCAGTCTGCTTTCCTGCAAGAGGAGATGCCGGCCATGTGAAAGGATGAGCAGCATCACGGTGCTGGAGGAAGGTGGGGAAAGTAATGTTCAGAACAGCTCTCCAGGTGTAGAAAACATTTCCCTCTGTTCTTGCAATGTCTTCTTTTAAGGACATGATGTTCTGAAATTGCTGCCATGTGCTCTGGCCTCTTTTTCACAGAATCTCTAGGTTGGAAGAGACCTCAAGATCATCGAGTCCAACCTCTAACCTAACACTAACAGTCCCCACTAAACCATATCCCTAAGCTCTACATCTAAACGTCTTTTGAAGACTTCCAGGGATGGTGACTCCACCACCTCCCTAGGCAGCCCGTTCCAGTGCCTAACAACCCTTTCAGTAAAGAAATTCTTCCTAACATCTAACCTAAAACTCCCCTGGCGTAACTTTAGCCCATTCCCCCTCGTCCTGTCACCAGGCACATGGGAGAACAGGCCAACCCCCACCTCGCTACAGCCTCCTTTAATGTACTTATACAGAGCAATAAGGTCACCCCTGAGCCTCCTCTTCTCTAGGCTGAACAAGCCCAGCTCCTTCAGCCGCTCCTCATAGGACTTGCTCTCCAGGCCCCTCACCAGCTTCGTCGCCCTTCTTTGGACCCGCTCAAGCACCTCGATGTCCTTCTTGTAGCGAGGGGCCCAAAACTGAACACAGTACTCGAGGTGCGGCCTCACCAGAGCCGAGTACAGGGGGACGATCACCTCCCTAGCCCTGCTGGTCACAGTGTTTCTGATACAAGTCAGGATGCCGTTGGCCTTCTTGGCCACCTGAGCACACTGCTGGCTCATATTCAGCCGACTGTCCACCATCACTCCCAGGTCCTTCTCTGCCTGGCAGCTCTCCAACCATTCCTCTCCCAGCCTGTAGCTCTGCTTGGGGTTATTGCGCCCCAGGTGCAGGACCCGGCACTTGGCCTTGTTGAACTTCATGCAGTTGACCTCAGCCCATCGGTGCAGCCTATCCAGATCCTCCTGCAGAGCCTTCCCACCCTCGAGCAGATCGACACACGCACCTAGCTTGGTGTCATCTGCAAACTTACTGAGGGTGCACTCAATGCCGTCATCCGGATCATTGATGAAGATGTTAAAGAGGACCGGCCCCAGCACCGAGCCCTGGGGGACGCCACTAGTGACTGGCCTCCAACTGGACTTGGCTCCATTTACCACGACTCTTTGGGCCCGGCTATCCAGCCAGTTTCTAACCCAACGAAGCGTGCGCCAGTCCAAGCCAAGAGCAGCCAGTTTCTTGAGGAGAAACTGGCTGCTTTGCTGGTTCCTGATTTCCAGTTCAGGATGTGGAGCTAGTAGGATTTTTTTGTTTAAATTCCAAGAACAAATCAATAGTCTGTAGATGTTTAAGAGACTGGGAAAGAGGTGGCTCTTTGGGAGGAGTGCCAACTTGACAGTAGGCAGTTAAAATCCAGTAAAGAAAATGGAATAAAAGCATACATGACACTGAACAAAAGCAAGAAACAATGTCTCTATCTTTTTCTCATGAACTCTTCCTTTGAGGGAGCTTGGTTTGGCTTAAAGTGTTTATTTGGACAGAGCATGTACTGAAGTCAGTAGTGTCACAACCAGGAGACTGTCTGATAGCTGCCACTCGGGCTTAGCTATAGGCCTTGCATTACAATGAGGAGTTAGTCAGGAGTTCCTCTCAGTGAACAATTAAAAGTTGACACACTTCAAATGAACTGAAGAACAAATTAAAGCATGCCTATAGCAAAGACTGCATTTTTAATTTTGTGTAACCTTCATCAGTGCCTGTGATAATGTGACACAAGAGTTCTCAAAGCTACATAAAGCATTGAGAGCACAAGTGCCACTGCATTCATCATCTGATTCTTTTCCAATATTTTTTATTTTTTTTTTTTTTTTACTTTCTCCAGTTTCTTCCCTGTATGTCTGGCCTTTTTTTTTTTTTTTTTTCTTTTTTTTTTTTCCCTGTGGCCTGCTCTCACTGCAAGGAATAAGATAACTTGTGACTGGCAGCCAGCGGATTAGAGTGAGAATTCTCATTTGTCACATTCTGCTGCCAGCTGCCAAATGAGATATGCAAAACCTCGTTTCAGAAAGTTCCGGTATTGTCAGATTCTGTGGGCTGCTCATGTCTTTTCTTCCATTATTTTGGAAGGCAAGAAAACTTTGGTAAAATATTTGAGCCTCTTTTGTTTTTCCTTCAGAGTAAATAATAAAAAAAAAAAAGTGAAGGTTAACTGCTAAAAAAAGTATTTTAAATCTCTACTGATAGCTAATGAGTCCTGAATATGCATATAGACATTGTAATTACTGATGAGGAGCAAATATGGAATTCTCTGTGCTGAAGCATCTGACAACATGAACTCATGCCTCACTGCTGTGACCTGAGCCTGGGAAACGCTCAGAGCCATAGGGTCAGCTGCCCAAGGTAGCATCTTCAGACTTGCTGGAAAAAAACAAATGGATTCAAAACAGGCTGCAAGTATTCTGAGAGCTCTAGTCTTAAGCTTTTGTCTTCGTAAAGTGTTGGAACTTGCAGTATGGTGCAAGTTAGCCCTGTGAATTAAAGAAATGTACATCTCTTCCTTCTTCCTTCCAGCTGCCCTAGTTGCATCTGCTTTCTGTCAGGTAACACACAACCAGGAGATGAATTCACTGATGAAGGCCAGTAGGACAATTTTCTCCAATGTTATCGATGTCCTCCATGCTTTGAAGAAGCATGTAATATATTTGTATACGAACTTGTGTTCTTTAACACAGATGTCATTGTTACTCTTACACTTGTCTGGCATGTAAAAACAAGACCATAAGAAGCAGCCCATTTGACCCAGTGTCCTGTCTGTGATGGTTCCCTGAAGCAAATGATCAAGCAAGTTTAAGAAGACGGACTGAGCAGCCAGTGATGCTTCCCCAAGCTACTCTTCTTCAACAAATTGTCTGAGGAACTTTGAGCTGCAAGTGGTCTCTACACAGTTAATCTTAAACAGATTTTTATTCTATAAAATGTGCAGTTTGCTTTTCAGTCTATGTAGGTTTAGTGTCCCTAGTGTCCTGTGGCAACCTGTTCCATATTGTTGGTATATGCAGTGTGAAGAATCATCTCCTGCTTATTTTGAACTTGTGGTCTGCCCCTTTGCCCCCATTTGATGTCCCTTCATTGCTAAGCAGCTTAGGGGAGCAGAGTTCCTATTCATATCTCTTGCATCTAATGATGTCTGCTGTATCACCCTTTACTTCTCTATTTTAAACTTTTAGGGCTCCTAGCTACATAATCATGCCTTGCATAGAAACTACTCCACTCCTTTGTGATCATCCTCATTGTCCATTCTTGAATCTTACCAGACTCTTAGCTTTTTGTGATATTGCATTGTCTTCAGGAATAATATTTTTATTTTTTTTATTTTTTTAAAAAAAAAAGAAGCCCTTGATCATCTACTGGACCCACAGACTTGGGATTAAACTTTTTTGACCTGTCTATACGTTCATAGTGAACCTGGCAGGGTTTGATTCTGTTTGTGTTTTCATGGCTTCAGCCTTGAGAAATGTTTTGGTCTTTTGGTTTGTTTTTTAACTTCTAACACCAATCTACTTTTGTTCTTCCTCAGGTGATGAATGCTGTGCATTCATCCTGTTCCTCTGATGGGTGTCCTTAAGTAACCCTGTGATGTCCTTAAATAACCACAATGCTGTTGACAACTGTGCTTATGCTTTTGCAGTATTCATATCTGAGCATTTCAAAATCTACTGGGAAACATCCTGCAGTTTTCACTGATTTCAGTTTACTCTGGAGTGATTCTGAGTATATGAAAAAATATTGTTAATTGGAGATACCTGGTGCTCAAAACAAAGTAATGAATTGAGTTGACAACAGTGAAAGCACAATATCAACTGTCCAAGTTCTAATGATAAATAGAGTTCCCCTTAGTTCTTTTTCCATCACTAAACTAAGCATTAAAAGAGTTGTCAAAGATTTCCAGTAGTTGTTAAATCAGAATAACTTCTGAATGCAATCCCTGACTAAACCCTTACCAGATAACTTTGACAGCCCCTTAATCTCAACAAACTGTTGTTAACATAACAGCATTAAAATAATCTGTTACCAATCCTGTCTTTCACCCATGTAATTCAAGATGGGGTGTTATCTACAAATGCTCAAGGAAAAGCAGCAGTAAAGAATTTGCAACACTGAAAGCAAGAATTGAGGAATAATGGTTGAGAAGATGGCAATCTAGGAGCAGCTGATGGTTCTGAAGTGCACAAATCCTGAAGTATAGTATTAGCTGAAACGAAGTAAAATATGGGGTCCTGATTTAGCACTTCTGTGACTAAGGAATTATGCATTGAACCAACTTGGATAATGTTAATTCTGTAATGTAGCTTAGAATGTTTAAAATCATTTTTAATGTTAAACAAATGTTTAATCATCTAGGATTATTTTTCTTATGAGCTGCAAATTTGAAAATAACTCTTTATAAAGGGTTATAAATTGCAGTGCATGTGGAGAAGCAAACTATCTATACACATTTCTTTTAGAGGGGGACTGAATATACTTATATATATATATATATATATATATATATATATATATATATATATGCATAAGACGTGTATGAATACCAGAGGAGTTGGGGAAACGTGTACACACACCTACAGGGCAATAGGACTGAGTTGCGTTTTTTTACTTTAAGGTTAAGAAAAAAAAAAAAAAACAATGTTTACCTTGAAACTCTCCAAATACTTTATTAAAATTTTTCAATGGAAGATTAAAAAAAAAAATGTCCAACTGCTGCTTTTTATTCCATTATCTAACATATGTACAAGTACGTTTTTGTCTCTGTATGGAGAGGCTGTGAATGTTGTGCTGAATGTGAGAACTTATTGCAGATGCACGTAAGTCAGACCAAGTCTGAATGAGTTCTGAAAAATTTAGTTCCAGGAAAGATCTAGAGTGGACTCTGGATTGGATGCTGTGTAAAAGAGAGCAATAAATAAAAATAAACCTCTCAACCACATCTGAATCTGTGCTTGAGCTCATGAAAACAAAGTATCACTGCAATATATTTTATTAAAAAAAAAAACAAAAAAACTTTTTTTTTTCCCCTTAACAGAAGAAAATCCACAAAAGCCTGATATTTGAACCGGTAGCTCAAATAAAAATAAGTGACGCTACATGGCCTCTTCAATATTTTTTAAATCCAGAATAAGGTCATCTTGGAGAATAAGAGGTGTGTGTGTGTGTATGTTGGCTATTTCAGGTGAATTTAACATTCACAAAAGTCTTTGTAGTAACACAGACTAGATGTACTGTAATGAGAATGTTTCCATATGAGAACAGAGATTCAAGGAATGACTGAAGAGTTGTACCAAAAGATAATGTCATGGATGAAATCCACTAAACAATTGCAATGGGTTGTCAGAGGGTGTTTCCTCTTCCTTCTTGTAGCATCTTCCACTCCTAGGAGCCAGCCGAGGAGCCAGCCGAGGTTTGCAGTTGCACTCTAAAATGACCTGAAGACAGAGTTATTTCTGAACTCATAATCACAGCAAGTATTGGTTGGTCAGTGTTCTCAGGTCTCATAATTTGTTCTAGCAGTGCTTTTTTTTTTTTTTTTTTTTTTTTTTTTTTAACTTTTCAGCTGTCTCAGTGCTGATAATCACTGTAATTCATATCAGATCTAACATTTTAATGGCAAAAAAAATTACTTGTCATCATTTGAAAGTAATGTGGGCTATTGCTCTTCTGTATTTAATGTTCTATTTTGGTGCATCTATTTGCAAAAGTATTTGCAGCATAATGTTTTGAATGAGAATTCTGAAATTAATGTTTAATAGTTGCTTATTTCAAGATCTTTGTAAAATTAGACTGCATTTCCAACAGGGAAGTACAATCCAGGAATGAGTTCTTGTTCAAATTTTGTTCTAAAAAAATTCCTATTTCCATGTGCGTGGTTTACTTCCCATTTCACATATATTCTTCATATGTTTATTGAATCCTATAATCAGCCTTTCTGCATCTGAGGTTATGTTTCTTAGAGATATAAACATAATGAAACTACCTATTAAAAATAATGAGAGTAACCTTTACTTGATGATCTGAGAAGGAAGATTACATTTTGATGCACTCAATTCTGGAAATAAACCTGAGTATATGCATCCTTCTTCACTTACCAGAGTCTTCCATTTTCTGTTAGGGTGGGGAAAAAAGCTGTTTTCTTTAATTTCTTGAAGGGGTCTTCCATGTTAAGATGGCTAACATTGCTTTCTTTGCATCCATTTCTTAATATTCATTTAATTCTTCCTGTCTCTACAATGGGCTTCTGCACCTGGAACACTTGTCTGGGCTAGTTATGTTTTTCCCAAGAGGATTTTTCTTTCATGTACATCCCACTGCAGATTTTCTGCTGTTATTGGCATCTGCCAAAGATCAAAGAGAGGATTAGTTCTCTGTACTTCCTCAGATAAGGATATTTCATGGAGGAAAAGTGTTTTATTTACTCATGGCTGAGAAGTAGTAAAGTTGTAATAGCTTTATTACAATTCTGCCTCTAGGATGAATTATCAGTGTTTACCAATTCATTCCAAATGAGCGACTGCGGCAGACAAATAAGACAGGTTTGGGCTTCCAGAAATTTTCTGAGCACTCACATTGTTCAGTGAGAGCTTTCTGGTATTCCTGAGTAGTATACTCAGGAATATATTAGTTATATATTTAGTATATTTATATAAATTATATTATATTTTTATAATATTATATTTATATAGTATATATATTATATACTATATAATTTATATACTATATATTATTAGTTATATATTTAGTATGTAAATATACTAAAATATACTAAATGTATAACTAATATATTAGTGTATAATATATTAATATATATATTATATACTATATAATATAGTATATAATATTACTGTTAGTATATTTTCTTGTTTTATTTTTATGGAGTTGTTCCACAGGTGAAAATCAGGACTGAAGGAAAAAGATGGTCTTGAAAATATTTGGGACTAAGAAGGAAAGGTAAATTATTGTATACACAAGAAAACTAGGTATGAATAATCTCCTGCTCCATCCAAGAGGTAGTATTATAATTTTTCAAGACTTCCTTAAGAAAAGAACTGTTTCTTAGTTTCATGGAATTTTCATGGAATTTATGAAAAAAAGCAACAGTAAGAACAGGTATGGGGCCAGGCCCTAAGCCCAAATGCAACAATTTACCAGAGAATTACAGTGTTTTGCAAATTCATTGAGCATGAGAATCATAGTAAGAGTGATGGCAGAAGCACTTGGAATCGAATCACTTCAAGGGAAAGTGGTCCAAAGAAAACTAGACAAAGGAAACTAGAGTGGTACCTAATCACTCTAGGTTGTGTTGTGACAAACAGATTCAACAACATCAGAATTTTGAAGAGCACTGCAGTCACCAATTTGTTGTTTTGTGCCAGAAGACATGGTTCTAGCTCCCAGTTGTACTAGCAATTTGTAGCATCATTTTATTTATTTTTCGTTAGAAGCTAATCTGGAGTACTCCAACCACACAGGTACCTTTCCTGACTTTAAAAAAAAAAAAAAAAAAAAAAAGCAATTAACACTACTAAGAGAATCTATTCTGCCTGTTTATGCTAAATGCCTTTTTGAAAATGTGATATATATACAAAATACTAAAGAAGTTTGGCTTCTTCTAAAGCCTTGAGCTTTTAAGTTCGCAGTTTTGGTAAGCCTATCTTCCTGTCTTTGTGACCTGACCTCATAACTGGGCAATACTGGCAGAACTACACTCCAGAACACTATATCATGGTACTTCTGCTAGAATAGAAATAAGTTTATTTTTGCAGCAGCACAAAAGTCAGAAAGTATCTTTCATTTCTTTCAATAATAATCCAATGGTTGACTGTTCATACCTAAATCTGATTCCAAGATGTAGTCTCATTTAGCAGGAGCACTCAAGATGTACCACTCATCATGGAGCTGGAGATACCCCATTTTGCTCCTTAGTTTGCCCCTAAGGTTTGGGGTTGGTGTGACAGGGAGTATGTGTGCCTGAGGGGGAGACTGGTTTCTGGCTTGCAATATAACATTCAATGCAGCCTTTGTTTACTGAGTTGGTATCATCATCTAAATACTACTGAGGTCTGCAAAGACAAAATTGCAGCTGTTTAAATAGAGCAACGCTATGAGCTTACATTGTGAACACTAAAGAACTAGAAGTGATCACATCTTAAAGGCTGTTCTGTTCTCCCTTTGATGAACACTTCAACGTGATGTGGAATTTATAGCTTTGAACAGTTGCTGAAACACGCTTGGAAAGCCTCTTGATGTTTGTGGTGTTAATGGATTCTGCCCTGGTGTTCAGTTACTCTGTATTTTAAAATTTGACCCTCCACATGGCGCAAGTCATTCAGGAGTTTTGTACCACTAAATGTCAAAGTTCTGCAAGTTCTTTGCAGTACTTGTGTGGTTTCCTTATGGAAAGTACTTAAATCTGACTGTGCTGCTGAATGATTGATTTTCAGAGTAGAATGTCACTTTATACATCTGGTGTTCCGTTTAATTGTCATCAGACTTCAGTTTTCAACAAGATAATTGCTGAGCTATCTTGGGTGCTTTGAAAAATAAGTTGTCTTCAAATCTATTAACATTGCTAAAATGCACACTTTTCTGAAAATGTGTTTCCTGTCATAAGGCTTCAGAGGCACAGGGTAAGTTAAGAGTTTATCAGGCTACTATCATCACAGACAAAAAACTGTAACCAGCAAAAATTTTATGAATACGACTACCCTCTTGATCACTGTGGAAATGTGAGAAGCCTGCTTCTTCTATGTTTAGGAAATGAAGCTAATAGATAAATAGTGTGTTTCCTTTTGACCTCTTCCCTAACTTATGTCAGCAGAGCTAATGCCCAAAGGATGTTATTGGGATTAGCTTTACTTGCTTTAAGGCTTTTAATGCCTTGCTTTACGTTCATGGTCTCTGGTGACTGGATAATGAACCCCCAAAAGAGGAGAAAGCAAGAAAGATGATTTCTGCAAGGCTCAGTGACAGCTTGTTTTGTCCTTGAAGCAGCAGCATCTGCAATGGAAGTTCTTAACCTGGGAAGATAACAGCCAGGCCAGGGCCTGTGTCCCTTTTTCTTCATGAAAGGCACTTTTTGTTCTCTATGTAGAAACCAAGTAATTCTGGAAATAGGGAGAGTGTTGTTTGTATCTTGCAGAAGTGACTTTGGGTCCATGTGGTCCAAATATTTGGAGGAAGAATGACTTAGCTCTTTGTAGTACCTCTTCCAAGTTTCTTAGCTCTCTGTAGGATCTCTTCCCCCTTGTACTTTGCAGTAATTTATACATAAGTGTACATTACTGCTGACAAAAGCAATCTCTTGGCTTTCTCCTGGCTGGACACGTGATGGTCAGTGCCATTCCTGTATCTTGCTCCTCAGGCCATGGGATTAGGCTGCAGCTGAAATTTTAAAGCTTTCCTCTGTACCTACTGGCAAATAGATGCACGTCCCCTGGCTGGTCTGCAGCACTGTGTGTGGTCCAGCTGGCACAGCCCAACAGGAACATGATGAAAAACAGGAGTAGGAAAGAGTAAGATGCTGACTAGAGAAGTTGTGCTGAGTCTGGAGAGTTGAGCTGAGTTTGGGGTAGTTTTCTAGTGCTTGACACTGAGCTGGAAGGCAGCTCTAGAAAACCATAGCTGTAATGTTACAATGCATTATAAGGGAGGAGGCAGCAACAAGGTAACTCATCAGAGTTATCATCTGGCAATGTCTTCAAATATGAGATTTACCATCATAATTTCAGACGAAAGGTAGCTGTTCTGTATCCCTATAGACTAAAGCACTCAGTCTGGGAAGAGGACAGGAGCACTCTCTTTTTCATGTGTGGTAGTCTGGCAGACCCATTTTACGTTTGTTTATGCAATGCAAGAATAATCCTCTAGCTAAATATTGTCATAAAGAATCTATTGCAGTGGAATACTGTAGCTTGACTTGAGTATCTGTACTTGCAAACATCCTTAGTTTTGTTTTTTATTTCTACATTATTACAACATATTTTCATAATTATCCATTGTGCATACTGAAGTCAGACTTTATCTGACTATTGTCAATAGGAACTTGTTTTAAAAAGAATTTTTTTGAGCATCAGATTTATAATGCAAGACCCCAATATTTTGAGAATAGGACTCAACTTCTAAATTATAAATCATATTTTCTGATGGAAGAAGTGACTAAGTATAAAATATGAATCTTGCATGTTACAGTACTTAGCCATGCAATCATTATTTGAAATTCTCTTTCAGGTCTTTACATTTATATTCATTTGGTTTCCTCAAAATGGACACGACTAATATATTATTTAAGGTTTAAAAATTGGAATCCATGTAGCAAATATTGATGTGTTTTATGGTTCAACAGAAACTGATGTAGCAATGAACTTTGTGGTATTTGCCAGCCCACAGGTAAAATGTTCGTACTATTTTGATTTGCATATGAGGTCATTGATGTGATTTATTGGATATAACTGGATAACTTTATGCAGGAGAGCAACCAATAGAAATTCTTGAAAGGAGATGTAACATAGTGCTAATAATCATTCTGGAATCCAATTTACATCCACAAATAGGGGAGGCAATTAACAACGTGACTTATGTGATAAGTGTTGAGATGTTTAAGCATTCTTCATCAAATGATTAAGGTTAGAAAAGACCCCCAAGATCATCTGGTCCAACCATCCCCCTACCAAAAACACTACCCACTAAGCCATGTCCCAAAGCACCAGGCCCAACCTTTTGTTAAACACCCCCAGGGACGGTGACTGCACCACCTCCCCGGATAACCCATTCCAATGCCTGACTGCTCTTTCTGAGAAGAAATGTCTTCAAATTTCCAACCTGTAAAGTTGGAAATCATGTTTTTCTCTTAAGCAAAAAATAACACGTTTTTTAAGGAACAGCTCAACAGATGCAAAACTGCATCTTTTTCTTATACTGTTGTTGACAATATGGGGTTGCACTTGATTTATTTAATTTTTCATTCATCCTTTATAGTTTATTTGGACAGGTATGTGGAAAGGAAGCTATTTAGCATTGGAAATAAATCTAAATGGCCCTTGGATATTTTCTGTGTATCCTGACCATGTGAGGGGAGTAGTGTTATGTTCTTTATAATGGTCTTTCAAGTACATGAATATGTATAATTGCAAATTCCAGATGTCTTTAAGTACTTATGAAATTACAGCTTTATCTAACTCCAAGATTGTAGAGCAACACATAGTTTCTGGTTAGAGTCAATTCACCTGACCTCCCGTTGCTTCAGAGTGTTTCCCTCTGCCACGTGCTTCTTGTTAGCAGCTTTGATCTAACACAGGTTGGTACTACTGAAGTGGTTTGAGATGCACACTGACTAGTTTCATGAGATTATAAAATGAAAACAAAAACAAACAAAGCAAACAAACCTCTCAGATTAAGTAATTTTTTCCTTCCAGGAGAGAAGGATATTTGGTGTTTGTGTGACCTGTGATCATAGTACAAACTATGCCAAAGAAAGCTTTACAAAAGCCTGAGACTGGTGTAACAAGTGTCTCATCTTTCTTCACACCAAACTAGAAGTCATCTTTATTAACTGTGATCCATAAGATTTTTCCAACCTTTAAATCATTGTAGAACACACTGAATATTTCACAACAGTAACCAGGAAAAGGAAATCAATGCCAATATGCTGTCTGCCATGCCTTGCTAAAATTGTTTTTGGTATAGACAGTAGAGAATATGAGTAAATCACGTGATTACTCCCTGTATTCCTGTCTTATTCATACAATGCAAAAGAAGTAAACAGAAGAAATTATTAGAAAAGTAATGAAAGCACATATTCCAACTTATTCTGAAGTATTTTGCTGCAAGAGCTCAAATTTCTGGAGCTACTTAACCTTCAAATTTGAGTCTGAATGGATTCAAGAATGATTATAAGTAAATTATAGGAGTACAGTTTTCTTTTGTTCCATTTTGCTGTGGTTCTAGCATAAAGTATAATGGCAAAGCAATTAACTATGTGTACATGTAGAGAAAATATCCAGATCAATTGTTTGAGATAAAACAAGCTTTCAGAACTATTCATGCAGTTTGGTATTTTATCTTAAATAACATTTGTTATTTCTTCAAAAGTCACCATCAAATTAATAACATTTCAAATCTGGGCATCACTGTAGATTTTCTGTCATTGGGTTCGTATTCAGGTCTCTACAAACACTGTTTCATCAGATAGTATAAACTGGTGTACATCTGACAAGGTTTTAGGAAGGTGAGTTATGCAACTATTTTCTTATTTTTTTTTGTTCACTGTCTCTACAAATGCATCTTTGCTTTAAAAAGTTATGTAAATATATATTTATTAGGATATGCTTTTTTTTTTTTTTTTTCATGGTGACACTAAAATTGAACAAAGACTCAATTTCCATGATCTTGAGAGACTTTGGCTTAGAGAGTGCCCAACACTAAGCCCTGCAAGGTGGGCTTTACTCCCCTTCCCACACAGAAAAGGAGACTTTTTTTGTTTCACTTGCAGATTCTGCTAAGCACTTCTTTTTGAATTTCTACTCGGTGGAGGCAGAAGAGAGATGCAGCCTATTTTTCACTTATCACTAATCTTAGGTCACTAGGCTGTATCATTTGTGACCTGAGACTCCCAAAAAGGTTAGTGCAGATAAAAGGCAGAGACTCACTTAAAGAAAAGAGGTTTTTCACTTCAGCAGTAATAGATTGACACAATAAAAACTAGAATCTTCCTTATGCTGAAATGGAGTTATAGAACATATATTTTTCCCTCAAAGTTGCTGCTTTAGTAGCATTCCTATAATGGATTTTTGTCATCACAGTAGTGTTAATAAATCAAAGAAATGCTGTGTTTCAATTCATCAGGAGCCAGAGTTCTACCTAAGGACTTCTTCAGAAATGACTGCAAAATATTTGTAAAGAAAAACAGTTATTAGAAATTAACTATTCAACAATGACTAAATTAATCACCTATTAGGAAAAAAAATATTTTGTAATGGAAATGCTCTAAAATACATTTTTCATACATGTTGTGTCCTGATTTGTTGTTTGAGAGAGATGTTCCACTGGTGGTTGTGGTAAAACATTTTCAGCACCATTCACCATTCATTACTATACATAATCCAATTTATTAAGGAAATGCATGGAATGCAAGAGTACTATACTTACTCTCAGATGCCTAAAAAAAAAAATACGCAGTCATATCTGAAATTAGAATTTCTATTGAAAACGTGCTTTTCACATTGTGATTAAAAAAAGTCTGGATTTTTCTGCTTTTGTGACCTCATTAAAATACTATAGAGCTAGCCAGATACTGCAATCTGCAAAAATATAATTGTAAGAGCTATGTATAGGAAACAATTCAAGTATATTTAATTGCTGCTAAGAGGTGCACAAGGTACAGATTTTTTTCCATGTGGCACAAGGCTATTGAATTACTTTTATACAAAGAAGCAAAATACTGTGGCTGTTGGTAAAAACTGATCAATACCCTTACTTATTAAGCAAAGTATATAGGCACTGAAGAACCTTCCTTGTACTTAGTGCTTTACATATTTTATCCTTGTTAATTGATACACACAGTGAAAGCAACCTGCTTTTTTAAGTGAAGTTTCTACAAATTATTAGGACTATTTTTTTCTTGTAATTGAAGTTATGCTGTATTTTAAGTGATTTTTTTTTTTTTTTTTTTAAATGAGTTGACATTGAGAGATACTGTATGGAAATGTATAATTATATCAAATTGTTAGCAAGGGCTAGGGCCTTTAGTCACATTAGCTACATTGGAAGCAATTGGTGTTCAAGGAGAATAAAACAAAAGCATAAATCATGGAGAGATTTGTAAAGCTTAGAACTATGTCTTACAAGGCAAAAAGGAAACCTGACAGCAGTAATGATGCCAGTGCCAGAAATTCCCCAAAGTAAGGTTGTTAGGTCTACCTCATGTTCATCCAGGCATATTTCAGATTAGACTCAAAAGCAGTGTATCATTCTATTTAAATGCAACTAGATAGTTTCCAGGCTCACGATAACTCTCAGAGCCATCTTGTGTGACTGAAACAATCAAACTAACTTGTAACCCACTTGAATAAAGTGAGTCTAGGTTTGCTCAAATCCTACAGAAAGAAATAAGGTTATGTCTCTGGTATTGTCTCCAGCTCTTAGTGACGAGTCTGCTCTCCTGTACCCCATAACATGAGATCCTGCTATAAAGCCTCCCATTTTGGTACACCTACATCCATATAGACATTGGGTTCTTGATCATTTGCAAAGTGCTGTTGTCTTGTTAAACTGTCCAGGCAGTGGTGTCAGCATGGGTTCGCTGTTTTTTTTGTTTGTTTGTTTGTTTTTGCTGGTGGGCTCTGGCAATTAGACTTGCCCCATGGCGTGTCCCCTTACAATTTTTGCAGCAGTTTCCTCCTTCTGTAAGTCTGGAATTGTGTCAGCTTTAAAAAGTGCTTGTGTGTGCCTGTCTTCACCCCCGTCCATTTTAGTTTTGTACTTTTGGAGGGGAGGGGTCACCGTTTCCGCTTGTAATATTGAAGTGCGGAAGAGTGGTGCTCTAGTTTCTGATGCTGCTCATTTTGGAGGTGCAGAAGGTACAGCTGGTAATTTGTTCCTGGATAGCTTCAGCTGTCAGTTAATCACAATAACATGTGCAGTGTCTTTGGGTGTTGCTTCAACATCCAACTAGCTTAGAGCTCTATTAGCAGTGTAAAGAAGGAGCTAAAGAGGAAGAAATGAAGTCAATGTATAGTAATGCTTTAGGTGAACTTCACTCCCTATGATGGTGTTTCTGGGTTGTGAAATGAGTTGACCAATGGGTATAAACTGAACTACAAAATTTCAGGATGGCAATTTTCTTGACAAGAACATGCTAAACTATGCAAAGCTTCCAATGTTTAGGGTTATCCTTTGCTGGAACACCAAATTAGAAATTAAGATAACTCTGTAAATAGCAGACACTGAGTAAAATGGAATAACAAAGCTTGTCAACAAATCTGTTCTATCTACCATGTAGTCACAGATTAGGCCCAGATGGCCTTTCCACCAGCATAGCAACTCTGAGGGACTTCCTTGGCTTTGCTCCACTTCATCTCTTCCCAAGGCTAGCACTGGACTTGCTCCCTGCTGGTTTTGCCGATCTCCCTGAGTGTGCTCATGCTACAGCCAACTGTTCTGCCTCATTTCTTCCTTCCCTCAGCCCAGTGCTGCTGTGCTGGGACTGGATCCTGTCCCCATATGCCCATCTGAGCTCAGGGTGGGAGAAGTCTGCTCTGCTCTCCTCTGTATTCCAGTTCACTTTGTTCCAAACTGTAGAAGCCAGGACAAAGTAAATATGCACTTTTTCCTCCTGTTGCCCAGATATGTTTAAAAAAAAAAAAAAAAAAAAAGAGCGGCACTTTGTTCATGCCCTGTAGTTTTAAATTTTTTCTTTGTGTCCCACCCATTGAAGTTACTTAAGGCACAATTTTGCATATGGATTTGGGGATTGATGTCTGGGTCTCAAGATGATTTACCTAATAATGAGAGATACTTTATAAATAGGCCTTCACCTCAGCTAATTTTGTCTGTTTTACAGTATTTTTTTAAGGTAGTATTGCAGAATACCTGAGGAAATAGATCATTACAGAATCTAATTTCTTGTACTCAGCACTGAATCAGGTCTAAATTTATTTTACGTGACAGATGCAGAGTGAATACTGCAATGTCCTTGGAATTCAGCATGATTTTAATTGGATTCTATATTTTCTAATGCTACTGTGGAACACCAGTTTAAATCCTTGGGATTAAATTTATATGACAGGTTGCCATTCTCACTCAAGTGGTGCATAGTTTTTATTTATTTATTTTGCTTTGTTGTTTCTTGACAAGTAATAAAGCATCGGATCCTTAGTTGCGAAGGTTTTCTTGCTATTTTTTTCCGGAGAGTCCTTATGTTTCAGAACCCTTTTGCTGACACACAGTGAAGTGCAACCACATTCATTGTAAACAAAGGGACCGACAGTTCTCAAGCTCAGCAAGAATTCTAGTAAGATACAATTTAAGATAAGGAAAGCTTCACTTATGTAATAAAAAATAACCCCCAGTAAATGAGACTTGTAATGCATTATCCTTTTTAGCCTTCCACTGGGCCCATAATTATGCAGAATATCTAATGTACTCTAATAATCTGATTTTAACTCACTAGTCTTTAGTCTTTCACTTATACGGAGACTAAAATACTACAACCCAGTGGATTAGAAAATAACAACACTGATTACTTAACTGTAAGAAATAAACAGTGCTGTAAAAGTGAAGATAAAACATTATGAACAAAGCATTACGAACAAAGTATGAATATAAATTAAAATCTTAGGAAACAGGTGTGAAGAGACTTTGACAATAGGTTCATACTTTTCATTATGGCATTATTGTGGTTTCATGTCCCAGCCAAAGTCATTTCTACTGGCAATAAGAAGGTAGATAAAAGTAAATCATTTCTAGGTTAATGATCATATTATTAAAAATTTAAAAATAAAAAATTAAATAAACAAGGACACCTTTGGAAAAATATAATTGCTGTAAGTTAAATTTTAAAAGCTCATTATCTGGGGTGTATGAGATTTTTAAAATATTGTTTGTCCCTCTGTCCTAGGCAGCAAGCCTAGTTTAATTTCCAGTGTACAATACTCCTGTATGTTTGCTAATACCCAGTGGAGTGCATTAACTCTTATGATTGCTTAAATTGATTTCACTGTTTTATCAGTTACTGTTGAACAAATGAAAGGATGCTGATGAAGCACTCAACTGTAGGCTTGTCTGCAAAGTTTCTCTTGGAGTCATCCCCATATGAATGATTTCATACAGCACAGAAATAGTTTTATGTATATATTGACCTTGAAAGAAACAAAACCAGGGCTTGGTATTGAGGTTAGGTACATCACGATTTGCCTTGCAAAGAGAAGGCTCTATTGAGGGGGTCACCAGCCTGCGTCCTCCCTGTCAGTGTGTGATGGCCATGGCCGGCTGGCAGATGCTGCCTAGCCACACCTTCCCCTCCTCAGCAGGTTGGGCAGAAAACAAAATGGAGAAGTCTGTGGTAGAGAGAAAGACAGGAAGATGGCTTAGTAGTTACTGGCATGTGCAGATAGACACAGCTTAGGGACAATTAGTTTATTGCCAATTAAAACCAGATGGGCCCAGTCATGACCTGAGGTGGGGCTGCTGATACCTGCTGTGACAAGCCTGGGGCAGCCACGGCCTGTTCTCACAGCGCCCTGCAGCCCACAGCGTGTCTGCACCCCAAATACTGTGGTGAAACAGGTACCAATTTTGATCACAAAAGTTTAAGATAAAAACTTGTGCTTAGTTGCAGAAAAAAGTTGCTTCATGTGCAATCTTAATGCTATTTTTTAAAAAAATATAGAGTATTAGCCTGTAGCTGCATCAGATTTGCGCTTTTAGATTTAAGCATAGACAGCTATGTGTAAGAAACAGGCTTCTCATGGGTGGTTGTTATCCCAGATTCATAATTAAAATGACAGCGTTGTATGGTAGCTATTTGTGGGATACAAAGCAAATGAACTTTAGTTTGGTTTTGATAAATAGCTTTATTTTAATGTAGGACTACCGTTTATAAACCGTGTGTGTGTCTATTCCTTCTTTGTATTTTTAAAGTGCTTTAACTCTGTCCCCTTCCAGTGTAGCTCTTCTCATGTGACCAAAGTCCCTCATCTTTTTCTACCTGCAGTTACTACACGTGAATAGATCCCAAGTGTTAGTGACAGAAACTTAAAATCCAGGTATGCACTGTGGGCATTCCCTGGCTCTGCCCGCTGCAGCAAACCCCACATTGCCTCAGGGGCCATGTGGGGAGCAGCCCATTTCCTCGGGTCCTGTGGGGAACAACAATTCATTGCACATCTGCAAATCACTACAGCCCCATGACATGCAGGGCTTTCCATTCAATGGGCCTTTGATTTTGACCTGTAAAAATGATTTCTTTCTTCAACAGCTGTTAGAAATTTTTGACAGGTCTTTTCTGTAGGCCATTCATAATTAAGGGCTAACTGTTCCTGTTTTTTACTCCATACAAACTATGTTTGCATTTGGTCTCAGCACTCCAAGATATTAAATTGTACAATGAAGTCCCTTGCTGTGCCTTTAAATCCGATAAGCTGTGAATTTTGAGACCCCTAGTGAGTTTGTTCAGACTTGAGTTGCCTGTAGATACAAAACTGTAGCCACTATAGAACATGTAATATTTATCTTTAGTAAATTTTGTCCTTCAGTAAAATGTAGACTAGGTGTGAAATACTGTCTCTTCAGGGCTGAGCACACTTCTTAAATGCAGGTGCTAGACCAAGATTTTAAAACATACCTTGCTTTTTTTGTTTGACAGACTTGTGAAGAAAAATCATGAAGGGAAAAAATTATAAATTTTGTGTCTCGTGTTTGACTTCTTACCTCATTACTTGTTTCATTATTCCAAGGTATGAGTTTTTGGAACAAAGGAGACAGGATAACAGCCTGCATTAGCAAGTCATTCATTGCGATCTGTAAAGTCCACTAGATCACAACAGCTGATGTTGAGATCCCTATAACTATGCTATATTTTGGCTCCACTCTGTTACTTTAAATTGGATTTGGTCCGGTCCCCAGTATTCTTTCCAGCTGTGCAAAAGACAACTCATTGGTTTGTACCCGCATGTCTTCCTTAGGAATTGAAGCAAATTGATTCATCCTTGCATGGCACTTCCAGTTCATTTTCCTTTAGAACAGTTGGCAAACCACTCTGCAAACTTAGCCAGCGTATGGTGAGTGGAAATGGTTGAGATGCACAGAAGAACTGCTGTAAAACTCCCAATTCCATGTTTTGTGTTTGGGCTACCTAAGTGTTTGTGGTCCCTCTAACACAGGGTCTTAATCTCTGTGACTATCTGCTTAGAGTCTGCAGCAAAGAGCTTGCAGACCAATGTGGGGTTTATGGTGCTTCTGAGGTGTTCCTGGTTCTGTGGAGTTGCTTACTGTTTGCACCTGCCCCTGTAAAATCATTCCTAGAAAAGCATGAGGGAGTGTTGGGAAGAGATGAAGACAGGAGTTCTCTTAGTTTAGAAGTTTCTCTATGTGGTCAGGCAACTACAGAAACTTTATACTGCTGAGTTCTGGGTTTCATCTCTTTGTCGGAGCTTGTAATGAGATGCTCAAAAGGAAGCTTGCTGACAGTCTTTAATGGTGACCGCATTGAAGACTTCAAATGAACCTGAATCAGAGGTTTTGTGTCCCTTTATAGCAGACAAAGTAGCTAGAATTGAGGGTGAAGTTCTCATTATAAGATTTATTTTTTTCTGTAGCGGCTTCTCAATCTAGGACACATGCACCTAATATGCCTGTCTTGCTGGAGAGCAAAAGGTGCTTAAATGTTTGGGGCAAGAGAGAGATGCTTTGAATGAGCAATAATGAAAGACAGGTCACAAAACTTCACCAGCTTTTTTCTCTGATGCCTGGTATCTTCATTCCTTTTATCTCCTTGTTATTTTGTCTTATAGTTAGACTGTAATTAATTACAACTTTGTTAGATATCAGAGGCATAATATGTATAGGTTACATTGAACACAGCAGCATTAGGCTCTCTGGGAGCTCTTTGTTTTCATTTGCCATCTAAATTATAACAGAATATTGCAAGTAGCCTTTAATGAAATTCCTATGTTGTCTCCTGCTATCGTTGAATAGACTAGTTCATGCTGAAACAATTATTTTGGTAAGTTGTCTCATACTGCCTAAGGATATGGTTAGATCATTCATGCAGCTGAAGGGATTGATCATAGTCCTTGTGAACAATCCCTCAATCTGTGCTTGTTTATTGCATTTCTCGTCTTCCTGCTAACCACTTAAGGCCTGATCAACTTGGTAAAGATCTCCTATATCTGACAAAGACAAATGCAGTATTTTCTATGGTTCTTTACCATTATCAAAATAAACTGTGTGCTGCAGCAGTATGTGTTTAACCATGTCAGTCATAATGCATTTAGGGCATTTCAAATTCACTTTAAAAAAAAAAAAAAAAAAAAAAAAAAGGTTAAAAAGTTTTTGAGCATGTGAAAGTAGGAAGGAAAAGCTGGCATTGATATTGAAAATTAGGAAATTATTTCTATGAGTCCTCCCGATCAGTTAATCCAAAGCTTGAATGTGTGAATATTCCACACTTGTGGAATATTCACACATTCAAAGCTTGAATGTGTGAATACTCCAAAGAATGGAGTATTTTGTGCCATCTCTCTTGTCTAAATTGTTTTAACTTCCTTCCAGGAAGATTTAATGTACCACAGAGAGCAAGGACAACTTGTCCCTAGCCCTGTTAGAGGGCAAACATGTTAAAGGAGAAGACAGTTCAGAAGGAGCAGGTAATGGTCTGCACGGTTTTGTGTAGCATCAGCATTACTCTGGATTTTGGTAATATTTTTCATGATTATTTTAGGATTTTATTTCTGTTTCATGCTTTGGAAGCTCCTTGCTTTCACAGCTCTGAAAAAGAACTTCTGAGCTTGACTCAGGCTCACAGCAATCTCCAACATGGACCGGAAACGTGCTTGCTATATGGCAGATGACTGATGTGTTAGGAGAGGCCATGTCTCTCTTTGGTGGTAGAGGCAGTAGAAAGTCTGAACTGATAAAATTTGAGACCTGGCAACTTTGCTAGGCAATGCTCATATATGCTCTTAACAGGTAAGTCTGATGCAGCCGTAACTTTTTTTTTTTTTTTTTAATTGAACCAGGTTTATCTGATCCTTAACAGAATATGTTGATTATAAAGCAGTCTGTCCTAGCTATTACAATAGCTTAAATTAGAATAGTAGTAGTAAAGTAGTAAATTGAAAAGAATGTTAAGTGGTATTGATTATATAATAGCCTTTACATCAACACAATCAGCAACAAGTACACAGAAATGAAAAATTCCCTTTCCTTCTGAAAAAGGAGTTCATGGGGGTACGAGTGAAATGAATAAAATGGAGTGGTAGGCTTTTCATAATATAACCACTATAATTATGTTAAATTTCAATGTCCCCCGCTGTTGTGCTTTCACAATGAATATTGGGATGGTAATTTTATGAAGTAAAATGTTACTTTCTTCCTCAATGTCACTTTTTTTATGCTGAAAGTGACCATTTGCAGAAAACTGTAGCTGAAACAATTTCTAATCTGTTTGGTGTTAAGTATTACTTATTTGTTTATCAACAGTAAGTAGCCGTAAACAGCTACTGCATTGACAGGCTTATACCACAAATTATTGGTGTTTGAAGACAAACATGAGTACTTAGATCTAAGCAAAATATATATTTTTTAATGGTTAGCAAAGAACTGTGTTCAAAGTAGCATGAGGATGTTGAAAAGTATGGTGCGTGCCTTAGTTTACAAATTCCTTGGGGGATACAGGCATGACTGCTTTTGACTGCATGACTGTATTAGACAGCTCTGGCAGATGACTGCCTCTGTCCATGTGATGGTTCTTCCATAACTCCTGCTGCATCCTGACGTGAAAGGGTTTGTTTAATGACTGGTAAAATAAGAAAGTCTTACGCACATGCTCAGTTAGTGCAACGGGGCTCTTATATTTACACTGCCATTATTACCTGTGAGTCAGTTTGGGTTGATGTAATTGAGAAAACATTTGGTTCAGGGTAGCAATAGACTTAATGAGGTTATGTGGAGCTGAAAGCCAGTGTTAATGTCTATGTATTTGAGCAATTTCTCCCTGAAGAAGCACCATTTCTATTTTTGCCGTGAGAAACAGAGGCCTGAAGAAACCATATGAGGTCTTTTGGCTGGTTTAGCTAATTATACAGAAACCTAAGATTTATGCTGGTATTTTCATAGGAAATCAGCAAATCCCCCTTTGTGTGTCTTGGCTTTGATGGAATTATTTAATATCAGCATAGTAAATATTTTATGCTTCACAGAGAAATAAACGTAGTGTAACTTGTGACATACATACTAACTTGGCATGACCTCTTTGTCAGACTTTCTACTAGCATAAAAAATAAACTACTTAACAGATGCTCTATTGCTAATCTCAGGGGTTTATTGCTTTTACATGTTTTTATGAAGACATTAATTTTCTAAAAGTATTCTTCCTGGAGTATTCTGAAGCCTTTTCGGAAATTAGCAGTTATCAGTCTAACACACTGCACCTCCTGGAAATGTCATCAACAGTCCTATTTCACCAGACTCCTATTGGGGAGTCTGTTCATCTTGCATGAACTGTACAAGTACTTCTTAGGAGTTTTCAAACTAATTTGCATATAACGCATGCATATTGGCCCTGATAATACTGTATTCTTTATTTACTTTGTATATTAGTTTTGCAAAGAGATTCTAGAAGATAACTCTTGTGAAATTTAAGTGGATTAGATCAGTCTGTTACTTAATAAATGCTCTTTACAACTCTTCTACTTAAACATTTCTTTCTTCGGTTGTAGGGAGCGTTGGAGCTTTTGTTATTTTTGCTATTCCAAAACTGATTTGGTAATAACAAGAGTGTATTTCACCATCTATATTTAAATTGGTTTATGTGAAATATTTCAATAGCTTGGTCTCTTTCTTTACCTTTAGGGGCAGATTTCAAAGATACCCAGTAGATCAGAAGGCTGTGTTCCACATGAATGTCTGCATATAGCAAATCTTGAATTTATTTTGTTCCAACAGTGTGCATGTGATCTCAAGTGCCTTTGTAACAGGAAGCTTAAAGTCATGCTGTCAAGATTGTGAAATCTAAATTTTATTTTGTCTCATTTTTGCTCTATTCACATTTCTTGGAAACTTATGTCTGTTGTCTAGCCAGATATATACTGTTTGTTCTTCTTTCTTTAGCTATTATTTTTAATAACAAAACAAAATTAGAGGCTTTGTGGATAGAAGCATGAATGGCAAACATGTGATTCAGTGAGAGAATGAACTTAGAGCTCAGCAAATAGAGACTCAGGTGTATTTTTTCATTCTTCTGACAAGAGTAAATTACGGTATTTTTTATATCTATTGTACCGTCAGTTATACGATATGTTAAGCTTGATATATTGAGCTTATGTACCCATTTTTTTGATTTATCTATATAGTGTATTCTTTGTTAGGAAAAAACTAAATCTAGTACTGTGTCTTGTATAGGATGAGAACACAGACAATGTTAAAGTGGATTTTTCTCACTGTCCTTCCTGGCTTTTGTTTTGAAGTAGATTTTGTGATTTCTGTCCTCTGTTTTGACCCTTGAACTGCAGGCCAGACCTGACAATAGGTGCTTTGTGTCCTCACAATTTTAAAATGTTAAATCCCCAGTTATAGTGCATTGGAGGACTTTACACGCCACTGTCAAAGCTGTTGCTGGAGCAGGTGTTGGGGACTATCATGGATGCAAAAACTTAAGGCACAATTTTTCTGACAGCTCAGCAAAAGCAAAATCCTCTCAGAAGCCTTTGTTGTTTCTTTCACTACAGTTGCATTTTGCAGAAGAGGTGTGGTAGGGAGGGCTTAAATCCTATTATCCACTATCCATGGCAGAATTTTTCTGCATCTGACTGCCCATTTTAACAGCCATAGCTAAAGTTAAGAAAAATCTGTTTCTGTAAAAGAATTATCTCACTAATTTTTAAATGATTTCTATGGCTTCTGTAGTTCTACTTTACTTTTTAAACAGTAAATATTAGGTAACTTGGGATTTGAAATAGGTATTTTCAGGAGAAAGTCTGCATTTGTTATTGCTTTGCTCTGTTTACTTCTGGTGTCCGCTAGACCAAAAGTGGCATTATGTAACTGTGTGTGAGAGAGAGAGAGGAATATATAATTAGTTCTCTACTTTAGTTCTCTGCTTTGCTGTAAGAGTGCGTGTCTACATGGGCAAGTGCTTAAGCCAAGTGCCTGCCCTCCCTGTGCTCTAGTCAGCAGGATGTGCTGCTAAGCCTCTCAGGAGCATAGGCTGTCTGGGTTACATGTACAGGCTTAACGTGGAAAGTGCAGTTAAAGAAAAAAAGTTATGTTAAAATTCAGCAAGTCACCATGGTGTCATTCTACATCATAAATCCTCTACTTGAAGTTTGGTTGTATTTGCTTTTTGAACAGAACTTGAGACCTGGCTTTGCACTTTGAAAGCTTCAGAGCAAACTGGGGTGCTTGTTCGCATAACTTTCTGGTTTGATTCAACACCCCAATGCTGAGGGCCTTGAAAATCTGTCTTACTGCTGGGAATGCTTCTTGTTCTTCCCACAAAAAGATTGTGTATTACTACTTCATTTTCCTTGCTTGCTGCCACGTACTCTTCTCTTGTCCATTCATACCCAGTGGTGCAGGGAGTGGCAACAGGATCTTCTGTCTGTTTCAGCTCAGGTGCCTTCTCAAGGTAACAAAAGCTTTCTTTCCATCTACCATCTGATATCAGTAGTGGAGAGGAACAGTAACTTCTTCCCCTACTTGATGACATCTATCTTTTGTTCGTACAGTGGTGAAATACCAGTTCTCCAGGCATTTTCATTAGTAACAAGAGAGATGTTCCCATGAGAAGAAAGCTGTTGCAAGCTGTTGAAGAGCAACTTAGATGTGAGAAGCACATTTAACTAATGGTTTGGCAGAAACACAGGTTTAAGATATACATTGGCTTAGTTTAGTGCTATGGATTTTGTCTGAGTTATCCTATGATCAGTTTTTCCCTTGAAAGTAATTTATCTGTGCATGAAAACATTACAATAAATAAAAAAAATCCTACGGTGTCAATGCCAAACTGTGATGAATTCTGAAGGCACTCCTTGAACTGTAATAGACTTTCTTCCCACCTCTTGAACTGTAATAGACTATCTTCCCACCCCTTAAACTGTAATAGACTTTCTAGCAAAACCAGAATCGTATGCGCTGACGATTTGTGTGTGCAAAGGCATGTGCCAGGTGGCTGGCAGCGTTCGTCCACATGAAGGATTTCTTCCACAGAAAGGAAGAAGTGGTAGTCATCTCCGTCTGTCCTCAGTTAGTATAAAGATCCTGTCATAGATAACTAGAACACTGCAAGAAAATGATACCAAATTGGAAGGTGTTGTTTTGCTAATTAGCAATAGTACAACATAAAGTTTATATTTCATCTGTGTTAGGCAGATGCTCTTACACGGAAATCACTTAAAAGTAGGCCTGAGTCTGGAATCAACATCCATCTCCAGTTTTAAACACTGTAAGTTTAGTGGGTAGTTCTGCTTTTTCATTGTTGTCTTTATTCCTTTGTTGTAAAGTAATTCAAGATGAACATTAAGTAAAAAAAAATCTCTAAACTTCCTTTTCTAACTAGCAGATATGCCCCTAGCTGTGTATCTTCACTACACTTTCAGTGTGCATAAATTGCCAGGGTTCCTTCTAAAGTTGGTTTCCCAGCATAGTGAGGCACTGGGGTGCGCTTTGAGGTTCTGGCGTGCTTGTACTGCAGTCTTCTGATGAGCAGTGGCCAGCTGTAATTGCAGGCGGATTCCAAGGGGCAGTTCCAAGAGCAATGCAAGGGGCATGCCAGGCCCCAGCAGGACGATTGGGCAGCAAGCTAGTGAATGATTCATCTGGGCAACGTTTGTACACCTTTGTGATTGGCTTCTATGCTTTATTAATGCTTCTGTTATTAGATCCAAAATCAATGTTTTCTCTCCAAGGGTTTGCGTGCAATGAAATTATGATCTGTTGCTACAGCCCTCCATTAATTCTCTGTCTGCTCAGAGAAGCAGAGTCTCCTTCCTCCCATTCCTGCCACAGCACAACCTAGCGCCTCGGAAAAGGACATGCTTTGATGTAGCCCTTTGTGGTGGTTCAAAATGCCTCCCTCTCCCGCTGTGATATATTCTTTCCCTCCTGGAACTGCAATTCTGACACGTCCAAACATGGAGCATGAAAGGTTTTCTAAAATGCTGCCTCCTGTGCATCAGCAAAGAGTCTGTCAGGATCTGCTCTGTGGTAATAGCAGGGGGGTTCTTAAAGGTGAAAAAGGCAATTTGAGATTTTGAAAAATGAGGCCACTTGCTTAGATACTTGGCTCACTTGAACCTCAAGGACAGTTGGACACACCGACATTTGTCACTGTGTCAGACAATAAAGGCAGTAGGACCAGGCCTTCATGTCTGCAGAGTGGCCAGAAAACAAGCCTGAAGGCTCTTCTAGGTGAAGCCGCTGTGTATAAGGATTTGCAGTTGTTTTGCATGTTGCTGAGATAATAGCTAAATGGGCAGCTCTGGAAAAAGAGCTAAAACTAAATCTTGAACTTGCGTGCATGCTGCGGTTACATAGCACTGTGTCAATGCTGCTCTGACAGCTGGGGGCTAAGAACCCCTGCTGGGAGGGGGTGCAGCCACTGCATCCTGCTGCTCATGGATGCTGTTTGTTTGTTTGTTTTTTCAGTCCAATGAAAAGTGGCATGTGACCACCTAATTTAATGGTAGGCATCTTAAAAAAGAGCTGACTCTTCAAAGTGGGTCTTTTAGTACTTACAGATTCAGTTCCGCTCATTTTTTGCTACGGCAGTATGTGGCTTGTGTAGTTTGGTTTATTACACCAACTCTGTCCACTGAACTTGATGTTTTTCTTTACTATTTATGTAACAATCTATAAAATATTAATAAACGAGTTCCTTTGTTTTGCTCTGCAGTGCACGTAGATGGTATTACGAAATCATCCCACTTTGCTTTTCCCTAGTCTCTGTGCTGTTTAGCTCATTAGTACTTAGTTCATGCAAATGAGGTTGGTCTCCACTGAAAAATAATTTCCCAGTTGGAAGCCCCACATTGTCTTTGATTCACTGCCTCCATGACCTATGGTAGATGCTGTGGCTTTGGAAATGGGGGGTACAAATCACGACAGTGTACTGGGAGGTGAAAAGGGAAGTTTGCTGCATAGGAAAAGTAAGAAATGGTTTCCATATAAAAATAATTATGAAGGATTTTTATACTAGACCGTATTAGATGCAACCCTGATGTGTCCATGCTATGGGCAGAGGAGAGAATCTGCATAAAATCTATGGTATTCCTTTTAGTCTCAGAAAACATAGTTTTTCTGTGCTGTATCAACAACAGAACATTTCCAGTAGTTTCTTTTTATAATTGGGCTGAGCCATTTACAATTCAAATGTAATCTGCTGGCAGTATTGCCCAATAATGGTTTTCTTTGTCCGTTCCAGCACTAAATTCAAAACCAAATCTTTCTAACAACATTATACCATAGGGACACATACCTTACAAATACCACGATTCTTGTACTGTGTATTGCTATTTTGTGGTTTATCAATGGAAATGTTTTCTTTTTTAACTTTTTTATATATATATACATAAATAATTTGCACATTATTGTGTCACTATCATTTATCTTTTGTTGGTCGGGCAAAAATGGAGGTGTGGGCTGACAACTTTAAAATAATGCATTTTAAATGCATCAAAGCATCTTTTTTCGGTATACAATAGCCACTGGTGTATACATTCACTTTGTAATGGATAGGGGTAGGGGTAACTTCTGACCAGCTGGCTTGGGATATTTAGGTGTATTTTCTCATATTAATTCTTTCTTAACAGTAGCTTGCAAACATTTTTTACCCATTACCTGCAGGTCCCCATAGTCATATGGAGTTGGAGGTTTTGGAAAATTGAGTTGGCTGAGGGAAGAAAGAATGCATGTGGAAATTTGGTCGTTGTATCTCTGTACATCTGATCCATTTTTCTCATATACGTGTGTCTTGATTATTTTTGTATGCTACAGGATAAATAGCATTATGGAAGAAGAAAATACTATCTTTTCATGTGAGAATATGGTTGCAGCAATGAAGGCCTGAATGTTGTCTGGCTTAAGTTGGGGCCATTTACATGTATTTTTTAACAATGACTTTTTTGTAGATGAAATACTGAGGACAAACCAGTCCCAATAAACAGGAATTTTGTTGCAGAAATAAATGAAACAGGATTTGGCTCATAATCCAGTTGCTTTGCCTTTTTCTCTAATAAACTGTTTGTAAATGAAAAAGAAACCAACTGGTTTTTAATTCATTCCTTTATCTGGCATGGATGTAATTAGCTTTTGGAAATGTGGTACTTTGGAGACCTACACAACTTCTGCACGTGATTCATAGTAAAAGAGATAAATGCTTTAAAACTTGTTGGAAAACTTCATCCCTTTTAGTGAATTTTCCTTATTTGCCTGACTGATTGTATGAACATTAGCAATAATGCAGAGAATAGTCTAGTGACTTCAATTAATTATACCTCATTTTATTTTCTCTTTGAAACTATGTTTTATACGCAAAATAATTTTTGGTAGCACTCTTTAATCCCAATTTTACCAGTTTGGTATTCATCATGCTTAAAATCAGTTTCAGCACTGGCTTTCTGATCAGGTCGATATGTATTTGCAAGATTGACCAACGTACTCCTCCCTCCTGTTAAAAGTAAATATATTTCTGGAGTTTTCAGTGATAAATTTGACACCTTGCTTTAGAGATTTCAATTTTTAATAAGTATGCTAAGAAAAAAGTGAGATGAGAATTTAATAGCTAAACAGATGGGTATTGGGTTATTGCGCTGTAATCATCGGGAAGGTCTTAGCCACCTCTTTTACTAGGGTTAAGTCTGTAGATGAATCTACAGAATATGCTGAAGCTTAAATAAAATAGATTTAACTAAAATCAAGCTGTTAGTTATTCCACATTTTAACGTAGCAAATTGTCACTGTTTTATATATTCATCTTTTAAAGCTGGCGCCATGATAGAAATGCAACCAAAATAGAGGGAATACCAAATTTAAGTGATGAGAATGTGAGTGACTGGTATCAACAAATAACAGTTCAGGCACTCTTTCTATAAAGATTAGTTACCTACAGTTCAGCAGACAACCCCAACTATGGATTTGGTAATGAAAAAATATTTACTGTTGTGATTGCTCCTCAAGGATCTTAAAGTGTTGGTAAGGGACAAAATAAGACTTACGGGAACCTTGTGTGGCCTCTAGACAAAGTTGAAGATCGTTTCATTGCCTGAGATATGTTTCAGGATGCTCCTGCCTCCGTACCCAATTTAATCTGCTCTTTCTTCTGCCTTATAGGATGATTTTTGATAGCTAAGAGATAAACAAGAGCAGTAGTCTTCCTTATCACGTCTTTAAAAATCATGAAATATTCATCTGATTAAAGGGAACCTTAAATCTTTTGGAAACTACAACACTGACCATAAAAAGGATCTGGAGGTTCAAAAATATTGTAATAATGTGATCATCAGGTGCATGCTGTGTTCCTTGTGAGAAAAAAAAAAAAAAGAAAAAAAAAGTACAGCAATGATTAAAGAAAATAGATTATTGGTTTTCTCTAAATATTTCTAGTTTGGATATGGGATTTCACCGACAGGAAAAGAAAAAACAACAAAAAGCCTGCCTGCAACTTCTCTCTATTGTGGTATGCAACAGGAACAGCTCCATGGGCCTATCTCCACCTCCTGTCACTCTGCCTTCACAGAGGCCATCTTTTAGTGCATGGGACTCAGGAGCATCCCAGGGGACCCTTTCTCTATGCTGAGGAAAAAGATTTTTAACCCATGCAAAAGATACATGTAAGAGCCCATGATTATTTATTCAGGCTAAGGTTTCAATCCAGCCTTACTTATTTTCTCAATTCCCCATGCACTAGATAGCCTTTCTTCCATCTGTAACATCCCATTTCCCTAAAAACAGTGTATCTGAAGCTCCATCCTTCCTACACACAAGATGAAATGGCCATGTCAGGTGGGAGAGTTGACATATTTTCTTTGAGCTTTGATTGTTCCCTTTTTTTCCACCCTTTATAGAATAGAAAAAGAAAGGAGATAGAGCTCAGCACACTGAAATCTTCATAATATGAACCTTGGGAAAACCATTAGGATAGTTTCTGTAACTAAAGATAATGAGGAGGATCCATGTGAGCTGTTTTTTTGTTTGTTTGTTTGGTTTTGTTTTGTTTGTTTGTTTGTTTTTTTCCTTAGAAGTACCGTTTTTCCATTTCAACTTTTAGTAATTTGCAGGGCTTACTTTGTTACTATCATGTGGCAGGAGCAGAGTGAGGCAAAACAAAACCTTCCATAATCAACTTGCTAGAATTGTGAGCTGAAACTTGAGCAGAAACCAGTTGACTGATTAATTCAGAAGAAGCACTCAAAGGCAGACTGTTTTCCTTTGTGCTTCTTACGCTTTTACAAGGCCACTGAATATGAAAATTTAATAGTGCAGCTCTGTATAATACAGAAGTATGCTTTAAGAAAATGAAAGTGAAATACTAGGTATAATGAGCAGAATACTGAGTTCATCTGGGACAAAAAAATAAAAAAGTAAAAACTATTTTCTCTGATATTCAGGTTTTTAAAACAAACAGCACTTTTTGCGAGTTAAGCACTCTGGTTGATTATTTTCAGAACACCTTCTTGGAATTACCATCCAATATACTACATCTGAACCTGGACATCTGATATCTGAAGGGTGTTTTTGTTGTTGTTGTTCCTTTTGGCATCTGTATTAATAGAAATTACTTTGCCCTTAAGTCCTTTTGCCATAAGATGACTCCATAGTGCGGTGTGTCTTACAAAGGAAGCTTGACACTCAGGAGTCCCCAATCACTTGAATTTTTGTGTAGCCCAGGATAAATTTATGCCCTTAATTTCTAGAGAATGAAGGGTTGAATGTTGGGTTGGTCCTAGTATGCGTCTCTGCAAAAGCTGTCTAATAGAATTTTTGATGATGATATGTTCAATAAAGACAAGTCATATTATCTTACGTATCGAGTGCTGCATTAATAGTATATATCCACCTAAATATCACTGATCTTGAGAAGCCATCTAGCTGATATGAGAAGAAAAAGCCACATTTGTGTTTTCCAAACTTTGCATATTCCCAAACTGTGAAAGCTACTATTAGTAGCATGTGATATTTTTTCTCTGAAAGGGAGGAATAGAGCTGACAAAACTTCCCTTGAAGAGTTGGGAGAGAGGCCAGTCTTACCTGAACTCAGGCAAGATCCAGCTAAGAGGAGAATCTTTTAGAGGGATCGGGTGGACTAATAGAAATGTTCTTAGTTACAGCAGAAGTACTCCCTGCTTTCACATTTGCTTGCAAAAGCATTTTTTCTCCTAGGATTATGCCTTTACATTTTGATAATCAGGTGCCAGGCTCCAAATTCGTACTATCTGGCTGTGTATTCTCAAGACTACAACGTCCTTGGAAAACACTATTAACAATGCTTTTGCTGAGAGAACTTGGCAAGAGATGTCACGTTTATTTATAAAAAATAAATTGTTGATGTTATAAAACTAAATTCTTCAGCACTATGTAATATATATGATGCAGGAGAGCTTTGGGGGTGGTTGTTACATCGTAACTGAAGAACTTTCTCACCCTCTGGTGAGCTGTTTTGCTGCTCTTGCACTAAACCCTGCCTCAAATTCAAGTCCTGTGAGGAATGTTAAAGTACAGGATACTGGGTAAATCTCTACAATATCTAATTTTGGCTTTCTAATCAGAGTAGCAAGAATGGTGAAGGGACTCTGCCACTGCATGACATTAAATGCAGCCTGTATGTGCCTAGTGTTATCTGTGCTGGCCTTGATTTTTGAAAGTAGAGCTATCAACAGTCTGATGCCTCTAAATGGACTTGCTATGAAGTGTAATCTGCTTCCTTCTCTCAAAGCATAAATGCATACCGATAATGACCTGAGAGCTTTTCATTAACTTTGTTTAATGTTAAGTGACATTTGGGAGCACCCACCCTAATATAACTACCTCTTTCCCTCAGGAGTGGTAGCCAGAGTTCAGAAATGGAAACTGAATTATTCCTACATGTTGCCTGAGGCTGAAGGTGTATTACCAGGGTGGCAGGTATCACTTCAAAACTTCACAGCCTATCTGACCTCCATTCTGACTGAGCTGGAATTTAACTTTCTGCTTTAAACATTGCCCATGCAGAAGGCATGTTGTAATTTATTTGTTTCAATTAAAAAAATAGTGTGTGGGGGGGGAGAGAGTGGGTTGGAAATGGTAAGAGGGGGATCTAGATGGCTCAAAACCATGGTTGTGTAGAAATATTTGTAGGCTAGCAGTGAAAGTAGGACCTTAAAGCACAAAGATAAACATATAGATTTAAGGAATATCTACTTCAAAAATATTGTAGGCTAGAGGGCTAATAATATATAATACATTCCAACTATAGGAAAGCAGATTTGTGTTCTAGAGAAATCAGCAATCAATTTAATCTGATGATGCTATCGAGAAGTTTGCTACTGGTGGTTCTGTAAGAGAATCAGTGTCTCATGCTGGCTCTGTAATAGGGGCTTAATAAAGGAAAGGGGAGAGATCAGCGAAATGCACCCAGATTCCAGACTTCTTGTCCGTTAACGTTTTCACAGAAGTATTTATGCTAACATGTTTTACCAAACTTTGTGCAACGGTGTTCTGGAGCACCACAATCGGCAGGTCGGCTGCTTTTCTCTGTATCGCTTTCTTGTTTATCAGACAAGCATCACTTGAAAAAAAGGACTCTAGGTGCTTCAGAGTAGGTTGTCAGTGGGTTAAAGAATGTACCCCACATAAGTAAATGCATCTATTGTGTTTGAGATCTGAAGATTCATGCATGTTTCCTAAGTCACTAGTCTTCTTAGTCTGTGAGGACTCTTCAGAAGGGAAGCTAAGAAGCAGGAAAATATCAGAATTATCAGCAGTGCTATTGCGTTCTTAAGGTGCCTTTCCATAAAATGCTAATGAAAATGGATATCCACAGATAGCATTGCAAAACTTGGGTTTACCTTATTTTGTTTCTTCCTAAAAGCTCTTTTTTCTCAACCTGCTTAATATGCAGATATTCATTTGGCTGCTTTTTGATTTTTTTTAAATGTCACTACTAATAAATCACTGTCAATAATCCTGTTTAATAAATTTTGCTTTATTAACAATGTGAGAGCTACAAAGGCCAATCTCAATGAGTGTGCTCAACCTGCTTCCCCCCAGTTTCTCAAGACCAATGAGGGTTTTTCTACTTTAGGGTTATTGTTTTGGTTTCTTTAGCTTTCACCTGTAAAAAATAGTAATCTATTTTCAAGGATTTTATTTTTTTTTTTTGACTGAGTTGCCATTCTTAACTGAAACTTGCTTTATCCAGATTGTGTCTCCCTGTTCTGCTCTCATTTATTTTTACTGCTTTAGGTTTGCCTCCTCCTCTTTCCACGTGATAACTATGTGGACTTATGGGGCTCTTGTGTGAATTTTCTAATAAATTATTAACAGATTTTAATGTTAAATAGCCTATAATGATCATTTGGTCTGTTCTTCTGTGTAATGCAGAAATTCCTACAGTAACTCTTACATCAGGTACAATAGTCCCTGGTTGATTTAGAGCTTATATTATAAAAAGATATTGAATGCTGATTTGGAGACTTTGAGCGATAGAGAATTCAGTACACCTGTAGGTAAATTGTTCTAAGCTTTGATTATCCACATGGTAAAATTGTGTGCTTTATTTGTAATCTAAATCAGTTCATCTTCAGCTGGAAGCTGAAGCATTAGATGTTAGGGTATTAAATGTTGGGAATTCAGCAGTGATTTTAAAAAGCTATTCAGGAAAAAATATCCTAAATTTACACGGAGTGAGGAGAAAGATTTCTGAGAGAAAAGATACAGCTTTTGGGGGGAAGGATTTCAAAAAGTTAAAAAGAATCTGTGGCGAGCAATTATAAATGTGAAATGCATTGTGGCTGCCTAAAACCATACGGGGGAAAGTAGGGAGGGAAATTCACCTTTCCCTCTCTGCTAGCCTAAGCCAGTGATTTAAGGCTAACATATAATTTGCTAGCGATACTGAATAATGGGAAGACAGAGTTCAGCCTTGTGTGAAATGCATAATTCCCAGTGCCATCAAGGAAATGGGCAGCCTTAGCATGTCGGTGGGAAACCATGTTTCCCGCACAGAGCGGTAGTGCAGATGCCACGTTGTCCGAGTTTTATGTCACCAGCAGATTTTCTGGGATTCGCAGGTGAGCTAAGTCTAACCCCTAGTGAATTGTTCCCTGCCCAGCCCACACTCAGAAATGTTTGAAAGGTCCCTAAGATTTCACAGCAGGAAAAAGAAACTTTATTGAGTATACAAGGGCTTGAACAGCTCTCATTTTAAAGATTAATGTAGGCGAGTTTGATTTATCAGCAGAACGTGTCTCACATCCAGCGTTGAACCAATGGCTAACCTGGTGAGGGAGAAAATGAATGCCATTAAATCATTTTTTGCTCCCCTTTAACTGTCATCATATCCTTTTCCTACCATGTGAGTGTTGTTGTGACAATATTTGGTGCAGCATTCTTTCAGTCATTCACTGACTGTTGTGTATTTCATTTGTTCTGAAAACTGCTGCTGCTGGGGAAGAGAGCAAAGCAAAACAAAACTGTTGCCACAGGTCAAACTTTGAGGAATCCAATTTTATCAACAGAAGTCTGGAATTCACGAGCTCTAATCTGATGTTTTAAAGTCCCTGAGGTCAGCAGTGAAACAATCCAATAAAAGGGGCTTAAAAATGTAGGTCTTCATAGAATTTGCCTCTAGAACTGCTTTAAAACTACAGAATACCACTGACCTAACCTATTAAAAATTGAATAATTTAAGTGATTTGGTGAATGGGGTTTATTGTGGAAGGTTTAACATGATTGGACTGAAGCTAAAATAAAATGATGAAAATTTGGTATCTCACTAGGGGGAAAGGCAGAAATGTGAGCATAGTAAGTAGCAACTTTGAAATATCAATTTACTTATCATAAGGTTGACTTAGGGTTAGCTGTGATTAATATACAGTGTATGCTAGTTTATCTTTTGTGTTCTGGTAAATTAAAGAAAAATCCTTCCCACTGAGACATGGAAAGTTGTTAATAGAAGAGCAGAGTAACCACTCACAAGAGCTTTTGTGCCAAGTGCTTTAATTTCTTTTAAAATAAAATGTCAGATGTCCATGAAAATGTCCATGTGTAAAAAATAATAATTATTATTCTTATGTATACTCTTCATTTTTATACTTTGATTCATACAGGTTTTGCTTATGTATTACTAACTTGAGGCAGTAAAGTACTTCATGATATGTACCTTGTTTTAAGACTAAACTTGATTAGTGTAAAAATACTTACAAGGCAGACTCTACTTATATTGGTCATCTTTATTTTTAATCGAAGGATAATAAAAAGCTTTGTTTTCTAGCATATATTTATATATAGGAATGCAATTAATACCAGCGATGATATTTTATCTTCCCTTGCATTATCCTTGCAATATCTGCTTAGGTACTACTAATAGTGTAAAATCCTTGTACAATTTTGAGAATAGACAAAAATAATACTTTGGTCTTACTTTAGGGAGTGCTTGAAAGCTGGTGCAGTGTCCACTGATGACCAGTGACTGCACAGAGCCCAGCAGTGCTTAAGGTTAAATACATGCTGAAGAAAAGTCATCAAACTAGGTCAGCGCTCACTGGGCTTGGTTCTACGGCAGGGAGGCAGAGCCTGCCCACATCTAAGGCACCAGGCAGTCTTCTGTGCTGTTGTTAATCCCTTTTGTGCTCTCATGTTTCTCCAAAAGTAGAGTTTGTAATTCAAATCTGAAGATAATAAAATAATTTCATTGAAGTCATGCTCACAGAATGGCATTTTTTCAGTCCTCACAAAGGTCTAGCCCAGAAGTAATACTTCTGTAGAGAAAGAAGTCTTAAGTGTTGATCCCTTTTTGTTTTGGCCTCTGAGTAGAAAGTATTGAAAGCCTCTGTGCCAAAAGTACAACATAGCCATTATTTGTAAGGCAGGTGTAGTAAAACCATATATATCAAGGAAATCTTGCTTTGTATTTGGCATACAAGTCTATTATTTTCTGCAAAGTATCACTTGTATAGACATCTGTTGTATGAAGTAATGCTGGGGCCAGTCTAGAACATAAGGCTGGGGTTTGAACTCTGATTGTCTTTACTGGGTATAGAAAATATGCTTTTATAGATATTATAATTGAAACTTCATAAATCAATGCAGAGAAATGTTGGTTTGCTTTTAAAAACTTTGTATGTTACCCAGCATATTGCTCATCTCTCCAAAAGACAAATACAGCATGAAGCTTTCATGTTTATCAAAAGTATTGAAATAAGATGGAAATTTATATGCTCAGTCCCTAAGAATAATTTCCTGAGCATTAAAATGGCCAAAAATTACTAAACCCAACTAACAAAAACTTCTATGACATTGATTTGGCACAATTGTTGCATAAAAGGCTGTGGCCATGAAAATAGACGTTTTGTCATTGTAACAGCAACATGGTCTCTGAACTCTATGTAAACTCTAAAATAGATCTCATTCTGCCTACAGTCTTGGAAACATCAAATGCATAAAAAGAACATGGATCTCTTGTAATTACAACTTTACAAATTCAACAACTAGAAGTTTCATGCAGGGATAAAAGAAAGTATATTCATTTTTTTTGCAAAAGGTAGTAGGCAACTGACCAGTCAAAGGCTGTCTGATAAAACATTTCAGCCTATCTTCATGGACTAATTCTGACATTTTAACTCTTTCGAGTTGTTTTGCTTTTTTTCCCCCTTGTTTTGTTGGTTTTATTTCCACATGTGAGAAACACTCTGTAGCCAACAACATAGTCTCATGCGAGGTCTCGGTGAGGTAGTAATTTATTCGCGATTGCAATAGTGGGTGTCCCGCCTACTAGTTTCAAAACACAGTTTATATACTTTTCAATGACAGAACCCTCCCGTTTCCCCACTGAGTGGGTAATCCAGGTTCACAATCTATCTGGTGCTTCACAGACAATGCATGGCCTTCAGTTGCTGGCCCATTAAATTTCAAATTTCATTTGACATTTTTACTGTTTAAAGCAGTAATGTTTCTTCACTTATCTGACTTGACTTAACACCATGATTTTCACCTAATTGTCCTAAGGAGTCTGGTTGTCTGCATTTTACAATGTCGCCTGCTAAGTTTTCTTATCACTGCAAGCATATCTCAATACCACATTCCTTTCCTCTAAGCAATGTAACTCTGCAAAAACAACATTTCTATTCCTACACGTTTCCCATGGTTAGGTTTTCCTAGGGCATATGGATATTGCACTCCTCAATCAGGGTCTTAGGGGGATGTGTGTGACTCCTGATCCTGGTGGTGGTAGTCTGCATCATTTTCAGCTTAAGAAGATAAAAATAGCACATAGCTCTGGACTTTGTGTTGCTGACTTCCATTTTACCTTCCCATTATGTAATCTGATTTGCCATCGAAGCAGGAAGAAATGCTGTCTGCATCACAATACTTGTAGGCTCTGAAAAGTGATGCTTTGTTATTGTGTGTTCTAAGTGATCTTACTGCATTTACTGTAAAATGTTTTAAACAATGATGTGTTTTATGACAGCTGCATAAAGAGAGCTGCCCTCTGTACACACACATCTTTCCCTCCTGGCCCTGGCTTTTCGAGACTATTTCATTCTGATGTAAAAGTTAACATCCCAGCATCGGTATCGAAACTGTGCCAGGATGTTGGTGTAATTGACTTAGAGTTGTTAAAATTCACAGGATCATCAACATAGCTCACCTAATCAATTTTTTAGATACACAGAATTGACAGTTTAATGAGAAAAGCTTTCCCAGGATCACAGTCCCTTCCTCCTTATTATGAGAGTCAGTCGTACATTAAAGAAATGGTAAATCCTGTTTGATTTCCCTTTTGTGAAAGGCTGAGATGCCCCAGGTACAACTTTTTTTGCTGGATGAGGAGGACAAGTGCTAAGGTAATGAGAAAATCAATAAGCATTGTTTGGGGTATATACTTACATCCATTTGGGCACATTACGCATTTTCCATCAAATTTACTCTGTCGGTAGCCTGGCCCACTGCTTACGCTGTTCAAGGTCAGGCAGTTCCTTGGTTTCAAACTTTTCTTTGGCTCTTCTCCCATTGTCATTTGAATTAGCCTTAGCTCATCAGCATAGCTTAAAAAAAATGCCACAGAGATCATGGTTTAACGAACTGAGAAATGAGTGCGTTGACCTTACAGTTTTAAAGAGGACCGTGGTATGATTTTGTTCATGGCCTCACTGGTCTCGCTGTGGAATAACACCTTCAAGTAAATGTAGTTTCCACAGCTGCACTCCCAGAGCATAAGGATATTTTTCCATTAGCTGAAGTATTCTCTTTTTAGAGCTCAGCCATCTTACAGTAGGTTAGCCGAGTGCTGTAATTTATTGGAGATTTCTTATCAGGTCATTGAACTTCTAAGCTGTGTAAAAGTCAGTGTGTTAGAATCCCACAGTGAAAGATTATTAAAATATTTGTATTTGAATATTACCTAAATCTGAGGATATCACAACTCATCACCTCTCATTTTCTGCAGCAGTCAAGCACTGTTGCATAAGGAGCTTCCCTGGCTGTGGAAGGGAGAGCTGTAAGGGGGGGGGGGGGGGGGGGGGGGGGGGAGGGAAACATGCTCCAGCTCACTGGGGGAGACAGCAAAGTAACTTCAAATAAAACTTGCTGTTCTCATCCCTGGGCCCTGGGCTCAGATCCTAGGCATGTGTTCTTCTTTTTTAGTGCAGTTAACATGTATCCTTCTATCACAGGATCATTTGAACATCTGTGCCCCTACTCTTACCTGTGACTTTTTATTCGTTAGACATTGCTGCCCATCTGCTCTGCATTCTGATTGCAGAATCTGATGGGAGGAGGTATTGTGGTGATAAAACATCAACATCTTGGTATAAGTTTGAATTGAAGAAAATGGAGGGTTTGGGTAGATTGTTCATAAAGCAATATTGCTTAGCCACTCCAGTTAGTTTTTAAAAAGAACTTGAAATTAATTTAGTGCAGCCTGCATGTTTGCAGGCTTACATGGCTGCTACCTGTAGTGGGATGATTCGAGCATGCTGTATATCATGTTTAGAGAGTGTTCTGGTTTCAGTTAGAACAGAGTTAATTTTCTTCCTAGTAGCTAGTAGAATGCTATGTTTTGGATTAGGATGAGAAGAGTGCTGATAACACCCCGATGCTTTAATTGTTGCAGAGCAGTGTTTATACTAAGCCAACGACATCTCAGTTTCTTGCTCTGTCCTGCCAACCGGCAGGCTGGGGGTGCAGCAAGAGCTAGGAGGGGACAGACCCAGGACAGAGAGGTATGAAAATACATGATTTAATTGCATTCATTCAAATTAAAGTTCAATAGGCTCTGTGCATTCTGACATAATTGTTTGGTACATAAACCTTTATTTTGCTTCCTTTCCCTATTCATGATGTGATTTGCCTAATAATTATTTAAATTCTGGGCTGCAAATATTATCTCATTAACATAATTACCTAATTTCTTGTTTTGTGAATTGCAATAGATAAGTAATAGTCTCCGCTTATTATCACATTTTCTGCTGTGCTTTGTGATCACAATAAACAGATTATATTTTTTTTAAGGAGGGATTATTCAAATAGAGGAGTGATTATACAACTCATTTATGGATGTACAAACCACACGAGATTATGACTACAAACTGCAGCATTCTTCCAGGCATCTACCGGCACCCTTGGTCTTCATCAAGACTTCCTCTTCTTCAGGAACTAGTTTCATTGTACTTAAACACTGCAAGGTGCATTAAACACCAATTTTTATCCTTTTATTTCAGAAAATTATGCCTAGGTTATTAAAGTATTTCAGTCCCTGTAGAGCCTCAGGTATCTCTGCTGGCTCGTATGTGGAGAAATTCTACGAATGTGAAAAAACACAGTTTAATGGCAGTTACAAGCTCATTTCCTGTAAATATTTAATGCGTGTGTTATTTGTGTTGGCATAGATCATATTGGCATAGATAATCTCCTAGAACCCAGTGAAACAGCTTCTTTGCGTATTTGCAGGCTTGTCCACAAAGAGTAGAGCTGCTTTTCATCCCAAGATAAAAAATATGACAGTGGTCAAAATCCCATTAACACGACTCTTAGACAAGATTGATTCTGAGATCCAAACTCACTGGATGTGCTCTGATGAGTTTTTATTGCTGTGCCTCCACCTTGTGAGCAATACTGGGGTATGATCAGGTTGGTGGCTTAAAAGATTGCACATGGGTGAGGGCAGGTTTCAGTGCCAGACCCCCACCTGGAGACTTGGTGAGCTTCAGTTCATCCATCCAGCTTTTGTCTGGATTGGGTGTGGTTTACTTTCCAGTGTGTAGTTGGTGCTTCTCATGCATGATTCTTGAGGCCTAAGAAATGAGATCAAGAAAGGAAATGTTCAGTGATTCTGTTCAACTCTGCAGCAACGCCACAGAAAGTCCTTGTGAAATTTCCCATGTCAGTTAAAAGTAAATGCAGAAGAAAACTTCAGAAAGCAAAGGGGCCTGTGGGACTTTTCCTTAGCCAAATGGTTGGCTCTGCAGCTGTTTGATACGTGTGTGAAACAAAAGACAGGATTTCATGGGTGTCTGGCTTTTTCGGCCTGTACAGGACCAGAGGCTTATCCGGGCCAGCCTCTTGGCCTTCATCCTGCTTTGGTGTAATGAAAAAAGGGAAAGGGAAAAGCTATAGGAGAAGGCATGTAATTAGTAATAGATGTTGGAGTAGGGTGGGAGGTTAGGTACAAGTTATACTTTGTACAGATTTCATGCTAATTTTTTCTGAAAGCCTAACCTTACCAAGGCTTTGGGGAGCTCAGCAAACATCTCTTTAAAATCTCCTTGAAGGATAGCATTGTGAAGGCAAAACTGGCAGGCTGAGGACTTGGGTAGCAATAATGCAGTTTGTTTAATTTCTGCTAAAACATGATTATACATGTATAACATATGCAGTCTAATGCATACATGGTGCTTGCCTGCATCTAAGAGTTGTATTAAGAGTTGTATAAGAGGTGATATTTTTGGACTTCAGCAAGGCTTTTGACATGGTTTCCCATAGGATCCTACTGGACAAAATGTCCAGCATACAGCTAAACAAAAACATCATACAATGGGTGAGCAATTGGCTGACAGGCAGGGCTCAAAGGGTTGTGGTAAATGAGGCCACATCTGGCTGGCGGATGGTCGTTAGTCTCCATTTTAGGGCCAGTCCTCTTCAATGTCTCTATAAATGATTTGGATGTAGGACTAGAAGGTGTTCTGAGCAAATTTGCTGACGACACTAAACTTGGAGGAGTTGTGGACTCGGATGAGGGTGGAAAGGCCTTGCAGAGAGATCTAGACAGATTGGAGAGCTGGGCGATCACCAAACGTATGAAGTTTAACAAAGGCAAGTGCCGGGTCCTGCACCTGGGACAGGGCAACCCTGGCTATATGTACAGACTGGGCAATGAGACGCTGGAGAGCAGCCCCACAGAGAGGGATCTGGGGGTTGTGGTTGACAGCAAGTTGAATATGAGCCAGCAGTGAGTCCTGGCAGCCAGGAGGGCCAACCGTATCCTGGGGTGCATCAAACACGGCATTGCTAGTCAGTCGAGGGAGGTGATTGTCCTGCTCTGCTCTGCACTGGTGTGGCCTCACCTGGGCCTGTTCAGCCTGGAGAAGAGGAGGCTGAGGGGAGACCTCATCACGGTCTACAATTTCCTCGTGAGGGGAGAAAGGGTGAAGAACGGGAGAAAGACTCACTGAGAGGGTGGTCACACACTGGAACAGGCTGCCCAGGGAAGCAGTCACTGCACCAAGCCTGTCTGAATTTAAAAAGTGATTGGACTGTGCACTTAGTAGCATGGTCTAAACTTTTGGGTAGACCTGTGTGGTGCCAGGAGTTGGACTTGATGATCCTCATGGGTCCCTTACAACTTGGGATATTCTATGATTAGCTCAACACAAGCTTGGAGTAACGTCTTGTCATGACAGCTGGGAGAAAGAGGCAGGTAGGGGAGGTAGGGACATTTCCTCATAAATGCCATGTTTTATGGAGATGCAGTCAGGTGGAAAAATTAAGAGCCAAAGAACCGCCACTGGTGGCGTCGGGGAAACGCAGAGCTGTCTGGCAGCTCCTCTGTATGGCAGTGCTGGGCAGGTCTGATCTTCTTCCAGCACGTTGTGTTTTACTGCCACTTTTTGTTGTTGTGTTGCCTAACAGCAATAAAATGTGAAGGATAACATTTGGATTTTTGTAAGCTTAATCCAGCATCAGCATTCAGCAGCATCCTGAGCTAAATATTTTCCATTGTGCAAAACAAAAGTAACAAGAATGCTCAAAGCAGGACTTTAATGTGTTAAATTAAGTGTCGTTGGGAAGTCAGTGATGAGAGATGAAGGCATGTCTTAAGCTGCAGGAAATATGAGATACCATAGGTGATATTGGTAACTATAGATCAGGTGGGGTGCTGCTACTGTAGGCAGGGTTAATTTTTTTTATTTTTATTTTTTTATGTGGCAAGTGAGTCTTTCATCTCTGCAAATATATTTACATGATTCTGTTTAAATCATGAATGTAAGATACATGACTAGTTAAGAAGATGCTGGTTTGTTAAGAATGACTAATTAGGGAATATGGGGAGAAAAAAAACAAAAACAACAACAACAAAAAACAAACTTTAGCAATAGAAAACGGGACCTGAGTGCTCATTTTTTGATTCTTGATATTGCTTGAGATCAATGTTTATGTTTGGATATGGGATGCATGTACCTTCATCATAATGTTTCTTGCAAGACAGTATCTAGACAAGTAGACAACAAAAGACAACTTTGTTCTGCTGAATTCTTGGGAGAATAATCTAGCTAGATTTGGATTTTCAAACAAGGTTTGGGAAGTAATGAGACCTTTTGACCTAAATAAGATATTTGGTATGTACTTTGGGATGACTGTTAATTCACCAGTGTTCCTTAGAGCAAAGGGGACTTGTTCCAGGAACATTAATGTGTTTTCCTCTTAAAGACATGAAAAGAGACGTTATTTCTGCATAGATCTGTGTTAACATGGAAGCTGCCCCAAGTTGCAGTTGACATTCTGGTTCTTCCCTCAGTTTTTCATCTTCTGTGACATTGTGTCAACCCAGAGGATGTCTGTCTATTGTGTCCTTTGCATTTTTGAAATGAAAATGTGGTAAATATTTATTCATTCTGAATCCTGCTAAATGTGAAATGAACCTCTTCCTTACTGTTCTGTTCCCACTGTATGTTTTTAAGTGGGCAGCAGTAAAAGGATGGAAGTAAGATTGTTCTTTTCTAACCTCTGTAAAAAGTTTTTAATGTAATAGCCTTCTTAAACAATTTTTAATGATAAAGATTAGTGAAAAAATCCTCATGAAAGAATTTTTGAGAAAAGCTTTTCATTTAAGTGTATCTGTTGGGAGTAAACATGAAATCTCTGGAGTCTTGACTCACTGAAACAAATATAAAAACAGAATCTGACAACAGCTTTGTAAGTGGATTGCCTCAGATTTGTGCAGATCATTGTAGTCAAATAGACATGTATACAGAAATAGTGTATTTCTAATTTCCAGTTATATGAAAAATGCATCTTATGTTATTCACACTGAACAAAAAGTTGCAGAATACCTCAGATACCTTTTTTATGGACTTTTCCTTTTGAAAGCTGCTTTGCTGCTACTGGAAGAATGATACTCTGTTGTAGCCGGATGTGGGGTAGTATTCTCTTGAGTAATATTACTTGAAAAAGCATAAAATACTCAAGAGGTACTGTCCTCAGAATAAACTTATCAGCCATTAATAAAGGGATTTCAGGATGAAACACCAGTGTATTCTATGTATTATTGGTTTCTTAATTTTTGATGTTAATTAAGCTCCTTCTAATAGGGAAAATCCAAATTAGTGTAGAAAACTGGCTCAAAAAGAATAATCAAAAAGAATAATACATTAAAGGCTCTTAAAAAATTCTATTCTGAGATTACATGGTCTGATTATTCAGCTGTCTTGCACAAATAAACTATACTACTCAAATTCATTTTGGATTTCAGTGGATATGGATGGAGGAGGCTACCTAAGTTTATCATTTGTGAAGTAAGGATATGAACGTTGTAGACCCTTGGCTGATACTCTGAAAATAATTTTAAGCTGTAATTGAAAAAGTGATTTAACTTCTTCCACGGAGCTATGCAAAACTAAAGCTTTGATTCGGTGGCCAGAGGGACAAAAATCTGACACAAACCTTCGGTAACCCACATAGATTTTCTGCAAAACATATAGGCAAACTTCATTTACATCAGCAATCTCCTACAAGAGCTTTTCCACTGAACAAGCTCAAAGGATTGTGTGATGACACGAACAGTCTGACTTTACATGAAGTTGCGTTCACGTCTTTGTTAGCCTCTTTTTTTCAGGAATGATCCAGAGATAAGATTTTTATGAAGGACTTTTAATGAGGCATTTTTCTGTGACAAGGCATGCATAATTTTACAAACCGATTAGCTAATTCGCATTAAAAAACTTGAGATCAGCAGCATGAAATCCTGCCACTTCTTTGAGCTCCAATGAAATGCTTGTCAATAAATATGCAGCGTCAATCCAGAATTTCTAAGTACATGCCTTGAAGTTGAGTTGTTTCCACCTCTAATTGCTATAAATAGAAGATTATCTATTGTATCATCTCAGAGACGATTGTTTTCATAAATAAATAATGGAATTTTAAATAAACCCTTGCTTTTTTTTTTTTTTAACACAAGCAAGGGTTACATTAAGAACATAACTTGAAGCAATTGTTATATTGACCTGTCTTACCAATGAATGCTAATCAGTTTTAAGGGTGAAGGGACAACATTTTAAAAATCTGTTTAAGGTCAATAGACTTCATGTTTGTGAAAACAGGAGCTTCCTTCCCATTTTCATTTTTTTTTGTTTGTTTGTTTTTAATTTTTTTTCTGGTATATTGACTTCCATTGTTGCTACAGCTAAAAATTAAAGCTGATTCCAGCTAACTTTCTTAAAGCTGTTAACTTATTCGGAACAGTGGAAGTAAACGTGAGTTTACTCGTCCCTCCAAGCCAGTTCCTCACTGGGGCCTGGCCTTAACAACAATTTGTCTAATTTGTTGTAGAAGCATAAGTATAAAAGTGCCTTAGACCTCACAGTGGCATTTTGTTATTATACAGACAGTCAAGTAAAATGTTCCTGCGTATCACCAGGAGAGAAAAAAAGAGTAGAATAGTCAGACAGTTGAGATGCAGGCAGCCTTTCCCACAAATCTGTAGCTTGGGTGACGAGCTTTGGTGACCAAATGACTCTGTCACAGGGTAATGTGAGAGGGATTATAATTTGATGTTGGGGATTTTTTTCAAGCATTTATTTTTTTCTTTTTCTTGAAAGGAGAGTTTAGGTGTGGGATGACTCAGAAGTGGTTGATAAACTAATTTAACTAAATAAAATACAATCAATAAATAGCAAAACAGTTGTAAACACCAGAGTTGCCCATTCTTTTTTTTTTTTTTTTTTTTTTCCTTCTCACAACATGTTTGCCTGACTCTTTCTTCTGGTCTTCATGGTCTAAAATTTTGGGTAGACCTGTGTGGTGCCAGGAGTTGGACTATATGATCCTTATGGGTCCCTTCCAACTCAGGATATTCTATGATTCTATGTTTCTTTACAAATTGAAATAATCCATGATAGCTCTCTATGCTGTTAGGCCTGAGATGCACTGAGGCAGAGCTGTATTACTTCAGTTCTGTTACTCCACGGCTATGCTGGTGAATGCTTGAGTTTTGAGACCATGAGATGATTTCCACAACTAAAACATAGCAGCAGCTGGCCCCTCTCACTGTCGCTTGGGCACTGAGTGTGGCCAAAAAGGAGGCACCAGGTCTAAATGATGATAAAGCAGCTAGGATAACCTTCAATTTGGCTCTTGAAATATTGCAAAATAATGATAAAAAGAGTGGAACAATAATAATACTTACCAATACCACTTTAATATTGTGCATCTTTGAAATTTTACATTAAAATAGGTCTGGTTTTTGATATTATCTTTTCACGGTATATTAACTTGAGGTCAAAACTCTTAAAAATAATTTATATTTTTTGCATGCATAAGTATGTTTTATAACAGATGCAACAAAAAAGAAATGACATCAGCACAAATGTGCTTATAGATTGGTGTTCTTGGACCATATGCATTTTGAGATCTGTTTCTTCAGTTTTTTCTTGAAAAGCTCAGATGTAAACACATTCCTTTTTCAAAGAGTGCCAAATAAATCTACTCCTTCTTATGTTAAACACTTTAAGTGTATGATCCAAACTGAAGTCACAGATCCTAACCTTTATTTAGAAAAGGATTGAATGAAGCATTCATTCTGTTTTTAACATCTCTTAAACAGTTTTTGGGTATGTTAATTTGTTTCTTTATTTTAGAAACAGCGTGAAACCACTCCTATTGATGTTAAGCTTACGATTTTTTGTGTTTTGATTCTACATTTGCATGGAGCATAGAATAGATGGTAATAAGTATATCATGTATGAGACTGTCAGGAGTGGTTCACAAAAGTTTGAATGCATAAGCTCAGCTGACGGCTTCAATAACATTAAATATTGTAAATAAAGGATTCCACTTCTGCAACACGTAACCTGTGTTCTCACTTCATTCAGTAATTACACAAAGCAGTTTCTACTTACTCCTAGCTCTAGAGAAGCTGATGGAAAGATGCAGTGGCCTTGCAGAAAAAACAGTACAAGGAAAGATTGACTCTGAGCATATTGCAAAGAAGTGTGATTGAGGAAGGCAAGGTGAAATCTCTGTGTCTCCTGGAAAGCAGGAGACTTTTCCTGTGAGCTGGAAAGCAAGAGAAAGCTACTAGTTTGTTTGTAAGTATTTCAGTTTGTTAATGCGTGATTCTGTGGCTGGGAAGAGACACAGACAGAGAGCAGGGTAATTGTTTTATTTATTTTGAACACCTTGTTTTTTAACACAAAGTTTATAGCAATGAAGAAAAGACACAAAAGCTAGCTTATTGCATTTTATTTAGTGATGAAAAAATAAGCTTGCTTCGTGTTGGATAAGTAGGCATTAAGAAAGAAGATGGTGTAGAGGAGGTTTTTTCATAAATTAACAAATCAGTGTGTTGTAGGCATTTTAGATATTAAAATAGTCTTTATTCAGTAACAAAGTGTTTTCTTGCTTGGACTAAATAAGTGTTTTGCTTTTTTCAGTTACAGAACATCTTTTTAATGTAACAAGACAACTTGGGTGCATTGTGTCAGTTCAGGTATTGAGAACATAATCTCTACAAGGATATTACATCATGAGTTTGAGGTCTCTCTGTAAGGTATTGCAAAGAGAATAAAATTTTAGTTTCAGCTGTACAATAATAGGATTTGAGCTCATGTAACTTTCCGCTGTTAGTTTTCCTGTGAAACTGAATTTCAATTTATTTGTCCATCCTTTGAGAAATTGCCTTTAAGAATCGGTTCATACTGTCATTTTTGTACTTACTCAAGATGGAGAGATAAATACTCATGTGTCCAGTAGTGTCCATAAGCTACATTGCTGTAAAGGTGGAAATTTATTAAAAGTTGTTATAACTGATAAATAATAGATGAAAAGTTCAACAGGCTATCTCTCATTCACACACCAACAGAGGGCATTTTTATGCTAGGAACTCAATAAGGGACCCAGTTTTTGTATGCAGGTATCTAATAAACCAGCTTCACAAATTCTAATTTGAGTGATAGCATCTGACTTTGTACCAAAATTGAAGCCCCAGGAACTTGTCTTATGCCAATATCTGTGTGAGCACACCTCTTATTTTGCAGACTGTTCGAGCATTGCAGAACAAATCTGGGTATACTGGCACTTCATCTTCGCAAGGAGTGTTCTCAGATTAGGAAATCTCTATCTTTATACCCTCCTTCAGAGAGCAGTTGGTGAAATGCAGAAATGGCCCCATATAAAACAGGTCTTCTCTTGACCTTTTAACACATGAATGCTTGCAGTATTTCAGCTATATGCCAAAATTAGTACGCCATTGCAAAAAAAATAAAAATAAAAATGGCTGCATTGCCACCAATGCCTTGCTCGCTGGGTCCTGAGGGAGGTGGTTAGATGGCAAAACACGTTGACCTGTTTGTTCATTGCTTTCCTGTAAAAAAGTTATGCAACTATCTAACTGATTTTTGGTACATAAACTTTTCCATTTTTGCTGAGAGCACAAGTCTCAGTTTCTTCCTAGTTATTATCTCCCCCCTGGGAACAGCTGTACCAGCAACAAATACAAGTGTGAGATTGTCCATATGTATCTATTCATGAGGTGAACAGTGTATTTTAATATATTTTGTCTTGTAATTATAACAGTGGTTTTTGTCCCTTCTATTTAAACCTGGAGGAATTTATAGATTTTATTTATTTAGTGACAGACACCAGGAAATGCTTTTTAAAGAGTTGGCCTTTTATGGGACGTTGTATTTACTAGTCAATAAATCCACCTATTCTGTGTCACATAAAGCAGTCATTTGTTCAGTCTCTTTCAGTTCAAACAGCAATAGAGAATGCTAATGTGTTTTTTTTTGTCTATTAACTGGTTTGTTTTGTTTTTTATCCCCAACCCTCTTCCACCCCTTTGGCACCTTTGTGATAGCTACTGTACTCAAAGGGCATATTTTGTGACTGCAGTAAAAACTTATTGAAGTTTGTTTATATAACAGTGAAGCAGAAGCAACTGCAATAAAGGAAAACTTCGCTTACTAAGGTGATAGCATAAACAGACCTGTAATGTTTTTGCAACAGGCTGTCAGAGTACTTTGCATCCCCACATAGCAAAAAAATAACAACGAAAAGCAAATAAACAAGAAATATGCTCCCTGAAACCACAGCTCATGTCAAAATGAGTGATGATTGCTGGAACTCTAAAATAATGTTGGGTTTCTGTTTCCCCTGACTGGTTAATGGTGCGCATCCCTCTAAATGCATGCTTTTGGTTTAGTTAAAGCATATATTCAAATGTTTGGATATTTCTCATTTCTCCAAACTATTTAGCTTGTGCATAAAGTCTTTTTTTTTTTTTTTTGGAAGACATTTCATCACAGCAGAAAGTCAAACTGTTTTTTGGTTTTGTCCTGTGTTTTTTGTTTGTGTTGGTTGGCTTTGGTGTTTTTATTTTTGTTGTTCTTTTCCACATTCTAGGTTTAGTTTCCATCTTAAAGCAGATTATAGAAATGTTTTCCCTGTAAAAAGTGTATACATTTCCAGGAAATCCTGCATATCTCCTGAAGGAACTACTTGTTCGATATCTTTTTGAACATCTAGGCATCTGCTCACTTTCAGGACTGTGACAAATTGGTTTGTTTTGTTTAGATCCTTTTCAGTCTAAGTATATGCAGACTGCAAAATAAATTATGGTATTGATGGTTGTATTTGCAGTAAGAAACCTAAATAAAGACACTGTGATGTAGTTCTTTAGTAATCTTCATCCTCAATGAGAGTAAATGATACAGGTTTATAGTAATGTTTTTAATTAGCAAAAGTCAGTTTGTCCAGCTGGCACATTCTCTCATCAACTTTAATGATGTAGTTAATTTAAGACTGAGAACTGATGTCCAAGGAGAAGAATTGTTTCCTCTAAAGCTATAAGGTAGGGATTTCTTTTTCTTCCTGTCAAAGAGATTTATACATATAAGGTCAAGGACCACATATACACTGTGACTAGCCTCTATTTTACAAAAGTAATTTTCTGATAGAGCTGTGAGAAGAATACAAGAAATGGATTGGAGCAAAACTGAGTCTTTCTACCTGGTGCAGGTGCAACCTAGGAGAAGAAGTCATTGCTCTAAGGTGCTGAGTCTAGAAGCTATCTAGGGCTAAAAAAAATAGGCTTGGGAAAGAGAAAACAAAAAAAGGAAGAGTACAGAGCACCCAGAGAAGCTGGAGGGATGGGGGGGGGGCATTTTTTATTTTTTATTTTTTTTTGCTCAGCAAAAACTCTCATTCAGCTAGGGAGAAGGTTTTACTTTTTGACAGTAACTTAAAACATACATTTGATGAACAAAAACTATTTAGACAAATATACGTATTGAAGCTCTTGATGAAATCTGTTGAAATGAGAGGATTTTGATACAAAAGTTTGGTGTCAGTTCTTCTTTTCTAAGTTGTTCCATGAAGGCAGGTTTCACCGAGCTTTGGAACAGCTTATCAGAATGCTATTGGAAACAGCACCCAATTCGGTAGTCTCCATGCTTCTGCTTGTAGATCTGAAGCAGTATTTAGATTCCAAAGTGTCTCCCATTTCAATAGGTCAGAAACAAATATTGAATACAGGGGCATGAGCAGTGCTCTGAAATGTGCTATTAGACTTTGACAGGTTGAGAACCTCAAAGAAATCAGTTTAAATTCACTGTGGGTGTATATACTTGCTGTCCTTAAACTGAAGTTTAACTATCTTGTCAAACAATTATTATGTTGAATGGAATCTAAAAGTACTGAAATGAAATCAGATCACAGCAGTTTCCCTGTATATTAGGTTATTCATTACCAAATTAGTTTCATTATTGTTTATTTTCCCACTTTTTACCCTTTGTTCAAATGTTAAATTAATAATTATTATCTTTTTACTTTTGAGATTTAATTTATGTTGATTTAACTAGCAATAGTGTGTCTTGGTAGATTTTAAATACAGTATCAATTCTGGCAGTAAATATTGCCAGCACCAATTATTGCTTTAAGTTGTAACAATATAGGATGTGTTTTTGTTTTTGTTTTTGTTTTTGTTTTTCAGTTTTCATACTATGCTATTTGATTGCAGTATTTTACCTAGAGTACTTATGTGTTTGAGTAATAGTCATTATTCAAATATGATTTCTCCCTGTGCTAGAATTAACTAAGCACCAATGAGCGATATTTTCAGTTACTACGACATAATTGTAACTCAGTACATTCTATTTAAATTTATGCTACAATAAATTTGGATTTGGGCAATGAATATCTACATTTTCCACAGCTATTTGTGGGTGAACTGACTAAATTTACCTCTTTTATGCCAGAGAATCTCATTCAAATAAAAGGTAAAATAAACAAAATTCCCACCTTATGTCCATTTTATTTAGTGGATTAGGCAGTCATCCTTGTAATTGGATTATGACTTTCATCCCATCTCCAAATTAAGTCTGTGTTGCCAATTACTAAAGCAACCTAAAGACTGCAAGATATAATGACTCACTTGAAATGGTTTGGATGTGGATTCCAATTCAGATAAGCAGCCAGCATTTCACTTTTGAAACTTATCTTGAATGCTCTGGGTCTGGAAAAGTGAGCTGTTGTCAGGCTTTTTAAAGGTTTCCTGTGCCTCTAAAAATACATCTTCAGATCTCATTGAAAACCATAAATAAGGAAAAAAAAAAAAATTATTGGGGGTAAATTCTTAAATCAGTTTGTTTTGTTTTGTTTCTTGTTATCTCAGCAGGGTTTGATGACATAAGACTAATCTTGATTAAATTCCAAGTCACTCATTCGTAAGTGTTAAAATTCAGGTTGTTACTTGTGTTCTCAACAGTTGTAAAAGATAATGTACACGGTGCAAAAGGGAAGTGTTTTTATTCACTCTCCCACCATTGTAATACACTAAGGAAGAATAAATTGTTCTAATAGTTGTGGGCTTATTTCCTGTAAATGTTTTGATAAAAGGGCAACCTGGAGTAACGTATAATAAGCAGGTGTTTTATGAATGCAGGTAGGTATGCAGATTAGATTAACTATATTGCTGTAAATCAAGTATAATTACAGAATGTCAGCATGTCAAAGCACAACAGTTTAATACCAGTTTGTAGAGAGCTTGGAATGATTATTTTACATGCATTCAGTGTTTTCTACATTTATGTTTTGTTGTCTGTATCTGACAATTAACACCTGAGTAGCGGGCTATCTGGTTCTCTTAAATTACATACATGTATATTGTACACTTTGAGTTAGATTTATATAACAATCTGTTATTTCCTAAACAGATGTGGTTAATAAGTGTTTGCTTGTAGATGATAGATTACAGAAAGCAAACCTCACACAGCTGATAAATGCATTCATTCCACAAAGGCTGGGGTGGAATTACGTACAGTATTGCTCTATATTCTAATTCTAATTTCTAATGGGCAAGGAACTAGTTTCCTATGGTTTTGTTCATTTAATCGTGTTGGAATAGTCTGTAAACTGATTTATTCAATATCCTTGGTTTATATTAGGCAAATCTCCTGAACAGATATTGTAAGATCTGGACTTTTCCCTAGTAGTTGTTACATATATTATCATATCACCCAGAAAAGATATTAGCAAAGATAGGTGCAATGTCCTTCACTTTGGTGATCTCAGTAGCAAAAGTGATATTTTAATGCAAGAATGAGTATTTTTATAATTCAGTAATTCTGTATCTTTGTGTATTACCAGTTTTTCATCTCAGAGTTATTTTATTCTGCGATTCCCATGGATCATAGCACAGGTTTCCAAAGGGCTGAACTTCTCCCTAGCCTCATGCCCTGTAACATTAAAGTGTTTTTATTTTTAGAATCTCAGATCACCCAGCTAAATTAGCTTTGTGTAAAATGCTAAATAATGGTAACTACTAATTTTTCTGGGTGGCAAAACAATGTTTTAAGTAGTATATAACAACATAAAGAGCTGTGGCTGCAGGGGGGTGGGGGAAAAGGCATAATTCTGCCCTGTTTGGATCTGCCCGGGACAAATTGTGTCCCCAGAGTGTCTGTCCTTGGAGAAGAGAGCAGAGGTCTTTACTTTAGCTGTCTAGTTCACCACTGCAAGATGATTCACAAGCATGTCTGTTTTCAGTCCCAAATACGTAGTGTCACAAATGGGTATAATTGAATCTCTAGCAGGATGACTAATCTTACTCTCATTTTTTAAAGTATGTTACCTCATAAGGATGAAAGAATAAAAACAGGATAAAGCCCATAGCAAAACAAATTCCTTACCATCTGTTTGATTTATGTCTACTTCAAACTGTGTGTATTTTAGAAAGGAATTTGTTTTCTATCTTCAAAAAGATGAGATCCAACATCCCTCAGCAGCTAATTTTTGGCACTTAGAGGTTCCCTTGGGCTTCTGTCAGCTACAACTTATTGCATAGGTACTTTTCACTAAACTCATTATAAAGTGATTAGCCTCAAGGAAGATAGTGCAATGTTACAGCCTGCTCACATTATATGCGGGTTTGCAGCTGAATTCTGCATTGTCAAATCTCATCGAATGGGGAGTGTCGAAAGAGACAGCGACTAAACAACTTAGACATGACAAACTCCCTATTAACAACCTATAGATGTTTTTAAGAAGGAGTTTTTCTAAAGTATCCTTTTTTTTTTTTTTTTTTTTTTTCCCCTGGAATTTTAATCACTGGATTGTATCATGGTAATAATAGACAGTGATAAGCCATTGACCAATTGAAGTTATTAATGCTGATTGTTTTCCATTTGTTACTAGACAAGTTGTCTTTTTTTTTTTTTTTTGGGGGGGGGGAGGGATGTTTTTAATTAAATAACATTTGCTTTGTAGGTAGAACACTCATTAATACTTTGCTACATTAAGGCAGTTTGTAGGGGTTACCTTAGGGCTGGCAAGGTTGTCATGGATCAAGTACAAGTTCCCCAATGGCAGCCCAAACTCTTTCGGCAGAATCACTTAAAAATGGCATAGGTGTTTCTGCTGGCTAAGAAGCAGTAATACTTCTGGAAATGTACAGTCTTTAAAAACTGTGTAGTTCTCTTCAGACAGTGCATGAGAACCTCTAAAGGGCTTTCCAGCCCTGTAGCCTTAGAAATTTGTTCCTTGTGGGAACAGGGGCAGTTGTTTGCAATGCAGGCCTTTAAACATTAATTTTGAGAAGCTGTGCGTATGCAGCTTGTTTGTATCCTTGTATTATGAATATTGTAAGGAGAGCAAAATTGTATCAGTGGTCTGTTGCTTCAGTCAGGGGAAGCTGCTGTTGTGAAAGAGATGAAAGCAAAAGAAGCAGCGGGGATATAAAACCTTCCAGGTGCAGGAAAAGCCTGTCAGCATCTCAAGTGCATCCTACCAGGGACTGAAAGGGACCTTTGTCCAGACCAATAGAGGAGGGCTTTTTATTTAGAAAGAGCCTTTGAGTTAAAGGTTTCTGACAGGAAGGCGAAGGGGCTAAGGAGCTGGGCTGCACAAAGCTGGGCTTCGGGGTACGAGCAGGAGGCTTGAGAGAGCATTTTGTGGTTGGGTTTCTGCTACCAAAACAGCAACAACTGTGCAGGTTTTGATTCTGTTTCAAGTTTTAGTCTACACTAGATAGAATAAAAAGCACAACCAATCAAGGTTTAGCACAATATACTTCCCTTTCTTTACTGCATGGGAGGTGAGTAAGGGAATAAAAATAATTTAAGGGTTTCCATAGGAGTTTCATTCTCCATCTCTTTTAGAAACTTTAGGATTAGCAGGGTGTTTTTTTTCTTACTGAAAAAAATTGTTTTTTCTCTTCTGTTTGTGTTTGATCATGTGGTCAAAGATAATGCCTTCCTGACAGGAAATCAATGAGGTCATGGTTATTTACCTGAAAAATGGAAGTGTACGGCTTTGGCTACTGTGACCTGGGGAGCTGCATCCCTCTGATTTTTCATCATTTATGATTCACAAACTTTACTTGTTTCTTGTACACATCACTTTATTACCACGCTTATTCATAAGCGGTTTAGATAAAGGTCCTTATTTGGATCATAACTTCAATGTTCCTTAGCACTGTCAAATCACGGAAAGTGCAGTAAAAACTCCCTCAAAACCATGGCACAAGAACAGATCCTTAGCAGTCCCTAATGAGATTCACTTTGCAGAGTAGAAGAGAAGCCGAAATGTCAGATCTGGCAGCTGAAAGCGTACAGTTAGCCCAGGATTTCCTCTAAGACAACTATCTGAGAGGGCAGCTGTTTCAATAAAAATGTTAAAAGTAAAGCATCCCTTTTGTGCCTCAAAATCCCTAATTAATTAGAGTGGAGTTATTGGAGCTTGGAGGTACTTTTTTAGTCCTACCACCTAACCACCTTGGGGCCAGCTCAGAACCAGAAGCTGAACAAATGGTAGGTGACTACTCTGGAGTGATTCCAGGTAAAGAAAGCATCACACTCAAGAACTCTCTGGGGAGCAAGAAAACATACAAATCTGAGACAAAGTAACTGCGACTCCTGCTTTATTAAATAGAGCTGATATGGACCTGTCCAGATAACAAGGACTGCTACTTACAGCTGCATCATGTGTCATCAGAAGCAGAAGTATCTAATACAGTATCTAATATTGAGTATAATAATGAGTATCTAATAATGAGTATCTAATACATTATAGCTGGAGTCAAGCTGATATGTCTGAAAATTCAAGGCTTTTAATCTGCTGATTTGGTCTATATTTGTCTTGGCAACAAAAGAAATGATTCCTCAGCTTTATAATAAACTCCTTTCAGTGGAGCACAACTAGTTATTCAATATATATGCCTAATGCTTTTTCAATATGTGTGACTGTGAATTCTCCACCCTACCCATGTATCAAGAAACTACGCTAACATTAAGCACTGCATGTTCCAGATATTATAAATGAAGATACAACTCAATCTGAATTTAGTAATATTTATAAAAGGCAAGTAAACAGTGCTGGGTGCGCGGGGAGCCTGCGCTCTACCAACACGCACACACAAACATTGAACTTTCTAAATATACAGAACATTGCTTTCACATATTAATAAGAAACTCGGGTACGCCTATACACATGTACAATCAGAAAAGGTATCAATTGAAACATAAACATGGCAGAGTTTTCCGATATCTGGTAACAACACTTTAAGTCTATTACTATTTAAAGTCCATGGCTGGGGAGCATAGTTGGAGTTGGTAATCCTGGTTGAAGTGTTCCCATTTCTTCCATGACTTCATTAATTTTTCTCAGACCATTTACCAGTCTCTCCCTTTAAGTTGTTAAGTAACGCGGCCTTCGGGCCTTATGAATATCCTATTCTTCCCGGATCGAAGGGAAACATTTCCGTCTCCTTTTCAAGGCCAATAGGGCCTGGGCCAAAAGGCACATCCAGGTCACCAGGGGGCGTAACAGCAAAGGCCTGCGATGGCAGTAGCGGCACGGGGGGTGGAGGGTTGGGGGGGCGATGGTGTAGCAGAAGGATCGGTGGACAAGCTCGCAGCTCCCTCACTGTCTGGCAAACCACACATTTCTGACTTTGGTCCCACATGGCTCTTTAAGGCCTCAGAGACTGCTCGCCAGGTGCCAAACAATCCCACCGCAACCTTGTCGTTTTTCATAGCCGAGTCCCACACCTTGACCTCCATCATAAACTGTCCAATTGTTAATAAGGAGAATAAGCTGTAAGGTTACCAGGACAGTCTTTGTTCCTAAGGACGTATGATTCCCCATAATGCACAACTGCTTACCAGCGAGGGGCAGTTGTGTGTGCACGGGTCTGCTTCTCTCAGCTCGAGCTTCTCTCCAGCTCCGGTGCGCCCATTTCCAGCGACTTTCTGTACGAGCTTCTCTGAGCAGTTTGCTGAGTTTGGCCAAACCTATCTTTATGAGGCGATCAGTGTCCCTGTTCCCATCCTGGTCTCCGTTCTGCTAGCCTGTCCCTATTCATTCCTTTTCTCTACTTCTTTATTGATGACATAACTTCATTATATCGTGTTGCCTTTTTATCTTGAGGGTAGGCTCCCCTCTTATACCCTTCTCCCCACAGCAGTCCTTTTCAAAACAACTTTTCCTTGGTCAAACAACTTTGCATATAACAGCAACAGCAAACACCCAGAAACTTCCATGCCTTAATGGCTGGAGAGCAAGCAACCTGGCATGGCATCTCCTGAATCACCCTTCTTTGTTCCATCTAAACTCTTTTACATTCCTGATGGCCTCATCATTAAGAGTCTGATGTTATGGCTTCCCACATCTCCCCCTTCTTTATTAACATCAACCATCTTCTTGACATGAATTATCACTCCATATATCACACAGAAAAATATTCCACTTAATGTATCTCTTGTCATAAGAGGTTGTTGTTAAATGTTATTTAGCTTTATCTCTGAGATTATGACAATTTAGGCTTTACAGAATTTTCCTATGTCTTCTTTTATTTTTATTTTTTTTCTCGGACATGTTTATCGTTTTCACACAAGGCAAAGTTCAGGAACAAAGGATCTGGTATAAGATGTTTATGTTCTGGGGAGCCTGCTCTAGTGGTTGCTGAACAGTAGTATTTGCAAACAGTTTGCTGAAAAAGCTAAAAAAGGAAAATAAATCTGATATCCGAAACACTAACATAAAAACAACATAACTTTTAGTTGGAGGAACCTCAGCTCTGCCGTACTTACAGGCCCTGAGAAAGTCTCTGGTTTTAGAAAAGATAGCGTATCCCTTCCCATGACTTGCTTTAATGGGCATTCCTGAATTTTGTGTTAGTTCAAGATCTTGAACAGCACAAAGAATAATGGCTTTTTGAACCATGAAGGATAAATAAACCTTTGTCTTCCTTCTGTGTGCAGAGCTCTTAATAATTTTTATTTTTTTCTAAGCTAGATGAAGGTCAAATGATCTAATTTTAATTGCCAATGTTTTCAGTATGTTTGCAGTCTAGAGAATGTGGCTGCTGTAATAAAATTTAACCAGGTTGGCAGTTTTCATCTCTGAAGTTGTGTGTCACTGTGAGCAAGCCTAAAACATAGCTACAAGAGCATGCTTATTCCAATATAATTTTACTGATCTTTAAGATAGTAAGAGTATCTTTGAGCAGCATCCTAAAGAAATGTTAATATACTGCCTTGTAAAATTCTTCAGTCTCTACATGTGAAAGTCTTAATTTATTGGATGTTTTCACTCCCATGATGTGTAGTTTAAGAAACAAATTTGTTTCCAGCCTCAGCTTTTTTCTTTGGCTATCTTGTAACCTTTTAATACTTCTTCAGTATCTTCTGATTATATTAGAAGCAAATAAGTGTTAGGATTACAGTACTCTAAAAAAAGAGATTTAGAAGGAAAATATTACTAAAACATTTCAAGCAAATGTGAATAGCTTCTTAGCATGCCGTTCTACCAGTCGAGCCCTGAAGAAGGACTAGAGCTCATTCTGCATCTCAAGCAAGCTTGTGAAGTGTGGACCATCTGTCTCCTTAGCTTTACATCATTAGTAATTTATTTCTATTCAGATAATTCCTAGCAGATGTCTTTCTCTTTGCAGAACATTTCTTCTAGGTCTTTAACATAGAATAATAGTTATTTTTTAAGATATATATGTGCACTTGCCAAGATTTGATATCTCTATAAGCCTGAACAGTTTTAACAACTTAACATATGTTTTCACTGCATCTCTTCCTTGTTTTCATTGCCAAAATGAAAGTAAATATTTGTAGATTTAAAATGTGAATATTATTTGTAAGGCTTTCACCCACTCTTGTTGATGTGGTAGATGATAACCTTATTCACACGAGCGAATGGAAAAAAATGCTAAAAATAATAGCCCCCCTTAGATGATTCTTCTGTTCCCTTAGTAAATTAAAGGAAGGTGAACAAGAAATGGAAAAGTAGAAATGTCTTGCTGCAACCCTTTATCTGCGGTGTCCTCTCTTCCTTTAAGTTGTCCTCTTGCAGAACTGCTGAAGTCGTTGGCTGAGCTAAGACATTTGTTTGCACTTGGCCCGGGGCTCTTTTGTCAGTGCTGTAGTCAGTGCACCTGGGGTCGCTCCTTCACTTCTGCTCTTCTGCACTGATGAGAAGCTACCTTTTAGGGGGACTCAACAGGGATACAAGGAGTCCTGAAAGTGATCTTCCTTATCAGAATTTTCATTTTAAACTGCAGTTGCTTAGCTTTCTAATGTGGAAGCTGATGATAAGGGAAATGCAGCTTAACACTGCCTTTTTTTCTGTCCTGCAATGAAATCCTCCTTCAAGTAAGGTGCTCAGTCCAAACCTTTTTTTTTTTTTTTTTTTTTTTTTTTTTTTAACCACATTCTTCCTGGTGAAATAAGAAATCACCTGTCTGAGTGAGTCGTTGTGCCCTGTTTCACTTGCATATCAGGATCAACTGCTATTGTCACAGTGTGGTGTTTCAGGCAAATATTGGCAGCCTTTTACACACTTCCACTTGGTTGTGATTCTAAGCCATATGAAACTTCACATTTCAGATGATTTGGTGTGAAATCAGAAATGTGTTGTGATAACATAAATATGCTTAATCATGCACTTGAGGAAACCTGTTGAGGAAGCTAAATTTCTAGTGAAAATAAATCTATGCTTTTCTTGCATTATTTTGCAGGGCCTTTTTGAAAACGTCACTTCAGTCCTGTAAAATAAATGTTACCACTAATTTTGTAATGTTAAATTTAATAGTTAATCTGTTTACTGTCAAGTTGCATTTCATTCATGAATGTCATTGCTTACGTTCATCAAAAATTGTCTTTATGTGTATTTACTGAAAGAAGAAAAGCTTTTGATTTAATGTCTTAATTCAAGGCTTTAAATCTGAATTTTGATAACGTCCCACTCTTCCATTGCGATGCAGAAACGTGGTATTTGTCTTGCTGCCAGAAACGAAAATAAGACCAGGAGTTTAGGGTGACAAATTCCAGGAATTCTAGGTTCTAATATTTTTTTTATTAAAAAAAAAATTAAAGGGGGGGGGGAGGGGGGAAGATGTATGTGAATATTGAAATACTGTGTTGTTGCATGCTTTTATGTAGATTCATCTGTTTTAATGCTTTATGAAAATTGAAAAAGAGTGAATCTATGTGTCTGGGGGAGGAAAAGCATGGGGACATGATGGAGGTGGCAGTCCCTGCTGTCTCCCATCTCCTTTGTTGGCCCCACAAGCCTCAGGCTGGAGAGGGCAAGGAGAGCAGGGCAGCCCAAAGCAGGGTCCCTGCACCTCTCAGGGACAGGCGGTGTCCTGCACCAGCATCTTCCCCACAGCAGGTCTCAAAGTAGCACTTTGTTCCTCTGGGCCTGCCTGATGGCAGCATGACTTGCTCCAGCTGCAGGGGGAGCACATAATTCAGATGCTACTTAGGCAGCAAAAATTTTGAGCTCTGACCCAGATATATCAAGTATTACCCTAATTGGATACACTTAATTGGGGTTTGGAGGCATTTTTAGAGACAGAATATATTCCCACTAGAAATAGAAAACATATTTCTGTTTATAATTTACTCCACAAATTTGTTTATTAACAATCTTGACATTTCTTTCATCTTTGTGTGAATTCCTGCTTGAGAGCAAGGAGCATATGTCTTTGTTCTCAGGAAAGAAAAGTTACTTTGAGTTTTACTTTGAAGCACCCAATGATGCAACTGAAATGTCATGAATAATTTAAGAAAACATTGATGCAAACCTTACTAGAAATAATCAAGGAACTTTGGAGGTTGTAAATAAAACCAATTTAAAAATTAAACTTGATGGATCTTACCATTCTAATTTTGTATACACACAAAAGTAGGACAAAACTGTTCTGGAACATATGGGAATGGAACAAACAGCACTGGCATTCAAGTGGATGATTCATTTGTAAGCGAAAGTGAAGATCTTGGGTATCTTACTCTGACTTGCATATGTGCAGCAGGAACGCTGAATGAATGTAAAAGTCATCTGACTTCCATGGTGATATTTTGAAAAGAGCTGCATGATTTAATAGCACATATCTTATTGGTAGTCTGAATGTAAATAATTGCGCCATTTGTTTCTCTCTACACTCCAACATCCCAGACTCCTTGATCTAAGTAACCTTGTGATGATGCTTGCTTTATAGTATCACAGCCTTTATTCCTGGTGACTTAACCTGGCAAACTGCAGGGCAGCTCTGTGGGTGGAGGTGACATTCATCAGACACGATGCCAGACAGTACTATAGTATCTGCAAGTCTCTTGCTTTTCTTCTGGGATTCCAGTCTTAGCTGCTGATTATTTTCCTTTTGGCTGTCCATATCTTTCAGCCCACCATTGCTAAGTAGCTTTCATGTTTTGGGACACAGTCTGTGTGTGAAGGGAATCTCAAAACTGATGTTTCATCCTAGTGATTTCGTGTTCCAAGTGATTTTTCAGCCCATGAGTGATGATTCAGCATAGACCTACCAAGGCCGCCAGCCTTTCCCTGTGCTGTGCACCATGACATCCTGCTACAGCTTGCTCAACCAGCTGCAGGTGTAGCCTTTGCTGCACCATACAGCTTTGGTACTGCCCCGGGCACAAGCACACACTGGGGACCCCCTCTCCAGTAGCACATCCCTGACTCCATAATTTGCCTGCAGACTGCCTGACGAGCAATGCTAGAATCCACGGGATATCTACAGTCCTCTGGGTTCTTCTGAGCTTTAAGTAGATAAAGGAGGGTTCTTTCTCTGAATATCAGGCTAAAAGGTCTTCATCTCAGGTGTTTTAGAAGAGTGCAGATAAGCCACAGTGAAGCTAAGGGAGCATTTCAATGGGTTCAGTTTAGTACCAGTCATCCCATATCAGTACTGGTAAAGCAAATGCATGAAGCGAGAAGAAAGTTGGTCTGTATATTCATGTTTAATGAACAGCAAAGAATAAGGCAATGCTTCTGGCTTAAAAAAGAAATAAATTATGGGTGAGGATGGTGCAAAGCTATCTGATTGAGATACAATTGTGTTACTACAGTTTATTTATCAACAGAAGAGATTTAAAAAAATGCTTGAAAGATTTAATTAAAATCTGTTCTCTCACATTTAATACTACCTAATGCTTTTAATTAATCTGAATATCCTTAATTACTACTGTAATTTTTACCATGTGTAAATAGCTAATTAAAGTATTAACCATCATCAAATGTAGTCTAGAATTAAATATATAAATGCTCTGTGGCTGATTAAGAGGATTACATGAAAAAAATAGTCGAGTTTCAGGTAGGAATGATTTCTGAATGCAAATGCTTGCATTAGATTAGCTGTAGTAATAGGGGAAGCAGATGAAGGAGATGGTTAGTTTCCTATTAGAGCTAGCCTGTATAAGACATCTGTGGCTCCAGTCATGTTTAGAGAAGTTTGGAGGTTGTTTGAAACTTGACCAGTTAGTTATGGTCCTGGAGGGACTGTCTGTCAGTGGAGATGGCTGTAATGTAATATACTCAGCTTCCTTTTCTGGGTTTCAAGGACCAGATGGTAAGGGACGTATAGTTATGACCTACATCCTCTGAGAAAACTTCCCTTCTCATTTCCAGAGTGATGCAGAAGGAGCAGAGAGCTTTTCTTGCTCCTGGAGGTTGTGCTAAGAAATAAGCTTGTGTTTGCACGAGAGCTGAAATTGGATGGTGACAAACACAGTATAAATGTTGAAGGAGAATGATTTGACCTCTTCCTCATGATCAGCTTGGGAAAATCATCAACATACATTCTCTGCAAAGATATCCTCTGGCATAACTGTCCATTGTAATGAAATGCAAGCTGGTAACCCCTTAGCTCAGACCAGCTTGAACCAGTAAAATCCCATGGGCGTCTCTACAGCGTGCTCTTTAGCTAGATGACTGTGGAATTAGCTCATTCAGAACCCAAATCAGAATAATAAGGGAATCTATTAGTAAATGATCACTTAAAAAAAAAAAAAAAAAGTGAAAATAAAATAAAGCGGTGGAAGTAAAGGCTGCTTTTCAAAAAGTGTTATTCTTTATTTATTTATTTGCTCAAAGATTTTGCCTAAGAAGGCCAAGCCACTGTCTTGATTTCAGTTTTCAGTGGGATTTAATTATTCTTGGAAATTTAGCTTTTTAGGTTTTTAGTTTAAATCATTACTCCAGGTCCTTCTGTTACTTGGGAGAGCATTCCCCCCTTTAAAAATGCGTGCACTGGAGATTACCAAATGAGGTATTTAAATATGTGGAACCATTATTATTTTTTCATCTCCTGAAAGGGTTCTACAGATAAATTAGACAATTAGCTCTTTTTGCAGACCTTACTCCCAATGGTCATTCCAGGCCCTTTTTCAAAAATGAGATGGTGCATACTCTTGAGTTGTCAAAGCCTCAAGCCAGTCATGAAAAGCTCTTTTCTTTCAAATAGACTCTAATACTGACAAAAGACATCTCTGACAATATATAGAAAATCTCATCAGGTTTTCTTTTCATTATTTGAATAGCCTCTCAGATACAGCACATTGTGCCTCCTGCATGTATGTTTCAAGGGCTTTTTTTTTTTAATATGCTTTTTGGCTGTTAATTAAAGAGTGGCAGATAGACTGTTTTTAGGCGCCTTCTAAACCTTTTAGTATGGAGAGCTAAACTGGGGATAGAGGAAGGTCACTTCTTGTTCTGGCACTAGTTTGATGTTATCAGAGTGCTCGCAAATAAGAAATGTTATGTGAACGGCAGTGGTCCTGGAAAACCTTTCCCAGCATATGGGTGCTCTGTGCAGCTGGATCCACCACTGACAGTGTGATGTGGCTTTGGACATCAGGTAGTTGGCATTCATTTTTTTCTGATTTAGATTTACCAGGCTCAGTCCTGCATCTCAGCTTTGCAGGTGTGAGATTCAAAAAGTAATTTTCTAATGTTCGCCCCAGCTGCTGTTATGAGCACGTGCTCACTGGCTGCAGCCCCACCTGGGAAGACGAGGGATCAGCTTTGTGTATTCCCTCTGTCTTCTTCCTGAAGACCTGGAAGGCTATATAATATAAGCTAACCCCACAGCTTCTTTCTTCTGGCAGAGAAGCTAAATTTCAACTGAGAATTAAATCCAAGTTGGTGGGATTTTTCTTTTATTTTTTTCCCCTCCATAATGCAAACCAGTGGCATTAGAAAGTATCATTTGGCTCATTAAGCATTTTATTGCTGTTTAACCATTAGATATCTTTTATTGCTTTGTAGTTTAACTGATGTGGGCTCAAGTTAAGTTACAAACAGGAAATGAATATTTTGATTAGTCTTGTACATAAACCAGCTTTTTGGAAAATTATCTGTCTACTCTGAATACTAAATATACTGTCCCTAACCATGATGAATATCCCACTGGATATTGCATTTAAGTTTTTGAAATTATCCCCTGAGATACTGGAAACCTTGCAGGAGAAAAAAGCTCATTTTCTTTTGTCTTCATTGACATTTTAACTTAGCTAAAATGATATCTCCCTAAAGTATGGATAATTGTATTAATATAATTTTTTGCTTGGAGTTGTGGCATATTGCAGATCTTAAGTTTTATTCTGAAGCATGTTTGAAATTAGTGGTGGTACTTCACTTTATTTACATTTATAAACTTATTATTCCTGGCATCTTGTAGAGAACAGAATCAAATTAATGACCATCTAGTGTGAGAGCTCTTTTTTTTTTTTTTTTTTCAGATGCAGGATATGGATACTTTGATGGGAAGCATAGGCAGGATGGCTAAAACCCAGGCAGCACTGTTTTGCATGTGTATCTGTGTAAATGGGCATTATGCAAACCAATTTAAAATCAGCAGCATTCTTTCTATATATTTCTCTATTCTTTCTATAATAGTGCTAACCTACAAACAATGTAAAAAAAAAAAAAGTGAATGTGCAATTTAGTGCAATGTGTCAGAGGAATGATGTATTCCTAAAATGACGATGATGTCCAGCTTCTCATCTTCTTATCTCATTTTGCTTATTTCTGACTACAGCATGCAGTGAGTTTTGCATAAATGCATGTAAATAACCCAGGGAATTCAGGTCAGATAGACTGACTAGACATTTGTAAAACCCAAACATTGTTTTGCTTATGTAGGTGGTGGTTTGAACATCTTAGTGTTGCAAAGCCTTACTCTGCAGCTGTAGGAGTGGTTTTGCATTTTTTTCTTTTTGTTAAGATCTGAGGAGTTCTACATTTCTGTAGACATCTAAACTTCTGGTAGATTTGAGAGATTTTATATCACCATAGAATCTAGCTATGTAAGTGCATTGTTTAGCATTAATGTACTTTTACTTCTTTTCTTTGGTTAGGGTAATCATACTTGATGAATATTTATGGAGAAAAATCTTTGAAATTTAGCTTTTAGTTATCTTCTTATTCATTTGTAGGTAAAGTTATGTTTAACTCTAATGTAAAATATTTAACTCCAAGTTTAAAATATAAGAAGCCTCCTATCTAGTAATTATTAATTATTGTTGTTAACCTAGCTATTATTATCGGGGAAAAGAAAATTACGTGCTAATAGTTGTGTTTTAAAAAAAAAAAAAAAAAAAAATTGCAAGGAAAAGTAAGTTTAAAATATGAATTTCATTTTACAAGTCTTTATAGCTATGAGATAAACTTTCATGTTGATGGTCAAAGTCATAGGGCAAAGTGCATATGTTTTCACCTAATGACATAGTGTGGGTACAAGTAAGTTTTTAAACGATGTCAAAACAGTTGCTTTCAACAAACAAGTATATAAATTATATAAGTCAATTTCTATTACAAAAAATAAAATCTATGGATGATGCAGCAGCTGTTTTAGGAAGAAACAGTTCGGCTGTTTCTGAACTTGGGGTATATTGAGTATATTTGCTCAGCTGAGTGCCAGAAAATGGCACTGGGACATGAGGAGCATCTGTCTGGAGGCACTGCTTGGAAAGCTTCTGATAATATTTTGAAAGCAGCTGAAGCAATGGAAGATGTTCGGCTTATTTTTAGTTATCAGCCTCTGGAATGGAGGATGTTCTAAAGAGACCATAAAGAGGAAGAATAACGATAGGAGAAAATAAAAGTGTAGCCTAGCTACACTTGCACCTGCAACCTCCTGGTGCTTTCAGCACAGAGAGGAAGGCAGCCATTTCTCTTCCATGTGTATTTAGCTAGGCTAACTTTGCAAATACTGTCTCTGGGTTCTCCAGTGCAGCTTTGAAGCTGGTGTCCTTGATTTGTGTTTCTTTGTATTTCAGAAGTTCCTTGCCTCATCCAGCATTTCACTTGAATCCGATGAGGGTGAGGCATAATTTGCCGGGCTGGTATTATAGAATAAATTAATTAGATGTGAGATGTTGTGCCTTTTAAGCAGCTGTGAAGTATTAACAATTTTTTAAACAAAACATCAAGGTTTAAATCCATTTGTGCTCTGTGGCAGTTAAGGAATATTGTGTTTAGAACAGAAGTTCTGAAACAAATTCAAGAGCTTTAAATAGTGTATAGTAAAGAGAATAAGATGCTCCCAAAAGATAAGGAGTGTTTGTTTTGTTCTTGTGTTTTGTTGTTGTTGTTATTTTTTTTGTTTTGTTGTTGTTTTTATTTTTAATTTATTTTTTTATTATTTTTTTGTGAGTGCGTTGTTGAGTTTTTTTGGTTGGTTGGTTGGTTGGTTTTGTGTTTTGCTCTGTTTTGTTGTTTTCTCTGAGCTAAAAGACTTTATTTTGTTTTCAGATCTTTATGGAAAGATCTCTGAGCCCTTGTGGGCAAACATTGAGCTTTCCTGCCCTTTTTCTGGGGAAAGCAGTTATTCAGAATTGGTTTTTGGATTTGTTTGTTTAATTCTATAACCAGTACCCATGCAAAGATATGAAATCTAACTTGTGCTTATGTTTCATTGTAGATATCGGGCATATGTTTTTTGTGTAAATGTGTTTGTAATAACTCATTTCAGAACAGCGCTGCCTGTCCTGCCCCAGGCTGATGCACTGAACCTGTGCTGCCCGTGTCCGCTATCACGAATGCAGTTGCATATCCCAACTCTCACTATGTCTGTGTCCAGTGCTACTTGCAGACATTTTTATTTTGAGTTGTGCCATATATACAGTCTTTGTGCATTTTAACTAAAAATTTAGATTGATTCTTCTTCCAAAGGGCTCTTTCAGCATGGTCTAAACCTTAAAGTGAAAAGTTTGGTGTCTCTGTAATCAGCCCATTTGAAGTTTCCTATCTGAAAATCCAGCAAGGCGAGCCAAGCTTTAAACACAGATACATTTTGAATTTTAATAGACTTTATTACAAGGCTTCAAATTAAAAGCTGTCAGGAGAGATAAAAGGTTGGGGATTTGGATTCAAAGGGACTTTGATTAGACATAAAGGTCAGCCACGGTGACAAAAAGTCGATGCATCTAAATTAAGCATAAACCTCTGGAAGAGAATATGCTAATCTTTCATGTAGAGTACTTGTCAGGCTGATCTTGGCTCATATCCCCAACAGTTAAACTATTTTCTGTGATGAAATTTTAACAAATGGTAATCCATGTGTAATTTGCCTGTCAAGTGCATGCCATTTGTTTTTACAAATGTTAGATTTTAACTGCTAAGGAATCATATTATACTACATAATGTGGTCCTGATTAAAGGCTGTGTTTTAGAAGCTTCAGTTCAGCTTTAAACTGCAACTTTTTTTCTTCAGGAATGTGAAAGGTAAAAGGGAGGGAAGGAAAAAGAAAATCGAAAATCTAAATGTCATTGCTTTTTCTAAAAATTGGTATAAATTACACTTCAATTAAGCAGCTACTTCAGATGCTGAATGTTATAGTAACAGTTAGTATTTCTGAATGTGAAATTAAGATTCTGCACTGTTAGTGAGCAAACTCATTAAAGACATAAAAGGATGACAGGATGAAAAAGGATTTACATTTGTAGAATCTCCTGTAAAATTATGAAAAGTGACAGGCTCCATTTTTTGATGCCGAAATCAGGGTTGCATGTCTAAACCACAGTGACACCATGGCTGGAATTTGCATAGCTGAGAACTAATAGGAAATTAATAGAGTGTAATACAGGCCTATTGAATACAGGTCTAACTTTGTGGCTTTGATGTGTAAGAACGGAAGGCATAATTTCACTCTTTGTTTAGTGCCCTGGACAGATAGCTTCACTAACATCTAAGTATGGTCAGGATTAAAAATGTGATGGATAGCACCATAGCACCTTTGTGACAGCTTTTCTGTTCAAATACAAATTTCTGTCACAGCCCCAGAATGTTTGAAGGAGCATTCAGAGATGAAATATTGTAGCTGCAGCAAGCCCAGTGTGAAGCTATTATGTTTTGAAAGGAAAAATAATTACAAACTGTACATCTCCTAGGCACATATCTGTATTAATAATGCATAGTAATAAATACACTGGAGTATACTAATGAAATGTTATTGAACATTAAAGTTTTGGGAGCCATAAGATTATGAATCTGTCAAGAAAAATGTCAGGCATCTGTCTAGTTTTAGGTTGTCTACCTGTTTTAGGCAAATAAGTATTTGGGAGAGTTATGATGGTGATTTATTCTAGCTTTCTTAATGTCTCTTTGGGATATTTATTCAAAGTTGAGATTTTTTTAAATATCCATCCATTTCTCTCCCCAAGTAGTGTTTCCTTTTACTTAAGACTATCACTATTCCCTCCAAAAACCTGCAGTGAAGGGAAGATTTTTATTGCACTGCTCTGTAGAGGGAATATTGTCCTTATTATAGCAGCAAAGTAGGTCAGAACCTCGCTATTTGACAGATGTGACACACAATGTCCCTACCTCCATATTAATCATGAATAAAATGAAAAAGAAGAAGCTGATTAGCGCAAAAGAATGCCTGTATTTAAAGAGCTAATACCTGGAGTGATTTTCTTCTTTGTGCTTAACTGTTAATGAAGGAGAGACTTAGAATTTATCCCATTGCAACCAATTCCCACACAAGCACAGGGACATCTGACGGTGTGAGATGGCATAAAGAATTGTAATACGAGCCATTGATTTAGCACAATAAGAAAGAAAATTGGGCTCCATGAAGTGAGAATAAATTGTCTGACTGCTGAATCTCTGTCGTGAAATTTCATCTCTTGCTCACGTGTCGTCCGCAAGATGTGGCTGTCGTCAGCTACTGAAGAGCCCCTGCCTCTCTGCTGTGATGGGGTTTACCCTGGTTAATAAAAAGGAGGGAAACAGGTGAAGTTTCCGTAGGTGTTGAGCACTTGGTATACACGCTTTTGTCAAATTTAAGATTCAAACAACTCACATGTGGAACAAACTTAGTGTGATATGCACTTTTCTGAGATAGCATGAAAATATTGTTCCATTTTCCCTCAAGCACTTCTGCAAATCATTTTAAAGATAAAAGCATAGCCCCTAATTTCACAGGCAATTAACCCATCTCTTCAACAAAGTCTTGGTCTTATTGGGATTTATTTATGTATTTCTAAATATTCATAGAATCATAGAATATCCTGAGTTGGAAGGGACCCTTAAAGATCATCAAGTCCAACTCTTGACACCGCACAGGTCTACCCAAAAGTTCAGACCATGTGACTAAGTGCACAGTCCAATCTCTTCTTAAATTCAGTCAGGCTCGGTGCAGTGACCACTTCCCTGGGGAGCCTGTTCCAGTGTGCAACCACTCTCTCTGTGAAGAACCCCCTCCTGATGTCAAGCCTAAACTTCCCCTGCCTCAGCTTAACCCCGTTCCCGCGGGTCCTGTCGCTGGTGTTAATGGAGAAAAGGTCTCCTGCCTCTCAACACCCCCTTACGAGGAAGTTGTAGACTGCGATGAGGTCTCCCCTCAGCCTCCTCTTCTCCAGGCTGAACAGGCCCAGTGATATTGATGTTAAGTGGGTCTTGACCATGCTTGAAAGGATGGCTCCGTGTTTCCCAGGCTCCTAAAGCAATTCAAAATAGACAGACCACCTCATTTCACGCAACATTGAGTGCATCCTTGCTGCAATAATGCACTGGTTTTATTTATCCATGCCTTAATCTGTCAACCTTAACATTTGTATCAAAATGGGGGATCCTCCCTATAAAATGCAGTGATTGGTAAAGCCTCTCATGAAGGTTGAAAGATTGAAGTACTTAAAGAGTTTAATGTAGTCAAGAACACTGATACTCACATGTAAAGCTGGGTGGGTGGAGGGATTGCAGAGGGACAGATACGAGGAACCTATTTTGATATGTGGGAGAGGGTTTTTTTTGTTTGTTTGTTTTTTATGAAACTGGGATAGAATAACTGGAATGAGGGAATTTCTTCACTCTTTGTGGCTGACTAAACTCTGAAAGTAGGAGGGGGAAAGTATTCAAATGGTAACTGGTGTTAGTGGTTAATATCCTCCAAGAAAGCCCTAAGTTAGAACTTGCCTGTCTCCTGTATTCTGCAATTCTGTCTGACATCATTGTGCACTCTGCTGCTTCTCCCTCATTTTGACTTACTATAATTGTTTAGAATTGTTTTAAAATATTGAATATATATATCCACACCTTCCCAAAGATAATGAATTAATTAAGGCAAAAAGAAATCTTGTTGTGAAATGTGTTCATCTGATTCGTGTTAATATGGAACAATGCTAGGGCCACATGGTATGATGAATGTGACCTTCTGTCTTACATACCCTTGTACAACCACAAGTCTAAGAAAACCAGAGTGGTTAATGTATATAGTTCTTGTATCTTGCAAAGGAATAATCCAGCAATTTGCGTCAATAAGGGATAAGAGAACAAAGGGTTTTCAGAAGAACTGCTAACTATTGACTCTTGCATGGGACACTGCAAGTCACTGGTATCTGGCCAAGAGATTAAGGAGAAGGGGAAAGCTGAAGGATGACTAAAAGGCAAAGCTTGCAGGGCGTGCTGCACAAGTCTCTGACATCCAGCCAAGATGGACAAAGGAGAAGGACAAGAAAAAAGCCTGGGAGGAAGACTACGAGCCTTCAGCATGAGAGACCCCCAGAGGGACCACCAGAGACTGATAAGCATTTTCCAGTAGGGGGGTTTGGATTCTGGAAACTAATTATAATAACCCTGTTTTTTCTAGAAGTAGTAATGAATATGTGTTAGCCTAGGAGCATAAAAATCAGCTACTTGATGTAACTGGTGTGCGTCTTGATGGAGCAGAGACTCCCGGCGCACCCATTGCTGTTTGCTTACCTCTATTCGTTTAATAAATTGTAAACTTTGATTGTAACCCTATTTGGGACTTTGTCATTTATTACATTATTATATCAGTTATTAAAAATAAGAAATTCAACCCAAGCAATCAAAGCAAAGTGATCTGCTGGCTGGAGATGGGTAAGAAGTGTTCTATTTTGGACTAAAATATCAAATAACATACTTTTCTGCAGTTCTGTCCTACTCTTTCAACTGGCTCTTCTACTTCCTGTCCATCCTCTTTGCTGACCCTCACTCCCTATTTTTCTGAAGAAAACAATGTTTTCTTATTGCCAGAAACCAGCATTTTTTCACTGAAACAGAGGAGCACCTTGTGGTCTCCTCCTGTTGTATGATGGATAATATCTTGTAATCCTAGTCTCTTAAAACGAAAGGGCTTTCAGGCTTGAATACTCTCTGTAATACCATATTTCATGGCAAATACGATCGCTCATATAGGCAGGAACCTGGGCATTAAGATTTTATAAGTAAAATGAAAGACCTGAAGCTTCATTTAGAGGGCAGCAGCAAGAATACCACAGGAGGGCTCTGACCCAGTGTGCCATGGTGCACACGTGTTGTCCTTCTCTGAGCATCCTCTGCGGGGCTGGGTGGCAGGGAGACTCTGCCATTCCCAGAGGTTGCTTTTCCTAAGGCTTATTTAGAAAAAAAACTTACTTAAGTTCATAATTTTGGCTTATGTTTAGGTGTCTACTGTGCTTCACTAAATCTTGAGTGACAAACACGTTAGGGAGGCAGCTATCAATGCTCAAACAGCCCGAGCACCGTTCCAGTTTGTAAGGTGCTGCAGTTTGTGAAACAGCACCAATGGTGTGGATACTTCAGAATAAAATATTTTTCATGCAGCTTTTATTTTGCAACCCTTGATATTACTGGAGAGTATAAATATATTTTCAACTGTAAAAATTGGATGAAATTGTGTTTTGGGCCTTCCATTGTCTTTTCAGAACACTTTTGTGATTAAAATTTGTCTGTAGAATAAGAGTAATCTTCTGTAAGTAAAATAAAGCAAACAAAATCATCTTCTAACACCCAGAAGTTCTTTTCTCAGCTTAGTAGATGAATGTGTGCACTGACCCATGCAGCTGGAGGTTGAGAGTCTATAGCCTGCTGAGGTGAGAGCCTGCTCATGTTTTAAAGTAACACAATTTCTGATCATAGCTCTGTTGCTAAGGGATCTCTCATATTTCTCCTTTCTTATTCTCTGTCAGATTTCAAAGACCTACAGGAAAAAAATGTTGCATTGTGTCTGTGTATTGCCTGTTCATGGTGGAGAGCTGTGAATGAATGAATTACAAATTCAAGCAAGGCTTTAAATAGACTATAAAATAGGTAGCTCATTTTCTCCACTGGGATTCTGTACATGCACTTATTAGTTGACACTGGTCTCTTTTAGATTTCAGCCCTTTTCTATAAACAGGCAGATCTGGTGATTCATGCTCCATGTTAAAGGAAACTGATTTACTGCCATGTTACTGCCTAAAATAGAAGCCTGCTTCCTCCACTGTGCCTTGGTGCTCCTGATGCTTTCCTGTTTTTTCTGTACTGGTAGTGTGGCTGATCCAATGGAAAAATAACCCTGAAAGAGTACGACATTTCATGCGATAAACTGACTGACTCCAGCTCTTGGTTGGACATGAATTGAATTGGGAAATTGGAGATGAGCAGAGTTGCCACTTGCAGTGTCAGTTCAGCATTAAACTGGCTCAGTGCAGCGAGAAACAAATCTGCAGAAATCCCAGGAGTCACAAAGTGGATTTAAGTAAAAAATTCTCATCTGTTATACTCTATTGACCATATAAATGATCTGAGAAAACAAGCAAAATTACCAATTTAATTTGCATAAACACACAAGTAAAATCCGGTAGCCCCAGAAGCAGGCTGGGGGCAGAGCAGTGGAGATTTCACGCAGGGAAGACAGACCAGGGGTCTCTACGGGTGATGTAAGCCAGGGCATTATGAGCTAAATTATATGAAGAAAAAGTAGAATTAAAATCTTGTAAGATGTAAAAGGAGTTTAATCTCTGTCTTACATTTTTAAGATGTATTAATAACTTACATGAGCCTTAGTAGCCTTTTCAGTTGTAGCCCACTAATGACAAGCTTGCTTTCTAATGTTTAGTGCCTGCTGCGCAAGTGGTACTTTTAACAAAATCCATTTGCTGCAGGCTTTTTGACATGGTTTCACACTGAGATAAACACAATTAACAGGAGCTATTAAAAATTCCTTTTTCTCGTGCCTGTTTATTAATGGTCTTTTAAGATTTATTTTTGTTATTAATTTTAAAGAATGTGTAATGATTTTGATAGCACAGTGAGGGTATGCAAGTTAAATATTTCCGTATTGAGAAGCGCTTGGGTCATCTCCTGATTGCAACAGTATATTTCTATATGCAGGCTTGAGAATGGCTACATTTGTCCTTTAACTTGCAGCACAGCAGAGTGTATTGTAGCAGCAAATGTAGGATGAGCCAAAGAATGCAGGCAGGATAGCTTACATAGTATAAAAATGTCATTAGAAAGCATTTCCAGTGAATCCTATTTTGTGTAAGAAGTCTTATATTTTCTATATGTCACATCAAAATAGCTTTTAGTAAAAGTAGCATTGCAAAGAATAGGGGGGCTGTACTGAATATTCATAGCATGTCATCCATCTGAGTGCACTGAGACCTTTTAGAATAAATACTTTTTTTTTTTTTTTTAAGGTTAAGCTAGTTCAGAATATTGTTGATAGTCTTCTTTACATCTTTCCAGACAGTCTGTGCAAGGCAATTTTGGAATCAGAAAAGGAAGAAACGGCCTCATTGAGGGCTGACACCGTAATCTTCAGCTCTCATTAAAATCAGTGGAAAGCCTCCTGTTGACTTGGGTGAGGACTGGAGCTTCTCTCAGGCGTGCTTTTGAAGGGCTGGTGGAAGCATACATGTCTCAAAAAGAATCCCGCAACTGTTTGTGAGAGGTTCTGATAAAGCCTGTACAGGGATACGAGGAAAATGCAAGTGTGACAAACCACACAGCTGCTTAGTTGTCTCTGAGGGGCATCTGCGTGTTAAACCTACGAGGGTATGTCTGGGTGTCAGCCTGGTTCCCTCATCTCTGCTGCTTAGTTTGAGACCCTGGAAGAAGAAGAGCTTCCTCCCTCCTTGAGAACAAAGAAATACTCGTTCTGCTCATTGTACAGCAGGGTTGGCAGGCTTGGGAGGCCTGGAAGCCAGATGCTTTAAGGAGAAAGTCCTGCGTGTAGTTAGATGGTGTGGGGATGGGAGAAACTGTAAGGGTACATCCATGGTACCTTAGTTCAGGGACTGCCTCTGTAGCCATCACAGCTTTTTGCTTGCTTCAGTGCCAGAGGCAGCATCCCAAACCACACTTTCCAAAAGAAGCATTCTGGACATTACAGATTCCCTCATAAATCAGACCAAGCTATGTTTCATGCCTGTAAAGCAAGGAAAGTGATGGATAGTTGGATTAGCTTTGCTTAGATGCTATCTCTCGTGCCCTTTGCCGTAACCGAACTCGCTGGCACTTTTTGGATTATCCCAGTCGGGCCTGCTGCGCAGGGAATGGGCAGGGAAGAGCAGGTGCCATGGGGAGTATTCTAACGGTAGAAGCCTCTGCAAATTGCTGGAGTGGAAAAAAGGTCTGAAGGAAAGGATGTCCCACTTTCCTTCCCTACATGGACACAGTAAGAGGAAAATTGATTCGTTTTCAAACAGTTTATTTCATTTGTGGCACAGGGGTTTCTGCCAGTTGGGACTCTGTGAACTGTCTTATTTGGGTCGCAACTGTGGAGTCCTCACAGCTATGAAAATACCTGTATCTAAAAATAATCCCCTTGCTTGCACTCCAAAATTATTACTAGGCATCCTTGCTTTTGTCAACGCTTTCATCTGGCATTTTGAAAGTGGAAAAAATGTAGCTCAGACTTCTCAGCTAGTGGATGTCGTCATTTCTTGGCTACCTTAGTGACTTGACTTTGGTGGGTGTAGGATGAAGTACAGCACCTGGGGATATTTATCCTAGTGACTTTCAGTACATCCTTCTGATCTCTACAATGTCTACTATGTTGTTGTGAAGATACGGAGAGCTGTAGCCTTTGAGCCTTTTCTTGTTTGGAGAATATTCAGATTTAACCAGAAAAGTCTTTGAAATAGGTTTTAGGGGTATAACAAATAAAATAATAATGTATAAAAAAATGGTGGTGTGTTATATAATTACCAGACCTAGTGATTTCTTTTAAGAGATTTGCATTTGCTGTGACCACTGTCACTTGAACTCACACGCCTGAGATGTCTGTTACATTTAAATATTTATAGCTTTGAAGGTTCACTGAGTCTGTAATAAGCACAGGGGAAAATAAATATATTATGTGAAGGGTGATTAGTTTTATCACGTAGTCTTCTACAGGGCAGCTGTTTATTTTCAGTGTTCATTTTCTTGGATCAGTCAGGTAGACAGCTGTTCTTTTAGGGCATTTTTGTTAATTTAAGTAACTTCTTTGAATTGAAAATCTACCACCAAATTCACTTCTGAAAATTCAGCCTCAAGCTCATAATTATATCATCAAAAAAAAAATCTTTAGATCACTTATTCAAAAAATATCTACTTGTCAGAGATATTTCAAACAAATGCAAAGCAGACACACTGTAAATCACCCAATACATCAATGTCTGTATGAAACTGAATATGAAATGCCCAGGTCTGCCAGGTTTCTCAAAAATATAATGTACATTATGTACGTCCCTGCAAGGCTGCAGCCAGCTTGAAATACTCTCTTAGTATATATGTCACTTCATAAACACCTGTTAATATCAATAGGCTTTTGCAAAAATAGAAATCTGATTAAGTGGGCAGCCTGTAATTTATCTTTTCATTTTTTTAATTGCTTTGGATTTTTGCCAAAGTCCAGAGGACAGGGGAAGGAAGGGAGTGCTGCAGACGAGGCTGGCGTTTATCACATCATACATGAACAGGGATTTTTATATTTGGGAAACTCTCAGAAATAATTGCAGTCCAGCAGCTCTGTCTCTACAGGGCAGTCACCAATATAGTCCTCAATCCTGCAATATTCTGGCTGGAGTTGGTTTCTAACTATTTAGATAGGCGTTTTGTATTCAGGCTATCAGACTTGGGCCATAAATGTTTGTTTCTCTTTTAGTTCATGTGAAAAGCTAGATCTCAGCTACCATAGTTTTATGATGGTATTACCAGAATGTTGCATTTAAATGAATTCTTTGTATTGTAAAATGTTTAGCTACAGCAAGTGTGACCTTGCAGCTCTTGTAGATGAATTTTACTCAGCAAATGTAAACACTTACACTGAAATTGTCATCAGATGTTTATTGGTTGTCAGAAGTATTTTGACTGTTGTGGACCAAACCGTGGTGTACTCACCCCACAAACACAGAATATTTGTATTTTGCTGTAAATGAGATTTTTTTCCGTTATGAATTTATTACTGAGCTTTTTTTATATTCAAACATAGTCCCAGCTGGAGCATCCATTCCCAGCTGAGCCTCATTTGGAAGTCACAGTTTGGGATGAGGGATGCAGTTGCTCTTCCCCCCTTCTGTTTTGTACAGCTCCTGAAGGGGCTAACCAGGACTGCAGTCGCCCTACTTGGTGCCATACAGCAGCTGTCCTTTCTCCTGATCAGCAAGATTGTCATGAGGCAGCAACTTCACAGCCATTTATGAAAGACTAATTTCCAAAAATCACTGCAGGACAAGGCATGATTAACAGACCAGAAATGTTGTGTGTCTGCACTGGCTGTTTTTTTTGTTTGTTTGTTTGTTTGTTTTAGGGGGGGATTGATGGGGTGTATTTACTTGTTTGTTCATTTACCACTCAGGCAGGCCTGGAGCTGCTCTCAAACAACATAGAGGACAGAATTCATTGGCAGGGTAATGCCAGGAGAGGGTATGTGTTCTTTGGTTCTCTTGCACCCACATTTACATGCTGATATCCATTAACTCAAGTGTGCATAGTTGCAGGAGGTGCAGAATAGCTGCTGACATGCTTTCTCCATTTTCAGCTATTAAGTCGTACTTAGAAAGGTAAAAACTTCAGTTTTGTTGCATTTCTTGGAGTAATTCTAGCTGTGCTGGGTATAATGTTAATAACTGAAGTAGAAAAGATAAACCAGCCTTGGCAGTGGTGATGGTTTCTCTTAGTGAGATTTTGGTAATGCCCAAATATCTCTCAGCATCAGTCTGCATCAGAGTAGAAAATATTTTGGATTTGGTTCACAAATAGTTATTCTCATTCAAAGGTGTTGCTGGTCTGTGAAGGTTTTAGTTCTGTTGGAATTATGGAAGTTGTGTAGAGAAGCAGTTGGGCCTGAAAAGACGAAATAAAAGATATAACAGAAATAAAAAGTAGAAGCAAGTAAAAATAGAAAAGGTCAGTTAGCTTTGAGGTCAGTTGGGTTTAATTTCTCAGCTAAATAATGAGCCTGATGTTTATTTGTTAGGACTGGAAAATTTTGACAAAGTCCAAAAACAATCCATTTGGATACTTATCATTAATGAGATGTATTTCAAAATAAAAACACTTAGTATTGTAGTGTGTCATCTGAGCAAAGTTAAGTGAAGATGTTAGGATGTAAGTACAGCTGGCATTACTCAAAATCAGTAGAATGTGATGCCCACAGTTAATTGCAGAATCATGAGTACTACATCTAATTAATATGCTAATTGGCTAGTTTAAAGATAAAAAGGGGGTATTGAAAGAATGCAATAAAGAACTTGTATTTTTCTGTTTTGCTCTGCAAACACAGCTCCCTGCAATAACTTAATGAGGAACTGTTCAAAGGAATAAAACTAACAACAAATGAATCAGAAGCTTAACTAAGTAATTACATGCTAATGCTGAGACCTTTTGGGTAGGGAACCAGCATAACTGTGTGTTTAGATTGTCATAACAGCAAATAACAGAGTAGGATAAGTAACTAATAAAATCAATTTATTTGTTGGAAAATTATTTTCCAGAAGCAGCCTAGGCAAAATTTGAATTAAATGGTTATTATTGAAAGCAGGTGTTTTACTGATAGTAGTAAGATTGAAAATATTTCTAAGAAAGAAGGACATAAGCACTTTGAATGGGAAAGAGAAAAGAGAAGCCCTTTTTACGTCTCTCAGTGCAGAAAACCTGCTTTCAGTCAGCCCTTCACATGTTAATAGAAACGGTTTTGGTGTTCAAGAACCAAAAATGATGTTCTTTTTCAGGAATAAGCATCCAGAATGTGGTCTGTTCCAAGAGGCTGATTTTTCATCTAGGCTGGAAAACCAATAGAAAATCTTAATAGTGTGGCACAGAGAAGAAAGATCCTCAAACACAGTGACCTTGTAGGCCTTAAGAGAGTCCACAGATGGACCTATTATGGGCTAGAATAGGCCACAGAAGATTTCAGTACAAATTAAAGAAGATGCTTAAAGAGAGAGGAGGTCTGAGTGTAGCAAATCAGGAATTTGTAGGTTATAAAAATGCCTTCAGAGGTTTAACTGCTTTATTAGTGTTAAATTTGTTGTCTGTAAACATCTTTCCTCAGCTAGAGAAAGACAGTATTTGGAGCTTTCATTTCTGTCAGGAAACCCTGCATGTTTTGCCTTGTCAAAATTATGACACCCTCCACACTAGAGAATACAATTTGAACCACTCTGCATATTCTCAGCTGACATTGCTTGATAAAGACAAAGAGACTATCTCCTAATTGCTGTTGTCTGTCACTAATGGGTTTGTTATTAATACAAAGGCACTATTATAGCTAATTTCAAAAGATAAACACACAAAAGGACACAAAAAACAAATCTCCTGTTTTCTTTTGTATCTATTTACACAATTCAACATCCAAAAAGAGAAAAACAAAACACACAGAACACCAAAACAGAACTCCAGCTAGCAGGTGCTAAATGGAAGCTAGGAGTTGATTTATAGGAACAGAAAGCATCGCTCCGAGAATAAATACCGAGTTTCCTGTTGTAGAATTAGTTATACAAGGAGATGACTGTTCAATGTTAAGTTAAAGCGTCTGAGACCTTTGATACAAATTTAAACCTTCTTACATTATTAGTGTTGGGGAGCAGCAGGAATCATCCATTCCCAGTATCTCTGTACACAGTTCAATGCAGTTTTCTGGTTGATCTTGTAGTTTACTCATTCGAGTTGGAAAACATCTCTTACACAATGTAGTTCTGGTCCCTTTTACGAAGGACGTTTATGCTTTATACCCATCTGTTTTTCCCCTGGTTGCTTCTGACACTATTTTGGAGTGAATTTCATGGAAAGATAGAGACACTAAAAGACACTCAAAGACACTAAATTCTTGCAAGCTGACAACCTTCAGCATAGTTGGTTGGCAGTGATTAGGGGTTCAGGGTCTGAGCCCCTGCCAGCACCCCATGCTCCTACTGAGGCTGTAGCATATGCTCTTTGTTAGACACCATCTATCACACATAGGAGAGAAACAAGATCAGTGTGCAGAATTGGAAAATGTTAACTTCAGTCCTGAACTTCTAGGATACTGAATCATCTACGGAGAAGAAAGTTATAGACTCTGGAACTGGACTTGATCAACACAGAGAGATGTTTCATGTTTCAGATATTAGGATTTCACACTTTGGTCAATCTATTATTATTATTATTTAAAGAAACTGTTGATGATAACTTTGGATGAGATGAGAGCTCGTGTAAATTGTTTCTGTATTGCATATAAGAACTACTGTGAGTTACAGCTGGATTTGTCCCTATGCTCGGTTAATTGTCTTGCTGTCAGAAAGGAAATAAGGGGATTCACAAAAGTGGAACAGTCTCTGAAGCATAGGAAATAATATCGTTAATGAAAAGGACGCAATTAAAAGTCAGCTTTACTTAAAACATATAATACATGTTAAACATCTCAACAGCTTTGAACAAATTCAGTCCTTTCCTACAGAACTGAGATAGTGTGGCCCAAATGTGGCATTAGAGCACAACCTAGGGAAATGTCTTCTCTGCTAAAGAATCATGTTCTACATGGAGTTTTCTCTCTCTTATCCTGGACTTTTTTCCTCTAAAATAGTAGTTTTCTTTATCATTTAGTTTTATCAATTTGAAGTAAGCAAGTTTGGCTCACTATTACTATGAAAAATGAAACCACAGTTAAAGTTTGTGTCATTTTTGTCACCCACAGGGTGTCTCTGGCTTGGGGTTTCTATCTAAATCACCAGATTTTAAAATATGTTCTCTGTATGATTTCAGCTGTATCTATGAATGACTGACATGTCTTAGGTGAAAGATCCCTTGTCCCCAGTGGTGGCTAAAGTCAGAGCTGTCTTTTTTGAAATATTTTCTTTTACAAGCTTTTAATCATACCCCAAGGACATGTCAGGCTCTCACATACTTCTTTCAAGTATATTCTTACGCAAACATGCTGTGGAGGGGATGCTGACGTTTCTTTTCTTGTTACATTCCAAGAACATATTCATCATGGTAAAGCAAACTTAGAAGAAATTTAATATTGTAGTCCATCATGATTTGTTGAAGCATGGCCCTCTTCCAAATACTGAAAAATCTGGTTGATGTAAAATAAGAGCAAGTGGACATGTACTGGTGGAACTGGTGGAACAGTAAAGGGCATGCTGGCAGTAAATCAAGCAATGTAGTTATTCTATAAATAAATAGAGTTTGTTAGTCAGATGGAGATAATTCCCCTCTCTTAAAGATATCTTTATGATATTTCTGTAAATGTGAATTAATTTGAAGACTGCTGTGAGATTTCTTTTACTGTATGTTAGTGTATGCTTCACCACTTTATTGAATTTCCTATGCCTGAAGCATCAATTAGTATGTTTATAGTCAAACTACTCAACAATTTTGATTATTTTTTTGTTCAATTATCCCAGCCACAGCATTCTTGTGCCTCACGTGCAGCACACAATCTGAATGCCCTGGAGGCTCTCACATTTCCAGAGGGCGACAAACTGCCATGCTGTCCTGTTTTTACTGCTCGAGATAAGATATGTGCTTTCTTGTTTCTGGCAGGCTTGGCTACAAAACTATAATGATGGCTATTGTGGTTGTTATTTTTGTATCTGTTATTTTTATAGCTCCATAGACAAATAAATACATTCTTTAAATTAGGCAGAGACTTAGTACCAGGGCTTCATTTAGAACACGAGGCTCTAAAATTGCCTCCTGTGAAACATTAATAATGCCTTTGAACGGCTATTTATTGAATGACTGACTTAAATGTTCTTTTTTGCTAAAAGGAGCTAAGCTGCTTGGAGAGCTTTCAGTTTAAGATACTTTTGAAATGTATGTAGAAAAGCCCAGTAGTTGTGTTGAAAAATATTTATTGATAGAGATGGAAGTGGAGTGATATTTAGACTTAAAATTGTTTTCAGGAAGGAATGTCCTGTTTTCCCCTCAAACTCATTTCTGAATTTCTAGAGAAAAAGTGGTTTTATAAACCTCTAAAAATTTCTAGGGCTAAATTGCTGGTGTTGAACATCAGTTGCTTCCCAGCTCTGGAACATTAGAAATATGCAAGTCTGTCATTATATGAATAGCAGGACTTCTGGTGTGAAGCTGATTGTGTAGGCTGCCTCTGCTTTGGTTCCATGTCTTTAGATTAAAATTCATTCCCATCACCCATGGCAACTTTCACTGAGTCAGTTTCATCTGACTTCACACCTAATCATGCGATAACATCCAACTGTTCTTTGTTATGTTCTTTGTTATGTAGCTGGGTGAGGAAAGGTTGACAAACCTGGGTGGTGGAAAAGGGATTGATAATTCAGGAGCAACCAGAAATACTGGAGAATATGATGCAGACTCATCTGAACCACTGTGTTCAGATTTGCTTGAGTGCCAAGGTTATTAACCATGCTCCGTCAACTGCGCTTGGTCTGCACTGGCTCTTGCACAGCCTTTGTGGTGCATTTGTGCTGTGATCTCCTGCTTCTGCTTTCTGGGAGGACATAATGGGCAGATGAGTATGATGCAGGGAGATGTAGCCTTGTCCTTGCAGGTTCTGTTAGGACAAAACCTAATCTGTGCCGTGCAAGGCTTTCAATCCCAAGGAGCATTGCAAGCAGATTATCATGTACATGTGGTGTTGTCTTTGGGTAGACACTCTTTTGAAAGGAAACTGTAGACTACGTAGTCAGACTGTGGACCAAAGCTTTGGACTTATGTGGATTTGGATCCTGAGTAGAATTCAGAAAGAAGAACATTATTTTGGGAAAGATTTTAGGGTTTCTCCAAAACTTGTCAGGCTAGAGACTTGAACTGTGGTTTTCTATTTGTCTTACTCTCATCTTGACCAAACATTCCCTCTGTGCTTGAAGAAACTCTACTGATGAGTATTCAGAGATATGTTTGAGTAAATTCGTTGTCTAGAAAAGAAATTTTAATTATAAAAATAATAAAATTGTTAAATTGCCACCTGTTCTAGTTATAAGCATCAATTTAGAGTTCAATACACACCCCCCACCCTGAGAACCTGCAGCCCTTAATAAAAGCACTACTCATCCAAACTATCATTTTGAAAGGTGCTCTTGTGAGTACATGGTCTTACAGCAGATACAAATGCCACTTTCTACATAGTCTTTAGATATATTTACTGCACTGAATAATGGTAATAATGTAATTGAACACAGCTAATGATAACCAGTTGCCTATTACAAAATGTCTTTTGAATTCCAGTGGCCTGGTGTGGCTGAGGTTCATGGTCCATAAATTCAATTTTAATCCCAAATTAAGTTTACTTATGCTTGCTGTCCATAACAGCCAAGTAAGAAAATGAAACGCCACCTCCTCCCTTAACGTGCCTTTGAAAATGTAGACAGTTTCAACCCTGTTGGTCAGATTAGCTACTTGTACAAATTACTGCTGGTCCACCAAAATCATTGGATCAATGCCAGTTACTCTCTATAAGAATCTGGCCTAGAATTCTGGTCTATAAGAATCTGGCCTTAGTCTTTTAAAATACTAAATGAATTTCTCAGGAAAAAGGAAAAAAAAAAAAGTTTAAAGTTTTTTTGTGAAGTATGTGTGATTTTTTTTGAACATATACCTGAAGAAAAATTATTAATGCAAGAACGTTGTCTCATTTTCAGAAATAAGCTGCTCATACGCCAAGTCGTTTCATTTTGTTGGCTATTTGGTTGCCGCTTGCCCAATACTGCAACACATAACCTCTGACTCTGTAAAAAAATTGCTTTTATGGTTTACTTTTATGGAGGTATTTATGTTTAGAGCCTTTGCCAATCTGAAGAGAAATGAAATTTCTTTCACTACCTTTTGTCTTGAAGCTTGAATTGTTTAGCATTATGTCTTGGTTGCATTTGAGTCATATTGCTATATAATGGTTGCACTCTGTCAAGCATTCACGGGGCAAAGAGTGTATTGTAGCAGCATAGGAAAATATACACGTTATACAATAATGGGAAGATTTTTAGATGTTAGAGAAGAAAGCTTTCTTTTCAGACTTGAGGCTTAAGTAAATTCTGACATATTACTAGTACTCGGTAGACTACATGCCTAGATGAGAACTACTTGGGGTAGCACTTCTAAGCAGCTGTGTGTACCTCACTGAGATCTTGATTTTATTTCTAATGTGATCTGGCTACTATGTTTTGTACCTGTTGAAATCAAATATGAAGAAGGATACATGAAGAAGGACTCACTCTGCTAGTAAAGTTAAATTATTAATGGTTTAATTTCTTATTTTTTCCACAGGATTTGAGGTTCCAATTAAAAACCGTGTTTGGGCCATTGCTTTGCCTGCCAGTGCTTAATCTTCTCTGAAAGCCTCATCACTTATCTAAAACAACAGAAGAACGAGGTAAGGAGAGAAAGTAATGAAATGCAGCATAGCACATCTGTCAAAGGAACAGAAAGTAGCTTTAAAAAAAATGCAGGATCAATGACATTAAAAAAATTTGTTGAAAGCTAAATGGGTTCATGTTAAGCATCTTAATACTAAGGGTCTGTAACTACCATTATGTTCTTGCACGTGCTGAAGGCTGGGGGGTTTGTTTGAGAGGTTTACTGTTGATGTGGCCACAGGATACAGGTGACTGATAGGAACAGGAGCTCTGGAATTGCTGAATACAACCCTCTGCACTATGGAGTCCTTTAAAGATTGTTTGACATCTTGATGCTAAACTTATGAATGTAATTAACATTTCTGAAGTTATTTAAAATTCAGTTTGAGGTCAGTACAGATTTATGTTCTCCAGATATGCATAGATATTGGGTGCTGTATTAAAAGACTTTCTCATTCAGCACCTAGAACTATGATGTCCTTTGTTGTTGATAATGGATCTTTCTGAAGTACCTGGATGACATGACTTGTGCTATGTCATTAGGATTGCAGTGATATACAACAAGACAGGCAGAACTAGAGGTGACATGACACAGAGAGGAGTAGTACAATGATTTAATTAGCCATGATGGGGTAACGATGTAAGGGAGACATCGTCTGAAAAACATGAGCCTTTTTTGAGTGTGGAAAGTATGGCCTGCAGTGGCCACCTCTGTAGTCACTGCTGATGTTTAACAAAAGAGAGTATCAGGATCTCACTCCCATTTTCGCCATTCAGTCCTTTCTGCATTCTCAGATATCTGCCATGGGCCAGGTTAAAAGTCATCCTATCTGGTACAGTTCAGGCTTGGTGGTTACTCAACCACCTCATATGAAAACCAGTAGTCTATAAAGCCTGTTGGCTTCTCTCTTTTTCAAAATGCAATATCATGCATTTGGTTTGGGGTTGTTGAGCATGTGTGTTACCTACAGCCTCTTTCAGGAAAAACATTTGTAATGTTTCTTTTCTATCTGTATAAAGGATATCATTAGCTTGGAAAAATCTCACTGGCATCATCAGAGCGTGCTGTCAGCCATAAGTAAAGTTGGTTTTAGTAGGTGTAGTTTTTAAAGCATGTTACTGCTACTGAGGTATGTTAACAACTTAAAAACCTTATGATGATGAGTGTGGATGATGTTTTAAAAAGATGGTATGCTGAACTGGCACCTGAAATGTGTTATGTGCTATCTGTGTATGCTTTTTAATTGGTGCTCCTATCAGCACTGAAAATGGTTGAAGTTTTGTTGTGGTTTCTAATGAAAAAAAGGCTTATGTGATTACAGTAACACATATTTGAGTGAGATGGCTGTGTGTTTCTATCCCTTACCTGATAATTCTTTGACTGATTTTTTTTTTTTAAGTCCAAATACTGTTATTATTTGGAAGTTTTGAAAGAAAATTACTTTCCTGAAATTCTAGTGAAAATACATGGCTGTGTGGAGGAGAAAAATATATATATATATATTTGCCCTGGGGGAAGGCCACTTAGTAAGCTGCTGCAAGACAGCCAATGAAAGAGACAGACCTAATTAATGTGCCAAGCTTAGAGAAGTGTTTTAAAGATGGGAAGATCCACAAAGGAGAAAACTTGTGAATGCAGGGTTTCACTCTGGAAATCAGACTGCCTGCCTGCTTGTGTGCCTGTTTTTTTGTAAGATGCTAATATTTGATATCAAAACCAGGAGCTCAATCTTGCAGCAATAGGAACATTTATTTTCAGTTTATAGCTTTTATGTTTAGGCCCAAAAAACATTGTTGTATGTACGGTTGCTAGGCATTGTGTACTTTATGGGTTATTACATTTGCAGTTTCAACTGTAAATAGAGAAAAACATTTATTTTACTTACGGGACAGCTTATTGTTCTTATTGAACAGTAACAAACATTATACCATGGACAGAATCTCTGCTATTAGCTATACTAGGTATGTGATTAGACATCACTCTTATAAGCCATGTCTTATGTTGCTATTTTATTAATTCCTGGTAGTAGCTTGTACAATCAGGGAATGGTTCTGCAGCAAAGTCCTTAAGAGGGTACAATATATGTCAACACACAGCTCCTAGCCATTGCCAAGTCTTGATAGTATTACAGGCCTTCAAGATGAAATGCGGTTTCCTGGATAATTTGTATAATGCATCTTTAAAGTATTCAAATTTTCAAGATGCATTTGGATTTACAAGATATAAAGGATAAAGCATGCTTTGCACTTTCTATTTCAGATATAATGCTGTTGGAAATGCTTGAGGGTTCTCCTCCATATAGTGGGTGGTTCACTCTGAGGATCTTAAATGTTCGTTTCTACTGGTTCTTATATAAGAGACTCTCTATTAATGTTGCTGTAGTGAAATAGGAGACTGCTGGGAATCTCTAGGCAATCAATGAAAAATACTTTGCAACAATACTGTTATATTCACTTTCATTTAAGGTTGTGAAAGCAATTTACAAACATTAATAAAGTGTTACAGTAAGCTCCTGAGCAATCAGTCCTAGAAACCTGTAAACTGAGATAAAAATGAATAAGAGCTGCATTATGGCAGGGGAAACTAACCAACCCTGTGCTAGGCTGTTTTCTGTGGACCTTCTTGGACAGCTGAGTTTTGTTACCGAAAATGTTCATGAGCTTCCCAGGTCTGGAGTCTTCTTTTTGTGACAAAGTTTTGATTCTTCAATCAGGGCTCTGGTCCATCTTTAGCTTTTTATTAACTTGATGTAAATTTTAACAGAATCTTAAGAAAAGGAAACAAACCCACTAACTTGGAGGAAATAAAAGTTCATTGAACTTCCTGAGAATAAAATCATTTTTCTAATGACAGTAGTCACCTTGCCTATATATAGAAACTTCCTTGCAATGATTGTGTTTAATGTTCAATCTCTTTTACACTATAGAAAGCCTAGACAAATAATTGTGAATTAAGGACATGGAGGAATAAACAGCTGCTCAAACTACAAATGGCAAAGCCTTAGCTGTGTTTGACAGGCTGTTTCTTTTTTTCTTAGTTTCTTTTTCCCCCGTTCTGATTAAAATATGTTAAGTGCAGTGTTCCTTGCTGCATTATGTATTTATTTTTTTTCAAATTTTACAGTGACCTCTGTCTATTAATATAAAACTGTTAATCTGTATTTACTGCTCCTAGCCAAGATGGCTTAATGTAGGACAGAGTTGCTGAATTATCCATTTTCTGAAAATGCCTGGCGAGTCTCATTAACTTGTCTTACTGGAACCTCATTCCACCTTTCACAGGCTACAAATGTGCTAGAAATGTGTGTCATAGTAATTCCAGGATATGTGTATGTTGGATGTTTTCGAGGTAGCAAAGTAGACAATAGTATGCTTTATCCTTTATTATTGTGTACAACAAAAACTCCATTTGTTACCAAGGGCAATCCATAATGCCAAGGCGACATGTTTCACCTTGCCTGGCACTGTAAATCACATGCATGTCCACCCTGTCTGTTGAATCGTGATCTCATATCCTCCTTGTTGTTGTTATTACTTATAATAACAAAACACTAAAGAGAGAATTAAAACAGTTCTCAGAACTGGAACTATCAAGCAGTGAAATGCCATTACTCCTTTAATTACGTGCATTAAAAAAAAAAAAAAAAAAAAAAAAAAAAAAAAAAAAAAAAGAAGTTGCTATGGAATTCCAGCAGTGCAATTTTTCTGTAATTCACCATGGAGACAGTTGCTTCCAATCATCCAGAGTTCTGTCCTTTAAGACAAATGTATCCTTATGCAATTCAAATTATTTTACTATCTTTGAAGTCTCATTTTAGAAATCACTGATGTATTAATTTAGCTTAATCATCTATCTGAGTTTAGGTTAGCAAAAGCACGTATGTGGTAGAGATGTTTCTTACTTCTTCTAACATGTTTTATAAACCAGTGAATCAGTAATAGGAAAGATAAAATGAATAATTCATAAGATATCAATACTGACCAAGGGCCAGAGATGCTTGGGGTATTAATACATTTTTGTTTTCTTGCCTGTATGCCATAATTTTACAGATATAGTGTCTTTTGGAATAGATAAAGCTGATCACTACCATTTCTGTACATATAATAAATAGTGTGTGCTTCTATTGGTATTAGAAGGATCATGTGAGTATATTTTGTGATTCTGTGATGTATTTCGTAGGCATCAAAAGTCAATAAGCAATTAAATATATAATGCCTTCTGCTTAGCATATCATACTTATACTTCCACAAAAGTGTTCACATCCTGTTCTTCTTATCTTCTGGCTGGTTGGTTAATGTTTTCCAGCACAAGCAGGGCCTGTGGCACCAAACAGTAGTCCCCCAGACTATTTGAACATTGCTGTGGTTGTTGAATACTGCTTTGCTTAAAAGGGAACCAGGACCGAATTGTCCTTCTCTTAGGCTGCCAGTGCACAGCAAAGCTAGAAATAATGCACCACTAGAGGAACTCAAAACATTTTAGGCACGAGAGCTCAAAGATGCCTCTTAACACTGGTGCAGTCCATGCATGGGCTTCCCGCAAGATGGTTGTTTCAAGGTCTGCTGCTCTGAACCTTTGTGCACACCCGAGCCTCACTGCAATCTGGGGTTCGGGCAGTGAGGCAGGGGAGTGCAGCTTTTGCTCTGTTCCTTGACAGCATGCACTTGCTAAAAGATTGCAGTCCAAGTTCAACTTCATTTGAGACTACACATAAGAGTTTAATGTCTTTTAGTGATCATTTGATTTTGTTAAGAGCTAAGGAAAATAAATATAACATCAGAATTAATATTCTGATCATTTCTCTGCAGTTGCTGCAACCTCTACTACAACTCTTCTCTGTTCTCCAAAAAAAAAAAAAATTTGGAGATTCTCTTGGATAGTAACTTATTTAGTTTTGTGTTAGCATGATATTCTCAAGTTCTGCCTCCAGAGATTTAGACAAAACTATTTAAGTAGACTGATCTCATCCTAATCCTTGTTAGGCATTCTTCCAAATCTTAAAACTAGAGCTGCAGTAATCTTACAATATTGTGGTGGTTTTGTGTGTGGTTTTCCTTTTGTTTTTGAACTCCAGAAGCTCACTACTTAAAAGAATAGCTGCTACAGGTGTAGGTGGGAAAATATGAACAGTGCTAACATACCTCTGTCTTGGTGGTACTGTCAATTGTGGTACACATGTTAAATTCAGCTGAAAAATATAAAGAGGTATCAAGTATGGAAAAAAACACTTTACAAAAACAAACCAAAACAGCATGTGTAAGCTCTTAATTTAATTACTGCAGATTTATTTTGATTTGTATCTGAAACACAGCAGGCAGAAAAGAGAAATTGTGTTTGCTGGAATAAAAATAGATCATTCCAATGCACAGTATTTTCCATTAAGCTCACTGTAGGCTTAGAAGCTGAAGAGCTCCTGTGTTTGCTATTCCTTCATTTAAGGAGGTTTTACTTTATGTTTTCAACATAAAACACATCTCAAGGTACTAACACTGGAAATTTTGATATTGTTTTAGCAGAGTGGCTCCCTCGTTACAGTATCAAGAAGGCTAGGGCGAGTGACTTGGGTAAATGTGAGATGTCAGGTGATTGCTCTCCCTGACATCTCCAGAACCCCCTTGGGGGCATGTTTTATCTTACAACCCTGGTGTCTGCAGGGCTTTCAACTGCACAGGTCCAGACCCACTGTAGTCACCCAGGCTCTTAGTTTCCATTAGTGGGATGTACAAAATTTGTGGTTTTTGCACAGTGTCTGTCCAGTGGATTTTTTTGTATGTGCAGGCAGGCTGTACAAGCAGGAATGGAGAGTTTCAAGCCTCTCTCAGTGCCTTTTACCAGAGTTCAGGCAACAGCTCCTGGACATCAGCATGCTGGACACTTAGCCATGCCTTTGCTCAGTGTTGTGCCACCCCCAACTTTGCTTAGGCAGGGCGGTGCTGCAATCATTGTGTACTCTGAGATCCTCTTCCAGAGCTCTGAAGGCAGTAGAGCTGCTGGGAGCTGTCAGCTGTTAGAGTGCAGGAGTGAACTTGTAGATGAAATAAAGGTTACTTACCAGTGAAAGTTGTGCTTTGAGTACTTGACAGACACATTCACATTTCACCTGCCCTTCCCCTCTAATTGCTCTCCCAGGTGTGGGGGACAGGACTAACTTGAAGTGTTGGTGTAGAAGGGGATGTATTTGTCCTCTTGGAAAGAGTGGTGCAAAGAACCACTTCGTTGCAGAGTACAGATTCAGGATAAGTAACTAGCCATTTGTGGTGCCTGCAGTGCATCAGGTTTGTGTTGGGCTTGATGACAGAGCAGGAGAAATCCGATTCATATATAAACAGCTATAGCCAATAATACCACATGGACATTTTAAAAGCAATTTGGAAATGGAAATACAGAGATCGGGGAAAATATTGAATTATAATTCAGTGATCCCATATTTATAAATTATCTAGTATCTATAGCACTTGAAAGCAGGATTTATTTGCTTTAATAATTCATTGAAAGTTCACAGGAGGTAATTTATTAATAATACAGTGTCATCAATATGGATTTTGCCCAATTCCTATTTCCATTCTATTGAGCTTACTGGTCTGTTTTATTACAGCAGCAGGAAGCCCAGTTTTAAAGAGCGGTGGAAAGACTTCTATTACCTTGTTTTCAAAATAAAATGTAGAGATGTCGGTGGGATGTGTACAGCTCCAGTTTGAAGTCAGGAGTAGCTACAAACAGATTTAAAAGTACACTCCTGCTTAGATGGACAGTAAAGGTCACTATGCAGGAAAATACTTAGAGTGAGCATGTGCTTAGATTTGAGTCACACCACTAAAATCAATGGAGGAATGACTTTTATACTTATTGGTATACATGTAATTATACTGTTAAGACACTTAAGTGTTTTGCTGATTCAGAGCCAGAGTGTTTGAGTGCTCTGCAGAGAAAAGCCTAATGCATCAGAAATGTTCCAATTGTGGTCTGTTTACCAAATTCTTTAATATTCCATCATTAACTTCAGCTGTTTCCTGTGCTTTTAACATAAACTAGTGTTGTCCCGACAAGGTATTGGTCTGCAAATGATGCTCTTTTAACACTATCAATCAGTAGGGTGGGGCTAATTATTTATTTGCATTCAGAGTTTTTTCCCCACAAAATAAGTTTCTCAAGCTTCTGTATGCTGATAATGTATCTGAAACAATTTGCTGTAGAGTAAATAATCTTTATCTTTTCAGAAAAAAATATATGTTTGGTCTGTTTTATTAATACAGAAGCTGGGACTGTAGTTCTTAAGAAAGCAGATCTGTTCATTCCCCAGAGACTATACGCACCAAATAATTCTGGCTATGATGATTCCACTCTAACAAGTATATATTGATATAAAAAAATACATAAATGGAAACAATGGAATGGGTTGATTAGGTCCATATTCAGAACTGCACACAGTAGCAGCTCAGATGTTTTTTCATTGTCTGCTGTTGGTGATGCCAGACTTACTGGTGGTTGTCGCAGCTTATGCTGTGTGCACACATGTACAGCCCACCTGTTCCGTTACGTTTTGGAAAAGTAGTTGGGATGCTTCTGTCGCACACAAACACTTGAAGGAAGGTGCAATAGAGAAGAGAGTGAGGCTCTTTTCAGTGGGTCACAGTGACAGCACAGGAGACAATGAAACAGGTGGTTCCTCCTGGACATCAGGAAGTGATTCTTTATTCCATGAGTGATGGAGCCCTGGCACAGGTGGCCCAGAGATGCTGTGAGGTCTCCTACTTGGAGATCTTCAAAAGGTGTCTGGCTGTGGTCATGGGCACCCTTCTTCGGGTGGCCCTGTTAGAGCTGGGGTTGGACCAGAGGGACCCAGAGGTCCCTACCAACCTCCGTAATTCAGATATTGTGTGATATTTAATTTATGGAAACAGTATGCTAACTTAAAATACAGGTGTAGTGATTTCTGGTAAAACACCTTGCATGTTTTTTAGTTTCACATGCATTAAGTACAAACCATGAAAGCAGCAGCACAGAGCTGCATATAGAAGAGCTTTCCAGAAACAAATAAGTAATACATGTTCTGATACGTCTGCAGCCTGCAAATTAAGGAGAGGAGAAATTGTATTTTAGAAACTTATTCTAGAAAAATTGTCACTGATATTCAGGCGTCTGCATTTTTATTCTTGCCACCTCTCAGCCAGTAGAGAAGGACATATCCTATTGCTACTTTTATTGTGAATTGTTCCTCATAAAACAATCTGTTCTCTTAGTGGCACTTGTTATTAATCATAGAATCATAGAATCATAGAATATCCTGAGTTGGAAGGGACCCTTAAGGATCATCAAGTCCAACTCTTGACACCGCACAGGTCTACCCAAAAGTTCAGACCATGTGACTAAGTGCACAGTCCAATCTCTTCTTAAATTCAGTCAGGCTCGGTGCAGTGACCACTTCCCTGGGGAGCCTGTTCCAGTGTGCAACCACCCTCTCTGTGAAGAACCCCCTCCTGATGTCAAGCCTAAACTTCCCCTGCCTCAGCTTAACCCCGTTCCCGCGGGTCCTGTCGCTGGTGTTAATGGAGAAAAGGTCTCCTGCCTCTCAACACCCCCTTACGAGGAAGTTGTAGACTGCGATGAGGTCTCCCCTCAGCCTCCTCTTCTCCAGGCTGAACAGGCCCAGTGCCCTCAGCCGTTCCTCGTACGTCTTCCCCTCCAGGCCTTTTACCATCTTCGTAGCCCTCCTCTGGACACTCTCCAACAGTTTCATGTCCTTTTTATACTGTGGTGCCCAGAACTGCACACAGTACTCGAGGTGAGGCCGCACCAGCGCAGAGTAGAGCGGGACAATCACCTCCCTCGACCTACTAGCGATGCCGTGCTTGATGCACCCCAGGATACGGTTGGCCCTCCTGGCTGCCAGGGCACACTGCTGGCTCAATCAAAGGTTTCAAATCAAGGTTTCTTTCCTCCATTAGAGTCATTGTCTCAATCACTTCACTATATATAATCACTAACTTTTTGCATTGCACTAGTGAGTAGGTGCTTTTATACATGTATGTCTGTCAAAGGGGTGCTGGCATGTTTAGTGTCATGTTTTGCAATTTCAGTGAGAACACTAATGGCTCCAATGTGATTGCCTTTTTTTTTAATAAAAAAAAATAAATTTACATGTTCTGCACAGAGAGAGGATAGAGAAAAGGATAGAAATTTCCAAACTCAATTTTTGTATCATTAAAACATTCAAAAGTACAAAGAAATGCTCTTGCAGAATCAATCATTTCATAATATATTTGCAGAGACACTAGACTTGCATTATCCTAAAGAAAATATGAAAAAGGCTAAAGTATCAATTTTGTACAATACAGTGTGTATTTGCAGAGTATAGCATGAAAATTTTCACTCTAACAAATGAAATGGAGGAGGAGAGGGAGGGTGCATGTAGATAAAACATTCTTTATAGGTATGGTATTGTTTTCTCTGTTTCTGCCTGGAACAAATAGAGATAAAGGCAGATGAGACATAATACATTATCAATTAGATATTGATGATATATTTTAATGCGGGAAGGTAATTGTTGAAATAATACTAACAATAAAAAAAAATCTGAGAGACTCCAGAAATGAGAGACTCAGTTCTTTCGTACAAGTGATGCTTTTTCTTTAACACTTGGAGACCAAACTGACAGGCTACTTTAAAACCAAGATAAAAGAAAGAAACCATGAAGAAAAGAAACAGTTCAAAAGTAAATGTGTAGTAAAAACATAGCTATGTTTTCAAAATTGTTCATTATGTTTTCTCTGGATTTTTCAATTACCTCTTTCTTGATTTCCACTGATGGCTGCAATTTTTTTCCCCCTTCCAGGCTTCCCATACTACCTGCTTTTTCTTCCTGCCCATTTTTACACAAACTTTATGGTTTTCATTCTCTAACACAGGTAAATTCTGCGGCTTCTTTATTCTTTCCCCATCTTTCACCCTGCTTGACAGTTGTTTTGTAGAGATCCAACAAGAAATCTTCCATTCCCACAACTCCAGACATTATTAGTTTTTCTTCGTAAGGTGTTCTGCACCATCACTAAATCAGATTTCACCAGTTAAAGCATCTTCCAAAGTCCTGACATAATTTGTCTTTCTCTCTTAGCTCATTTAATCTACCCTACTTACCTTTTGCCTATTTTCTCCAATTAGGTTTTCATCTTCTAAGATTTGCCTCTTTTCTCATATAATCCCATACTTCTCTAACAGCTTTCTCTTTACCATTTTATGTCCCTACACTCTGGAAAATTTCCCAGAGCCATCGTAATCTCCCTTACATATTCACATGCTCTCACTGAATCTCTGTCCTAACTTGTTGGATGATAAGCTGTTTGTGAAAGAGATCTGCTATATGGTTTTATATCTCATGTACATTTACTCAAGTACTTAAAACATAAAAATGGTGTGGGCCTGCATCATTACTGAATTTTGTATCCTATGTCTTGAAACTAAGAAAGATTTCAAAATGATTACTATAAACAAAATGATACTGTAATTCTCAGAATCATTTGGATAGTTCTGTTTATCCTGGGCATACACATCTTTCTTGAAAACACAGGACAATCCCTTTTTCCTATTATGATCCTTCAACTGGGGAGATTTAGGGTCTGATCCAGCTGTTTTGGAGCCAGCATATTTTAGAAAGGGGACTTGTCCCCCTGCGCTTACTGTATTAGCAATGCTCCCACACACAGCATTTCAGCGAACATCACAGGAGCAATGTAATCTTTGCTTGGATTGCTGCAGGCACCACAGCAAAACCCAAGTGAAAAGCATGAGCTGGGGGTTGGCCCCACTCCTCCTGCCTCGTAGCTTGCACGTTGTGAGCATGGTAAGGAGAGAATGCCCGAGGCAGCCACATGCAGGAGGATGTGAAGCTGCTGTCAAGGGCTTTTCTTCTCTCCTCACCACAGACCAGCTGCCTCCTGGTCCACACACAAATGATTTTATACTACTGCTCAGATGGTAACTGCTGCTTGTGCTGTCTGCGGTATTCTGAGCATGGTGATTTAGTACTATGATCACTACTGAGACTGTTAAGATATCATTTCTTAATTCTGAGGCTGCTCTGTTCGAGCATCGTGGCTCATCAAATCCCATATCTAGTCTTTTATATTCCTCTTAGAAAAGAAAGAAAATCAAATGAAGTCTTTGAGTATACATTTAATTTTTGTGAAGCATGGATCATTATGCTGTGCAACCACCATTTAGGAAATGGTTATTATATGGAGCCTGATGGATTTTTGCCTTGGAAGGCTTATGGAAACATTTTGTCCCTTCAGAGGCTCGCTTGCTCGTACAGGGCAGCTCGCCTCTGCTCAGGGCTTGGAGAACTGAGTGCAACCTGCACCTCCCTGGGGTAGAGGCCGGCACCAAGGACCCTCCTTGTTAGTGGGCAATTAGGGTTGTCATCACCCTGCTAATCAACACTAATTAGATTCCAAGGGAACCTGGGAAACAAAACTTTGCAGCTGAGTTACAAGGCTGGACTAATTAGAGGGGCACTCCAGTGTGTTAGGATGGTACTCTGCTGCCTGGATAAAAACAGCTGCAAATGCTGCTTTAGCTCCTGACTCATGCGGTTTTTAATGAAGATGTTCTTAATGAGGAACAAAGTTTTCCTCCTGTAGGGATTTCCTTGGTTTGGGGAGGAGGACAGCTCTGTGAGAAGACCCAGTCAAGCCTTCCTGTAGGCCCTGTTTTTTTATCTGTGCTGTGCGTTTAGCGGGGTGACACAAAGGGCCCAGGCCTTCGAATTACTGCTGTCTGAGACAGTTATCTTTTAATAATAGTAATTTAAAGCTTTTAATAATGTTGTGAGGGAAGAACCTTTTTTTGAGCTACATGATGTTCCGCGTTGTGTAATTTATCTCTGCATAGTATCTAAGTTAATGAAGCTATAGAGTAATTAAACCCATCCCTTGCAGCTTTGTCTGTTTCCTGTATATATGAAGCAGGCATTGATATATTAGGTGCTATCTCTTACAGAAGAGGTGTGGAAAAATTTAATAGCCATTGTACAATCATATTTTGAGTTACCCTGCTAATGGGATTTACTGGTTTTCTTGTATTTGCTTTCATTTATGTCTAGTTTGGTATATAAATCTGCACAATGTAGTAGTTTAATTGCCAGTGAAATCCAGGCTGAAAGCCAGCTTTTAAGGAGTATTAGTAATGCAGTGCCTGGATCTGGTGGGAGGAGGAGAGGGTACAGGGAAGAGTGTATGGGCTGTGGCTATAAATTACCATGGTCTGTGTCTGTCTGTTGGAACATCGTGCTTTAATGGAGAAAATCTGAGAAATGGTGTATTTTCTACACTATGTTTTCATTTCATTTTCATTTTGTTTTCTAGTCAATATTATTCTATCAGAGCTTTGAGGAAGAATCTTAATGGCATGCTTACAATAAAAGTAAGCATGGGTAAATTGGGTTGGATAGGATTTTTAAAGAAGAAACTCTAGCATTCCTCTTCTAAACAACTGCATCAGTGCACAGTTACAGTTCGAATATGCCATCTTGATAAACTGAATTGTTTCACCTAGTGTAACAGATGACCGTTCGTCTGCTTATTTTAGAAGATCAGTTAAGCCAAGACTTCTGGTATTAAGTGGAAAAAAAGGTGACTGCACTTGGAGGAAGGACGTGTGAAATAGTCACACAGTATGAAAAGACAGATGGTATCATTATTAAATGATAGACAGTTATAATATACACGGATAGCAGCGTAGGTATACAGCAGTTGCTATTACGTATTTACAAATAACGTCCATTATTAATACTGTGAGTCTTCTGTTGAAACCAGTCTGTCTCATACCTTAGTGCACATAGGCAGTGTTTCACTTGGGACATGCTCAGGCATTGCTTTAAGAATCCTCTGAGTTTGGTAGCAGTTGATTTTAACCAGTTTTCAAGTACTTTTGTCTTTTTTCTTGTACTACAGCAGACTTTCTTAGTCTTTTCTTGTATGCTGTGTTCAGTGTAATCTCCTGTACCACTGTATTCTTGGGCCCGGTTTTAATTCATGAAATGCTACCAAATTTGTAGTTAGAAATGAACCTAGGTTCTATATTGTCATATATGGAACACTTACATAATGTAACTTAAATGTGAAATATTTCTCTCTTTCTAGGGAAGTGTGTGCCCTTTTTCTGTGGCTGGCATGCCAGAGAAGTTCAGCAGATTGAGTAGTGGCAAACTGATGCTTGTCTGAAGCTCTTGAGAGATGTAAATAAGGCAGACATGGCAGAAGGTGTATCCTTCCTCCATCCACATGCAAACAGCCATGTCACTTTTGCCTAGTGTTGGGCTAGGCTTCTGCTGAGGAAGAAATACAAGCACACTGAAGGATTTGCATCCTTCCCAAATTCATTGCTTTTCTTAAAATACTGAGCTGAATTTAGTGCTCAGTTTAAAAATGCTATTTCAGTAATTGTTTAAAGGCTAAGTGGTGAGGCACTAAACAAAAGCTATCATGTTTGTAAAGCAAAAAGGATTCACTATAACAGCTTCTTGCTATTTTCTGATGCTGGGGGGATGGGAAGGCTTTGAAACCTATGCTATGAATCATTCCCAGCATTTTGTGTTACTGAAACGTGAATATTATTTTTAAATGTGTAACAATGCTATTAGAGCCTTCTGTGATTTAGAGAGAGCTTCCAGAATACTAAAAAGTCATTATTTACTTTCTTCCAGTCTATTAGTGCAGAACAATCTTCACGCAGGCTCTGCAGTGGCAAGGTTGATTGGTTCTCGGTGGACTTGTCTTGTTAATAGGAGAAGAGAGGCTCTTGCTGGTATTTCTGCTCCCGTCTGGAGCATGACTCCTCTAGATAGCTAATTGTGTTGCATTTGAGCAGCCTCCCTGGTGTGACAAAGTGGGTGTCTTTAGACCTTTACCTTAAATAAATGCCTGCTTCTCATATGTGACAGTGCTTCCACAGTTTACCAAACACGTCTGAGCTGTGGTCTCAAATAGATGTCACCTTCCTTTTACTCAGTGAAACCCTGTGTTGTGAAGCTGGGAATACCTCTAACTTGGTCCAGGTCAGGCAGCTTTGTTAAGTCTCATCACTTTTCTCTTCCGTGATCCTTGCACATTTTTCTGGAGCTAGCAAATATTTACACAACAGGCTGGCTTGCTTTGTCACCTGAAAATGAAGTGCTTAATGCAGTCTTTCTCTCATCATCAGTTAAGCTTCAGAGATGCTCTTCTATAGGGCTATGCAATGAATGTGGACTGAAAGCTTTTTTGCGGTGGCTGAAGCTCTGAAGTTGGTTCGAGTGGAAAAAGTAGCACGCAGGCTGTGTGCGTGCAGTTCCTTGCAATTTTACTGCCAGTGGCTGTTTATTGAACTTCAAATGTACGTGTAGCTGCTATCTGTCTGTGGCGTTATTTGAAACAGTAACAGTACAAGGCAAGTACTGTGAGGTAATATAGGCTCTCATCAAGATTTAAACTATTTTTCTAAAATTACTTAAACTTTGTTTTTACCTGTGGTTATTAATCTCCAAGCCATTACAGAAACCCATGAATTTCTCTTAACTTGACTCTGTGTTTGGCAACAGCAACAACAAAATCCTCATTCAATCTCTGTTTAAATTGCTACAGTTACGAGGTGGCAGTATCTGTTAGCTTCTTTTGGGATGGCTTATGAATATTAACTAATGCATAGATCGCCACTGAAATTATATGCTGAGAAAGGGTATAAGGGAGAGCTGGTCTTTTTTCAACTACTCCAAAGACCCAGAGGATTTTTCAGGGGTGCATGTTCATGTTACACTAGCTCATGGCTGCCTTAGCATCAGACAGGGCAATCCTGCTCCCCCCTTGTGGGCACAGCCAAATTGTTATTCTGCTGGCATCAGCTCTGCTGACAAATGCTGTTGTTAGTCTAAGGATCGATCCATCCTTCTGCTTTCCCTCGCATTTCCTTCATAGATGGTTCATGGGTTGTTTAAAATAACGTAGGTATTACAGATTTTTGGAGGACAACTAGAGAAGCATATGTAACTGAGACAGCAGCACAGTTAATTTTACAAGGCTTTCTCTCATCCAGAAACTTGTTTGAAACTAATGATGCTGTGATCCTGCCCCAGCAGGGCGAGATCCCGAAGAGATATGAAATTCCCATTCTCATCCCACTCCTTGGTGTAGCAGTGTCCCACACAGAAAAATCCCCTGGCAAGGGAGAAGAAAGTTGTGCAAGGCAGGTGCAATCTGGAATCCTACCTCATGGTACAAGTTCGTGTGCTTCTTCAGTCTGACAGGCAAGCGAAAGACCAGCTTTGGTAACAACATAGTATTTCAATATGTTCATAGTTTTTAATGAATGGAATAAAATGTGACAGTATAATTTGGGGTGTAACCGTGGAAGAGACGTGAATTTAAATTTTGATCTGGATGATAAACAGGGCATTTTCAATCCAATTTTTCATGGTTTGAGTGAGAGTTATGTGGTTAAAAATGATCTCAACAAACAATGTAAAATTGGTGGTGGCCATTTATAATGTGAACCACTAACAAATGAATAATATCTGGTTTATTTTCTCCAGGGTACAGTATCTAGTTTATGAATGCACTTGTACTTCATAAATCATTCTCAAGAGCAAAAGGGAGAAAAATGAAAAATCCATTTTCTTTCAACCCCCTGGGTCTTTATTTAATTTTTAATGAAATAGAGAGGATACTTCATCAATGGCAACAATAGAGCATTTTCAACACACATCTTTGAAAACAAACAGAACCAAATCTTAAAACACCACTAAAAATCCCCAACCCACAGCCCAAAACAAATACAGCAAAGGAGCTGCCCTGAGACACAAAACAGACTTAAAATCAAATGTATTTTTGAAGCATTTAAAGATTTGTCAGTTACTTAATTTAGCTATGAGATGTTCTTACCTAGCATGCAGTAGAATACAGTCAGAGTTTAACATCTATATGATTTTAGGTGCCATATTACTTCATAGCACATCCAATTAATACCGGGCATTTTCTTTCTGGTTCTGTCTCATATGACAACAGAAGCACTAGGATCAGAAAAGCTCTGCCTTGAATGTAACATTTGTACTTTCATTATCTTAAGTGTTGACTATAAATCTGAGTGTGTATATCATAGGAGATTGTTATTTAAAGTCCACATAACTGAATTCTGCTGAGTGCAATAGCAGAACATGTTAATACTGATTGAGCTCAGAAAAAGAGCTCCTGTTGATATAAGTGTCAGCTTTGCTGGTCTGAAGCACGACAGCATCATGAGATAATCCAATTTAGCTTCCTCTATATCAGAGGCTATTGTATTTTACACTGTGTACCCTTGTATTTTATTTTGTTCACACTGATATTACTTAGCTCATCCTCCACATTTGGAGATTGTTTTGAAGAAATCAAGAGGGGAAGGGGAAAAAAAAAGTATTGGTGTGGTGGGGAGGGAGCAGGTGGAATGTGTACCAGAGAGCAGTTTTCCTTAAAATATCTGCTTTTTTGTGGATCACATTTGTCCTTCTTGAGTCTCTTGCTCAGGTTTGCTTTGCTGCCGGATTTACATCCTCTTCCATCTTTTTGGTTCTCCTCATATGGATGCCTATGCTCAGACCAATTCTCAATCATCTCCTGTACAAATGATCAGGATTTCACATTTTCCTAATGTCAAATTATCTGTTTGTTTCATTAAAAGTAAATGTTAGGAGCAGGTTTGGTTGTTTGGTTTCTATCTCACCCTATTTCATATAGTGGAATAAGGGAAGTCATTATGGCTTCTCTAGCAAAAAAAAAAAAAAAAAAAAAAATCCTGCTGTTAAATTTTTTAGCAGAAAAACTACCCTTGTCATCTAGTCATCACATTATTGGTTTTGCTTTTAGTGACCTTGGTCTATTGCCAAAAATACACAGTATTTCTTACTTTCACTGGGAAGTCTCTCAGTCTGTACAGCAAGCCTTCTATAAAATGGAAGAAGGAAAAGCTTTTATTCTCAGATTAATGAAACATATTTCTAAGAAATATTCTACTACAGCCATTATTAACTTGACTTTCAGTGCATCATACAGATTGCAAGCATCTAGTATGTTTCAGAAGCTATATACGAAATGATTTTTAGAAAGCGGGTGAGGAATTTAGATCATGTCTACATAAATCTCAATGACCATTATGTATTATTGCATTTTAAAGCACTATTTAAAGAATAAGAATTTGACTTCTGTTGATGATCAACATAAAATTCAATCAAGATTAATGCTTATCTTTAGCTCTGTGCTACCTCCTTTAAATATTTCAGCAAGTACTTTTTTCATGCTGCCTGCATTGTTTTGGAGCATAAGTGAAGTTGCTGCTGTTTCACTAGTTTCACTGTCTGAGGTACAGCCTTCAGTTTTTCTGCTACTTACCACTGATAGCTTCAGTTGCTGTTTCCTTTCTCTTGTTGCTAGAACATATTGTTGATCATTTAACTTCTTTTTCTAGTGTGCTTTCTGTAATATGTTGCAGTTAGGTTCCACTAGTACCAACTGTATATAGAAGCTGCATATACAATTGTATATACAAATACAGGGCAAACTCTGAAACTGAAATAGGTGCTATTTGAGAGCTGCTACTCTGAAAACTTCATACAGAATTCCAACTTTGTTGTGCATCACCAGGAAGTGATTCTCTGCATAGCAAGCCTAAAAATGTTCTTTACATCCATTAGCTGCTGAAACTCTCCTAATAATGCTTTTTTCTCATGCACTGTGATTAGTTATTTTTCTGCCTTAGATGGCAGTTGTGGTAAATTCTTATTGCCTCATGTGCTCATGGCTCATTTATTGTTTTGTTTTTCTTCTTTGTTTGCTTACTGAATAGATTTATTACCTTTGCATGAAATTATACTTTTGAGATAACTACTTACTTCCACGGAGGCTTCTTCAATTTCAAATTGTTTTGCAGTTTTGGTTTCTATTACTCATAAACAAAATGTCACTGGCAATCTGCATGGCTTCTGCAAAAAGGTGTAACTATAAGAATTAGAAGAAACTCAGTAAGAATAAAAATAACTCATTTTGTGAGTTCTCACTTCTAGAACTTTTCCTTAAAAATAAAAAATAAAACATCTGTGAACAGCAATTTTCTTTCTAGACTAAAAATTCTACCCTGCATGTGATTCTTGGTATGCATTTTCAGAGGAGGCCCATCAGGATGCCCTCCATTCTGAAGATCCCAGCTAACGTACATTACTCTATTTAGATACTTTTTGAAAATCTGTCTAAATTTATTTAAGCACTGCACAACTGTAGTTATTCTCACTCTCATAATGTTTGGGTTATGAACACACATAAAATCTCTGTTCTGAAGCCACAAAGACAGGTTAACAGTACAAAGCAAGCAACCAGTTAGCAAAATGAAACTAAAAACCTCCAGATTTTAAGTGGAAAATCTTATAGCAGATGGATAAGAGTTCTTGAATATTTTCATTGTACAATCTGACCTCTTATTAGAAGATGCTTTCATAAGAAGTGTGTCTATTACCTATTATCTGGAAGTGTAGAAAGGAGACAGCTTTATCTATGGAGCACTCTAAACTTCAGCACAGTCTGCTTTCATAACTAATCATGGTTTTAAGCTTGGTTGGAATTTTTTTCTATAAATAAATAAAATGCAAATAAACCTGTTGTCACATGAAGCACATGGTAACCTTAATATTAACAGTAGAAATGACCTTAGTATGGTGAAAAACAGATAAGATGTGAACATATCCCCTAGAAACAATACAGATACTGAGTAACAAGAACACTCCGATAGCAGTCTTGTCGCAGATACTACATTTCTCTGTATCACTGAACATCAGCTAATTAAAAAGTGCATTTAGCCAGAGGAATTATTTTTATGAATTTTCAAATACGCTTTAAGCAAATACAAAGAAAAAGTAATAAAGCTTAATTTACTTATGAACACTCTAACCCATCTGCTGTTCCTATATATCAGCATTAAGATTATCCAGTAGATTATTGTAGTATGACTTTTCTCAAAATAAGTTCAGCTCAAAAACAGGGAAGATTACAATTTAGTTCTCTATAACATGACCATAAGAAACAAATTCACCCAGTGATGAAATAATCATTTTGTTTAATTTCCAAAGGGCAATATTTAATATGACAGTACTTAGGCATGCCTCACTCATTCATGGATGGAATTAAAGGAACTTCTTATCTTTTTATTGCTGCATAAAGTAACTTCCATGGCCATCCCTGTGGACAAGTGATTCCCCTAGATAATGATGATGAATTTCTTATCTTCTCCAGAAGGGAGGGAGTAAGAACAGCTGAGGACAGAACAATATCTTTTTCTCTCCTACACCTGCCAGCATTTCTATAGTTGTGTGAAATTCTGCAGGAGAGGACATATAAAACATGTATGTGCAAACCTTAAAAGGTGGATATAAAATGACTGCAGATCACATAGACAGGGCCTTGTAAATCATTCAGTTTAATTGACTCTGCTGCAGTAATCAGTCTGACAATTTTCAGAACACTAAGTCATATAGATCAAACTAGTTGATGCCTTTTCCTTCATATCAGTCTCTGAAAAACTATATGAAAATATGAAAAAATCTGTTCTAATAAGTTTGCATTCTGCTTTTTTTTTTTTTTTTTAACATGTAATAGATCACTGTTGAAACTAAGTGAGAAACTGTGTACTCAAAGGTTTTTCGTTTTTTGTACTTTTATTTTTTTCCCCAAAAGCAGCAGTGATCTGTTACGTGGGATGAATTCTTCAGTCCCAGCAGAGCCTGATAGGTGTTTGGAATCTTTACCAGAAATTGGGAAGTAGAGATTTTAAATCCACTCATTGAGCATATTGCCTTGAACAGGTGTTTGCTGCCTGTTGCCAGAAAGCAGAGTTATTCATCCAGTCATGCATCCATATGCAGTGCGGCATTGTATCCTGGCACTTGTCAAAAGAAAGTCCCAATCTCTCTCCGCTGAAATAGTTGCTGCTGGTGATCAGCCATCCTCTTCGGAAGATGCCAGGCAAACCATATGACTGCTCTGCAGCCTTGGCTTTACAAGCAATTCTGCTTAATTCTTTTAGTGTCAGAGTAGTTGTCTCTTCAGCTACTCACTTCCATAGACTCTTAAGGTAGCACATTTGATATGTCAATTCAATTTCAGGTGAATATCGTTTAAAAAAAAAATTTAAACCTAATGGTGTACTCATTTATGTTCACACTGTGCTCCAGGTGTACCTCTTCAGCTTCTGGTTAACGTTTTTTCAGTTATCACAAATGTAAAAACCACCACTGTGCACTGCTGGCTCTAACTTTAGCCATCTACTAAATAATTTTGTTGACAATTACCCTACTGCTGTTGCTGACTTGCAAATAACCTGATTTGCAGAGTGAAAAAGAAAACACCTTTCATATATGTCTATCCGTAAAGCTTGCCTTCTGCAGTGCTGTTAGTAGCCTGCCTTTCATGCAGATGGGTATTATCTGGACTAAATTCTGATATGTTCAGAGCTGTATAATTAGCAAAGCAGAAATTAACAAATTATTGCAAATAATTTAACTTTTTTTCTGTGGAAGGTGTTGGGGCAGAAGGAGGTATGGATAGATATTTTTTATAAGCTGCTTGCTTTTTTGAAGCACAGTTTATTGTTATACAGGGCAAAACATTGCTGCTTGGAGATCATTTGTGATGCCAAGAACCTCTGAGTTGAATAGATGAACGTTTACTGGACATGTGGAATGAACTTATTACATAGTTTTTTGATAAGATGTTTTTAGCTCTGAATTACCTCTTGAATACAAATTAATTTTCATGACAGTCTCCAAGCTTATCGTGGATTCTAATGCTGTGTACAAACTCCTCCAAGGTGTGCAGTCAGCATTCATTTCCAGATATCAGTGTCATAAACGTATTCAAACGTGGTTATTTGAACACTCCGCACACCACTTGGTGTGTTTTTCATCCAGTATACATCACAATTAGTAGCAAAACTGGAGACTGGCATTGTTTTTTTGTGACTTCTCTGTTGTAAAAGACCATCCCCAAGTCTCTCCAAGTGCGTACTGCTTTTCTAATTAAAAGGGGAAAAAAAATAAAAGCTTTGCTGTTTTTAAACCATTTCTTATCCCTTGAGCTGTCACCAAAGACAGGCTTTGCATTATTTAGCATTTTTTAATTCAATTTGAAACATTTCTTTAAGAAACAACTACTTGATCTATGTAGAAATACATGTATTTCTTCTTTCAGATTTGCAACTTTCTGAGTCAAAAAAAAATTAGTAATTTTTCATGTAAGAAGACTCAAGATGGCACCGAATTGTTTCCACATGAGCTCACTCTGAATTTAGAGTTTAGTCTGTCTTCCTTTCATAGAAGAGCACAAGTTGGTGAGGAGTACTGTAAAACACCAGGGACTGGAAACTCAGCTTTTGGATGTGAGAGAGTGATAGGTCAGAAGTAGGCAGACAGCACTGAGATGGAGGAAAATTGACAACTTCTACAAGCAAAACTACTGCTCAAATGCATTGAAAGGGAAGGATTTCACCTTTGTCTTTCATTTTCTTTTTGATGGTGATGAACACTGCAGAACATTTGTTCAGTAGAAGATGTAGTCAAAAGAGTTTGTTGTCTCTTCATTGAGAGCACAAGGGAAGAAAAGAATGCTTTGAGGAAGGCTTTTTCTTTGCCCAGAGGCTCTATATTTGAAGTAGCAGAACTACCCATAAAACAGAAATGATTACAAACCATACCAATGTAAACAATGCTTTTCTTTTGCTTCCAGAGAATGCATCTGTCTTTGATACATTTCAGGGTCATGTATTAGGGCTACATTCCAGATGTTGTTTTATTTTTTGTACTCTTTCTATTTTAATTTCCTTCAAAATATTATATATATATATATATATTTAACTCCAAGAGGGCTTAAACCTGCATCAAAATCCGATTCCTAATAAATAATAATACAGCACCAGAAAAAGAATTGCATGCAGTGAGATCCATTGTGAGAGATGGTGGTAGAAATGTCATGGTAGACTTTCCTAGGTATTTACATTCTATCCTCACACAGGCCCACAATAGCTCTTTTGAAGTGTTCTTGATTGCAGAGGAATAACAGCCACATTGTTGAAAACAAATGAAGTGAACATCTGGTGTAAGTTCGAGAAATTATTATTAACAAAGTTGTTACATTTTAGTGGCCAAGTTTAGAAAATTATTAATACAGACTTATTACCAGCCCAGTAGCACTCCTGGAACTTAGTGTTAGCAAAAAGAAAAATAATAATAATAATAAAAAAATAATAATGCAAACACTGTGTGCTAGTAAATGAGCAGAACAGCAGCCTTCAGGGTGATAAGATCTACTCGTTTGCCATATATCATTAAAATATTCCCCAACAGCCTCGTTTAGTTTGGGGAAGACACTTTGTTATCTCTGGTGCTACCCCTGCTCAAGGCAGGGCTTTTTGCCTGTGTTGGCTCTAGGCCTTGTACAGGTGCTTTGAGTAACTCCAGCGAAGGAGTTTCCACATCTCCAGAGTGTTTAAGTGTCTGGCCACCTCCATAATGAAAAGATGTATTTCTTACACCCAGTGGGAGTTTCCCATGCTCCAAGGGAAACTTCTGTCAGCCTTCTGGCTACACTCTTGCTAATTCAGCCCAGGATGCAGTTCGCCTTTGTGCTGCAAGGGCACGCTGACGGCTCTGTTTCAAGTTGTCCACTGGTGTACACTCATGATTTTTCTGTAAAGCTGCTTTCTCTCCACCTGGCCATGCACCTGTATACCTTGGGGGGGGGATTGTTCCATCCAAAACACAGGACTTCATATTTTCCTCTGCTGAACTTCATGAGGTCCTCATCAGCACCATCTTCCAGGCTGTCAACGTCTGTTTGAATAGCACCTTTGCATATTGACCATTTTCCCCCAAACTGGTGTTTCCTGCAAAGTCACTGAGTGTGTTCTATCCTGTTATCCAGGTTATTTTGCACCTTCAAGACTTTGCATGCAGAAGCAGTATTTTTTTGTTAATTATTTAAAGTACCTGGTATGGGAATATTATCAGATGTTGATGCTAAATATATTTACACAAATACAATGTTTGGAGAAGCCAAAAAGTAAGATTTCTATATTAATCTTGACCTGGAGGGAGGATTTTAAGGGATTATGTGGTTACTCCATGGTAGTGCTTCAAAAACATTTTCTTCCTCCAGGTTGTGTCTTTTGTTATGGCATGCAGTTATGTCCAGAAAACATGTACTTCTTTGCACCAGGGTCAAGAATATATCCTCTGGGAAAGGGGAAAAAACAAGCAAACAAACAAACAAACAGTTTTTCTTCCTAAAAACCTTTGGAACCTGGCACTAGCTGACTTATATGAAGGTTGAAGAATATATATGAAATCCAAGACTTCCTGAGATCCTGCCATGCTACTACTCCATTTTCAGGTCTCAGTGTACTAGGTTTATTCATCTCATAGTGAGAGCATATCCAATGGAAGTAAGTGAGCTAGAATGGAGACTTTTATTTACAGTGTCTAAAAGATATATTTACAGTTATTACAAAGATATTTCTCTTCACTTTCTATTGCACTCTTTCACTTCCTAGCCAAACAGCTTCCTGTATTTTGGAATTGTTCAGTAGACTGTTAATTCAGTTGATCTTTTTTTAACTTTAGCACTGGAATCAATCATATCATACAAATACAATTTATAGTGTATTGCTTGTTTCCACTAATCTTTTATTTTGAATGAAATTTTAAAACTTTATGCAACTTTTTGTTCGTTCAGTTCCAGAATTGCTGATACCTGGTTAACCAAGAAAACTGCTGATAAGACTCAGAATTCAGTCAGTTAATTGACCTTGGCTTCTTATACACTCTCATCTAGTAATAGAGATATTTAAACGTGGAGGTAGTTGTCTGTCCTTCACACATTGGCCTTTAGTTCTCTTCGCTAATAGCTTTAGTCATTTAATAACGTATTTTACAGCAAGGTCAGGTTAACAGGGGCTTTTATAGGCCAATATTTTACAGAGAATCGGTGAACCAAAAACTCTAATTATGCATGGGAAATAATTCCTTGAATAATTACTGATGATTAACTGGCTGTTATCATTGAGACAGGTTATAAGGATTTGATATGAGGAGGTAGAAACCAACACATCAAACCTATGGTAAATGCTACATATTTGATAAAGCTTTCTATTTACTTCTGCGTATCCAAACAACAGGGCAAGTACAGCTCTAATTGTGATTTTTATCAATTGGATTTTTATCTATAAAATTGCATTTTTACACTGAGTGTATTTTACAATGAGTATATGAATGAGCTTCAAAAAGTAGTGAGTTCATTATCATTGTACACAATTACATGAATGTTAGCAGTGCTTTAAAATATTTTATTTATTGTATTTTATGCACAATTACAGTTCTTTTCAAACTGGCTTGATACTATGGAACAGATCAGATTTGCATAAGGTTTATGAGTATTGCCAATCAACTTCCAAATAGGATTGAGACTTGTGTGAACAACAAACAAATTCCAAAATCTCTACTTCCCAATTTCTGGTAAGACTGAAATCAATAACCCCCCAAAGGTGCTAACTACGAAAGGCATGTGAAGAAACCAGACAGAACAAAATATTGGGAGAAATATAGTTTGTCATTTCTCACAGAGTCCAAGGTACATGTCCTAAAACTGCTTCATGTGAGTCCACACACATCCAGGAATGACATACTGGAGATATAAGAGTTGTGGGAGGATGAGATACAAGTACTCTTGAATAGATTATTAAAATTTCAGTGACATCTAAACATAAAAATTATTTGGAGTAGTTGAAAGAACTTTAGGAAAGAAAAATCTCAGGTGTTCAACACAATATTTGGGCAAATGACAGGATTAAAAAAAAAAAAAGAGAGAGAGAGAGAAAGACAAAAGGAAACTATGCTGATTTTTAAGCTTTGTAAGTAAAAGCTACAGGCTAGAATCACAATGAGGATTTATGTTCGCAAAATACTTTCTGGCAGTTACAATACACCTCTGGTAAACATAAGATATTGGCCCAAATCCATCCAACTTCCTTCAGAACAAAAGTTCAAAATAATTCCTTTATTATCCCAAGTGTATTGCTAACATGTCAGTCTGTGAAGTATTCAGAGGTCTCTCTTAGTTTTCCCTCCTGAAGCTGCACCATTTCAGACAGAATATTTAAGTTTTCATTAGAACAGAGAGTAGATCTCAGATGTCCTAGCTTTCAGGAGACTGATCTAATTAGCTGGTGTATTCACCCATCCCTCTCAAAGAACTGTTCCTTCAGCTTTCTTAACCAAACTGGCTCTCACAGGAGAGTTGGTCTAGGTTAACAGGCCACAGTGCAACATATTCCCCTACTGGTTGGCTTTAGCTCACATCTGGTCTAATCTCAATCTCACAGGGACTATTTACTAAAATAATATCGCAAGGTAGCTACTAATTATTTTGGTAAAATTACTTCATAAACTGTCTGCCATTTCAATCTCTACTTATTTTTAAGCATGTAATGTACTTCTAGAACAATAAATATTAAAGAAATTAATTAGGTCTATTTATAATAACTTGTGCAATTCCTTTAAGAATGCAAATTTATCTGGCACAAAATTAATTAAATAAATGCTGCACCTTTAATTTGAGTAAAAGTCAAAATAGTCTGTAACATGCATTCCAGACATATATATTATTTTTACAGTGCAAAATAATTCCTGTTTTGTAGAGCTAGTGCTGATTAAAAGAAATTCACCTCATTCAATTTAATAAAACTAGCTAATTTAAGAAAAGTCAGGGTATTAAAATTTACTGTACATGACAACTGTTCTCATTTCAGAATGCACCCTACAAACTCTATTTGATTAGATTTCTTATTATAAGTTCTGAAAAGGTTAATGAATACCTTAACAAGGCAGCTCCAGTTCTATAATTGGGTATAATAAGCAGATATGGTGATGGGCTTCTTTGTTGATGTAATTGTAATTCAGGCCTTTGAAGTGTTATAAAAACAACACAGTAAGAAGTGTAAAGAAAAATAAGGTCTCCTAATCTCCTGGCTTAGAGATAGAAATTGTTTCATACTCCGGCTGATGTAAACAGCTAACAAAACTCTGCAGTTATATACTCTGGATCTTCAAGTATGTACCTCAAAGGCAATTATTTTTCACTCCTATAAGCAGAGACAGAAAATTTCTGTTACAAGAGCTGAAACCATGTAAAAAGGTGTCTTCTGAAGTCATCTGAAACCTAGTTGTACTTTGAGTTTCTACTGTGAGATTTCAGGTTGCCTTCAAAGTGAATCTTTGCCTTTCACTCTTGACTTTAATTTTGCTAGAGCGATAATGAGAGAGTCCGGTCATCTTTGCTCAACCTAAGAATCCCTTCTCTTGATCATATGGGGAATTTACCTCTGAAGCACGTTTCAGTTTGCAGCACTATTCCTTGAATATGTATGATGAATTAGACGCAGGAGTACAACTTGTGTAAACTAATACTTGTGTGTGTCTACTGAGCTTCCTTCAGTCATCTCTCACTGACTGATGTGTTGTAGCTCTACATTTGGTCATCTCATTCTCAGTCATGTAGCATCTGAAGATTTGTATTCATTCATATTTTCTATTTCATGATCTTTCAACTCTTGCAGATGTTTTTGCTAACAGTTTCCAATTCTTTAGCCTTGTCTTTCTTATACTACGGAACTTTGTTTTGTCTGTGTTACAGAAGTGTTTAAGGATATGTAGTTCCTTCTATATGATATCCTGAGATTTTTCTGCATTAAAAAATTCTTCTAACTTTGTTTCATCAGAAAATTCAGTCAGTACATTATTTTTATTGAAAAAAAAATTTATTAGTGAGAATGCTTTATAGAATGGGTCCAAAACTGATCCTTGAGGAATAAAATCTTACCCTTTTCTCAACCCAGTTTGTTGTTTGTTTGTTTGTTTTTTGTTTAATTATTATTTTGCAACTCCATTTCTACTTGTAATCATTCCTTATCTCCATTACAATATTTTACTAATATTTTCTCTTTCATATATGATGATTTACTGAGATCATTAACATCTATTGTATTTCTTTTGTTTTGTGTGGCAATAGTGTGGATTTGTAATAGAAATGTCTTGTGTGCAAAAAATAGTGAAAGTCATTAAGGTGGGAGAGAAATGGGCGGCGCACGCAAGATGAATGGACTGAAGCAAATTATCATATTTAATGATAGAATTTAATATGAGCCAGGTTTTTATCATTTCAATTTCCAGTTTAAGTTCCCAGTTTTCATAGCTGCATATTGAAGTGACTGTATGCTATCACGTAATATATACTTGGGGGTAGGGAGAACTTTATATATTTGGGTCCTTGTTTGACAAACAGAATGTGCAAATGTGAAATGAGTTGCCATAACGCAAGTAGATAATAGATAGCATAAGCTCTCTTCCAGCCTACCTGTGACATCTTTAAGGAAATATTTAGCCAGTCCTTACATATATACTTAACCTGTCTTCAAATAAAATTCAGTGTTTTTGAATGTATTTTAAGGTTTTGATACATCCTGAATTTTTATAAAAATAAGAGAAAACAGCTGAAGTTATGGTTGCTGCTCTACATTTATCTAAATCATGGAGAAATGTGTGGGTATCCACACAGCATATCCAAACAGGTACTACTCAAAGAGTTTGCTCCTGTGTATCTAAGTGATTTGTGTGCAAATAGATCAACTTACATTCATGAAGACTGCAGTTGGGCAGCTCAATTTTTTGAGGTCTGATTTTGAAGAATTATTTTTTTAAATAACAAATTTTTCTTAAGATTTAGACAACTTATTTATCATCTTAGTTGCCTACATGTTGCAAAGTATAAATTTAGCATCAATCTATGTCATTACAAAAGGGAGAGTTGAAATTTGCGTGCATATAGGATCTGTATTTTTTTCTATCAGATGTGTTTTGCCTGTATGAGTCAAGCTGTAGGAGAAGAAACAGAAGTACATTTTTATTTAGGTATTTAGTATAACACTCCTTTTTGTATATTAGATTTATCAATTCATTCTTCCTGAAGTCTTTCAAGAAAAAATATTTGTTACTATATATATTTAAAATCAACTATGATATGCAATATCTTGTACAACAGGGAAGAGGATGTGGGTTTGATCCAAAGGATGAAATCTTAGAAATGAGAACAAAATGTGTGTTCTTAACATTGTGTTCATCTTAAATCTGGAAGTTAAATATTTTAAATAATGAGCTCAGTCTCTCCTAAGAGTGTGAGACAGACAGAATAAATACATCTTATTCCTTCATCAAGATTACATTTTCAAATCACATTCTTTTTAATTACAGAAATAATTTTTAGTTTAGTTTGATATGAGTATATGCATATGTCTGACTGCATGTCAGATGGTGTAAATTGTGATTGTTCCCTATGAACCCATGAATGTTTGCATCAGGTGTGCATGTGCTTGAATAAAGGGCTAGGAGTTTGGAGGAGCCATACAGGGAAATTGTAAAAATGAAGTTGAATGAGTCCTGGCCAAGTATTTTTGAATGGACATTTCATGCTGCAAAACAAATTTGCGTTCCTAGTCTACGTTTTCTTGCTATTACCAGCAAAAATGCAATAATTTCACGTGAATAACATATATGGAAGGAACATGAAATGTGAGGAAAAAGAAGCAAGAAGCTGGCAACACAAAGTCCCATGCAGAGTGGTAAAAAGTAGTGTTTGTTTCAAAAATCAGTTTAGTCTCCATTTCATTTCTGTCTGTCATTGTGTTGTTACACAGAGCATATAAACATTTAAGAAACATACCAATCAATAAGCACCTATCCCAAAAATATTTTGGGTTGGAGAAAGTGTATTTGAAAATGAAAAACATATGGAGCTCTTTGGAGCTCCACTCATCAAATCATCACCAGAAAAAAAGGCCTTATTTTTTAATGGTAGGTGAGAGTAACAGACACAGGGAGTGATGACCTAATTCAGTCTACTGATGAGTGCTTTCAATTGAGTCAGTACTACTACTGATTATAACATATCATAGTGAAAGCACATAAGAATTTAGTTAATCACTTACTAAGGAATGAAAATAAAACAACAAGAAAATTCATTCAGTGTCTGTATTTGAGGAAATATTTTTTATTTGGCTTCATCACTGTGCCACTGATAGAAATCCTAGAGATCAGCCATATGATTTGCTTGTATGCAGATGATTCGTTTCTGTGTCGTTTCACACCTTGCCTGCCATCTACTTAATTGGAGGGCTCAAGTCATTTAATTTAATGCAGGACCATACATTTCTTATGTTCCCTGTGTACTCCCTTTTCTGTTTACAAGCTAAATTTGAGCACAAAGTTCGCTTTTCCTTGGATGAGTAGCTGATCCTTTACTGTAAGATATAGATGCCATTTTCTGCAGTGAGACATATTGAGAGTAATAGCACAGCAGTAGCAAAAATGACGCTAAGTATAATGGAAAGTTAATGGGAGGATACTCTGGCTACTGCTAGGCAAGCTCATGTCAGAGGGATTACAATAACCAGTATTATTTCTATTATCTGAGGCCTGTTATGATCTTCTGAGTGCAACTGTGCTTTAAAAGTAGGGATGGGATGTTGTATTGAAAAATTACTGTAATAGAAGACTATAGAGTTCAGTGTAATTCTGAATGATTACACCACTTTTTCTATACTACTTTTAAAAAATTGTGGCCTCACAAAGGTTTGTGACATCTCTGCTATGTATTTAGTGCCAGAGAGTATACATCAATCTTTCTCTAAAATGACACTAACAGAATATGGTTTGCTGTTATTTACAGGTTCCCAGAGAGTTTATGGAAGATTGAAAGTTAACAATAAAATGGTGACAATTCCGTTTAGGACAATGAATTACTCACATTCCTCCCATGTTTTGTGCATGCACTTTCTGCAGACAAAAGTGACCTCCTAAATCTAACTGGTAGCTTGCTTTATTCACTGATTCTTCATTTACTTTCTCTTGTACATCATCTGTACATTTGTACATCTGCTTAATAAATAAATAAATAGACTTTAAGTGCATTCGTCTTCAGGTGCTGTAAGTAACTGACTCCAAAGCACTTTGTGCTGGATTGGTTCTGTGTATAAAATAGTCCACTGCATTACTTAGTTGACCAGGATAGTGAACTAAAAGCCATGGCCAGCAAATTTATTTCAGCTGATCTACCCTAGTACTCCAACCCCAGATAAAGCAAGCTTTATCTTGAACTTTGATAAATTTGCATGTTGTTTTAAAAATCCTACAAGAGGAAGAAATGAGGAAAGTACCTATATTGGGGGGGGAGGGGGGGAAGCAGCACAACATCTTTTAATGAGATGCCAAAGTGCTTGAAAAGAAAGCTAGAAAATGATTCTTCCTCGCTAAAATTAAAAAAAAAAAAAAAAAAAAAAAAAAAAGCAGATTATTGTTTCATGTTTTCCTCTTTCATTGGTCCAGAGCTGGACACAGTCGTAATAGCACATCTTTCATCTTTAGAGGTTCATCTGAAATTCTGAACTTCCTCTATAGAATTGGAACAAGACGAGAGATCAAAACCTAAAAAGCACTGCTAGGAAGGTACCTTCCCTTAAAATTATTGTATTTTGAATTCAGTGTATGCCATGTAATTTAAACTGAACTAATAAGGATTTAATTAGATGTAATCCTAAATCGTGTTCTTGAAATGGTAGTGTTGAATTAACAGTGAGTATTAGGAAGACTTTAATATCCATATTCACCTAGTTTGGAGTTTTGCCCTTTGCTATGGGATCACACTCTGAATTAGTGTTATTGGTTACAGGTTTTAAAGGAAATATTTTTAAATGTCTCAAAAGTGTAGGATGCTGCTGATAACAAGATATATGTATATTTACATATGGAATAAATAGCTGGACGGAGCTTTTCTTATTTGTCTTTGAGTTTCTAATGATGGTGATTCTTAAAAAGAAGCACCTTCTCTTTCAGACTCCTAATATTTTTTTAACCCTGTTCTGACTTTCTGTGTCAATACTGCTCTCAGCAGTGTTGTACAGACATTTCCAGTGTCTGTAATTCAAGATGAATGTTAAAAAATATAGAAACTCTCAGAATTGAATGATTAAAGAGAAAGGGTAAAGATTAAGGAGAATATTAGAGAAAACATTCAAGAAGCTAAGTCTTTAAGTGTTTATCAAATACAAGATGTTGATCAGTTTTTACTAAATGTCAGCATAGTAGAAAATGCCTAACAGATGTGCCTTCAATCTAGCAGAGAAAGGTTTGAAAATATATACTAAGAGAAATCTTATAACTGGAAGCTGAAGATCAACAAATTTAGGGCACAGGTATCAGTGATAATAAGGTAGCCATTGGGAAAAGAAATGACAAACAGGAACTTTTAATCAGGTTTGTAACGTTTCATATCAGAAAAGTTCTTTGGAAATGGAAATGTATTATTAATATCAAGAAAGTTTGACACACCTTTTCTTGTCAAATGAACATTTCATGTTTATACATCAATAATTAGCTTCAGAAAGACTAGTTGGTTATTTGACCAAGTGATTGTTTGATTGTTTGGTCTTCACGGATTTAAAAGTAAGAAAGGAAGCCCAGCAATTCTCCAGGTGTTCCCTGTTCAGTTTCTGTAGCCCTTTACCTGTCTTCAGTAGGTTTTCAGGTGTTACAAGTTCCAAGACTGGCTTTCCTAGAGTAGGCTACATTTGATCTGGCAACTTGAATACTTCTAAATTATTCAAGCATTTTTGGAACTATTTGTTATGTTGGCACACAAAAACAGCCAAATAAGCTGCCTGATCATAATAATTGTTTGCAACTCCACTTTAAGGATGCTGTTATGATTTTTATTTGGCTGTTGACTCTGAAATTCTGTCCTGCTCGCTAATCAAATCTACAGTAGCTCTTCCCGGAGCAATTTCCTCCGTATACCTCTAAAAGTTGTTTTTGACGTAAGCAAAGCAAATGCATCTAACTGATGTGTCTTTCCAGGAGGATAACATGGGAAAGACAACTATTTTTACAAGCTCGCTGTCTGGGCATGCACCTTCTGTTAGTTTGGTTTAGTTGTGTTTTTTTTGTTGTTGTTGTTGTTGTTTTTTTGTTGTTGTTGTTGGTTTTGTTTGTTTGTTTTCTATTGTTTTTAAGAAGAAAGCCTTATTTGCTTACTTCCTCTGAATGTATTGTCAGAAATAAGTCCCTGGTGTGACACACTGCTATCCCAAGACATTTAATATAGGTTGGTCTCATTCTTGAATTTGAAAGCAACCATACACATATTTCTAGATGATTGAGTTTCCTCTGCTTTTTCCCTTCATATTCTTCCTGAAAACTGTTTATCAGTGTTTCTACTTAGAATTTATCTTCTGTTTACACTGTGTCCTTTTTAATATATTTTAGTCTGCTGTTATGTTGTCCCACTTGTGTAGGTATTTGCTCAGGCAACATAGAAGTGGCACTGATAGGTAATGTGAATCAACCAGGGAGATTCACACAACCTGCCACTGTTTGTGTTTTTGTGTGTGTGTGTGTGTGTTTTTGTTTGTTTGTTTGTTTTGTGTGTGTTGTTGGAGTTACTTTGTACTGCTTTGAGAAACAAACAAAACAAAAAAAAATGCTTTCAGTTGTCTGTGGATCACTGTTGGTTACAAGAGCAGAAGTAATGAAAGTAATGTGGGTGAAAGGAATGTGTGTTCTTTTCTAATGCGGACTGTGCCATAATTGTGTGTGTTCACCTCCAGCACAATCTGTGTTAAAGTACCCAAGTTGTGTTGCCATTTGGCAACTTGGACTTTTGCAGAATGCAAGCAGTCATTCACTTCATAAAAGTTCTTCTGTTTTTCAGTTGCTTTTGGGTACTGATCTGGGAATACAAAGACACAGGGCAACCTTCCCTGAGTTAGCTATGCTGGTCAGATCTATAGCTGCCTCTTAGGTCAGACGTCCTTTAGGCTTTCTTTTAAATAGTAAATATTATAGGAAAGATTCTCAGCTGCAGAAGGTGTTCACTCCTGCAGATGTTCAGTACTTTGGGTAACATTTTCAGGGTGCAGGCATGTTACTCTGATCAAGTGTCCAATTTCAAGTGAACTCAAGATACACAGATTCAGCAGCTGTCTGGAAGAGAGAATCTCAGCTCAGTGACTGGAATATTCAACCAGTGGTCACCCAGTCATGCCTAAATAGCTAACAAGTAGCTACAGCATAATTGTCTGGCAATGGTCTCACAGGAGATGCCAGAGGGACCTACCCTAAGAGGACTGAGAATACAAGTGTAGGAAATATGGGCTTAGAAGTTGTTTCCTGATGTCTGTTCTGTCTATATACTGTTCTGCTGGCTTACTGCTGTGAAATGTTTCTGCTGTTGTGTTTGTTTGTCTTCTTTCCTTACAAGACAGAGTTGATTTGGAAAGTAAGAATAGGAGTTAGTTGAAAAATCAGGCTTGAAAGGGTAGCTCTGCTCTGATTAAGAAATGTCAGGTCTATAAGGCTCTATAAGGAAGTATTTTCAAATTAAAGAGAAACTATAATTTATTATTATTTTTTGACTGGACTATGAAAGCTCCAGGAATAAGTGCTTTCATCCTTCTCTGCAAAGAATTGTCATAGCTTTATAAAACTCAAACAACCCAGCCTTCTCATATAATAGGCTTTAGGTAGAAGGGAAGAAATTCTGGATGTGCCACGCACGTTTAAGTGCATTTTCCAAAGTTCAAGAACATTATTTCTACTGTAACACTAGCTGGCATTATTAAATACAAGAAGACATTGACTCCCAAATTGCTATTAAAATGATCTACTGCACATTGCCCTTCCACGTTCAAGGGTGCATTTTGGTGGACATACTTCTTTTGCAGCCTTATAAGTCTGTCAGGAGTGTGAGAGTTGAGTAAGTACATAGGATAGATAATCTGTACATGCTGAAGCTCCATAAAACAATCTTGCACTTGGATCAGTGTGTCTGACATAAATGGTCCATGCTGAAGATGAATTTGTGAGTCAGACCCCTATGCATATGTATATTTTGTTTTTCATTGATACAGTGGTTGCATACAGACCAAACACAAAGATTTCCAGCAATAATCTTTACTGCTCCTCAGAAGCAGACAGGCATATCACCAAAGGTATTAGAACTTTACTAATGTTTATTTAAAAGCTGTAGAAAAGAAACACGGGCTCAAGATTGATTTGAAAATATAGAACTAATTATAGCATTGCAGAAGCATTAGTTTTGTTTAGTCATCGAAGAAGGAGGAAGTGGAAGAACTGTTTTAATTTTGTACGTTTTGACTGCTGGATCAGAGGATAAAGCCCTTCTCAAAGAGGGAATGAGGAACGAGTATGTCATAAAGGCATAACTCAATAGAAAAGTTGAAATCACTTTGCAAGTTGAGCACACAGAACACAGCTTTTGTTCTTTATTGAAATGAAAGATCATGCTGCAAGGCATAAAAAGCTTTGACGTACTTCAGTTGGTGTGAGGAGAAGGGTGACACTGTACTCTTGGAAAAATATAATTCTAGATAACTGAAGTGGCTTATCCCTGTGTGAGAGGATAGCTATGAGAGGTAGTTGTAATGGTCATCTTTAAAGCACCTACTTTGACCTAATATCTTTGCACTTACTATGTGTGTACAATATGAAATAAATCATGAAGAGGCCATATTTTCAAAACAAAGTTGAAATTTGAAAGGATTCAAAAAAATAAAAGAATGATCTATCTTAAAAAAAAAAAAAGAAGCTGTCTGCCTCTAGTTTTTTGAAGAGAAAGGATACCTTCTTGTAAACAAAAATATATAGAGAGAGATAGATGTATGCATGAGAGAAGATCATGACATAAGTGAATCTCTAAACTAGCAGATAAGGCATGATAAATAATAATAATAATAAAACAATCCTAGGAAGTCAACCATACCCCTTGGTAAAGAAGAAGAAAGATCTTTTTATGGGAACATGCTGGAGTTGCTGATGCATTAAGTCATTAAATCAAAGCTAGATGTCTTTTTAAAAGATAAACTGTAGTTATAATATTATTTTTAATCCAGCAGCCTGAATTACTGGTTTTGCATTATGCAGGAGGCTGAAGTGGGTGACCATGAAGGGGACCTCTTTGTCCTTAACAGCTATACATATATGGAATAAATGGTTAAATATGGTGAGCTGTGAGGAATCCCAACAGAAAAATGTTGTAAAGCACATTATATAATACTATCTTGCAAACATCCAAGACACTGTGCAGGGACCGTGTTGCTATCAAATGACAGCAGGAGTGGCGTGTATCTTTCAGAATGTACAGGGCAGAACAGTAATATTAGACAGATGGGACATCTTGTGCAAAGCTGGAGCCTCTCACGGACAGGTCTCCAGGAAAAATAGTACTAAACACTTTTGTAACATCAAAATCAAAACAGAAAACATTTATCTACATAATTCCTGAGGCATTTGAAATGAACTCCAGGAGTTCTAAATGTCAGTAGCTGGACTGTGTTATTCTCATTATCATCATCTAAATGGATTCTATAAAGTGGTTTAATCACAATTATTTTGACTAGTCACCTTGCAATTATGGTTGCTATATTGACAAATTACGCCATTTTGTCATAAGTGCTTCAAATAATTACAGCACTAGTCAGAAATATCTAAACCAGATTATTTCACACACATAAAACTTTTTAAAAATCTATATCTGGCTTGCATTATATGCCATCCTTGATGTGGCATCATATCAATTCTGTCGACAGATGATAGCATTACAGATAAAGAAGCCTATCTTACCAAAGGATTATGGTTGTCAGGGTCTGGGAGATTCTGTGTCATTCTGAAGTTGATTGCAACATCCTTTGTGCAAGTTTTGGGAGCTGGGGATAAGGCTAGATGACAGGGCTATCACAATGAGTTTGCATCTTGCAGTAGTTTAATAGAAATGGACACACAGGTTTTTTTCATTTTAAAATTCTGTGTTTGAGATTGTGAGTTACCACATGAACCTCGAACAGCATGTCTGTGATAGACACATTACATTTTGTCCCCTTCTGGTTGTTAAACAAGCTTATAGGATGAGGCAAACGTTTGTCACTTCTTGTCAGTTCTGTGATGGTAATGTGATGCTTCTTCGCAAACCTGAGATATAGCTGTTTTGCTGCTTTCCATCAGTATCAAGGTTATTTGAAATTTAGAATCCTCCTACTCTTTTGATAGATGGGACATTTAGATTTTTTTTTCTTAAACTCTAAGACTGAAGGAAATGGCATTTCACTGTTTTTAAATTTCTGTGATCAGATGCATATAATGGAAGCTAAGCCATTCTGGAAAATTGGGACTGTTCCAAGGCAGCCTGCTTCATTTTGTAGGAGGAGACTCATTTATTTGTAGTGCTATCTTTATCCAAAGCCCAGGCACAAGGCACTAAGAATGATCCTGCCGATCCTGCACTTTGCTCATAGCTTGCCACACCAGTGAGCTGCTCACCTACTCAGGAGGTCTGCTTTTTCATTCCGCGTAGGTCTCCTAGATATGAACATGTCTTCGTGACTCAAGATTATTTTTTTTTTTTATGTAAAATATAAGCAAATCAACAAGTTCAGCTCATCCTGTTTTCTCTGCTTCCTAATGCTGTCAGTTGCTCCATTTTTGAATAAACTGCAGGAGTCTGACCATTCACAAGGAGCTGTCAGTACCAGGTCAGAAGTGGCTGCCCCGATGCCTCCTGCTACTAGAAGGAGCAGGGCTCCACAAGGCAAGGATCAGTGAGCACGATCTGTAGAAACATGGGTATGGTTTTTAACATGCAAGTGCCCGTATAGTTTACACTCAATTAGAGGAAAAAAGTAGCAATTACTTAGAAATGGTTCTTTGTGTTCAATTCAATTATTGCACTCCAAATCAACTTACAATATTATTTAAATGGAGCATAGACATAATATATGAAAAATATTTCTCTAACGCCCAGCACCTTAAGTATGATATGCAACATACCACACAGTATCAGCCTAAGAAAAAGATTTTACTTCGATTCTTCCAAAGCTTATTAAAAAGAATCTACAATGCTCTAATTACGGCGTTCTTTATTTTCAGCAGGTGTTGAAAAGCTGTGGAAATTGTTGTATTAAAAAGTAACTTTATTTCATAAGCTTATGTTTATTTCTGCAACACTGTACTAGCCTTAAATATAATATCATGTTTTGATATCATAAATGGTTGCTAATGATAATTAAGTTTTCAGATGGGAAATTAGTATCAAGGGCACTTGCAGTGTGTTTCATGTAACAGCAAAAAAGGGAAGAAACTGGACAGCAAATGTACAGAACTGTGTTTTGTTTTTGCTAATGACTGCTTCCATTAGCTCCCCAAGACTGTGGTTAATTCCCAGCTTCTGAGTAAGATGGTGTATGTCATGCAGGGACAAGTTCTTCCTATTGGTGTTTCTGCTTGGTTATAAAGGTTTGGAGTTAGAGTTTATAAAACAACAAAATCCTCTTAGCAATCAAACGGGATATCTTGGGTTATACCAACAGATGAATATGGAGTGAAATCTTTGTTATTAATGTTATTAATTAGGTTCATTTTTCTTAAAATATGTTTCTCTTTCAAAAACAGTAAAAATGAGTTATGCAGATAGTATCAAAGGAATCGGTGAGCTGGATGAACTGTTTTGTGGAAGGACTATTTCTGAGACATGGAGGAAATAAGGTTGATGTGCAAGGGGAAAAGGCATTTGAAGAGGTTTAAGAAGACCCTTTTTGTTAGTATCTGAGAATAAAAGCTTGGCTGTGTTAGCACTGTGATTCCAATATTGTGTACTTTTTCTGAGAGCTTGTTGAAACTCTGTGATGTACAAAAATCTGCTATTTACTTTAAACTATTGTAGATATGTTTTGTTCTCTGTCTGTTTTCTTGAGAACAGTTATTGAATGCATGATAATTTAATGTGACAAATGATAACAGTAATTGTCAGGATTATGATACAATACCTGTAGCTCTCTACACGAGTAACGTTTGGTGACCAGTTGTTTTGCATATTGTTAAATATTATTGTTTTCTTCTGTGTTACCTCAGAGTTCTGTACAACATTTGTACAGCTGCCAAAATGACTGCAACAGCTTCAAATGCTGTATTGTACAGCTCCATGTCATATGTGCATGTGGCAGATGTCAAGTAGCTGATGATAAAATAGGTGAAGCTTTGTTGAAAATTATTGTATATATTCTAGTGAGAATGCAAAAACCTGAACTTTAATCTTGAGTATCCATGCAAATATTCATTACATAAATACATTGTTTTGCATTAATTATGTCTAATGTAGGGCTTATTTGTCAGGTGAAGAAGTATGGTACAATTCTATTGTAAGACAGTGTGAGCTGTGTCAGGACATCTCTTTCAAATTACTCTGTCTTTTTAAACATATTATGTATTCAGAAAAAATATTTTTGTATTGCATTATTTTACTGTTCTAAAATGTTTTTTTTAGTTCTGGATGATTTTTTTTTCCTTGAATATGGAAAGCTTACAAACTAGTGTACTGCAGTTGTGCAGATTGTCTGGTTTGGACTGCAGTCTCAATTTCTTTCCCAGTGATTCATTGTCATTCTGCTTTCCCCCAAAATATTGTGGTTAGAGAGAATTGCAGGCAAGACCATACTTTAGAAAGCAAAATAGGAGAGCATTTGACTTAAATGAGAGAGGATGGTAAGAGTGTCCTGGTATTTTTGTGTGCGATGACCACTGCCAAACTGGATGATAAGTAGCATTGCCCTGGACTTACCCCGGTGAAGTCCTGAAATCTCTGATGAAATCTCTTCCTCCTGACATAAAATTCCTGGTTCTATATAGTGTTCCAGCATTCTCCAGCTGTAGCAGAGCCCTGCCCTTTCTTCTTAAATGTAATCATCCTCCCATCTCAGAGGTCTCCATTCCTTCTCCAATTCCCATCCTAATTTCCCAGATCTTTTTATCAATTCAGTCATCGGCTCTTCATGTCCATGCTCAGCCCTTCACACAACTCCTGCTCTATGACATGCTGCAATTGCCATCATGTCTTGCTACTTCACTCCCATTTCATGCTGTCACCATATAATTAATGACGGCCATGGCCAAATTAGACTTCTCTAACAGCAAATGATGTGTTTAAGTATGACCTAGCAGTGCTCATCAACTTGGGGAAGCACTGAACACTATTCATTAAACCATAAGCAACTCTTCACAGCGATGATGCATGTGGACAGGTTGGAAGTACTGAGAATTATATTTCTGCCTTTGACCTCACTCCCTAAAAGTAGCTTTGAATTGCCTGAAAGTAAATGGAAAGAAGGTAATTTCCCAGAAGTGCAGGTGGTGGATTCATAGGGAATAAAAACCTCAGACCTATAACTAAATAGCAAATTATAAATGTCTGATTCAAATATGTAATGTGTTCAAGTTTCTTTGAATCCTTATTCAGTGCTTGTTTCCCTGGGAGGACGAAGGCACTTGGATGGGAGGAAAGAAACATGGGAGGAAAAAGTGCCCGGAAAAGGGCAGTTGACTTAAGTAAAATGGAAACCTCTAGTTCCTCAGTTTCTGCCTTCTGTAAATAAATCCTGATAATGAGACATCAGTGAAAAACACTGCTGTATTATAATGTCATCCGATCCCAAACCTGTATTGCCTAAGAGTGTGGAGTGGGATGTTTATACTGAAACTCATCTAATTTCTCTAATTGACAAAATGTTGGGATAATGATTGCTGATGGTAACTAACTTTTCTGTGGACCCTGAGATATCTCATTATAGTGTAATTTTAATATACTTTTCAAGAAGACTCATGCAAATAAAATATCACAGTTCGCAGAGAATGAACATAAAAGGGGTAAGGATTCTAGGGCAATTCGCTTTAAAGATGGAATCTTATCTTTTTTTTTTCTTTTTTGTAATATTCACAGTTCTAACAATAACCTATTTTATTTGAGTATTCCCGTATGCACAGGCTGCTTTGCTTTGACAGTTTCTCTGTTGTACTTTAGACAAAAACACTCAGCATTTCACTCATTGATGCAGCAGCTGAGTAGGACTGTAGCACCACATTCCCTGCCAAAGTTGCTCTTCCTTTTGAACCCATAGGTATTTCTCCATTTTACACAATGGCTTTCTAATGGAATCCTTAAATGTAGAAAGAGGTAATCGGCTGTGAAAGATGAATATCAAGCATCTACGCAAAGTGTAATATATAAACTAGAAAAGCCCTAGGGCATCAAGATACTACTTGTCAAATTTGTACTGGTTTTACATGCCTGTTTATTCTTTCAAGAAAATAAAAATAAAAATAAAAAGTTACCGTAGTAACATGGTTATGTTATCTCCAAACGTCTGAACCAAATTCTCAAGGCACATACAGTGTTGTTCAGGTGAACCTCAATCACTGTAGGAACTTCTTTATATGAAAATTTATACTGTCTTCATATTTTGTGGTGATTTTTTACATCTATATTTTAAGCTGTGTCCATCTCAATTATCTCAGTTTTGTGCTTATCTTTTTGAGACTTAATTTTTGTCAATTATGATAATAACTTGATTGAGGAATTGTTATTAAATTACTCATGGCAAGCTTTAATTAAAAATGTGTTTTGCAAATATCTATATTTGATGGAAGAAACTAGTACGCCTTTGTTTAAGAAAAAGACGTGCCTATCTTATCTATCAAATAATGGATAATAGAGAGTGAAAACACAATTTAAAGTAGTCCCTTGCCAAAGCTTTTAGATAATTTTGGATGAAAGGTAAAGTATTGTACTGAATTAGAAAATGGCTAAAACTGAAAACAAAAAATTGAATGACAGTTTTAAGTGTGCCAAAAAGTTAATGTCAAGAGACCTGAAGTATATTCTAGAAGCAACATTGCCCGATAGGTTTACTTCTCATTTGAACATGATGAGGTGTCAGACTTGGCAGAAAGCAGCTTTTGTTTCAGTGCCGTTGAAGATTGATAGGTTCCACTGAAATTTTTGACAAACTTGGTGAATAAACTGTATGTGGACAATGAATTCCCATTTTGGTGAATTAAACATGGGTTGTGTGGTGGAGAAACAGGTCACTTATTTATAATTATAACAAGGCTTTGCCTTGGAGAAAAGGCCTAGGTAACATTAGTGAAGTAGTAGTCTACATGCTTAAGCTGATTTTGATGGTGCTTTTTTTTCAGTAAACCTAGTATAAAGTAATCAGAACCATTGAAAATAAAAGTTATACAATAACTCTTGTCTTGTGCTATTATGTTCTCTTCTGGTCTGTGTTTCTTTGATATATATAAATATATATTAAAATAAATCTAACCAAGAAAGAAAATTATTAAGATCTGTGGCACATCTCTGAAAGGAGAGAAAAGATGGAAATGTTCTTAAATATTAGATAATCTAATATTTGAAACACAATAGAGTTATGTAGAAATTACTGAACAGTGGAGCAAAGAATATTGTATGTTTCTGTTCTTTCTGTCTAATGATACACCAAGAGAAATTTGAATTAATTTAAAAACTAGAAAATTAAACATTTAAGGAAGGAAGGTTTACTCTAAACTCAAGAAACTGGATTGAATGAGAAATCTAGAGACTCAAGGTTCCAGAGAGAACAGCATTATAATTAACAATAAGAAAGAAATTACAGTGTGTAAAGATTTCTTTAAAGGAGATTAAATTCTGAATAAAAGCATAAAGCCATCCAAAAGAATTACACTGCAATAAGCTAAGGTCTTAAGTTATGAGGTCTCCTCTGTTTAGCAGTGTGTGGGATAATGTGATTAGGTAGCTGCCCCTTTCTTCCAAGAGGAACATAGCTCACATTTGCTACAGGTAAGAGCTCAAACATAGGCAGTCACAGTGCATTAGCTGGTGTGTTGCAGGTTCTTAACCTACTAATCCTTCTCAGAAAATCCTTGTGTCTTGAGGCAAGATACATGGGTCAAAAATTATATTCCTTGCTCACGTTAACAAACACATTGAGTTCAGTGTTGTTTAAGATCTTCTGTATGACTAATATAATGACAAACCTATCCAGTAACTCTGCATTTTTCTCTGCTGTCTAAAATCAAGTGCAATTACTTAAGTGCAATTAAGTATATGTTTAACTGAAGTGGGACCTGCAGGATTCCAGCCAGGTTATGATAGTTACCACTGTGGATACTAAACAATCCCATCTCCTATTTCAATAGGCCAAACAACAAATTGTTGTTACTCTAAAGAACAAATTGATGTTATTTGTCAGAACATTAACATAGCAATGGTTATTTGTCTAAGCGAAAACATATTTTTGACTGCAATAGAATGCATAATAAAAAACACACATGAACTTAATACATGTTCTTAAATATCTTTCTCTGTACGTTTTTGCAGTGTTTGGGAATAGAGGCTGTACTGGAAAGAAAATAGTATATACTTCTCCAAAATGTTCTGGTAATCATCTATTATGTTTCAGCTTTTCAACAGCAAGAGTTAAATGTGGTGTGCCATTGGAGGCCTGTTATAGCTCCTTTATTTATTTCACATAAATATGGGATAAATGGAGTGAGTAAACAGTCAAACATTGTTTTTTTTTACTTGGCATTTCCTATAGCTCTGGCAAGTTATAGTGAACGTACACTTTTATGCAGTGGTAATGACATATAAGTTGTGTTTGATTGCCTGTGCCCGTCACAAATCACAAAAACTTATTTCATAGCACTCTATGCTATCAAAAAATGCAGCCATGCAGCACTGAAAATAAAACAATTTTATGTGAATTGGGGCAGCACGCCTAAAATTTTTACACTAAAAAACTTGATTGCTGCTACTTGGATCACTTGAACCTGTTGATTAGAAGGAAATCTAAAGAACAGGTAAACTTGGAAGGCCACAAAGATTTCTGAATATTGCTTGATATAAACAATGAATGTAAACAACAAAATACAATGCTATTTTCCATCATTTTCTTACTATGATAGTACCAGGAATGTTTTCTTGTTCCAGAAAAATCATCAACGAGTGTAATGTAGAGAGTGCTGTCATAGCAGAAGAGTGGTCTTTCATAGCTGTGTGTCTTTTAAGACAGAGTCTATTCAATAGATAGTAAATCTGGGAAATAAATATAGTACTGGTCTTGCCTTCCACACCTTTCCCTCACAGGAAATTTCAAAATGTTTTATCCCCTATAAGTATCGATCAACTCTGATTTTATCATTGATTCCCTTCTATCACATAAATCATTTGTTGCATGAGGTTTTGTAATTTGAATTTGAATATACATGTATAGAAAATAGCTAATTCAGAAATGCAAATCTTGTTCATCTGCCTTTGTTGTTTCAATTAAACTAAAGCTGTGTAACTCTTGGTGGTGATATATAGCACCACATAATGTGCCTCTGACCTGACATGATTCAGTGATTACAAATTAGGAAATCATTACTTGTTCTGCTCAATATTCTTGTTATGTTAATGCAATTTAATATTTGTACAGGATAACATTAGACAGTTTTTCACATCCTGCATTTTATGTCACTTTAGAGGACATTCCTAGGTGGTAGGTGGTACTGAGTCAAAGCCAGTTCTGTCATTTATGCATGGGACTGTACTAACATGAAGAAATGATAGGTTTCATTGTATAGTTTGGGAAACTATAATTTAGTTTCCTTTTATCTGCAGAAATGCTATTATGTGTATCTAACAAGGCCTTGGAAGCCACCTTACACTAACGACACCTGGTGTGTTCTCCCTTCTGGCTCTGTTTGGTAGCAGACAGCTGTGAGTGGAATGTGTTGAGGTGTACCCTGTGAGTCAGCAGCCAGCTCCCAGCTAGATTGTGCCGCTTGGGTCAAGCACAGAAATGATGAAGTCGTGTCTCACCATGATTAACGGTCACAGCACAGTAAATTGGGAACAATTTTCTTGCCAATCAAGTTTGGAAATGTAGTGCATTCTTGGCCTCTACTGAAATTTGAGAATACAAATGAAGTGATGCATGGAGTAGCCCACCACTACTGGCCACCATTTTCAGAACTGGTGACAGATGCAATAAATAAAAGGCATTTTTTTAAGTTTTATGTGCTGCTGACAGACAGCCATGATGCATATAGGTATTTTTAACTTGTGCTGAATACATCATTTGAAAGTGGTTGTGAGATTTCAGAGAGAAAAAAAAATCCTTCATATCTCAAATGATAGAAACTTCAGTTAAAATCTTCACTGCATGAATTAAGTGTTCTGTGAGATAAAATACATTTTTTGTTGTTTGTAACACATTTTCCATTAGTAGTATGGCAATGTGAAAAATGCATTTGAACAAAAAGAAATAGCATATCTTGGCACTGGGGCTTAAGTAGGTTTCCTATTCATTGAACAGATAAATGAATCCAGTATAATGTGTTACCAAAAGTGTTGTTTCAACTGCTACTCTATTATGTTGTGATATCCTCCATAGGAAACAGTCCATCACTGGTACTCACCATCAAATCCAGTTTCCTGCTGGGATGTTGTACCTGCTACACACATTTAAATGCTGTCCTGTGTTTTCCAGTTGTATTTCTCTTTTATATGTAAAAATATAATGGATTATGCAACTCAGCAGCGGTCATTTCTTTCACAGCTAGTGACAAGTAATGGTCCTGTAGCACAGCAAAGATTTTAATGACAAAATGGTATGCAAATATTTTTAAACTAGGGGTGAGGGGTTGATTTCCAGTAGAAAGAATAAAGTTGGATTTCATTGTGAATGAGGACTGTGTAGGTTGTTTTGTCTTCTCCAGTAGGCATTGCAGATGCTGAGTTCAGTGGAGCTTTCTCAGTTTCTGTATTTTTCCGTGTTTATGGAAAAGTTTTATTTCATTAAAAAAAGCACAGAAAGGAAGGTTCTTCTGGTGCTTCTTTCAGAATGTTGGCACAGCTCATATTGTAAATCATAATACTGAACAATAAACAGTTCAACAGAAAATTGCTTAATCTCTACTGGAACAGTAACAACAAAAGTGCACATATTTCACTTTCATCTAAATAGTAGATTGGCCCATTTTAGCTGTTTGGGTTTCACAAAGCTTGCCAGCTTGAATTTAATTTCCAAAATATTTTCAGTGAAAGGAGTTGTGATATTGGAATCCCAAAGACTCAGTTTATTGTATCTTCTTGAGATCAGAAGTTTTGTAGAGATGATTTGGGGTTTTGTGTGGTTTGATGTGATGTACAGCTGGAGTTTTGCAGGGTCATTCAAGATGATTTGAGGGCTATGGGAGTAGTCCTGTAGATTAAAACCTAGCTTGGAGTAGGCTGTCAAGAAGGTATGGAGTAATGTGCAAGTATTTGTGGAAGAGAAGAGGAGCAATAGGAAGGGAAGAGGAGACAAAGCTCAATAAACTATTCATCTCATTCCATAAAGAAAAGGACATAGCTGCAGTACAGTATCCATGAAAAGCACGTGAGTGTATTTCCTTGTAGTTATTACGTAGTTTGTGTGGGAACTGTTTCTGTTTTCACTGTGGAGATACCACTTGCCATGACTTAACTGAAAACATCATTCCTCCTGCTCTTCCCAGTGTGCATATTGATCTTTCTGGTTTAAATACGGAGAACTGTGAAAGTAGAGTGGTTGAATTTCCAACCCCCAAAGAAGTTTTGAAGCTTTGTGACTTGCTTCATTTCCTAAAATTTGAATACTTTGTTTCAGCACCCTATCTTTTAACTTTTTTTCTTCTTGAAGACAGAATTGTTTAACAGTTGGTGTGTTTGTTTTTTGTTTTTACATTTGGAAACAAGACAGCCTAAGTCAGCCTTATGCATGCAATGCTAATCTGCATCTGTCTCACATAGAGTGACATATCTGCAGTGAGATCGAAAAGGGCCTTTTCCTTGTCTAATGTAGAGGGCCTGGTCTTCATTTTCAGCATTTAGTAAGAGGGAAAAAAGAAAAAAAAAGGAAAAAAAAGCTCCTTGTGGGAGATGGTTACTAGCATAATGCTTTTTTTTTTTTTTTTTTTTTTTTTTAAATCATGAAATAATACTTTATTTGTCTCTCTTAGCATTTGTTTCTTGTAGCATGGCTTGTCCACACATTTCAAAGTCCTTCATGAGGTTTAAGCAGTTATTTCTGCTTTACAGAACTGGGACTGGAAAGGGAGCTGACTTGGCAGTTGTCACACAGCAAGTGACACCCTCATTAAATATCATCACAAGAAGCCCTATTCATATTTCACGTCACTAACTATTGATAAATGCTTCGGAAATTGTGGTTTCACTGCAGTATTTCATTAGAAATAAACCATGAAGCTTAGCAGTGAGTGCCATATCTAATAACAAAGTTCCACTTGAACTGGTAGTGGAAGTCCACTACAGATATACAGAGGCATCTGAACACCCCCAAACTGAAATAAATAAATAAATAAATATTCCATTTGTTTGATTACCAATTGCAGTGACAATCTACATTGTTGAACAAAAAATGTTTTAAAAAAGAGCCTAGGAGCTCATCAACAAATCACACCAAATATTTAAACTGAAATACATACCTGAAAATAAATTGTTCCAAACACAAACAAACAACCAAAAAAAAAAAAATCAGTACTGACCTGGAACAAGTACCAGATCCTAGTTTGTATAGCTAGTAAAATACCTGTTCAGGAAGTTGGAAGAAAGGCTAAAGGGTGTGAAAGTCAATTTCCACCTTTCCCTAGGGTAAGAATAGATGAAAAAGAATCTTGCTTGAATTAGCTCATCTAAATCTAAATCTCCCATCCTTGACTACTACTTGATACTTACAAGGTGTAAAATGCACTTGATCGTTAGGACTAGTAATCTCTGTGCCTGCAAGGTGAAGGCAGGCTGGAAACTAATTCACAGTACTTCAGTCTGAGTTGTGTGCTGGACATAAAGGATGAGAGGAAGCTCCCACCTTTCCCTCATACCACTAGAGAAAATAAATAATCATTGGTAACCTAATGGGATTCTCTCATCCGTTGTTCATTTGACAAAGTTGTTATTCCGGTGTTCATAGTTTGTCTGGAGACATTCTGTCTTTCCTCAGTTGGCTGGTGGTCACCATGCAAGCTGGGAAATCACAGAGTCACGCAGATTTGTATTTTCTTGGAAATAATTTCACAGCAGTTAATTGTCAGGTATTTGTAAGGCTGAGAATAGTGAAGGTGCTGGACACCAACAGTAAATGTTATATCTTTGCTGTACAGGAGTTGGTGTGTATACACACACAAGCACGTATGTGTGTGAGTAATGAGTAAGCTCATTTACTGACACTCAGCAGAGCAATGGGAATCACCACCTGAATCAGATGTGATATTTAGACTACAGGAGAAATTGATCCATGCAAACCAAGGAAGTGTAGGACCTGAATACAAAAAGTGGCATCAAGAAGCCTGTACAAAAGACTTTAAGCTAAGGAAAGGGTGAATACAGAAAGATGTAGTGAGGAAGCTTGGCAGCCAGACCAAGAACTTGTAATATAACCTTGACAACTGAAGGACAAGGGAGTTCTCTGAATGATGCACCAGCTGGAAGGAGGCAGGGAACCGGAAAGTGTCACAATATTAGGTTTCTAATATGTTGCGAATTATGTGCAAGAGATACCTGAATCAGGGCTCAAATCTCTTTTCCAAACAGAAACAATCTAATTGCCCCTGAAAGTGCATCCCAAACTCTGTGTGGTGATGGATCAAGGTCACTTGAATCCTTGTGTTCAAGTCAACCTTCAGTTTAGCTGCTGTTGCTTGAGTTGAGTTGGGGAGTGAAAGTAAAGCAAAGTTCAGAGAGAACTGCAAACACTGTATGGAGTTAAGTGTTGATGGGCAACACACTGAAACATTTTACAGTGTAGTCAGACCTCTAATGACCTGACTCCACCTGAACAAGTCTCTTGAAATTGCTTTAAGGGATTGTTTCACAGATTGTACATGCTACATGCAATCAGGCTGCACTACGCTGTGTCTAGCTTTTAGCTTAATTTAAGCTAAGAAGCTGAAAAAGGTTTTAAAAAAAATCCATAAGGCTTTAGGTTAAAACTATTTATGTACCAAGAGGTAGCTCTAAATGGCTAGAAGAATGTATCAAGTGATTACTTGGTAGAATTGGCTCACAGGTTAAATTAAATTATACATTCAATTCAGCCTCTGCTAGAGGAATGCAAAATACAACTTTTTAGCTAATAGAGAACTTGTTTGAAAGTCCCTTGAACTTAATTATTAGATGCACCAAAGATATTTCTTTTATTAGTTGACATGTGGCACTACTTTAGTGAGGGGACCTGGTAGCTGTTAGTAGTGCCTATGGGCACTAGTCTGTCTGTGGACCCAGCTTTCATCCTCCTAGGACTGTAAATCTGACTTCTGCGGGAAGAAATATGCTGTGTTAGACAGTTAGTTCCTACCTTGAGTTAATAGAGTTGTATATGTGTTAACCTGGCATACTATCTACCATAGAATTTAGTATATATATAGTATTGTCCTGGTTGAGGACAGTATTGTCCTCATATTGTCCTATAGTATTGTCCCAGAGAGTGTCCTCCCTCTCTGGGACGGGGGAGAGAAATGGAAAGTGAAGCCCGTGAGTTGAGATAAAGACAGTTTAATAAGACAGGAAAATAATAATAACAAAATAATAATAACAATAATAATAATAATGATACAATAGTGATAATACGAAAGTAATAATAGTATGTACAAACAAGTGATGCACAATGCAATTGCTCACCACCCGCTGACCGATGCCCAGCCTAACCCCGAGCAGTCCGGCCCCCTCCCCCCGGCTAGCCACCCCTATATATTGTTTAGCATGACGTCAGATGGGATGGAATACCCCTTTGGCTAGTTTGGGTCACCTGTCCTGGGTCTGTCCCCTCCCAGCTCTTACTGCACCCCCAGCCTGCCCATTGGCAGGACAGAGCAAAAGGCTGAGATGTCCTTGGCTTGGTATAAGCACTGCTCTGCAACAATTAAAGCATTGGGGTGTTATCAGCACTCTTCTCATCCTAAGCCAAAACACAGCATTCCACCAGCTACTAGGAAGAAAATTAATTCTGTTCTAACTGAAACCAGGACAAGTATAATATATATACAATACTCTGGCATACCTGGCAGAGCCTGAAGGTTCTAATCTGGCGCTCAATTTGTATCTGCCACACAAAATATTTCTGGGTATGAGTGTCTGTTTATTTAATGATGTGTATGACACCCCTTTCTTGGGCATACAGCTAAAGAAATTACATTCATTACTATGATAAATATGGAAATTAAATAAAACCATACACCTTTCTCTAAATCTATTTTGGGATACATAGTTGAACTACAAGAATTAAGAGTAAGTTCTGAATTTAATTTTAAAAATTTTGATGTTTAGGCTTTAAGAAAGAGCAGAGGATTTTGTTGCTCTGAATCAGACCATAGATGTATCTGCTTTATCATCTTCCTCTCAATCATAAGTTGTGGTGCTGGTGAAAGACTCATAGGCTTAATCATATTGGGTGACCCCACCCCTAGAAGGGAAGCATATTCTTGCTGGAGGTTTAAAGGCTGATCTGTCTCAATGTTGCATAACAATAAATGTTATTTGTCTATCTAGCCTTCTTAAAACTTCTTAAAACTTAGTGTCATGTAACCACTCTGAGTTAGTGTTATGTTAAAACAAAAGAACATTTAATTTCTTTGCTTTCAGTTTATATTTCCATTGATTATCCTTTCCTACTTGGACTTACTGCAGATTTACAGCTAAGCTTTGGACAGTTACCCTAGGCCATTAATAATGTTAACTGCTTTGTGACCATTATTGATCAGCAGCAAGTGTAACAGTTGTATAAATATAGATAATTGAGAAGATTTCATTTCATTAGTAGATATTAATGGGCATACCCTGTACTGAAAAGAGCATTTTATGTAAATGAAATTGGGGAAAACAATTTGATTCTCATCAGTCATGTCCAGTTTGCCATGTCTCTTGAAGTTGTTTTTCCTTCCTTTTCAGGGGTTCAGAATTCCAGCTTTTTCTTTCTGTGCATGTTTATATTCCTCAGATATAATCAGTACTTGATCCTTCTCTTAATATCTTTGCTGTATGATAATTGCTCATTAAAATGTGCATTTATAAGTTTGTAGCTGATCCTAGGTATAACTAAAACAATATGCTTTGAGGAAGAAATTATTGTTTTATTCTACAATTTTAATTGCTATGTAGCCTTAATCTGCATAGCTTTTTTTGTCAAGCTATGACAAAAACCATTCATCTTCATAGTAATTGTTATAGTAACAAGCTATAACAATGACAAATAAAGTAACTAACATACCAAGAAGTTTTGCATATGTAAGCAAACATACCTATAGAGAACTACAGGTTTATAATACATATATATATATATCCTGCTTTGTAAGCACTTCTAGTTAGGGAACTATTTATTCATAATATTTAGTTTTAGATTATGATGCATGTTTCTTCAAAATTTAAATAACTTTATTAGGCTGCAGGCATCTAAGAGAAACATCCTTGAACTTTAAATGCTATAATGCTATGGTAGGTAACAAAATATTTGTCTGAATATTACAAATTGTCTGCATGACTTGAACACCAGAAATATATTTAAATTGTCAAATTAACACCCAACTTCTATAACACAACATCTTCTATAAAAGAATCTTCTCAGACACAACTGAGTGTTGGCTTTTCATTCACATATTTTAATTAAAAATTGGACAGGACTTTGAAAACCTAGTTTACCATGACAGCTGTAACATTCAGGAGGAGAGAGCTCACTCAAATCATTTGTTTCCTAAAAGGTGAGGATCAGGTGTGTGCGCTATCCAAGTATACACCCTGAAAATAATTCCATCTGTTTTGAGTAAAATACAGCTTTAGTATTCTTGAAATGAACATTTCAAGTACTTGCAACTGAAAGGTGTTAGAACACCCAGAATACACACATGGCTGATGCTGGTCTGTGGAGCACATCCCAAGTTTGGCCACCTTGGGGTTCCCTGTCCCCAGCAGCACACCACCGGGGGGTGAGAAAACCCACATGCCGTATGTCCTTGAAATATAAAATGTGACATGGACAGCTATGGTTCACTAACCCATCTTCTGGCCTCCAGGTCTATGTTCTATCAAGTCTTTGGCAACTGTTCTTTACACACATCCATTATCTTCATTTTAAAAATCTCTTTTGACTTTTGATATGGCTTATCTACTACACCAATTCCCTCCCATTTACTCTTCTTCCTGAAAATGCTTCAAATTACACCTGTATGCCTGAGTAAACAGAAGGTTTTCTGGATTAGATCTTTTGGCTGCACACAGCTCTACATCAGGAAATGTTTCCATTAATTTTACACGTGCTTAAATAGGCATGTGGTGCAATGGAGTTTAAGAGCAAGCCTTTAAGAGCTGCAAAGGGGTTTTGTATGCACTTAATAAAATTGTCTCTAATATTTTATAGGTCTTTTCTTAGTAGTGGTTTCCTCCTGGAAAAACTACATTAGAATGTTGTCTTTTATGAACTCTCAGAGAAAAAGGAAATGTGTATTTTTAGAAAGTCATGATGAAAAGAAAAACAAGTATATTTTGGGTAATTTCAGGGATTTTACCTCTGCAGAAGTCTGCTTCAGGCAAACTCTGGAGCCTTTTGTGTTGAAAGGCCTGAACTTGGTAGAAACAAACTGTATTTCACAGAATCACAGAATTTCTAGGTTGGAAGAGACCTCAAGATCATCGAGTCCAACCTCTAACCTAACACTAACAGTCCCCACTAAACCATATCCCTAAGCTCTACATCTAAACGTCTTTTGAAGACTTCCAGGGATGGTGACTCCACCACCTCCCTGGGCAGCCCGTTCCAGTGCCTCACAACCCTTTCAGTAAAGAAGTTCTTCCTAACATCTAACCTAAAACTCCCCTGGCATAACTTTAGCCCATTCCCCCTCGTCCTGTCACCAGGCACATGGGAGAACAGGCCAACCCCCACCTCTCTACAGCCTCCTTTAATGTACTTATACAGAGCAATAAGGTCACCCCTGAGCCTCCTCTTCTCTAGGCTGAACAAGCCCAGCTCCTTCAGCCGCTCCTCATAGGACTTGCTCTCCAGGCCCCTCACCAGCTTCGTCGCCTTTCTTTGGACCCGCTCAAGCACCTCAATGTCCTTCTTGTAGCGAGGGGCCCAAAACTGAACACAGTACTCGAGGTGCGGCCTCACCAGAGCCGAGTACAGGGGGACGATCACCTCCCTAGCCCTGCTGGTCACAGTGTTTCTGATACAAGCCAGGATGCCGTTGGCCTTCTTGGCCACCTGAGCACACTGCTGGCTCATATTCAGCCGACTGTCCACCATCACTCCCAGGTCCTTCTCTGCCTGGCAGCTCTCCAACCATTCCTCTCCCAGCCTGTAGTTCTGCTTGGGGTTATTGCGCCCCAGGTGCAGGACCCGGCACTTGGCCTTGTTGAACTTCATGCAGTTGACCTCAGCCCATCGGTGCAGCCTATCCAGATCCTCCTGCAGAGCCTTCCTACCCTCGAGCAGATCGACACACGCACCTAGCTTGGTGTCATCTGCAAACTTACTGAGGGTGCACTCAATAATTTGGTAAATTATGTATGTCTAAATGGATAATCCAGAATTGAAATATACCCACATATACTATTTTTTCCTTAGCAGTTCAACCTATCTCTACTTTTAATTAGTTTTATGATGAAAACCAGAAACTAAAACTGTTTCTACAGCAGAAAATCCACTTTTATGCTTGAATGGACAACTGACGCATATGCTGACTAAAATTAAGTACACTTCCTTTTTATTGCTTTAACTGCAGTTACATATGCTACTTACAGCTACCTCAAGTTGTTTCATTTTCTGTGTCTTTCTTCAAAGAAGCTGCAGTATTTTTAGCTCTAGAAGTCTTTTTCTTTTTTTTTTTTCCTTTGCACTCTTCTGTTTGAAAATATGTTGACAATATAAGCGGTTTCTTGGAAACTTTTCCTTCCTTTTCCTTCAGCACTATGTCATCTTATTTTAACACGTTAGCTTTGCCATGACCTTTGGACATAGGTTGTTTACGTGTTACAGCTATGTCGCAACTTCATTGGAGACAGTAATTCTGCCTTCATTAGAAATCTTATTGGTGAGAAACACGTGAGTAAATTCCTTCCTATGGAATGCAAAGAATTCTCAGAAAAAAAAAGTATGGACTGCAGTCCTTCCATATGAAAATCCTTCTGTAGCAAATAATAATAATAATAATAATAATAATAATAATAATAATAATAATAATGAAAAAGAGAATGAAAATGTCTGTGATTCAGCTTGGATTGGTACAACTGCATTGTGCACTGATGCCCTGAAAACCCTTCAAGTGAAAAATAACCATAGAAAAATAACCATAGGATGAGAAGAAGAAAAACACTAGGATGTAGCCTGAATATGGCATGAAAATTAACAAATTATTAATGATCAGTGTTTGGTCTCATCTTCAGCTATTTAACATTTCTACTGGATCTTTGTAGTAAGCTGATAGGCAGAATTATTTAATTCACAGATCAGACAGTGTGATCCAACAAAACAGGAGTCTGGGGAAAAAAAAAAATATTTATCAGAGTACTCCAAACAAGTTAGTCTATATGTCAAATTAGTGCAAGCTTAAGATGTCAGTTGCAGAAAGAGACTGAGATAGACTGAGATACCGTATAATGTGGATGGTTAATTTGTCTTTCAGATTCATCTGCATTAGAGAGCAAATCTTATAACAAAATGTGCTTGACAAAGAGATAGCAGGGGAAACAAAGAACAGTTGTACTTTTTTTTTTTTTTTTAGCTGCGTTGGATTAAGTTTATGAAGTGCTTCTTCACAATGTGCCCGTCCACCCACAGAAGTGAATGCACTGTCAGAATTTGGCTCTAATGAAGCTGATTGAACTCTTGTACCCTCTTGTGCCCTGTACTGTGTATTGGTCTAGAGAAATTTGAAACTTCTGGAGGATCATCACTTAAAAGAGAATTCAAATAAAATAATTTAATATTAAATGATGTGCTCACATTTTTCAAAAAGACCTCTTTTCAGAGTCTACTGCCTGGCAATTTCCAATTTACATAAAAGTGTAATATTTGTGATGGGACACTCAGCATTTTTTAACAATTCTGAAGCTGAATCTGAGACAAATATCCTAGGTTTAAAAATATCTTCTAGCAGTCCATAAAAGTTGTTATAAAATTGTAATGAGGAAATAGTCCTCTACTTTCCAAAGAACTCTAGGAAATTGCTAAGGAAGTGATGATCCTAATTCAGGGAATAAGGACACAGATGTTACTAAGTATGTTTGAAATGATCTGTCACAAAGATAAGAGCAGCTACTTTTATGACACATTTTCAATTTCTTATGTTATAGTTCTATTAAACTGAAAAATAAAAATGCTTAGTTGTTTTTTTTCCCGTCTCTCTCCTCACTCAAAGCATTAAATCTTCCCTCTTTAGCCAAAATATGGGTAATCTCTTGATGCACATGAACAATTAAATTAACCTTGTACCGTGAGGACTTAGTTGTTTTTTATGTTTTGTTTTCTTTTGATTTTGGTTTAAGCCAACAGAGACCCAGCAAAGGAGACAGAAGGAATTCCACACTCCCCGTATGGTAGTATTGGGTATTCTGTGGTTTCAACTGTGTTCTTGCAGTGTAGGATTTCTCAGGCATTACATAGTTTTTTGCTAGTGGTGAAAACTCTTCAAACTTTTGCCAGTGTTCTTAAATTGCTTACTTGAAGAAAAGCTTCCACTGGAGTTTATTTTGATTTTTTAAAATATGATATCTGTTTAAAGTTGTTTGAATATATATACTTAAAAATATTTGCAAGCAGAGACAGCTTCTCAATCAGTAGTTTTATTACGATTTCTCAGCATTCCAATATCACTTCACAGTACTGCATCAGTGACAAAAACTCATGTGGAGACTGCCTTGTTAGGGAACTTCCTAACCATCTCTATGATTCTACAGACTTGTTATAAAGGAAGATAATATTTATGATTTATATATTTATATATCTGGCATTCAAAGTGTCATATATCCTAAATAACATTAAATGCAGAAAGGCACATTAGCCTTTTTCTATGTAAGTGTCTCTGCCCCTCTGTTTTGTTTGTGTGCTCTAATAACATATATCTGTTCTAACCAAATCCATGTGATAGTATTTGTGAAAATAGAAATTGAAATGATAGATTAAATAGGGATTCTCCTATTTTTTTCCGTGGGTTGCCTTCACACCAGCTGCTTAGGACAATTACTTTCAAATTTCTGTATATATATTTCAGTTATGTGCACATTATAATATATATATAAAGCCTTTTTACTCTTTCTCCATCCTGTCAGAAGATGATGCAACACATTGCAGCTGTATAGCCTAGCCAGCTTGTGATGACAAACACCAAAATTGATGAGCTCCTTCCTTATCTTGATGAATTGTAGCCTGAGTTTGGCAGTGTGAATTGTTGTCTCTAGCCAGTATAACTCAGATATTTCTCACCATTTGAACGATTTTAACTCTATGTAGTCTCAGACCACACATAAATGCAACCTCTTCTTCATTTTCTTATTTGTCCGCCTAGAAAACAGTGCCATATATTGAAAAGTTTGAATCTTTTTAATTGCAGACTAGTAGATGTTTAATAAATAAATTGAATTCAGGTTAAATGATAACACTTTGAAGCTATCTGATTCAAACTGACATTTTCTGTGGTTGTTACAGCTATTTCCATTATCTCAGACTGCCAAATAATAGAGTGCTTTTCAAAACTGACTAACTTAAATCATAGACTTCATAAAATTTGACATCTTTGTATTGATGAGTTGCAGGCTGGCTAAGCAAAGATGTGACCTGAAGTCCTTTGAAGTCAATAGAAGCCTAAGCACTGATTCTAGTAGGCTAGAATTACTAGACTCCAGAAACTCATAGTCTTTGGAGAATGTGTTTCTCAGGATAAACCCAGAGACCAGAGAGCTAAAGACAGAGGAGAACAATCAAGTTCCCTGACACTGAATTTTCAATAGTTGAGTAAGGTTTAGCCTTCAGGGCTAAGGACACAGCTGAGCAAGTCTTTGAAAATAGTAAGAAAGAAGCAGTGTGATTTTGACTTGTAGTGTGTTACTGTAGTTCTATATTACTTGAGAAGACATTTGTGTGCCTACTGGAACCAGTTTAAATTTGTGTTAATTATTTCTTCTAAATGCTGTCTTTATGGTGTTCATATGAGCAATACTGGGCAGGTGACAGTCTAGACTCTTTCCTGGAAGAACCATTATGTTGCCTGCTGCAAACACATAGGGATTTCTAGGCAGCCTGAACTGGTGTAGTTAAATCTACCTAAAATAACAGAAAAGAAAACTTAATTGGGAAGCTTAAATTGCTTTTCAGCTTTGGAGTCTGCGTTATATCTGGTGAACCATCAGGTATCAACATATTTCTGCTTGTACTGAATACAAGGCATTCCTTCTTAGCAATATTTTCTCTCTTTTTCTCCCCATCTCTTTTTTCTTTTTCTTTTTTTCTTTTTTCCCTTCTTTTCTAATTCCCTTTTTTCCTCTCTCTCTCCCCTGTTTTTCCCTTCTCTTTCCTCTCTCTCTCTCTTTTTTTTTTCTTTTTTTTTTTTCTTTTTTTTTTTTTAAAAAAAAGCAAACAAATAAAAACCAGCTGGATATATAATTTTGTTGAACCAAGCTTGGTTCTTACTCTTGTTCCATTGCAGAGTCATCTGCTATGTGTTCCTGTTGTGAAAAGAACACCCAAAAATATTTTGACTGGATAAATACTTCAGTTAGTAACAGTGTTATCATATCAACATGATGATAAAGTTGATGTGACATTGATAATGAAATAGACTTCTAAAGCCTTCGTCCTTATTTTCTGTTAAACTAATAAAAATCTATTTCATTTTAGATTTAAGGGTGGGTGGGAAGGGAGGATCGTTTTAGAGTAGGAACTTTTTTTTTTCACTAGAGCATTCATTCACATTGGTAAACTCACTAAGATACAGGAGCAAAGGATGCAAACTATCCTTTATTAAGAGCTTAGTGGTGATTTTCTATCTCAAAATGCATATGCTTGCTTAACTTCCAGGTTGATCTCTACAGCACCTCCTGATAAACAATTGTTTGAGATTTATTACCTCACACATGTTCAGTAGCTCAAGCAAATAGGGGTAGCAAAGAAATAAGAGGGCACCAGAGTTCATTCCATTTGCACATTTAAGGCTGTCGTTGTCTTTGATGAATTAATCAGAGTAATAAGAATATGACAAGGTAGTTTATTGAGTAATATTCAGCTGAAAAGTCAGGAAAGTAGCAAGCAGATTGAAACTTATTTGATAAAATCAATCAACTTAGAGAGGGTTGTTTTGAAATTATGTTAACTTCAATGTGCCATTGAAGTAAAAAATTCTATGTTGGGTTCATCCATGCTTTGAGACTTGAAACTGGTGTGCAGTAATTGTCAAGACAACTATGAGGAATGATGAATTTGGGTGAAATCAGAGTGATAAAAGCTGTAGCAGAACAAGGGAAGGAACATTTCTTTGTGGCTAAGAAGTGTTGAAGTGTTGCATGGCTTCCCATTCAAGTGTGCAACTACAAGAATTTTTAAAAACATTGATCTATCTGTCTACAACTTTCAAGGAATTGTTTTTGGGTATTTAAGGTTTAAGTGCTAAGTGACACATGTTCAAGTAGCATCTGAATTCTCACCTCATTTGAGGATCTCATAAAAAAGTCTTGTAGGTTACTTCAGAATTCTTTGAGGCTGCTTTGAGTGCCATGGCTTGTATTTTTCAGACTGTTTCATGCTTTGTACAGAATCTTCTTTAATTGTAGAAAGACTTGTGTCTAGTAGAAATAAAGAGCTAAACTTCTGAATTCTTTTAAACCTATTAATATATGTTAGTTGATGAATGTATTATGTTGTTTGTTCCTAGATGAAAATGAGGGCTGGAGGCTCCTTTTAGGATTGAGGTGCAGAAATAAAATCTTACTTCTTTTAGGAAGAGCTACACTGTCCACCCTGTCTAGAACCCTACAGCAATTCCTGGCCAGAAGAACTCTTTGAGCAGGTTCTGCCTGCATGTACAGTAGTTGTCTGAAATACAGATCTGGAAAATACCTGAAAAATACATCCATATCTTCCAGTGCTTTTTGTTTTGTTTGCTTTTTTGTTTTTCATTTGTTATTAAACATATGTCATAAATTATGGATATGAATAATAATATGAATAATTTATTCTATGAAGTGATAATTAGAATGGTCTGGTGATGGTTGGTGTCAGATACACAGTGAGATTAATAGTACTTTATATGTTGTGTGTTGTGTTGTGTTTGTTTTTGTTTTTTTCCTCATTTATTGCATACTAATAACTAATTGCTGTGCAGAATTTCTTTTAACTTGGACCAGGGGAATTTCTTATCAGATATGAAATTATTTCAGTAAGCCTATCTGTAATAGAAATGTTAGCAGTGGGAATTTTTGTCTGTGATATATTAGGCATGTAAGATGCTCATTGAAGCAACTGATATCTTATTTTGCTAATATCAAGCAGTAAGGTAGAGCTTGTACTGTTAATACTAGATCTCCAACTTCAACTTTCTGCAACTGCTTTAGATTCAGAAGCACTTAATCTCATATATAATACAAAAATATAATTATGTTATTTAATCATATATATTTGATATATGCGCTTCACTCACTGAAGCTACTTTCATACATTTCTTCTGATGAACCATGTGTAAGGATCAGGCCTAGTAATACCTATGGGAAGATTAAAGTGAAATCTGAATCTGTTCATCTTCTAGCTAAAAATGTTTATCAGTTTGAAAGTTGTCTTAAAGTGCAGTGCAAGCCACAAGAAGTGCTTATTTATTTTGCAGAAATTATTTTACCCTTACGGTTGGTGATAAATGGCATAATATTACCAAAGTTGAGTGGGCACTGTGCTGGAGTTTTTCTCAATTTCCAGGGAAAAATTAGTTACATTTGCATCTTGTTGTTAAATGAGATAGGAAAGAAGTTCCATGAATTTATTTTCTTGACATCATGACAGAGTTAAGGTTCTTTAAATAGCAAGGCATTAAATATTAGACATGCACAATTTTGAAATTAATTATATGCATTTTAATGAGGGAGAAATACTTTACTGTCATTGCACTGCAGTTCGGTTACTGGGTGTGAGTATAATCAGCTTTTTAATTTGTGCTTTCTGCACCAAGCAATCCTGAATGCTTACAGCCTGCACGTTGCTGTAGGAACTCATAGCTTCATTTTCACCGAGAGGAGGCTCGGTTGACCTGTCATTATGAACTAACTGGAGCAATGACACTTTAGTTTTATTTAAGTAAGGGGATAAATCTGTGAAATTTGGTTTCAAGTTGACTGCCGAATGGTTTTACATAATTTTAAAAAAAATACATAAGTACATAATAAGAGACTTATTGCTCTCTACTTGTTAGCGCTTTTTTTTTTTTTTTTTTTTTTTTTTTTGCCTTAACATCTTTAAAGTTGAGCAAAGGGGAAGGAAAAAAAAAAAAAGGCAAAGCAGTATTCTAAGGGTTTTCAAAGTTCTGCTCGTGACCCCCTTTCCTGAGGCTAAAACTTAGGTGAAGGTGTAGAAAAATGGGAGAATGGGAGAATGGGAGGGAAAAGCAGTCAAATTGGCAAAATTGTGAACCAGCAGCAGGCTTGCCTGCTTTCTGAAGCTTCCTCTGCCTGTCTTCATCTAGTGCAGTGGTTACTGCTTCAGGCAGTGATTAAGGCTGGAAGGGCAGCTGCTCACTGGGTTCTTGTGTGGGAAGGGATGAGAAACTGTTAGATGAGAGCTGTCCCTGTTGTCTTTCTAATTTACGTTTCTGCAAAAATCATCCTTTGAGGTCTACTCCTCGGGATGATATCATTTGCACAGCATTCCCAGACTCAGATTTTGATTACTTTCTGGATTTAGGGAAGAAAAAAAAAAAAAAAAAAGACAAACCTCTCTACCTTGAAGAGAGCAGTTTGCATTGAGGAGGCATTAGGGAATGGTATTTAAATTCTGAGTTTGATATGTGGGACTGTAATTTCATCATAAATGACCTGGAAGAGAATGGTTGAGACCACTCTGGTGTTTGAGGAACATAAAGTAGTTCGCAAATAAAAATGAATTTATTGTAAAGAAAATATCAAACATACACTATAATTCCAACTGAAAAGCTCTATTTAGTCATTCAATTGGAGGCAAACTTTTGATAAAACATAAATAATTTATGTTGCTCTTATTTTGCTGTTTATGCCTTTTAGTATCCCATAGTCACTCTCAGACAAGTATTTAAGGTTTGATACAGAAGGACGTTAAATGCCTCATTGAAAGTCATGGGAACACTAGCAAAGCCAGGAATTAAACAGATCTGTAATAATTGTCTGATTTCTTATTTATTTAGCAGCTTCTTAGCATTTCAGTTAGGTTTGTTTGACTGGGCACTAGCTGAAGTCAGGCCAGCTTTCTTTGCTTGACAAGCTACCTGTGTTTTACAGTTAATATTTCTTCAGTGATGACAAGCCACAGTCAGAGCTGTCATTAAATTACCATGTATCATTAACTTGCATCCTTTTCTTGGTTCTTTACAGGAGTTCATCAAATGCTAGTTGTTGTAACTTCAAAATCAACACTTAATTATATTTTGTGATGCATTTTTTCCAGTGAATTTTTCAATGGAAATATATATTGAGTAACTTACAGAACTTTCAGATACAATAGAGAAATGTGTTCTCCAAAGGTTATATTTGCCTTTTCTCCCAATATAAGATAGAAGCATGAACTGAAGACATAGAGGGAAAGGAGTGAAAGTTAAATTCTAATGGCCATTTCTTTCTCCCAGCTTGTAATTATCTTATGCTTGAGTAGAAAAACAAGAACAGTTGCTTCTCCTGTTTGGGTCATTGCTGAGCTCTCACTATGGTTTGCAGAACAACCAAATACTATTTCTACATTTGGGAGGAACTAAGAATATATTTTAGGTTGTGAAATCCTCTGGAAAAGGATTTGGCTCTGTTGAACCTGGTAAAAGTAGAAAGTAAACCTAAAACCTAGTATTTTTTTCCTAGCCATTCTGTTGATATTAGGTATATAAACCTTGAAAAAAAAAAAAAAAAAGAAGAAGAAAAAAAAGAAAAGATGACATTTGTGGATATTTTCACATCTGCTCTCTTTTCAAAGAAACAAATAGTAAATTCCAGTGCATGCATTATTCCCCCAGAAATCAGTCGTTTCTAGTATACCCTTTGCAGCTGTTTGACCTTGCTGCTTTCCTGCACATAAAATCTGTATTTGCTATTGAACTGCCAGCTCTATGAGAAACAATCTGTCAATTTTACAGATGCTACAAACACTTCAATTCACTACAAAGTTAACAGTATCACAGTAAATCTCACATTACAGGTTCTACTTTCAAATAATTGACTTAGGAACAAGTCTTTTTCGTCCCAGTCATTGTCCATATGAGGCTGATAACTTGTCAGCCCACAGGTTAGGGAAAAGGAGCGCTCCAGTGGGTGCTGTAACAAGTGTCATTGCTGTAATCTTGGGCCCTTGGCCATTTCCCATCTGAGATAGGGAATTTTAGCTCGATTGCAGAGAAGGCCTGCAAAGTTTGTCCTTGTGCACAGGCTGGCCAACTCAAATATCAGCACACATCTTAGAGAAATGCTTTAAAGGCTTCTTAAGCAACTTCTTCATCAGGTGGGACAGTCCATTGGGTTGTCAGCAGAAGGAATGTAAAACAGTCCAGCCAATATTATCCACCCACTCAAATTCATGGAAAACTGGAGTGCAAAACAAAAGTTTTATGCATGAATAAGCTTGGAAACTAGTCTGTGGACCAGAGAAGTATGTATGGAAATCTCATACAGTCTCCAGTGTTTCAGTAATGCAAGTTTTGTGAGCGTAGATTCAGAGATATTGATCTGGATTTTTGCTAATAAAAATAAAAAGGACATTCGGTTTGTGCTAGTGCCCAGAGCAGCTGGTGATGAAAAAATGCATTTGATCAAAAATCAAATGTTTTGTAAACTGTATTTTTGTTAACTTTCAGGTGCTACCACTACAAAGTTACTTGAGTAACTTGTCTACAGGCCTATTTAACTTGTTGATCAATCTTTCTCTGAAAAATGTTTAGTTTAATGTTTACAGTTAAGTATTTGCTCAGGCTGAGGTCATCTCTGGCACTTTGTTCTCTACCTTTTCAGCTGTATTGTGTCCAGAGTAGGTCTTCACCCTTTGACTTATGGTCCTGACTCTGATAGACGGTAAAATCCACAGTTTTCGCTGGCTTCAGATGAGTTTTAAAGATTGTTTTATTCAGAGTCACACCAAAAATCTTTAGTTAAACCTCGACTGTATGGCATAGCATAAATCTGTTTTGTCTCAGCTGCTCACAGAAGGGTGGATCCAGGATCAATCTTTATCAAGTAAAATGCAGGAGCCTGGCTGTGTAACCTGTGTATTTAACTACCTGGTACACTGCACACGAGTATGGGCATGTTTTGATATTAGCAGGACCTAGACAATATCAAAGTAGTATTTGCAGTTGTACAGTGTTTGATTTATGTGGGAATGCTGAAAACAGACAAGTTTTTAACTCCACTCCCCATAGGGCAGTCTCTGTCCCATTGGTACCAGCAGCATGCAATCCTATAGGTGGAGATCTTGTCCTTTGATTTAAAGAGCTGAGCAAGGCACTTTTTCTTCTTGTTATTGTTTAAAATGGACGGTGACAGTGCCCTATTTTACACACCTTCGTATTTAGGGGATCTTCCAAAGAATCAAAGGTGTTTTCTCTTTTCTCTGCCTGAGAGTACAAACCCATCTTTCTATCTTCTCAGAAGAACTACTGAACCACAGGAAATATTCTCCATTCATCCCTTCACTGGCTCCTTAGAAATGAGCTATGCTTTAGCAACATACTTTGTTTTGACTGGATTTTAAAATGCCTAATTTCTTAGTAATGGTGCTAAGCTGATGGGAAAGGTTAGTACTTCATGCACTGATGCTAGGGGGTGTTTTCTATGTTTTATCAATAACATTTTCATGTAAAAATAAAGGAATAATTTGTTGGAGCATGGTTACCTCAGCCTAGCTTTCATCTCTCTTGAGTGCCTACCCAGAGGGCTATAAGTCACATTTTTTCTGGCTCAGTGAAGATTTGATTTTTCACACAGTAGAACAGGTTCCAGAGCTGGAGCTGGGAGTACTTACACCAGGAAAATCCCTTCATCTTTCAGTGTTCTCCTAGAAGGTCCCTGCAAGCTGGGAAGGACTGGAGAAAGGGCTCCCATAACTTGTTATTTAAAGGGTGATCATATGCTCTAGGTAGGACATGTATAATGATGAACTACTCCAATATTCACCCTACTAACTGTGAACTCAGCTCTTCCTAGGCACAGACAAAATGAACCCAGGCTAACGGGGTCAACAGCATGGGTTCGGGATACCAGGGACGATGAGCAGTTGAATAAAGTAGGGTTTTGAAAAAACATCTGCTATTAATGCTTCAGGCATTGCTCCATTGACTTTGGAGTGTGTGCTTCTGGTTCATATATTAATTTCAGAGTCATTTATATCTAAGCCTCTCAGTAGAAAGACATAAACAATTTTTGAATCTATTCTAAATTGAGGGATTTATGGGGAATGTTGAACTTTTAATGATGTCAGATTTCATAAATCTAGTGAACACTGGTATTAGCAAACCAAAATTACAAAGGGAGAAAAATATCTGTCTACTTTGTCATCACCGCCTTCACTTACTCGTAGGACTCCGACATAAAAAGTGATCATTTCCTGAGTGCACGATTTATCAATTAAATAATGGCAGGAGTGCAGCATAGGTGCTTATTCACTACATACAGATACTATTTTATCCAATGTTCCACAGAAAAATAGTAAATAATATATATCCTAATTATTTTTGTGAACAATCAGTGATGAATTTGTAATTTTCTTAAAGTGACTTCCTTATTTTTGACTGTATATTAAATCATATTTGTGAATTTCTTTGCCAGTTATTAAAGCTGTAACCTTTGTTGAGAGCTGTCAACTAAGGTTTATAGCTTTTGTGTCAGTTTTCAGAAAAGAATTTTGCATTTATTAGGCTTCTATTTTCACAGCTTCATGAAAAAAGCCTTAGAATAGAATGAGAATTTTATCTTTAAGATTTTTTTTTTCCCCACACAAATAGTGTTCTTTGCCCCATTAAAAGCAGTTTTCATTGGCTAGAATGTGGTGTGTTTGATCACCACAGCAGCAGTGGCCTCAGTAAAATTATTTAATCTTAAAAATCACAATATTTCTTGGAATGTGTCATTTCCTAGCTGTGAAAAAAAACCCTATCCATATCAACAAATAGCATGCTTGTCCTAATGCTGACAGTAATAGAGTATAATTTGTATGTTTCAGTGGCAGGAGCTTTGCAATGTATTTTTAAAGATGTGTTATTTTTTTAAAGGAGTTTCTGAAAATGCTGTTTAGATGGGATAGATAGCTACATTAGTTGGGATTGTTTGTAAGAGTAGCATTCTTTTGTTTTCTATTCGGTTTTCATGAGTTAAAGTTCATCTATAGCATATCTATAAATCTATTCTTATGGTTCTTGTGAGCATAAACCAAGGATTATTTATGCAGTCATTTGTAATAAGTATAGCAAAAAATAGTAACAAAAAAAAAAAAAATCAATTTTTTTTGTGTGTGTTGTAGTGCAGAATTTGAATCCAATTTTGTAGAGAACGCTGCTGCAGCAACTCATTTTACCAGACCGCTCTATGTTCGAAAGCCAAGGTGGTGACATGTGCTATACTATTTTTATCCATTGGGGCATATTTTGCAGTACCATAGATTAGCTCTAGACATCTTCATTTGAAAATACTATTGTTCTTTGAAATGTGCTCCCCCCTTGTCATATCCCTGTCATTTCACCATTTTAACTCTATTAAGCTTACTGACGCATAAAATATTGAGTTTACTTTTTATTCATAATCTTTAAGGAAATTAGCTGAAAGCCAAGACTGATGGATTCTCAACTTTTCCCTGGCCTAGGAAACGTCCATAAATCAATATACGCTTCTTCTCTTTTTCACATCTGTGTCACACATGGATTAAGATCATTTTAGATCCACATTGTTTTGTATTTATGGATAAATTGCTTGAAAATCTTCCTGTACAAGTTTTGTGGTAAATTGTTATGTAATGAGGTTGCTTAAAATTTAGGCTATATTTGAAGATATCTTTTCAATTTAAATAATCTTCAGCTTTAAAAATACTGGGTTTTCAATTGTCTTTCCAGATGTAGAGAGGAAAATGCTAATGTATTTTCTGTGTCATTCATGAAGTTATTAAGGTGCTAAAAAAAAAGTACTAAAATGGTCTATTTGGGAATGCATAATAATGTTGGAAACTTGTGTGACATTTGGGTGGATTTAGGAATAACTGTTTTGTTTGTGTGGATTAGAAACCACTGGACGTGCAATTTAGTACCCATCTCTGAGTATAACCAGCTTAGATCCCTGACACACCCTGGCAGTATCAGAAACTACCTTTGGTAGTCTCAGTGAGCATTCTATGAAGACACCACACTGAAAACCTTTCCAGATTTTCAAAGTAAGGCACAATGCATACTCAGCTATGTTCATGTAGGGTTTGCTTCCTATTTCCCACATGTATTTAAAAAAAAAAAAAAAAAAGTTTCGTATACTCCTTTTAAAAGCTCTCACTAGAAGTGGCACAGAAGATTATGCAAACACACACTTAGTTTCCGCTGTATTACACTTTGCAGGTTCTGAAAGAAACTGAGGGTACTTTAGGTTGCAAACATTTCTACCATTACTGTAGGTGATGCATTAAAGGAAACAGATTTGTTCACATCCCCACTTAATGCAGTCTTTCACCGTGTGTCCCCTGTATGACCCTGTATGAGTTCTTTTTTTCCTTTTTTGTCATGGGACCTAAAAGCAGTGCTGAGCTTTCTGATGAACTCTTTGATTTGTTCTTCGACTTCCATTCCTCTGCCTTCCAGCTTGCTCTGTGGTTACCTTGATGAGCTCGATCTTCCTGCTTTCCTGCTCCTGTCTTACATATTGTCTTCTAATAAGCAATAATAGGAATAGTTGTAGGAGGTTTGCCCAAAGTGAATTCCAGCTCTCGCATAAGTCAGGAACCATATCTATGTTTTTTATAGGCTAAGCCTCCAGATTCCTCAAAGTGCAAACACCATTCCCAGACATCCACAGAGCACTTAAAACTTTGAAATGTGCCTTCACAGAACCGAGAGTGTTTGCAAACCTGACTCCTTGTTTGCTCTGAACAACTACAGTACCTTTACAAAAGTCCTAGACAAAATGGATTATGTTCACCTAATCTCTTTAATGAACAAGGGGAAAAGATGCAGATAATACTTCATAAATGTAGAGTTTTATCTGAATGAAAATGTGAATGACCTTCATATTTCCAACACAGACACATCACTAGGCAGTCTTTACTGCAGTGTCCCATACTCAGAAAATTGTTCTTTATATATATACAACCTAGAAACAATACTACCTAGAACCTACATCTATGAGGTCACTTTATTACCATGTTCTGTGTGTTCTGTAAATTCTGTATTTCTTTTCTAAATAGGAATTGCTTCTATCAGTCAGTTTCTAAACAAAGTGTTTCATAACTGTGCCACAGATAGTGCAGCCTGCACGTTTTTTAGGTAGTGACCATTATGTTGGTTAAGTCAGCAGCTTGTCCTCACTCCGTACCTAGTCATTATTTCTCTTATCAGCCAAAATAAAATAAAGCCAAGTGTGAAATAGCAGGGAAGCTGTCATGGTCTCCTCTAATGCAGGTCTTAGGTTTTGCTCACAAAAAATCTTTCTCAGATGAGCATCAGTCCTGGGGTAAGTATGTTAAGAAATAAAGAAAAGATTGGGTAGGCAAGATATTATGTGCAAGGTGGTACAGTAAGGAACCTAATTCTGAACTCCCATACTGTCGTATCTCAGATGTTTCAGAGACTTTGATCACATTGTGAATAAACAGATGGATTCTTTAGTCACTGCCTGATTGAAACCCTGTCAGATCAGGGGTTCTGGCAAACTTGCAGCATTTCTACAAGACCAACTTGTGGAATGAGCTTCCCAGTTTGAGAGAGTAAATCTAGCATGATTGCCTCAGTTCTGTGCCAAATTCTGGAAGAAAGCATCAGAAAATGTGAATATCAGCCCCTTCATCTCACTTTTTTATTCATAGATTTTGTTCGTAGGCAACAGCCAAATTATTTAATCACCCAACAGGAATTAATAAATGTCTGCAATAAGGAAGCCTTTAAAACCATGATTCAATCCGTGGTCTCCTACAGTAGGCTTTGATTCCTGCTCTGAGCAGATAAGAGGGAGGTTGTTATTTGTGCACTGCAGGCAAGGGAGTAGGAGAACTATGGAGTTTACTTATTTATGGTCAGTTCTACAGTTTTTACAATTACTGAGCAATGCTTTGAAAGTCTCTGTGCATAATTCACAGACTTGCTGAATTTCCATATTGAGTTTATTTTCTATTTACCAGAAGCTGTGAATTTAAACTCCTTTTTTTTTTTTTTCAATAGTACCCTTTGCAAATGTAATAATAAATAATATAATAGCTTGCCAAAGCATATAGGACATCATATTGCCATACTAAAGAAATTACACCATGTATATAAAAAAAAAAAGTCTATTTAATGAAATTTTTTGTCAAAGGAAAAAATGCTTTGTCTGCCACCATACTAATGCCTTTTTATGTTGAAATAAATGTCAGAAAAGGTTTATATTTTCCTCAAATTTATTGTGTTTAATCTTTCTAGATACTTCATATGCAAAAGATAGTACTCAAAATGAATATATTCATTTATAATTCATTTTTTCTGGCTCTGATAGTGGTTTGGAAAGTTTGAAATTTAAACTTCCTTTTAACTAAAATGGTTCTATTTATTTCAGTGTTTGGTGTCTTCTTTCATATAAATCTTAGCGGCAAATACTGTTGCAAAAGCTAAATCAAAACTTATTCCCCCCCCCAAGTCTTACAAATTAAAATGTGTTTATATCATACCCTTTAATCTTTGTTTCAACAGCTGAAATAAAAGCATCTGTAACCTGGAATCTAACGATGAGAGGGATGCATGTAGTATTGCACAGTACAGTGAGTGTTGTCTCCACAAAAAGGCAGTACCAGAAAGTGAAGGCTGTAAGTGCCTGTTTCATTGCCTTTGCCTTTCTGTTAAACTATAGAAAATAACACATTCTCCTGCAGGTTCCCAAACTGTGTACACTGTGTCTGTGAAAGAATAGCCTGCTCCTTGCAGTCATGCTGTCTTTATTGTTTCCTCAGATTTACTGCTCATTCTGTGAAATATAAATTCCATTTACCTCTCGCAGAAATCTTTTTTGTGTGTATTTCTAAGTGGTTCTATTGATTTAATTGGTGAAAGGGAATGATCAGCAGAGCGTTGGCTGTGGAAGAATAATTCCTTAGAGGAACTCTGTTTTAGTGGATTGTGAAGCGTCCAGGGGCTCATTTGGTTTCCTGCCTGGAGGCCAGGACCTCAGTTTCTCAGTAACTACATAGCTCGGCAGCTGCAATCCTTACTATTCTATTGCACACAAACGTAGTTTGGAATATCAGGGTTTCACACTTGCTGATCCTATATGTCAATTATAAAATATTTAAAATGCATTTTAGACTTAACTTTTTGCAGCTAAAACATTTATAGAAAAATCAAGTACTTGATTACTTTAAAATGCTTTAAACTTTTTTACAAAGTTTAGTATACAGTAAAGACCTGCATAATAAATAAATTAGGCCTATACAGAAACAAACATTTCTAGTATCCCTACCAAAATTGCACTATGCTTACTTATTTTCATGTTTACCTTCAGAGCTGCATTTTGGAAGAAAAGTAGAAACAAGCTTTGTCAAACCTATGGAGAAAGCAAAGTAAATTACAAAGTCAAAAGCCCTTTCCCCAAAATACTCTACTTTAGGCAATCTCTGCTTTAAGCATAGGGGTCATTATGTGAAAGCAGTTCTGTAAACATGAGGGAACTGGTGGTCACAGAGTTCCAAGGAGTACAAACTATTTAACACTTTAGGGATTGAAATCCAGTGTTTAAATGTATTTGGAAGCAATGTGGAAGCCATTGAAAATTGAGGTTGTATTTTCCCCTGTTCTACCTTTCTATAAGCTGTCAATATATAACCAATGCAGTAAATATGGAAAACTCCAGGCAAATGCAATGAATGTCATACAGAAAACAGTTTAATATCTGTTACCTAGTGCAGCCGTGTCCGTTACAACATATGAAACAACCTTACATCCATCAAAATGATAGCCCTATATTAACACCTTTTACTGGCATGTGCATAATCCTTCTATTTGGAAATTTGGACATGAATCCCTTGTGTCTTTTTATAGCACTTTTAAATGATTTTGATCCTAGCTTAAAAGCTCTTAGCTTAGAAGTCTAATACAAGTTCTTCATAATTAAAAGACTCATGAAAGCTTTCTAGTGGAGCCTTTCCTGTATCCTACTGTAGCTCCAGTGTTTATCTGTCTCTTAAGTTTCCTGTACTTCCTATCAAAATCTCTTATTTCTGCCTGACAAATCACACAGGGTACCAGCACCAGTGTATTGTGATGCTGCAACAGCTTTGTGGCTGCCATCAGGATGTTTTTTGACCTTTGAAATATTGGCTTCTCTAACATGTTTTGAGAGATCTATGTATTTCCCTTAAGAATTTGCAATTTTCATAAAAATTAATAGGGTTCTCTCCAGTAATTACTATTTCAAGCTTGTGTGGGTACAATGTTGTAGACAGAAATGCTATCCCCCTGGATTTTTAGGCTTTGAGTGGATCACTGCGAGAAAAATAACTAATCAGTTTCAAATAAAAACAGCTTTGCTTGGTTTGGAATTTGATTATTGGGGTGGGGGTGGGGGGGGAGCAAGGAAGAAAGGAAATGGAGCTGAGAGAGCTGTTATGATGGGTAAAGATTTGATAATTTTTAGTATTTGTCTAATCTGCTGAGACTGAAGTTCTGTTCTTGTATCATGTGGTCTGTTTTCTGCTAGCAGACTATTGTCTAATTGGTTTGTGGGTGGAGAAAAAAGCATGTGAGGGAGCTGTGAGCAGATGCATGTTGTGCTTGAGTGACTTGTCCCTATTAGCTAAACACGGTGGGTGCGTTGTATTCTACTGTGTAGAAGATCAGTTTGGAAAGAGAAAAAGTGAACTGATTTCAGAAATGTGTCACCTGTCACCAGAAGTTCTTCAAAACAGCCTGTGAAGAAAGGCAGGTCCATACTGTTGAACTAAGAGTATTTAATTCTGTAGGTTCCAGGTTATCACAGACATGATTATTAGTTATATAATGGATTATGACCTATAACTGCTTCAGTCACTGGACATATTGCAAGACATTGTTTTCCCAATGACGACTGAATGGTGGTTCATAGCAGTTACTTTGCTGTTTTAATTTGGTACCTGTGAATTCCTGCCTGCTGTACAGCCATGAAGAAACTCGTATCAGCATCCACATGAAATTAATTTGTATTTTGTTATTTGTATCAGAATTTTACGTCTTTTTGCATGTCATTTTTGGTATAGTGTCACAGTTAGAGTAACTGGCTGGTGGTAAGAATTACACAATTGTGGAATGAAAAGTTTTCAGCCTTGCCATTGAGAATGCACTTGCAGTTCCCACCCTGGGGCCAGCTGTATGGTGGTAGCAAGCAGCACTGAGTACAGCTCCACTTCTGGCTTCTGATGTGATTTATTTTTCTTTCTGACAGATCTTTAATGTTGAGGTTTTGGAGTGGTTTGTTTTGTAGATTTTATTTTTCAAGATACAGCTAAGACCAACACTGCTTTCATGCAGAAATTGTTCTCATCTCCCTAAAATCATATTGCCAGTAAGTGAAAGTTCCCAGAGCATGTGCTTCTCCTCCTACTGCTCACCAAAGAAATGCTTTTAGTAACTGTGGAACTTAGCATTTATTTCACTCAGAGCTAGAATCAAAAACTGTTCATGAAATACACTGATGCTACCATATTTACAGGGAAAAAGAAAAATGTATGCCCATATTTTCCCTTATGGAGACGGTGTGTAGGTGGTATAGATTTACAACTTTCTGGTTTATTTTTTTTTTGTTACGTATGTTAGAAATAAAGGCTCTATGAAAGAACAAGGGCTGGGCAAGTATATCAGAAGACGCCATGAATGTATGTTACAACAAATGCAGTATTTCTAATGAAGATACATAATTTCAGGTATTTTAGCACACAAAGAAGCACAAGAAGCACAAGATTTTCATACTTAAGGCCATAGGTAGAAATTATATCCTTAACTCATGCAAGAATAAATTTGTTGCAAAGGCTAAGAGTATGAATTTGAAATAGCTTATTGAGAGAGTTCACTAACTAGTGTTAATTCAGAATCCATAAAGTGTTAATCCAGAAGAAGAAAGTCACTAAAATAAGCTTCTAATAAAGCCTAATTCATTTTAATTTCATTCTCAGCGACTGTCAGACAACTCTAAGCAGGAAGTGCTTGTTTCTTACTAGAGGCTCTAAACAGTATTGGTTTTACTGATCTGTGATATATGGCATAATAATTAGTATCAAGAAGTTGGTTGATATTAATAAAGAAGGGGGAGATGTGGGAGTGTGGCCATGGGGGTCGGCAAGCCCCATGGCTGTTGATAACATCAGACTCTTAATGATGAGGCCATCAGGAATGTAAAAGAGTTTAGAGGGGACAAAGAAGGGTGATTCAGGAGAGTCCATGCAGTCTTGGGTTGCTTATTCTCCAGCCATTAAGGCATGGAAGTTTCTGGGTGTTTGCTGTTGCTGTTATATGCAAAGTTGTTTGACCAAGGAAAAGTTGTTTTTGAAAAGGACTGCTGTGGAGAGAAGGGTATAAGAGGGGAATCTGTCTTAAAAAAAAAAAAAAAAAAAAAAAAAAAAAAAGCAACACAATGAAGTTATGTCAGCAGTAAAGAAGGAATGAACAGGCTAGCAGGACGGAGACCAGGACGGGAACAGGAGGGACACTGATCGCCTCATAAAGATAGGTTCGGCCAAACTTGGCAAACTGCTCAGAGGAGCTCGTACGGAAAGTCGCTGGAAATGGGTGCACCGGAGCTGGAGAAGCTCAAGCTGAGAGAAGCAGACCTGTGCACACAACTGCCTCTCACTGGTAAGCAGTTGCGCATTATGGGGAATCATATGTCCTTAGGAACAAAGACTGTGCTGGTAACCTTACAGCTTATTCTCCTTATTAACTATTGGACAGTTTATGATCCTGAAATATGGGACCAAACTGAGGTCAAGGTGTGGGACTCTGCAACTAAAACTGACAAGATTGCAGTGGGATTGCTCGGCACCTGGCGAGCAATCTCTGAGGCCTTAAAGAGCCATGTGGAGCCACAATCACAAACGTGTGGCTTGCCAGACAGTGAGGGAGCTGCAGGCTCGTCCACCGATCCTTCCGCTACACCATCGCAGGCCTTTGCTGTTTCGCCCCCTGCTGACCTGGACATGCCTTTTGGCCCAGGCCCTATTGGCCTTGAAAAGGAGACAGAAATATTTTTCTTCGATCCGGGAAGATTAGGATACATAAGGCCCGAAGACCGAGTTGCTTGACGACTTAAAGTGAGACATATTGTTCCCATGACTAGCCCTGGAACTCTCTGGTGTTTGTAATCAAGGAAATGAATGAAAAATGGAGACTTATGAGTCATGGAAGATATGGGAGCACTTCATCCAGGCCAGCTATGCTCCCCAGTCATGGACATTGATAGTAATAGACTTAAAGGATTGTTTGTTACCTTTCCTGATTGTGCATATGTATAGGCATACTCAGGTTGAGTATGTAAAAACAATGTTCTGTATATTTAGAATGTTCGATGTCCGTGTGTGCATGTTGGTAGACTCCCCGTGCACCCAGCGCTGTTTACTTGCCTTTTATAAACATTCTTTTATAAATATTACTAAATTCAGATTGAGTTGAGACTTCATTTATAACAGATCTGATTGGCCAAGTTATCCATACATAAATAGATGTTCAAAGACTTTCTGCCTTTCATGGAAAGAAAATTCTGGTAATAACACTCACCTGCCTCTCTCTCTCAAAACTCTTGCAATCTTGCAGAAAAGGTGATAGATCTTTTTTTTTTAGGAAAATGCACTAGAAACATTTTTGTCTGTGCTGTTTTATATTTAAATTGGGAGAACTCTAAAGAAAATTTGGGAAGGTTACTAAATTTTGTTCACTGTAGTTTGAAAAATGCACTTAGAAAATTATCTCCAACCTTTGATGGACTATGCATATTAAATGTAAAGAAACCCTTTAGATTTACTGTCAGTAGCAGTAGCAATGCATTTCGATTGTTTTTATGAAACCAATTGACACAGTTAAAGCAGACTATTTTAATATATGGAAGGTATGACACTAATTACTCAACATTTTAAATTGTTCTGTAATGTGAAAACATGCGTGAGAAACACTCCGTAGCCAATAACGTAGGCTCAGGCAAGGATCTCAGTGAAGTAGTAATTTATTTGCGATTGCAATGGCGGGCACCCCACAAGCAGGAAAGCTCATCTACTAGTTCCAAAACACAGTTTATATACCTTTTGATGGCAGGACCCTCCCCTGTTTCCCCACTGAGAGGGTAATCCAGGTTCACAATCTATCTGATGCTTCACAAACAATGCATGGCCTTCAGTAGCCAGCCTGTCAAATTTCAGTTTCCTTTTGACATTTTTATTGTTTGAAGTGGTAATGTTTCTTCAGTTATCTAACTTGACTTAACACCATGATTTTCACCTAATTGTCCTAAGGAGTCTGGTTGTCTGCATTTTACAAGGTCACCTGCTTAAGCTTTCTTATCGCTGTAAGCATATCTCAGTACCACATTCCTTCCTTCTAAACAATGTAACTCTGCAAAAACAACATTTCTGTTCCTACACATGTACGATTTGGTTTCTGTTTTTTAATTGTCAATATTATCTAGCAAAATATAAGGAGTTTTAAAAATATAGTTAAAGCATTCTTGTTACTGAAGTGAAAGAATAGCACTTGAAAGAATTTCCTAGTTTTCAATGGAATGTTTCATCTAGAAGTCTTCTCACCATTAAAGACGATTTACTTTCAAGTTGATCTTCCCAAAACCGAATTACCACATGTAATTGGCTTACACAGAGGTTTGTTTCAGCCAAATGAGGCTGTCACCTTGTGGCATAATGACCACACAGACACCAGGTTTCTATTAGGATCAGTAACTGCTGCTGCATTATTGGTGACGTAACTTATATCATGTTGAGTCCCCATATTGAGGACAGGCTCCCTTATACCATTCGCCCCACAGCAGTCCTTTTCCACTAACCATTCATCAGTCAACAACTTTGCCCGGCTACCGCAAACACCCAGCAACCCCCATGCCCCAACGGCCAGAGAACAAGCAACCCCAGACGGCAAGGCATCTCCTGAATCACCCCTCTTTGTTCCCTCTAAACTCTTTTACATTCCTGATGGCCTCATCGTTAAGAGTCTGATGTTATCACCAACAATGGGACTTGCCAACCCCCATGGCCACACTCCCACATCACCTCATACAGATACTTGTCATGTAATGGACCAGAAACCCTCATCACTATAGCTCCACTAGATTTTACAACAGCTTTGTCATGAAAAAAACAAAAGTATAATTTTCTCTATGTTAAAGCTTACCAATAACCAGTATCCCCCAAAATTTAAAATTTGATGAAACAGAAGTGGACATTTTTTCTCTGTGCCAGATGGTGTGAAATACCCCCAACTTTTGTACTGTGATAAATGTACTGTGAAATGCACATGCCAAGGTGAGTGAATGGCTTGTCCCCAAAAGCTTGCAGGGGAATAGGTCCAAAGTAGCCCCTGAAATTATCCCACCTCCCCTCTGTGAGATAACGGATGGAGGTGCCCAGCCTCTACAACCACTTCTTGGTTGGACATGGACTATAATCTAAACAAAGACTGACCTTCTTTTCTTGTGAATGTGAAATGATGTTAAATGATATCTAGAAAAACATACTGATAAACTGAAATAGACACCTCTGGAAAAATAGTCCTTGAGCTGTGCTCCCCAAACCTCTTGACGGTCACAGAATTAATTTGTGGGGTATATAGTAGGTAAGAAAGAAAAGCAGAGCTAATTGTAGTGCATATGTTCAGTTACAAGATGAGCAAGGGCTCTGCCTTTCCTCATGAAAAGTTTCAGGTTTATAAATCAAAGAAACTGCTTTAGAACTTGGAGACATTCTAAATGCACTGAAGCCTATGCACTATCTAAATGCATTATCATTCAGAGTTTTAGAGAGGTAACTGACATACTGTTCTAAAAGTTGGTCCTTCATCTGTCTTTCTTGCATTCTACTTAAGAAGGGAAGTTTTTTGGCCAGTGATGTGGCTTCTCATGTATTTTCTCATCAGAAATAAGCAGACTGTAAAAGGTACGCTCTATTATTGACATGCCTTTTATAAAATATGTCTAATGCATGACCTTCTGATGCTTATTCTTACCATTTGAAATGCAAGGGAAAAACAAACAAACAAACAAACAAAAACAGTTATTTTAAGTTCTTTCTTCATTTTTATTCTTGGACATGACACTGAAAAATCCAAAGCCTCTTGATGGAATTAAAACAATTTTGACCTATTCTCAAAATAAGCATGTAGCTTTCCTGGATACAATAAAGCAAATCTAATATTCAGTTGAATATTAACCTCTTGCATGTTAGGTTAAAGTCACATTTCTTCAAAACAGACACTGCTAAGAATCCTAGAAGGTAAAATGATTTTTTTTTTCTGTCTATCATGCAATATTGCTGTGTGTAGAAAGCTGCATAGTCTGCATTCTGTCCAGGGAAAAGCAAAATAAAGATTTGTACTGGGTCTGGCTGGAATGTTAACTTTCCACCACAAGATTAAACCAGAGAGCTGTTTTGCTGCATATGCATAACACTGACAAGAATTACGAGCAGTTTCTATTTTTCCTTTATGTTCTCTACTATCCCAAATGTATCAGAAAACTACTTGGTAACTAGACAAGACATGATAACTTTTTTCTTGATCATGGGTTTAGAAGCCCTGATAGCATTTCTGTAGAATTTTGAAGTACAACTATTAGACCCCATCTTTAGATTTTTACATCGATTTAAAATCATCTTCATCCAGATGGGAGTACAAGCTTGGACTTTGTCTATGTAAAGTTAAGAACTTCAAATCTGATTGAAGGCCTCTTTTGTTCTCTTTTGGGAACTTTGTATTTCTTACTATTGTCATAATCTCAAAAAGACTTCTGTTATCAGTTATTTGTTTGGTCCTAAGTTTTTTTAACATAGAACAGCTCTCCTCCAGCAGTGATCTACTCTGTTGTTTCTATATATTGTTTGTTGATGTTAGAGTTTTCAACTCATTGTTTTCCTTCTACCAAGTTTCTGACATGCTTGTTATGTTAATACCCGCAAATAAAACCAGGTATTCTGAATCTTTTTTATATTTCTTGCATTGATGTAGACACACGCAATGATCTTACCTGTATCCTACCTGTATAAAACAAAAAGCCCTATTACAATAAATTGTGCTTATTTTTAGCATAGGAATGTATACTTACAGATGTTAACAGAAGTCTTCGCAGCTTAAGTATTTTGTATTTTTTTGGTTTGCTTTTGGGCTCATCAGAGTTAGGAATCCATAAAGAGAGGACACAGTGAGATGCACACAGAAGAAAATAATGTGTCCTCATCTGGTGAACAGTTGGATGTGATTTGACTGTTAGTATCTACTTTGACCTTCAGCACCGACACTCAACTTCAACATTGTTTTAACTCTTCTACCATAATAGAAAAGCAAAATAAAGGAAAATCACATTGAGCCACATCAGGAAAGCAATGAAAAAGTTAACACGTGATGTTCGACTGTGTCACAATTTTGACCTGCTCTAAATGCAGTGTTGCAACAGCTCTCTAGTATTTGCAGTTATACAGCTCTCAAAGGGTCAGAAACACTGAGTGTTCAGTCCATATAAATCTTTGATTTATCATAAACAAAAGTCTGACAGGAAGATCTTGTTAAAATAGAAATAGTAAAACAGAGGGTCATATGAAAAGAGTCATATGTACCTTTTTTAAATACGCACAGAAAATAAAAATTTCTACTCAGTAGGACAGAACCCTTTTTTCATAATTTCATTAAGTGATTCTAATCCTACTGACTATAACTACTGAAAAACATTTATTAATTGGCAAGAATAGAAGATAATTTTTAATCAATTCCACTGGTTTTAAAATAAAGGAAAACATATTTTATTTTCATGTGGTAACAAAACATGAAAACAAATCTGGGATCAAAAACCATTCTAACTTGCCTTGAGTGGGCAATGATAGCAATAAGAAGAGGTCATTAGATATGCACATGTGGCTCGCGGAAAGCTGACTCCACGATCGGTATGATTGTAAAGTAGGTATGTTTATTCAGCACTGGGCAGCATGGGGGGTGGGGGGGTGGGGGGGGGGGGGGTAGTCCCACCAAAGTCGTGCACACCTACTGCGGCAACTTGCCATGGTTATATGTAGTAAAGAGTTACATATGCATGAAGTTTCCCAATATGCCTATAAATATGCATAACCTGTCCCAGCTTAGTATTAAAATTAGCTACAAGAAGTCATTTCCATAAATTCCTCTTGTCTGTGCTTGCTCAGTGCCTTCTAGTGGTGGGCACTGAGGGTTGTGGGGATGAAGTAAGATGTCTTCATAAGGGTTGAACCTCATCTCTTTGCGCATGCTCTCTGAGGCCTTCGTCACAATCTGGGCCATAAGGTTCGTTTGATCTGGTTCTAGGGGTCTGAGGGGCTCCTGTTATCTCAAGGCCTTGTATGTTTAACATTCCTTATCTTGTCCCTTATCTCTGTCCCCTTGGTTAAAGTCTGAACCATGAGGGGCTCCTGTTATCTGGAGGCCTAAGCGCAGCACAGGTACAGCACATCGCAAATACAGCACCTATTCATTCTTAACCAATTGCTCTCTAATTTCTAATCCCAGTGATTCATATGAACACGTTCTTTAAGTTAAAAGGGCCTTATTCTAAAGGTATTTAGCCTTTGACAGTTAAAATATTATCCAGGTGTTTAATTTCCAGCTCATTTTCCAGTTTATTTACTGACATATCTTTTTTTAAATGCCATGGAGTTTTACAGCATTACAATTAATTTTTCAATCAAAAGATTTGATTAATTACTGTTTAAACATCTGTTAAGAAAACAAAACTTTTTCCAAAGCTGCGTTACTGAACTCTGTTTTTTGATGTCTGTTGTTTGTAGACTGCATTTTTAAAGTGAGCTGTCAGGAAGAAAATAACAGCCTAAAGAGATTTAACTTCTAACTTAGTTGTGAATTTGGGGCACAGGTCCTCATGAATTAGATGGGCATTTGCTGATATCAGTAAGACTGTGTGTGAATGCAGTTGCCCTTAAATAAAGGAATTTGTGGTCTTTTTCCTGCTATACACTGTTAGGCAGAAGTCAATTAACACATAGTTAAAAAAAATCTATGGATATTTCCATTTTGTCTGGTAATTCCAGTTAATTTTAGAACTGACTTCATCACAATTGCATCTGACAATTGTGATCGATTTTGAAGAATGAAAAATGAAGATACCCTACATGGTAATACATCAAAAATTATCATAAGCATTTCTCCCTGCCAATAGTTATCTTTCTGATTCTCAGAACTTTGGAAAGGTCTTTGGAGCTTCTGTGGTAGATGCCATTCAAATAACAGAGGAAATTAATATGGTGTTCTCAAACATGTATTGCATAGGTTTATTACGTTGTCATTTCCTTGTGCTTCATGGCTAAGAATGAGTTTTACATCTGTTCATTCTGTTGTCATTACCATATATTAAATTTCTCTCTTTGTCTCAGCTGGTATTAATGGAAAGTCATTCTTTGGATGAAGTATTCTGAATGATCTACAGACACTTATATATATTAACACTGCAATATTCATCTTCTAAATCTTTAGCTTTTGTGTTCCAAATCACATTTCTGAAAATCAGACCGCTTCAGTCTGATTATTTGAGCAGTTTACATTTCAGAGCTTGTGCTGCACGATACCAATTTTGCATATAAAGATCTAGGTTTCTGTGTTACAAAACAAGAAAATATGAGTTACTGCATAATGCTATCATTTTAGCTCCTCTTCTTCCCCACATATTTAACATTCCATATTCTGAAGGGCAAACTCGTGACTAAATATGCATGTATAAAAGTATATGCGCACCCATAAATGTAGTTACACATAAAAACACACAGACGTATCATTTCAAGCTCCTCTCTAAGAATATTGAATTATGATTTCAATAGAATGCTTCCTCAATTTTAGTGAGGTCACCTGCTATATCATATTTCGATGCTGTATTTTATATATATAGGTGGAATAAGGTGCTTCTTCTTTTTTTATTTATTTATTTTTAATATTTATTTTATTTTAACATTAGCATTCTGTTTTTGGTGGACACTGATATATATTTAGTAATGATATTTTTCTGGAGATGTTATTTTATCATGCATATCTTTAAATTGTCAAAACCTTCAGTAACACAATAATAAGTGATTCTGTCGCATTTACTCCATCATTTCTCCTCCACCTAGCAATATAGATGCTTGCAGTGGAATGAAGTCTTTTGGTAGCTCCTACATAGGAAAAGTGGTACAAAGCATGATGAAAGTTTCAATTCCATTTTCAGTAAGTGGTGATGAGGCATAACTGATGTGATGAACATCGGTTTTTCAGTGCACTGTCATTTTAGGGTATCTTTGAGAAAGCCTAAAACAAGAGTGAATTTTATTTGTCCTGTAGAAAGTCCTGTAACTGCCACCAGGCTGAAGTTTGCAGATTGTTTGTTTCTTCTTTTAATTTAGGAGTGTAGGGGATTCTAAAATTCTTAAAAGACAAAGTATAAGACAAATTTGATCTCTTTACAATTGCCTGTCTTAATCAAGAGAATGCAATGTCATGCTGCGTGCTATCCTATTCGGGGTTTCCTGATAGCAGAAAACTCAAAACTGATTTTATTGCTGCTGTTTGACACAGAAGTGAGAAAGATTGAACAGCCGAGGTTATGGCTTCATCCACCAAAATAAGAATCTTCTGGCCAAAATGAGATTCGGAATTATTCCTATTCGTAATATTATGTGAAATGCTGACATTACTCTTTGATCAGGAGAGCAAGTAAGGAACTGTTCTGCAAATGGAAGCCTATTTTATCAACAGGGCAGGTCATGAAATCTTTCCAAGATTGACAAACTTCAAAGCATTTCCATTTTGGGGCTTATGTCCTTTCCACTTTTGTATGCTTAAGATCTCCGTAAGTCTCATCACTGTTAGTACCATAAAATACTGAACAGGTTGCACCAATTCAGAGCAGTTCGGAATTAGTGATACAGCTATGCTGGTGAGGGACAAGATCTAACTGTCCTGACAGATGTATGTTGGAGGTAGTGAAAGATCTGCAATTTTGAGAAACAAGGATGGCTGAAAACTGTAGGATTACACTTATGAGGAAAAGTTTTCATAAGCCTCAAATTGACTTAAGTGCTCAAGTATTGCTTTCAGGCATGGTTTATTCACTTACCAGAAACCAAACCTGAACTAGGTGCCTGAGTAACATTTTAAAAATTACTTTTAAGCTCCATGAATAATTTAGCAGTTTTAGAAAATTTAGCTAGAAGTACTCAAGGGAAACATACATTTCTGTAATGTCAAAACTTTATTATTACAAGCACAATGTTCTATTTTGATTCTGTTGCATTTTTCACCTTGCTCTATAAAAACTTTCATATACATGCTGCTTGGCTTATGATATTTGCAGCCTACTGACAGATGCCTGGTCTCAACTGCTTCATTTGCACTTGTTATCTTAACAAAAAAAAAAAAAAAAAAAAAAAAAGTGTTTTACAACTGATCTTAAGGCATTCTGAGAAGGTAATTATTATGGTGAATAGGCAACTTGTATCAATTTACTCCATAAAATATATAAAACTGTTTTATATAAAACTTTATAAATCAGTTCAGAAAATGACCCTTCAAGTGTACCTGCCTCACATGGTGAGAATGGTTCCTCAGGAGAAAGTTGAAATAAAGCCTAATGGTTCATTTAACATTTTTAAACCTGCCTGCCCAAAGGGGACATTCACCTATGGTGAACATGAAAATATAAATGCATGCTTGCACTTGTCTAAGTAATTAGGATACTGCACTATTTACATTACTTCCTGATCTTTTCAAATAATTAAACTAATAATTTAGTTCATATATAGTAGATTAATTGAGAAATGTTTGGATGTGGTATTTAAGGTACAGGCAATTCAAGGCAGAAAGGTAAACTGAACAGACCTGCAAAGGTAGTCTTTCAAAATCTTTTTCAAAATCTTTTTATTCATTTAGATATTCAAAATGCACTCAATTCCATATTTTTTTTCCATTAAATATATTCCATTCTATTCAGCTCTAAATTTTTGTATGTTTTCCTATTGAAATTCATCTCTTTATGCATTTTGACCTTTTCAAGAAAGCCTGCTTCATTGTGAATTGTGGGTGCATTAGAAAGGTATATGCATTCAGTACTTGTTATCAATGAGTTTGGATTTGGAAAGTCATTGTCAATAGGTTAATCCTTTTGTACAGACAGTCTCTTTGGCTAAGAGGCATCTTAAACAAAGAAAGGTTTTACCAAAATGCTAATTTCTGTGTCTTTCTGTCAATTGTCAAAGAACAAATCTCAGCGGAGGTCTTAAATTTGGTTATTTCTAGCTTACATTCACTTCATGTCAGCACAGTTTCAAAAAAACTTTTGTATACAGAAGTATAGTCACAGATTATTTGTTGCTCTGCTCAAGAAATCATTAAAACCTAGGATTTTCTTAGAGTGCTTTATGAGGATGAAGAAAGGGATAAGTTTATCTGCCTTCAACAAATATTTACAAACATCATGAATAGCAAGGATAGCAAATTCAGCAGCAGATTTTCTAGGCACTTTAAAAGAAAAGAATTTAGCCCAGTCTGATTAAACATCAAGTAGCTCTTGAACTCCATATCACATTATCATTTTAGACTAGTAGTTAAAATATGGGAGTAGAAATTAGGGATTCTAAGAGATAACTGACATAAAACAGCTATTTAATTTTCAAAAATTATGCACACAAGTTCTTAAATAGCTAAGGTGAGGCTGCATATGCAAGTTTTCTTCCAGCTGGTCCTAGAAATCTTTTCATTGCTTCACACTATATCTGCAGCTTCAGTAGTTCTGTTTATTTCTACTTTGGAAATGACAGGCAGCAATACCGCTGAGGAATATGTCTACCCATCCTGGTATGCATTTAAGAGAGTCCTGATGAAATACAAAATGCCAGCAATTGTTTTATATTCCTAGGATGAACAATCCCAGGAAACATAACCTGAGGTCATGAGTGAGAGCCACAGGAGACCAAAGTTACAGTGAAGATGCTCCTCACTGGAGCTTTTTCTAGATGCTGTTCTCCATGAGCATATAGATGATGTCCCCCTACATGTCCACAAATTTTCAGTTTCTTTTCAGTTTCAGGGTAAAGTTCTCAAATTTCCCTCCCACACGTTTTTTCCCTTTTTAAAAGAGGACATACATCTTCTCCAGAAATTGAATGAGTATGTAGTTATGCATTTAAAAGATTTTTTAGACATTTCTTACATGAAAACAGGGTTTTCCATATCGTTTTCTTATCCAATCCATAGCTCTTGCATTAAACACCCCATTTTAAATACAGTCTGCATGCAATACTTCAACAGACAGAGCTTTTTCTTAAAAACTGCAGTACTCAATACTTATATTTTTTCTAAATTAATAATGTGTTATACATAAGATACGCATTTATTGCAAAGTTTATGACTGTCAGCGCTCTGTTAAGATGTAGTAAATATTAGAATTTATGTATTAGTTGGTCAACAAAATCAAGCAGTTCCTGAACTGCTTCAACCTTTGGATTGATGAAGGCAAGCTGGAGTAAAGTCAGATGACATTTGCTGAGGATGTGATCTATTGCCTTCTCTTGTATCAGTCTTCATGATTTATGTTTTCCTGGAGCTTTTCTTACCAGGTCATCATTTACTTATGGCTTTTTAGTATACTTCATATTTGCATGCACATTTAATTTTTTATTAAATAGTCAGAACTTCATAGAGTATGGCTGGCTGAATGCTAAATGATTGACTAATTTGGAGGATAATGAGGTGGATTCAGCTGGTACTGGAACGTGCCTGTTCAAAAGTCAAGGTGCGTACCTGTAGCTGCTTTGCAGAGTTTGGACCCAATTAGCATCATAAAGGTCAAGAAGGTGCCAGTGCTTCCGGGAATAAAAACGTGCTTCATTTAGCTTCTAAAAATGTTTTTATACACCAGTAGATAGAATCTAAAGATGATTTCTGGGAATATTTTTTTTCCCCAAGGAACATTTTTACAGCATGGATTGACAGCTGACAGTTCCATTGTGGCAGGGGAAATAACTTGAAAAACAAAAACAGTGTGGAAACTGGTCTCTAGGCAGTTCAAATTGCTCTGTAAAGTGAGATTCTTTTGGAAAGTCTTGAAGCACTTAGCTTCTATTGGAATAGAACACAGTCAATAATTTTATTAGTTCCACAAGCAGTGGCCATCTTCAATTTCAATATTTCTTCACAAACTTATTAACAGGTTAAGCCGGAGATAATTATTGCGTTTACAACAGGAATTTCCATTAGTAAAGCTGAGGGCTGTACTGATTGTATCCTTCCTGATCTGTCTGTCTCTTGAGCTGTGTATGTGATCATTTTCAGGTGGTTGTTGTTGTTTGTTTGTTTGTTTGTTTGTTTGTTTTTTGGATTTCTAAAGCAGCAAGCAGTAGCTACACAAGAAAATAGAAGAAAGTCAGTCCCAGAGCTGACCTACTGAATGCTGGGCTAACTTTTAGTTTGCTTCCCTTGACAGAGCAGATAAAGGAAGAATGGGCTGTATTTTTGTCCCTGAAAATGCTTTCCTGAGGGAGGCATTTGTTAACAGCCTATATAGCAGCAAGTTGTGATCAAAATGATGTTCTACTGAGAATGTCAATAGCAATAGATATATTAATAATTAGGTCAGTGATAAGTAGGGATAACTTGAGCATGATAACAGGCATAGAAATAGTCTGAGATCTGGGTGCACAGTTTGAAACAATATGGCCCCTGGAAATATGAAGAGAAAAAAAAATGTATTATTTATTATTTTTTTTTATTTAACGTATGCATAAATAGATCAGTGTATTGAAATTTATTTATTTAATGTTTTTATTGTTTGAATTCAGCCAATAGTTTTACAGAACAAAGAGACAGAAGTAAATCAATAGAATATTGTTTAAAATCACAGCTTTCTGAGCATGATAAAACAGATAATCTGGTGTTTGCTCTGAATTCTGTTTATTGACTCGATCAGTGCAGAACTTTTGCTCATGGTTGCCACTTTTCAGATCAGGCATTATACATTCACACACAGAATATGCCTATATTAAATATAGGAATGAGTACACAGATAAGAAAATGTTATGAAAAATATCTGCTTAATTTTTTTTGTTTCTTTTTAAGTATGAAATATTATCAGGTTAAAAAGCTGTGGAGAAAGGAACAGTACCATTAAACATTAATTCTAGTTTGAGTGAGTGAAAATCAATGATTAACTGAAGACAACAGAGAATGGTTGGCTATAGAATTTTAATAGCATTAAAACAGTGTTTCTGGGTACACCTTCACCACCTTCCTGCAAGCTCTTCCTTATGTGCCTTTCTTAAATGTGTGATATCTCATTGACTTCAGTGTGGACCCACCTGCCCTTTAAGATGAGGCAATACCTAATTTTAGGATCTTGGAGAGTTAATATAATATTTTGATTTTTGAAACAAAACTGTTTCCAAAGTTTTGGTCTAACTAGTAATGTTCCTTTTTTCTTTTCTTTTCTTTCTTTCTTTCTTTCTTTCTTTTTTTTTTTTTTAATTAATATACTATTTAAATAGAAAAAGAGTTGGAAGAAAATGGTGATTCATATTAAGCTGGAGATAGCCTGCAAAAATAACTAAAAGTTTGCATACCACCTACTTGGAAGCAGACCAAGGAATTTAGAAACATCCCAAAGATCAGAGAAATGTTTGATTTGAGAAGACATATAAAGAGATGTTTGAAATCTAGACATCTCAAAATAAAGAATAGTCAGACCAAGATAGCTATCTAGTCAACAAAAATCATACTACAGACTATTTTATTTTTTCTGATTAGTATCACAGTTGCTGCTGAATGTTCAGCTGAAACAGAAGATTTGGCATAGTTTTAATATGAGATGATAAATATCTGAGTGTTTTGTTCCAGGCTTTAAGCTTGTAAACCAAATATATTACTCAGGATGCATACTAAACATGTTTTCATCATAAATACCAGAAACTGTGCTACTAAAGGATGCTGAGTCCAGTACATAGAAGGTCTTTTCATCTTAATAAAATTCTCTATCCACATGCAACATTAATAATAACAGGTTTTGGTTATGTTTGCAGTTAAGTCACTTGTCTGCAAAATCCACAGAAGCTGGCAAATATGGTGGCAACCCATCAGTACTGTTTTGCAGCCAGTTATTTCAGGCTATATTGATGTGTACCTGCTAGATCACAGAAGCATTACAGATGCATCTTTTACATCTGAGGTTTTATATTTACCTATAGAGAGACCTCTTGTATGTTTACCAATATAGCAGCACTTGCAACCCATCCTAGGAAACATAATGACTGTAACGGCAAAATACTTCTTTTTCTGGTGTGGGTTATAATATAGTTGGGTGTAACCAGTGCAGTCATGGACAGGACTGCACAAAAGTTCAGCCACTGCCTTGTCATGGTGCAAGCTGTATGCTTTGCACCACGCAGAGCTAATGCGTGGGGACCTCTCAGCCCAGCTGGTGAATCCAGCAGTGATTTGTGCCTTGCCTCGCCCCAGTCAAAGACTACTGTTTTGGTGCAATAACAGCTGGAATACTGCATTATTTATTATGTAAAACTTTATCTATACATACGCAAATTTAGCCAATTTAAACACTTATGAATTGTTAAGGACTTAACCAAATATATTGAACAGGAAAAAAAAATGCTTTAAAATTCAGAAAAACTCTCCGTATTTTGTTAAGCTCCATCTCTATACAAAGTTCTTGTTGCATGAGTAAATTTACATAACCAAACCATAATCTCATCTATTTTGGTAACGGTGAAGAAATGACAGTGCGAACATCAGCCCAGGCTAACTGTTTCAGTAAGTACTTTAGGTTCTTAGTATGCTCAAGGGTTGCTCTTGCTATATCTTCACAGCTCTTGTTATCTAATCTAAGTTGCATATGTCTAACCATGCTGTTGACAAGTCTCCTGAATGTATTGGAATCATACCAAGATGCAAAGTGAACTTTAAATAAACTCGAGCTAGCAAATGAAAAATTAGTCTTTAAAATTAAGCTTCCATAATTCACTTTCACTGTGTAGCTTTGACTTTCCTTCCTCAGGCAGAGACCGTGTGTCAAATGCAATGTATATTTGAAGCAGGAATATATTGATGGGTGTTTCTGGTAATCTATAAAATCATAGATTTAGAAATGGTTAAAAAAATACGGAGAAGAAAGATGAGAAATATTTTCATTTTTGACTTTCAAAATGAAATGGAGATACAAGAGGTGCTTTAACTTGAAATTGAGGGTTTCTAGGCTGTTGGGAGCACCACAAAATTTAAACCTGGATCTCAATTGCTTTTTCTTTTCAGTCAATTATTTAAAGGTTTTGACCACTTTTAGGCCCAATCTTTTTCTAAAAGGCACAGAAACTGTTTCCCACAGACTAGCGATTTGTCCTCACTGCTCACTAATCTACAGATAGGACGGGACAGTTGTATTAGTAGATTCCAATGCACTTTATCATAGTATTTAATAGGATATGTTGTTTGTTGGATCTTGAAGAATAGGGTAGAAGTAAGTTGTGCAGAAGAAGGTAGTGGAGCTAAACAGGGATCCATAATGACAATTCCAAACTAGAACAATATCACCTTGTCATACTCCTTGACAGATGCATTTTTCCTTTTTTAAGGAACTGAATATATATGCTGTGAATCACCTGACAGACACCAGGAAACTCAGTTCATGTCTTCCTTAGGATATAAACCTCTGCCCAACACATGATTTTACACTGCTTGAAAAATGTCAATTATATAAATAAAAGTAAATACCATCCAATTAGGTATGGTATTTACTTTTTTTTAAAAACCAGTTAGGTTTTTCATGGAGGACACATTATGACAACTCAATCAGCTCTTAAAAGTTTGATCACCATAGTCTAATATGCTACAGTAATATGAACCAAACACAATTTTCTTTCTCATTCTTTCACCATGCTTCTCCAATCTTTTTTCAGTTAGTGATCTCAAAATACTCCCATATGCCTACCACTGCATATGATAGTATTTTGCATATGCCATGTCATGCATATGCCATAAATCATATGCCAGCTTTGTCAAAATTATTTAATTCTTGTTATCTGGGATTTCAGTGAAGATCTAAAGATATTCTGGGAACACTTGTCTTAGTAGAGTCAAACCTCCACACCATTAACATCTTCCTGTCTTTATCTTAGGATGTGTTTGTATTCACCTTGTTCTGTCAAATATGAATACGTGGGTTGGCATTTGCTCTCCAAGTCCTGAGAAAGCAGGTTAGATGAAAATGGATCGTGATTTAGTCCTGTGGTTAAGGTTCAGCTAGGAAAGCATAATTAAAACAGTTGAAAAGAATTTCAATGATGATCTAAGTTCATGAGGGAAAACTTAATAAATCCTTCTATCCTATCAATGAATCCAAGCATTTAATGATCCCTGTGGTGAGAAACATGTTTAAAACAAAAAATTGACTCTCTCTTTAAGTACTCTAATAGATGGATTTGTGCCTTTCAGATGGACAGAAATTTAAAAGAGAGAGACAGAAAAGGGACCTCCTGTTCATTCTGAGAGCTCCAGTGTACAGCCACTTCTCCTATACATGATGCTCCATGAAAGGATTGTAATGATTGCAGTCATTAGCAACACACTGTTGAGTGCATGCTCTAATTTTGATGAAATTGATACTGCATGACCTGAATGCGAAAAGTGACATTTAATTCAGGTGCACTTGAAAAGATAAATTATTTAACTCCTTAGAGTTCTTAGCAGAGGGACACTCCTAACTCACTAGATGATCCCTCAAAGAAGTGGCAATATATATATATATATATATATATATTTTTTTTTTTTCCATCATCTTTGATCCTTTAGCGTAAGAGATGTGTTAACTATAAGTGAATGAGCTATGTTTTATGAAAGTCAATATTTTAGAAAGCAGAATGGTAAACAGTGCTATCATAAAGAATTTTGTTACTGACTTATGAAAACAGCACAGTATTCGGTTAGCAAGGGGCTAATGCTGTTGAGATTAAATAAATCTTCGTTATGGTTGCAAGGAAAAATGATATAATGGTAATAAATCTGAAAGTGCAGGAGCGATATTTACTATGTAAATGTTGACTAAATAAAGATGGCAGTAAATCCAAAAAAACAGAGAGCAACTCCAGTGAAAGCCAATGTTTTATACAAGTAATTACTGGCCATTACTGTGGCATATATGTTATGGCATATTTCCTTTGAGATAGTACGAAGGTGAAAGATTTTGAAAGATTGCTTTTCTGCAGAAGCCCTGACAAAAGATGCATCAATATTTGGTCAACTGGGAGAGTTACTGAATAGAAAACTTTGTGAGTTGCAGTTCTGAGAGCTTTCTAGGTGCTAATGACTTTGAGAGGGCAAGACAGGGCAGAGCGAGAGGGCAGGATTGTCCATCAGCATTCTCAAAAGAGCTAAAAGGCCCCTAGAGAGATGACATTTGGCTTCTTAAAATGCAGTTCATGTGTTATCACCAATGTGGTGACATACGTGCCCTGGGAAGACTAACAAGGGTTACCAGATATGCTGCAAGGTAAATGTACATTGTCAGATCTTAACCAGGCTTAGAATGATGTCAAGTACAGATGTGCGCTCGAAAGATCCTTCCTGAAATCAGTCACAGCTAATTTGATGTTCTTAATGCTTTTTCTGATATCTGTGCTGAGAGCCATGTCAGTATTTCAGCCTGCAATCTTTTCAAGGTGATTTGGACTGTTAAAAAGATGCAGCATAAGAGAGGAGCTTAATTATAGATAAGCGCATGAACAAAGGATGATGTAAAGTAATAGAGTTAATAAAAGAGTGGTGACTAACACAATAATAGCGATATGACTTTGTGATCCATATCCAGTAGACTTCAGATATGGTTGATAAAGATCCTAAATTAGTTTTCTAATTAATTGTTTGGAAACAAAATATTTTCATTTTGCTTCCTACTACTTTTGCTTGATTGCCATGTTTTCATTTCAATTCCATGTTTCCACTTTTCTGCTCTATTTCTTCTTTGCAATAATTGCTTCTGCTTCTTTTCCTTTTGCTTCCTTTCTGCAATTTTACATTGCAGCTGGTCTTCAGCTAGAATAACACACAGTGTATCCACTTACATAACAAATGCCACCAATCCCTTGCATTGTCACAGAGGCTGGTGCCAACACAGAAATTTTGTGTTTTTTATTGACCACGGGGCGCTTTACTCGGTACCCAGCCCACTAACTGCAGATGGGTCCCACCTGTCTCGAAGGGGAAAACAGACACTAGCACAGGAGCTGGCAGGGCTTACTGAGAGGGCTTTAAACTAGGTAGGAAGGGGGACGGAGAGGGAATAAGGTTCATTAGAGGCGTGCCAGGGAGAGCAATGTCAGGGCAGGGGTAGCAGGCAATGGCCTAGCTGAAGTGCACCTACAGTTATGCATGCAGCATGGGCAACAAACAGGAGCTGGAAGCCATCGTGCAGCAGGCAGGTTATGATTTGCTTGCCATCACTGAAATGCGGTGGGACCACTCCCATAACTGGAGTGCTGCAATGACTCCATAGTCTCTTAGGCTCTTCAGAAGGCTCTTCAGAAGGGACAGGCAGCACAGAAGGGGTGGTGGTGTGGCTCTCTATATGAGTGTTTTGATGTTGTGGAACTCAAGGCTGAGTCTGGGAATGATAAGGTTGAATCCCTATGGGCTAGGATCGTCAGGAAGGCCAACAAGGCAGACATCCTGGTGGGGGTCTGTTACAGACCGCCAAACCAGGATGAGGAGACGGATGAGGAATTCTATAGGCAGCTGGCAAAAGTTGCAAAATCGTCAGCTCTTGTCCTCGTGGGGGACTTCAGCTTCCCAGACATATCCTGGACATGCAATGCAGCTCAGAGGAAGCAGTCTAGGAGTTTTCTGGAGAGTGTGGAAGATAGTTTCCTGACGCAACTGGTTAGTGAGCCTACCGGGGGAGGTGCCCCGCTGGACCTTCTGTTCACAAACAGAGGAGGAGTGGACCATGAAATGGAAGAGTTCTCTATTCTTGGCGAAGTCAGGAGGGGGACCAGTAAAACTGCTGTCTTGGGCAGAGTTTGTGCTGTCCAGGACACTGGTTGGCAGAGTCCCTTGGGAGGCAGTTCTGAAGGGCAGAGGAGTCCAGGAAGTCTGGGCGCCCCTCAAGAGGGAAATCTTAAAAGCTCAGGAGCAGTCTGTCCCCATGTGCCCAAAGACCAGCTGGCGTGGAAGAAGACCAGGCTTGCTGAACACAGACCTCTGGCTAGAGCTTAAGGAAAAAAAAAAATAAAAAAAAATAGGGCTTATGATCTTTGGAAAAGAGGGCAGGCCACTCAGAAGGATTATAAGGATGTTGTAAGGATGTGTAGGGACAAAATTAGAAAGGCCAAAGTTCATCTGGATCTCAGTCTGGCTACTGCTGTTAAAGACAACAGAAAATGTTTTTATAAATACGTTAAATGGAAAAGGAGGACTAAGGACACAGTGATGAGAGATGAGGAGAAGGCTGAGGAGCTTAATGCCTTCTTTGCCTCAGTCTTTAGCAGCAAGAGCAGTTGTTCTCTGGATACCCAGTACCCTGAGCTGGTGGAAGGGGATGGGGAGCATCATGTGGCCCTCACAATCCATGAGGAAATGGTTGGCGACCTGCTACAGCACTTGGATGTACGCAAGTCGATGGGGCCCGACAGGATCCACCCGAGGGTACTGCGAGACCTGGCGGAGGAGCTGGCCAAGCTGCTTTCCATCATTGATCAGCAGTCCTGGCTATTGTGGAAGGTTCCAGTAGACTGGCGGCTAGCAAACGTGACGCCCATCTACAAGAAGGGCCAGAAGGCAGACCCAGGGAACTATAGGCCTGTCAGTTTAACCTCAGTGCCAGGGAAGCTCATGGAGCAGATTATCTTGAGTGTCATCACACGGCACTTGCAGGGCCACCAGGTGATCAGGCCCAGTCAGCATGGGTTTATGAAAGGCAGGTCCTGCTTGATGAACCTGATCTCCTTCTGTGACAAAGTGACATGCTTGGTGGATGAGGGAAAGGCTGTGGATGTGGTCTACCTTGACTTCAGTAAGGCTTTTGACACCATTTCCCACAGCATTCTCCTCAAGAAACTGGCTGCTCGTGGCTTGGACTGGCATATGCTTCATTGGGTTAGAAACTGGCTGGGTAGCTGGGCCCAAAGAGTTGTGGGAGTCAAATCCAGTTGGAGGCCAGTCACTAGTGGTGTCCCCCAGGGCTCAGTACTGGGGCCAGTCCTCTTTAATATCTTCATCGATGATCTGGATGAGGGCATTGAGTGCACCCTGAGAAAGTAGACAACACCAAGTTAGGTGCGTGTGTCGATCTGCTTGAGGGTAGGAAGGCAGGAGGATCTGGATAGGCTGCACCGATGGGCTGAGGTCAACTGTATGAAGTTCAATATAAAGGTATAAAAGGCAAGGAAACTGTGCTGGGTGTGCGGGGAGTCTATGCTCCACCAACACGCACACACGAACATCAAACATTCTAAATACATGTATACAGAACATTGCTTTACATAATAACCCAAGTATGCCTATATATACATACAATCAGGATAGGTAACAAACAATCCTTTAAGTTCCATAACTTAACAGTCTCCATTTTCCATTCCTTTTCTTGCTTCAGGCCTTATGTATCCTGTTCTTCCCAGATTGAAGAAAATTATGTCCATCTCCGCGTGAAGGCCAAGAGGCCTGGGTCAAAAGGCACGTCCAGGTCAGCAGGGGGCAAAACAGCAAAAGCCTTCGATGGCTGTAGCAGCAGAGGGGCCAATGCGATGGCGTAGCAGTCAGATCAGTAAAGGAGCCTGCAGCTCCCTCACTGTCTGGCAAACCACACGTTTGTGATTGTGGCTCCACGTGGCTCTTTAAGGCCTCAGAGATTGCTTGCCAGGTGCCGAGCAATCCCACTGCAACCTTGTCAGTTTTAGTTGCAGAGTCCCACACCTTGACCTCAGTTTGGTCCCATATTTCAGGCTCATAAACTGTCCAATTGTTAAAAAGGAGAATAAGCTGTAAGGTTACCAGGACAGATTTTGTTCCTAAGGATGTATGATTACCCATAATGCGCAACTGCTTACCAGCTTGGGGCAGTTGTGTGCACAGGTCCGCTTCTCTCAGCTCGAGCTTCTCTCCAGCTCCATTGCGCATATTTCCAGCGACTTTCCGTACGAGCTTCTCTGAGCAGTTTGCTGAGTCTGGCCGAACCTATCTTCATGAGGCAATCAAAGTGCCTGTTCCTGTCGTGGTGTCCATTCTGCCAGCCTGTTCCTCTTCACTTCTTTTCCCTGCTTCTTTATTGATGTAACTTCATTGTGTTGCCTTTTTTTTTTTTTTATCTTGAGGGCAGGCTCCCCTCTTATACCCTTCTCTCCACAGCAGTTCTTTTCCAAACAACTTTTCATTGGTCAGACAACTTTGAATGTAACAACAACAGCAAACACCCAGAAACATCCATGCCTTAATGGCTGGAGAACAAGAGAACCATCTGGAGAACAAGAAACCCGAGACTGCATGGAGTCTCCTGAATCACCCTTCTTTGTTCCCTCTAAACTCTTTTATATTCCTGATGGCCTTATCCTTTAGAGTCTAATGTTATCTCAACCATAGGGTTTTCCAACCCCCATGGCGTCATTCCTAAATCTCCCCCGTCTTTATTAATATCAACCATTTTCTTGACAAGAGTTACCACTCCATATATAACAATCCCATTGTGAATTATTATTATGATAGGAATTTTAATTTTCTCTATCTTATCCTTTAGAAAGTACATGTCTATACATTTTTTTCAGCCCACTGAATAATTTTCTACCGGGGGGGGGGGGGGGGGGGGGAGGGGGGAGAGGGAAAGGGGGGACGACGAACATTTTAAGGGTTGATAGTTTGGCTTCCTCAGATATTGTGGTTGATAGTCGCTGTCTGAAAATCAATTAACATCTCTTAATTTTAAGAAAAGAATTTTGTTAAAGGTTTGCATATTGGCACTTCTAATTTTAGTTTATGAGAAGTACTTATGCCAGTGCAATGGGAGGGATGTGGGGCAGAGATTGAGCAGCAGCTCACCCCTGTCACTGTGCCTCGCATAAGGAATGCAGCACCACTGTTTTGAAAAAGCTGAGGACTCTGAATTAAATGTACAGACATTTTATATGTAATCTTGTTTTCCCATGGAAATATTTTCTTCTAGAAGCAAAAACTGTTAATCTCCTGATTGCATAAACCTTGTGTGAGCCCTGGGTCCAGGTTGCTTTGTTCATCTTTAAAAAATGTGATGTAATCGTACAGAGCCATGAGGGAGCTCCTTAGCTGGATGTGCAGTCAGAGGTCATTGAATGGGTTAATTGCCTGCACTTACCTTTTAAAGCAGAGACATAATGTTTAAACTAAACCCTTTTATAAAATTCAGTTCTTCACAAAGGTGGTAGAGCTTTTAGTTTCCAAATGTACTAGTGCCAAGAAACTTTATGGCCTAACAAAATTAAAGTGTCGTATCTCATAATAGTCTTATTTATTTATTTATGTATTTATTTTTAACCTCTGTAAACTGTAAATATTAAAAATCCATTTATAATATAAAATGTTATAAAACCAAACACTTTTTTTTTTTTTTCCCTAGAGATATTCCAAACTCTACAAATTCATTCATTGTGTCAAAATAAAGATGGGATTGGTGTAATTTGGCCTTCTTCTTGTAACTCATCATATTTTCTTAAATTGAATTTTAAATTGTAGGTTGCTATTGTTCCATTCTTCTTTTCTTGAAAGGCATACTCCTGGCCTCAACCCACATTCTTTTATGCACCAATTCTTATCATAGGCAAGTCTTTTTATTTTCAAAAAGCCATTTGAAGTTAGTGGTAAAGTGCTTCTCCCTTGTTAAATGTAGTGTCTGAATGACCCAGCTTGAGTTTTGTAAGACAGGTATGAGTTGAATCTGTCATTCTCTCAATGTTACACTCTGCTATCAATATTAAGGAACAAAACTATAGGACAACATACTTGATTATTTTCCTAACATCAATTAGTTCTTAGCTTGCAAGGTATTTTTTCCATAAACACACTTAACTATTGGTATGGTATTCATTGCAAAGTCAAGAGTTAAATACTATTGTACTTCAAATGGAGTTTGATAAAATTGATTTAGCCAACAAAATGGGCTGTGTGCTCAAAAGAGCAAAATTTTAAAACTTGAGATATCATTCCCTTTTATAATCATGGAGCTTTCAGCGTTAAGTATCCTGGAGAATTAGAAAATAAGACACTTATAGAAAGCTGTTGGATGGTATGAGCCCTCCAAGACTTGAATGACTTGAAAATGAATCCTGCATTTTCTTCAAAGAATAATTTTCATAAAGATAATGCAAGTTCACAGTCTAACTCCCAGTTTTGATCTGATAAGAGATAACAGAAACATCGTACTTATACTAGTTCTGGTCTTCTAAAGGCAATGCTGTTCATGCCAGCTGTGTATGAGTTATAATATCCTGAAGGCTTTCGATTTATTTTAACTTTTTTCATATATTATAGAAGCCCATTTCATTTTTTTAGACTTTTGGCATAACCAGTTTTCTTTGAATTATTATAGAACAAACAGCTAGTGGCAGGTAAATTATTCAGAAGAAATTAAGCGGTACCAGAGAATTTAAAAAGACCTTTTGGCTTTCTTTGTTGTAAATTTGCAAAAGTAATGCAACTGTGGGATTGGAAATGAAACTTGAATACTAATGCGTTATTTACTCTCCCAGTGTTTGATGAAACTTTTTCTTTGTGTCTCTTCCGAAGAGTTTCTTACAGTCGCTAAGCCCATCCATGAAAGTGGATTCTTACAAAATAAAAAGGAAAAAAGAGAGAGAGGGGAAATTGAATGAATGGAAAGATACTCAAGAACTCGTCTTGTTTGGTGATTTTTTTTTCTTTGACTGTAGTTTGTCTTTCAAGCTGTCAGTACACAGTATTGCAAACCATTGTCCTTGCTTCTCTGCCTAGCCAGGATGTTATTAATTATTATTATTGACTATTGCTTAAGCCCATGGTTTGCTTTATGCTGTTCATATATAGGATATGGCTCCTAGGAGTGCTAGATTTGGAGGGAAACCAAGATGTTGGTGCATGCACATGAAGACCTAAGCATATTTTTGTCTCTTTCCTTCAGAAGCATAGCTGAAAAGGTAAAACACATGAGAGCGAAAGGCAACAGTATAACGGTGACCCTAACACATGGTTTAGGGCTTTTAGTCATCTCCTCATTGCTACCTGCTCCCAGGCCTGGCAAGGATCTCACATATATTTCACTGCTTCCTTGCTAGAACTCAATAATGAACTACTGGGGTAGTTCTACTGAGAATTTGGCTTGTCTGCTTCACTAATGTATAGAGATAATGGGCACCAGCAGTTGAATACTTTTTTTCTCTCTCTTTTTAATTATTAAATGGGGTGGGAACATTAAATTAGAAAGAATAAGAAGTTTGAATGAAAAGCTGATTTTTTTTTTCTTTTATTCCTCCTCTCCCCCCAACAAATTAAAGCTAAAACATTTGAAAGCTGTAAAACCTTTTGCTTGGGCCAACTCTACATCTTTTGGCAATATCAGTTCCCTCTCCTTCCTTCACCCTAGTTTCCACTATAGCACTATCTTTATAAGGTTGCTTGTCAACTTCTGACCCCAGTGATTACCCCCACAGTTTCCCCCAGCAATCTCAGAGTTGAGAGAGGTCAGAGTTTGCTCTTGTACTTAAGGAGCATGTTGGAATAGTCATTTTAGGCTGGAGAAGTCATAACGAAGGCCAGAAGCTAACAGCGGGGTACTGTCTTAACTGTCTGCCTGGTCTCTTGTATTGGGTATCCATCAGCATGGGTATATTTATGAAAGCAATGAGTTCTCCCCGTTTTGTTGCCTGGTGTGTTTCCGCATGTGACCTGAGTGATTTTTGTTGGGTTGATGCTGTTATAAAACACCAATTACATTTATGTCAAAGCAGAGAACCACCACTTCTTGTCCTTCTTCCATCAGATCACACTGCCTCCTGGGAACTGAGCATGAAATGAAACAGGTACCAAGAGGTTTCAGTAACGGGCATGGTGAATGGAAATGAAAGCTATGAACATACAAAGTGTTAACACTTTGTTAGTAAGCTTTTAATCCTCTGCTGGAAAAGCAAGGTGAACTGCCAATACCTATATGCAGCCAGCCTGTGCTTTACTACAGATGTGAAACGAGGATTTTAGATTACACCAGTATTACTAGCTTGTCTCTTAGGCAGATGGATCTTGTGGCTTTTGAGTTAAAATGCAAGAATCCTAAGAACGTAGGCTCCTATCCCACCATCAGCCTAGGAAGAGCAATGTCTATCCTTGTAGCAGCTGAGCAGTTTGAAGAAAAAATTCCTAACCCCCAGAATGATATAGAATGTGTCGTTTTCCTGAATGCTCTTTTACAGGGTGATCAAGAGGCTTTCATTTAGTGAATACATTTGCTCACTCAGTTTTGGAGAGTCGCCCTTCATTTATTCTTTCCCTTTGGAAGTACTTTCGAGTGCAAATTACTGCTATCAGAAGCCTTGAACTGAGAGGCTATTATTCTCCATGCTCAGATTAAATTAATTTTGAACAGTTTAATGCAGCATGTCCAAGCTGCAAGTCCAAGTGGTGTCAAATCTATTTCTCTGCTTTTTTAAGCTGCACCTTCAAGGGCAGTATGATTCATGGTGAATGTGTTCTTCTAATGTCTTTTGCTAAGCATTATTATTTTCTTTCATTTGCAAGTCATGAGGCAAGCATGTTAACCATTTTCCTCCTAAAATTATATAAAGAATGCTTGATTTTATAGCAGCTTAATTTTCCAAAAGAAGCTTATTATATTTGCTTGCTATACATGATATAAAGGACAAATTGACATGATGAAAGAAAGAAGCTTAAAAAAAAATAATAAGAGAAAAAGGAGGCATTTCAAGACCCTGCAACATCCTCATTGTGTTTGAAAGAAATTATCTTGATCGAGGCCCCTGTAATGAAATTAAGTGTTTTTTTTGTTTGTTTGTTTGTTTTTTTAATGATTGGCTATATAACTCTATTTGTGTTTTGCAAGCTGCAAAAACAAAGTGTGACATAAATCTAGTTATCTTTTCAAGATGGAGCAATCTACTGTCTCTTCACTGCTCCTTATTGCTAAAGTGTCATTGAAAGGCAGTAATGAAGCTTTCCGCATGTTTTTGGACTGTAAATAGTCAAAAAAATGACATTCAGTTTTCCTCAGGGTAAAGTGGAGGATTTGTGAGGCTGACGGATCCAATGTACTTGCTGTGAAGGGTACTTAATGGCCAAATACATGTACAAACCTGGATTTTAAAACCCAGTCTTTAGCTTAGCAATTGCAGTTAGTGTTTCCAGTCTCGCGTGCTCAGATATTGTTGTATTCTGATATTTACATATGTCAGTACTTTCTTGTGCGTAGGAATACTTTTTCAATATCATGTTGACATATGGTGTCCCTATTTTTACTTCATCTTACATGTCAACTGTTTCCATGATTGTATGTATCTTTAACATTTTTGTAAGACTGATAAAGAATATATTTGCATAGTCCTAAATAGCTGCTTGGCTACTTCATAGCCTCACTATAAAATGGGGTATATACACAATTACATTATGAACATAAGATGAATATGACAGTCTGACAATCAAAATAAGTAACTGGTATTATGAGGGACCTGTTGTAGTGATAACTCCTGTAGTAACTGAACAAAGGGTATATGTAGTTCTGCTGAAAAGTAACTCTTCCTTTTTGAAGAGTGTCAAGGATGTATTTCTCTGAAAAGTCCAGATGAATTTTTATGGGCTGGGAAGAGAAACTGTTCACATTGAGCAACAGAAGACTTAAATGTAACAAGGAGAAGAATCTGTTGTATAAATTACATGATACCAGTTGCCAAGATCTGGTCCTATATTTGTTGCCAGAGGAATAGCTATTTACCTGATCTGTACCTTTAAACGCATTTATTTTTAATGGATTACATCACCAGTGTTACAGTGTTTATGGGTTGTGTATTATTCACACAAGCTGACAAGTAAAAACGTTTCACTTCAGTAAGCTGTTTTTTATCCATTAAACATTGGATCAAATAGTTCTGTGTATGATTTTTAGTATATAGCTATGATATTTGCAAAGTCCTAAAATTCTTCTAGGACAAGGATAAACCATGCAACAGTCGATAACATTTGGACATTTTATCCACCATGTATTTTGTTTTTATATTAGGATGAATATTAATAGTTTCAAAATACCATAATCATCCATGACATCAGAATATCTGCAATATCTCTTCTTTATATTTTTCTTTCACTTCTCTCTCTATGATGTTTCATTTATCTTAACCTTTTTTTGAAAGAGAGAGGCAGGGGGAGGGAGTTTATTATAAGGAATTGAACCAAGAGCAGGTCAGACAATCTGATTGTTTGGTTTGCACATGAAAAGTTGAGTTCCAAGATAATTTGGCAGTATCATGGGATGTTAATTGCTTGGACAAGAAAAGCTGCAAGGGCACCTTTTGTGTTGCAAGTGCGGAGTGATTTGCATCATACCAGAATCAAGGGTTTGCTGATTGTGATACAGCACTGTAGTAAGAGATCTGTTGCTGTCAAGAAGTAAGAGAAGAGACAGTACACAGTGCTTATGAGAGTGGTTCTAAAAATAAAACCAAAGTACAAATACCTTGGTAAGACCTTTAATTTTCATGATTTTGAAGAAAAGCAGGAAAGTAAAATGAGACAATACCATGAAAAATTACACCAGTGCTAGCCACAGATAGAGATATTGAAGAAGTAGCAGAAACCAGAGTCGTTACACCAAAATAAGGTAATGGATGACAGTGGATGCATCCCTGCTGTATTTACTGCAACTTATAACAGAGATGTTGCTCAGACTGTTCTAAAGCAGTTTGAAGTATACTTACAGTACATTTATGGTCCTTGGCCAAGTGAATTTTCAGGCACCTAGTAATTAGGAAATTAATACAGGTAAAATGAATAAATTAAAAGTTTTGATAGGAGGGCTGTATGTAAGACTGCTGGGACTTTCTACAGACTAAACCTTTAAATTCTTTATTTTCCTCTTCCATGAAATTCTTGTTATCTTTTAAATAATTCTCTGTATTTTGTGGGAAGCTAACCTGGATTCATCTGGGCATGCCAACTGAAGCACACTCAAATGAATTTTGCTTAGGTGCCATGGTAAAATGTTCAGTTTCCGGGATGTACTATGACATTTTTTATCAGAGAGATGCCAGGGACTGTTTTGCAGTTCAGCAGTGCCAGGGTCTGTTTTGCACTTTAGCAATGATGTCCCAGTTCATCAACTCAAGGGGAGAAGACTTCTGAACAGGCCACTATGATCCTGTGTATCATAACAAACCTAATTAATGTTCTCTGTGCAATAATATTCAGTGTATCAGCTAGTCTGTATTTTCCTTTCCTGTGTTGCGTGCTGAAGTTATTCCCTACCTTCCTGCTCTAGATAGTCTCTTCTAATAGCATCCACAAAACAGGCTTTAGTTAGAAAACTAACAAAGAGCGGTACTTCTGATCTGTCCAGGATGAGAGAATTTTGTATTTCATTTAAATCCTGTCTGCCACTTTTGCTGTAGACTGTCAAAATACAGGAAAGATTAAGTCAAATGTCTGTTTCTATCTTTGCCCATCTCGTACCACAAAGGAATTCTGGATATCTCAAAAAAGAAATCAGTTCATTCTCCTTTGGGATGATTGGATGCTTTTTGTTAGGATAACCAATATGAAGAAAATCCCGAATGGAATCTTCCCGTGCCTTGTGAGTTAATATTGATGACTGAGATTTCCTTTTCTCATACAGAGTTCTGACATCTCTCCTCCATTACGGAGGAGACAGCACAGTTAGATAGAGTAGAAGTTCACTTTGTCTTCCCTTTTAAAAATATGTCTGAGTGAAAACATTAAGGTTTAAAAGACAGATCAGCAGTTTGTATTTCACATCACAGAGAGACTGCTCCAATTTCTGTTAAAGGCACTGGACGCAGACCCTTGGTTTCATAATTGCATTTGGGACATAGACTGAAATCCCTGGAGTCTGGTTGTGAGGCTCCATTTAAAACAAAGGAAAAGACTCAGACTTACCTTCCCAAGTCTGACTTCTGCCTGGATTCCAAGCCTCATTTTGTGTTTTTGTGTATGTGTTTTATTTTTCCTTATGCTGTTTTGTTGATATCGTACTATTCTCTTCTCTATCCTTTAGTGGATAAAGATACAAAAGTGAAACAAACACCATCTATTTCTCACAGTCCATTCACAAAAAAAAAAAAAAAAATGTCATCAAAATTATTTACTATCTTAGAGCTTTTCTCTCAGCTTTTCAACTGAAAGTCTGAAGCTGAGTGCACAAGTGTCAAATAAGACTGTAATAGCCAAAATAACCCATATTTTTTTCATTTTCTTATATTTCAAGTAGAAACAAAGATTGTGGTAAGGACAAGAAAATATAGCTACAGTGATAATTGGTAAAAGTACTTTTTACACTTTCATTGAAGATTCAGTGTCCAAGTATGTAAGCAATGCATGCGTATTTGTAATCACACTTTTTCTTATCATAGTTTTACCCAAGTTATTGGATTACTCTGCTACAAAAGGTGGTAGAGGGTTTTTTTGTTGTGTTTTTTTTTTTTGTTTTTTCTCATTAATGATTGAGCTGCTCTTGGCTCACATCTTCATAAGAGAACTCATCTTGAAAGAATTCAAGCATGTAATTTTCTAAATGTATATGCATTTCAGAATTTATTTGGGCTTACTAATGGTATGTAGTTTTTTGTAGTCATTTTTGCTACTCAGATTGGATTTACATTTGCCCATAGATGTAGGTAAGTCACAATAGCTCTCTGCTGTTAAAGAAAGTCCTTTAAGGAAGAGTGGTTTGGGATGTCTCCAAAAGGTGACTTTTTAATATTTTTATTTTTGAAGGATTTGATAAACAGGAGATGAGATCATCTGGCAGTTGAAGCTAGGCAGAGAGACTATGTACAAGCATAGCAGAAAAAAATAATTATATTAAAGAGATGGAAAGAGGAGAATGTCAATGAATCCAAATAAAGAAATTAAAAATTATTATTGACAAGTGAAAAAAAAAAAAAAAAAAAAAAAAAAAAAAGGCACAAGAAAGTCTTAGAAGCATATTCTGATTAGTTGTTAACATTCCTCTAATCTTGCTGCAGCCCTCTCTCAACCTGACTATGGAAAGACACCATCATGAACATTGGGCTGCACATGACTTTTCATGTCTGAATAGTCAAAGAATATTTGCTGTAGATTTTCTTAATCCACGGGGATTTTTGAGGTTCCCTTTTGGATATTCCTTTATCTAGTTGGAAACTTTCTGTGCTTTCAAAGAGTCTGGGCCTTTCCCAGTCATGACTGAGCTGTTCTGTTCACTCTGATGTCCACACTGCTCCAGCACGCTGTTTCAGGGTGTACCTGAAGCACAAGCACAGCACACCCATGGGGTGCTGGTGTCCTGGAAAAGTCATACGCCAGAACAGGTTCTAGAATAAAATCATGGGATGTAAACAGGTTCACCTGTGTGAATTGGAGTCCAAAAGGGTGTTCAAATGCTTATTACAGGGTGTGCCTGTATTCTTGTGACATCATATAATTCCTGTGCTGTTAACATGATGTGAGTCTGATTTATAGCAGCAATTTTCATAGGGCATTTTTGAGCTCCATACCGTTCTAAAAGGTTTGGTCTCTAGGAACAGCATAATGAAATCACTAATATGATCAGAAAATCTCTAACAACATAAACAGAATTCTCATTCTTCTTACTGTCGCTAGCAGTGTTGAAAATGTTTGTGTTGCCCTTCTCATCAACCTGCTCTCATCTCACAGGGGTTATATTTGGCAGCTTCAGAAGCTGTGTGCCAAGTCTGGGAGTGCATTTTTCATGTGTTAGTAACTAGGTCTAGTGCTGGCTGTGTGAGAGCTGAGACACTCATTTATGTAAATCATATGTGATTTGTGAGGAATTTAGTCACTGTTGCATTCTCAAGACTACAGTTTTTCACAAAATCTCTCATGAGCTCAGCTTACAAGGTCATGTGAGAGCACTTAATCATGGGAAGAGATTGTTTCTGATGCTAACATTTGATGCAGAGACATGCAGCTGAGTCTTTAAGCCACCAGTGCCCCTTTTACAGTTTACCTAAAGACTGAGTTTTTGTTTTAGTATGAACTTGAAAAAGATATTTATTTTGTTGCTCTGGCATGAATCCCAAGGAGGCCAAAGAGCAAAAAGCATAAAAAATACAAATACAAAGATTATCTGAATAGAAAGCACAGTCAAGCTGATATAATATGGCATGACACTACATTAAGAATCTAATTAATGTGTCCTCTCATGGTGCAGCTGAAGCAGCTTCTGAAAGCTGTGTCTCAACAGAAGTCAGAATGAAACGAATTACAAGATGTGCAGGCACCAGAGGCCAGCCGCTGTGCAATGCTATGAGCTTGGGGTGTCTGAGAGAAACACGTCCCGAGGAGATGGCGAGGTAAAGTGTTGGCTTTACTCCCATTTACTAGGACAGCCCTCCTGTCCCCCAGCCTGTGGGAGTGGTCCAGGGACACATTTGTGCCAGAGCCAGGAAGAATCTTTAGGGTGTATTTCCATTGGGACGCACATCTCTGAGAGGGGCTTGACCAAAGATAACTGTGAAGGGGTTTCAGAGTGAGTGTGGCTTGCAGGTATCATGGTTCTGTGGATGATGACCTATTGGAGGAAGGCAGAGATGAAGCAGGGATGGCTGGAGCATAATGCAGTATGGGCAAGGAATTTAAGAGAAGCTGAGAGCTGCTGCTCAGCTGCTAGGTGTGCAATAGGCTGAGGAAAATGGGTTTCATTAGCGCAGCTGTGTACAGTACTACTTGCTTCCTGAGGCATCTTCTTTTAAGTAAATCATATCCCAGTTACCTCATTACCTCTTCCATGAGATGTTGGAATTGCAGAATAAAATCTTGCAAAGTCAGAAGCTATAAACATAGCCGATCACTTTTTTTCCCCAGCCTAATTAACTCAATGTTTTGCTGCAATCATAGATTGAAAGTATCTTCTGATCTCTTGGTGCTTAAATGATAATAATACCAACCAGAAATATGACTTGCTTAAAGCCACTTTTAATGTTGATTAAAAAAAATCTGTAATTAAAATATTTTAAATGTCTTTATATAGGAGTTGAGACATCCAAGAAAATAGGGGAAAAATAGATACACTGACTTGTTTTTAAATACCAACATCATATTGTGATTTTAGATGTTGAGAGAATTGTTTACATGCATGTAAAATATGTCTGGAATCATATGCTTGTGTACACATGGTTGATCTGTGTTTTTTTTTTGTTTTTTTTTTTTTGCTTCTTTGTTTGTTATTTAATATAACAATATAACTAAAACCTCATTTTTTTAATAGCTTTTTGCCTCCTTACTTTTCTTCTGGGAAACAACATTAGGAATTATGTAAATAAGAGTAAGAAAATCGAAAATCTTGTGTCCTGAAAATGAAAATCATAGAATCATAGAATGGCTTGAGTTGGAAGTGACCTTAAAGATCATCTAGTTCCAATCCCCCTGACATAGGCAGGGAAATCTCTTTCCCCTACCATAAATTATGTTCAGATCGTTTTACTAAAACCTTTCTCATTGTTGAATGTGAATGGCCTGATCCCCTCCACTGAGTTAATCTTCATATTCCAACCATGCAGCACCAACAGAATTGTTTCATATCAGGGACTCCTATGGGGATAAATTCAAAGTGTAGTTAAAGAAATAAAGAATAGTTTGTAAAATACAATCTCTCTCCATTATCTTACCAACATGAAAATTGATTTTCAGCTAGGCTGAAAGTCTTGCCCCCATTTTCTTGCTAACCCGTCTGCTCTACACAAATTGTTCTGATGCAGATTTTGGTGAGGTAAAAAGTATAGCCTGCATGCCAGCTGGAGGCATTCCTCTTTTCTACTGCTGATTTTTTTAGGGGCAACCTGAAATAAACAATCTTTTTGTCCACTGCAGATTAGAAGTCAGCAATGGTTTTGCAGTTTAAAGAGACACTATAAGCTTGATTCAATTCTATACATACAGAAAGTGATAGGAGCAGCTTGTCTCTTAGTTAAAAATTCTTCTAGTTGGCAAAAATAATTTGCTGCTTTGTTAAAATTTTGTGAGGGTGAATCTTCCTGTCAGTTTTGACGCTGGAGTATCTCTACTTTTAAGAAAATCTTGACTTGTTTTTAGGAGGTGCCAAGAACTAGCAGTGTATGTGTTGGGAAATGAGTGAGGGGGAAGCTTATGTGCCGTTTGTAATTTCTCTTCACATTACACACAATTTTGCTCTTGTGGTGAAAGAGAGAATAGGAAATGGGAGACAAATTAGAAGGCAGGCCTGACTGAACCTGACATTCTGAAAGATGTACATAGACACTACAACAATGAACCCAAATTGACTCGTCACTTTTTATCACCTTTGAAAAGGAAAGTAAATGAGAACTTTACCCTGCTAGTCATATTTTGAATATATTCTGTAAGAAGGATCTGAGTCAACTTTGTTCCCCTTTCACAAACCTACTTCAGCTCCTAGTTCTGCATTCCGAGATCAGAATAAAGTATGTTGTTTAAATAAGGAAAAAAAACAAAACTAAAACCAACCAACCAAACAAAAACTTCAAAGCAGCAGTTACATAATGAAAACATAAGCTTAAAACTAAAAAAAAAAAAAAATTAAATTGCATAGAGGTTTATTTTTAAAACAGTATGAATTGTCACTCATCAGGAACCATTGAGATTATATTGAACACCTTCAAAAGATCAAAGAACTTCCATATTCTGTCAATTCTGCAGTTTTAGCTTAACAAGTACATCAAATAAATTATTCTTTGGCTTTTATTTAAGTGTGAAGTACAGGAATCGGTGCTCTAAAGCAAATCTGATTATGTGGCTTATTTCACAGAAGCTGTTCTATCTCTTTCAGTGAAGATTGGTGAAAAAATCACCAAATTAGTAAAAGCCTAATCTTTTTCACGAACAAATATTGCAAAAAGCAGCAGGTATGGTGATTTCCTTCTGTATTATTTTGGGGGCTTATGCTATGGGTAAAAATGCTATGAAAATGCAAATGAATTACTAGAGTACTTAAGTTATGCATAGCATACAGCTATTCTTTCAGAGGGAAATTTGCTTTCCTTCCTCATCACACATCTGTTTTTTGTTCTACACAGTTTTGTTTAAGATTTGTATAAAATGCCTTTTGGATTTTGAACATCGCATTTGTAAACCAAATGCATCTACAGTTCTGAAATTGTTGAAGTTCATCTTTTGGAAAATAGGAATTTTCCTACCCTCTTTTAGTAGTCTTAGCATAATGCCAGCATGGGAAGATATTACAAAGAATATTTCTTTGGTTTGGCCGCAGATGAAGGCGTATTTACTTTTTTTATTTCTTTCTGCTTCCCTTATCATGAGAAGCAGGAATTCCAGCCTTGTTACTCCATTAAAAATACTAATATGGTGCAGTCGTGCAATTGTATATGTCATGAGTTTTTTTCCAGTGTATAACTAGAAATTTCTCTTTAGATCATGATTTTTTTTGTGTTCTGTTTAGTTTTCATGTTTCAGGGGCTGATGTGGAAATTACCCAACAAAACGTTATGGCCTGTCTTATGCAAAACAGCAGATAATTGTAATGGTCCCTTCTGACCAGAAAACCTTTGGGATGCTTTGCTCTGGCTGTCCTGAAACTGTTCTTCTCTTCTTCATCCAAAAATGAGCACATCTGCTCTCATTGAAGTGGGTGCCCTGCTGTGTGGCAGAGAATTTACATTCATGATAGAGCTTAGCAGGGTACTTCCTGCTCTGCATCACATTCCAGCTGTGTTCTAGTTACCAACACTGGAACTAGTTTTCCTTTTCAACTCCTTCAGGGCTGTGTTTTGACAGGAGAGAAGGATCATCTCCCTGTTTGCTTACCTTGTGTTCTTAGGTGCTGGTGGGTACCAATCCAAACAGCCTGAAGTTTGCTTCCATTCTGTTATTGCTCAACCTTCAATGACTCCAGTGAGTAGTTACTGATATACCCTTACACTTCACACATGTGACATGTAGCAATAATTTATCTTAAACCCCCTACATGCTCAGAGCTTTGTGGGAGAAGGCTGAAAAAGACCCTTTAGTATGGCTGTCTCCTGCAAATTCACTGATCCACTTTTAAAGGCTCACCGTTGGCCTAACAGAGGTTAAGGTTTGGATGAGTGCTGCCAGAAACATGACATACGAAGAGTGAAATATTGGCATGCCACCCAGAATGTGGAGAATAAGGGAAATTAAAATATATCCAGTGCAAACAAAAATAGAGAGAAATTGGTGGGGAACATTCATTTTACCATCTGATGCTTTTCAGACACCGGGGCTGTGCCTCCAAGGGCAAGCTGCACCTGTGACACTGCTGCAGGCACAGGTTGGCAGTGCCCAGCCCTGCCCGGCCCTGGCAGCAGCCACCCTTCTTCTGAGCCCTGATGCCTCTGAAACAAGGCATCTACTCCTGCTCTGTAGGACTGGGGAAGGAAATGGCTGAGCTGAAACTAATTGTTAACCCTTTGGGAAATAATGAGGTGATGGAGAAAGGATTAAAGCTCAAAAAAGGAACATCATCACTTTTCACTAGGTCTGGCCATCACATGGAGGATTTGATTCCTACCTTCTGGTCCTTCTGTTGAGCTTGTCAAGACTGCGCTATCATCTGTGGACACTGTCCTTTGTCTTCTCTGGCAGACAGTTGTTTGAATGCCTCTCACACTTTTTGATCAGAGTTTCGGAGTGGAACCGTACCACTCTTCATTGACGGCACACTGCAGGAATTGCACTTCAGACATTGCTAATGCGCTTTCCTGTTTGTGTGGGCACTGGCTGTTACGTCCATCTGTGTCTGCCTGGGGAGGTGTTGCCGACGGAAGGAAGACCCACACACTCAATATGAGTGAACTTCAACTTTAATGGGTAACTCAGTCGCCTTTTATCTAGTTCGAACATAATCAACTCATACATATTGCAGAAACTAAGCTCAGGATTGGTTAACACTTCCTGGGCTTTTCAGTCTGGTCCTCCTTCTTTTGGCTACCTGTCCCGCCTTAGGGACTTTCCCGATGGCCCAAGGGCATCGTGTCCTTGAGCCTGATTGGCTCTCAGCCAGCTGCATACCTGCCAAGGCTCATGTGAGTTGAGTTCGGTGCTTCACTAGCCCATTGTCTCCCAACTGCTCAACATCCACATGGCCTACCTCACTTAACCATTCCTCCACAGGGAGGCTGATGCAAGATTTGGCTGATAAGTATCATTTAGACAGCCAATGCACATATCTATAGGCAACTTCACAGTGCTCATGTATTTCACAGCTGGAATTTCTTTTTCAGGCATGTTTTATTTGTAACACTTTGAATTATTCTGTCCTTTTGTGTCTGTAATAATGGGTAATTTCTGATGTGAATTCTTCAGCAGAATTTCCTTTTGTCTTTGGTCACATATGCTTCATACAGGGTAAGGAGGTATCACCTCCTCAAGTAAGTCAGAATATAGAAGCTGCCAAGCAGAACAGTGGCTCAGCTTCTTGGGTATCCTTTTCTTTGGCAGTAGACAGTGCCAGATGCTGCAGAAGAAAATAATTTGTTCCAAACCTCATCTGGGATCAAGCTTATGCCCTGAAGTTCATCATTTTCACAACATGTGTCCTTTGAAATGTCGCATTTGCTTTCTCTACTTATGGTTTTAGAGTTGTGTCAGCTCTGTAAAACATCTTTGCTTGTCTGAGTTTCAGGTTTTTTAATACCCTGTGTTTTTCATAGTTTGCGCCCTTGATAACCTTGAGTACTTTTTGTTAGTTTTTAAAGTGGTTGTTGTCTTTGCCGTAGTAGTTAAAGTGCAATTTTCCTACAACACAGGTCAAGATTTTACAGTGAGTGTTTCTCTCTTGTGCATGTAGCACTTAATATGAAGTTTCTCTGCATGCTGACATACCTCTATGTTAAGAAGTGGGGGGGGGGGGGGGGGGGCTGAGACATTTAATGGTAGCAAATCCTTTAAAGCACACTATTGATTTAGACAACCATGCTTTTACTTTCACAGAATTTGCACTTCTTGCTTTAAAAAAAAAAAAAAAAAAAAAAGAGAGAGGGTTTTTTTTTAAACACTAAATGGGTTTACAATCTGGAGTTTCCCTCATGCCATTTCTAGAGAGGGAACCAGGGGAACCAAGTCATGAAATTAGGCAGGATAAGTATGTTAGGCAGGATAAGTATGTGCTTGTGTCCAGTGCTATGGTAGCTGAGATTGCTTTTATAATTTGCTTATATTAAATAAACAAAATAGGTGAAAACAACAGGAATTCAATGTTGCTAGGAGACCATGCATGCAGATTCCCCAAACTTTCCTCTGGTGCAAATTACAAGTGTATAACTGTCATCAGTTTGCACTTGTAGCAAATACTATCAGATATTCTGCAGCTTAATGTCAGAAATAACGGATGTTTAAAAATAGGTGGTCTTAAAATTAGTATTTGCCTACCTAATAAATAAAAGTAAAGCCTGTTCCAGTTTTGCCTATTGTCTGTATACTGAGTATGGTCAACTTCTTCTGGAGAAAAAAAAATAAAAAAATAATCAGTTGAGAAGTTTTAGTGCTTGCCTGAAGAGTCTCTTTTCTCACTAGATTAAATATTGAGAAATAAAAACAAAATATGTAAATATAGTATACCCCAAAGCAAAAAATTAATTTCCAACACAGATGGGTTTAGGGAGGTTGGCTGCCAAAAGATTTTAAAATTCTTGTGCCAGGGGGCAATTTGCTTACAACAGAAGAAAATGTATCCAATTACCCTTATGAAATTATGAGTTTTGCTCCCTAACCAGCCATTTGATGGGGTATTTGAAATTAAGGTACAAGCACTGGCTATCTTTCTCATACTCTTGAGAGAATAAAAGGTTCAGTCTATTTTGTTTTCCTATGTCCCCAAAATATAAGGAAAATAGGCAATAAGTATCATAACTTGACAAACATTACACTGCAGATAAAAATTAGTATTTTTTTTCCCTGTATCTGCTATACTGTCATTAAAAATTAACCTTGCCAGACAAGATGATACCTACTATACAATGTGTTTCATTCCATCCCATAATCTTTTGGATTTGCTGAATGTAATCAGTCCCTTTGTTATACATCATATTCCCTACAGTCAGGGAAAGCAACAAAGCAGAAATGTTTACATGGGCATGTCGGGTGGGTATGTGAATAAATGGTGGGTATGTGAATAATACTTGGTAAGCTTTGGGTCTTTCCTCCATGAAATTATTCTTGCTTGGCTTCTCTGTTGCTCATCCAAATCAAACCTATGCCATTCCCATGCAAGTGAAAGTTCGTTAAAAGCTTATTCTGATAGCAGATGTGTAAGTGAAGTTGGCCTGCACACAGTCTATGTCTATTTTAACTTGACCTCCTTTCTGCTGCTGTGGTTTTTAGTAGTCAGATCCTGGCACTGAAATTCCATTTTTAGAAGTAATTTATCAGTCCTTCCACTGAAAACCCTAAGTATGGAATATAATCACACAAGATGTTTTCATATTGATTTCCTTGTAAAAAATCATGAATTCCCCACACTATGGCTTTGTACAGGCTTGAGAGAACCACAGAGTAATGGTGGTTTTGTAGAAGATGGTTGTCAAGCTGCCACCAAGAATAGCAGAGTCCCAGAGCAGCAGCTGTATATACTTGTGTGACTGTTCTACTTACGGAATGCGGAATACTGTTAAGGGATATCTGTGCCCTGACATCACCTCAGGTTTTGAATTCTCCATGGGTCTGGTCAAACTAATTAGACTTTCTTCCCTTAATTTTACCTATCTATCAGATACTGTCATTCAATGTGAGTATCATATGAATTTTGTGATGGTTAATTAGCAAAAATTGTGGAATCAGAAAGGACTTGGCAATGGAGAGGAGGAAAATATACAGAAAAATGAACAGAATTAGGAGCAGGAAAAACAGCACAGAAGAAATGGGACAGAAATGAAACATAGGAGAGAATCCAAAGACCAAGTATAACCAAAGGGTGGAGGGCATTGTATGTATGGCAGAAGTTGAATGAGAGACCTGAAGAGCTTGTTTTACAAATAAAGACTTAATCATTGAACATGAATGAGGGAAGAGGTGGTGTTATACAGATGGCCTGAATGAGCTCAGAAGATTTCAAGTGTGTTAGGCATTAAGGTTTGAATAGATTATTGTTATTCTTTGTCAGACAGTTTTGAGCAATAGGGTTAGTTTGCTTAACTTTGCTGTATTGATGTGTTGAAGTATTCTGTTCTAAAATAATTGTAGAAAAATGGAATAGCAGACATAAAAGTATAATATATATAAAATCTTCCTATTGTATAACTTGCATGCATGTAGTCCCCATGTATCTCACATATATGAGATACACAAATTCTATGTATTTGCTTAAACTTACAATGACTCAGTTTGGAGCTTTACTCCCTGCACACACACACACACACACCCCTTGCATTCCTCCTGTTCTAATTTAATTTTGTTGAAGAGGTCTTCCACATCCTTAATATGGATCATTGTTGGAAAAATGTGATGGATAGATAAAATGGCTGGTCAGCACAGAAAGTCATCTCAGATAAACATTAAAAAGTGAAGAAAATCCTTTCTTTTATTAAACCCTCATAGGATACAGGTGGTCCAGAACATATACTGGAACATTCCAAGTCTACAAAACACTGCAGAAACTGATGAGAACTGTTGATTTGCTACTTAGCGTGAAGAATGATTTCTTGCATGTTTCTTTATAGTTCAATTTGTCATTTCATTGCGTCTACTGGCAAAGTGGTTTAAGAGTCTGACAAACCCATTAACCTCTTAATAAAAATTTCCTCAAGTTCCCTTTTCAAGTGTTTCTTTTTGAAAGGACTAAAACATAGTATAAATCTAGTTTCATTATGACTTCACTTTATTCTCCCTCCTAACTTGATACATTTATGTTTGTCTGAACTTTGTTGAAAGACAACAAGGGGTGATTATCTAAATGGACAGAGAAACTTTCATGTTTCACCTGACAAGGCTCACTAGGCTTCTGTCCAGGTAATTTTCAGAAAGAAAATGTCCTTTCATGGACAGAAACAAAAGACTCCTAAGCCAATGTTAAAGATGGAGTGCTTGCAGCATTTTATGTAAAGCAAGCTATCCATGCCATAAGATATACTTGACTTAAATATTGTAAGATCTCAGAGAAAAGTGTACTAATCTCAACCAGGGCTTTCTCTTATACCATTAACTTGCATCTTGATCTGGATTTTACCATTAAATTTTAAGCAATTTATGAAGTCATATGTAACACTAACTTGCATTTGCGTGACACATTTTCCATCCTCTGTATTAGTTTCGTTGTGAAAGTTTAATTTATTCCTTTGGAAATTCTTAATAAATCAGTTACTTCACTCACATGGCTCCAAAGGGATCCAGTTCTGCCCTCTTCAGCATTCACAGAAGAACAGCAAGAGTAAGAACTTTGGGGAACGGAATTTAGCTGAACTGAAAAGTGGAGAAAACAGACAATAAATAAATAAATAAATGCTACCAGTAAAAGAATCAAGCACTGCAAGAGCTTTCCAAAACTCATGGTAGCTTTAAATCAAGACTGGAAGATTTTTGTAAAGCTCACTGTATTCACAAAAAGAATACTTCAAGGAATCCAGTGTTTGTGTCATTCAGGAAATCAAAGTAAATTATTACAGTGGCTCCCTTTATTTATAATTTGTCATTTTAGAAAATATATCAATGATTTTGCAATCAAAAGAATTACATTGATGATAGTTAAATAGGAGGTGAAACAGGTAGAATTGCAAAGGCAAAGTTTACTTGCTTATGAGACATTTGTCAGGAAATAAATAAATAAATAAATAAATAAAGAGCTGCATTGAAAGAAAGCTTTCAGAGTTCCTGGAGATAATCCATTGTGCGTCTCCTCCCTCTTCCCACACAAATTGGGATGCTATGGCCCACATTTATTCTGAGATCCTGGGCAACCAGTGGTAGTCGCTATCTACCCTTCTCACAGCAAATTGTTATGAAGTTTGCTTTAAAAAGATTCTGCTCCATGAAAAAGTGGGTAGTCTTGCATAGTTCCCTTTGCTGATAAAATTGTCATTGACTTGTGAAAGATTAAAGATCCATCCTTTACTAGTTTTGAGAAGAACACCGTATTTCTCCTATTAGGAATATATTTTAAGTTGAGGGTGAGAGGGTTTCATATAGTGACAATTATTTCATGTATGTCCTACAACATTCCTTTCTTCTTGTGCCACCAGGTTTGACCCTAGTCTCCTAGTGATAACACTATAAAATATATATTTTGTAGCAGGTATTTAGAATAGGAACAGCTAAAATTTAAAGAGAGTATAGCAGATGGCTTCAGATTGCCACTCAGTCTTCATCTACTAATTTGAAAAGATCTTCATTCAAACCTTCTCTGCATACAGAAATCAGATTTGGTGCTGTAGTTAGATCATGTAACATAAATTTCTGTGGATGATGCTAGGAAGGTATACAACTCAATAACAGGACACATTTGAAACACTGGTAGTCAGCCTCTGCTTCTGCAATACATGCCTCTCAAGCGTAACATGTTCGACATTACGCTACAATGAGAATGAACCAAGCTTAGAGACGGAAGTGGTGTAATCTACTCACATGGGTGATGTGAGAAATAATTATTTAATGTTCATGAAGCAGACAGAAAATTAAAAGTGCTAGAGTGGTAGCTATTAAAAATCTTTACAATTTGATTTTGCAATTAAATTATGTTACCACAGCATTCCCCACTTACTCAGTATAGGGACATCTAGGGAATACTACAAATCCAGGAATGCAGCAATGACATTAATTACTTGCAAATGTAATTAGAAAAAATTCTAGTGATCTCTAATGCTCATGAAGTACATATTTACTAGAGCAACTAGAAATTGGGGCTGAAAAGATGGCATTTTATAATATGATTTTATATGTCAGTTACAAATGATACAAAACCTTACACTTGAGACATTTCTGGTGGTATTGCTGTAGAAGATTAAAAAAAAAAAAAAAAAAAAAAAAAGAATCAGATTAGGAAGTACTACACACATTTAAAGTAGCCCTGAAATACCCTTTGATGTTAGTAGACAAAGTTTCATCCTTAGTCACTTGCCAAAAGCTATGTAGCTATCTGCCACAGAACTGGTGAGTATTCTGGTTACAGCTGTGTGGAATATTTGCAGGGTAATTCAGAATTCTTAAAATGTTCCAGTTATCAACCAAAGACCTGAAAGTAGATGGATTTTGAAGTCTATCTTAGTAAAAGAATATGTGACATCTTAAGAAAATATTCATGTTTTGGTGCAAAAACTTTGATCTCACTTTTCACCTTTCTTCATACTTTTTTTTTCTCTTCCTGGTATTTTATTCCTAAAGCAGAATTTGGAAGCCTGGAGTGAAATAAGATCTTAGTGATTTTCACATCATTCAACTTTTAGTTCATTTATGTGATCGCTTGACCATGACTTTTTCTAATTTTAAACAGAGACCTGTGCTTCAGTTCACAGTATTTCAAGGGAACATATACCTTGATCTGAACGTTTTTGATTCCACACACCCCTAGCACAAAATCAGCAAATTTAAGATACCAATGTGATACATGTGCTTTCTGATATGATTCAGTGACTGCACAGTGGAAACAAATCTGTAGGGCTTGTACATGTTATCTGCTATGTAGTCCAAATAAGAGTCTACTAATTTGCATTTTTAAATTAATTACACTATACAATTAATTATACAAGGACAGGTAAATCTGACCTGTGGACACAGGGTGGTTATGGTTCACAGCAAAGGTTCTGCTGGCACCATAAGTTATAAAATACAAACAGAAAATATAAATGCAACTTAAGGAGCTGAGGGTGAGGGTGAAGGAAACAAGCACAAATTACATCTGTATTTTTAGATGGTAGTATTCATAGCTATTTTTGAAATACTAAGAGTCTTTGAAACATTTTGAGTAACTCTATTGATGTTTCACTGCTACTGCCAAGGCCCAGGCGCAGCTGCTTGGATGCTGTGCCATGCTAACAATGCCATTTCTCTCTCAGCACTTTCCTGCTCTGCAAAATTTAATGTGCATGTCTTTGGGGTGATGTTTCTTTGCATTGGTTCAACTTCCAATGGCTTCTAACAATTTAGTTATCAGAGGCTGCCAGGCAGGAATAGGGCTTGTTATTAAGACAACGGCACAGCATTCGGGGCTTGTTTGTGGCTGGCGACTGCCAGGACATGTCTTTTAGAGTACTGGAGCAGGTGGAGGAGCAGGAAGGTGAAATGTAGTGTTGCACTGGAGGCAGTGGGTAAGCCATTTGTGTTCTAATGTGTGCCTCTCTGTAACCTATTTGATATTCAGAGCGGTGTTGTGGGTAGATATGGGACTCATCCATCTGAATGCTGTCCACACACGTATGTTTACATTTGCAGGAACTTGCATTGCTTTATGAATTTAGACATAAAGTATTTATTGTCTGATGCCATAGAGGTTCCTGAGGTATTTAGAGTATTAAACTGCAGACGAAAATTTCCCAGAAAGCTGCAGTACCCCGTGCCACACAGGCTGCCTACCCATTTTGCTGCTCAGGGAGGTAAAAGCTCTGCATTGTGCGGGGTGATGCTGTGGATTGACTTCATTGTGCTTGCTCAAGGATTACTATGCAATACTCCCTAGGATCAGCAGCAAGCTTATTTAAGTTTGTCTTCATTTGAAAATGAATCAGAGAGCTATGCCATTCAGTAATGCTTCACATAATGTTAGTTGCTTCTGGCTGTTGTGAAGATTTTTTCTTTTTCTTTTTAATTTTTTTTCCCCCCACTAAATACAGCATGTGAGAAGCAGTAATGCTGCCGGTAACAATAGCATAAGCATAACCTTCGATTAAGCAAAAACACTAGAATACAGAACTTCACCAGTTTTGCATTATGAGTTAAAATATTCTTTGTTATACTTTCTTAAGAAGGCCTTTAAGCTTGTTCTTAACATGAGCAAATTAGTAGCTGCTTTCGAAGAAACAGTTTATGGTTTAACCTTTGTGTATTAGCTCCCACGCTATCAGTTTGCTTGAATAGCTTGTCATCTACCCACTCTCTAGAGTGTGTGCCAATTCTTTTCTGAGAACTTTTACAGTAGCTTAAGAGTCAATATGAAGGTCAGGGTTTATCAATAGCGTAAGAAAGGCAAGATTTTCACAAGTCCCTGAAATTGATTGACAGTTGCCTTATGGCACCACACATATCATTTTTAATTCCTATGGTACATATTTCTGCAGTACCCTGCAACAAAACAGCAGTCTAGCACATCAAGGGTGCTATGACTTTTTCTGATGCTTCTTGTCAAGTTTCTTATTTAACAAGAACGGATTAAGCACACATACATCTAAAATTAATGCATGAGCATTCTGATATTCATAGATAAGCTTTCTGAGCACCTTCTGCATATTTACACACATTCTTAAGCATCCACATAAAGAGACAAAAGCTGGAGATAAAATTATTCTCAGTATTGTGCACCTTGATTATCTTTTGAGTTATTGTTGTGTATTTCAGCTGAATGCTAAGCAGTTACGTTTAGCATGCAACTTTGATTTGGTTTCTGTATGCAGTTAACTTACAGTTTGTTGCTGAAATGTGAGGAGATCCTGGGGATAGGAGTGCAGTGTGCAGTTGTGCCTTCAGCCACTAATGGTGTTTACAATTAGAAATGTACACTTCCACATTTTTCCTGTTTTCCTGTCTTTGGCATACAGGAGTGATATCAGTCCACTAACTGCAGTATTGACAGTCTTGCATTCAATCTGCCAATTAATCCATCTCGTTCAGTGTAACAATAAACAATTGCACACACCTTTAAATAGATTCCACATGTTATAAATGAAGTCTCAACACAATCTGAATTTTGTAATATTTATACTTATAAAAGGTATAAAAGGTATAAAAGGCAAGTAAACAGCGCTGGGTGTGCAGGTTGTCTATGCTCCAACAACACGCACACGTGAACATCAAACATTTTAAATATATAGAACATTGCTTTACGTACTAAACTCAAGTATGTCTATACATACGTACAATCAGGAAAGGTAACAAACAATCCTTAATAAGTTCCAGGACTCAATAGTCTCCATTTTCCATTCCTTTTCTTGATTACATACAAGTCTCCATTTTCCATTCCCTTTGAACAATATGTCTTGCTTTAAGTTGTCAAGCAACTCAGTCTTCAGGCCTTATGTATCCCGTTCTTCCCGGATCGAAGAAAAGCATATCCATCTCCTTTTCAAGGCCAATAGGCCTGAGTCAAAAGGCACGTCCAGGTCAGCAGGGGGCAAAACAGCAAAAGCCTTCGATGGCTGTAGCAGCAGAGGGGCCCATGGCGTAGCAGTCAGATCAGTAAAGGAGCCCACAGCTCCCTCACTATCTGGCAAACCACACGTTTGTGATTGTGGTCCCACATGGCTCTTTAAGGCCTCAGAGACTGCTCGCCAGGTGCCGAGCAATCCCACTGCAACCTTGTCAGTTTTAGTTGCAGAGTCCCACACCTTGACCTCAGTTTGGTCCTATATTTCAGGCTCATAAACTGTCCGATTGTTAAGAAGGAGAATAAGCTGTAAGGTTACCAGGACAGTCCTTGTTCCTAAGGACGTATGATTCCCCATAATGTGCAGCTGCTTACCAGCTTGGGGCAGTTGTGTGTACAGGTCCGCTTCTCTCAGCGCAAGCTTCTCTCCAGCTCCATTGCGCCTCAGAATGGAGACCAGGACAGGAACAGGCACTTTGATTGCCTCATGAAGATAGGTTCGGCCAGACTCAGCAAACTGCTCAGAGAAGCTCGTATGGATAGTATCTGGAAATAGGCGCAATGGAGCTGGAAAAGAGGCAGTTTTCAAATACCCTGAAAGAAAGGTAGTCTGGAGAATATCTCTAGAATATTTGGGGAAATACTAAGAAAGGGAGCTTCTTAACACACTGAAATGCATGTGTCTGTGCACAAGACCACAGAGGAGAAAACTTTTTCAGACGGTTTGGGCAAGGATATAAGACAATACCTGGAGAGACCTCAGCACACCATAGTGAGATCCATAGCAATATTAGGTTTTTAGCAGTGGTTTTTTTTTTTTTTTTCCTCTTTAATTTGGTCTTTTATGTATGTAATTTCAATATTTTGATATAAACAAAATCTTTCTTCCTAAATGATTGACCTTTTTTGTTCTGTCTGCTCACTTTGCAGTATCATGTTTGATACCTTCTTTCAGTAAGTATAGCTACTATGGGACTGATTAGAGCACCACAAAAACTGAATATATAAACAACTGAATGAAAATCCCTATAATCGATAAATTATTCTCTGTGCCATTTAATGCTAAAAGAGACAATACAAGGCAGCATTATATGCCCATGCTCTTTCTTTCTTACAAAATGATATAAACTACAAAAAATAAGTTGAAATCAATCTTAATTTCAGTTATTTTTATCATTATTTCTGATCAATCCTTTCTTTTTTATTTTCCATTTTTTTTAGTCTTTGGATAGTTTCTAAACATTTCTGTATAACAGCAATTAATTTGTGTTAGTACACTGGATGAGGCACAAATTGGTCCAGTCTTGGTGTTATTTTTCGTATTCAGTTATGGATGATCTGGAGGAAGTTGTATGAACTGTGTTCACTTCTGATTTCCCATCTGCATGCAGAAAATAACGTTGTAGAGAATTTTTGAAGTTAGAGAGAAAAACTCAGGTGTCAGTGTGCACACGAGTAGTGCTGTTACTATTGGCCTGAACAGAAATATTCACTCCCTGTAACAAAATAAAATGACATTTTTACTCATCAGCTAATAAGACAAGGTGAGATATGTCTGGAATAATGTGAATTTTAAGGATAGGAAATGGCTTTCATGTTCTCACATGAGAGCAAATGAGGTGTCTTCTCCAGAGATAACAGCAATTGTTCAGATAATGGGCCCACAGTTTATAGAAGTGATAAACTTTGTTGGTGTCACTTGTGCCTGCCCCACATGATATTATTAGCTTACAATTTCAATAGGGTCAGCACCATGCATAGATGAAAAGTACAGAATATTTTAGTAATTCCCTTGTGCAATTAGTTTTGTTTTTATTTCAGTAGATACGTATTTCACGTCTGACTTGAAAACCAAAGTCAAATAAATAAGTCATTTTGACCTTACATAACAAGTATGCTTTACTGGTAAAACTATAGCAGTTCAAATTATAAAAAGAAAATTAAAAAAGGCAGAAAAACAATTCTTCACTTCTTCAGCCTGTCTTTGGTGGTTGATGGAAAATGATGCTAATTTTACCACTACTGATCTTACCACAAACTATATCAAAACAGTTTAATTAGCACTAACATACTCAGTTCTCCCATGAAAGATATTTATTGAAGTGTAAAAATGAATTTTCTCTAGGCTCATACAATATGGATAAGTATAACAACAATATTTTTTCAATGTATCTTTTTGCATATCTAAAAGTACATTTTTAGTGCCTATATTCATTGGTCTTTGGAAATCTCAGTGAAAACACAAATCAGTTACGTTTTTATTTCATTAATGCATGTATTCTGAAAAAAAAAAAAAAAAAGAAAAAAAAAAAAAGCTAAACTCATTGCATAGCTCAGCAAACAGCATTTAGATTGCATATTTTTCAAGTTACTGGGGGTATCCAGACAGTTTGCAGTGAAGCATTTTCATTGCCAGCACATCAAGCTACCAAAGCATCCTACTATGACAGTCTGGCTCCCTGGGTCACAACAAAGCCATTTACACTATTTTCTTAGATTCTTAGTGAAAAATAGATGCATCTTTTCTTCTGTCTTTTGATTGTGTCTTGTATCATTGAGTCCCCGAGTATTAAGCCATTACTAGCTTTGTAATAAATTTATTTTACTTCGTGAGCCGTACATTGAGATTAACCACCTAACCAAACTGCACATGAAGTTTCACCAGAAGAGAAAAGCATAAACTTTTGAGTTGAAAGATGCCTTTGGTTGACAGGGACACTCACCCGAATAAAACTTTATTTTTAATTTGCTGACTTTAAAAATAAGTCAGTGAGCGTAGAGCTTAGTATTCCACTGATAGTCCCAGACTAATGATGTAGAAACTAAAACCCATTGATACAATTCAACACTCATTAGGTCTGCTAGATGTTATCTTGAAAGATCATTCTGAAAAAAAATATGTTGTACTCTGCTGAAGATGCAGGTGTGTGGTGAGATGCTGCTGTAGGAAAGAAATGTGTACAGACCTGAAAAAATTTTGCAGCAAATAGTTAATCGCTCCTGTGAGTGTTTGCTGCCCTAAAATATTTGTTCAAGGATCAAGATCAGACTGCATCCTCCACTTCTTTTCTTTTTGCAGTCTGATTCTCTTCATCTGATGTTTATTGTTCATAATTAGCTGTTCATTGATGTTAATTAGTCGCACATTTCTTACGTGCTGTTCCTCCTTGCTCTGTAAACTGCGTGTGCATGAAAATTGATTACCATTTCCCAAAAGTGCAGATAGATGAGAAAGTTTGCTATCAATGTTAATTTTGGGTTTTTATTGAAATATATTCCTTAGATTTTTCTTTTCAGACTCCACACATGCCTTGTATTGGTTCTGGGTATATAGTGGGTAATTAAAGTTGGGCTGGCTTTAATGAATAGGCTGATTGATACAGAATATGCTACAGACAGACAACTTTACAGTCAGTAAAGAATTATAAGGTAAATGTAAGCAAATTAGGTCAGTGCCAGATCAGTTTGGCATCTCTTTGGCATCTGCATAGCATGCATTGTTTTCCTGTGTAATGACTGAAATTGTTGTACTCAGATCCAGCAACACTCCCCGAGTTCTGGAGGAAAGTGCCTGGTTAAGATGCGTGAATCAGTGCCATACCGTAAACTAGAAATGGAGTGAGACTGCATGGCTCTGATGACAGCATTAGGGCAAAGTGATGGATTGAGCTAGTGTAACCGAGGTAGGGAAAGCTTTATATCATGAACGAATGGGTAGGTAAGGAGATAAAACAATACTGTGCTTTGTGTAAACAAGAATTGTGAAACGTGTGAGGAAATACTTGGAATAATTAAAAAAATAATATATATGTATGTTTTAATGAATTTTCTCTTTAGCATGCTAGTCTATATCAATTCTGTTGGTTACTGCTTGATGCAAGACTTTTCATATATAGTTTTTCTTACGATTTTCTTATATGCTCTGTTTGGTCATATGTTTAAATCTCAGTCCTTCAAACTTCAGTCCTTCAGTGCTTTGTAACATGAAATGATGTCTGCTGTGGCAATACTGGCAATAGCAAGCAGTAGGCTTGAGGAGTAAGGGATTCCTAGACTGTGTTCCTCCACTTTATTTTGAAAAGTTCATGCATCAGTGTGTTATTTTATCTTTTAGAGTGACAATCACATTATAATTAAATAACATACCAGTATAGAGTGACTGTGTGCCAAGAAATACTGCTATAATGATTGCTATGCAGTCTGTACATTTGTTTTATGATTGCTAAGATGCATCACATTACAGATGTCTCCGAGTGCTCATCATAGAAGGTTAGACCTGAAAGTGGTCTCAAGAGATCCTCTAGTTGATTCTGGTATCCTAAGAACAACTGTGCCACAATTATTCCTGAATAATATTTGCCTAACTTTACACTCGGAGTAAAAGAAAAAAGGAAAAACGGGGGTGGGGGGTGGAGGGGTGGGGAGAAAGAAATGTGGAGTCTATTAACTTATTTAATTATTTATTCGGGGAGGGGGGAGGGAACAGTTTATTAATTATCTAATGAACATGACAAGGAAAAATAACTGACATTTCTTAAATCACAAACTAAACTGAAAATTTTTCCTTTCCTTTCTCCCTCTTCTTGCCCCTGTGTTTTTTTTTTTTCCGTCAGATTTCACAAACTGTACTTCTATATATGTTCCCTAGTGATGTTCAAATAGTTTCTATACAATTTTCATCTGTTGCACTATTTAATCTGAAATATTCATCATTTTAATTAAAGCATTACTGCTTGTCAGAGTTCTTTGTATTTCAGTTTTTTTTCTGTAGTTGAATTTTCAAACACAACTCACTACATATATTTTTCTGCAAATTTCCATGAAACTATTTAAATATTGATAAATATTCAATATTTATCAATATTGATATCAATATTATAAATATTGATATCATTAAGATATTAATTAATATTAAGCTTACTGATAAGCTTAAATGTCAATTTTAGTATAATTTAGTGACAATCTAAAGAGAAGCCAAGTGTGTGGACAAATGTACAGGCATCCTTTTTCTATTGTAAGTGGGTCAGAAAGCATCCCCCAAGTCAACATTACCCAGCTCCACAGTCAGACCTAGTTTTTGCATCTGTATCACTCCTCTTAAACTACTCACACTGAATTTGTACATAGAAACTGTCTGCCTCCATCTGAATTTGCTTTAAAAAATGTCAGAAAAAAATACTATACATGTCCAGAATGAGACAAGGGGAAAATATATTGGTTTGCTCAACTAAACGATAATCTGACATCTCATAAATGACTTCCTCAAATATTCCTAGAAGTAGGCAGGAGGAAGAGTGGCTGTTATATCCAGGGTGTCAGTGTTGAATACTTAATATGAAACTCTGAAAATTAAATCAACTTTAAAACTTTCTGGTAAATTCTGTTTTCTCAGACTTCATTTTTGCAGCTAACTTTGTAGAAGTTTTATTCACAGTGGGTATGATCCAGCCCTGGAGCCAAACAAGAATTTTTTTTTTTTAATTTTTTTTTATTTTTTTTTTTGCAACTGCAGCTTTTGATTGTGTAGGTTTTGCCAGGAGAGCGAGTATGTAAGGAAAACTCTCCCTCCTGTGTCCTCAGTAGCCCCTAAGCAGACTGGATGAAATAGCTGAAATTTCCTATTCTTCAGCTGTCAGCAAATGCCTGAAACCCAGCGTGGTAGTTTTGGATCCTTTTCCAGAAATGGTCCACAAAGAACACGACAGCTCTTGGATTTATGTGATGGACATACTTCCTAACAAGTACTGGGACATTATATGGTTGCAAAGATGATAGCCTGTAATAAGGGAATTTAAGGGAGTTTTGGCCCAATAAGGAAGTCTTTTTTTATTTGATTGATTGTTTTTTAAGAAAACATAAGGAAGTACTTTCTGAGTCAAGAAAGGGGCTGATCTTGGCCAATATCCTCTGCAAAGGGTTGTTTAGGGAAAAGCTGAGCAGGAGTACGCAGTGATGCTCCTCTAGAAAACTCCAATTCTGTAGCGTTTTGTGGCCCACTGATTTCTGCAGAAGTAAAAACTGTTTGGTTTCCTTGTCTTATTTATTTCAGCAGTTGAATAGGTTTCAGTGAATGAGGCAAGGTGTTACAGGAAGAAAAAAGATGGCCTCATGGTTAGTGACCTGGAGAATTGGTTTTCTTCATGCTCCTGACACACAGTAATGCTATGCTGGTTACTAAACCAATGCTTGATAAGGAGTTTACCTTAGCTGTGTATTTTCTGGACATCTGACTTGGGACTGTAATATATACTGGTGCTAAGACCTCATGTCTACAAGTGAAGTAAATTGCTCTGCCTCAGATATATATAATGTACAATATAACACTAAATCAGATTTTAGATTTCTGACATTATGTCTCTTTAGAATAACAATATGCACTTATCTCAGATGGTTGTTATGAACATACTGTGAAGGAGCTAAATACTGAATTGATGAGTGTCACAGAAAGGCTCTGAAGAAATTAATCATTTAGTCCATGGGGTTTGAATAGCATACAATAAACAAGGCATGACACCATACAGTAAACAGTGTGGATAAAAACATAATATTGAACAAGTATCACAAGGTGATTTATTCCCATCTTGTGCACTGATTGAGAGCATTTATTTCTGAGACTATGAGCTGCGTAGGATATATGAAAGTTGCCTATCCAAATCATGATGCTTCCTAATTTTTGAGTGCTTGATTTTGAAACTTCAGTAATGTGTGTTTCTTTGCACAAAATTTATTTCTAGAAGAGGAATACCTTTTGTTCATCTGACCTTGTGGAGCATGCAATCATTTTATATGCTTTGAAATATATCTATTATTTATTATTTGAGCCGTTACTTTTATCACCTATGGAAGCAAATCTTTTAAGACTCTAGAGAACAATTTTATTGAGAGATGATATGTACATGCAAGTCCTAAAGACTTTACTGGATGGTGTATCAACTTTGACATCATCACCACCACCAGTTTTTCTTCTCAGTCAAGGGGAAAAAGAAAAATCTAAAATGGGAAACAGGTCAAATTTGAGCAGTAAGATCCCAATTATTCTCTTATGACTCTGTTACAGTCAAGCAGTAACAAGAGAAGAGTATGATGTTTTATCTGCATATAGACAAGTGACTTTCTCTGTGAATCATGCCTGGGAAGAGAACTTAACAGCTTACTGGTATTGTCAGTAAAGTAGCATTTTATTGAGCAGGTCTGTTGGCTTTTTCATACAAGAAGTGTGAATTTCCCAAAGGCCTGGTGATTTGGAAGGCACTATTTAGATTTATTCTTATCATTATGTTAGACTTAGTCTGTGTCATGCAGACAGGCCTCAGGTAAAATGTGAGCTTTCTGTGGGAAAGTCAGGAGGCTGATGAGTTTCAGGAGCTTATTTGCCGATATTCACTTCTCTGGTGAATAGACCTCTAGAGCTGCAGTATTTATTTTTGTATTGTCAAAAAAAAAAAAAAAAAAAAAAAAAAAAGAAAACAGGAAAAGCAATAAAATCCACATTAAAGTCCCAGAAGGTACCAGACATTTGCTTTGTCTCCATTTGCTCTCAGTGTGGAACCCAGCAGGGTTTGCAGACCTGCAGTTTGTATTTCTTTTTACCATTCTGAAGCCAAATTCAGGGAGAAGGGAGGTATGGTGTTGTTTGTGGTGTTTTGTTGTTGTTGTTGTTTTTTCACCACAACACAGATTCGTTCGTAAAACAATACAGAAATTCAGTATTTACCACCAAGCATTTTATACAAAGTTGTATGCATTTCATTTGGGTCTTGTCTACAGCAAGCAGGTAAGTTGATTTTTAAACTATGTTAGCTAACATTTTTTATTAATACAACAGTCAAGAACCTGTAGTGAATATACACAGATCAATTTGTGTTCAAAGTATACTGAGCTCCTTGGAGCCACAATAATGTTGATAAACTCAAAGAAGCTGCCAAGCCATCTAAAATAAACGGCAGAGATTAATAAATAAATAAATAAATAAGATCATCGCTTTATTTGAAATATTGTAATTTTAATAATAAAATGTTCCCTCTTGTCCTGTTATTGCCTTAAACATTCTGTGTGATATGACTTTTTATAAAAAGAATTTATTGAAGCTTAGTTCAAAACCCAATGAAGTAAAAAAATTTTACATTGACCTCATTGGGCATTGCTCCTTTAGTATTCTTGAAAGTGATGTGAAGCTTAGCACTGTGCAATAATTTCCCCCTAAACACTTCTGAGTCCTTCCAAGTGAAAGTATATTGCCTTTAAAGTTGCCTTTCCAGAGCTCAGTGTGAACAGTTTTATTCATTATGGCCCAAGTAAAACTGATGTGTATTTGTCACTTTATTTATTTAACAAGTTAACGAGGATTGAAGGTGATTTTTGGATGACTATGAAAATCACATACTTTTTTTTTTTTTTTTTTTTTTTTTTTTTAATATAAGACTTGGGATTGGATCAGAGCAGCTTGAGTCAACTCCTGCTGATGCAAGCAATTGTTCACAGCAGAGCCAGCTCCTCTACCAAGCACCCAGCACAAAGGAAAATGGTATAGCATGAGGGTGCCAGGTATTGCATACCATGAGTATGGGCAGTAATATATTTTTCAGTTCTGTATTTAGACACCATGATCTTGGTCTAAATAAATGCTGTTGCATCTCTTGGTTCAAATGTATGTAGTATGTTGGACAACCTGTAAAAACTTGTGTAGATTTCAGTCTCAATCTTTTGTTGCTTTGTTTGTAATCTATCCACAGTGTAGTAACTGTTAGCTACACTGATAATGGCATGTAACAGATGGCTGCTTGTGAATATAGGGTGAAAATTATTTTGAAAAATTTAAAAGTATGTGGAATTATAGTTGTCCACAGATTTTTCAGATTAAAGCTGACAAACACACCTGCACACACATACATGTACATAAATACCTTGCAGTATGAATTAACCTAGCTTGTTTAGGCCCCTGTCCCCTTACAGTACATATACTGATACTGTTACCCAGTTAGGGTATTCCAGATTAAATGAAATGGTCCAAACGTCTTACAGTAATTGTGAATCATTCTTTCTCTATGTAATGTGCAGTACCAATAAATATATTTTGCCTTTTTAAAAGTAAACATAGCATGTGGCAGTAGTTAGAAGACCACGCTGTTTGGATTTTAGAGCCAATATAATCTCTCTCTACTGATTAAGTACTGTAATGTCTTCTGAGGATCTGAAAAGACATTCAGTCAATACCCCAGAACTATAAACCTTTTGCATTGCATTTGTCTCAACAAAACTCTACAGCACTCTGCAGTATGTGGAAATCCTTGGAGCCAGTTTATAATTGTAGTAAACCCTTTCTGCTGTCAAGGAATTTCTATACAGCGAGTTCAGTCACTGATGCAGAGAAAGCTGTGTTGAGCATTACTGAGTGTTGCAATGGTAGTAAATAGTTTCAAGAAATTAAGTGGAAAGTGTTATATTTAAAAAATATTAGTCTATTTTTGTTGTTCTTATATAATTAAATTTCAGTTGTAAAGCTTCAGTGATTTGTATTTTTTTCTTAGGAAGAAAGGAGAGAAAATATGGAGTTATTAATTTTTAATCATAAATTAGGAAGGTGTGTTGACCAGTAAAAACGAGTTCTATCATCCATCTAAAGTTCTTCCCATACAGAAGGCATCCACTAAGCCTGAATAGCCTAAACATTTTGAAAAGAAAATTCCTACAGGTAAAACCGGTCGGAACATAGCAATTAAGAAAATAATTTTAGAATATTGGCAAATATATGTCAGCATATGTTGCAGGCTTTCTGCACCACCTTGAGCAGGAAAGGATTCCCCGTGGACAAATAATTGCCCTGCCAACAAATCTTGCTTGCTTCGAAATAAAATGTTTTCAAAAATAAACACAGAATTGCTGGAGTATGTGAGCAGAACACTGCTCTATAGTAAGCTTATTGGACCTTAATATCAGTAATCTGTTTCCTTTAATTTCCTTGCTTTATTTCCCCCTGGACATGAGTTTATTTACATTCTTCCCATTGGAAGAATATAGGGATAATTGAGGAAAATATTTTTTTCTTCTTTTCTTCCTTACTTTGACTGTCCTGTAATTTCCCTTTCCAAAAGGAGAAAAGAATTTATCAAGATCGACAAAGATTATTTCCAATTTTGTTAACACCTTCATAGATCTGTGGAAGCTCTATGGATGTCACTTGTATTACAGTGATAAAAAAGAAAGCAAATTTTGATATATTGGGGACAGATGCTGAGTGAGGATAACAAGAAAAGGCAAAATAGCACAGTACTTGTGGTTGAACAGATTATTTAGGTGTACTGTGTTGTGTGAGCAGGGTGAACAAGAATAAAGAATTGGAGATATCCCCAGGTACTCTGCAGAACAATGGGGGGTTTACTTGGCCTGGAGGAGAAAGGCAGATTCGGTTTCCTCTTCTGCCAAAGAGCATTCAAGTTTTCAGCAGCAATCTCACAGGAAAATCTGAATATTGAATGCTTGTTAAGAATATGTGGAGTGATTCACATCAAGTTGTTTTCAGTCTGTACTGTTGATACTCTGCTATGTTGTATAAAATACTTAAATATTTAATAGCGCAGAAACCAGGACCATATCCACTAGGCACTAAGTAAAAATAAGTCCCAGGGCCATCATTTTTAATTTCATGTTGTAAATGGTGTTTTAGATTCATTTTAACTACTTTTGGTTTTGTTAATAGTGTCAAAAATTACATATTTCATTTAATCTTTATTTATTTATTTATTTATTTAGTCAGGAGGAAAAATCATTCTGGTTTTCCTCAAATTTACCCTATTTTTTCACATGACAGGACAACCCTTTATTATTTAGAAATACAATTTCCAAGTGCCTTTTCCCCCCTTTGGCCAATCTAATGGATTAATCCTCATTTTTAGGATTTCTGCTTGTATGTTAGTGCCATTAACACTTCACTTTTTACTGCCATTAAACACTTCTGCTCAGAATAGAAATAAAAATAAGATGCTACTTCTGCACATTTCATTAATGAAGCTAAATATGTGACTGTATAAGTCTTAGAATCCCTCTGAACTTTGTAAATGATCTTTATTTTTGCATACATACTTCTTCAATTAATTTTACATATTACTTAATTAAAAATACTTGATGCTTTTCAGTTTGAGGAACAACCTGACTTAAAAGTTTTCTACAGTCTATACAAATCTTTCAAATTGGTATACATATAAATTAACAAATATATTTATAGATGTTTCTTTTCAAGTGCCATCTAAATAATCCTAAATTACCTTTATTTACGTTATATCTAATGGCTAGTTAGAAGTTTGCCAAACATACAGAAGTGTAGAATACCTCTAATAGGTCTTTGTTAGCAATTGAGAACAACAGATATTTTTCACCAAACACAATACATTGCCAGTACTTGGAAATTATTTATCTGGACTCAACCCTTTGACTTTTACTTTGATTTCATTTTCTCAAGATATACTGTCTCCTGAATATATTTTGGGATCCTGCATTATAAATTTTTTTAGACTAGTCCTCCTAAACAATATTTAAAATGACAATTTTATTAAGTTGGCATGACGCATGTTGCTGAATTGCTTTTAATATGATAATGTTTGCAGTTTACTATGCTATAAGTGCAGCTTGGCACTGGAGTTTACATGAATATTTCATCCAGAAAAGGCCATGAGTTTGTAATTAGAAATAGACCTGCTCAACAGAAAGAGATGGATGATTCCATAGCTACAAGGAAATGATAGCCAATTGAAAACCAGAGGCAGAGATTTCCAGCTGCAGAGGGACATTTGCAGATAGGTTTAAACAATATTATAGAGCTGTAGCTAGTTCTCATAGCAGGATTCTTGGGGTTGGTTGTGATGCTCACATTTTGGTGTCTTGGCTTCTCCAGCTATTTTTGCAAAAGTACTGGCTCATCAAGGAGGTAATGGAAGGCCTTCTTCATCCTCAAGCCTTATTTTATTCACCAGCCCACTTTGCTTTACCTACCTAACTCTAATCTCTGTATCAATTATTTCAATACTTTAAAAATATAATGCTTATAGATATATGGGAAAGATTTTCCTGATTGTTACTTGTTACTTAAAGCGAAGTAAAATTAATTTTAACTTGTTGAATAGCTGTGGTTTCTTAAATGCCATTAAGGGATGAACATGCTAAGAAACCTGAGTGTTCAGTTAGAAATTCTGCTGCTATCTCTAGAATAGGTATTGCAGCACACACAACACGATCAGTATAATGGAAACTGTTGTGTAAATTCTCTGAAATCCCTACAGTGCATCAAGGGGAAAAAACAAACAAAAAAACCTCAACCATACCATCTTACTTTGCTGCAACTGTGCCCATTAAGCTCAATGGTCAGATTTGCTTCTTTACACTCCAAAATCCTTACCTTGTTATTAAAATATGTTTGGCTTTGATGTCAATCTTTCTTTAAGTTTTAAAATTTAGAGAGAAAGCTAAAACTGAACTGTAATCAAGAGTAAATAATAAACGATAAAGCTGCAAAAATGTATTTACATTCATGATTAATCCTATTGTAATCTATTGTTTTAATGTTTTTATTTTTGTTTTTGCTCTGCTATTATGAAAGAAAATTTAGTGCCAGCTCTTCCAAGCACACACTCAAGTGACTTTACTTATTATGTGAATTCAGCCCACTGTAGACAGTGCTACACATCAGCAAGATTAGCTCTGATGCCTTTGGCACATTGCTAGGAGTGTCCCTAAAGTACTTGGTAAAAGAAGTTTTGGTAAGATATACTGAGAGAATGAAGCAGCATGAGCATGCCACTGTGGTTATTGATAGGGAAAAAATCCAGGGCAATTTTATCTGACAGCTGTGATATTAATTGCTATGGATACATACAAGAGATACTGAAGCTGTACTGTAATGCTATCTGTGACCATGTTGTATTTGCCATAAAGTACTCTGCTGTGGCTTCCAGCTCTGTTAAAGCCCAAAATTTTGCCCTTGGTTGTACCTGTGCAATTCCCTAGAAGTTAATAGAGTTCTCTTATAGTCCTTGAGAGGTTTCTATAATATCACATATGAGCACTGAGAAATGAACAACTGTGGCAAGAACATCTTTAGGTGTTTCCAGATAGTCATTTCCAAATACTATTAAAAAAATAAAAAATAATTAAAAAAAAGACTTTTAATATGGAGAAAGAAGCTAGAAGAAAACTTGGAAAGGAAATGAATGAAATGGGAGGAATATACTGTATGTGTTTCTGTATATGTTTGACAGCTATATAAATAAGGAATAAAGAGCTATAAGAGTTGAATTCTCTTCTGAAAGAACTAAACAAAGTAGAGAGGTTAGAGGCTAATCTTCCACTGATGTTAATGGTGAGGCATCCATTAACTTTAATAAGAGCTAGAGTAGCCTCGGAAGTAGTTAAATAACGATACCAGGTAAATACGGTGATTGTGGAAGAAAAGACAGTGTACTGGAAGGATACTGACAGTGCAAGTATGTTAGTATGAAAAGAAGGAAGGAAAAAATATAAAGTATTTTCAAATATCATCCCTGCTTTTTAAATGGAAGAGAGGGAAATGGAAGAAAAGACAGAAGAAGGGCAGGGAAGTTGAGATGTACACTTTGGGTTGAAGCAAGGCAGGAAGGAGTAAGATTCAACAGTCTCAGGTTGATGGCTGATAGAAAATTTTTCAAACACCTCTGCAGTAGATTTACATTGAGGACCATGGGAAAATTAGTGTACCAACCTCAAAAACTGAGATGTTAAATTATACACACACTCAAAGAAAAAAAAAAAAAGGCACAAAAATATCCAAAGTTTTAGCTTAGCTTTCCAAATTGCTATGTGGTCTTTAGCAAACAAAATAACCTCTCCTGTCTTGGATCTCTAACAATATTTGGCTGTTTCATACATTAAATATTAACGTTTTTCAGTGGTTTGAAAAGCATAAATTGCTAGAAGAATGCTTGTTTATTGTTTGATTTTATTCCCAAACCTAGAAAAAATTTAGACTCTATACCATATTTTTCCTAAAGTAAAAGAGAGCGTGCTGCTATAATGTGAAGTGGAAATAAAAAGCATTATTTTATTTAATTAACTGTTCCCTTTTATTAGTATTTTTAATTCATGTGAGTTAATGCAAAATAAAAACTCAGGAAAAATATTTTACTGTTTTACATGACAAATCAAAAAAAAAAAAAAAAAAATCCCTTACAGAAACTCTCACTAAATGTTTTGGTTATCTATATCTATTTGTATGCATCCACTTGGTAATATTTCTTGAATGTTTTTGAATTTCAGCAAAGCTTTCAATACTGTTTCTCAGAGTAATCTTCCTTGAGAAAATGTCCAGCAAATAGCTAGGCAAATAGATAACATGATGGGTGAACAGTTGGAGGGACAGTTCTCTTCAGTGTTTTCATACTTGCCTGTGGGAATAGAAATGTTGTTTTTGCAGAGTTACATTGTTTAGAAGGAAGGAATGTGGTACTGAGATATGCTTACAGTGATAAGAAAGTTTAGCAGGCAACCTAGTAAAATGCAGACAACCAGTCTCCTTAGGACAATTAGGTGAAAATCACGGTGTCAAGTCAGATAAGTGAAGAAACATTACCACTTCAAGCAGTAAAAATGTCAAAAGAAATTTGAAATTTAACAGGCCGGCAACTGAAGGCCATGCATTGTTTGTGAAGCATCAGATAGATTGTGAACCTGGATTACCCACTCAGTGGGGAAACAGGGGAGGGTCCTGCCATCAAAAGGTATATAAACTGTGTTTTGGAACTAGTAGATGCGCTCTCCTGCTTGTGGGGCACCCGCCATTGCAATCGTGAATAAATTACTACTTCACTGAGATCCTCGCCTGAGCCTAAGTTATTGGCTACGGAGTGTTTCTCACATTGCCTGGGATGCAGGACTTGAAAGTATGCTAAGTTTGCAGATGACACTAAATTGCAAGGATCTGTTGAGGGTAGAAAGGCCTTGCAGAGAGATCTTGACAAATGATGGCTGGGCCATCACCAAATGCATAAAGTTTAACAAGAGCAAGTGCTGGATTCTGCACCTGGGACAGGGCAACCCTGGCCGTACATACAGACTGGGGGGTGAGAGGCTGGAGAGCAGCCCCACAGAAAGAGGTCTGGGGGTTCTGGTTAAAGGTGAGCTGAACATGAGCTAGGAGGGCCAACCATGCCTGGCTAGCCAGAAGTGATCATGCCACTCTGCCCAGCCCTGCTGCGGCCTCATGGCGGCCTGCAGCTCCCTCATGAGGGGAGCAGAGTGGCAGGCGCTGAGCTCTGCTCTCTGGGGACTGCAACAGGACTCGAGGGAATGGCATGGAGCTGGGACAGGGGAGGGTCAGGCTGGCGTTAGGAGAAGATTCTTCACAGAGGGGTGGATGGGCACTGGGACAGGCTTCCTAGGTCAGTGGTCACGGCACCAAGCCTTACAGAGCTCAAGGAGTGTTTTCAGACACATTACCTGACCATGTGGTCCTGTGCAGAGCCAGGAGTTGGACTCAATGATCCTTGTCAAGGGATTAAATATCCCTTCCTATGTGTAATGTTCTGTGATTCTATGTTTTTCCCCCACATCCCTTTTCTGTTTTAATTCCATTTATGCCAAGTGTTTGAACTCAAAGCCAGAAATACTTTGTATCTTATCCTTTTCTCCTGCCTTCTGAATTCATTCATCAATGTCTTCATGGGCATATTTTCTTTATCCATAATGAATGTACACTTGATTTAATCTTCTTTGAATGTCTCTGCTTTTCATAAATATGCCTTTTTGTAAATGAAGGATTTTTTTCTGAAAGAATTGACTTTTAATTTGCTCAAAGACTTTACTGTGAAAGCATCTTGTCAGAAATACTGTAGAAATATTTCTTTTTTTCCTGTTTCTAAATGTTCTTCTCCAATAAATGTTTGCATTAATACAGCTGGAAAAATAGTTTCTTAATTTTAATAGACTGACTGCATATGGAAAACAAAAAACAGGTATCTTAAAAACAGCTAATAATCAAAACAAACTTGCAGTGTAGGTCAGGAGTTCTCAGATGATTCATTTTTATTTCATTAAAGAGCAGGAAACTGTCAAGGCAAATTCAAAGAGATTCTGAAAATGGAAGGCCTGACTCTGCTTTGATTTACATTTTACAAAGCAGAGGCTTGAAATTTGGCAGGAGAAGGGAAATCTTTGTGTTAGAAATATGTTTTGCTATTTCTGTGAAAATCCATCCATAGTTGGTGAAATACTAATGCTTTGAAAAGTTTCTGTGCATGCTCAGAAGAGATTTGTTAGATGTGAAAAGGAAACACAGGGCTCTGAAGCTTCTCCTTTGACTGCCGTGGGCAACTCCTGCAACCTAACACTGCCCAGCTCCAGTTTCCATCAAGCGATTGGCCATATTTTACCTCCAGTCTGTTGCTCCTAACTGCAACATGCTGTTGAGCTGGTCATGTTTTCCAAAGAGATGCTCAAAAAGTGAGGAAAACTGTTCTTTTTCATGTTCCATAACGTTGGTTTGGGGATTCTCTTCAGACTTCATGCTGAGCTACGGATGCACTTGCAATGCAGAGGCAGGGAGGGAAGATGGTTCTCCATATAACTCATAGCACGCATACTTCAGTAGGCTGTATTGATGGGTGGGGTGAAGTCTTTTTAACAGGGAAAATTAAAGAAGGCTATCATGAATCTTTCTGAGGGCTTCCTAGCAATTTTTCTGTGGTGAAGTCAATCTGACCAAAAGTGACATGCCCTTCAACTGATAATAATACATTTTTAAATATCTACAACCAATGAAAATTTATATGTGTTACCCATACAAGGAGTAAAACAACCTTTTTCAAAATGTAGTGTACTTTTCCTGAGAGAGTCTTAAAATGTGTTTTATGTTGCATTCTTTCTAATGCTGTTTTCTTATGCTGCCATCCATAACTGCTGTTGGTGCATTAGGCTACAACTTTGTGAGACTAAGTTCAGGTCCATACACTGCCATTGGTTTTCTGTGGGAACCTTGACCAAATCAATTATCCCTTCTGTATTTTAGTTTCCACCCATAAAATAGAGCTGTTACCTTGAGGACTACTATGACATTAAATACATTAAATTTATTTATATTCTTACATAAAAGGCACCAGTCAGGTCTTTGGATAAAAAGCAGAAATAATCAATGCTTTTGTAATCATGTGAAAGAAATTCTGTAGTAAAACTGACATCAGTTTTTACAAACTAGTTTAAGTGCATATTGTAGTTCTGCTATTAAGAAAACATAGAATATATCATGTCAAAGAACGATACAGTAATTGTATTGCTGGGCTAGGATTGCTACTCAGGCTTCTCAAGAAGTTTCTGTAGACATACAGAGAGAAAGAACAAAGTTGCTGGTGACTTATTAATGTTATTATAAACATTCCAAGTGTTTTAGATACAGCTAGATACAGGAGATACAGCTTCCAGCTTTTTGTGATAATAAATCCTTAAAAAATTACATCAAAAGCATGTGATGTGCCACAGACCTCCCCTGTGATTTCTTTTCCATCCAGTTTGAAGGAAAAATTATGAGGAATAGTTTTTTTCTTCAAGCATAACCTATACCTTCTACTCCTTGTAAAATGTGGTTAACTACTCGTACTGTGCTGAGATCAAAATCCATTTGGGTCACCTAGGCAGCTACTGAATCATCTGAACGATACTTAACAGATTTATCTAATTCCACATTTAATCAGCACGTGAATTTATTAGCTAACCTGTAGCTAACTAGCACTTAAGAAAGCTAGCGTATACATTATCAAGGATTCAGAGCAAGCTATGCATTCTGGTGTAAACCAGAAAAAGCCTGAGAGGATCCAGTGGGTTGTCAATGGGAAAGCTGGAGTGCTGCAGATGAGCAGAGATTTCATTCCCACACTGTTTACTGTGACAAGTGAAAAAAAAATTAAAATGAAATGTGATTTTAAGTCAGAGTCATGTCTGGTTTTTGTCTGTCATAAAAAAGAAAAAAAAAAAAAAGAATAACAAACCCTGTGTTCACTTTTAGTTGTTGTTCATTATATGCAACAAAGATGAAATACAGCTTTTTCCAATAGTTGTCTGATACGTATTACTACCCTTTGTAGTTTGTTCATCTCTGGTCTAACACTTGTTAAGAGAGGGAGGCAGTAACTTGATGGAAAGACCTTGCACGTACAGTTCAGAGACTAATTATGAAATCTTATAAATACATGCCCACATACTTTGAGCTTGTGAATTTCTAGCTTGCATCACAGAGTTCAACCTTAAACCTCTTTTTTTTTTTTTAATAGAGTGCAAAAATTCATAGAAACAAAAGATTTTTTTTTGTTTCTCTTAAACTAAAAACCTGTACTGTGCTTTTGTCCCCTTGTATCAGAGGACAGGACCATATCTCAGTTCGGTTTCCTACATAGAAATTCTTCTATGAAATTCCTTCGTGTAATCTGTCCTTGTCAAAGTTACTCTGAGGAGTACACATGTCAGTGGCTTCTCCTTAGCTGCAATTCATGTGTAGTGGATGCTCCCAACTACTTCACTCAAATCTAGGAGCTAAAATTTAAATGCTCTTTAGCGTGCTGCTTGCCCTCATGTATACATAAAATTGCTCTCTAGCATCTGGAATACTCTATTTATTTTGCTTCCAGTCTAAATTCATGCATTTGACACCTGATGGGTATTTTTATATGTCCAGTCTTCAACTGAATAAACTGTATTTCTGATTTTTAGAATGTTTATCAGTTTTAGTTAATTGTTGAAACAAAGGAAACCATTATGAATCCCAGTAACTGCTAACATTCCTACCACAAATAAGTTTACCAGTAATTTTTTTACGGGTTCCTACACTGTTTAAAATAGGTTTCTCAATATGCTCAAGGCAGGGCAGAGGAATGCAGTATACTCTTCATTATTTCTTGATGATTACTTATGCTGAGAAAACATAGGAATGCTTGCACTATGAAAGATTAGAAATCGGTTATAAAACAAACAAACAAACAAACAAAAAACACTAAGGGACATGTTTTCTCAGGTATCTAAGACATCTGTGCATTTATGTTCATTTCCTGCCTTTGGAGAGATTTCTACTTAGGTTATACTATTGTCTCATGTCATTGTTTGCTGAAGAAACAGAGGGAAGTATGGGCAAAGGTGGCTTGCAGGCAGTTTACATTCTCGGGGGTTTTTGGACAATTTTAGGGATGAGTGGGGTGTCACTTTTCATCAGCTAAGAAAAAACTAGAGGCAGCATGCATCCCCAAAGGCTGCTTGTGCCTCCTGCACACGTGACAGCAGGGACAAGGGTGCGTTGTGTGCAGGGTGCTGGGTTTGTGCCTCGTATGTGTGTATGTGTGCATCTGAAACTGGAAGCTGGCATTCAGCTGCACTGATGTTAAACTCAAAAACTGTGGTTAGAAGTCTGGAATGTGTCATTTGATAGTGATTTTTATACAGGATGCTATGTATGGTAATTCTATTGATGCATGATGGGTTTATTAAACTAAAATGGTTCCATACACAAGGTTTTTTCAGTGTAATTATTCTTCTGTCTTGTCAAGTAGAGGAAATTCTGTTTGAAATGAGAGATCCTGCATGTTATTATTTCACATCTACCCAAACAATTTAAGTCCATTATTTATTGTGCATCCAACACATTTTCATAGAAAAAAATGTTACTACATTTACAAGCAAATCCCAAGGTCTCAAATATTGTTTTGTATTTTATGAACAGTATTTTCTGGAAGAGATGCAGCTGACTCCCTTAAACAAATAAAATTAAAAAACAAAAAAGAAAGAAAGAAAGAAAGAAAAGAAAGAAAGAAAGAAAGAAAGAAAGAAAGAAAGAAAGAAAGAAAGAAAGAAAGAAAGAAAGAAAGAAAGAAAGAAAGAAAGAAAGAAAGAAAGAAAGAAAGAAAGAAAGAAAGAAAAGAAAGAAAGAAAGAAAACAACTGTGTTGAATGACTGTAAACCATCATTAAGTGATGAGAAGTGCCTGACTGAAGTCAACAGAGGTGCTTTAACATTCATATATATGTCTTCTTCCTGAGGAAGCGCTATCTTTTGCTTCTTCTACTACTAGGTGTAGACAGCAACGTAGTTCTGGTAAGCAAAAAAGGGTCCTGGTTGGCCATGATCATGAGAATTGTCGTAAACGTGTGGTTTCTACAGACAGAAATATATATATTAATATTCATAAGTGTGTTATGCAAGTGCTTTCCTTCGCTAATAGCTGGACTTAAGCTTGATGCTCAAGAATTCTAGGTTGAATTATTCTCTTCATATTAAATGAACTTTGATATGAAAGTTGGAGCAGGATAGAGATATGAAAGGCATTAAGTATTAGTCTAAGGTGTAAGATTAGCTTTTATTGCAGTCTTTATCTAAATTTTAATTAACCTCATAGGGTGCCTAGGAGAAGCTACATGCTTCTGTGAGGATATGGAAAACCCCACCAAAAGTAGCAACACCCCAAATCAGCAGCTGGAGGCATGTTGTGTTATATATTTGAATTCTAAAACTGTATGGATGACTTCTTAAAAGCAATGCTATAGGAAAAGACTTCCTTTGAGTTATTTCCTTGCCAGGTTTCACAAAATATGAAGTGATTTACCCTGTCAAAGGATAAACTCTGTTTTAGAGAGCATTAAATGTGAAAATTATATGCAAATGAATGAAAATTCTCTTCCTGATTGAACATATCACTTGCTTTTACTTTACCCTTTTCTTCTTCTGTGATTACTAATGTCAGTTGTTCAAATGTGTATTTGGAAAAGTAGAGGAATTTTATGTGTTTTGTGTTCATGCAAATTACAGAATAGCCAGAATACAGTGGAGTCCTGGTATTGTGAGCCAGGCTTTTCTAGGATAGGATGATTTCTGGGTGATATTTTTTTTTGATTGGACACTTCTAATCTTATTTTGTGGTAAAGTTTTCTTATACCATGAAGTAGCATAGCAGTTTTTAGTAATATGTTCAGTATGTTCTTTGTTGCAATAAAATAGTGGGGTGTGAAAAATTCTTAATTGCTTTATGTCATTCTATTCCAGAAATAGTTAACTTCATTGAATAACTTAGCAGCACTGTGCAGTAGTATAGTTGGGTTCTTTTACAACCCTGCCTTTTCTGTTTGCATTTTTTGCTTGCTATATCGTATGCTTAACAGGAAATTCTTCAGAGGGAGTGGACCATAATGGACTATAATTTCATACAATAGGACCTGTAATGTGTTTTCCTTCAGTATTTCTTGGTATAAATATAAATGGCAAATAATTAAAAGTGCTGAGATTTTAAGATAAGGTTGTAGTGTTCTATAGAGAGAATGGTTCTTTTATGATGTGGATTCAGTTCTGAAGATTCCTTTAAAAAAATAATTTATTCAGTGGTGCTTAGAACAAATGTTTTGCTTCTTTGCTAAATACTGTTGGCTTTCATAATGAACACACACAGCTTTTTATTTCTGAATTTCATGACTTTAAGACCTTTTTTATGTTTTAAAGAAGTATTTTTGCCCAAAATAAAGAACAAATAAGTTTCTCATTGAATTAGGCAAATAAATTAAAGAAGCTTTTAACCTATATTTTTTACTTTTCCTGTGTATATGTCACGTGTTAAACATATATGGTTTTCAATAACAATTCTTCATTCATTCCTCTCACTCTAAACTTGATAGTACTAGCTGTGTTAGTAAGTCATTTGGGAAAGAAAGAAAAAAAAAGGAGAGAAAAAAGGTATTTATTTAACTACCTTTGACTTGAAATTTCTCTCTGTGTAACTCTAACACAGCCTTATTGCTTTGTCTTTAGTTTTCTAACAGCTAGTACTGCTGCAGGATATTTGGGAAAAGGTGGAGAAAAAAAATGAGTGGAAATGGAAGAGAAAAACAGAGAAAGAAATGATACCAAATTATGAGATGATGGCCATTTTTCTCCTTTCATTCATAGTGAATTTCAAACTTGTACACAATGACTTAAAAAAAAAAAAAAAAAAAAAAAAAAAAAAAAAAAGGTGAAATTAATTCTGAAAGGAGATTTTTTTTTTTTTTTTTTTTTTTTTTTGCAGAATACTGTACAGTTTGAATTACTTAAGATTAAAAATTTAGGTGTAAGCTGATGCCTAATGTAACTGTGTATGATTATATCAAAGGATACCTTATTAAATTCAAAACACCAAAGTAACATTTTTTATTGAGTAGAATTTGACATTAGAATGCTGGGAGTTTTTTTCAGTTGCATGTGGTAGCTAATCTAGACTGCTCTGGTAATTTAGTTCTTCTGTAGCTGTGTGATAGATATTAATAAATAAATGCAGTCCATTAAGATCATGTGAAGTCTTTCCAAAAGATAGAGAGAAATGAGGGCTGCTGAGGGCATTAATTTTATTTAGAATAGTGAGTACAATCTGGTCATTCTTGTTCAAGAGAAATGGATTTAAATGAGAAAAGATGGAAAGAAGCACAATTACAGTGATTAAGCAAACCGAATCTATATTATAAAAATAAATTAAAGTGCTTTATATAATAGTATGTACTTGTTTAGCTTAGTAAAATGAAGGCAGAAGTACACAATCCATCTTTGTAAATAGAATCAAGAGTTAAACACAAGGAAGGAGAGGAGGATACTGCTGGCACTTGAATACATACTTAAATACTGGCAGGAATGATTGTAAAACAGAAGTGTCAGAAGTCCTTCAGAAACATATTTTGGATGCTGGAAGACCACCATGCATTTCTAAAGTATTCTGGAAAGAAACAGGTGTCACCACCTGTTCTTCATCCCATTTCCAGGCAGCAGCCCAAGTCAGGGCTCCATCTAACTTAGTACAGTAAGTGTAAGCCAGAAAACTGTGACATCAGAGGGACTACCAAAAATTTTAATAAGGATCGTTCTGTTAATAAGTGTTCTCTTTATGGTGTTGCCTCAGGTGGTTGGGGGTGATGGTGTGCTTTTTTAGTTTAATGTTTTGTGTAACATTGCTAACATAGAAAAATATTACATCAAATATTTGAAGAAGTGTTAGAAAAAAATACATATTAAGGCAACCTAAAATTAAGTGTAGTATAGAAACAGACTATACCTATCCTTTATACTTTATATAGTAAAAATTTATATACTCTACTTTTTATAGTAAAAGTAAATTGTTGATGCAATTTTTACTGTTCTAGTGCATCTTTGATACCAAAGTCTCCAGGAGGTTAAAAACTGTCAATTTACTTACTGCTCTTAAAATGAGAGCATCCATCAACACGTTGAAAATTAGAGCCCTGTTAAGTGTGATACGTTTAGTATGCTAGCAAAAAAATATTATTTTATGGATGTCAAAAGGATACATTTAGAAAATTACATCTTAAAGAGCATGAGTCAGCAAGGATTTCTGAAAGGTGAATCATATTAAGCAATTAAATTACTTCTTTAAAAGTGAATGGAAAAAGAGAAAATGCAAGGTTTGATATTTCTCAGTTTTGAGAAAGCTTTCTTTTTCTGAAGTTTGATACAACAGATTTTTTGTATAACCTGTCTGAACATGGGATGAATGCTTATGATACGGAATAGTGATAAGTAACCATACAGCATGGCACAGAAAGCTGCTTCCTTTGTTAGAATTTTTCAGTTTAGTATTTCAATTATTGGATTAGTTGAAGTCAAAACATGTAAGACAATAAATATTTCAAGTGATACAGAAGTAAATAGATTGTTTAAGTGGCAGGTGGTTGTAGTTGCTTTACAGTATAATTTTGATAAATTAAATGAACGGACCAGGAGGTGGAAAATTAAATGCCATACATCTAACTTTTAAGTGTGCTCCTAGGTTGGAATATTACACAAGTGTAGTTGAACTAGATATTGAGTTAGGTGATAGCTAGGAAGTTCTGGTCAATACATGCTTATTGACAGATTCAGTGTTAAATGCTTACTTCGTTGTGTAGCAGCAATAAAGGCTAAAGTGTCCAAATGGACATTTAATATGAAATAGAAATTTATAAACCAGTTCATATAGAATAATCATTAGACCAAATTTCCCTAAATTCCAAATTTGGTCATCTAACAAAAGCTGAAATACCAGGAAATAAAATAGAAGCATATTCAGAAGTGCAGTTGATAAACCTGGGAATATTTGGTCTAGGAGGTGGAAGTAAACTAATATTCAGTGAGGTTGAGTGTGGTCCCATGTGGACTGTGAAATTAATAGGAACAATTGTAAATCCTGCTTTGAGGACAGAGTCTTTGAGAGAGGACTGGATTTTTTTTTTTCTACTTATAGTTCTGTCATATTCTATGACAAAACTTCACACTTTCCTGAAGTCCTCGAATGTGAATCTCAAGGAAAAGACAGCGTTGCTACATTTTAATCCCCTTACTACGTTGTGTTTAGTTTAATGCATGAGTTACCTCTCTAAGATTACTGCCACACCTTGTATATCTAAAGTTCCTGGCATGCCTATGTGTTGGCAGAATCAGGTGTCACTGATGAGCATTGTATTTAGATGTAACCACTAACCCTTTCTGTGAGTTGGGAGGACTCTTTCCCACTGCCTGTGGAATTTGATGTATCTATCAGGAAGGCAGGCAATTGAAAACATAAACTAGTTTTAAAATGTGCTTCTTCGTTATCAAACTGCCCAGTTCTCTGAATTTAATTCCCTGGGAGATGAGTGAACCTGGCAGGGTTAGCCACGTGACAGATGGGATGCTCTCCCGCAGAGAGAGACCATCCTCTCCATGCAGGCGGGGAGGCAGCGAGGCTGGTGTCCTGCAGTTGGTGGGAGATGTAGAGTTCAGACATGGCCAAAGCCGTCTCGTGATGTGAACAGCAAAGTAGGCTTATGCTTTTCTTCTGAACTCAAAAGAGGTTTTCTCTTTGTAGCTATCTAAAAAGCTGAGAATGACTCTTTTTTAAAAGGATATCATTGTGGACCCAAGAGATTAAGCATCATGATCCCAGTCAAACTATGCTGACAATTACTTGGAAAAAATGAGTATGAATAATGAAACACTTAATGCAGCTATAGGCAGTGTTATTTCAATTGATCTATTTGTCTCCTTCTATACCTTGTTTGGAAATTTGTATCCCTTGTATACTAGAAATCTAGTTCTGTTCAGAAGAAATGTATGACAAGATCTTGAGGGTAGGATTTTCAAAATGAATGTTTGCCTATGTAGCTCAAGATAAAATCAGATGCTAAATAATAATTTCTTCCTTTGATTACATGAAATACGAAGGTGTTTTGAGCTAAGCTGTTGGCAGTATCAATGTGAATTCTTCATAGGTCTTTTCTGTCTTAAGCTTTATTGAAGATGGTCTGCGATCAAGCAATGCCTGTGCTTTACTATTTTGTATGTCTGATCTGGTTTTCCTGATTTTTCTCAGGGATTAGTGATCATTACAAAATGATAGCATGAACAAAATGTGCTGCCATATTTATATATGCAGCACTGTTAAATATCTATTTTTTTTTCCTGTTGATGCTGCACCTACTATTGGAATGTATTTCTTCCATTTAGATAGTAACAATCTATAACATATTTAGTATTACTTATTAGAAAAAATATTTTTAAGATATCATTACTGTGTTCAGTGGCTTGGAGAAATATTATAAGCATGCAAACTCACCATTCAAGTTTGATTCTTCAGTGTTTTACTGTCCACTGGCAGAAAAACAAGTGAATTGTAGCATGACATGGCTTTATTTTACTACTGTTCAGCAATTCTTATATACTGTTTCTTTTTATAATTTGAGACATGATAATGATTTTTGTAATTTTTTTTTTCCCTAAGAATTCTTACTGGTGGATGATGCATTTATTTAAGCATCAGTGGACAAATAAAGTTATCCACAGGTGACTAACAACCTTGAATAAATACCATTTCACTTAGCAGCTATCCATAGTACCTTAGCAATGCAATTACATGCTGGGACCTATTATCCCAATTAATGGACTGTTTTATATTCACCGTGCATTATACTTGAAACTCTTTAGAGGCCTGGCCTTCACCTAGCCAGAGGCAAAAAAAGAGAAATGTGTAACAAATCACCAAGAAACTGCTTTCATTTACTTTCTGAGATATGTAGCGTGTAATTATACTTTAAGCATAACTAGAAAAGCCTCAGAAATGCCCTTTGATTTAAGTTACAGTAAAGCCATATATTAAAACCATGATTAGATATAGCTATCTTGTTTTCCAAGATTATTGTTGGTAACTGCAAAAGTAGGTATTTTGCTATCATCTTCCTATATCTTTTATTTGTAAGAGCTTTCCAATGGTTAAGTTTGATTACTTTAAAGATTCCTATAGCTTCCTTGTTTCCAAGCATATGAGATAAGAGCAGCACGTCATGGGGGCATTGTATTTGCTGGATGGCTGAATAAATAAAGGAGTCTACTAAGAAGTGTGCAACCAGTACTGTGTTACCTGTTTGTAAAACGTCAGCCCTGAGCGATTCTTTGCTAGGCTGGACTCTGACCACGGGAGTTTCACTTGACTCCCTCTGGTGGTTTCCAAAGCTGCATTACCAAAGCGATAAAAGCAAAGCACAGCTGTATTTCTTCTCCTTATTGTAAGGAGCATTGATTGCTTCTCATTGTATATTATAGCAAAGGGGCAGTCTATTACATAAATTTATTGCATTTTCTTCATGATAATTACTGGAAGTTATTGAACAAGGCAGGGAGTTATGACCAGTAAGTTCCTGCTAGAGCTGAGGAAGCAAATCCACAGATATTTAGTGGATCTAAACAGCTGTAAACAACACATTACAGTGTAGTAGGAATTTACAACTTACAGTGTATTTGAGGATTTTTTAGGAATCCTGCTCCCACTGCTACAAATTCAGGCTTGAAATATGAACTGCTGTAAAAAGTCATCTTATGTTGTACCATGTAGGTACTTTTTGTCAAGCAATTTGACAGCAGTTAAAATGACCACTAGGTTCACCATTTCCCTTATTCAAAAATGGCATTATTATTTCATGACAGCTGGTTAGGGAGCCTCATGAAATCTACATGCATACATTAATGCCCAATCACTCGCTTTACCATTCTAAAAAGAATCTATCCATGGAAAAAAAGTCAATAATGTAAGTGTCCCAGTAGGTCTGTGAATTCCCATAAAATACAATCACCAAGTCATCTTTCTGTAATGTCTTTTCAGAAATAATTTGTTCATATATTTAGTGTCCGTTGGCAACTGTGTCCTGCCAGCTGTGGGCCCCACACCTTTTGAACGCCAGGCTTCCCTTGTACAGCACAGCAGCACTGCCTGCAGAGCAACTCCAGACAGCTCCTGCTCTGCCTGCAGCCCTGCTGTACCTGTTTAAGTCCCTGGCTTTGCTATGTGTGCACATTTCTATCACCTATATCCAGCTGCCACCCTTCCTCAATGCAGTCTGACTCACCTAGTAGCCAGAGGAGCTCTGAGGAAGAGGTTAGTTGCAACAGCCAGAACAATCACCAAACACTGTTCCCAAGTTTTCTGGGGGAGACTTGTTTCCTCAGTCCCTTCCCTGCAGAGTGGCTGGATGTGTCCCAACAGCGATCTGGAGAGCCTCCAGTAAAAGAGGCTGAGCAGGTGCCTGCTGCCTGCTGGTTGTAGTCATCACCTACGCTGCCTACAAGTCTGATGTTAAATGATAAATGCCCACCTACAAAGTGTGCAAATTCCAGTTTCTGTAATAGTTTTTTCTACCCTGGGTGAGAGAAGAGTCTGATCTGTGAGATCGTTTCAGATCCCAGCAGCTTCACTGTACTCTCGAGTCCTGAGACATCAGTTAACATGGTGCTTGGGATAACTGAGACACTTAGATTTATTGCCGAATTCAAACAACCCTTAAATTCATGCCTCGACAAAAGACCCTGAGTGGAGTTGTATCTCAAGCCAGTGTGCTAATTGTCTAACTATTGCATAAACATAAAGCAATGGTCCATAAACATATGTAGATTAAGTGTTTTTACTGACTTAAAATTCCAAAATTCTAGGTTTTATTACTTGTATTACTTCTAAGACATAAGAGAGGTTTTGTTAAAATGCAGGCCCACTATAGCAAGTGTCAGTGCATTAACAAAGCAGCTCAGCTGGCCCACCACAGGAGTACTACAGGTATAATCCAAGTATACCTTTAAAAATGGTAAATAAAAGCCAAAAAGAAATTAAAATATAAACCAGTAAATCTAGAACTTTGTCCCTAAATATATGAACAAACTTGTACAGTAGATAGAAGAGCTGGCAAGTATATTAACTCCAATTAAATGTTGACGACTTTGATAAATGTTGCAATCTGAATAAATATATAAGCAATCTTCACATTACTCTTCATTTATTGACATTCTTGTACTATTTTGAAGAAGATTCATATTCCACCAAAGACTTTTATTGCTATAATATTTCACAACTGACTAGCCAATTTCTTCCATTATCTTAATATTCACAGACAAAATAAAGAACTAATGGTATCCCTAATGACTATCTTTGTCAGATATGAAGACAGCAAGGGGAAAAAATAAAACTTGGTAAATAAAATTTGTAGCTATTGGTCACTGTTTCTTTCTTTGGTTTCAGATATAGCACTGAAGTGGGTTCAGATTTTTTTTTTTTTTAATTTCCTCCTGTCTATTTTTTTCTGGTGTTCCTCTCAGCTTTTTGCTTTTTGAAGGACAGAAGCTGAAGGTGGCCTTTACTGAGTCTCCAAAGTACTTAATGTTTTTTCTACTCCCTAGGTAGAAGTGTAGGCAATTTAAGCACTTTAATTTCCGGAATTTTACTGGAAGAAAAATCATTTACAAAAATGAAAAATTACTTGTTCCTATTTAATTTTGAAGCTGAAACAAAGATTTAAGTTATCTTTGGCAGTGGCGATAGAGCTGGACTAGAACATCAGTTTCTCAGTTTTAGCCACCTGTCAGAGAAGAAAGGAAGAGGAGGGAATAATGTGGTTAGCCTTCTGCTGGAAGGAGTCAAGTCTTTCATGTCTGGTTCCACCACTGCTGTACAGGCACATGCCCTTGATATGTACTCTGATGTATGGCTAAAATCAATAGGATCATAAATGTCAAAACTTCCTCCTGTCTTGCAGTGATTCATTACTTTCTGAGCTTCTTAGTTACAATAGTCTAGACGGGGAATATATTTTTGTTGTCTCCAAGTATTAATTTTAGAGCACTATGCATAATAAGAAAACTTAGTATCACTAATATTGGTGATTGTCTAGTAGAAAGAATTTGGTAATAACAGCAGAAAGGATTTCTGGAAAAAAGTATACGGACATATAAATAAATGGTGATTTCTTTTCCTCCTTCCATGGTATTACCAATTTTACTAATACAGAAAGGGTGCCAGCCTCCTGTGAAGAATTTTACTGGAAACTGAGAGAGCAATTAATGTCTTTCTGGTACACAGCAATGTGGTCTATATATATATATAATGCATTTTATAACTATCAGATATTATTACATTACACAGTTAATATTCATATTAAATAATTCATTGGGTGTTTCTCTGCTTGTACCTCAGAATAATAGGAATGTTGGTTATTTTTAACTTACAGTCATGCAGAAATACTCAGAGTATGTAGATGAAAACAGCTGTTCTATAACAAAATGAGCTTTGGTGCTGTTTCATTATCACAATAAGACATTTCCAAGAGTGTGGTATTGTAAGATAGTCCTTTTATTGGATCATTTGAGGCTAGTGGGGCATGTGTTATCCCATTTTAACACACACCTTGTGTTGTGTTTTTTTTTGTTTAAGTAAATGATGGATGTTTCCAGTCCAACAGTTTTTTTGTGTACAGAGCAAACTAAAGAAAGTGAATAATGTGACCATGGGAATCTTTTAATTTAGAAAGAAATGTTTCTTAATTACAGATAATCACAGAAGCTTGGCAGGAATGCTCACTGTATGAGCAAATCTCACCAGCTGCATTGTGCCTATATGGAGCAAATACTATTTATAATACACTGCTTTTTCCTAGCTTACTTTTTTTTTTTTTTTTTTTTTTTTTGTAGTGATTTCTTCTTACTACCTTTTCCATACAGACTTTTTTAAGTCTATGCTTGCACAAACTTCATTAATATTTATGTTAAATAAATATATCCAAGTGTAGATATAGCAGTTAAAGAAACTCTCCTCTCCTCAGGGAATTGAAGTTGAGAGAGGAAAAAAAGATAAAATACATATCTAAGTATTTAAAAAAGAAAAAAAGCCCCAAGTGCTGTGCTGCTGGGAAGCTAGTACAACTTTACCCCATGCTTAGTCTTCACTTGCTCTGATCTAATTCAGCTCTAGAAATGTTCGGAGAACTTTTGTTTCTCCGTCTACCTTCTACTTAACCCCTTCTGCTCCAAGTAACACCTTCGGGCTCAGCATCTCATTTCCCACCTTGCAGCTGCACAGTGCTTTTGTTCAAGCATGATAGGTAGAGCGATGGCTGATCCAGAGCTCTGTTTATAATCTTTCTTCAGTTACCGAAGATGCCAGCTTCTGCCTCTGATTGCTGAGGGATGATCTTCTATGTGTTTTCTTTCATGCTCACTATTGAATTTGGGGCGGAGCTTTTTTTTTTGTAAACATCTGTGAAGCCACATTGTAATTCTGCCTCAGATCCTTACTGCTTTGTATTGTGCAGTCACAAAAACAAAGAAACAACAACAACAAAAAAAAAAAAAAAAAAAAAAAAAAAAAAAAAAAAAAACTTGGAGTGCTTTGGCTCCTGGTATTCTAAATCCACCACCTACTACTATTCTGACCTCATTTTTTTTTTCTGTGACCATCTGTTGTATTTTGTGTAATATTCAGAGTGCTAGCTCTTTGCATATCTTCCTCCAAGTGGAAATTGAAAAAACAAGGCTGTGACATGCTTCCCAGCTTTAAATTGGGAATTATTAACTTCTTGTCTAGTTTATGAAGTGTAATTGGTATCAATGAAATTTGTGAACTATATATTCACAAGGAAAAGCAGGGATGTCCAGTAGTTATACAATATACAATTGCATTTAGCATTGCAACTGATGTCTTTCATTGCAAAGCTTGGAGTATCACTTCTTCCTTTTATTTTATAGTATTCTTTATTATATTCTGTCAGAGGGTTAAGGCAGAAAAATGTGAACTATTGTAAAAAGAAATTGAGGCTGTGAGTGGAGTTGTCCCCTGCTCACACTTCCTTTAAAAGTACTCTGATTTGTTGCAGCTATAAATAACTTTGAAAATTCCTTTTAAAATATTCCTTCCACTTTGCCATTACATAGTAGTGAATTGCATGCAGCCTTCAAATAATAAGGAAAATAATGAAAAGGAAGATACAATGCTCACAGAAGAAACAAAATGTGCCAGGACTTTTTCTTGTTCTGTTTTGGGGAGAGGTTTTTTTGTTGTTGTTGTTTATTTTCATGTGAGTGTGTTTGTGTTTTTTAGAAAGTACAGCTACAGTACTGGTCAAAATCTATTACCATCAAACTTCTCACTTCAGATAAAAAATAACAAAATATCAAAAATAGAAGTAACTGCACATGGAAAAACGTATTATATATGTTCATCACTTGATAAAGCAGCCGAACCCAGTATTAATAGATTGCTATTCATTATCTGAATTTGTATGATTGACCGCTTAGAGAAATTGCTAGTGCTATGGAAAGGCTTGCAACTAAAAGGGAAAAGTCATTTAGTTCAGGGAGGTCTTGTAGGCTTCATAAAATAACTGTTGATTATAATTATACACTAATCTCTGAAATATTCTCTTGGGAAGTAGACAGATAATGAACAGGAAAAAAGAAATGAGCTCAAGCTGATACACTTTACTGTTATCAAGAATACAATTTTGCAGCCTATTGCATATTGTGAGAAGCTCTTCAAAGCTTGTTTTTTGCTAACCTCTTATTTCATCTATCTAGTTACTTATACTGTGTAAGGCAGAAAAATGTGCATTTTCAAAGTCACTTATATAGACAGACAAAACTATTTTTGCATTTTCTCAGTTGATGTGCTTTAGAAAAAAAAAAAGTGAGGGGGGGAAAGGAAGGGAAGTCAAGGCAAGGCAAGGCAAGGCAAGGCAAAGGCAAGGCAAGGCAAGGCAAGGCAAGGCAAGGCAAGGCAAGGCAAGGCAAGGCAAGGCAAGGCAAGGCAAGGCAAGGCAAGGCAAGGCAAGGCAAGGAAAGGAAAGGAAAGGAAAGGAAAGGAAAGGAAAGGAAAGGAAAGGAAAGGAAAGGAAAGGAAAGGAAAGGAAAGGAAAGGAAAGGAAAGGAAAGGAAAGGAAAGGAAAGGAAAGGAAAGGAAAGGAAAGGAAAAAAGTTTTAGCTGAGTGTTTAGACCTAATATATATAAAAAATAAAAAATAAAAAATAAAAAAAATAAAAAATAAAATAAATAAATAAAAAATAAAAAAAAAAGACCATAGGAACAGATCTGACTGTAATCATTACCATGACTTTCAATGGTATATTTTCCACTGGTAGCATTACGATTCTCTGTCGTGAGAAATATATAGCTAGTATAAAGATTGCATGTGATTTTTAACATCTTACAAATTTGATGATTTGCCCTGCTGCTTATATAGAACCAGAAGGGCAAATTTATTTCTGCTCTGGTGCAACACAGAAGGAGCTTTTCCAGTTTTGACATGGAAAATTTGAAGTCATGCTGAAAGTCAAAGTAGGGAATAATCTCAGCTCTCCCTGATCTCAGAGTCAGCTGTGTTGACACATCAAAGGCACGTGCCTGATCTTTATTTTCTTATTAATTAGAAAGTGTTCGCGAAGAAATGGAGCTAGTGAACACTGATCTGATGCTACCATCTCTGATGTGTTATTGGAATTTCAGGGTAATGTTGTGCACATCTGGGAGAGTATAACAATCTTGTGTGCTTCCTGCAGAATTAAACCTATGGCGGAGAGAACCGTGGATACATTTATGATGTTCTCATTGCTTTAGATGTTCTTACTTTGCTAGGCTGTAGAATTTCTGAAATTTATAAATAAATATCCTATTTCAAGAAACGAAAATGCCCAGCCACTCAGCCACTCTATAGCCTTAAGAATTGTGTAATTTTAGCAAAATGGATGACAATCTTCACATTTAAAGTATCTTTAGCATCTGCTTTAAGCATTGTTGAAATGAAGGCAAATCCAGGAGGGCATCACTGTATCTGTTGCTTGAAACAAATTTCAGGTGGCAGACCTTCTTCTGTCTCTGATAACTAGGATCTTCTGCCTTTCAAAGAAATGGAAAGAGTCTGGAGAGCAGTTGCCCAATACTTCTCAGCATAGTGCTCTGTATAAACTATGGGCAGTATCGCAAGTGCTGTCTCTTAAATATAAAAATAGAAACTCTTAAGTTTGATCAAAGTCTCTCTTACTTCCTTTTATATTTTCTAGAATTGCCAGTCTTGTATAATGTTACAGCTTGAAAAAAAAATAAATCAATTTTAGCTATGCTAATTTTATAGATTAAGATACTATATTTTCATGATTTACAATTTTATTGCTGATACTCAAAATATCCCATAAGAAAAATAATGTTCAGTGAGCTCGTATCCATGGAGTTATACTTTTAGCTATATTCAAATCCTTGTATTTTATATTTCTGCCTCAGAAATATTTATGTGTATTAGTGTATATTTTAACCTTCACAGGATAGCATGGCTCTTCTTTGCCCATTGACCAATGATGACTAAATGATATGGAAGACACACAGGCACAACCCCCAAAATCATATACGTTGACTTGGTTCTTTTACGGTTTTGTTTCAAAATTTATGAAAGGATCTAAACATACATAAACATAGTATCTGTCAAAAGTATATTGTGGATTAGAAGTTCACTTCCCATAAAACAAGCATTTTTTCTGCCTATAGGATTCAGTGCTGTAGCAGGCCGAGTGCTTCAGTTGGATGCTGAGCACTTTCGTTAGGACTCATGGCATGGGACTCCTCAAAAACCATGAAAGATTAGGTCTTTAATGTGAAATCCAAATGGAGTTCGCTGCCTCGCAGGTACAACCTTATACTTCAGTGCAGTTTTAACACAATTGACCTCAGGACACTGACAGTGGGGATGAATTTAGTCACTTCAGATATGTTGTGTGATTTCTAAAAAGGAACAATGAATTCCAGAGGCTGAACTATTTTATTTACAAAGTGCCATACTTTACGTTAACTATCTATTTTGATTTGTGGTCAAGTAGATGTTAATATTGTGAATCATATATTATATACTTATATGTATCCATAGCAAAACTATATTTAACTAGTGTAAATAACTATATATCTTATCTATAGTGCCAATGTATCTTACATATAGTGGAACTTAAACTGTGTTAAGATGTGATATGACTGGGTAAACAAGAAGTGTACGCTGAAAAAGTTAAAAGTAGAGGAATGTTCTGGCTTTTTGCAGAGGTCAAGAGTGATTGGCCACAAACCAAAAACTAGCTAGAAGTGAACTAAGATTCACCACCACCAGACTGATTTGCTAGAAGTGAATTTGCATGTGTTGCACATGTCCAGATGTTCTTTCCAGTTTGTTATTGGCAAACAGCCCAATTTCTCTAAATCACATCTAACATACATCAGTTTGTGGTAGGTAGAAAGAAAAATACATATTTTGTAAAGTTCCCATAGGAATCTCTCTAATTGTGATTGTCATTTAGAATGACCTTTAGAGCATAAAAAAAAAGGATGGGAGAGGAAGAATTAAATTGGTTGTAAGCAATTATTAACAAATTCTGAACCTATTGCATGCAGTTTTCGTGTGCTCAACTTTGAAAGATATTGGTCAAAGAAATTAAAGGAGGAGATTCTACAGTTATTATGAATCTACTTATTCAATGTATTCTTTATGGCTGGCATGAATTGTCAGCAAGGGTCACTTTTTGATTTTAATAGTCATAGTCAACAGTTGAAATGCAATGTGTAGGATGAAGACTGAGTTTGACCAGCAGTCTTAAGGTATTTTAGTTCCCTTCCTGGTATAATTATCAGTGCCATAACCATCTACTGACTGTACAGTATCAGAATAAGAGCTCCACCGGAAAAGCCCCAATACCTTGTGAGCCTACAAACATGCACTGCCTGTGCAAAGGCTACTCAAACTCATGCAGCTCTTACCTAGAGCTCTATATTGGGAACAACACACATTGTGAGATCTCTGGCTTGATTGAAGCTGTCCTTTCTTGTACATAAGAGGCATTGTACATGTATATGTTTCCTTGGAAGATAAGTGCTGTTTGGCACCCAGCTACTTTTAGTAGTGCTCATGTAATGGACAGAACAGTGAACCAGGACTTGAGACGTCTCTGTGCCTGCCTCAAAAGTGAGGATACTGATACTCATCTCTTTGCAAAGTTCTTTGAGATGGGGGAAATGAAAACCTCCAAATGTTAGCTAGTGGATAGTATTGCCATTATTCAGTGAGGAGATGCAGTTCCAGTTATTGAATTAAGAAGTATGTAGCAGATTACAGTGCAAATTAAGGATGCAGTTTTCTATTTATGTGCACTTCAGAAATTCTCTGTGATGTTTCATACAGTGTAAGAATAAAGTAGAACATAGGAAAAATATTGAGTTAGATATTTTTAATACATTGATGAAAGTATGAGCATACAGTGAGATAATTTTTAAGCAAACTTACATTTTTGACTACAGAATTACGTGAACTCATCTTACACCCTTATAAAGGGAGATGGATTATGTGTGCTGCTTGAGAGGTAGGAGCTTGACACCGTGGCTGAGCCCTGTTGGTCTGCATACATCTTTAGTTAGCATGGTGACACTCTGTACAATTGGCTTAGGTTTTGATGGCTTTCAGCCAGATGTAAAGTACTGAACTAGGCAGAACTGTCATTAATATTGAACAAATACAGGTGTAGTACCTTGTCTGAATGTTGATTCAACCTATTTCTCTAGAAGGAATAATTTGAATTTCTACTGCACTAGCAACAGCAGGCTGTTTGGAAAGAGACCTTAAGGTCAGATATGCTACCTGGCTAGCAATGTAGAAGTTAGTTGGGAAAATACACCAAAATTACAGGGGATTCTTTTGTGGGGACAGAATATCACATAAGTGCTCTTGCTTTTTTTTTTTTTTTTTTGCTTTTTATTTTTTCTTCTTTTTTTTTACTTTTTTCATCAGAAAAGTTAGCATTTATAAAAAATAAAAAAAATAATATTTTCATCTCAATTTCTGTGCACTAAGCATAGTGTTAGAGTATAAATGCATTTGTATTGAAACTCGTAAAGACATGCTAGGTAAGGGAGCTTTTTGGTAGTGGTCAGATAGCCATCCCATTCCTCTGTTGCATATAAGAAATAAAGATATCTTCTCTAGGGCTGTCCAGCAAATTAGATCTTCAGCAAGCAATCAGGTATTATGCTCTGAGCTTATTCCACTGGAGCTCTCTGCTTCACAACCCTGCTGTGATTGGACAGCTCTCAGAGTACCCAGAGTGTTAAACTCTGTAGAAGCAGCATATATCATTCACTGCCTGGACTTCTGGAGTAATATTTAATATACTCAGGGAAAATGTCAGATTTATGTTGATTTATACCCTTTTTCAACTACAGTCTGGCTTATTTTCTCCAAATTCCAATTTAGCAATATTCCTGTCTCTGTATTGAGGGAAATGCACAGAAAACATTTTCTGTTACACTATTTCAATAAATAGTTTTCTACAAAAAGAATATAAGCTTTTTGTGATCATCTGTTGCTTCTGGAATCAGCTTGGTTAAGGCCATTTTATGTTTAGTAATCCAGCAATTCCTTTTTTTTTTTTTTTTTTTTTTGTTAAAGCATAGTTGTTTGTTATTTCATGTACAAGATGTATAGTCTTGTTTTGGTCATGATTGCTCATGCTACCATATGGGAGTTTGTTCATATTCTAGTTGAGCTAAAATCTGTTGCCATGTGTTTGACTACTCGTATGTTTTTTTAATGCTTGTCTGTTTTTCACAGCTACATTTGAGTTTAATTTCTTGCTTTTTATTTCTTTTCATAAAAGATAAGAGATGAAGTCAGATGTAATGATAGGATAGTAAAAAGGATAGTAAAAAAAAAAAAAAAAAGAGAAGTTCCTTACTTCACAGTATTGCTTCTTATATAACCAGTTTCAAAAACTATTTCAGAAACAGGAATGATTACTTTTTCTGAAAGCCACTGTTAATGCACTCAGCTAATTACAAAGCAGGCATGGCCAGATGTGGCTGTACTTGAAATATCCCAGAGCCATTGACTTCTTATATTCCTGAGATTAACAGCTGATTTTTCACATATCCTTAAACCTGGCCGAGCTGTAGAGTTGTCTGTGGTCCACATTCCAGGGAGGAGTGTGGAAGTACAGGGAATGGACAGAGATGCAGTGGTCAGACCCACTGATGCTGTGCAGTAAGTAGGATCATGATGAAACTCACCACTGTTTTCTTTCGTAAATGTTCTTTTGGTATTACTGTGTTAGATAAATCAAACAACTCAGTGTGCGTGTGTGTGGGGGGAATGATGCGATTCTTGTTTTGTTTTCTTTGCTTCCTAGCAGCTACACTAACAACAGATTATAGAAGACATGCTGATATTAGATGTATATTGGCTTTGTTTCCCAAACATTCTGTAAGAGTAATTCTCAACTTTTTAAATTTAGCTTTTTTATTTGTCTTCTCACCTATATATGTGAAGGAAGAGCTTTTTTAATTCAGTTTATTGTTGTTCTGATACACTGCTGTTATTCAAGAAATCTGGTTCTGGTAGAGTTTTGTGAGGGTTTTGTGTGGCATCTAGGCATAAGTTGGAAGAGCCTATCTGTGGGAGTGTTGCAATGCAATGCTCATACTTACTAGTTTCCTTTGCAATTCAATGAGCTCAGCTAGACTGAAAATAGGTCTGTCAAACAAAACATGAAACTGATGACTGAAAAACAGTTTAAAGGAAGGCAGAAGAAAGATATTCCCAATCAGGTACCTAAGCTAACTATATTGTCCCTAGCTTGCCACATCACAGTGTAACATCACAATTCTCTGCTGCTTTCTTAGGCCTAGGATGAGACAAAAGTACTTAAACACAGTTATAGGTAGTGAAGACAACTTTGAAAATTATATGAACAGAATGGAATAGAAGGATAAAAATAAACCTGAAAACAAACAAAAAATAAGGACTGGATATTTTGCTTTTAGAATAAGAGTCTTGGGATCTAGTGAGTGCTGCTCTTGAGAGCTAAGGGTGCTTTGATGTTTAATTTTATTCAGGTCTTACAGAAATATGTGTCAAGAGATTGTACAGATATTTCCGTATTATACAACATTTCTGTGGATGTGGGTTCATCCACACCATGCTGATGGACCCCAAACCTGGTGGAGAGCAACACTGCCAGTACCAGTACCTCATGAAATCTTTATGAATTCCATAAAATCCCCTTATTCCAACCAATTCTGCCTTTTTATTTTGTGGAATCAGAGATTTTTTCTATTGAGAAAATAATTACAAGAAGACATTGAGTGATTGTTTTTTTCCCTTAATTAAGACTGCTTCCATTTATCTAGAGCAATTCAACCTGAAATTAGGTATGAGGAAACAAGGTCTGTACCTTTTTTTTTGTTTGGTTGGTTTGTTTGTTTTTGTCTTCTTTTTTTTTTCTTTTTTTTTTTTTTTCCAAATAGTCTTTCTACTCTAGACCCCTCTGGAAGCGCAGATTATTTTGCTAGCAGTGATTAACAATAAGAAACTTTGTGAGTTAATGACCAACAATCCCTACCTCCTATTCATTGCAGCTCTGCTACACAGTCCTCTGACTTTTCTGCCACAGACCTAACATGAAAAGAACCAGAGGGCCTTTGACCACTGTGAATTTTTATAGCATGTCACAATTGCAGCAACATCTGTGCACATAAACATATTAAAAATTTGCTGACAAGACCATAAATCACTGAAATGCTAAACACCAAAATATCAGTTTTGCAGTCAGTCATTAAACAAAACTCGTAATCTATGCAATTATACATTCCAGTGTAAAATCCAATATTTCACCTCACATTTGTAAATCTAGATGTGCACTGCTCCTTTTATTTGCAAACACAAAGCTAATCAACAGAGATATTTCTGTTGAGGTAAATAAAGTGGCTCTATCCATCATTCTCTTGTCAGAAATAGATACATTTCTAGTTAAACCTTATTTTTCTTATACAGATTGTCAAATCCATGGGACACAGTCTACATTAGTTCTGCTTATATGAATCCCAGGCACATCAGTAATAAGCACATCAGCACATGGATAGCGTGCACAATGTTTCTTTAGGAAGGAGTTCAGGAGCTAAATTTTTCAAATTGATAGAGGACCTGTTTTGAGCTCAAGACCATATTCATCCCACCATTCACGCTCTTTACTGAGTCATTAATATCCTGTGCTCTGTAAGTCAGTTCTGCTGGTGCATTCCAAGAGAAAACTTGGGTGCAACCTCTCTTTGAGAAAAGATTCAAGGGCATACTTACGGTCTGGTGGTCTTCTACCTGGCTTTGCTGTTTTCAGGTGTCTCTTCTGTCCTCAAATCAATGTCATTAGGACTGGAAGTTTTTCCAAGAAGGTGTTTTGATATCATCTGCCACAAAAACAGGTTCCATCAGTATCCCATGTTAAGGTGGATCATTTTTTTTTAATGAGAAACATGCTTTTAAGGCACCAACTGTCTTACAGTTGTGGGATGGAAGTGCAACACGTTGCCCCTATGTTAGGTATCTACTATACGTTGAATGTTACAACATTTCTGCCTAAATCAATCTATGTGCGTTAACATATCTGTGTATTTTCACGAAGCGTAAAATTACCAGATAAAATTACCTTTGTTAGAACTTTCTTTTTTTAAGTATCATCAAATGTATCATCTAGTTTAATCTGGTAGCTGCCCATAGGTAGTAAGTCATAGTCCGACTGTAACATGCAAACTGAAAAATTGTTAACTAATTAGTAAAAACTGTAGCTGCTTCTTGCATCTCATCTGAAACCTTATGGGTGAGGTCATTTGAAATAAAAATGTTATTTTTTTCATCCTTTAGTAGAATTTCACTCTCTATAAAACAGGTTTTAGTTCTGGGATGAGTGTCAGAAGGTCTGCTTCTGAAACAATAAATGTAGAAGAGCATATCAGAGTACATGACTTGCCATCCTGACCTGCAAGTCTCATGTAATTTCACAGTGTAAATGTGAGTCAGTTTAGTATTTGATTGAAAAGAAACTTATTTGAGGTAGCATGCAAGATTCAGGGTTGCAACGTCAGGAGAAGATACAAGGGAGTTAGCTCAGCCTCCACTGGTGCTTCTATGGAAGCTCATGGAGCAGATCCTCTTGAGAGTCATCATGCGGCACTTGCAGGGCAAGCAGGTGATCAGGCCCAGTCAGCATGGGTTTATGAAAGGCAGGTCCTGCTTGATGAACCTGATCTCCTTCTATGACAAAGTGACGCACTGGGTGGATGAGGGAAAGGCTGTGGATGTGGTCTACCTTGACTTCAGCAAGGCATTTGACACCGTCTCCCACAGCATTCTCCTCAAGAAACTGGCTGCTCTTGACTTGGACTGGCGCACGCTTCATTGGGTTGGAAACTGGCTGGATAGCTGGGCCCAAAGAGTCGTGGTAAATGGAGTCAAGTCCAGTTGGAGGCCGGTCACAAGTGGCATCCCCCAGGGCTCGGTGCTGGGGCCGGTCCTCTTTAATATCTTCATCGATGATCTGGGCGAGGGCATTAAGTGCACCCTCAGTAAGTTTGCAGATGACACCAAGCTATGCGCATGTGTCGATCTGCTCGAGGGTAGGAAATCTCTGCAGGAGGATCTGGATAGACTGCACCGATGGGCTGAGGTCAACTGCATGAAGTTCAACAAGGCCAAGTGCCGGGTCCTGCACCTGGGGCGCAATAACCCCAAGCAGAGCCACAGGCTGGGAGATGAGTGGTTGGAGAGCTGCCAGGCAGAGAAGGACCTGGGAGTGATGGTGGACAGTCGGCTGAATATGAGCCAGCAGTGTGCTCAGGTGGCCAAGAAGGCCAACGGCATCTTGGCTTGTATCAGAAACACTGTGACCAGCAGGGCTAGGGAGGTGATCGTCCCCCTGTACTCGGCTCTGGTGAGGCCGCACCTTGAGTACTGTGTTCAGTTTTGGGCCCCTTGCTACAAGAAGGACATCGAGGTGCTTGAGCGGGTTCAGAGAAGGGCGACGAAGCTGGTGAGGGGCCTGGAGAACAAGTCCTACGAGGAACAGCTGAGGGAGCTGGGCTTGGTCAGCCTGGAAAAGAGGAGGCTCAGGGGCGACCTTATTGCTCTCTACAGGGACCTTAAAGGAGGCTGTAGTGAGGTGGGGGTTGGCCTGTTCTCCCACGTGCCTGGTGACAGAACGAGGGGGAATGGGCTAAAGTTGCGCCAGGGGAGTTTTAGGTTAGATGTTAGGAAGAACTTCTTTACTGAAAGGGTTGTTAGACACTGGAACAGGCTGCCCAGGGAAGTGGTGGAGTCACCATCCCTGGAAGTCTTTAAAAGACGTTTAAATGTAGAGCTTAGGGATATGGTTTAGTGGGGACTGTTTGTGTTAGGTCAGAGGTTGGACTCGATGATCTTGAGGTCTCTTCCAACCTAGAAATTCTGTGATTCTGTGATTCTCAAGTACTGCTGTGAGGCTAGGGATAAACTGTTACTTGGAGGATTTTCTGGATTTCATAAAACTAAGCAATTATTTCAGTTACTGTAAGAATCTTGGGAGAAAAATCAGTTTACATGTAGGCAATCTTCTCCCTTCTTTCCTTCTGTTACAGTTTCCTTTTTCTCACTTCAGATAGGCTGCAAAATGTAATTTTACAAGAAACAGACTAAGGAGAAAAAAAGTTTCTGTAAGAATTCTATCTTGCCTTTGGGGAAGAGGACTTGGGCGGTGGAAGAGCTGAGATTCTCAACAACTGCAGTCAGTAAAACACCACTGAAACTTTTCACTACTAAAGCTACATTAGGCTAGGTATGTTCATCACATTCCAATATGCTGTTTAGTTTTTCTTGCTCTTCCATCAGATGTAATATTCTGCTTTACTTTTTCCCAGAACTGTTGTCATCGAATTCTATGCTGTTGGATGCATTTCATCTCATAGGTAGTAGTATTGGAGAAAGTGGGGGAAAAAAAAATGCCACTGCATTTACAAATTCAGCTTTCCCTCCCTCTCCCCCCAAGGATATCCATACCCAAATGTAGATATAGTTCCGCAGTGGGAATGAAGCATGTGTTCAGTAGGGAAATCTTGAACTTTTCAGGAAGCATACCAACTGATGTTGAAGAACATACTATGTTACTAAATGAAATTAAAGACTAGAGAAGAGAATACATCTTTCTAAGTATTTTCTTCATCCTGAACTAAAACTGAAATGATAGAATAAACTTAAAATAAATGAGATTATACCATAAGTTATAAAAGATATAAGATATAAAAGATATAAGATATAGAAGATTCCCACTGGAGGGAATTCTACATTTTTGTATATTTTAAAAATCCTCATCTCTGTTTAGAATCCCAGTTACAAGCCTGATTACTGCTGCACACTAACTCTGTATCTTTGCACTCTGTTTGTTTAGTTTAATGTCAGATTGTAGACTTGCACACAAAATATATAATGGAGCATTTCTGAATCCCTTGCATGCTGGGATTTCAATGTCCTGAATTAATAGGAGGGGCTGGCCTGAGGTGATAAAATAAGAAAATGAATCACCCCAGAATATTCAAATTAGTTGCATGTCTCAATAAAGCAGAACAAAATTAACAGGTAACTGTCATGAAAGTAAACTCTGTCTATGTTGATTCCTCAAGTAGATTATAAATGCAGGAAAAACAAATATGCATTCAATTAATGGAATGCTTTACATCTTGAAGGACTTTGTAATCACAAAGTGAAAAGACCTAGAAATGGGATGAGTGATCAAAGCTGTTCAATAGGGTATTCAGGTAATCTCTGAGTTCTATTAACCCTCAATAAATGAGTATGCTTATCACTCTTTTCAATTATTCTCTTTTTCTTGGGTTTGGTGGTTCTTGTTTTAAAGCAAATTTGAACATGGAAGCAAAAAAGTCAAAGGGTCATAGGATAGGCCGGGTTGGACGGGAGCTCCGGAGGTCACGGAGTCCAGCTTCCCACCAAAGTAGGGTCAGTTATGAGGACTAACCAGGCAGCTCAAAACTTTATCACTGGGTCTCAAAAACCTCCGCGACAGAAACTGTGCAATCAGTTTGGGCCCCTCTTCCCCTCCTTGACTGTCAACCCGTGCCCTGAATCTTCTAGTTGATCTTATCCTTTCTGCTTTCCAGCATTGGAAAATACAGTCTGTGAGTGAAGTGATGAACTTTCTTGTTCTTTGTTTTGTAAGAAGGTTTATGTACTATGCAGAATAAAAATGCATGAGATTTCATTAATTAGAGTACTCCACAGAGAACTGGAGAGGTGTTTGTTTCCAAAAAGATAGATAAAAGCCGGAAATTTATAGCTAGTCTTTGACAGCTGGCTAGAGACTATTATGGCTTGGAGAAAAAGGCAAAGAAGGTTTTTGGAGTGTTCAAAATAAGCAGGAAAAGGTCTCTTTTTCTTTGTTTTCTTAAAGGTAGAGGTTTTTGTAACCAAAATAACTGAACGTTAAATCTGTATTCTACACAGCTTATGTTGTCCAGTCAGTCTTTTCCAGACAGCACTTTTTTCACTTTTCCTCACTGTAGGACTTGTCACTCTGTTTGACTGCCGGCAAACTCCATAGTCATAGGTCTCTGAAAATACTCTGAGGTACAGCAGTTGACAATGTCGATGTTTTAAATGTTCTCATTAAGTTCCAGTCTTTGGTATACTGAGGAAGCACGAAAAGCTCTGGGGCATTTGTTTCAGACTTTTCACACTGAACAAAAGAGCCTACTAATGTTAGGGTCCAGGTCAAACATTTCTTTCACAATAAGACAAGACACTTAAATATATATGTGTATACGTGTATATGCCCATATATATACATGTGTAAGAATAACATAAAACAACTGATTTAGCGTTTTCTGAGTCCTGCTTTAAGCCTGTGGTGTCCATGAGAGTTTTTCAGAGGTGGTTTTGGTTTTCTGCAAGTCACCGGGAATAGTTTTGTTTCACTTCAGTCTAAGCAGCAGCTCTCAGCATATTTCCTGTGTCGTTGTATTTTATTTTTTTTTTGGAGGGGAGGGTTGGGGCTTCTTGAGAAAGAAGTTGCTTTTCTGTCATTCAGTTGCAGATTTGGGGTCTCTTACATTTATGTTCACTTTAAAAAATAAGAAAGTGAGCATTTAATTCACCTTAACTGAGTTTAAGGTAACAGACAGGCAGCCTTACTTGGCTGCAGAGGCTCCCTCTGTTATTAATAAGTATCTCCAAAAATAGCATTCCTTTGTGTGCTCATGCACTCACGCATCCCGAATAACATTTCTATAGCAAAGTATCTGTGCTGGTGAGTTCTATTTCACAACAGCATGATTCTGCTGTTCAGCGTACTGGCATGAATTAGTTCTCCTAGGCCCAGTTCAAATAGTAATCGCAATTCTGTGTAGCATGTTGTAGTCAAAATGCATAAAACCCATGAATTGTATAGGTATGTTGTACTTGACTTTGCTGATAGCTTGGTACCAGTAGCTATAGCCATTTTGCACTGGACAAAAGCAAATCAATAGATTCTGTGTGTATTGCAGTGTTGTTTTTCCTTGGCTTGTGATTATCACCTGCAAATAACGTTTCTGCTAAGCACCCCATTTATAAAACCCTACGTGACTTACTGATTATCAAGGTTTAAAGAGAAGATTGAGAATAGTGATGAAAATAATGCAGTGCTGGCAAAGATGGACTAGGTGACCTAAATAGGTCTTTTACATTTCTAACTACACTGTCCTATGAATTATATATTCAAATCTAAGCAAGCATATGAAAGGAAGTAATTGAAGAAGTTAATGTAATATTCTTGTTCAGGTAATGGCTATCTTTTTTGTTACTCTTTTCACTGGAGCTTAATAGAAAAGTATATTTATGTCATTTTGAGGTCAAAACTTTTAAAGCATTTCCAGCAAAGGACTGCAGCTAGGCTGGTCCTTTTGGAAGGAGGTAGCAGTGCCCTCCCGGAGAAGTTAGAAAACTTGCATGTCCTAGCAGGATTAGACATCAGTGCTGAAACCTTTGTTACTACTTGGGTAGGTAGACCTACAGGGATCCTAACAAATCTAGATGTAACTGCAGCACACGTGGCAACTATGCAGAACGCTGGTGTTTCTGCCTCATTTCTTACATGACAAAGTGGGTTGTTTGGGCAGAACAATCATGTTTGAGCTACATCTCACTGTCTTTGCCCTCACCCAGCCTGAGCCAGGTGAGCATCCCTGCTCCCTCTACAGCCCTGACTTACTCCAACAGTGCTCTTTATACTGAAAGAGAAACCTAAAAGTTTCTGCTCCCCAACATGCATTCCCCAAGCTCTCCAATTTGGATTTGCCCTTCATGTCTCAAATGGGGAGGAGAAAAAATGATTAATTTTTCACCAGTCTGAAATCATATTAGATATTACTTAATGTCATGCTGGAATTAATGACCATTGCTGAATTGCTTTATAGGCACAAGGGTATTCCCCACCCAAGCATGCACACAGAAGTCCTCCTTCTGAGAGCTGAATGAGTAGCTCATATCTAGTTTCCTATAAGATGAAGGGAGGATTGCTCATATATACATACCCTAAAATATCCTTTGCATATGAATGTTTGTAAGGGAAGACTTTCTTGACTGACTTGCCATTCTGCAAACTTCAGGCCCTGCTTCTAGGAGCACACTGGGGTGCTGGCTTCAAGCAATTTGGCAGAGCTGCCAACACAGTGAGAGCATGGGTCAGCCTTGAGCCAGCACCCCAAAGCTGCAACTGCAGGGTGAGGTGCCTGAGAAACCTCTGATGAGCTGCTTTCACAGCTTCTACTTGGTAAGAGTCCTTGGGTCTCTCTTACCATGATGAGGCTGTTACACTTAGAAATAATAGGAGACTAGACTACATTTTCTATGCAATTTAAGGAGATGCAGTCTGCAGGGATGATGTCTTGCTCACCAGGCTACAGGATAGACAAACAGGCAGATCATAATGCCAGAACTGGACGAGCAGAAGACTTGACCAGTTTTGACAGCTTTAAATAACAGTAAGATTTTCTGTAGCTTTGAGGTCTTTTCTGGCTTTAATAATCTAAAGTGATTCTGTGGAAACTGTAGTGCCAAACATTAATGTCTCCTGGAATTGCTCAATCGACAAACGAGAAATATGACTTTATACTGCAAGGAACCGGCAAGTATGTGTGTATGCCACTGTCCATCCCTGGCAGGCAGTGTCTCCTCTTCTGTAAGACATAATGAGATTCTCCTCTGGCTTTGGTGACAGAGATCTGTGCCTCTGTTGGGGAGAGTTCCTGGAAGATGTGGTATGCAGCATAGCTGGGAAAGAAGATATAGATGGGTAACATGTAGAAGATACCATTAAGAATTGTTCATGCACCTGCAAACTATGATAATAAATATACGCTGCAAATTAAGGACTTGAAGGATGGTTAGAAACTGTTTCTAGTCTGGCTGCTGATGAAGGGAAGGATTCCTGCTGGGGTCTCTAACAGAAGGAGTAGACTTGAATCTTTTTAAAATTGGAAACAAATTCCTGTGTTTTAACAACAGTGATGCAGATGTCCATTGGGTTGACGTAGCTCTAGAAGATCTATGTTCAAAGAATAATAATGGCAGCACATTCAGACAGTTGAATAATCCTATCAGCAGAACATTCAAATTATTTTATGATGAAGTATAATGTATGATTTCTATTGATGCAGCAGGTGCTTAAAGGCCTCCAAATTCACTGCCCTTGGATATATACAGAATTACAATGACAAGAACATGGCAAATGTTAAAATTTTAATGGTACCCACTGCACTTGTAATCGTGTAAATTCTATTAATACTGGGAAAAAACTCAAGTCTGTTCTGAGCAGCAATGTTTTGTAATATCACCTCTCACTTATATTTTAGTTCTTATTTGTTGGTATTAGTAACTAGCATGCTAATATATAGTAATATATACCATAGTAATATAGAATAGTGGTATTTCAGTACTTCAGTTGATGCATGTGAAGGGGCATATGGACTATTTTTATTTGGACTTTGTCTTGTTGATAATAAATTTTATAGCTTGATCACTGAAAAAAAAAAAAAAGTAATCATTTAAATTGGTTGTCCAAAGTATTTGACTCTGTAACCTTTTAAGTGTAACTTTAGAGATCATATAAAATGACCAGAAGAGTTTCAGATAGCACTATCAATATTCACTTGACTTTATCGTTGTCTAGCAGGGCTAGTTTACATAACAGTTTTTCAGTTTCTTTAGCAAATTTCTGTTTATATGGAAATAAGAATTAGCATGTAGTTACAGATGCTACAGTAAATAGAAGTCTTTTGCAAGACGTAGCTGAAGACTGCTGCAATTAAACAATGTTAACGGAAAGGCACACAAATAACCTTACATTGGATAAAGGCATAGTTAGAAAAGCTAGAGATCTGTCCCATAGAGTTTACAGTTTTTGCAATTAATTAGAGAACATTAACATAATTTTTTTCTGTCTATACTCCTGTGATAGTCTGTTCTCTGACCTGTAAAAGACTTTTGTTCTTTCATATAAGTTACTTAGTGAAGTATAAACAGTCAAGATATGCTTGTACTAGTGCCGAGTATGTTCACTGTAATATTGCTTATAACTGGAGGAAACACTAACATTATATTCCATGCTAGTGTAAGTTCAGTCTGTTATGCTGGTATGTTTAGTGTGTGCAAGAAATACAGTATTTCTGTGCTTGTTTCACATCACAGGTTTAATTTTTACTGCTGCAATTAGGGCTGAGCATAGGATCCAAAATGGGGAGGTAATCCTCTCTTATTTTCTGTCTAACAATTAGTTTGCCTGTGAGGGAAATGCACTAAGTTTAAGTTTGCCTATCAACAGAAAAATGAAAATGTCGTAGTTGCATTAAATTTGTAGATTTAAAAGAAGTATATAAAACTACAGTATTTAAAATGCTTTCAGCCACATTGTTTAAAGTGCTTTTGGTTATAAAAATGCTACTTTTAGTAATTTTGAAGGGAGTTTGCAAACATATTTTTTTATTTTTGAAATTAGCTTGAACATTGGGAATGTCACATTGAATGCCACAGGCAATGTAAAGGATCTTAGTAAAGAAGTACTAATAATAACTCTTACCTTAATTATATTTTCTTTTTGAAAAACAAACAACCAACAACAAAAACTGCTTTATCATCCTTGAACACCCTTTAAATCAGGACACCACTGACACTTTGTTTCCAATTAACAGTAAAAACCTTCTTTGATCCTTTGACTTTTTTATGAGATGAATTTATATTTTCTAGACTAACATGCATGACAACATAATTCTCCACACTCATTAATATTCGACTTCTTTGCTTTAATGAGGGAAATGAAGAGGAATGGAATGTCATCTGCTTATCTAAAGCAGCAAGAACTTTGTTAATATTCACAAAGAAACCGTACATTTAAATAACATTAAAGCTGTGACACATTTGGCCAAAATCAGGTCATTCAAACTTAAGCCTGACATTTGGAGATCTTTGTGTATGGTTTTCCAACATAAAAAGTTTGAAAATCTGATTCTACTCACCAATTTTTCTTTCATATTCTTTAGGATTTGTAGACAGGGTAGTGAGTTTATTCCTATGAATTTCTGGCATCTGCTTATTTCTGTATATTTTCCAGATATTCAGTGACCAAGCCTCAGTGGCTTCCTTAGAGGTTAAGAATAGGCGCAACACCTTATTTCAACTGGACGTCTTGACCCTATGTATCTCTATGGTAAAATCTATGATAAAATGTGAAATAAAAGGCACATATTAGCTTTGTCCCCATTAAGACAATTCATGAGAATTCATGTAATCCAAATATTAGTGTTAATAGGTATTACCGCTGCATGTCCCCTGTAATTTGATTCAAACAATGCATATACACATCTTATATTCAGTCTGCAGTGGCATAAAAGTTTTCATTGGTAATTTTGCATTTAGTTTAAATGCCAAATGTTTTGTCAAAATTAATCTAAAATCACCTTTTGGAGTATTTGGATTAAATGGAAGATGTCCTTCCAGAATCCCAGTTTCTCACTATTAATAACAGATTTTATAGAACAAGAATATGAATTTTCTGTTGCAAGTTCTTAAAGCTCCAATTTAGAAGGCTGGCTATCTAAAAGTACCCTTTAGTTATTCCATAAAACTCAGCCTATTTAAATGCTAGTACTAATACTCCAGTAATATTTTAATAAGAGTTCAGTTAACCAATATTAATTTTAGCAGTTCTAGAACTCTCTTTTGTGATAGAAACTGTAATTTTTCCATGGCTGTGAGAATTTTTTGTCATGGAATATTATGAATCTTTCTAAAGAAACAGAGATCTATACTAGTAATACCTTTTTAGTGCATGATGGAAAGTCTTAGGTCAGTAGCATTACAACTAAAATGAAAAATGCTGTACAAAACTGTCAGAAAAATTATCCATTAACAGCAAGCTTGAAAACCTGAAAATAGATTTGACACTATTAGTATACAGATGGAATTAAAAGGAATCCACAAAGCTTGCAGTAAGCTAAGGACAAAATAAATGAATGTTGAGATGTAGTTGAATAAAAAAAAAAATCAAAATTTAAGTCACTAACACCCATCTTAGATATTGTTAGTGTGCTGGATTTTTTTTTTTTTTTAATATCAGAAAAGTATAGACAAAAAGAAATTGTTTTTCTTTCTTAGTGAAATGTCCTTCCAGGGATGTCTATTTGCAGCAGTTTTCCTCATACTGGATGCTCTTCATTTTATGATCATCATCTCCTGATATCATCAAAATCTGCAAGCTTCTAGAAAAAATAATGCTGATTAAGAACTGTAATCATATTTCGAATACTTCAAAAAGTAGTGAATTCATTTGTTGTTTTTCTAAGAAGTGTAATCATATTTGAAATACTTTGAAAAGTAGTGAATTCATTCGTTGTCTTTTGATATCCCTTTTTATACAGCTGACACTTTTAGTATTGTAATGTTGGACTTTTACAAACAGTTGTGACCAAATCTTCCACCTTACAAAATCACTGAATCATTCAGAAGCATGCTAGCAGTTGAGGTATACACAGAGGTCCAGTTTCAGAAATGCCTTATTTTTTGATGGATGGAGAGACATGGCTGAGTTGACTGGGAGAAAGTCTGAAGTATGTGCTGCAGACAGGGTTATTCTCAAAGAGCGTTGCAGACAGTTTCGTTGTGTGTGAAGACATCTTCAGCTTTCTGACATGTAACTAATTTGTCAGTTAACTTTACGTTACTTATGGGATGCTGGGATAGGCAAGAGGTGAGAAAGTGCCATGAGTGGGAGCCTGGAGATGTAGGTGGAGTGCTAGAAATGGAGGAAGGGGAGATGCTATGCTGAGCATCTCGGTTGTTTTTTATGTCTACACATAGAGATCCATGCCTCCAAAGTAGTAAATAATAATAATAATAAAAAAAAAAAAAAGCAGAAAATGCCTTATTAGTTGTTCATCTCATACCTGTATGAAGGATTTGCCTGAGGTTGTCCTAGGCCCAAGATACTATTCTGCTGTGCTCAACACGCAGCAAAATAGGGTCTTAATTTTGGGTGATTCATTGGCCAACCAGAGAAAAAGCTATGTAAATATATCGCTGCAAAACAATTCAGTATTGTTCATCCTCTTTTTTTACCTCAGGGTTTCAATGTAATATCTTCCATGATATGACATGGACAACAAATTTAGGGGGGAAGCAATAGATATAACAAATAGATTTTAAAGCAGGAGCTATCAAAACGCTGTGAATCCTGGAATCCATTCAGTAAGGGTAAAGAAATACAGATCAGAATTCTTAGATGAAAAAAAGGAATAAGCTGAGTAGTAGAGTAACGAAATGATATTCACTCCTCAGTATTCATTGGCACCATATCAAGCTAAAAGACCTATTTATATTTACAGATTTAAGCATATTTCAGATGATAGAGTTATCTTCTAAAAGTAAACTTTAATGCTGTGAGAAGTCTATATTTGCAGCACTGAAAGGCACGTTTTCTGAAGAGCTGACATAGCACAGGTTGCAGCAATGGAGCTTTCTCAACACTAGTATGCCAGGACCTTAAAGTGTCATCACTTACAAAACAGGATAAAGTTTCACATTATCTCCTTTTGTATTTTTGCCTCTTTAATAGTAGTTACTATACTGTTAATGATGTGGATATCTACATCTCCAAGCATTGCTGTGATATGGGCAGCTCATGGTCAACTGGCATAGTTGCAGTGAGAATGATGGAGCTTTGGGCTATTGCTGAATTCTTAATTTTAGTTGCATGTTACAGTAACAACTATTTTTTTTTCCTCAGTTATTCTGTGCAGCTTAAAAGGAATACAGTACATCTCAATGTACAGAAAGAACCTGTATGTGCAGGGCTCTTGTTATCTGAGGTGGTGGCACACCATTGTTAGACATAGAAGCAAGGCGTGTTTGTGCCAGCCATGTGGCTTTAGTCACACTTATGCCTGATATTAGCATGGTGCTGCTTCTCTGTATCTGAAATGTCCTCTGGATAAAAATTTCCATCAAAACTGCCTCAACCAGTTGACAGAATGTTCCACCTGAGGGTGCAGATGTGCAGCTCACAGAGCTGAGATGGATGGCTTCTTTCAGCACTAGAAGAAAATGAGCATTTATTCCAGCCATAAACTGAAAGATACTATCATCAGAGATGAGGTTCACCAGTTCCTAGGAAGAAAGGGGTTCCTTTTTTTACACTGATAAATTCCTATTCTTGATGTAGTCTACATACCTAAAGCCACACTACGAAGAGTAGCTTTCTACATGGAAATTAATGATAATAGTTTATTGGATATCTTCAGTAGACAGCAAGCAAAGAATGGTAGTAGGAAATTCTGTAATAAGCAGATCAGCTTCTGTAGAAAATTAAATAATCAAAGAGTATGTATTTTCACATGTGTTGTAAAGGGATGCCAGAATAAACCTTTCCTTGTCTACTATGCCTTTTCTTTTGTATATCCTATCAGATAAGAGAAACACTTTGAAAAAAAAAAAAAAAAAGTGGAGTAAATAGTAGAGAACTTGACAGAGATCTGCATGTTGTAGATCTTCCATGGCAGTAGAATTGCAAATAGTGTGAACAATACATGGGTTATATATAGAACTTGCAGAGATACTGCAAATCAACGGGGTTTTCCAAAAGGAACACAAACTGCAAGACAAAGCACCGTAAAGAAACTAAAGGACTAAAGGGAAACTGTGGTACATGCAAGAATGTCACTTAAAAAGTAACCATTGTTTTGGTGAGCTATACATTTTATTATGCGCCACTTATGAATCCAGGAGCATATCCAGGTCATTATAAATGTGATGTTTGCTTACTCAGCAGTACTGCTTTCTGTGCATATCTCAGTGACAGAAATAATTCTCCTAGTTAGGAGAACAACAAAAGCTCAAAGATTGAACTGAATTTTATTCTGGATATTGGATTAGAAATGTAGTTGCTGATTCTTGCTTAGTTCTTTCCAGATAATTCATAGCTGAAAAGTCATGCAAAGGCCAGAGTTCTGTGTAAAATACAGAAACTCACAGAATGAAAATCCAAGATATAAAGATGTTTCTGAAATCTCTTCTCAAAACATAGGCTGTCATGTGCAGCTCTACAATTTCCTGTTGAAGTAGAAGGCTTGGTACTTCTCACATTAGTAACAGAAATACATGCGCTACATTAAACATTTTCATTATAAAATATTTCCTTCCTAATAATGTTCCAAAAGGGTGAATTAAATTGGTGATATAATTTTAAAACAGTGGGATTATAAAATAATAAATGATGTGTCATTTTCTTCCTCTACAATCTCTGGGTAGATTATGGTATGATGTTTTGAGAGGTTGATCTTTGGACCACAAAATTAATTTTGTTCCTGATAAACATACACCATTTTACTTACAGTAAAGGAATATAATCTGGAATCATTGTGGAAAGATAAAAATACCACAATGTTATTTAAGGAACCATTTTTCAGAGTTGCTTGCTTTCTGAGATGCCCAAATTAAATTAATTCCACATAACGCATGGTAGTACCAAAGAATTCCTCTGTATGAAGGTTTGGAATTTGGTGAAATTATGAACATCAGTATTGCTAAAGTGAGAATGAAATGGATAATACTTTGGGACATTATATTATTATATAAGTAATAAAATTCTTATTTGGGGCCTTTCTCATGCACAAATACACCCTTTTGCTTTTGACTACTAACAATACATAAGAAAACAATGGACTTTTTTTTTTCTTTAAATTCCTTATTCTTAATATAGTATAAACTGTAGTAACTGTCACATTTTTAAAGGTCATAACTCAGAAGGCTTGTGAAAGTTGGATGCTCATAGAAAAGTGTGTCTATAACTACTCTTCCATCACAGTCCCTTAAGAAAGGCAGCTGTTCTTACAGGAACAGTTCTCTTGCTTTCCCTTTACAGATCCTGGCTGTTTTAAAAACACTTATTAAAACTATATTTTCTGTTACTTTCCTATTTCATTCTTTGTGTTTTCTGGTGGTCAGGCACTGGAACAGGCTCCCAAGGGCAGTGGTCACAGCACTGAGCCTGCTGGAGTTCAAGAAGCATTTGGACAACACTCTCAGACACTTGGCCTGATTTTTTTTTTTTGGGGGGGGGCGGGGGGGGAGGGGTGGTTGTGGTGGTCCTTTGGGGACCCAAGAGTTGGACTCGATGTGGGTCCATCCCTTCCAATTCAGATATTCTATGATTCTGTGAATAGCTTTCTTTCCTGTTACCTTTTTACAATATATTAATTTTACAAGAGATACTCCTGCCATTTTTATGTAGAATTTCTTGGTATTTTCATCTCTGTTTGTGTGCTTGGGGGTAAAGTACAGGGAAAAGGGGCCAAAGGGGATTTTGCTTGAACTTTATAATTTCTGTTATTCCAGTCATTAATCTTTTTCCTGCATCTTTTTGTAACACTCTTGCATTAAAAATATATATATAACATCAGCTTATTTTAAAAGCTGCACCTGACGTTACTGATCTGAAATGGAAATTAGGGTTTTATGTTTGCATTTTAAAATCTTAGTAGTTTTCATGCAAATACATTAGTCCTTTACTTAACCATAGAGTTTTTCACCTTTTCCCAACTTTTTTTTTTTTTTTTTTTTTTTTTTTTTAATATAAAGCAGTTATGAATGACTCCCTTTAGCTTGCCTGTGCAGCATGGGAAAATAAGATTTTTTCCGCTTGGGATTGGAAAAGATAACTTCAATCTTCTCTTGCCACTCTACACGCTAGATTTTGAAGTGGTATGTTTACTAATGTAAATTAGAAATTTTATCATATTTGTAGAGTATTTCCTTCTTTTTATGCTTTCATTGTGGAAAACACTTCTCTATACTCAAACCATCTGTGTGTATAATATATTTTATAATATAAATTGTAGAAGACAATAACAGGTTGAGATGCTGTTGATTAAAGGCTGCCGTGCTAACACCACCTCAGAAGAAATGTCCTAAAATGTACTTTGATCTTACATTTGAAATCTCAGGCACTGGAGATGAGCAAAATGATTACTTATTTCTGCTAAGTATCTGGAAATCGTAATGTAGAAGATTCTGAAGGACAGCAGAGAGGAAGAGGGGTTTTGCACAGCCGATGCAACCTGTGGAACATGTGGTTTCAAATGCTGTCCAGCAAGACCAGGCAACCCAGGCAAATGATTTAATATGAGATTTTTGGAGATTTAGCTCTCTATTGGCCCTTATTGCACCTGCAGAATAGGCTCATCAATGTTTGCTGATGTGTTTTTATCTGATTTGTACAATCTAGATTAGTGAAATGAGAAGATACTCCTTTTTCTCAGTCAATCAAATTATTCCATTGACTTTACATAATTTTTAGGATTACAATTCTCCTTCTACTTCAAGAGAAACAGTTTACACTGAAATAATATATTCAGTGATGGTTTACAATGGCATTAAATAAAATGTTGCTTCCTTTAAATGAATTATCAGAAAGAACCAGAAAGAAAGGGCAAAAGAAAGGGGGAAAAGTAAATAAAATTATACCTTATGGAAAGAGAAAGCTCTTGATAAAAAGAAAATAAATTTTCGATTCATCACAACCATCTAAACAGAAAACACACTAGAATAAGATGAATCAGAACACCCTAGGCAAAGCAGCAAAAAGCCCATCTGAAAGCATGTACTTCTTGAAGAAGAAAACCCTACAAAATCAAGAACCAAGATAAATAATTGTAGGAATCAAAGTACTTATTATGCACATTAAAATCAACTTACAGAAGAAAGTTCCTAATTCACAAACACATGCGCTTGTCATTTATCAAAGTGCTCAACAAATATGAAGTATTTCTTAATGGAATTATTAATGCTCCAAGATGATAGATTTATGGCAGATAGATAAATATATGGCCAATCCCCATCAGAATTTCACTTGGCTTTTAAATAACAAAACTTGATTGGATTCAAAACTAAATTAGTTTTGTTTGTTTGCTTGCTTGTTTTTGTTTTGTTTTTCTTTCTTACTCTAAAATTAACACACAGTAAAATATTGAGAAACTTCAGAGCTACCTAGTACCTGTAATGATACACCTGATTTCAGCTTTCTTATATTTCCATCATAGTCATGTGAAAATATGAAGCTAATGTACTCGTTCTTCAGGACTTCAAAGTATATAAAGTAAAAATTGTCTGCTTTTCACTGCCATGCCATAATTAATATAATTACTTCCTAGCTCATCCTCTGTTGCTAATTCTAAATGAATTTTGACAAATTCTAAAGTATATATTGTTGTTAATATAGTCTATGGTTATTATATTATATGTTAATACTGTGTATTAATGAAGTGTTAATTACCCAGAGGTGTAAACTCCTTCGTCTAAGGGAGTATGAACACTATAAAACAGATGTGATACATAATTGTCCTGGTTTCAGTTAGGATAGAGTTAATTTTCCTCCTAGTAGCTGGTAGGGTGCTATGTTTTGGATTAGGATGAGAAGAGTGCTGATGTTTTAATTGTTGCAGAGCAGTGCTTACACCAAACCAAGGACGTTTCAGCTTCTCACTCTGTCCTGCCAGCAGGCAGGATGGGGGTGCAGCAGGATCTGGGAGGGGACAGACCCAGGACAGCTGACCCAAACTGGCCAAAGGGGTATTCCATGCCATCTGGGGTCATGCTAACAATAGACAGGGGTGGCTAGCTGGGGCGGGGTGGGAGGGTGGGGGATGGTGGGCAGCTGCTCAGGGAGAGGCTGGTCAGTGGGTGGTGAGCAATTGCATTGTGCATCACTTGTTTGTACACATTATTATGAGTACTATTACTATTATTATTTTCCTGTCTTAATAAACTGTCTTTATCTCAACTCACAGGCTTCACTTTCCTGTTTCTCTCCCACATGCCAGAGAGTGAGGGGGGAGGGTGAGTGAACGGCTTTGTGGTGTTTAGCTGCCAACCGGGTTAAACCACAACAATAACTAAATTAAAAAATGTCTATTGATGTAGGCTTGAAAATGCTTTTCATATAAATTAAATATATCTTTCTAAGTTAAGATATCTAAATAATCTAAAAGGTCAGATAGTGGCTTTATGTAACATCTTGGCTTCTTTGTCTCTACATTAATTCCTGTGAACAGTCAGTCCACTTTCTTTAGGGTCCAATCTTCCAAAGTGCTGCATGCTACATAGAAAGGGTTACATGCTCTCACTTTGTACTTTGAAGATGACAGAGGAAGTGTTCAACACTTTGTAAGCTCACATCTTGAATAATCAAACTTATTGATATCAGTAGCCTTATTCAATATTTAGAATTGCAGTTTAGAAATGTACTCATTTTTCATGTGAAGAAAGGAATCTGATGAAAGTCTACAGGGCACTGATGTGCCTCAGAAATCATTCTACTGAAATGAATTACTTTTTTTTGACTGAGTAACTTCAGAAGGCATTCACGTCAATATGGTTTATAACATGTGGAAAGGAAAATTGACTAGAATTCTTTGGAAAATAGAGGCAGTATTCCTTGCTACTTCATAAACACTGAAGGGGCTGGTACTTTCCATGCCACCCAGTCTTTTCAAAGGAATCAATCTTAATGAAAAGCACAGAGATGCAAAGGTATTAAATGTTTTGACGTGGTTGAGTTTGGACTGCATTGTAACAGAAGCAGAGGAGCACATTAGGACAAGCTCTTCTCCGTACCACTTTTAGTAGGTGTCCTTTCTAGAAGATTGCTTCACTCAGCCCATTTGACAACCAGTTCCTTTCCTTTGCTTTTGACAATGCATTGACATTTGCCCTTATTTCTGGAAGCACCCACACAAATCCAATAGACTGGGGCCAAGTATGGAAAACAGCAGTGTCATAAAGCTTAATTTCAATAACAAGCTTCAGCAGCTCAGAAAATGCATACTCTTCATTCCTCATACAATAGGAAGTATCGTTTAGCCTCTAACAAGGAAAGAGGTAATGAGTTAAAGATTTAATGCTAGTGTGTATGGGAGGCCTGTGTGAGATTATCAACTCACTCAGGGGCAAAGTTTGGTTTTGTTTGATGGTTTCTTAAAGCATTTTTCCAGTCATGTTGTAAAAACTTAAATGTATCAGAAATAGCTTACTGTCAATTGCTTTTTCTTTACTTTCTTGGTCCACCAAACATTTTATATATATATCTTCATATGTATATATATCCATAGAGCTAAATACCCCAAACGTTTTTTCTAAATTTCTAGAGTGATTGATAATTACATTTTTCTCCACTGTTCTTCCACACAGTACCAATAGAGCCTTTTCCCAGTCATACTACATACATTTCATTAGTAGAGGCTAATGCTCTTTGTAAAGGTCAGTGTTGTTCTCAAAAATGAAAAAATTAAGTCCGGAATATGGTCTGGTTTTCAAAGTGGGAGTAGAATCTAATATGCAGAGACTTAATTTAGTGCTTGTTCCCAAGCCAGTGCGTCCCAGTCACGTAGTGACTTTACTTATTTTTGCATTATTCCCACATCATCAGTCAGAAAGAAAGCAAGTAGCTATAGGGCAAGTCAGACTTTTTCTTTTCCTTTTCCTTTTCCTTTTCCTTTTCCTTTTCCTTTTCCTTTTCCTTTTCCTTTTCCTTTTCCTTTTCCTTTTCCTTTTCCTTTTTCTTTTCCTTTTCCTTTTCCTTTTCCTTTTCCTTTTCCTTTTCCTTTTCCTTTTCCTTTTCCTTTTCTTCTTCTTCTTCTTCTTCTTCTTCTTCTTCTTCTTCTTCTTCTTCTTCTTCTTTTTCTTTTTTTTTTCCTATTTGCTATTCTTGCAAAGATTGATTCCAGCACAACTCAGTGCAGTAACTCCCTTGATCCTTGCAGGTTGCATCCCAAGCAGCCCTGGTGTTGCTGCTTCTTACCTCCATCAAGGACTGAGGGAATAGGATTCAGGAAGATTGTCAGCAGTGAATCTTGCTCCAAAAAGGTTGAAAACCATTGCAGTTACTGAAAAGCTTGACTAGTTGTCACTTTTACTAGTTTTGAGAGTACATAAATGCCTGTAATTCTTTGTTCTCCATGATCACTGAGAGATTCATGGAAGAGAAGCTCTTTTTGCATATGATAGGTTATCTAGCAAAAGAATAATTATCTTTGATGAGGTCTTCAAAAAAATTTATTCCCTTTTTGCAACAACTTTTGTGAAATTGTTAAATAATGGAGAAGCATGACAGAGTAATGCAAGATATGTGAAGGAGAAAAAAAAATGAATTTAAAACCAAAAGGTATAATCTTCAGTTGTAAAAATTTGGTCAGATGCATACTGCTTAGCTATGTTGTATTGCAAAGCACAACTTCAAGGAGTATTAATGTGCTTTTTCATTTATCTTTCAACTAGGACTATAGCTCACTATTATTTCTCCTTGTGAGTCATAGTATTTCTATATTTTTCTACTTAAATTGATATATCTGATTTATGCTCACACCAAAACCAGTTCCTATGCATTTCCACAGACAGATATTAGTTTCTTTTAAATAGTATATAGGTTTAATTTAAGGTCCTGTCATCCCAAATTCTATAATTCAAAGTTCAAAGAGCTTCTTTATGTATATTCTAGTTGTAGACCATAAGATGTGCAGTAATTCTACACTACCTTACAGCTACCTATTATGTGTATACATGTGCCTATCAACGTACAAACAGGTAAATGGAATGTAATTCACTCAAACTGACCTCTCAGCCAGTCATTAGTTTTTATACTGCATATTAAGCTGGATTGGTTAGGAAAAGTAGAATCAGTGTGAAACACTGTGCAAATAATGTAATGAAGCCTCAGGTTAAAGGAGCTTGAGGAGCTCTAGAGTATTTCAGTTCTATTTCTCAAGAGGCTGTTTCTTAACCATTGCTGTAGAGTGAAAATTACAATTAAAGATTTTGCAGTTAGGATGAATAACACAAAGGTTAAACGTTACCTCAGCTACAGCAAAATTGTAGGTTTAACATAGTGTCCCATGTCTCCACACATTATGTAGTCAGGTTTACATACTTAACATATTTTCCCAATGGCTATTGCAGATTTACATTACAGTCTGCTTTCTTGATGTACTTGTGTGTCTGCAAAGTACTACTGATAAAAGTTATATATCAAACAAACAAGATGCATGTCAGAAACCTATAAATAATGAATTAAATACTAGTATACTCATAAATATTACAAAAAAGACCAATAGGTTCCAAAAGAGTATTTCCCTCATAACTTCTTACTTAAACCGCAAGGGCATGATGCTGTTTAGAAGACTAAATTATATATATCTGGATTTATAATTAGTTCAGCTATTAACCTTTTCTTCAGTTTCTCTCTTTGGTGATATACTGTACTATAAATTTCATAAGAGATTACCTTGCAGAAAATACGGTTTTATATAAATGCCCCATGCATATTTTATAATCATTTTTAATTAATTTATTCTAGGTCTGATTCTCTACAGTCTTGTACTGGTGCAGTCTTATCTGTGCAAGATGAATATGAACTGGACAAAAACAGAACTTTCTGATCACTTATAACAAACACGCTTTATGTATTTTTGAATAGATTTGCTTTAGGTAGGTTCCACAGGGTTGAGGCAAAAATTAAGTTTGGGGTAATGTACTGTCATAAATTGCAAACCTAATAGTGCTACATCATTGTATAACAAAAGCAGTAAATCTCATTCATCCCGAGCTAATTAGTGCCTATCCAGGTGTGTAGATTTGGTATGACTTCACTCTGTTTTATAAAAATAGGCTGTGTTCACCTTTGCAGTTCTGTGTTTACACATATGCTGGGATTTCTGCCTATGACCAAGATTTCTGCATGCAGTTCTCTAAATTCTTTTTAAGGAAGTTGTATCAGAACCTTCTGCACAGTGCTGATGACAGCCAGTAAATGGGTGCACGTTAATGCCGCATTAGCATTGTAAAACTGCAGCGCTTCACAAAAGCCTGCCAGAACATAACCCAATAGGACTGTTAAAATGCACATTGGTAATTTGTCATCCACTCACAAGCCAAGAAGAGAGAGTAAATTATCTAACATTTTACAGAAACTTTGCCTGAAAAAGCCACATGATATTGTTATGCACTAACAATTTAAAACATATTTGCAAACAAGCGTTAGAATCTAAAACATGTTGGAAAGATATTTTAATTCATTACTGTTATTTTATATTTTTAACTTTTAGAATAGTAGGTTTATGTCTATAGGGATTTCAAAAGTCAAAACTAACTGACAGTACATATTTAACTATCATAACCACCCGGCAATTATGTTTTGCTTCTGCATTCTCCTTTAACTAGCCTTGCAATCTAGGAACTTCTGTGCATACTGGGATTTCTGTAGAAGTTAGCATTAATGAAATAAAGTATTAAATTTCCCTAGGCTCAACCTAGACATTAAGAATATAAATGTAAATTAGCAGAGAAGAACTAGCAGCCATGAATACTAACACTTTCATCATGTTACCCTTAGTTAAAAAAGTACTAAAGACTGTGGAAACTAGTGTTGTGCACCTGGTACCCCCAAACAGCGTAAATATTGCAATCAGTTATCGTCTATATGTTATAATGCTTTAAGACCCAAGCAGCTTCCAATGACCAATTAGTATTTGCTGTCTGATAAATAACATCTCTCCAGTTCAGTTCTGTCTTGAAGTTTGCCTCTTATATATATATACCTTCTCTGCTTTAAAAGCAGTGTCAGAACAGAGGTGGCCACAATATTCTTCCTATTTTGTTTTTGACTGGCACTACAAATCCTAAAAATTCATTGCTGCTTCTTGACATTTATATAGGCACTGCAATGTTAATTTTCATTGCAGTATGATTTCTATCATTGGGTGTCTGTGCTTCATTTTACTCTTTGCTTGACTCTCTACCCTGTCATTGCAGCTAGTGTGTTCTGATGGTTAGCAAGTGAGAATAAGATAAACAGTGAGAATACGAACCTGTTACAGGTGCTATTATTAGCTTTAAACTGTTGTCATGAGTACTACCAAGCTGTCAGTTCTAGTTATAACAATTTAGATTTGTATTCCAAAGGAACTTATCCTTTTAAAGCTTTAAGCCATGACATGCATTGTTGTTATGGCCAATTATATGTTTTAATTCATACTGATTTAGAGTGGTTCACCTCTTTAAAAATATGCTGATAGTAATGACCCTTATTGGAAGACAGTAATTCACTGAAAGGGTGGTGGTGATGTAAACTGTACCCTTTGAAGTTCAAGAGAAGTGCTGAAGTTCAGGTTTCTGGATGAAATTTTTGTTGTTGTTTTTGTGGATATTCAGGACGATTATCTCACCAGAAGAATGGGTTGAAATGATAGGTTTTGTTTTGTTTTAAATTTGTCTAGAATATTTTTGTTGTTGTTGTTTTGTGGTTTTTTGTTTGTTTGTTTTTTGGTGTGTGTGTGTGAGCATGTATGTAATGAAAAAATTGATCAATTTTCAAATCATAAAATAAGTTGGAAGGCATCTCTGGAGATCTTTGGTCGAACTCCCCACTGGAGGGGTTGGACGGTCCTATTAAGTTTGAATATTTCCAAAGATGGAGAACCCATAGTCTCTTTGCACAGCCTGTTCCCATATTTGATGATTCCATGGTGAAAAAATTCCTCCTAGTATGTCATTCAAATTTCTCACATCCCAACATGAGTCTTCCCTCTTGTCTGCTCCCATCTTTCTAAGCTCACTTCAGTAAATCCATGTCTTTCTTGTACTGGGGAGCTTTTTCCTTTATTGAACTTGACAAGGTTTCTGCAAGCCCTGGTACATGTAAGGACCACTCATCATAGCTTGGTACTATCTGCAAACTTGCTGAGTGCATGCTCTTGGCCATTGTGTGGTTTGTTAATAGACATTAAATGTTCTTCCACTGTGAATATTCAGTAATCAGGTAAAGAATCTGACAGGCAACTATGTGGAATGCTGTGTTTTTCTGTATCTCCAAAGTGAACTGTATAAATTGTCACTATTTTAAAAGATGAAAAACTGGAACTTCTCAATGAATCTTGAATAAATCAAAATAAATGCAGAAGTTCCTAGGCACCTGATGATAACTAAGCAAAATATCAAACAAGTTTTTGCTGTGAATTATGGTATCTTAAGATACTATCTCAAAGAAGGTATACTAACTAGTCTCACAGGTATATTATTGACCTGAGGATTTTGTGGGGGTCAGACGATCGAAGTTGATAATGAACATAAAATTGAAAGAAAAATGGAGTTCCATTGTACAATTTGAGATTGTTTGCTCCAGTATACATAGTGCTATCTAGGAGATGAAGTGCTATCTAAGGGGCAATTTACTACAGTGACTTTGGAAATTTTCCACAAATATTCCAGAATTTTGCCCATACTATAGACTTTTTAATAGATTCTTTTATAAAGTTGTTTATTTTAAAAGATGATACATTTTCAGTGTAGCATCTTTTTTTATTTTTTTTTCTTGTCACTTATCAATGCTCTGATAGTTTAGGCCTCAGTTCTGAAGAGTTCTGTCTTCATATCAAGTAAATTTTGGGTTTGGATTTTGAAGTTGCTAGAGAATGGTAGCAAATCAGGACTGCAATGCTTCATTACCTTCATTATAGGACACTTAGGATACTAACTTAAACCATAAACTTTATTACTGTTTCTTGCTAAACTGGAGGCAAACAAGACAATTCAAGGCATAAGAATTTTTAGTGAGATGACCCTTAAAAATTAGTCATTTAGTTTAAAAGTGTTTGATGGTATTTAAAGGTATTTTTTGCAAGCTTGCCTCCTGGGAAGCACTTGGGTAGTCTAAGTAAAATTTGAATGTTTATGTTTTAAAGCACTTTTAATGCAAGAAATCTGTGTATAATTATCTCTAATTAGTCGTCTCTTCCACTGAGATTTCTACTAAGCATTTAGTTTTCTCTTCTCTACATTAGCTCTACATCCCAGGCTTCTTTAAGAACTAGGACTGTCTGACAAGCCGATCTCTGGGTACGATTTCAAACTCAACTGATTCTATTTTACCTGTTGCTTTAGGACATTTCTTAATGAGGCCAGAGTTACTTTCATGTCTAATTAAGCTGAAGAGATTAAGATATCAAGGTCTTTTTTTTTTTTGTGTATTTTCCTAAGGGAAAAGTAAATACATGAGCAACAGCAATCAGCACAAAAAAAAATACAAGAAAAAAAAGAAAAGCAGCAAAAACACTGGGGAGTATTATGTAATAAAAAGGAATGGGAAAAGGAAGCAGCATGTTGGGTAGATGATATTTCATAAAGTATGTTCACTGTCAAATGCCTTAAAAATACTGCACATTGCTGAGTCAGAGTTCCTCTCTAACATGATAATTATGTAAAACACAATAATTAGGTAATTATCAGATGAACCTGACTAGAAATGTGGAAGAAGGCACTTTGTACATTATATCTGAAAAATCTCCTCCTATATCGTTCCTATGAAAT